>NW_028295795.1:0-1200000 GCF_964341445.2 Mesoplodon mirus
TTCCCATTCCAAAGACCTTTCCTCTTTGAAGAGAAAAGAGAAAATCTTTTCTCTCCTTTTCTCTCACTTCACTTCTGCTCTATTATCTCCTCCGTCCAGAATGGCCCACTGACTCACATGGGTGTAGATCCAAAGATGGCAAGAAATGCCAGCAATTCTGAGATAATAATACGGATGGATCAGGAAAACTTGAAAACCTTTATCCCGCCACATTAAAAAAAATTGCACTTCCAGTGTATTCAGAGTCTCAGTGTAGAAACACAAATGATAGAGAAATTGAATTACACTCAAGTTTTTCTTTCCTCCTTTCCTGATTTATTCTAATCCTCAAAGTTAACATGATGAACTATTTGTTATGTAAACTGTCAGACATTTTCTACCCATGCACACTTTTTTTCACATAAGTGTGTGAACTAGGTCACTTTCAACATGCTGTGTTTCTGTGATTCACTGTCTCCCACTGAGTCATCCACTGATAAATTCATCTGTTTCATGCAGAAAGATTTCCAATAGCTAATAGCCAATGTCTGTGGAGTGCTTACTCTGTGTCAGTTTCTTGTAACTACTTTACAGATCTTTTGTACAACGTACCCATGGACCAGGTACAATTATAACCCCCAAGTGACAGATAAGTGTAGATAAGTACAAATAAATACAGTGGCCATGTGACTTTCCCAAGACACTGGGAAGGGCTTCATGTGGAGCCTGAACCTCGACATGCATCGGAAGGTCCCCACAGCAGAGAAACCATATAAGTGTGGGGAGCGTGGTAAGCACTTCAGTCAGGCCTCAAGTCTTCAGCTTCATCAGAGCATCCACACTGGAGAGAAGCCGTACAGATGTGATGTGTGTGGTAAAGTCTTTAGTCGGTCTTCACAGCTTCAGTATCACAGGCGAGTTCATACAGGGGAGAAACCTTACCAGTGTGAGACGTGTGGTAAAAGCTTCAGTTGGCGCTCCAATCTTATAAGTCAGCACAAAATGCATACTGGGGACACATTTTATGAAAGCAGCGAGAGTGGTAAGAACATCAAGGAACTGTCAGAGGATAGAAGTTCTACAAAATGTTGTTTTCAAAAAACTCACGTGCAACGTGAATTCTTGCAAGCGTCAGGTCTCATAGGAGAGAAAGTATTTTAACTTAGTTGGTGTTGAAGCAGTAGCTAAACAGATCCTAGTGTTCAGCAGAGCACACAGCAGAGATCCCTTCTGAGTGGTGCAGTAAGGGCTGCATTCAGAACTTTGACATTTATCAGATGTCACTTAGGAGATAGCACTTAGAAAGGAAAAGAGTTTGGTCTGGGCTTTAACAAAAGTGTAAGGATGAGCTAGTCAAAATTGATGTCCGTGAGAATGTGCGCTCCATGAGGGCAGGGACTTGGCTGCTGAATGTACACAACCTTATCATTGACTAGTGCTTTTAGGTGTGCTCAGTACTTGTGTTTTAAATAAACCAAAAGGGGGAAATGTATAATATATGAAAGTTGTATCCAGATGGGGAAACCTGCAAAATAAAATTAATTCAGGACATGAACTTTTGTTGAAATACTGAAAACCACTGCAGAAAACCAATCTGCAATATATATTTTTTTAATTTATTTTTGGCTGCCTTGGGTCTTTATTGCTGCACGCAGGCTTTCTCTAGTTGCAGTGAGTGGGGGCTACTTTTCATTGCAGTGTGTGGGCTTCTCATTGCAGTGGCTTCTCTTTGTGGAGCACGGGCTCTAGGTGTGCAGGCTTCAGTAGTTGTGGCACGCGGCTGAGCTGCTGTGCAGCATGTGGGATCTTCCTGGACCAGGGCTCAAACCCGTGTCCCCTGCATTGGCAGGCAGATTCTTAACCACTACGCCACCAGGGAAGGGAAGCCCCCCAATCTTCAATATTAATATGCTATTAGCCTATCGCAACTGGCTCCTTGCCTCCCGCAGCCTCTGTTCTCAAGTTGGGTGGTTATTTGAGACCCCGTCTAGTTTTCCAAGGACTGTGTTCAGTAGAAATTGAACTACCTTGTGATTTTTTTTTCTGATGGTACAGAGTGAAAAAACATGATTAACTTTGCAACAACAGTAACTGCATAGTATACAATTGATTTTTTGTCTGTCAATATTAAGGCAGGGTTTACTGTAACACTTTGAAAGTGTCACAAAAATTGTTTGTCCCTAGAAAAAAAAATTTTTAGTTGACCTTGAACTTACTGATTTCTAATTCTCTGCATTTTCATCCAGACTTTGGAATGTTTGCCTTCTAATTATTGTAGCATTTCTTCTAAAGTTCTCAGGTAGGGGCTATGCCATATTCTTCCCCCACATCCATGAGGCAAATACCCAGAAAACTTGTAGGAATCTGATAAAATTATCCAGTGTATTATTGAGACAAGACTGACATTTATGTGCTTTTCCCTATTGGTTGCAGTAAAGCATGGTTTCAGGAAAGGAGTATATATATCAGAATATATTAGATCTCTTTGATTTAGAAATCATATAATTGGAAGTTATTGATTGTGAGATTAAAATACCAAAAAGATGAACACCACATCAATGATGTCACTAAATTTTTTAATGGAAATTAGTGTACAGCTGTAAGAATTTGAGTTTTGATAGATTCCTATATTAATCTGAAGCCGGTGAAATGATGACAGGGACTTCCCTGGTGGTACAGTGGCTAAGAATTCGCCTGCCAATGCAGGGGACACGGGTTCGAGCCCTGGTCCAGGAAGATCCCACATGCTGTGGAGCAACTAAGCCCGTGTGCCACAACTACTGAGGCTGTGTGCCACAACAACTGAAGCCTACGTGCTTAGAGCCTGTGCTCCGCAACAAGAGAAGCCACTGCAATGAGAAGCCCGCGCACCGCAACGAAGAGTAGCCCACACTCACTGCAACTAGAGAAAGCCCGCACGCAGCAACGAAGACCCAATGCAGCCCAAAATAAATAAATTAAATAAAAAGTTTATTTTAAAAATTTATGACATATCATAATCGCAGGAGATACACAATATGGGCTTTGAGAGGTCACAGATTGTAGCCTTCATAGTATAATCAACCATAAATCTTTGTTAGTGTTTGTGTATGTGTGCATGTGCACACATGTATGTGTACATGCATAAGATCATGTGTAAAGGGATACTCTTCCAGAGTGGTTTTCCTAGGCAAGGAGCATTTTGTGATATTTTTCCATTTTATAACTTCATGTTATATTTTTTTCATTGAATAGTGGGTATTGCCAAAGCAGGAAATTATTTTAATAGAATTTGAAAAAGTATTAAATAATTATCCCTTGCAGTTAAGACCTCATATGATTGTTCTATATTGTCATAAGGCATATAAGATCAAAATTATGGTATGAACTCTGGAAGCCAATTTCAAAAACAAAACAGTTCTCAGATTATTTTGCATACACAGAAAAATTCATGAGTTTCAACAGTTGAAGCTTTCTTATTTATGCTGTGCTTTAACTACAGATCCATAATAGGGAGAGGGAAAATCCTGGAGCTAGAAACAAAAGTGGATATACCTACATTGTGGAGGTTTAAAAAAAAAAGTTTCTCTTGTTGAAAAGATGCACATGAGGAGAGAACTGAGCATAATAGCAGAGGACCCTCTGGATGTGGAACCAGTAAGGACAAAGCAGGTTTGGATGGCATTCCATACGCAGACCAATGGTGGTATTTTTAATATAGTTGGTTAAAGGGCTTTATTTAGCAAGTTACAGTTGACCCTTGAACAATATGGGTTTGAACTGGGCAGGTCCACTTATATGCAGGGTTTTTTTTTTAATAGTAATTACTACAGTACTACATGATCTGTGGTTGGTTGAACCCATGGTTGCAGAATTGCAGATACAGAGGAACCACGGATATGGAAGTCTGACCATAAGTTATTTATACAGATCTGTCTACCCATCCATCCATCCGTCCACCCATCTGTAGAGAGAGAGAGGGAGTGAGTGCACGTGCTAGGTATTTACAGAAGTAGATATGGAAGTGCGAGGATATACAAACACACACATGTGTATGTGATGTATATAAGCATGTATATCCACGTTTCTATTTCAGGGCTGGAGCAAGGAAAGTGTAGAATGATCCTGGAGAAAATTTACTGTGCCAGAAAGTAGGAAAGAGTGGTGGGACGTGTAAAAAGATCCAGCTTGAAGAGACTCACACTGGGTAAATCTGAGCAATTTGACCCTAAAATAAATAATTATCATACAGAATATGAATAAAAAAAGAGGAAGGGAGGGAAGGAAGGGCTCTCATAATAGAATGCCAAACCATAAACATATAGAAGGAATGACGTAATGTAAAAATCATTATTTACAACCATCATAGTAATGATAGGTTCTGGCAAGAGTAATCAATGAATTATAAAACTACTGGTTGAAAGTTTACAAGGAGCAGGATGCTACAAAACCCCAAATATCTCTCCACAAAGTATTGATCACAACAAGAAATACAGTAGGTATAAATTTGGTGAACACTACCTTAGCCAAGAGGTGAACATTATCAATAACAGAACAAACGAACGTTTTAGATCTCTGGGGTATGATATACTGAGAAGGACGCAACGTTGCTTCAGGATTATTTCTGAGAGAAATAAACAACCAGATCTTATCACAAGGAAGCATCCACGTTGAGAGTCTCCTGTTTCACAGTTATGACCACAGGGAGCATAACTGGCCAAAGGTCCCAGCTGCTGCTCTTAAATCCATCACCACGTTTGCCTGGAGGCCGGCCTTGCCCCTGATTGCTCCTAGTCAGCACAGCAGGGATCCTAAGGCAGGCCATTTCTTGGAGACCAGGATTCCTCTGTCCAGTGACCTTTTTTCAAGGACTCTGACAGCCTTGAAGGATTTTACGTAGATGACAAGGCAGTCTCGGATGATTTACCAAATCTTTCTTCCAAATCTTCACTCAGGGTCAGACTTGCACTATGCGCTGATAGTTCTGCCAGCCTTCCAGAGCTCCCTGCCATTTTCTCTCCGATGTTTCCCCCAATGAAATATTTGTTCATTAAAGTCTTTCTCAGCACTTTGCCGTCTAGTTCTTGGAGGACCAGGACAAAGCCCAAACCCTAGAAGCATCCCTTTTTGGCTCTTTCTAGTAACCTTCCTTTCCATATGGTAGCCACTAATTTGTAATGGTGTAGATTCACTTAGCCTATTTTGTACTTGATATAAATGGAGTCATGTAATAGGTGCTATTTTGTGTTGGCTTCATTTGCTCCACAGTATATCCATGACATTTATCCATATTGATGGGAGTGGATACCGTTGATTCATTTTCATTGGTGGATATTATTGCAGTGTGTAAACATATCAAAATCTATTTATTAATCCCATTATTGGTGGGTATTGGGTACTTCCCCATTCTTGGCTATCACAGTTAGTGGTGATGTGAGCAATCTAGAATGTGCCTTGTGCACTTGTTTGAGGGATATTTCTATGGGTGGAACCAAAGGGTTATAGGGTATATGTTCAACTTTGGTAGATACAGTTGACCCTTGAAGAATGCATGGGCATGAGGGATGCATCTGAGTCTTTTATTCCATAGATGTTTTTAAAATCTCTCTCACTTTTGGCCCAAGAGTGCTGCGTTTGGGTTTACGGTGTTTCTTAACTTTGAAATAGTCCAATTTTTCAATTTTTTCTTTCACAGTTGGTGATTTTTTTGGTCTTAAGAAATTCTTCCTACTCCAAGGCAAAAAGGCTGTTATCTTACGTTTCTTTCCTAAAGCATCATTGTTTACTTTTCAAATTTAAGTCTGCAGATCTTCTGGAATTTATATTTTTATATCCTATGCAGTAATGATTAATATTTTTCCCATATGGATATCCAGCTGACTGAGAACCAATAGTTGACCCTTGGACAACATGGGTTTAAACTACACAAGTGCACTTATACGAGGATTTTTTTTTAATAGTAAATACTGCACTACTACACGATCCAAGGTTGGTTCAATCCTCAGATGCAGAATTGCCGATTATGGAGAAACCGTGTACGTACAGAGGACTGGCTATAAGTTATACTTGGATTTTCAACTTAGCAGAGGGTTGGCACCCCTAACCCCCTTGAACCCTAGTTCAAGGATCAACTGTATTAACAAGAGTTCTTTCCCCTCTCTGCTGCAGTGTTTTCTTTTCTTTCTTTTTTCTTTTGGCCGTGCTGCGTGGCTTGCAGGATCTCAGTTCCCTGACCAGGGATTGAACCAGGGTCACCACAGTGAAAGCGCCAAATCCTTACCACTAGACCACCAGGGAGCTCCCTGCAGTGTTTTCTTTTTACACGTTGTTATAATGTCTGTTTCAACATGGATTTTGATGTCTATTATCTTGTCTATCCTTGAGCAAACACCAGACTATCTTATATTGTAGATTTATAGTAAGGTTTAATGTGACTAATATCTTTCTTTTCATTCTTCTTTCAGATTGTCCCAGCTCTTCTTTTATTTTTTATTTTTATGTTTTTTTAGATGTTGGGGGTAGGAGTTTATTTACTTATTTTTGCTGTGTTGGGTCTTCGTTTCTGTGCGAGGGCTTTCTTTAGTTGTGGCAAGCGGGGGCCACTCCTCATCGTGGTGCGTGGGCCTCACTATCACGGCCTCTTGTTGGGGAGCACAGGCTCCAGACGCGCAGGCTCAGTACGTGGCTCACGGGCCTAGTTGCTCCGTGGCATGTGGGATCTTCCCAGACCAGGGCTCAAACCCGTGTCCCCTGCATTAGCAGGCAGATTCTCAACCACTGCGCCACCAGGGAAGCCCCCAGCTCTTCTTGTAGCTCTTTGCTTTCCCACATAATATTTGTAAACATCTCATCAATTTCCAAGGGAAAAAATGCTGATGTTTTTATTGGGGTTTGATTGAGCCTATAGATCATTTTGAGGATTACTGATATCTTTGTAATATTGAATCTTCAAGCCATGAATATCACTATTTTTAAGAATTTCTCTTGGAGAAAAATAAAAGTGGATCCCATGTAATAAAATGTACATAAATAGACTCCAAAATATTTAAAGGACCTACATGTGAAAGATAAGTCTAGAAAGTTAATTTTTAAAAGGTAGAAATATATTTTTTCACCTGAGGAGTTTCAGAAGCACAGATGTTAAGAAATTATTGGTTTATTATCTTATAATTAAAGATTTCTATTCCATGAAGAACACAATAGAAAAATTTTAGAAACACGTGCCCAATTAGGAAAGGATACTTGTAATTGGTAAAACTGAAAAGGTATTAATAATCAGAATATGTAATAGAAATGAGGAAGAAAAAGATAGCATCCACATTAGAAAATGGGGCAAAAGTTTTAAGTAGACACTTATAGATGAAGCTACCAAGCATTTGAAAAAAAGATCAAACTTATTAGAAATCAGAGAAATTTAACTAAAACAAGATACTACTATACATTTAATACACTAGCAAAACGGTGATGAGTCGTCCAAATGAAGGTAAGTGGTTGCACAAAAACCTGACGTGCAACTCTTTGGTAATCTGGACTGGTGTAGCCGTTCAGGAAGTCAATCTGGCTATATTATTAAAGTATACATATTTGCTATGAAATAATTTCACTCGGGTATGTGTTCCAAAGAAATTCTCAGATACGTCTATAAACAAATGTAAGAAGATGTTTATTTTATTATCATTGGCATGGCAGTTGGAAGAGTACAGGTAAAATGTGGGTGCAGAAAATGGAACTCTATGAAACAAATTAGATAGAGGGGTGAATGTTTTTTGTGTTTGTTTGTTTTTCTGCGGTACGTGGGCCTCTCGCTGTTGTGGCCTCTCCCGCTGCGGAGCACAGGCTCCGGACGTGCAGGCTCAGCAGCCATGGCTCACGGGCCCAGCCGCTCCACGGCATGTGGGATTTTCCCAGACTGGGGCATGAACCCGCGTCCCCTGCATCGGCAGGCAGACTCTCAACCACTGTGCCACCAGGGAAGCCTGGATGGGTGAATCTTAAAAATATACTCCTGAATGAAGGAAATAAACACCAGAATGAATTTTATGACACAATATTATTTATATGAATTGAAAATATACACAAGTGCCCATTTTGCACAAGAACACACCCAAAAGAAAACACATCAAACAAATTAGAATGGTAGCTTACGGGGTAGAGAAGGGAGTGGAGGGTGCCATAGGGAACAGGAGGTGAATAAATAAAACTTAATCATGTTACCGTATTTCATCATGCTATATCCAAGATTTCACTTTCCTTGTAGTGGAAAGAAATCCTGTGTGCTATGTTGGCTTAAGTCAGGAATAGTTCTTGGAGGATATTTTCCTGAAAGAATTTGGAACACATTTTTGAAAAAATCTTTGTTTATACTATGGATGATCTTTTTTTGTTTGTTTTGTTTGTTTCTTTAATTTCTGTTTTGTGGGTGTGTGTGGGATCTACTTTATTTTTGTATTTCATTCATCTGATCTTATATTTTTCCATCTGCCTTCTTCAGTTTTATTATTCATTTATTAATTTCCTGAAATGGATGTTTTCTGAATCAATTTTCAACTTCCTTTCTACTTTATTTGTTTTGTTTTGTTTTGTTTTTGTTTTCCTTGCTGTACGCGGGCCTCTCACTGTTGTGGCCTCTCCCGTTGCGGAGCACAGGCTCCGGACGCCCAGGCTCAGCGGCCATGGCTCACGGGCCCAGCCGCTCCGTGGTATGTGGGATCTTCCCGGACCAGGGCACGAACCCATGTCCCCTGCATCGGCAGGCGGACTCTCAACCACTGCGCCACCAGGGAAGCCCCCCTTTCTACTTTAATATATGCTTTTAAGGCTCAACATTTCCCTCTATGTATGTGTTCCAATCTCCAGATCCAATTATGAATTTGAATGTTTCTCTTCATGGTTCTGTCAATGTTTGCTTTATAAAGTATCAGCTGAAGTTATTAGTTTCTGAGAATTTGAAACTTTTATGACTGTGAAGTGTCCCTCCGTATGTCAAGTAATGCTTTTTCCTTCCCCTTAAAGTTCACTTGGTCAAATAGCAATGTCACAGATTTTATAATTACAGAAATAACTTGAGACCTAGGATGTTGATGTCTGTCTCTAGAAAGGATTTTCCCTTGCTTCTGCACGGGTTGTAAGATGCTAACAAAACACGTTCACCTTTACACAATTTCAGGGAATGAGGTGTTTTGGCGTTTGGCTTCAGTCCCTGCCAAAGAAAGCCCAGTTTCCTTCTCCCCTTATTCCAATGGTGAAACTCTTTGGGGTTTACCAGGAAGCCTTCGTGGCTGTTAATGCTTTTATGTCGCTTAGCCTCTTGAAGACGTCCAAAATTCGACTGAGTTTGTACGCCTTTCAATGAACAGAATCTACACTCTTCTGAGGCCTACACAGTAGAACGGCAAGACGGCCTGAGACCTTCTCAGGGATTCCGGAAAGTGAAAACATGTAGTCCAGAGCTCGTGCCGGTAGACACCCCCGCACCCACCCTTGCATTCTGGGACATGTAGTCCAGAGCTCGTAAACTCGTGTAGTCCCATATACTGCAGCTACAGTAACGCCTCGCTGTAAAGGTTTACCCGCGGAATTCTGGGAAATATGGTCCAGGAGTTCCGGGTTAGTCGCAGGCACTTCCGCCCCAGGAGGACACGTAGCAGCCATGTTCTGCCTGGTGACGGTGTTTCAGGTCCGCTCTTCACGACCCATTCAAGCTTCCCCTTTGCAGACCTTTCATTTTGGGAGAAAGAGGAGGAGCGGCTAAAAGCGGAGGTTTGAGGGCCTGGAGTGGTGATGTACGTCCCGCGGGCGGAGCTTCTTTGCGTTTGGTAACGTAGCCGGGATGGGGTGGGCTCAGGTCGTGCCTCCTGGGGTTTGAGGGTCTCCCCGGTTTTCTTCACCCCTAACCTGACCCCGTCCCCCACCTATGAGCTAGCCCTACCGCTTCATACGGCGTCACACTGGGTGAGTTGCTTAACTCCTCTGTGCCTCCGTTGCTGTTCGGTAAAAGGGGGGAAAAAGGAATGCCTTGTTAATATAGTGTTGTGAGGAGAAACGAGATAGCACAAGTAAAAGGTCTACAACTGCCTGATACATTGTTGGTATTAATACTACGCTAATTCGGGAGGCACCCATTTCGCAGCGGGATTCTGTGAGCCCAGGAAGCTGAATTGTCCTGGACTCCTGGCCTGTTTTGGAAGGAGAGGACTTCTAGCTGGTACGGGGGCGGAAGGGGGTGCGGTATGAATTAGTGGGGATGGAAACACAGCCCTGGTATTTCACAGTCTCCTTTCCTTCCCCAGCCCTGGCTTCTCAAAAAGCACTGCACGGAGGAAGAGGCAGCAGAGCCCCACGTGAGTAGGACTTGGCATTCTTCTACTTAAGATATTCCTATAAATTGTAGAACGTATGAGACATGGGTAAGGATGATAACTGAGCCTTGGTCACTAATTTCCATTCTAAAAGCTTTATGCAAATGAACACATTTCCATCAGGCGGTGGCTCTGTGAATTGGTACTGCTGTTTTCTCTACTTTAAGGCAGGGAACACAACCCTGTTGGCCCATCCTCACCCAGATGGTAGGAGGCAGAGCTGGGGTTGGGACCCAGGCAGTTTGAGTCCAGCAGCTGAGTTTGCTAATCCCTTTGGTATATTCTCTTTGAGCATAGGGTACTGGCTAGAATCATATCATGAAAGGAGGTTGGGACTTAATTGTGGGGACCTTGAGAGCAAGGTTTAGGCTATTTTATGAGTGTTTAAGATAGTTTTCTCAACTGGGTCATTTATTTTATTTCAAATAATATGTATATCATAGAAGTAGCATAATCATTATGGAAAAATGCAGATATATACATAAAGAAAAATTTTAATTATCTGTAACTTTAGGATGTAAAGATAACAGTTGTTAATGTTTTAGTGCCTTTTTGTCTGGTTACTCTTTGTGTATGTTTCTGTGTAGCGGAGGCTGTTTTTTTGTGGGACTGATGTTACACTGCAGTGCTACTCAAATTGTGTTCCACAAACCAGCGGCATTGGCATCACTTGGATAGAAATGCCCAGCCTTGAGCCCCATTCGAGACCTTCTGATTTATAATTTCTGCGTAGGGGGTCCAGGAGGCTGCATTCCAACAAGATCCCGCAGTAATTCACATGCACGTGAAAATTCGAGAAGCTCAAGAGAGGGTCTTTTCTGGAAACTGAGGCCGAGGAAATTGACCCTGCTGGATGTCACAGATAAAACTGAGCTGGCTTCACCAAAGGCCTACTTAGTCCAATGATTTTATTCCCCCACTAATTATTGTCAACTGTCAGGGCCCCTTTCAGAATCCTGAATTGAGCAGAAGACAGCTAGCAAGTGTAGAGTCAAAATGGAGGTCGTTAGAAGTTGTGAAGATATCTCTCTCCCAAGCTTTGGGGAGTGGAATCATTGCCATCTTTTGTACTAGATCGAACCCGGGCCCCCTGCATTGGGAATGTGGCGTCTTATCCACTGCACCACCAGGGAAGTCTCCCATTTATTTCTTAAACGTTCCTATATTTATAATGATATAATTACAATTCAGATTCCTGTCTTTTTTTCATTTGAATTAGGTATGGACTGTCAAACTATTTTTTATTGTTGTTGCAGAATCCTGGCTTTTATTAGTTCTCTTTACCTCTGTGCATAATTGTCAAAAGGGTACTTCCTGTTTAAAAAGAAACTTAACGTATTTTTATACCTTTTGTAAAAAGTTGTCCATGTCAATTTAAATATTATTGTTGCAGTCACAAAATCTTTAGGAAGACAAGCAGAGATTTTCAGAAGTCTATAAAGACTCTCACATAACAGGGCAACAACGTACGACCTCCACATGTCTGACAGTCTTCTGTTGGTAGAAATCACATCTCTAAGGATAATTTCTAACTAAAATATCATCTGCTTTACCGCAGTTGCTAAGAAATAAGAAACCCTGACAGTGGTGTTCTCAGAGCTTCCTACCTTATGATGATCTCACGAGGTGGATGCCCGTGTTCTCCCCTACTGGCAGAAGACAGAACTGAGGCGAAGAGATGTGAATAATTTGCCCAGGGTGACACTGCTAGTGAATGGCGTAGCCTGATCAGAGCCCATGCATATTGACTCCAAAACCTACTCTGACTTACATGGTCTCTGTTTACCCTATACGCAGAATAAGAATGACCCCTGTGGAAGCTGCAGGCACACTGTGAGGGGGCCACTGTGTATGGCTGGGCAGGTCATTCCTCACACAGCCACTGAGGGGGTTCACGGGGGCATCTGGTATCTGCGTGGGGCTCTGCTCATCAAGCATAATCAGCTGTAGCCACCCCGAGGACTGGGAGCCTTGGTAATTCACAATGAGCACCACGTGGGTTAGTGACTTCTTTTTCTTTAAACCAGTTTCCAGTTTGACTTCTTCTTTCCCTGTCTGTCTTGCTAGGACTCTGCACTGCCCCAGAAGGAGAGAGAAAATGAGCACATTCCAGGTGAGTAGAGCTTGCCTTTCTTGCTGTTAAAAACGCCATTTTTGTACTCAGGTTGGACACAGGTTTTCCTCTTTTTTTTCTTTTTCTTTTTTTTTTTTGATTGGAGTATAGTTGATTTACAATGTATTAATTTCAGGTGTACAGCAAAGTGATTCAGTTATACATATATATACATATATTTTCAGATTCTTTTCCCTTATAGGTTATTACGAAATATTGGGTATAGTTCCATATGGGTTTTCTCTTTCAAGGAGAGTCTAAGCATATGAGGACCTGAGTGTGCCATGTGTGCTTTTTTTAAAATTCCTGTTAAATTTAATTGGTTTCGGTTTTAATTTTTGTTTTATTTCATCATTTTTTTTTATTTTACAAGTAAAAGAAAAATTAAGGGAAATGAAGGACATCTTCCAGTCTACTGCTTACCTGCTTACAAATTAGCTGCTTTTATATTTCTGTAATCTCTTCATCATATGTATTCATGGATGTGTATTTGTATTTATAACATAGATACAGTTTTAAATTGTTTTTTTCATTTAATACTAGCTAACATTCACTTTTAATTGCTTTATCATGTTCCTGCAAACTTATGCACCTATTTTTTTTTTTTTTTCTGGTATGCGGGCCTCTCACTGTTGTGGCCTCTCCCGTTGCGGGGCACAGGCTCCGGACGCGCAGGCTCAGCGGCCATGGCTCACGGGCCCAGCTGCTCCGCGGCATGTGGGATCTTCCCGGACCGGGGCACGAACCCGTGTCCCCTGCATCGGCAGGCGGACTCTCAACCACTGCGCCACCAGGGGAGCCCTGCACCTATTCTTTAAACTATTCTTTATGCACAGACATTTAGTTTAAAGACTTCTCCTGTTTTAGGAGCACTACAGTGACAGTGTTCCTGATTTAACCTTTTTCTCAAAATATCTGTTCTGAAGAATATTGCCCCTTTTTGCCCTTAACATAGTAGGTTTAGGTATTCAGAATTTAAGAGGTATGTTTTACATGTGGTGCCTTGGATGTTTTTTGGTAGAATATCCAAATACGGCAGAGCACAGCAGGATCAAACTGCTGCTTCACGCAGAAAAAATCAGGTATTGTTGGAAGTTTTCTCACGACCAGAGTTAGATTCAGTCTTCCCCATGCTTGAGTCAGACCCTTTGTGTATTTTATTTACTGGTTTGTTTCTTTTTCCATCTTAGATTTTTTTCTAATCAGAGTAATGCATGACCTTAGTTTAAAAAGTCCAGTGGTACTTAAAGCACTTGTCACTGCATAGACAGCTCAGAACAATTGTATAAAGAGGTGCTTGGTTTCATCTTTGTTTTAAATATAAAGAATCGGGGTTGTGAAAAAAGGAGGAACCAACTCAGACTCACCCAGAAAACCAAGGGTCTGGAGTCAGAGTATTGCATTCAAGCGAAAGACAGAAACGGGGAAAGAGAGAGTTTTCATTCAGAGACCTGGCATGGCCTTTTGGTTAGTTTCCACATATAACACTCCTTCTCAGCTGGTTCCCACCTCAGTGAGAAAGCAGGTGCCATCAAATACTGCCAGGACTAAATTGGTAACTGTTTCTGGGGCACTTGGCAATAATAATTAAACAGTGAAAGCTTTTTAGTTCAGGATCCAGTGGTTAGAATTCTAGGGAGTTTACTTATGAGTTGTCTGAGAGCCCCAGGTAAACACACAAAGCTTTCTCTTTCATAGCTGCACGTCCAGTGAGGCTGAGGAAAGTCAGTGTGTGGCATTGGCAGGATGGAAGGAGGGGGTGCTGGGAAGTCTGCACACCTCACAGGAGCCGGAGCAACTTCCCATCCTCCTCGTCTCCTCGGGGCTGCCCCTCTTCCACTGGCCACTGGGTATAAGATTGAGGTGGTGTTGTTTGTCGTAGGAGGCGGTGACCTTCAAGGACGTGGCCGTGGCCTTCACAGAGGAGGAGCTGGGGCTGCTGGACTCGGCCCAGAGGAAGCTGTACCAGGATGTGATGGTGGAACACTTCGGGAACCTGGTCTCAGTGGGTGAGGACAGCCTTTCTCTGCGAGTGTCTTTGTGACCTTGGTGTTTCAAGGCTTTGGGCCTCTTGAGGTGGTTCCCTGAGTTTGGGGACCAGACTTTTGCAATTCCTGTGGGACACGAGAGGATGTCTCTGGTCTTTCCAAACAGTGTGTTTCAGGTCCTTTTCAATTATTTTGTAAAAGAACTGTAAATCGGCAGTATCTTGCTGTACCTTGTGTATTCTTCTTCAGATTTCCCTCCCTGCCATTAGTGGATCATAAAGCCAATTTATTGAGCCCTACGTGTGGCTTTTTAATGAAATAAAATAGTATAGAAAATATCAGAGTTTCTTAGGAAGAGTACAACACATTGCAGCAGAAACTCTGGGCGATGGCATGAGTGGTGTGAGAGCCAGTGGGAACAGATTTCATGAAAAGAGACATTGGTTAGATATAGGTCATTCAAGCTTCGTTTTAGTAATGTATACTTTTCTACCTGTGTATCTAGGTTGTGAAATAAATGCTGTTTCTTCAGTGGGTCGTGATACAAAGTTTGAAAAACACAGCTTTCAATACCTTGAATATGCAGTTGGAACTCAAATTTCTAGTAAACTTTCGCTCTAGCCCGTTCATGTTAACTTGTGACTTTGCATGTTCTCATTCTTCAAACGAGATACAAAACATATAGAAAGAGAAGAGAGGCTTTGGTTGATGAATTCAGCAACCCAGATAGAAATTTAGGTGAGAACAAAGCAGCCGTGAGTTCCTGTGGTTAGCTCTCTATCTGTTTTGCTTCTCACCAGCCCTGTGCTGTCCATCACCTGGTCCCAGTTGGAAATCTCTTTCCAGGATTATTGCATAGTCTTTGTACTGGTCACCTGTTGCCACCCTTCTCCTCCCACAGTTTGTTCTTTAGGTGGCAAAGTGATCTTTTGTAACTTTAAGTCAGGTTATGTTCTTGTTTCAGAATTCTCTTGTGGCTTCTTTTACTTAGAATAAAAACCACTTAAAGTGGCTTCTAGAGCCTTCTGTGGGCTGCTGTTCGTTCTCCACCACCTCCCTGAATACACCACCTCTCCTCCCTCTTACCCTATCTTTTCCAGACCTGCAAAGGATGCTTCTGCCACAGAGCCTTTTCCTGGTCCTTCTCTCTGCCTGGAATACTCTTTCACCTGTAATCTTTTAGGCCTCTACTTCTTTCAGTCAGTCGCCTTAAAGATGAGGAGGTGGCTGTCCTCTGACCACCCTATGGAAAATACAGTCCTCTCTTTCTTACTCTCTCTGCCCTGCCTTGTTTTGTCTCTAAGCGTTTCACTCATGTACATTTTGTTCACCTGTTTCTCACCTCTCTTTCTTCCACTGGAGGGTAATCCAGGAGTGCAGGAGGAATTCGGTCTGTTATATGTTTATTGCTCACTAGCCTCAGTGCTTAGCATAGTCTTGGTACATGACAGGAACTCTTAAATATTTCTTGAATAAACGAATGAGTTAATGGATAGAGAAATTAGCCTTCCATGAAAATAGCTAGTAGGCGGTGAACAAATCCGAGTGAATAAGGGATATTGCTAAATGTTTTTTTGTCTTCAAATGAATTCCTAGCCTAATTCTAACTTCTCAGGTGCCCATGATGTGTGTATGTGTGTGTTTGCCTTTCTGTACAAGTTGGCCCTCATCAACTTGCACAAAAAATATGTACAGAACCTGTAATTATAACCAAACTGAGTAAAATGCTTTCCCTGTGACTTTCCTTGAGCTCTCAGTAGCAGAGCAAATTCATTTGGGGAGGAAATACTGTTTTGAATGAGGATTCTTATGTCTACTTCTTAGGTAACCCTCCCATAGAAGGAAAGAAATTTCTACTTCCTTATCCCTTATACCAGGGGAGAACAGGTCTCAGAAAACAGCCCCCTGGTGAGTTAGCCTTTCCCTTAAAAGATTTGCCCCGCTGTGTCCCATTTGCCTCCTCCAAAGCCCACCTCACTAATAAGAAATCGATCTTTGTTAGCTGTACAAACATTTTGTGTGTGTGTGTGTGTGCATTTGTATGTATCTTGTAGAAGGCATTTTAGATAATGTCACCTTGAGTGCTTTGATCATTCTTTAATAGTTTCTAGTCTGTTTCTTCTCAATACTTATCACAGGCTATGGAATTTATTCCCAGCTCACTCATAAAGCCCATTCTTCACTTTGGAACTCATTCTTGTTAAAGACCAATGTATCTGTGTCCAAAAATTTTCCATGCTGTTTTTAAAGAGACAGCATTCTTCCCTAGCCTCTACATTTTGACTCCTGCTTGGCAGGGGGAGTGGAGGAACATATTAGGCAGCACAAATGCCTGAGAAGGATCCAGTGCATAGGTCTTCATGCTTTTTTTTAACCCCACTGATTCTTAGACCCTTTTTTTTTTTTTTTTCCCCGTACGCGGGCCTCTCACTGTTGTGGCCTCTCCCGTTGCGGAGCACAGGCTCCGGACGCGCAGGCTCAGCGGCCATGGCTCACGGGCCCAGCCGCTCCGCGGCATATGGGATCCTCCCAGACCGGGGCACGAACCCGCATCCCCTGCATTGGCAGGCGGACTCTCAACCACTGCGCCACCAGGGAGGCCGACCCTTTTTTAAAATTAATTAATTGTTGGTTGCATTGGGTCTTGGTTGCTGCATATGGGCTTTTCTCTCGTTGTGGTGAGTGGGAGCAGCTCTTCGTTGTGGTGCGCAGGCTTCTCAGTGCAGTGGCTTCTCTTGTTTCAGAGCACGGTCTCTAGGAACGCGGGCTTCAGTAGTTGTGGCACGTGGGCTCAGTAGTTGTGGCTCACGGGCTTAGTTGCTCTGCGGCATGTGGGATCTTCCCGGACCAGGGCTCGAACCTGTGTCCCCTGCACTGGCAGGCAGATTATTAACCACTGTGCCACCGGGGCAGTCCCGGTTTTTAGCCCCTTTCATATCCTCCTCAGCACTAACCCCCTTGGTGTGCTGCCGCCTCGGGTGCAGCCTTTCAACTTAAGCCAAACTGTACTTTCCAGTCCTTTTCCTGTATCTGATACCTGACTTGTAAAAGCTGTTTCGCTTCTCTGACTTGGTTCAAACTTAACCTGGGATTCAGAATTGTAGAGAATCCTAGAAATCAAACTGAGTTCACCTGTGCATGCATTTCTTGAGCCCTGACTAACTGCTAGGCACTGTTAAAGCTGTGAGCACAGCAAAATGCTTGTCTTTATTGATACTGTGTTATGATAGGAATGACATGTAATTTTTGAAAGATGATTGAAATAGTATGTCCGAGTAGTCATTTGGTTTTAAATGGGTTTCATTAATGCTAAGTATTTGGGAGTTTAACAGACCATCTCTTGGTTTCTGTTAGTATATAAACCAGAGAACTTCATTTGTCGTGCGAAAGATAAGCTGAACCATCCTGAGGTTCATTAAAGTCCCATACTGTGTCTTAAGTGTAAAATCTTGAATCTTTGAACAAAGCTTTCACGTGTCCACATCTCTGAATTCTCTGTCCCTCTAGAAGAAAACAATCAAAGTGAGTTGAGGGCCGTTCAAGACAGAGGATCACGTGAAGAGCTTTCCTGCTGGCAAATCTGGCAACAAATTGCAAATGACTTAACCAGATGCCAAGACTCCATGATAAATAGTTGTCAGTTCCACAAACAAGGTGATTCCCCCTGCCAGATTGGGGCAGGACTCTATTCAAATTTCTGAAGATGAGAACCGTATATTAAATGATAAAGCAGGTGATCCCAGTAGTCCTGGAAATCCAAGGTTTGCAACTTTGAGAGCCCAGGATTCTTGGAGGAAAACTTCATTGGCTGAGTCACAGAATTATCAGAATAGACACCAGCAAATTTCCATGAAAAATAAACTGTGTCAGTGTAAAGAGGATGTTGACACCATCAGTTGGATTTCACATCACCTTGATGCTCATGGAGTACACAAGGGTCAAAAACCTTACGGCTACAGTGATTATAGAAAAGATAGCACGAGGGTTTCAACACTGGATCAGAATACTATGATTCACACGGGACAAAAACCTTACCAGTGTAATGAATGTAAAGAAACCTTCACCGATCTCTCCACCTTTGATCTTCACCAGCAATTACACTCAAAAGAGAAGTCTCATACGTGCAGTGAGTGTGGAAAAGGCTTCCGTTACAGCTCGGTTCTTCATATTCATCAGAGAGTTCACGTGGGAGGAGAACACAGTGAGTGTGATGAGTGTGGCAAGGAGTTCAGTCAGAGCTCCCAGCTGCAGACTCCTCAGAAAGTCCACACTGTAGAGAAACCATTCAAATGTGGGGAATGTGGGAAAGGCTTCAGTCGTAGGTCAGCACTTAACTATTCATTGTAAAGTCCACACGGGAGAGAAACCTTATAATTGTGAGGAGTGTGGGAGGGCCTTCAGTCAGGCCTCTCACCTTCAGGACCATCAGAGAGTCCACACTGGGGAGAAAGCATTCAAATGTGACACATGTGATAAGAGCTTCAGTCGGAATTCACACCTTCAGTCCCATCAGAGAGTCCATACGGGAGAGAAACCGTACAAATGTGAGGAGTGTGGGAAGGGCTTCATTTGTAGCTCAAATCTATACATTCATCAGAGGGTCCACACAGGAGAAAAACCCTACAAATGTGAGGAATGTGGGAAAGGCTTTAGTCGGCCTTCAAGTCTTCAGGCCCATCAGGGAGTCCACACTGGAGAGAAATCATACATACGTAATGTGTGTGGTAAAGGCTTTACTCTGAGTTCAAACCTTCAGGCACATCAAAGAGTCCATACAGGAGAGAAACCATACAACTGTAAGGAGTGTGGGAAGAGCTTCAGGAGGAACTCCCATTATCAAGTTCATCTGGTTGTCCACACAGGGGAGAAGCCCTATAAATGTGAGGTATGTGGGAAGGGCTTCCGTCAGAGTTCATATCTTCAAATCCATCAGAAGGCCCACAGTGTAGAGAAACCTTACAAGTGTGAGGAGTGTGGGCAGGGCTTCAATCAGAGTTCACGACTTCAGATCCACCAGCTGATCCATACCGGTGAGAAACCATACAAATGTGAAGAGTGTGGGAAGGGATTCAGTCGTAGAGCAGATCTTAAAATTCATTGCAGAATCCACACCGGAGAGAAACCGTATAATTGTGAGGAGTGTGGGAAAGTCTTCAGGCAGGCCTCAAATCTTCTGGCCCATGAGAGAGTCCACAGCAGAGAAAAACCATTCAAATGTGAAGAGTGTGGGAAGAGCTTTGGTCGGAGTTCACACCTTCAAGCCCATCAAAAAGTCCACACTGGAGAAAAGCCATACAAATGTGAGGAGTGTGGGAAGGGCTTCAAGTGGAGCCTGAACCTCGACATGCATCAGAGGGTCCACACAGGAGAGAAACCATATAAGTGTGGGGAGTGTGGGAAGCACTTCATTCAGGCCTCAAGTCTTCAGCTTCATCAAAGCGTCCACACTGGAGAGAAGCCGTACAGATGTGACAGATGCAGTAAGGTCTTCAGTCGGCCTTCACAGCTACAGTCTCATCAAAGAGTGCACACCGGGGAGAAGCCTTACAAGTGTGAGACCTGTGGTAAGAGCTTCAGTTGGCGCTCCAGTCTAACAGTTCATCACAGAATCCATGCTTCCGATAAATCCTATAAAAGTGATAGGAGTGGTAAGACCATCAGAGAGCCCACACACGAAGAAAGTTCCATAAAATGATTAAAACAAAACCAAAAACAACTCAGGTGTCACGTGAATTCTTCCAGTCATCAAGTTCAAAAGAAAAAAAAATCATTTGTTTCATTAAATTCGGTGTTTCAGCCATAGCTCAACATGTCCCAGTAGTCAGGAGGCCACACGGCAGAGAACTCTGGTAAATGGTGTAGTAAGTTTGAACCTTGACCTCTATTAAATATTAGGGGAGAAGCCTTAGTGTGAGTTTCAGCAGGCCTTGTACAAAAGTATGATGAACATGCCAAAATGTATGCCCATTACAACGTAAATTCCACGAACGCAGCGACGTTTGTTCTGAATCTACAGTCTGAACATTGTCAGCTACTTTGTAGGTGCTCGATATTTGTTCAGTTAATGAATGAGGAAAAACTTTTTGAAAATTATGTTGCAATCCCCTCCAAAATTTCATAAAAATTTGTATTCAGAGCAGTTAACCTAAATCTGGCCTTAAAAGTAATTCAGGGAGACAAAAATTTGAAGTGTTAGAAAACCACTCAGTATTGCAATTTGTAATATTAATGTGGCATCGTCCTGTTACGCTGAGCTCCTTTTGTCTCCCCCCAGCCTCGCTTCAAGTTGGATCTTATCTTGGACTTTGTCTATCTAATATTCTGTGAATCTTATACAGTACAAATGTAGTTATCTTTTGTGACAGTATAGACTTACTGAAAATGGATTGTTCATCTTGCAATACAGAAAACATACTGTTGACCCTTTTTTCAAGAATGTCAAGGCAGAGGTTTAAGTGTCAGAAAGAGTTACTAATGACAGTGACAGAGGACAAACATTTCTTAGTAAATGAACTGATCGTTGGTTTCTTATTCACCACATTTCCATCTAGGTTTTGATGTGATTGTCTCCCAAGGGTTTTAGCATTACTTTCATCAAGACTTCTTAAGTAGAGAAAAGAGGCTGTTTGAAGTAGATTACTTTTGTCAAGTTCTCTATCTCCTTACTCCTCTCTGGCCTGAGATAAAAAGAAAAAAATTATTTGTTGAAATTTGGTAATTTCATCAAACATATTTATTCAACGACTGACTTGCACACTTTTTCCTAGCGGTGGATTGAAAAATTGATTTTCAAAGTGAAGTTGCTGAGTACATATCAAAACATAGAACGTGCGTCCCTTTGATATAGAAATCACAGAATAGGACCTTATAATTAGGAAATTCAAATAGAAAAGGTGAGTAGCATGTCAATGTTACTAAATTTTGTAAAAGTGAAATATTCAATAGGAATGTCTTTATATTTTAAGATAGTTACGTAATAACAGGTCCGTTAAAATGATGGCTTAAACTTAATGACAGAAGCATGTAACAGTTTAATGTATTTTAGGTAGGTACATCACATACCTTAATCAAACATGTATGTGTGTGTGTTAATGCATCCTGTCATCTGTAAAGGGATATTCACCCTTATGTAAACAGTGGCAAGATTTTCAGGGATTTTTTCCACATGTAACTTCCATATTTTAAATTTTTCATTGAGCATCAATTTTCCAGTAAAATACTGTTATTTTTATAGTAACATAGGTAGTAAAATAATGTAAAATATAATATTAAAAATTACTAAGAACATATTAATCCCTCACAGTAAGAAATCCTATCATCATGAGGTATACATATATATGGCCAAAATTAAGGAATAGACCTCTAGAAATCAGTTATAAAAAGAAAAAATGTATATGGTTATTCAAAGATACAGAATAGTAGTGTAACGGTATATTTATAATTAATGCATTTGAAGTTTAGGATAAATCCATGCAGCCCAGAATATTCTGTTTTAATTCCAACAGTAGAAATTTACACATCCTAGTTCTCCTCATCAGGCTTCCTTACTGGGTGAATGGATGGATAGCTCGGGGTACCGGCTTGTCCTTTCAAGTGCTTGGTCTGACTGGAGAAGTAGCTGGGTCGTTCCAGACACTATGACACAGAGAACCATTAGCTGTGGGAAAAAAGGAATTTACCCCCCAAAAAACTTTTTTAAATTGTTTACAAAGTAACAGTGATTGGGCAAATCCTGAAGATAGAGAGTGGAAATAGGTAAGTTTT
Organism: Mesoplodon mirus; assembly: GCF_964341445.2. Classification (NCBI taxonomy): domain Eukaryota; kingdom Metazoa; phylum Chordata; class Mammalia; order Artiodactyla; family Ziphiidae; genus Mesoplodon; species Mesoplodon mirus. The sequence continues at coordinate 22,182 of NW_028295795.1, forward strand.
AGAGGTAAAATTTATCAACGATTCCCTAAGGAAAAATGTGCATAGGGAAGAAACCTCGACTGATGGGAACAAGTTGTTAAGGAGGAGGTTTGCATACCATTTCCTACTTCTTAGTCATTTCACTGATGTTTAACACTTACTTGGTTAAAGGGCTTTACTCAGCAAAAGATGTATTTAATGTGAGAGGCAGGTTTCCAAGATTGGTTTCCTAGACCACACCTTCACATGTGTATGTGAAGTCCATGCTACCTCAAATTGCATTGCATTAGATGTCAGAAATCCTAGGGCTTTCTTGTTTGGTTTGGTTTGGTAGCTATCAAACCACCAACTCTCAAGGTAATTTGTAGTTTAGTGAGTTAAGTCAAGGGCTGGAAAACTACCTCCTGTGAGCCCAACCTGGCTCGTTGCCTTTAAAGCTTTATTGGAACATAAAAGCTCTTTATTGGCCCATCCATTTATTTACCATCTTTGAGTGTTTCCCATTGTGCTGACAGTGTTCAGTGGTTGTGACGAGCACTGATGGCCCACAAAACCTAAAATATTTACTTTCTGGCCCTTGAGAGAAAAAGTCTGTTGATCCCTGTTGTAAGCCCAAAAGGTTTGTCTCTGTAAGTGAAAGACCACAAGTAGAGCAGAACTTAGACTTGGTTCAGTGAGGATTCCAGAGAGGTTTCCTTTTTGATTCTCATATCTGCCCTTCTGGTTGACCTTGTTCTTTAGTTTGGTTCAAAGACAGTGGTAGCAACTAGGGACTACCTGTTTCTTTCTTCACATTCAATGAAAGAGCTGCTCTTCCATTCTTAGTGTTGAGTAGTTCACAACTCACTCCCAGTGCATGGCTTCCTCTAACCTTGACTCCCACCTATGCTAAAGACTAAATCTTTAGCTTTGTATCCGGTTCCATTGGCCTTTGTAGGGCCTTCAGTTTCAACTCCCAGTTGATAGCTTGAGCTCGAAATCTATTTTTAGCGTTGGGGATTTTCTGTCTTAGCTTTGAGCTTGGCTACATAGCAACACTTTGGGGGACTTGTTATAATCAGCATTTCTATCTTTCTTTCCTTCCTTTTTATTTATTTATTTTTTTAAGGGGATCCAAAGTCAAATTCAGTCAGTGGCTGAATGACAACACATTGATTCACAACCTTGTAGATTCTCTTATGTCCTAGGGCATCAGTGGGAAGGAGTAGAATCCTGGAAATTTGAGGTGGAAATATATGGGCAGATTCCAACAAAGCTGAGGCCTGTGACCTCTGACCTGTGACCTCTTAGTTGAGCCTGCTGTGCTATTAGAAGGAAGTCTGCCTCTACTCTGAGATAGTTTCCTTGCAGGGGTCTGTGGATCCTCAAGACTTGCCTCCACTACCTCTCGTTTTTCCAGACCTAGTAATCAGACTAGAGTCCTTGAAATGGGGACGGGAGCAGGGAAGGGGTGGGTACCCACCGGGTATAAAGGATGACCATGAGGAGACACTATCTTCTAAAATATGGAATTTTATAATTTATATCAATAGAAACCTGAGAAATAATGTGTGTGGATTTTGTAGGTATTGAAGCAGGTGGGAGTAATGTAATATTGGGTTAGGCTGGATTTGTTGATACGAGTGCATTCAACACCCATTCCAGACTCAGCGTGTTAGCTTGGCTACCTGGGAATGCCTTCAACAGTTTGCTCAAATGACTGAAACCTGTACCCAAAGTGAGCGTATGCTAAAGTCAAAATGCCAGGACTTTCTAAGTATGTTGTAGCAAAATTTCTTGGCGTTGGCATGACTGACATTTTGAACTGGATAGCTCTTTGTTGTTGGGAGCTGTCCTGTGCAATGTAAGATGGGCCAGTGGCACATACTCTTCCCTGCCACCCTAGTTGTAACAATCAAAAGTGCCTTGAGGGCTTCCCTGGTGGCACAGTGATGGAGAGTCCGCCTGCCGATGCAGGGGACACGGGTTTGTGCCCCGGTCCGGGAAGATCCCACATGCCGCGGGGCAGCTGGGCCCGTGAGCCATGGCCGCTGAGCCTGCGCGTCTGGAGCCTGTGCTCCGCAACGGGAGAGACCACAACAGTGAGAGGCCCGCGTACCAAAAAAAAAAAAAAAAAGTGCCTTGATACATCCATGTGCACCAGCCACGTGGGGCTCATTCATAACACAGCTCCTTAAAGAAAAAAGTCTCAAGGGGCATCCCTGGTGGCACAGTGGTTGAGAGTCCGCCTGCCGATGCAGGGGACATGGGTCCGTGCCAGGGCCCGGGAAGATCCCACATGCCGTGGAGCAGCTAGGCCCGTGAGCCATGGCCACTGAGCCTGTGCGGAGCCTGTGTGGAGCTTGTGCTCCACAACGGGAGAGGCCACAACAGTGAGAGCCCCGCGTACCACAAAAAAAAAAAAAAGTCTCAAGACACTGCCACATATTTCCTGGGAGGGGGGACCAAAAGTGTCCCCAGCTGAGAACCACCACTGTAGAAGGTTTACAAAGGCATAGGAATGCCAGACCACTGGAGTGGATTTATCACATAAGATCTGCTCACCCAAACCCCCTATGTGCCCTGGGAGGGCTCAGAGGACACTTGCTTTGCCAGAGGTTTAAGAAACGTATTGGTGAGGGGAGCGTTAGCAGTCTTGGAATGCTCTATAGCTGCTCTTCTCTGCAGGCCAGGAATGAGAGGGAAATTATGTCATCATAATGGGCTCCCTAAATTCAGTGAGGCTAATGGGATCGTGGGGCATAATGGGTCAAGTGGAAACACTTCATTGGCAGAGATAAAGTGAGCGTGTTTTTCACAATGAACAGCAAAATGAAAGGGCTCATTAGAATGCTTTGATACACAGAGAGTTTTTATATTTGCTCATGTGCTATCTCTAGGGCTGAAATAAATGGGAAGTCTACTAATACCCTACTTGATTTGAATCAGGAGAAAAGCTCTAGGTCTGATGAACATGTCTGACCGGAATCAACATGGGAATTGTGCTCCCTCGGCCAATTCGATAACATGAGTCAGTTCCCATTTCCAGGGCATCTTGAATGAAGGGCAGGCCGGGTCCCCTTGAGGGAGGATATACCCTGGTTTACTACCAACTATCCCGAGGGTGCTTTCTTCTCCCTGGAAGGGATAAAACAAATGAGGTAGAACAGGAAGAGACAAGAAGCACTCCAAGCTCTGCTGGTCAGGGTTACCCTCCAGCATTGCCTTAATGCTCAGAGCCACACACACCACAGTGAGCTTGGCTCCAGATCAACTACCACGCAACGAAGGTTCTGGAACATTTCCATATCTCGGGGGACCTCATTTCCACGTGACTCTCTTTCATATTCCCCTTTGTCACAGAAGGCTCGGTCCAGTGGTCCGGGTGAGATCTCGGCTCAGGCCCAAGGCTCTCAGACCTCAAAGTTCTGGTCCTGCAAGGGCCCCTGTCCTCTCTTGATACCACTCCTGGCTCTCTCTGCCGAGAAGGAGCTGCTGGCAGTACGTCCTCTAAGAGTTGAGGTCCATCGTGCAGACCCTGAGAAAACTCCTAGGAAAAGGCTCCACATTCTTGTTGAAGTCAACAGAGCTCAATTCCTTTGGAAGTGCTGGGTGTGTCCCAAGTTGATGCAACTTCAGAGCCATTAGGTCAATCAGCACATGTGTGCGGCTCCTTCCCTTAGACACCTCTGGGCCCTCGTGACATAGGCTCAGAAGACTGCCAGCCTCAAGCCTTACCTCTTCCAAGACCACACCGTCTCCAGGATCTTCTGTCCCATGAATCTCAGTTGCTGTGTGGAAATCAAAAGAGAGGAAAGAGCCTGCCTATGGGGTCTCCTTGGGCTGGGGCCTTCTTGCTTCTCTTCCTCCTCCTCCTCGTCCTCCTCGTCCTCCTTGTCCTCCTCCTCGGGGTGATTTCGGTTTCCACATTGCCCATCCACTGGGCCATGTTGAGATGAAAGATACGGCAGCTGAAGCCCTCCAGGACGCCGCCCTTCACGTGCTGCTGGAGGACCTCCAAGGTGGGGAAGACCCGGCAGCAGGCCATGCACCTGAAGCCAGTCTCCATGGTCACCATCCAGTCCGGTGTCTTGGCCCTGGGTGTCTCCTCGACGGCAGGTGACCCTGATGGGCTGCCTGGCTCTGCCCTTTCCTCATACTCTTTCTCCTCCCCAGTGGGCTCACTGTCAGACAGGAGGTTTTCGGTGGACATATCAGAGGGGTAAGTGTCTACTGTGCACGCATCCTCAGGAAGGGTCACTTCTATCCTCAGCTGCTTTTCAGGCAACTCCAAGGGTTTGTTTGTCTTCCAGGAGACAGCGACACCCTTGTTCACTTGTACCTGCATGTAGTATATTTTCATGCCCCTTTCCTCTTTGTCTGTGTGCAGATCGTTCTTACAGGGTGAAGAGGGTGAGGAGGAGACACAGTGTGATGGGGGAGTGGTCTCCCCTTTTTCCTGAACCTGGGCTAGGGGTGCGGTAGGCTGGGCAGTGTCTCGATGTGATCTCCGGATTCCTGAAAAAGGAAATTAAAAACATAATAACATGCATGGGCCATGCCAGAAGCTGAGGGAGCTGGTGTGGTAGACGAGAGAGGGACATTTGCATGATGTAGCTATGTCGTGAGCTGGGTGTCTGTTGGCCGTAGGAGGCAGTGGTGTATCTGTTGTCATCTGTGGGCTTTTTTCTGCGTGTTGGGGGATACTGGAGCGGTGTCTGTATACACGGGTGTGGAGTACAGTGGTGAGGACTGTGGTATGTGAGGGATGCGGATGGATGCGTGTATGACGAGGAGTGTGAGTTTGGGAATACCGGTGGTGCATACCTTGTGGAATGGGGCGGTGGTGCAGGAGGAGAGTACTGTGGATCACGTGCTTGGGGTTCATGTGTGCACTGAGAAGGGCTGTGCCTGGAGGGCGCATGTGTGTGTGAGCTGTGTGGACCTGAGCTGGATGGTGCTGCTCTCAGGCTGGAGGTCTGTGATGCAGAACTCTGTCCTTCTCTGGAAGCAAAGGCAAAGAGAAAGCCTACATTTTCCTCTGAAGATGCTTAATCTGGTCCCTCTTCCCTCCACCTGAAGTCCAGACCTTTCCGGCCACTGCTCTTTGACATCCCCACCATGGTAGTACCAGGATTCACACCCGCCACCCACCCCTGACTCAGCTGGGATCCACGCCCTCGTAACACCTCAGCCATCCGGCCCAGGCTCCTCCACAGAGCCCTCATCACCTCTGATGACCCTGGGTTTCCTCTCAGCCTCCCTGGGATCTGTGTGCCTCCTGCCTCACAGCCAAGCACCCCCTCACCTGAGGAGCCCCGCGCCCTTACCGGCGTAGATGAGCTTGCGCGGAGAAGAAGCACAGGAGAAGTGTTTAGGGGCAGAGGAGACCTCCCCTGCCCCTGGGCTGCAGCCTTGGGCCAGCACAGTGGATCCAAGGTGAGGGGGATCCTCTTGTGACTTCGAGAGTCCTGAGGGAGGAATGAAAGGCTCAGGGTGGGTTCATCAGTCCTCTGTCCACAAATATTTACTGAGTGTGTGACACGTGTCAGGTGCAGTGAATACACACAGTTGAGAGTGTGGTTCCCAGTGTATACTCCAGGATTTAATTCCAATCAGTACTTACTCTGTCACTGTCTTGTTGGTAATGTAGGCCTCGGTGGTGACTGTGAGTATGTGGGAAGAGTGAGTGATGTGTATCAGTTAAGTCTGTGGTAAGTGTGGGGTTAGCATGGGGAGCACGGTGCAGTTGTGTCTTATCTGTGTCTGTGGCCTTCGTGTGCATGGTTTCTGTTCACAAGTCTGGAATTCTGGGACATGTAACTTTTCCTCATTACATGGTGTGGCTTGTATTTATGGTGTGTGTTCATTCATTCATTCACCAAGATTCAGTAAGCAGCTACTCCTGTGTATCTGGCACTCTTGCATTGTTGTAGTCTCTGGTAATCCTGCACATTCTAGTAGTGGAAGACACACACTAAACAAAACTACAATAAATATATAATACCTGAGCTGTTGGTAAGTATATAAGGGTTGCCAGACTAAACGAAGAAAAATACAGGGCACCCAGTTAAATTTCAGTTTCAGATAAAGCCAGAATAATTTTTTAGTGTAAGTATTCCCATGGAGTATTTGGTCTTACTTACTTTTAGTGTAAGTATGGCCCGTACAATATTTGGGACATACGGATACTGAAAAATTACTTGTTGCTTATCTGGAATTCAAATTGAACTGGATAGCCCATATTTTCTCTGGCAACCCTGACATGTGTTACTGAGACTGTGGTTTACTGTGGTTTGTACAAAGCGGGTCTGGCATTACTCAAGAATGTGTTATAAGTGTGGTGTGTATGACACGTGACTGGTTCTTATAGAGGTATTTAGCGATAGCTGAAGTTAGCTGTGTTTGTGTGAGAGTTGATCAGATACATATATATATATATAGTGTGTGTGTGTGTGTGTCCTATATATATAGTGTGTGTGTCTATATATATATCTCATCTCCAGCGTTTGGTGTTGGAGGACAGGATTGTGGTACAGATGGGTTGTATGAGAACGTAGTACAGGAGGGATGCGTGCATATACCTCCATGTGCCGTGTGTGGTTTACTAAGGAAGTTATATGTGGGGTGTGTGATATTTTTGCTGTATCAGAGTGTACATGGGTGTATGAGTTACTGTCTCATAAAACACCCCTAACAAGAGTTCTGTATACACTCTTACATACAGCGAGTGTCAGCCAGGTCCAGGCAGGGTGACAGGAACTTTACCACACAGACTTTATATCTGATAAGCACTCTACCCCCATTCATCCTGCTCATCTCTGCACTACGACACACACACACACAGACACAGTCACACACACACACAGAGGAACATAGAGAAAAATATTCTGAATGGTTAGGGGCAGTCATTGCCTTCCCCAGGCTGTCCCAGCCACTGCCTGGAAATCTACCTGCTCTCTAGACCTCCATTGCCACGGCCCACCCTACAGTCTCCAGTGTCCTGGGCTTGGTAGGAGCTACTGGGCTCTAATCTGGGGCAGAGACCTCTAGCTGGAACTCTGGGGTGACCACCCCCGCCCAGGGCAAGCTACTCGCCTACATTTAATGCACGCAGGCACCCCGTGGCCCGTGGCTCTCAGAGCTCCCCGCAGGACCATAAGGACATTTCTCACCCCCGCCCACGTGGTATCAGTCTCTGGAAAACCCTTCCCTTCCCTTGATCTCCTTTGGGCAATTCTTCCTGTTGAAGGAATAAAACCTCCTTGCTTTCAATATGACACCATCCCTAGACAAACAATCTTCTTTCGAACTGCATTCCACTTGTCAAGATACTTTTCAACAGGGCCTTCAACTCATGGGGCTTCTCTTTCCACTTTGGTAAAAGAGGCCAAGCAACTCATGGGTCTCTCTCAGCATCCTTGCATCCTTCACATCCCCCACCTCATGACCCCAGGGAAAGATCCAGGAGCATAAGAGAGAAATCGGGGACTGAGAAAAGCTGCACCTCTAGGTCTGTGCAAGCAGGATGCAGCCTGCTGTGAGTCCGACAAAGCTCCAGGCCCGGCTGCCCCAGGAGAGAGTCCCCAGACCAGCGGAGCTGACCTCCCATCTCCCAGGGGGCATCTGGCCGTTCTGTGCCATCTCACACCACAGGGACCCTCCGGATGGATACGGCAGCATCAGTGAGACGAGGTCTCTCGCTCCCTGCTTCACAGGTGACACGTTCTCAGTCCCCCCCATCCTAGAGAAGGTTTAGTTTGGCAGAAACCCATGTCCCCTAGCAAGTTGCCCCCCACATACCTCCTCCGTTCTCGGCAGTTTCCTGGGACTCTACATTTTCCAGATGTTTCCTCTTCTGTCGCCGTTTCATGGTACCAACTAGAAGTCTCCCTTAGAAGATGCCTCAAGAGATGTCCAACTCCTCCTCTTCCCTACAGGTTGGCCCTTGTTGCCTCTTGGGCAATCTGTTGAAATGATTCAATACAAACAAAAATAGTCAAGTCTCCTAAATGGCTGAAAAGCTTGTACCACTTAGTGAACCAGCAGTACTGCCTAGTGCTCACCAGGGCTGTTCAGTTTACAAGGTTGCCAGGCGCACAGCAGGATTCTGTGACCTCAATGATGACATCAGAGCATTCTGTGGACCTAAGTTCAGCACAGTGTCTGCAATAGCACAGGCCCCATTTTCAAGAACAATTCCTGTTTCCCAGCCGAAGCTTTCCCGTGAAAGGGAAAGGTTCATACCATATCTATTATAAGTTGTATCATACCATATCTATTATAAAATGAACATTTTGATTGGAGATCTTTTAATGTCTTTTCTAGAGAGATTTAATATGAATATTTTAAATGGTCTCCAGTTTCCCTGTGGATTATTGACATTTTAAACTCTGCACTTCATTTTTCCCTCAATACGTGTAATTTTGTCACGGCTATTTCTGTACTTAAAGATGAGTAACTATATAATTGATTTCTTCATTTATTTCCCATCTCTTTCCAAGGTACTGAATTTGATTGTGTCTTACGAATGAGTGAAAAATGCGAGTCCTTGAGTCAGGACATTGGGCCCTTTACCAAGTAACTCAACCTGTCTGGGCTTCAGCTTCTGTCTGTGCGATCGAGAGGCTTGGCCTAGTTGACTTTTCAAATGCTGTGTTTCTTTGATTCACTCTCACGTACTGATCTGCTACTTAGGAAGAGGGCGTGTTCTCATAAAGTAAGAACAGTCGTTTTCTAATCCTTGGGTTGGGCGGAGTTTAAGTGGTCGTACTCAGTTTGTCAGTTTTATTTACTTTTATGTATGCTTAGTTGTAAGTAATTTATATGGCTCTTGTGACAATTTTTAGATCTTCTTTTTTTCTTATTTTCTTTTACAGTTTCTAATTTGCTATCACCAGTATAGAGGAGCGTGATTGACTTTTAAAATTTATTGATCTTGTATGTGTGTGCTTTGTTGAACCGTCTTATTAGTTCCTGCTAGTTTATCTCAGGGTTCTTTTGAGTTTCCTAGATAAATGAACATATTAAATGTAAATAATGTGTTCATTGGATAAAATTTATTTTCTTGCATCTATATATATAGAAGCAATATGTTGAATTGATTTAAATATTTAAATACTTACATACCTGTTATCATAATCTAAGATTCTTTATCTCATTTTCTTTCAAACAATATTATGTTTTCAAGATTTAGTGACATCAGTCCATATAGATCTAGGTCTTTGATTTTTGACTGTTTGGTATTATTTCGTCACATTCGTATAGCATCATTTATTTTCCATTCAAGCATTATTGGACAATTGGATTGTTTCCCTCCCTTCTCTAAAACAAGCAATGTTTCCTAGAATATCCCTGAAGATGTCTGACAGTCGAGAAAGGCCAGGCTGCCCAAACGTTCCTACTTGCTTTTAGCCACCTTTCAACAGGCCATCTCCAGCCAGCAATTTGAAGCACTGATGAAATGAACACTCCCCCAAGTGTGGAGATCTTAGGAGCTTCCTAGAATGTGGGAGGTTAATGAGAGGCATCCTGCTGGGATCCCAGGGGAGTCTGAGCTGGCCTGAAGCTCATCTTCCTCCTCCACCTCTCAAGAGAAATGTGGAGGAAAGAAGACTTCAAAAACTGTGAGTAGGCAGAGGGAGAGAGATTAGGGGCCGAAGCTGCAACTGAGGTCTTGGAGTGGGCTGTGAGGACGCAGAGCCTGTAGAGAGCCAGGCTCTGCCTTCTGAGCACTTCTCCCCTAAGTTTGCTGATCATTCAGGTGATAGCAGGCATATACAGCCAACTCGGCCCACACTGTCACAGAAAGCCTTATCAGAATCTCTTCTTCTTCATACACTCTTGTGTCTGTTACTTGGTTATTGCCTTTGGTACTCCACTGATGTGAACCACAGTCGCCAGGGGATGGAGGACACTAGTGACCCATCTTGCTCTGTGGCCTCAGTCCACAGCTTGAGGGTAAGGGAAGAGGCCAAATGAAGGTCAAGAAGGAAAGATGGAGTTTGAAGAGAAGACCTGAGTTAAGGGTGTCTTCTCAAGTCTTGATGACTGAAATGTAGCTCCAGTACCTGAAGTCCTGCTTGTTCTCAAGGCTGACCACGGGGCTGGGTGCACTCAGTGAAGGAATCGTATACACTTAGTATTTCCTTGCTTGCTCACACTTGCCCTCCTCTGATACACACTCTGCACGACTGATCTTCCCCTGAAACAACTTTCCACCTGCCACTGTCATCTCATGAACATTTGCTTCCCCTTCCTAGTGTCCCCCTAGAATGCTACTGCAGACAATTCATAATTTGATAATCATGCTTCTTACCATAGTCTCAGCAACTTCTGAGAAATTTTATTCACTTTATTCCATAGTCTTCACCCATCAATAATCTTCCTTAACTTCCTAGCTGCAGGTTAACCCATTTGGAATCATTTCTTTTTCTTTCTCTTCTTTGGCAAATCCTTTCTATCTTTTAAGGTCTTTTTCTTGTCTCTCTACCATCCTGCCTTCCTGAACTTCTTTTTTTTCCGTTTAAGTAACCTTTCAATCTCCTTCCCCAACTTCCTCATAAACATTTAGAATTTATTCCTCACAAGTTAGACAGCGGTTTATGAATGGCCAGGCATAATGGACTCAGAATGAGTTGGCACCCCCGAGGTACCTGTCTTGCTGGGGAGCCACAGGTGAAGGGCTCTCTGCTGGACACATGTTTGCATGGAGTCAGGCTGAGTGGCCTCGGGGTGTTTGCTCTGCACTTGTGTGTGTTTCTCCCTAGTTGGTTTCCTTGTCCATCCACCTGTGACCTCCCTCCATCCAGCCCAGGGAATCCTTCTCATCACAGGGGTAGGATGTTTGTCTCATTTTCCATCACATCCTTTCCCCAAAGATTGGTTGTGAGTTGTTCCCATTCCAAAGACCTTTCCTCTTTGAAGAGAAAAGAGAAAATCTTGTCTCTCCTTTTCTCTCACTTCACTTCTCTATTATCTCCTCCATCCAGAAGGGCCCACTGACTCAAATGGGTGTAGATCTGAAGATGGCAAGAAATGCCAGCAATTCTGAAATAATAATACGGATGGATCAGGAAAACTTGAAAACCTTTATCCCGCCACATTAAAAAAAATTGCACTTCCAGTGTATTCAGAGTCTCTGTGTAGAAACACAAATGATGTAGAAATTGAATTACACTCAAGTTTTGCTTTCCTCCTTTCCTGATTTATTCTAATCCTCAAAGTTAACATGATGTACTATTTGTTATGTAAAGTTTCAGACATTTTCTACCCATGCACACTTTTCTTTTTTTCACATAAGAGTGTGAACTAGGTCACTTTCAACAGGCTGTGATTCTGTGATTCACTGTCTCCCACCGGGTCATCCACTGATAAAGTCATGTGTTTCATGGAGAAATATTTCCAATAGCTAATAGCCAATGTCTGTGGAGTGCTTACTCTGTGTCGGTTTCTTCTAACTACGTTACAGTTAATTTGTACAACATACCCATGGACTAGGTACAATGGTAACCCCCAAGTGACAGATAAGTGCAGATAAGTACAAATAAATACAGAGGCCAAGTGACTTGCCCAAGACACTGGAGCAAATCAAAATCCATGCCTCTGTAATCATTTTGCTCTATTGCCTCTGCCTGGGAAGCTTGATGATTTGGCAACTAAAACCTTAAATATCATGTTCCATTTTCATATCTGTGACACAAGCGTGGGACTGTGATACGGGGTAACTAACCTGAGTTCTTTTGAAAACCCTTATGCACCTGGATGAAAATAAGCCAGGGACTGCAAGCCATAGATTTAAGATTTCCTACCAACTTTTAAAAATAGCTTCTTGAATGCAATTTATGTAATGTCAAGGCTAGGATGTAGTCCAAATAGTAACAGAAAAATGAAGATATGCAGAAAAATACTTAAAGTTGACAAGTATTGGGAGTGTAGTATTTTTGGGGCCAGTGTGAAGACCACAGGAAAACTTGCTGTTTCCATCCCAAAGGGAAGAGCTCTGTGTTGCAACTGCCAAGGTACCTGGGGCAGCACGTGTGCACACTGCTTAGTAAAGAAGCATCCTCAGTTTGATAGAATCATATGGGAGTCTTACATTTGGTTAGCAGGTTCTACCTTCTTGATGTAATAATATTTTCAGGGTGTGGGAGGGTATCAAGCTCTGAAAATACCCTTGGAGAGATTTGCTTATTAAGTTTGGCTTTTTCAATCTCCCTAATACTTCTTTACTAAGCACCAGGCGGCTTCCTTCGCTTGTCAGAATCATGTTGTTTTTCCCTTGTCGAATGAACTTCCAAATACTTTTGGATGAGCTATTAAGTTTGGAAAAAAATATACATCTCTTTAAAATAAGGAAGATAATTACAATTACAAGTAGAAAAGACTCTAAAATGGAGAATATATGCCATTACAGGCAATTAATGGGAGTGGGAAGCTCGTGCTCACTGTCCAGGACATAGAAGTAAAAGCTGAGGATGCTCTGAGGCATCTCTTGGATCTCTATAAGCCTCCATCATTTCTGATGAGTACGGTTGACAGGTAAAATATAAGCTGTTCAGTTAAATATGAATGTCAGAAAAACAACGAGTACATTTTTAAGATAAGTATGCCCCAAATACTACATAGGATCTACTTATACTAAAAGTGATGACTTACTATTCATGTGAAGTTCAAGTTTAACTGGGTATCCTGTATTTTTATTTAGTAAATCTGACAGCCCTACTGATGATCCACAATGGAGGCAGTTCAGGAACGGTACATGCTGGCTCTCGGACAGTCAGAAATGGCTCCAGCAGATCCAGGTACAGTATGAATTTCTTTTTGGATGTAGCTCAGAAGCCATGGCCAGCCCTTGACTGCAAGTACTGCCTCGGGTTTCCCTGAGGTGGGGTAAACCTTCCTCTTAATGGCCTTTTGGTAAGTCTGGAAGCCCATATCCAAGGGGAGCCCCAAAGTCAGTTTCATCCTCACAACCATGTTTTCAATTCCTGGAATTGGCTGCATGTGACTCACAAGAGATGAGTAGGTTTGTGAAAATTGGGAGTGTCATAGCTTGAACCCTTTGTAGGTAAAGTTTTGGTGTTCTGAGAGTTTTAACAGGAGCAATGTGAAAGACTCCAGGTCCCCAGGTAGATAGAAATAATCCTCTTATACTTCTGTGTATGTGACAAGTCTCTAGTAGCTCACAGAACAAATATCTGGTCTTGGAAAGACTGATCCAAGCTTGGATGTTTCTGGTGACAAGGCAAGGTCGTGAGTTTGAAGTTCACCTTTTATGGTTGAGGAGACTATAAGGTTGTCAGAAGGGCAATCATGGAGGAGACGTTGGCTTCATCCATTGTGCAGGCTTGTATATTTGGTTCTATCTAGATTGTGTTTCAAAGGTGGAGCTTGTTTACAATTATGAATATTCTCTGAGATGCTTTTTGGACCTTCATTCCTAGAGCGAGAGCAGTGCCGAGGTTCTAGAAATGCCCTGGATATTCTGAGCTGTCAATGGCCTTTCCCAGGTACTGTTCCCTTGGTGCTGCTCCTTGAAATGTGCAAAGGGATTATCATCTGTTTTGTGGTGGGTCCTAGCATTGTGAAAGGAAGCTGCTGCACCTGGCTCAGAGGATTTGGGATGTGGTTGGAGTAGATGGGCCAAATTTAGGTAACTGTTGTTACTATAGATAAGGACAACCAATTATTGGAAGTGGCGTTGTCTGGGATGGGAATGATGTTGTTGCAAGTTCACAAATGTTCCAGGACCAAGGAAGACAACCAGAAGTACTGGGATTGTTTTAGGTTGCAGGTAAGAGACAGAGGCATGGACTAGAGATTGAGCTCATACAGCTGGTTAGTGTGTTGTTCATTCGTTCATTCATTCATTTATTCATCCAACACGTATTTACTGAGTTCCTATCATGTGTCAGTTAGTCTGTTAGGTTTTGTGATACGATAGTGAAGGAAACAACTTCTCGGTCTTTAAGGAGTGTATAGTTCAGTCAGAGAGACTGATAAAGAAATAGGTAATTACAACATCGGAAATAAGTCATTTGATAGAGGAAGTAGGTGTTTGTGGGTGTAAACAGGAGGGTAAATTTAACTAAGTCCAGTTGTGGTGGTCGGGAATGGGAGACCCAGAGGGACTTCTTGAACGAAGTGATAGTGGAGATGAGCAGGGTGAGTAGCAATTTTCCAGGACCTTCCCCGGCAAAGATGGAAGGAAGGAAGGAAGTTTCAGGCAGAGGGACCACTCTGTACAAAATCCTTAAGATAAAGAGAATATTGTATGTTCTTCAGCATGGCTGGGGCATGAACTCTGAGAAAGGGGGTTGATAGGAGATATGGCTGGAACGAGAGCCATGGCTCTGTCATTTAGACTTTGTTCTGTAAGCAATGGGGATTCATTGAAGGTGAAGGCAGAGGAGTGCCTCCATCAGACTGTGTCCTAGAAAAGCCACTTAGGTGACTGTGTATAGGGTGGGTTTAACTGAGCACCAGCGTGGACAGTAAGCTCAAATTTTTCTGTGTGGGACCAGTGTCACACATGGGACTATGTAGGGCACCAGATTCAATGGGGCAATGAATGTTTTTTGGTTTTTTCCTCCTTTTTTATATGAGGCTAGGCAGATGATGCCATGCCTTCGTTCCATTAAGAGCAATGTGAAATCAGTGAAATCTCCTAAGATTCTGCAAGGCAGATTTTTCTTTGTATGATTTTAAATTCCCTCAAGACCTGAAAGGGCCATTGCTGTAGAAAAGGGGTCTGGTACATGTAACACCTGGATGGAAATAACAGCTTATGGGAAAACATGGAATTTGAGGAATTCTGGGGCAGGATGCTGGAAGTAGATGACTGCAAAAGGCCTTTCCAAGTCACAGCCTTATAGCTCCTGGTCCTCTTTACCTTCTCCTCTTCCTGACCCCAACCTCATGAGGATGAAAGTGTACTCTAGAGACCTTTGATCAAATCCTGCCCACAACAGTCTGTGGTTTGAAAGTTACAAAATTCCCTGAGAATTGGTAAGCTCTCTATCTTCCTCATTAGTCATTTAGTACCATTTATAATTTCCAAAGAGCTACTGTTTATAGAGCCCTTGCTTTCCATGTCTGAGTGTGTTTTATCATTATTCTTTTTGATCTTGGAAATGTAATCTTTAACAAACCACCAATTAACCATGAAATGTCACTGCAGCAAAACATCAGTATTCTCCATGGGGTTTGTTGTACTTGGATTTGACCTTCATTGTTCATTCTTGGACTGTCTTCCTAGTTTGTGGCTTATTTGGATTCGCATTTCTTCTTTTTGTTGATTACTTGAAAGCTTTTGTGTAGAAATTAAGCTGGTAAAATAACATAGAAGGCTTTTCCCCTATGATAGTCCCTTTCTTTTGATACCAGTAATTAAAAGTGTGCTGTGATAGCATTAGAGGACTTAAAGTTTGAAGGTTTTAAGAATGACTTGGAGACTCAGGAGTGAAAAGGGACTAATACAAGTGAGCATGAATTATTATTTTGCTCAAAATACTATTTAAAAGAGATTAGAATTTAGGTTTATTGAAGAAAATGGTTATATTTGAGCTATTTGAAGTTCTAACAGTCAGATATTCTTTGAAAATCTATTTTAAAGTTCTAACTGGTGATCGTAGAATAAAATTGCCACTTGATGGAATGTGGAATGTGAAGAGGTGAAAGAAAAGTCAGACTGGAATGATGCTACAAAAAAAGAAACTTCCCATCATGACCAGGCAGAGCAAATGGAAATCAGGTGGGAAAGGACATAGAAGCAGAGATGGTTTTGTGATTCCTGGAGCCTGCAGCTCTTTGAAAGTGCTAACCACCATGGGGCAGGTGCAGAGCACCAAATGAGAGCCTCTCGTAAAAGTCCACGCGGCAGAGATGACAGGGGCACCAGGTGGGAAGTCTCTCCATGTTTGGTACACAGGCTGGAATTTCCAAGATATGAAGACACAGGTCTTTCTCTGAAAGGGGCGGACTGTGACGTTTTTTAGATAGAATTTCCAGAGCTAATGACATACTCAAGCTAAAGAAAATATATCTGTCCATCTAGGGACGCTGAAAACAGTGGGAGGCAGAAAGAGAAAATATTTTGGCAACTGAGAGACCTGGGCTGGTGTCTGTTACTTCAGTAAATTACTTAATGCCTCTGAGTCCAGCTTCCTCCTCTATAAACTGGTGATGTACTAATAAGATTGTTGTGGGCATTAAATGAGATCATGGACGTTGGGCCATTGGTACAGTACCTGGCACATAAGAACTGTTTAATAAATGGAAACCAGCACTCATTATTCAAATGATAAGAATAGTGCATCTCAGGCTCCTGTTGAGAGAGGTTTCTTATTATCTATTCTAATTGCTAAGATGACTTGTGAAGCCCTCTGAATTTGCATTTGCCGGTTGCCTGCTATTGGCAATTTGTTCAATGTCCCTCCTATATTTCTTAGACCCTACCATTTTGTGCATGTGGCAAACTTTCAATTGCCATTATTTGGCATTTTCCAGCCCAGGAACTTCTGAAGCTGTTGAAGTCTGCTCTGTCTGTGTAGATGGCAGGAAGGAAGTGAGGGGAATTAATAGCTTCCCAGCAGCAGTCCTCAACCAAGGACTGATGGGAGTGGGTATCTAAATGCCCCAGCTCCCTGGCCCTTCAAGTTGGAAGCTTGTGTTTCCCAGAGTTTCTCTGTGGATTACCTCCACTTTTCCACACTCTTACCTGGCTATAACACAGTATTTAATGCTTGCCTTCTCTTCCCTATCTCACTTTCCTATTGGCGTTTCTTCCATTTCTCATATTAACTATTTGAACTGGAATGTTTATGACTGGGTTTGATTCTGGGAGAACCCCTAGGAAGTCATTTTCTTGAGAGAAAACAGTTGTCAAGTTGCCTTCTATGAAAAGATATAAAATAATAGAAAAACTTAAGCTTTCTTTATGGTCGATTGATTTTTCCCTATGCACATTAATTGGCTACAGTATTGTTTAAATAATGATATAATATAGAAGTGATACAAAAAGCAAAAGGACACTGCTGATTTTAGAATATTTGTTTTCATGTTAAGCATCTAAGACACATCAGTTATGTGAAATGAAAACATGATGACCCAAAACCTATGGGATGCAGCAACTGCAGTTCTAAGAGGGAAGTTTATAGCAATACAATCCTACCTCAAGAAACAGGAAAAATCTCAAATAAACAACCTAACCTCACACCTAAAGCAATTAGAGAAAGAAAAACAAAAAAAGACCCAAAGTTAGCAAAAGGAAAGAAATCATTAAGATCACATCAGAAATAAACAAAAAAGAAATGAAGGAAACAGTAGCAAAGATCAATAAAACTAAAAGCCGGTTCTTTGAGAAGAGAAGCCAAATTGATAAACCATTAGTCAGACTCATCAGGAAAAAAAGGGAGAAGATGCAAATCAACAGTTAGAAATGAAGAAGAAGTAACAACTGACACTGCAGAAATACAAAGGATCGTGAGAGATGACTACAAGCAACTCTATGCCAATAAAATGGACAACCTGGAAGAAATGGACAAATTATTAGAAAAGCATAACCTTCCGAGACCGAACCAGGAAGGAATAGAAAATATAAACAGACCAATCACAAGTGCTGAAATTGAGACTGTGATTAAAAATCTTCCAAGAAACAAAAGCCCAGGACCAGATGGCTTCACAGGCAAATTCTATCAAACATTTAGAGAAGAGCTAACACGTCTCCTTGTCAAGCTCTCCCAAAATGTAGCAGATGGAGCAACACTTCCAAACTCATTCTACAAGGCCACCATCACCCTGATACCAAAACCAGACAAATATGTCACATTGATAGAAAACTACAGGCCAATATCATTGATGAACAGAGATGAAAAAATCCTCAACAAAATACTAGCAAACAGAATCCAGCAGCACATTAAAAGGATCATACACCACGATCAAGTGGGGTTTATCCCAGGATGCAAGGATTCTTTAATATACGCAAATCAATCATTGTGATAAACCATATTAACAAATTGAAGGAGTAAAACAATATGATCATCTCAAGAGATGCAGAAAAAGCTTTTGACAAAATTCAACACCCATTTATGATAAAAAGCATCCAGAAACTAGGCATAGAGGGAACTTACCTCAGTATAATAAAGGCCATGTATGACAAACCCATAGCTAACATCGTTCTCAATGGTGAGAAACTGAAACCCTTTCCTCTAAGATCAGGAACAAGACAAGGTTGTCCACTCTCACCACTATTATTCAACATAGTTTTGGAAGTTTTAGCCGCAGCAATCAGAGGAGAAAAAGAAATAAAAGGAATCCAAATTGGAAAAGAAGTAAAGCTGTCACTGTTTGCAGATGACATGCTACTTTACATAGAGAATCCTAAAGATGCTACCAGAAAACTACTAGAGCTAATCAATGAATTTGGTAAAGTAGCAGGATACAAAATGGGCAGAAACCTCTTGCATTCCTGTACACTAATGATGAAAAATCTGAAAGAGAAATGAAGGAAACACTCCCATTTACCATGGCAACAAAAAGAATAAAATACCTAGGAATAAACCTACCTAAGGAGACAAAAGACCTGTATGCAGAAAAGTGTAAGACACTGATGAAAGAAATGAAAGATGATTCAAATAGATGGAGAGGAATACCATGTTCTTGGATTGGAAGAATCAACATTGTGAAAATGACTATACGACCCAAAGCAATCTACAGATTCAGTGCAATTCCCATCAAACTAGCAATGGCATTTTTCACAGAACTAGAACAAAAATTTTCACAATTTGTATGGAAACACAAAAGACCCTGAATAGCCAAAGCAATGTTGAAAAAGAAAAACGAGCTGGAGGAATCAGGCTCCCAGACTTCATACTATACTACAAAGCTACAGTAATCAAGACAGTATGGTACTGGCACAAAAACAGAAATATAGATCAGTGGAACAGGACAGAAAGCCCGGAGATAAAGCCACGCACATTTGGTCACCTTATTTTTGAGAAAGGAGGCAAGAATACACAATGGAAAAAAGAGAGCCTCTTCTATAAGTGGTGCTGAGAAAACTGGACAGCTACATGTTAAAGAATGAAATTAGAACACTCCCTAACACCATACGAAAAAGAAAGTCAAAATGGATTAATGACCTAAATATACAGCCAGACACTATAAAACTCTTCAAGGAAAACATAGGCAGAACAGTCTATGACATAAATCACAGCAAGATCCTTTTTGACCCACCTCCTAGAGAAATGGAAATAAAAATAAACAAATGGGACCTAATGAAACGTAAAAGCTTTTGCACATCAAAAGAAACCCTAAACAAGATGAAAAGACCACCCTCAGAATGGGAGGAAATATTTGCAAACGAAGCAACTGACAAAGGATCAATCTCCAAAATTCACAAACATCTCATGCAACTCAATATCAAAAAAACAAAGAACCCAATCCAAAAATGGGCAGAAGGCCTAAATAGACATTTCTCCAAAGAAGATATAGAGATTGCCCACAAACACATGAAAGAATGCTCAACATCACTAATCATTAGAGAAATGCAAATCAAAGCTACAATGAGGTATCACCTCACACCAGTCAGAATGGCCATCATCAAAAAATCTACAAACCGTAAATGCTGCAGAGGCTGTGGAGAAAAGGGAAGCCTCTTGCACTGTTGTTGGGAATGTAACTTGATACAGCCACTATGGAGGTCAGTATGGAGGTTCCTTAAAAAACTAAAAATAGAGCTACCATACGACTCAGCAATCCCACTACTGGGCATATACCCTGAGAAAACCATAATTCAAAAAGAGTCATGTGCCACAATGTTCATTGCAGCTCTATTTACAACAGCCAGGGTATGGAAGCAACCTATGTGTCCATCGATAGATGAATGGATAAAGAAGATGTGGCACATATATACAATGGAATATTACTCAGCCATAAAAAGAAACAAAATTGAGTTATTTGTAGTGAGGTGAATGGAGCTAGAGACTGCTATACAGAGTGATGTAAGTCTGAAAGAGAAAAATAAATACCCTATGCTAACACGTATATATGGTATCTAAAAAAAAAAAGGTTCTGAAGAACCTAGGGGCAGGATAGGAATAAAGACACAGATGTAGAGAATGGACTTGAGGACACGGGGAGTGGGAAGGGTAAGCTGGGATGAAGTGAGAGAGTGGCATGGACATATATACACTACCAAATGTGAAATAGATAGCTAGTGGGAAGCGGCCGCATAGCACAGGGAGATCAGCTCGGTGCTTTGTTACCACCTAGAGGGGTGGGATAGGGAGAGTGGGAGGGAGACACAAGAGGGAGGAGATATGGTGATATATGTATATATATAGCTGATTCACTTTTTAATAAAGCATGAACTAACACACCATTTTAAAGTAAGTATAACCCAATAAAGATGTTAAAAAAGAAAAGAAAAGAAAAGATTGAATCTGACCAGAACCCATGTGTAATCACAGCTCGGCATTTAACAACTGGTTTAATTCCTTATCATAAATATACAACCAGGCCAGAGGCATCCAATATTTATAATAAATATCAGTGACATGATAGTATCATCATGAGACCTCTGTGTATTCTTTCTGATTCAGATGAAACCCAAATTTTCTGTCTCCCCACAAAACTTACTTTTTCTATTTTCATGCATTGACTGCATAATTGATTTTGGAGAGCTGTTCCATCTGTGTTTTGAGTTGGGCTGAAGTAAGCAGTCTCCCTCTCAGGGGGTATGCCTACTCATAACTCAGACAAAATACAGCATGGAATACACGTTGGATGTTTTGGTTTTATCTATCAGGTTGATTTACAAATGATGCCAGCGGTTGTGTCGTCAAAATAGCAGCTTTCAAACTTTTTTCCCCCCAGTGATTGATTCCTTTTACAAATATAATTTTCTCTAGAACTCCAAAGTATAAACTATATTATGAAAATACTGATTTGACAGGCAGGTAGCTGAAAATGGTAATGGACTGCTGTGTGCTCTCAGGACACTCTGCAGTTATTATTTACCCAGAAACCCATGGGAGGTATAGTAAGAAATCCCATTTCAAAATTGCATCACCAACAATGCCTAACTACTGCTTGTATTTTTTCTTTTTAATTTTTATATTTTGCGGTACACGGGCCTCTCACTGCTGTGGCCTCTCCCTTTGCGGAGCACAGGCTCCGGACGCGCAGGCTCAGCGGCCATGGCTCACGGGCCTAGCCGCTCTGCAGCATGTGGGATCTTCCCAGACCGGGGCACAAATGCGCATCCCCTGCATCGGCAGGTGGACTCTCAACCACTGCGCCACCAGGGAAGCCCTTGTATTTCTTATCATAAGCATCAAAGTCAGGGAAGAAGCACACAAAACTTCTAATAAGTACTAAAAGATTTATAACTAAGTAATATTAAAACATTATCTGTTAGAAATTAGTTATTGAGTAATTGACTATTATGTGATAAGACTGGGTTCCAGGTAGATGAGTCTGAATTTTACATGGTATAGAAATTGGAGGGGCATGTTATTGTAGAAGTGGGTTACTGATAGGGGAAAACGGAATTCTCTTATTATATAAATCTTAGAGAAGGGACAGTTTACCGTGATAAACTTAGATGATATGTACTTAGCCAATTGTACCAATAGGCCAGTCTGTGCGATGTTCAAGGAACATGGATTTTCCATTCTCTGAGGTCCTATCCAGTTGCATGAAACCCAGAATGGTGTCTCATCTAACCCTTTGGGATCCTGAAAACTGTTTGTCACCCTGAAAATCCAGCATGATTCCCCAACATGATTGCAAAATCTGCCATTAATCAAGCAGCCCTTGTAACCTGGCTCTAGCAGTTTCTCACTATACCACTAGCACCATCTTGCCTCATTGCCCAAAGGTTGCATGCTAAGACTAGGTACTGCACATGCCCAATATGGACTGGTTTAGCATGTAGGCTTTGACAAAGGCTTTCACAGACATGAGGACTTGATTACACATGTTTAGAAATGAGAGCAAAGCAGGTACTGCTGTTTTAAAAAAATGACCAGGGCCAATCTACACACTTACTAATAACTAACATATTTAAAGTAAGGTCATTTATATACACAAATTTGGTAGGAGTCTTACACTGAGATTTGCAGACAAGAATGAGTTAACCAGACATGCCTTGCAAGGGGGTTCACCAAAATGTGTTAAAACCTAATATATATCACTTGTGAGTCAGTGACTCCTAGAATATTCCCACAGTGTTAAAATATACATTAAAAATAAAAAATTTGGACTAAATTATTTGTATGTAACACCTGAAACAACTATGCAGAATTTTAGGGCTTCTAGAAACATAGCTTAAAAATAAATCCTAAAATGAGGTCCCTGGCTTGGAGAATTTGGATTATTGCCATTTTACCAATGGAGAAAAAGCAAACAAATCAAAAAATGACTTAGGCATGATTACATAGTAACTCAATGGCAGGCCTGAAGAGTGGAACTCAGGGTTTCTGTGCTGAAATCCAGGAATCCAATGAGCTAAACTTCCAGGAAGTAGAGTATAGCACTGAAGTTCCAGACGACAGCTATATCATTGAGTTTGGTGTAAAATAAAATTCATTTCATTCAAGTGAGAACTGTTAGTTGCTCAAAAATAATATTGGGATATAACCTCCTATTACTTTGACTTTGCTCCTAATCCATGTCTGATGGCTTGGTAATGATAAAAAATCAAAGTGTAAAGTTATGTGCAGGAATACTCATTAGACTTGGAGGACAGAACCAGTAATGGGAAGGAATTGTAGGCTACTGTCTTAGGCTGTGAAGTCATTCATAATAAGCTTCTTATTAGCTTTTGGGCCACCATGTTGTACTGAATATCAAGCGTTAATCACCTCAGCTTGTAGACTGTAAAGTGTCTATAGGAAACAGAGTGTCATTTGATTTTCCCTAAAGTGATGCTGAAGCACATTGGCAATAGATTAACATTTTAAAGGACCATCATTTAAAGAAATGCTTTTCCTCAAAGAGTGAAATTCAGAACAACCTATTGTAGCCTTAAAGTTCGGATGGCTCTTTGTTTGCATCCAACTTCATTCTGATGGGAAATTTTGGACAGTCCCCTTCCCTCATTGTGGAGAGTCAGGGGGAGCTCAGATAAGGTGCTTGCCTTGAAAATGCATGATGAAGTTTGTGTAGTGAAGGAAGATGTAGGGGTGAGTATTCACTAAAGGCATTTAGTTTTCTCATTCAGAAGATAAGTTCAGATTTTCCCAAAAGGTAGGAAAAGATCTAGAAATGGAAGACAAAGCTGAGAGTAGAAGTAGGACAATGTGAGATCAGGTGGGCATGGAGCATGGAAGGATCTCTTTTTCTCTTTGTTGATTTTCAACTGGTTTATTGGCTTTATTGGTGTATTAGTTTTGGAGAGAAGGTGTGAACGTAGGCTTTGTGTATGTACAATCTTCTCGTTTCCTTTTACTGAGAATCTCTGGTACAGGGTGGGATTAGGATCAGTGATAGCGGGTATGAGTCAGCAGAGGAACAGATCTCAAGAAATAGTTCAATTGAAGAATTTTAATAACGAACTAATAATTTCATAAGAAGATAGGGCATGTTTCAGCCCACAAAGGGAATATTTTATTGAAAAATACACTCTCTCCATAGTATGTGCTTGTACCCACTGGGGTAATTCTGGGAGTTAGATAATGCTTTGAAGTTAGTTGGGTGGTTTGAAGGTTTCTACCACTCTGTTCCTGAAAAGGTGTTTTTCATCTTTCTTTTTGATAATAATGCTTACAGGCTTTGTAGAGTAGATACAATGATGCAGAATAAACTCAATAGATAGAACAAATAGGTAGCTAAAATACCTCTCAATGGAAGGGGACCAAATGCATTGTGAATAACCAAGTGTTCATTTTATTCCAAGGAGGGGGGTGGGTAAATGACCCTGGTTCTGTGCCAGATGTTGTTTCAAAACTGGAGCTAGTGGCGATGGAGTCTTGCTGTGTCACTTCAGAAAGGACGTGTTGACTACCATTGTCAGTCTATCTGGTGGCAGTCTTTGTCGTCATTCGCCACAGCCGAGAAGGCAGGCGTCTCACACAAAGTTGTTGAGTTGACAGATGTTTCTTGCGTGGAAGCTCCGAGTTAGCTACCTTTGTAGAGTTTCCTATCCAGCTCAAGCTGGGACTACAGGAACCATTCAGCAAATGAACACTGACTCTACCAGCTGTTCCATCTACAGCACACGGAGGCTTTTCAGCTTGTCTGAAGCCTGGTACAATTTGTCTGCACAGGTGCTGCAGGTGGAAAGGTATATTAGACTCTCATTAACGCTGGCATTTCACTAGAGGCATTCAAGCCTCCCAGAGCTGGAAAGGGTTGCACTCTTAAATGTTAGGATTCAAAGGACATTCAGATCTTAAGGACAGAAGCAGGGACATGTAGGCAATGGCCCTCTTTGTTTATAATGTCTCCTTGGTTTCTGAACTCATTCAGTGTTTTGTCCTCCCCTGCCGCTCTGGATGCTGCTGTGCCAGATTCATTAACTGATTAACCCCCCTTTTCATTTTCATGTGAAATGATTCTAACGTTTAAGTAATGAACCCTGGTCTCACTGGTGTGCTGCTGACCTTGGGCTTGTTTTGAATTTGCTAGCTGGCTGCAGTTTACTCTTCAAGCCTTGCCTAAAGTTATCATTCTGTGATGAGATATGAAGAAAATCGGTTAGAAATGGTCCAAAAGACTGAACCAATACAGGAATGGATGATTTTTTTCACCCAAACAGAGACGGAAGAGAGGGAAGTAGGATAACTGCATCTTGGTGGGACATGGCATGTCTGAAGTGAGTGGGAAAGGGAGACGAATATGGAAATTCTTTAGCCCTTGCAGTAGAGACTGGGGGTAGAGGGATAGCTTTAAGTTCCCTTTAGTTTATTTAAGAAATGATTTTATCCTCACATCTGAATGGTCTGAGTACAAATCCAAGTTAATTACAGTGGAACCCGTTGGACTCCTGATGTTATGGTGGGAGTCCTATACCTGCTTTATGAGTTGGCTGCATAAGATGGGTCTTCGATTCTATTCTGTGTTTCTGTTAGAAAGGATGTTAGGATAGTGACGTATCTTAGGGGTATCAGTGCATTGTGCTGTGATACTCCTTCTTTTCTTTCCTTCTCTCCCCACCTTCTTCCTTCTCCTCAGCACATATAGAAGCCAGAAATGTCCTAACCTCTTTTTACCTTCAATTTTTAAAACATTGACCATGCCCCTGGCTCTGTGCCAGGTAATGTTGATTCATTACCCCATTTAATATCCTCAGCAAGCAGCAGAAGTAAGCATTATCAGCACCATGTTACAGACAGAAAATTGAGGCTCAGAGAGGTAACGACACGAATGTCAGGTCATGTAACTAATAAGTGATAAGGCTGAGATTCAGATCCATATCTCACTACAAAAGCCGCCTTTCCCCCACATGACTGATGTGCATTGACTTTCAATCCGTGTTTTCTTTAAAAAACTTTGGAGAGAGACCAAGTCCTTGACTTGGGTTAGAAAGGAGTTTCATAGACCTGAATCTCAAAATGCTTAAATTACTGAAATAACAAACAGTAAGAAGTCCAGACCTTCTCCACATTTGGAATCGTTGTTCTTCCCATAGTCTTGTGTCTGTTTCATCAAATATGAGTTGATTATGTTTCAATAAAAAAGGCCACTGAAACATAAAGCTGGGTGATTTAAAGTCATCTTTCGAGGCTTGACAGTCAGTGAATGTTTTATTCTCCTCTGTTGCTATGTCACAAGGACAAACGTAGATCTGATTATAAAATGCAATTGTGTTCCTCTCCGTATTCTACACAGAAAGTGTTATTAAGCCGTGGTGACCTTTACTCACAAGAAACGTGGTTGGCGAGTCACAGAAAGTGTGAGCAATTGCTCCCCCATGAAGCCCTGCTCCTGTGAATGGAGAGACGTCTTTTGGTAAAATGTAGCCATCTGGGAGGATTTAGGAAGGTTGAATACTGAGAAGTAAAGTGATGTGGGTCTTATGGATGGTTGTTGTGAAGTAGATCATTTGTCTAAATCCCAAACCCTGAAATGGCTATCTCTATGAAATGGAACATAGCTTTTATGATATGAATATTCAGTGACCTGACATCAATAAAAAGAGGAATAAAAAGAAGAAAAGCACATAGGTCAATTACATTTTTCCCACCTGGAGAGGTCTTTGCCGCTGAAGCTTGGCATGTCTCTGGACGCAGAGCATCCTTCTGGTGTGTGCTTCAGGCATTGTGCGCAGGTGTCTGGTTCCCATTGTGCTGCCAGTGGGCTGGGGGGCCACTTGCTGATGGAGCTCATTGGCAGCTCTTTGTGTATCTTCCTGCTCCCACGAAGCATCATGTCTTTATCTTCTTCCTTCACTGCCTACCTCAGGCACAGCAGGGGGATTGGATCCTCTAACACCACCATGAACTTGAGAGCTTTGCCTCTGCTCTTAAATCTTGCCAAAAGCTTAATTGACACGTTTTCTTGAAAATTCTTTTTTACGTTATAACTCAATCTTTTGGAGCTTTTTCCAGGTTCCTTTGTTGGAGTTTTCTCTTACTTGCTGTGAATTTGCTCTTAGTTCTCAATTCGTGGAAGTATCAAATTTGGTCTGTCTTTTACTCATGGTTAATTTTACGTTATTCATTATCCGTTGATATTGTAACTCCTTGAAGCATATTTAATGGTGGTACACGTCATGCCAAACACGTCTGAGTTTCTCAGATCCATCTGAAGCAGAGAGGATGAAAAAAAAAATCAGCATCTTCACTTTTCCAGAGGAAGGGGGGCCAGACCTTCTAATATTGTAAAATGTGTGAAATCATTGCTGTCTCCAACCGCAAGATTGTTTCAGCATCCATGAGGCAAGTTTATGTGTTTTTGGAATGAGATCCTTTAGTTTCTCTCTGTATTACATTTAGTGTCTGATAAACAATCCCTACTGTCTACACTTTTGTCCTGTTAGTAG
The DNA here is from genome assembly GCF_964341445.2 of Mesoplodon mirus. Classification (NCBI taxonomy): domain Eukaryota; kingdom Metazoa; phylum Chordata; class Mammalia; order Artiodactyla; family Ziphiidae; genus Mesoplodon; species Mesoplodon mirus. The sequence goes on from NW_028295795.1 coordinate 49,129, forward strand.
TCTAAAGACTTCATTCTCACAAACTGTACCAGTTGACTTTTATCTCCCCTGTTATAATAAGTAGTTTGATGTCTGTTATAAGTAGCCTTGCCAGTAATGTTCGAGAATCATCAGGTTCACTAAAATCCCTTTGGGCTGAAATGTTTTCAGTATTCCTGCTCACCTCATTGTGTTCAACCAGCCCTTCTAAGCTTTCTTTAATGTTTCCATTGATTTCCTTCCTAAGTCACAGTCCCTATGACCAGTCCTGCCATTGCAGGTGCACTCAGAGTTCACCCTGATGGATCACAGCTTCTCATGTCTATCAAGTGAAGTGGGATGATATTGTAAAGAAGAAATACGTTAAGTCCGTGTGGCTGGCATCTCATGAAACTCACTTGGCATGTGGGCTAACATGCTTTCATGATTTTATAGTCTTTGTTTTTAAAAAATGTTTGAAAACATTGTGGTAAAATATACATAACATGTAATTTACCATTTTAACCATTTTATAAAAAGGTATACACTTCAGTGGCATTCACACTGTTGTGCAACCATCACTACTGTCCACTTCGAGGACTTTTTTCATCTCGTAAGATGGGAACCCGGTACTCATTAAACAATAACTCCTCTTTCCTCCCTTCCCCCAGCCCCTGGCAACTATCATTCTACTTTCTGTCTCTATGAATTTGACTATTCTAGGTATCGTATATAGGTGAGGTAATATACAGTATTTGGCTTATTTCACTTCACATACTATCTTCAAGGTTCATCCACGTTGTAGCATGTGTCAGAATTTCTTTCCTTTTTAAGGTTGCATAATACTTCACGCTAGGTGTACACCACATTTTCTTTATCCATGCGTGCGTTGATGCACAATTGGGTTGTTTCCTCCTTTTGGCTATTGTGAATACTACTGCTATGAATGTGGGTGGGCAAATATCTTTTCACATCCTTGCTTTCAATTCTTTTGGGTATATATCCAAAAGTGGAATTGTTGGATCAGATAGTAATCCTATTTTTAATTTTTTGAGGAACTGCCATACTACTTTCCACAGTGTTGCACTGTTTTATATTCCCACCAGCAGCGCACAAGAGTTCCGATTTCTCCGCATCTTCACCAATAGTTATTTTCTGTTTTTTGGATAATAACCATTCTGACGAATGGGAAGTGGTGTCTCACTGTGGTTTTGATTTGTATTTCCCTAATATTAGAGATGTAAAGCCATCTCTTCATGCGCTTATTAGATATTTGTATATTTTCTTTGAAGAAATTCCTATTCAAGTCCTTTGCCCATTTTTAAATTGAGTTGTTTGTTTGTTTTGTTGTTGAGTTGTAGGAGTTCTGTTTATATTCTTGATATTAACCCTTTGTCAGACATATAATTTGCAAATATTTTGTTTCATTCCAAGAGCTGCCTTTTCACTTTGTTGATAGTACAAAAGTTGGATGCATAAAAGTTTTAAATTTTGATATAGTCCAATTTACCTATTTTTTTCTTTGGCTGCTTCTGCAGCCTTTGTCTTTTTAGATTCAATCTTTTACAGTGTTTTTATCTTGAAAGAATAATCTTGGTTATTTTACTCTTTCCTCAAGATTCATGTTATAGACCTTTACTTAACCTCACTGCTAAGCATGCTTTTCACTCTCACAGACACTAAAATCTAGCCTGGAGTGTTGCTCCACGCGGAAGGTGAGTGGGCAGGCTGCAAGGGACCTTACATCCCCATGCTTTTACTTAGGCTTTCTCTAGGTTGAAGTTGTGTTATAAACAATAACGTATGATTTGGTTTGTTGGATAGCCTCAGAATTCCACTTTTTTTTCCATCCATGTATTCACTGTTCATTGGTGCTTGTATTTTCTATTTGTGCAGTTACTTTTCTATTAGTGTTATCTGAAAAATTAATGAGTATTCTAGATAGCCTCATCTAGGTCAGGGTTTTTTTAACTTCTTTCTTTAAAGCACTTGAACCCCTTTTCTAACAAAAGCTTAAGTAGAAGCTCAGTACAGTGGGTAAGAGCAGTGGTTACTCAGGAGCAGGGAATGAAGATGTTCAGCTCACTGCTTTCCCTCCTCCAGCCCTTGAACCTTTCCCTTTGAACCTGGATGGAGGCTCTGTGGAGCCGAGTTTGCTCAGGACAGAAAAGCCTGTTGATAAGGCAGGAGATGAATTACAGTCATTCACTTCCCACTTCTCCAGTCCTGCTTACATCAAAGCAATTCAACTTTTGTATGGTAAATGTATTTAGGAATCCATGTACTATTCAGCTTAAACTACAGGGTTCTCTCAAACTGGAAATCAAATAAACAAACATCCCCCCACCCCCTCAAAAGAACCAGGTTTCTCTGCCTGAAATTGTTGTTCAGAAACCTCCAATCGACTTTACTGACCAAAACGATAACCCACACATGCCAAGGACTTGTAACCATGATACATGATACACTTCTTGGGACACCCCACTGTGCATAGTGACCCATTTTATTGATGAGTATTTCACATAGGAAGATTCAAAAGCCAGAGGAGAGTCCCCTGGTAAGGAGGCCACCTACTGAGACACAGGAAACTTAATTTTGATCCACAGACATTGTAAGATAGAAAGGAACTTGGAGATCGGTAGCCCAAGAGGCAGCAAGAGTGGTGTGTTTGGTTTGCACAGAATTTAAAAAATTAGTTGCCAGCATTAAAAAAAAAAAAAAAAAAACAGCAGTGTTTATATAAACATTACAAATAAAGATAAAAATCTTGATTTTAGCCTGTCTTGGAAAAATCATAACATGTGACACTAGGCCCATGGTCCTGTATGGCACTGATGAATTACAGGAGGCCTTTAAAAACTCCCAGTGTCGGGCTTCCTTGGTGGCGCAGTGGTTGAGAGTCCGCCTGCCGATGCAGGGGACACGGGTTCGTGCCCCGGTCCGGGAAGATCCCACATGCCATGGAGCGGCTGGGCCCGTGAGCCATGGCCGCTGAGCCTGCGCCTCTGGAGCCTGTGCTCCACAACGGGAGAGGCCACAACAGCGAGAGGCCCGCGTACCGCAAAAAAAAAAATTAAAAAAATAAAATAAAATCCCAGTGTCCAGTCTGCATCCCAGACAAATTAAATGATATTCTCTGTGGTTAGCACTCAGACGTCAGTATATATTTAAAAAATTGTACTAAAAACACATGACAGTGATTATCATCTAAGTCATTTTAAGCATACAGTTTAGTGTTTTAAGTGTATTCACATTGTTGTGCAACAGACTTCTAGAACTTTTTCATCTTGCAGAACTGAAACTCGATACCCATTAAACACTAATTCCCCCACCCTCCTTCTTCCAGCCCTTCCTTGGCAACCACTTTTCTACTTTCTGTTTCTATGATTTTGAGTACTCTACATACTTCATATGAGAGGAATCATACAGTATTTGTCCTTTTGTGACTGGCTTATTTTGCTTAGCATCATGTCCTCAGGATTCATCCATGTTGTAGCATTTGACAGGATTCCCTTCTCTTTTTTTAAGGCTGTATAATATTTCATTGTTTGTATGTCCATTCATCTGTGAAGGAATATTTTGTTTGCTTCCACCTCCTGACTATTGTGAATAATGTTGCAGAGTGTGCAGATTTATTTCTGAGATCCTGCTTTGAATTATTTTGCATATAAACCCAGAAGTGGGATTGCTGGATCATATGGTAATTTTATTTTTAATTTTTTGAGGAACTTCTGTACTATTTTCTCTAGTGGCTGCACCATTTCTCATTCCCAGCAAGAGGGCACAGGGTTCTAACCTCTCCGTGTCCTCTCCAACACTTGTTATTTCTGTTCTTTTGACAGTGGCCATCCCAATGGGTGTGAGATAATGTCTCATTGTGGCCTTGATTTGCATTTCTCTTAAGTTTAGTGATGTTGAGCATCTTTTCATGTGCTTGTTGGCCATTTGTATATCTTCACTGGAGACTTGTCTGTTCAAGTTCTTTGCACTTAAAAAATCAGTTATTTGTGGTTTTTTTTGTTGAGTTGTGGAAGTTCCTCAGATATTTTGGATATTAATCCCACATTAGACATAAGATTTTCAAATATTTTTCCCATTCCAATAGGTTGCCTTGTCATTCTGTTGATTGTTTCCTTACCTGCATGGAAGTTTTAAAATTTGATGTAGTCCTATTTGTCTACTTTTGCATTGTTGTATGTGCTTTTAGTATTGTATCCCAGAAATTATTGCCAAATGTAATGTCCTAAAATTTTTACCCTATGCTTGCTTCTAGGAGTTTTATAGTTTTGGTCCTGTACTTCTTTCTTTCTTTTTTTCTTTTTTTTTTTTTTTTTTTTTTTTTTTTGCGGTACGCGGGCCTCTCATTGTTGTGGCCTGTCCTGTTGTGGAGCACAGGCTCCGCACGCGCAGGCTCAGCGGCCATGGCTCACGGGCCTAGCCGCTCCGTGGCATGTGGGATCGTCCCGGACCAGGGGAACGAACCCATGTCCCCTGCATCGGCAGGTGGACTCTCAACCACTGCGCCACAGGGAACCCCTGTACTTCGTTCTTTAATTTATTCTTTTGCAAGTAGATATCCAGTTTTCCAATATCATTTGTTTAAGAGATTGTGTTTTCCCCATTGTGTATTTTTGGCACCTTTGTCAAATATCGTTTGGCCATATAAGCAAGGGTTAATTTCTAGGCTCTCTACTCTGTTAAACTGGTCTAAATGTTTTTCTACAAGTACCATACCACTTTGATTGCTGTTGCTTTGTACTGTGTTTTGAAATCAGGAAGTGTGAGGCTTCTAACTTTGTTCTTTTACAAGATTGTTATGGCTACTTGAGGCTCCATAAGAATCATAAGATATTTTTCTGCTACTGGGATTTTGATCGGAATTGCATTCAATTTGTAGATTTCTTTGGGTAGCATGGCCATTTTAACGATATTCCAATCCTTGAGCATGGGATGTCTTTCCATTTATATACAAATACAATCTTCCTTGATATCTTTAAGCAGTGTGTTGTAGTTTTCAATGTACACGTTCTTCACCTTCTTGGCTAATTTTATACCTAAGCATTTTCTCCTTCTTGATGCTGCTGTAAGTGAGATTATTTTCTTAATTCTCTTTCAGATTGATCATTGTTAATGTATAAAAATGCAACTGCATTGTGTTTGTTAATTTTGTATTCTGCAACTTTGCTAAACTTATTTCTTGGGTTCAGCAGGTTTGTTTGTGTGTGTGTGTGTGTGTGTGTAATCTTTAGGAATTTTTGTGCCTAATATGTCATCTGTAAACAGAGATCATTTTACTTCTTCCTTTCAAATTTGGATGCCTTTTATTTTATTTTTTTTTGTGTGTCTGATTTCTCTGGCTAGGACATTTAGTACTATGTTGAATAGTAGTGATGAGATTGGGTATCTTTTCCGTCTTCCTGGTCTTAGAGGAAAAGCTTTAAGTCTTTCACTGCCGAGTATGATGTTAGCTGTTGGTTTTTCATATATGGCTTTTATTATGTTGAAGTACTTTCCTTCTATTAATAGTTCGCTGTGTTTTTATCAGGAAAGGGTATTAGACTTTTGTCAAATGTTTTTTCTACATCAGTTGATATAATCACGTGGTTTTGTCTTTCCTTCTGTTAATTTTGCTGTATTACAATGATTGATTTTCATATGTTTCATCATCAATGCATTTCATCTGGGCATGGTGTATAGTACTTTTATTTATTTATTTATTTTTTTTGCGGTATGTGGGCCTCTCACTGTTGTGGCCTCTCCCGTTGCGGAGCACAGGCTCCGGACGTGCAGGCCCAGCGGCCATGGCTCACGGGCCCAGCGGCTCCGCGGCATGCGGGATGCTCCCGGACCGGGGCACGAACCCATGTCCCCTGCATCGGCAGGCGGACTCCCAACCACTGCGCCACCAGGGAAGCCTGAGGGCTGTCACTTTTGCTCAGTTACATGAACATGGTGACAGGCAAGCATAAATGCAGAGATGGCATTCCTGTGCTGGTATGGGGAAAAGGAAGAGAGGCCACTGGTCAGGACATTGTTTTGCCTAGGGAGGAAGAAGATCCAGTACTTTGGTAATTTATTTAAGCTTTTGTTTTTTTTTCTTGCTGGATGGAGGAGCAAATAGGGGAGCTCATACTTGAAGCCGAATCCGGCCTCCGTACCCTGACACTGAATTAAATCTCAAGACAGAGTTGTGGGTGAAGTAGAAAAGAATAGCTTTATTGCTTTGCCAGGCAAAGGGGGCTAGAGCAGGCGATTGCCCTCAAAACTCTGTGTCCCTGACCTGGAGAGGGTAGTGAGGAGTTTTATAGTAATCGTTCAAAGAGGAGAGCATGATCAGCTCATGGACATTTCTCTGATTGGTTGGTGGTGAGGTAAGTGGGTGTCAGCATCATCAACCTTACGGTTCCAACTGGTTCTGGGGTCTCCGTGTTTGTGGGTAGCACACCATTAACTTCTCCCACCTAGTGGGGGTTTCAGTATCTGCAAAACAGGTCAAAGATATTGTTATGTGTATCCCTTAAGGGGGAACCAAGACCCTGCCCGAAGGCTGCACTAGTGTTTCTTTTGACTATTCCTCCCTCGTCTCGCATCCCCTCCCTTCTCTAATTAGCAACTGTTTGAACCTGCTCCTTGGAACTCAGGGAAGGTCATGGAGGCTGAATGAAGCCTATTTCCTGTAATCAAGAAATGGGGGACACCGATACAGGCTTTGTGCCCAGGAGCCCACAGGGTCCTGCTAGGGATCATACTCAGTGCAAGGAGATGTGGAAAATCCAGAGATAAGGAATCATGGCGTCTTACTTTCCAAGGGCTCCTACTCTATGTTGTGGGGGAAATCAGACGCATTCATTAAGAGTCTGCCCGATTGAAGGATGTGAAAAGAGTTATCACAGAGGTACAACTAACATGCTGGGAAAATGTGTGGTCCATTCTCACTGGGATATCTGGAAGGGCTTCCTGTAGAAAGTGGGATTTTAATTGAACTTAAAAACAATTTGTACTTTGAAAAATTATACTCTTGAAAGAAATGAGTTGAGCAAGCGCCTGTCCTCTGATGGAGGGAGGGAAGTCTGGCCTAGTTGAGTGGAGGCGGGAAGGTGAGTGTTACGCTTAGTCTGGAAAACTCGGCAGGGTCTTCAACCCTACGGGGCTTTGAACGTTCGGTTGACTCTTTTCGGTTTTATTCTTCTCGCATTGGGAAGCCATTTAAGATTTAAGCAGGGGAATAATATTCTTAAAGAAAATAACTATGACCAGGATGAATTGAAGGGAGGGAGAAACGACATACTCATTTATCTACAATTTGGGGAAGAGAGGAAGATTACCTCTAATTCATTAGATGTGCATTGTATCAGCAGGAGGGAAATAAGCAGCATATCTTGATACATAAATCCTCCTCCCATATATGCATTCTTTTTCACCAGGGAGCAAGTATTTGGCAGCCAAGTTATCTTTAAAGTAATAATAAGAAAGCTATTTGGAATAAATGTTTCAGAACCATTTGTTACTTTGCACAGACCTATGAGCAAGTAGGATTGAGCTAAAGCATTTACAGTGGTATGTGGTTCTGCAGGGGCCGCCACCCTATTATATATACTTATATCTTGGCTAAACTCCAGCTGTTGCCACTGCTATTAGTCAAAGAACTGAAGTGTCAACGAGCTAATCAAAATAGCAAAGTGGGAGTCAAGAGTTTTTCCGCCTGTTTCCTAAAGTCTTAGGAAGATTGTTTCCTTTTTATTCCTTATATTCAGAACATAAAAGCCTCGCAGACATCTAATCTTTACTAGGTCAAACATTTCAAAAGGCAGTGGGATTATTTTCCAGTTGCTTTTCAGTTTAAGGCAAGTGTTTTAGGGGCTTCCAAAGCCTCCCTCCTGAATCCATTTATGAAAAAAAAAATAAAAACAAAAAATGAAAGGCATTATTAACCCAACTACATTGTCTTGGTGTAAAAATCCTAACATATAGCATAGTGGGAAAAGGTTCTGAATCATGACCTAAGAGATGTGAGTTCTAGACCCAGTTTTGTGAATGCATAGCTTGGTGGTTTTGTCAAGTCTCCTATTTAACAGGGAGGGATTAGAATTTTTCTGTATGGTTTCTGTACTATTCAGTAGTATTGTTCACAATTACTTTTGCCTAAGGAGTTTAGAAAATGGAGAGACACATGATAATGTTGTAGGAAGAGGGACCTCTTCCAGGGCCCAAGAGTGGGCTCTTGCCTACCACTCAGAAAAGAATTTTCTGAGGAGACACACGTGCTGACAAATCAACAGACTTTATTGGGAAGGGGTGTCCGGGTGCAGAGCAGGAGGGGAAGGGAACCCAGGAGAACTGCTCTGCCATGTGGCTCGCAGTCTCAGGTTTTATGGTGATGGGGTTAGTTTCTGGGTTGTCTCCGGCCAGTCATTCTGACTCAGGATCCTTTCTGGTGGTGCACACATTGCTCAGCTAAGATAGGTTCCAGAGAGAAGGATTCTGGGAGGTTGGTAGGACATATGGACAGGAGTCTCCTCTCTCCTTTTGACCTTTCCCTAATTCTTCCGGTTGGTGGTAGTTTGTTAGTTCCGCGTTCCTTACCAGGACCTCCTGTTTTAAGATAACTCGTGAAAGTGGTTACTGTCGGGCCTGGTCAGGGCAGGCAGTTTTGGGCAGTGGTTTCCCTAAAAATAAGATTGTGGTCAACAATTTTGGGTGGAAGTGATGTGTGTTACTTTTGGGCGAGAACTCACACTGCCAGTGTGAGGCTCCAGAATTCTTTCTCTCTACAAAGATGACTGAGAGAGGTGGCTTTGTCAAGCTGGGGGCAGGAATAAGGAAAACGAAGAGCAGAACTCCTAGGCAGCCAATGATGGGCATGTACAAAGAGCGGGAAATGAACCTTTGTTTTTTTTTTTTAATTTATTTATTTTTAGCTGCGTTGGGTCTTCGTTTCTGTGTGAGGGCTTTCTCTAGTTGCGGCAAGCGGGGGGCACTCTTCATGGCGGTGCGCAGGCCTCTCACTATTACGGCCTCTCTTGTTGCGGAGCACAGGCTCCCGACGCACAGGCTCAGTAGTTGTGGCTCACGGGCCCAATTGCTCCACGGCATGTGGGATCCTCCAAGACCAGGGCTCGAACCTGTGTCCCCTGCATTGGCAGGCAGATTTTCAACGACTGCGCCACCAGGGACGCCCCAAACCTTGTTGTTTTAAACCACTGATATTTGGAGGAATTATTCAAGCTTATTCCTTTTTGTTTGTTTGTTTGTTTGTTTGTTTTGCAATATGCGGGCCTCTCACTGCTGTGAGAGGAAGATAATAACAATGACAAGTAGCAAAACCTGTAAAATGGAGACTATACTCCATTATAGCCAATTAATGGGAGTGGGAAGCTCGGGCTCACTGTCCAGGACATAGAAATAAAAGCTGAGGATGTTCTGAGGCATCTCTTGGATCTCTATAAACCTCCATCATTTCTGCTGAGTAGGGTTGACAGATAAAATATAGGCTCTTCAGTTAAATATGAAAGTCAGAAAAACAACGAGTACATTTTTAAGGTAAGTATGCCCCAAATAGTACATAGGATCTACTTATACTAAAAGTGATGACTTATTATTCATGTGAAGTTCAAGTTTAACTGGGTATCCTGTATTTTTATTTAGTAAAGGTGACAGCCCTACTGATGATCCACAATGAAGGCAGTTCAGGAACGGTACATGCTGGCTCTCGGACAGTCAGAAATGGCATCAGCAGATCCAGGTACAGTATGAAATTCTTTTTGGATGTAGCTCAGAAGCCATGGCCAGCCCTTGACTGCAAGTACTGCCTCGGGTTTCCCTGAGGTGGGGTAAACCTTCCTCTTAATGGCCTTTTGGTAAGTCTGGAAGACCATATCCAAGGGGAGCCCCAAAGTCAGTTTCATCCTCACAACCATGTTTCCAATTCCTGGAATTGGCTGCATGTGACTCACAAGAGCTGAGGAGGTTTGTGAAAATTGGGAGTGTCATAGCTTGAACCCTTTGTAGGTAAAGTTTTGGTGCTCTGAGAGTTTTAACAGGAGCAATGTGAAAGACTCCAAGTCCCCAGGTAGATAGAAACAATCCTGTTTTACTTCTGTGTATGTGACAAGTCTCTAATAGTTCAAAGAGCAAATATCTGGTCTAACAAAGACTGATCCAAGCTTGGATGTTTCTGGTGACAAGGCAAGGTCGTGAGTCTGAAGTTGATCTTTTATGGTTGAGGAGACAATAAGGTGGTCAGAAGGGAAATCATGGAGGAGACCTTGGCTTCATCCATTGTGCAGGCTTGTATATGTGGTTCTATGTAGATTGTGTTTCAAAGGTGGAGCTTGTTTACAACTATGAACATTCTCTGATGTGGTTTTTGGACCTTCATACCCAGAGCTAGAGCAGTGCCGAGGCTCTAGAAATGCCATGGATATTCTGAGCTGTCAGTGGCATTTCCCCGGTACTGTTCCCTTGGTGCTGCTCCTTGAAATGTCCAAAGGGATTATCATGTGTCTTGTGGCGGGTCCTAGCATTGTGAAAGGAAGCTGCTGCACCTGGCTCAGAGGATTTCGGATGTGGTGGGAGGAGGAGTAGTACTACGACTATAAATTGTATCACAGCATATCGATTCCATCTTGAGAGTGGGGTTGGGGGGTTATGAAGGGGGGCTTTTATTGTACTTTTATACATTGTACCCTTGAAACTAATTCAATTTTTTAAAATTAATTAATTTATTTGGGGCTGCATTGGGTCTTTGTTGCTGCTAGCGGGCGTTCTCTAGTTGCAGTGAGCGGGGTCTCCTCTTGGCTCTGGTGCACGGGCTTCTCATTGCAGTGGCTTCTCTTGTTGCGGAGCATGGGCTCTAGGCACGCAGGCTTCCTTAGTTGTGGCACGTGGGCTCGGTTGATGTGGCACACGGGCTCTAGAGCGCAGGCTCAGTAGTTGTGGCGGGGGCTTAGTTACTCCGTGGCACGTGGGATCTTCCCAGACCAGGGCTCGAACCCATGTCCCCTGAATTCGCAGGCATATTCTTAACCACTGCTCCACCAGGGAAGCCCGATAATTCAGTTTTTTATAAAGAGAAGATTCCTAATATTATTCCAAAATTTTAAAAATATGTAGTTGGATAACACTATGAAAAATTAACTGATATATTCTTTTATTATTTCTCTTTGCTCCCTGGATCTTTTTCCCCATCCAGTCAGCTAGGCACTGTGAGTTCACTGCATTAGGAAGGTAAAGACTCAGCAGAAATGAGGGAGAAAAACAGAAAAGTCTCAGCTTTGGAATGTTCACAACGGAGGCCACAGTAGAACAGGTGAGAATTCTGTGAACCTAAAATAAATGTCGTCTCAAATGCAAAAAAGTATTCTCTGCACTGGGAGGCAGGAGAGGGAGGGAGGGAAGGACTGAAGGAGAGAGATCAGTGTGGCCAGGGACATGGAGACTGTACTTGAGGACGATATGCCCAGGAAGAGAATCAGAATCTGGAGAAGATTCAGCCTGCACGTGATCATTGCCTCCAGCCAGCACCCTCATCTCAGAGGTTGGGAAATTCAGAGAGAGAGTGGGAGTACGTCAGGAGGGCCACGCGCATAGTCTGTGTGGCAGGGGTTGTGGCCGTTCCCTATTTGTGAGGAGTCCCCAGCAATTTGCAGGCCTCTTCTGGAAAATGCTGGCGGACGTCTCTAGTGCTTATGTGAAAGCTTGTTCACAAACCTTGAAAGATACAGATGTAGATGACAGATAGATGCATAGATAGAAAAATGTCATTAAATAAAAGCTCCAGGAAAGGTTTGGAAAATGCCCTTTATTGCATAGGACGCTTCTATTGTCATATGATGTTAGACTGAGTGCCGGTCCCTTCATCCTCCTTCAGACCACGGCATTCTGTCTGCTACTCTCCCGAGGGTCCTTTCTTCTCCCTGGAAGGGATAAAACAACTGAGGTAGAACAGGAAGAGACAAGAAGCACTCCAAGCTCTGCTGGTCAGGGTTACCCTCCAGCATTGCCTTAATGCTCAGAGCCACACACACCACAGTGAGCTTGGCTCCAGATCAACTACCACGCAACGAAGGTTCTGGAACATTTCCATATCTCGGGGGACCTCATTTCCACGTGACTCTCCTTCATATTCCCCTTTGTCACAGAAGGCTCGGTCCAGTGGTCAGGGTGAGATCTCGGCTCAGGCCCAAGGCTCTCAGACCTCAAAGTTCTGGTCCTGCAAGGGCCCCTGTCCTCTCTTGAGACCACTCCTGGCTCTCTCTGCCGAGAAGGAGCTGCTGGCAGTACGTCCTCTAAGAGTTGAGGTCCATCGTGCAGACCCTGAGAAAACTCCTAGGAAAAGGCTCCACCTTCTTGTTTACGTCAACAGAGGTCAATGCCTTTGTTAGTGCTGGGTGTGTCCCATTTGATGCAACTGCAGAGCCATTAGGTAAACCAGCACATGTGTGCGGCCCCTTCCCTTAGACTCCTCTGGGCCCTTGTGACATAGGCTCAGAAGACTGCCAGCCTCAAGCCTTACCTCTTCCAAGGGACGGCCACACCGTCTTCCAGGATCTTCTGTCCCATGAATCTCAGTTGCTGTTTGGAACTCAAAGGAGAGAAAAGACCCTGCCTGCGGGGTCTCTTTGGGCTGGGGCCTTCCCCCGTGGGCTGCTCTCCCTCATTCTCCTTTTCTTCTTGCTTCTCTTCCTCCTCCTCCTCCTCCTCCTCCTCCTCAGGGGTGCTCTCGGATTCCACATTGCCCATCCACTGGGCCATGTTGAGATGAAAGACACGGCAGCTGAAGCCCTGCAGGACGCCACCCTTCACGTGCTGCTGGAGGATCTCCAAGGTGGGGAAGACCCGGCAGCAGGCCATGCACCTGAAGCCGGTCTCCATGGTCAGCATCCAGTCCGTTGTCTTGGCCCTGGGTCTCTCTTCGATGGCAGGTGACCCTGATGGGCTGCCTGGCTCTGCCCTTTCCTCATACTCTTTCTCCTCCCCAGTGGGCTCACTGTCAGACAGGAGGCTTTCGGTGAACACATCAGAGGGGCAAGTGCCTACTGTGCACGCATCCTCAGGAAGGGTCACTTCTTCTATCGTCAGCTGCTTTTCAGGCAACTCCAAGGGTTTCTTTGTCTTCCAGGAGACAGCGACACCCTTGTTCACTTGTACCTGCATGTAGTATATTTCCATGCCCCTTTCCTCTTTGTCTGGGTGCAGATAGTCCTTACAGGGTGAAGAGAGTGAGGAGGAGACACAGTGTGATGGGGGAGCGGTCTCCCCTTCTTCCTGAACCTGGGCTAGGGGTGCTGTAGGCCAGGCAGTCTCTTGAAATCTCCGGATTCCTGAAAAAGGAAATTAAAACCATAATAACATGCATGGGCCGTGCCGGAAGCTGAGGGAGCAGGTGTGGTAGACGAGAGAGGGACATTTGCATGACGTAGCTATGTCGTGAGCTTGGTGTCTGTTGGCCGTAGGATGGAGCGGTGTATCTGGTGTCATCTGTGGGCTTTTCATGTGCGTGGGGGGGATACTGGAGCGGTGTCTGTATACAGGGGTGTGGAGTATGGTGGTGAGGGCTGTGGTATGTGAGGGATGCGGCTGGATGCGTGTATGACAAGGAGTGTGATTTTGGTAATATCGGTGGTGCATTACTTGTGGAATGGGGCTGTGGTGCTTATGGTTTATGTGTGTTCTGAGAAGGGCTGTGCCTGGAGGGCAGATGTATGTGTGAGCTGTGTGGACCTGAGCTGGATGGTCCTGCTCTCAGGCTGGAGGTGTATGATGCAGAACTCTGTCCTTCTCTGGAAGCAAAGGCAAAGACAAAGCCTACATTTTCCTCTGAAGATGCTTAATCTGGTCCCTCTTCCCTCCACCTCAAGCCCAGACCTTTCCGGCCCCTGCTCCTTGACTTCCCCACCATGGTACTACCAGTATTCACACTGCCCCCCCAGACTCAGCTGGCATCCATGCCCTCGGAACAGCTCAGCCATCCTGCCCAGGCTCCTCCACAGAGCCCTCATCACCTCTGATGACCCTGGATTTCCTCTCAGCCTCCCTGGGATCTGTGTGCCTCCTGCCTCACAGCCAAGCACCCCCTCACCTGAGGAGCCCCGCGCCCTTACCAGCGTAGCTGAGCTTGCGTGGAGTAGAAGTACAGAAGAAGTATTTAGGGGCAGAGGAGACCTCCACTGCCCCTGGGCTGCAGCCTTGGGCCACCACAGTGGATCCAAGCCGAGGGGGATCCTCTTGTGACTTCGAGATTCCTGAGGGAGGAATGAAAGGCTCAGGGTGGGTTCATCAGTCCTCTGTCCACAAATATTTACTGAGTGTGTGACACGTGTCAGATGCAGTGAATACACACAGTTGAGAGTGTGGTTCCCAGTGGATCCTCCAGGATTTAATTCCAATCAATACTTATTCTCTCACTGTCTAGTTGGTAATGTAGGCCTCGGTGGTGACTGTGAGTGTGTGGGAAGAGTGAGTGATGTGTATCAGTTAAGTCTGTGGTAAGTGTGGGGTTGGCATGGGGAGCACAGTGCAGACGTGTGTATCTGTGTCGGTGGCCTTTGTGTGCATGGTTTCTGTTCACAAGTCAGGAATTCTGGGACATGTAACGTTTCCTCATTACATGGTGTGGCTTGTATTTATGGTGTGTGTTCATTCATTCATTCACCAAGATTCAGTAAGCAGCTACTCCTGTGTATCCGGCACTCTTCCATTGTTGTAGTCTTTGGTAACGCTGCACATTCTAGTAGGGGAAGACACACACTAAACAAAACTACAATAACTATATAATACATCAGCTGGTGGTAAGTATATAAGGGTTGCCAGATATAGCGAACAAGAATACAAGGCACCCAGTTAAATTTCAGTTTCAGATAAACCCAGAATAATTTTTTTAGTGTAAGTATTCCCATGCAGTATTTGGCCTGACTTAGTTTTAGTGTAAGTATGGCCCATACAATATGTGGGACATACGGATACTGAAAAATTACTTGTTGTTTATCTGGAATTCAAATTGAACTGGATAGCCCATATTTTCTCTGGCAATCCTGACATGGGTTACTGAGACTGTGGTTTACTGTGGTTTGTACAAAGCGGGTCTGGCATTACTCAAGAATGTGTTACAAGTGTGGTGTGTATGACACGTGACTGGTTGTTACAGAGGTAATTAGCGATGGCTGAAGTTAGGTGTGTTTGTGCGAGAGTTGTGGAGATACATATATATATATATATATATATATATATATTTATCTATATATATATATATATATATATATATATATATATATTGTGTGTGTGTGTGTCCTATATATATAGTGTGTGTGTCTATATACATATCTCATCTCCAGCGTTTGGTGTTGGAGGAGAGGATTGTGATACAGGTGGGTTGTATGAGAACGTAGTACAGGAGGGATCCGTGTATATACCTCCATGTGCTGTGTGTGGTTTACTAAGGAAGTTATATGTGGGGTGTGTGATATTTTTGCTGCATCAGAGTGTACATGGGTGTATGACTTACTGTCTCATAAAACACCCCTAACAAGAATTCTGTATACACTCTTAGGTACACCGAGTGTCAGCCTGGTCGAGGCAGGGTGACAAGAACTTTACCACGCAGACTTTATATCTGGTAAGCACTCTAACACCATTCATCTCACTATTCTCTGCATTACCACACACACACACACACACACACACACACACACACACACACACACTCACACACCCACACCAACACAGGAACATAGAGCAAAACATTCTGAATGGTCAGGGGCAGTCATTGTCTTCCCCAGCCTGTCCCAGCCACTGCCTGGAAATCTGCCTGCTGTCTAGAGCTCCATTCCCAGCTCCCATCCTACAGTCTCCAGGGCCCTGGGCCTGGTAGGAGCTACTGGGCTCTAATCTGGGGCAGAGACCTCTAGCTGGAGCTCTGGGGTGACCACCCCTCTCCCAGGGCAAGCTATTCGCCTACATTTAATGCACGCAGGCACCACGTGGCCCGTGGCTCTCAGAGCTCCCCGCAGGTCCCTGAGGCCATTTCTCACCCCCGCTCACGCGGTCTCAGTCTCTGGAAAACCCTTCCCTTCCCTTGATCTCCTTTGGGAAATTCTTCCTGTTGAAGGAATAAAACCTCCTTGCTTTCAATATGACACCATCCCTAGACAAACAATCTTCTTTCAAAGTGCATTCCACTGGTCAAGATATTTTTCAACAGGGCCTTCACCTCATTATCTCCTCCGTCCAGAATGGCCCACTGACTCAAATGGGTGTAGATCCGAAGATGGCAAGAAATGCCAGCAATTCTGAAATAATAATACGGATGTATCAGGAGAATTTGAAAACCTTTATCCCGCCACGTTAAAAAAAAATTGCACTTCCAGTGTATTCAGAGTCTCAGTGTAGAAACACAAATGATGTAGAAATTGAATGACACTCAAGTTTTTCTTTCCTCCTTTCCTGATTTATTCTAATCCTCAAAGTTAACATGATGAACTATTCGTTATGTAAACTTTCAGACATTTTCTACGCATGCACACTTTTCTTTTTTTCACATAAGAGTGTGAACTAGGTCACTTTCAACATGCTGTGATTCTGTGATTCACTGTCTCCCACCGAGTCATCCACTGATAAAGTCATCTGTTTCATGGAGAAATATTTCCAGTAGCTAATAGCCAATGTCTGTGGAGTGCTTACTCTGTGTCGGTTTCTTCTAACTACTTTACAGATCATTTGTACAACATACCCATGGACTAGGTACAATTATAACTCCCAAGGGACAGAAAAGGGCAGATAAGTACAAATAAATACAGAGGCCAAGTGACTTGCCCAAGACACTGGAGCAAATCAAAATCCATGCCTCTGTAATCATTTTGCTCTATTGCCTCTGTCTGGGAGGCTTGATGATTTGGCAACTAAAACCTTAAATACCATGTTCCATTATTGTATCTCTGACAAAAGCGTGGGGCTGTGATACGGGGTAACTAACCTGCTTTTGAAAACCCTTATGCACCTGGATGAAAGTAAGCCAGGGACTGTAAGCTATAGATTTAAGATTTCCTACCAACTTTTAAAAATAGCTTCTTGAATGCAATTTATGTAATGTCAAGGCTAGGATGTAGTCCAAATAGTAACAGAAAAATGGAGATATGTAGAAAAATACTTAAAGTTGACAAGTATTGGGAGCGTAGTATTTTTGGGGCCAGCGTGTAGACCACAGGAAAACTTGCTGTTTCCATCCCAAAGGGAAGAGCTCTGTATTGCAACTGCCAAGGTCCCTGGGGCAGCAAGTGTGCTCACTGCTTAGTAAAGAAGCATCCTCAGTTTGATAGAATCATATGGGAGCCTTACATTTGGTTAGCAGGTTCTACCTTCTTGATGTAATAATATTTTCAGGGTGTGGGAGGGTATCAAGCTCTGAAAATACCCTTGGAGAGATTTGCTTATTAAGTTTGGCTTTTTCAATCTCCCTAATACTTCTTTACTAAACACCAGGCAGTTTCCTTCACTTTTCAGAATCATGTTGTTTTTCCCTTGTCGAATGAACTTCCAAATACTTTTGGATGAGCTATTAAGTTTGGAAAAAAATAAACCTCTCTTTAAAATAAGGAAGATGATAACAATGACAAGTACAAAAGGCTCTAAAATGGAGAATATACTCCATTATAGCCAATTAATGTGAGTGGGAAGCTCGTGCTCACTGTCCAGGACATAGAAGTAAAAGCTGAGGATGCTCTGAGGCATCTCTTGGATCTCTATAAGACTCCATCATTTCTGATGAGTAGGGTTGACAGATAAAATATAGGCTGTTCCGTTAAATATGAATGTCAGAAAAACAACGAGTATATTTTGAAGATAAGTATGCCCCAAATAGTACATAGTACTATAGTACATAGGATCTACTTATACTAAAAGTGATGACTTACTATTCATGTGAAGTTCAAGTTTAACTGGGTATCCTGTATTTTTATTTAGTAAATCTGACAGCCCTACTGATGATCCACAATGGAGGCAGTTGAGGAGCGGTACATGCTGGCTCTCGGACAGTCAGAAATGGCTTCAGCAGATCCAGGTACAGTATGAAATTCTTTCTGGATGTAGCTCAGAAGCCATGACTGCAAGTACTGCCTCGGGTTTCCCTGAGGTGGGGTAAACCTTCCTCTTAATGGCCTTTTGGTAAGTCTGGAAGACCATATCCAAGGGGAGCCCCAAAGTCAGTTTCATCCTCACAACCATGTTTCCAATTCCTGGAATTGGCTGCATGTGACTCACAAGAGCTGAGGAGGTTTGTGAAAATTGGGAGTGTCATAGCTTGAACCCTTTGTAGGTAAAGTTTTGGTGCTCTGAGAGTTTTAACAGGAGCAATGTGAAAGACTCCAGGTCCCCAGGTAGATAGAAACAATCCTGTTTTACTTCTGTGTATGTGACAAGTCTCTAATAGTTCAAAGAGCAAATATCTGGTCTAACAAAGTCTGATCCAAGCTTGGATGTTTCTGGTGACAAGGCAAGGTCGTGAGTCTGAAGTTGATCTTTTATGGTTGAGGAGACAGTAAGGTCGTCAGAAGGGAAATCATGGAGGAGACCTTGGCTTCTTCCATTGTGCAGGCTTGTATATGTGGTTCTATGTAGATTGTGTTTCAAAGGTGGAGCTTGTTTACAACTATGAACATTCTCTGACGTGCTTTTTGGACCTTCATACCCAGAGCTAGAGCAGTGCCGAGGCTCTAGAAATGCCATGGATATTCTGAGCTGTCAGTGGCATTTCCCCGGTACTGTTCCCTTGGTGCTGCTCCTTGAAATGTCCAAAGGGATTATCATGTGTCTTGTGGCGGGTCCTAGCATTGTGAAAGGAAGCTGCTGCACCTGGCTCAGAGGATTTCGGATGTGGTGGGAGGAGGAGTAGTACTACGACTCTAAATTGTATCACAGCATATCGATTCCATCTTGAGAGTGGGGTTGGGGGGTTATGAAGGGGGGCTTTTATTGTACTTTTATACATTGTACCCTTGAAACTAATTCAATTTTTTAAAATTAATTAATTTATTTGGGGCTGCATTGGGTCTTTGTTGCTGCTAGCGGGCGTTCTCTAGTTGCAGTGAGCGGGGGCTCCTCTTGGCTGTGGTGCACGGGCTTCTCATTGCAGTGGCTTCTCTTGTTGCGGAGCATGGGCTCTAGGCACGCAGGCTTCCTTAGTTGTGGCACGTGGGCTCGGTTGATGTGGCACACGGGCTCTAGAGCACAGGCTCAGTAGTTGTGGCGGGGGCTTAGTTACTCCGTGGCACGTGGGATCTTCCCAGACCAGGGCTCGAACCCATGTCCCCTGAATTCGCAGGCATATTCTTAACCACTGCTCCACCAGGGAAGCCCGATAATTCAGTTTTTTATAAAGAGAAGATTCCTAATATTATTCCAAAATTTTAAAAATATGTAGTTGGATAACACTATGAAAAATTAACTGATATATTCTTTTATTATTTCTCTTTGCTCCCTGGATCTTTTTCCCCATCCAGTCAGCTAGGCACTGTGAGTTCACTGCATTAGGAAGGTAAAGACTCAGCAGAAATGAGGGAGAAAAACAGAAAAGTCTCAGCTTTGGAATGTTCACAACGGAGGCCACAGTAGAACAGGTGAGAATTCTGTGAACCAAAAATAAATGTCGTCTCAAATGCAAAAAAGTATTCTCTGCACTGGGAGGCAGGAGAGGGAGGGAGGGAAGGACTGAAGGAGAGAGATCAGTGTGGCCAGGGACATGGAGACTGTGCTTGAGGACGATATGCCCAGGAAGAGAATCAGAATCTGGAGAAGATTCAGCCTGCACGTGATCATTGCCTCCAGCCAGCACCCTCATCTCAGACGTTGGGAAATTCAGAGAGAGAGTGGGAGTACGTCAGGAGGGCCACGCGCATAGTCTGTGTGGCAGGGGTTGTGGCCGTTCCCTATTTGTGAGGAGTCCCCAGCAATTTGCAGGCCTCTTCTGGAAAATGCTGGCGGACGTCTCTAGTGCTTATGTGAAAGCTTGTTCACAAACCTTGAAAGATACAGATGTAGATGACAGATAGATGCATAGATAGAAAAATGTCATTAAATAAAAGCTCCAGGAAAGGCTTGGAAAATGCCCTTTATTGCATAGGACGCTTCTATTGTCATATGATGTTAGACTGAGTGCCGGTCCCTTCATCCTCCTTCAGACCACGGCATTCTGTCTGCTACTCTCCCGAGGGTCCTTTCTTCTCCCTGGAAGGGATAAAACAACTGAGGTAGAACAGGAAGAGACAAGAAGCACTCCAAGCTCTGCTGGTCAGGGTTACCCTCCAGCATTGCCTTAATGCTCAGAGCCACACACACCACAGTGAGCTTGGCTCCAGATCAACTACCACGCAACGAAGGTTCTGGAACATTTCCATATCTCGGGGGACCTCATTTCCACGTGACTCTCTTTCATATTCCCCTTTGTCACAGAAGGCTCGGTCCAGTGGTCAGGGTGAGATCTCGGCTCAGGCCCAAGGCTCTCAGACCTCAAAGTTCTGGTCCTGCAAGGGCCCCTGTCCTCTCTTGAGACCACTCCTGGCTCTCTCTGCCGAGAAGGAGCTGCTGGCAGTACGTCCTCTAAGAGTTGAGGTCCATCGTGCAGACCCTGAGAAAACTCCTAGGAAAAGGCTCCACCTTCTTGTTTACGTCAACAGAGGTCAATGCCTTTGTTAGTGCTGGGTGTGTCCCATTTGATGCAACTGCAGAGCCATTAGGTAAACCAGCACATGTGTGCGGCCCCTTCCCTTAGACTCCTCTGGGCCCTTGTGACATAGGCTCAGAAGACTGCCAGCCTCAAGCCTTACCTCTTCCAAGGGACGGCCACACCGTCTTCCAGGATCTTCTGTCCCATGAATCTCAGTTGCTGTTTGGAACTCAAAGGAGAGAAAAGACCCTGCCTGCGGGGTCTCTTTGGGCTGGGGCCTTCCCCCGTGGGCTGCTCTCCCTCATTCTCCTTTTCTTCTTGCTTCTCTTCCTCCTCCTCCTCCTCCTCCTCCTCCTCAGGGGTGCTCTCGGATTCCACATTGCCCATCCACTGGGCCATGTTGAGATGAAAGACACGGCAGCTGAAGCCCTGCAGGACGCCACCCTTCACGTGCTGCTGGAGGATCTCCAAGGTGGGGAAGACCCGGCAGCAGGCCATGCACCTGAAGCCGGTCTCCATGGTCAGCATCCAGTCCGTTGTCTTGGCCCTGGGTCTCTCTTCGATGGCAGGTGACCCTGATGGGCTGCCTGGCTCTGCCCTTTCCTCATACTCTTTCTCCTCCCCAGTGGGCTCACTGTCAGACAGGAGGCTTTCGGTGAACACATCAGAGGGGCAAGTGCCTACTGTGCACGCATCCTCAGGAAGGGTCACTTCTTCTATCGTCAGCTGCTTTTCAGGCAACTCCAAGGGTTTCTTTGTCTTCCAGGAGACAGCGACACCCTTGTTCACTTGTACCTGCATGTAGTATATTTCCATGCCCCTTTCCTCTTTGTCTGGGTGCAGATAGTCCTTACAGGGTGAAGAGTGAGGAGGAGACACAGTGTGATGGGGGAGCGGTCTCCCCTTCTTCCTGAACCTGGGCTAGGGGTGCTGTAGGCCAGGCAGTCTCTTGAAATCTCCGGATTCCTGAAAAAGGAAATTAAAACCATAATAACATGCATGGGCCGTGCCGGAAGCTGAGGGAGCAGGTGTGGTAGACGAGAGAGGGACATTTGCATGACGTAGCTATGTCGTGAGCTTGGTGTCTGTTGGCCGTAGGATGGAGCGGTGTATCTGGTGTCATCTGTGGGCTTTTCATGTGCGTGGGGGGGATACTGGAGCGGTGTCTGTATACAGGGGTGTGGAGTATGGTGGTGAGGGCTGTGGTATGTGAGGGATGCGGCTGGATGCGTGTATGACAAGGAGTGTGATTTTGGTAATATCGGTGGTGCATTCCTTGTGGAATGGGGCTGTGGTGCTTATGGTTTATGTGTGTTCTGAGAAGGGCTGTGCCTGGAGGGCAGATGTATGTGTGAGCTGTGTGGACCTGAGCTGGATGGTCCTGCTCTCAGGCTGGAGGTGTATGATGCAGAACTCTGTCCTTCTCTGGAAGCAAAGGCAAAGACAAAGCCTACATTTTCCTCTGAAGATGCTTAATCTGGTCCCTCTTCCCTCCACCTCAAGCCCAGACCTTTCCGGCCCCTGCTCCTTGACTTCCCCACCATGGTACTACCAGTATTCACACTGCCCCCCCAGACTCAGCTGGCATCCATGCCCTCGGAACAGCTCAGCCATCCTGCCCAGGCTCCTCCACAGAGCCCTCATCACCTCTGATGACCCTGGATTTCCTCTCAGCCTCCCTGGGATCTGTGTGCCTCCTGCCTCACAGCCAAGCACCCCCTCACCTGAGGAGCCCCGCGCCCTTACCAGCGTAGCTGAGCTTGCGTGGAGTAGAAGTACAGAAGAAGTATTTAGGGGCAGAGGAGACCTCCACTGCCCCTGGGCTGCAGCCTTGGGCCACCACAGTGGATCCAAGCCGAGGGGGATCCTCTTGTGACTTCGAGATTCCTGAGGGAGGAATGAAAGGCTCAGGGTGGGTTCATCAGTCCTCTGTCCACAAATATTTACTGAGTGTGTGACACGTGTCAGATGCAGTGAATACACACAGTTGAGAGTGTGGTTCCCAGTGGATCCTCCAGGATTTAATTCCAATCAATACTTATTCTCTCACTGTCTAGTTGGTAATGTAGGCCTCGGTGGTGACTGTGAGTGTGTGGGAAGAGTGAGTGATGTGTATCAGTTAAGTCTGTGGTAAGTGTGGGGTTGGCATGGGGAGCACAGTGCAGACGTGTGTATCTGTGTCGGTGGCCTTTGTGTGCATGGTTTCTGTTCACAAGTCAGGAATTCTGGGACATGTAACGTTTCCTCATTACATGGTGTGGCTTGTATTTATGGTGTGTGTTCATTCATTCATTCACCAAGATTCAGTAAGCAGCTACTCCTGTGTATCCGGCACTCTTCCATTGTTGTAGTCTTTGGTAACGCTGCACATTCTAGTAGGGGAAGACACACACTAAACAAAACTACAATAACTATATAATACATCAGCTGGTGGTAAGTATATAAGGGTTGCCAGATATAGCGAACAAGAATACAAGGCACCCAGTTAAATTTCAGTTTCAGATAAACCCAGAATAATTTTTTTAGTGTAAGTATTCCCATGCAGTATTTGGCCTGACTTAGTTTTAGTGTAAGTATGGCCCATACAATATGTGGGACATACGGATACTGAAAAATTACTTGTTGTTTATCTGGAATTCAAATTGAACTGGATAGCCCATATTTTCTCTGGCAATCCTGACATGGGTTACTGAGACTGTGGTTTACTGTGGTTTGTACAAAGCGGGTCTGGCATTACTCAAGAATGTGTTACAAGTGTGGTGTGTATGACACGTGACTGGTTGTTACAGAGGTAATTAGCGATGGCTGAAGTTAGGTGTGTTTGTGCGAGAGTTGTGGAGATACATATATATATATATATATATATATATATATATTTATCTATATATATATATATATATATATATATATATATATTGTGTGTGTGTGTGTCCTATATATATAGTGTGTGTGTCTATATACATATCTCATCTCCAGCGTTTGGTGTTGGAGGAGAGGATTGTGATACAGGTGGGTTGTATGAGAACGTAGTACAGGAGGGATCCGTGTATATACCTCCATGTGCTGTGTGTGGTTTACTAAGGAAGTTATATGTGGGGTGTGTGATATTTTTGCTGCATCAGAGTGTACATGGGTGTATGACTTACTGTCTCATAAAACACCCCTAACAAGAATTCTGTATACACTCTTAGGTACACCGAGTGTCAGCCTGGTCGAGGCAGGGTGACAAGAACTTTACCACGCAGACTTTATATCTGGTAAGCACTCTAACACCATTCATCTCGCTATTCTCTGCATTACCACACACACACACACACACACACACACACACACACACACACACACACACTCACACACCCACACCAACACAGGAACATAGAGCAAAACATTCTGAATGGTCAGGGGCAGTCATTGTCTTCCCCAGCCTGTCCCAGCCACTGCCTGGAAATCTGCCTGCTGTCTAGAGCTCCATTCCCAGCTCCCATCCTACAGTCTCCAGGGCCCTGGGCCTGGTAGGAGCTACTGGGCTCTAATCTGGGGCAGAGACCTCTAGCTGGAGCTCTGGGGTGACCACCCCTCTCCCAGGGCAAGCTATTCGCCTACATTTAATGCACGCAGGCACCACGTGGCCCGTGGCTCTCAGAGCTCCCCGCAGGTCCCTGAGGCCATTTCTCACCCCCGCTCACGCGGTCTCAGTCTCTGGAAAACCCTTCCCTTCCCTTGATCTCCTTTGGGAAATTCTTCCTGTTGAAGGAATAAAACCTCCTTGCTTTCAATATGACACCATCCCTAGACAAACAATCTTCTTTCAAAGTGCATTCCACTGGTCAAGATATTTTTCAACAGGGCCTTCACCTCATTATCTCCTCCGTCCAGAATGGCCCACTGACTCAAATGGGTGTAGATCCGAAGATGGCAAGAAATGCCAGCAATTCTGAAATAATAATACGGATGTATCAGGAGAATTTGAAAACCTTTATCCCGCCACGTTAAAAAAAAATTGCACTTCCAGTGTATTCAGAGTCTCAGTGTAGAAACACAAATGATGTAGAAATTGAATGACACTCAAGTTTTTCTTTCCTCCTTTCCTGATTTATTCTAATCCTCAAAGTTAACATGATGAACTATTCGTTATGTAAACTTTCAGACATTTTCTACGCATGCACACTTTTCTTTTTTTCACATAAGAGTGTGAACTAGGTCACTTTCAACATGCTGTGATTCTGTGATTCACTGTCTCCCACCGAGTCATCCACTGATAAAGTCATCTGTTTCATGGAGAAATATTTCCAGTAGCTAATAGCCAATGTCTGTGGAGTGCTTACTCTGTGTCGGTTTCTTCTAACTACTTTACAGATCATTTGTACAACATACCCATGGACTAGGTACAATTATAACTCCCAAGGGACAGAAAAGGGCAGATAAGTACAAATAAATACAGAGGCCAAGTGACTTGCCCAAGACACTGGAGCAAATCAAAATCCATGCCTCTGTAATCATTTTGCTCTATTGCCTCTGTCTGGGAGGCTTGATGATTTGGCAACTAAAACCTTAAATACCATGTTCCATTATTGTATCTCTGACAAAAGCGTGGGGCTGTGATACGGGGTAACTAACCTGCTTTTGAAAACCCTTATGCACCTGGATGAAAGTAAGCCAGGGACTGTAAGCTATAGATTTAAGATTTCCTACCAACTTTTAAAAATAGCTTCTTGAATGCAATTTATGTAATGTCAAGGCTAGGATGTAGTCCAAATAGTAACAGAAAAATGGAGATATGTAGAAAAATACTTAAAGTTGACAAGTATTGGGAGCGTAGTATTTTTGGGGCCAGCGTGTAGACCACAGGAAAACTTGCTGTTTCCATCCCAAAGGGAAGAGCTCTGTATTGCAACTGCCAAGGTCCCTGGGGCAGCAAGTGTGCTCACTGCTTAGTAAAGAAGCATCCTCAGTTTGATAGAATCATATGGGAGCCTTACATTTGGTTAGCAGGTTCTACCTTCTTGATGTAATAATATTTTCAGGGTGTGGGAGGGTATCAAGCTCTGAAAATACCCTTGGAGAGATTTGCTTATTAAGTTTGGCTTTTTCAATCTCCCTAATACTTCTTTACTAAACACCAGGCAGTTTCCTTCACTTTTCAGAATCATGTTGTTTTTCCCTTGTCGAATGAACTTCCAAATACTTTTGGATGAGCTATTAAGTTTGGAAAAAAATAAACCTCTCTTTAAAATAAGGAAGATGATAACAATGACAAGTACAAAAGGCTCTAAAATGGAGAATATACTCCATTATAGCCAATTAATGTGAGTGGGAAGCTCGTGCTCACTGTCCAGGACATAGAAGTAAAAGCTGAGGATGCTCTGAGGCATCTCTTGCATCTCTATAAGACTCCATCATTTCTGATGAGTAGGGTTGACAGATAAAATATAGGCTGTTCCGTTAAATATGAATGTCAGAAAAACAACGAGTATATTTTGAAGATAAGTATGCCCCAAATAGTACATAGGATCTACTTATACTAAAAGTGATGACTTACTATTCATGTGAAGTTCAAGTTTAACTGGGTATCCTGTATTTTTATTTAGTAAATCTGACAGCCCTACTGATGATCCACAATGGAGGCAGTTGAGGAGCGGTACATGCTGGCTCTCGGACAGTCAGAAATGGCTTCAGCAGATCCAGGTACAGTATGAAATTCTTTCTGGATGTAGCTCAGAAGCCATGACTGCAAGTACTGCCTCGGGTTTCCCTGAGGTGGGGTAAACCTTCCTCTTAATGGCCTTTTGGTAAGTCTGGAAGACCATATCCAAGGGGAGCCCCAAAGTCAGTTTCATCCTCACAACCATGTTTCCAATTCCTGGAATTGGCTGCATGTGACTCACAAGAGCTGAGGAGGTTTGTGAAAATTGGGAGTGTCATAGCTTGAACCCTTTGTAGGTAAAGTTTTGGTGCTCTGAGAGTTTTAACAGGAGCAATGTGAAAGACTCCAGGTCCCCAGGTAGATAGAAACAATCCTGTTTTACTTCTGTGTATGTGACAAGTCTCTAATAGTTCAAAGAGCAAATATCTGGTCTAACAAAGTCTGACCCAAGCTTGGATGTTTCTGGTGACAAGGCAAGGTCGTGAGTCTGAAGTTGATCTTTTATGGTTGAGGAGACAGTAAGGTCGTCAGAAGGGAAATCATGGAGGAGACCTTGGCTTCTTCCATTGTGCAGGCTTGTATATGTGGTTCTATGTAGATTGTGTTTCAAAGGTGGAGCTTGTTTACAACTATGAACATTCTCTGACGTGCTTTTTGGACCTTCATACCCAGAGCTAGAGCAGTGCCGAGGCTCTAGAAATGCCATGGATATTCTGAGCTGTCAGTGGCATTTCCCCGGTACTGTTCCCTTGGTGCTGCTCCTTGAAATGTCCAAAGGGATTATCATGTGTCTTGTGGCGGGTCCTAGCATTGTGAAAGGAAGCTGCTGCACCTGGCTCAGAGGATTTCGGATGTGGTGGGAGGAGGAGTAGTACTACGACTATAAATTGTATCACAGCATATCGATTCCATCTTGAGAGTGGGGTTGGGGGGTTATGAAGGGGGGCTTTTATTGTACTTTTATACATTGTACCCTTGAAACTAATTCAATTTTTTAAAATTAATTAATTTATTTGGGGCTGCATTGGGTCTTTGTTGCTGCTAGCGGGCGTTCTCTAGTTGCAGTGAGCGGGGGCTCCTCTTGGCTGTGGTGCACGGGCTTCTCATTGCAGTGGCTTCTCTTGTTGCGGAGCATGGGCTCTAGGCACGCAGGCTTCCTTAGTTGTGGCACGTGGGCTCGGTTGATGTGGCACACGGGCTCTAGAGCACAGGCTCAGTAGTTGTGGCGGTGGCTTAGTTACTCCGTGGCACGTGGGATCTTCCCAGACCAGGGCTCGAACCCATGTCCCCTGAATTCGCAGGCATATTCTTAACCACTGCTCCACCAGGGAAGCCCGATAATTCAGTTTTTTATAAAGAGAAGATTCCTAATATTATTCCAAAATTTTAAAAATATGTAGTTGGATAACACTATGAAAAATTAACTGATATATTCTTTTATTATTTCTCTTTGCTCCCTGGATATTTTTCCCCATCCAGTCAGCTAGGCACTGTGAGTTCACTGCATTAGGAAGGTAAAGACTCAGCAGAAATGAGGGAGAAAAACAGAAAAGTCTCAGCTTTGGAATGTTCACAACGGAGGCCACAGTAGAACAGGTGAGAATTCTGTGAACCAAAAATAAATGTCGTCTCAAATGCAAAAAAGTATTCTCTGCACTGGGAGGCAGGAGAGGGAGGGAGGGAAGGACTGAAGGAGAGAGATCAGTGTGGCCAGGGACATGGAGACTGTGCTTGAGGACGATATGCCCAGGAAGAGAATCAGAATCTGGAGAAGATTCAGCCTGCACGTGATCATTGCCTCCAGCCAGCACCCTCATCTCAGACGTTGGGAAATTCAGAGAGAGAGTGGGAGTACGTCAGGAGGGCCACGCGCATAGTCTGTGTGGCAGGGGTTGTGGCCGTTCCCTATTTGTGAGGAGTCCCCAGCAATTTGCAGGCCTCTTCTGGAAAATGCTGGCGGACGTCTCTAGTGCTTATGTGAAAGCTTGTTCACAAACCTTGAAAGATACAGATGTAGATGACAGATAGATGCATAGATAGAAAAATGTCATTAAATAAAAGCTCCAGGAAAGGTTTGGAAAATGCCCTTTATTGCATAGGACGCTTCTATTGTCATATGATGTTAGACTGAGTGCCGGTCCCTTCATCCTCCTTCAGACCACGGCATTCTGTCTGCTACTCTCCCGAGGGTCCTTTCTTCTCCCTGGAAGGGATAAAACAACTGAGGTAGAACAGGAAGAGACAAGAAGCACTCCAAGCTCTGCTGGTCAGGGTTACCCTCCAGCATTGCCTTAATGCTCAGAGCCACACACACCACAGTGAGCTTGGCTCCAGATCAACTACCACGCAACGAAGGTTCTGGAACATTTCCATATCTCGGGGGACCTCATTTCCACGTGACTCTCTTTCATATTCCCCTTTGTCACAGAAGGCTCGGTCCAGTGGTCAGGGTGAGATCTCGGCTCAGGCCCAAGGCTCTCAGACCTCAAAGTTCTGGTCCTGCAAGGGCCCCTGTCCTCTCTTGAGACCACTCCTGGCTCTCTCTGCCGAGAAGGAGCTGCTGGCAGTACGTCCTCTAAGAGTTGAGGTCCATCGTGCAGACCCTGAGAAAACTCCTAGGAAAAGGCTCCACCTTCTTGTTTACGTCAACAGAGGTCAATGCCTTTGTTAGTGCTGGGTGTGTCCCATTTGATGCAACTGCAGAGCCATTAGGTAAACCAGCACATGTGTGCGGCCCCTTCCCTTAGACTCCTCTGGGCCCTTGTGACATAGGCTCAGAAGACTGCCAGCCTCAAGCCTTACCTCTTCCAAGGGACGGCCACACCGTCTTCCAGGATCTTCTGTCCCATGAATCTCAGTTGCTGTTTGGAACTCAAAGGAGAGAAAAGACCCTGCCTGCGGGGTCTCTTTGGGCTGGGGCCTTCCCCCGTGGGCTGCTCTCCCTCATTCTCCTTTTCTTCTTGCTTCTCTTCCTCCTCCTCCTCCTCCTCCTCCTCCTCAGGGGTGCTCTCGGATTCCACATTGCCCATCCACTGGGCCATGTTGAGATGAAAGACACGGCAGCTGAAGCCCTGCAGGACGCCACCCTTCACGTGCTGCTGGAGGATCTCCAAGGTGGGGAAGACCCGGCAGCAGGCCATGCACCTGAAGCCGGTCTCCATGGTCAGCATCCAGTCCGTTGTCTTGGCCCTGGGTCTCTCTTCGATGGCAGGTGACCCTGATGGGCTGCCTGGCTCTGCCCTTTCCTCATACTCTTTCTCCTCCCCAGTGGGCTCACTGTCAGACAGGAGGCTTTCGGTGAACACATCAGAGGGGCAAGTGCCTACTGTGCACGCATCCTCAGGAAGGGTCACTTCTTCTATCGTCAGCTGCTTTTCAGGCAACTCCAAGGGTTTCTTTGTCTTCCAGGAGACAGCGACACCCTTGTTCACTTGTACCTGCATGTAGTATATTTCCATGCCCCTTTCCTCTTTGTCTGGGTGCAGATAGTCCTTACAGGGTGAAGAGAGTGAGGAGGAGACACAGTGTGATGGGGGAGCGGTCTCCCCTTCTTCCTGAACCTGGGCTAGGGGTGCTGTAGGCCAGGCAGTCTCTTGAAATCTCCGGATTCCTGAAAAAGGAAATTAAAACCATAATAACATGCATGGGCCGTGCCGGAAGCTGAGGGAGCAGGTGTGGTAGACGAGAGAGGGACATTTGCATGACGTAGCTATGTCGTGAGCTTGGTGTCTGTTGGCCGTAGGATGGAGCGGTGTATCTGGTGTCATCTGTGGGCTTTTCATGTGCGTGGGGGGGATACTGGAGCGGTGTCTGTATACAGGGGTGTGGAGTAT
Source organism: Mesoplodon mirus (assembly GCF_964341445.2). Lineage (NCBI taxonomy): Eukaryota > Metazoa > Chordata > Mammalia > Artiodactyla > Ziphiidae > Mesoplodon > Mesoplodon mirus. The sequence goes on from NW_028295795.1 coordinate 79,217, forward strand.
GGTGGTGAGGGCTGTGGTATGTGAGGGATGCGGCTGGATGCGTGTATGACAAGGAGTGTGATTTTGGTAATATCGGTGGTGCATTACTTGTGGAATGGGGCTGTGGTGCTTATGGTTTATGTGTGTTCTGAGAAGGGCTGTGCCTGGAGGGCAGATGTATGTGTGAGCTGTGTGGACCTGAGCTGGATGGTCCTGCTCTCAGGCTGGAGGTGTATGATGCAGAACTCTGTCCTTCTCTGGAAGCAAAGGCAAAGACAAAGCCTACATTTTCCTCTGAAGATGCTTAATCTGGTCCCTCTTCCCTCCACCTCAAGCCCAGACCTTTCCGGCCCCTGCTCCTTGACTTCCCCACCATGGTACTACCAGTATTCACACTGCCCCCCCAGACTCAGCTGGCATCCATGCCCTCGGAACAGCTCAGCCATCCTGCCCAGGCTCCTCCACAGAGCCCTCATCACCTCTGATGACCCTGGATTTCCTCTCAGCCTCCCTGGGATCTGTGTGCCTCCTGCGTCACAGCCAAGCACCCCCTCACCTGAGGAGCCCCGCGCCCTTACCAGCGTAGCTGAGCTTGCGTGGAGTAGAAGTACAGAAGAAGTATTTAGGGGCAGAGGAGACCTCCACTGCCCCTGGGCTGCAGCCTTGGGCCACCACAGTGGATCCAAGCCGAGGGGGATCCTCTTGTGACTTCGAGATTCCTGAGGGAGGAATGAAAGGCTCAGGGTGGGTTCATCAGTCCTCTGTCCACAAATATTTACTGAGTGTGTGACACGTGTCAGATGCAGTGAATACACACAGTTGAGAGTGTGGTTCCCAGTGGATCCTCCAGGATTTAATTCCAATCAATACTTATTCTCTCACTGTCTAGTTGGTAATGTAGGCCTCGGTGGTGACTGTGAGTGTGTGGGAAGAGTGAGTGATGTGTATCAGTTAAGTCTGTGGTAAGTGTGGGGTTGGCATGGGGAGCACAGTGCAGACGTGTGTATCTGTGTCGGTGGCCTTTGTGTGCATGGTTTCTGTTCACAAGTCAGGAATTCTGGGACATGTAACGTTTCCTCATTACATGGTGTGGCTTGTATTTATGGTGTGTGTTCATTCATTCATTCACCAAGATTCAGTAAGCAGCTACTCCTGTGTATCCGGCACTCTTCCATTGTTGTAGTCTTTGGTAACGCTGCACATTCTAGTAGGGGAAGACACACACTAAACAAAACTACAATAACTATATAATACATCAGCTGGTGGTAAGTATATAAGGGTTGCCAGATATAGCGAACAAGAATACAAGGCACCCAGTTAAATTTCAGTTTCAGATAAACCCAGAATAATTTTTTTAGTGTAAGTATTCCCATGCAGTATTTGGCCTGACTTAGTTTTAGTGTAAGTATGGCCCATACAATATGTGGGACATACGGATACTGAAAAATTACTTGTTGTTTATCTGGAATTCAAATTGAACTGGATAGCCCATATTTTCTCTGGCAATCCTGACATGGGTTACTGAGACTGTGGTTTACTGTGGTTTGTACAAAGCGGGTCTGGCATTACTCAAGAATGTGTTACAAGTGTGGTGTGTATGACACGTGACTGGTTGTTACAGAGGTAATTAGCGATGGCTGAAGTTAGGTGTGTTTGTGCGAGAGTTGTGGAGATACATATATATATATATATATATATATATATATATATATATATTTATCTATATATATATATATATATATATATATATATATATTGTGTGTGTGTGTGTCCTATATATATAGTGTGTGTGTCTATATACATATCTCATCTCCAGCGTTTGGTGTTGGAGGAGAGGATTGTGATACAGGTGGGTTGTATGAGAACGTAGTACAGGAGGGATCCGTGTATATACCTCCATGTGCTGTGTGTGGTTTACTAAGGAAGTTATATGTGGGGTGTGTGATATTTTTGCTGCATCAGAGTGTACATGGGTGTATGACTTACTGTCTCATAAAACACCCCTAACAAGAATTCTGTATACACTCTTAGGTACACCGAGTGTCAGCCTGGTCGAGGCAGGGTGACAAGAACTTTACCACGCAGACTTTATATCTGGTAAGCACTCTAACACCATTCATCTCGCTATTCTCTGCATTACCACACACACACACACACACACACACACACACACACACACACACACACTCACACACCCACACCAACACAGGAACATAGAGCAAAACATTCTGAATGGTCAGGGGCAGTCATTGTCTTCCCCAGCCTGTCCCAGCCACTGCCTGGAAATCTGCCTGCTGTCTAGAGCTCCATTCCCAGCTCCCATCCTACAGTCTCCAGGGCCCTGGGCCTGGTAGGAGCTACTGGGCTCTAATCTGGGGCAGAGACCTCTAGCTGGAGCTCTGGGGTGACCACCCCTCTCCCAGGGCAAGCTATTCGCCTACATTTAATGCACGCAGGCACCACGTGGCCCGTGGCTCTCAGAGCTCCCCGCAGGTCCCTGAGGCCATTTCTCACCCCCGCTCACGCGGTCTCAGTCTCTGGAAAACCCTTCCCTTCCCTTGATCTCCTTTGGGAAATTCTTCCTGTTGAAGGAATAAAACCTCCTTGCTTTCAATATGACACCATCCCTAGACAAACAATCTTCTTTCAAAGTGCATTCCACTGGTCAAGATATTTTTCAACAGGGCCTTCACCTCATTATCTCCTCCGTCCAGAATGGCCCACTGACTCAAATGGGTGTAGATCCGAAGATGGCAAGAAATGCCAGCAATTCTGAAATAATAATACGGATGTATCAGGAGAATTTGAAAACCTTTATCCCGCCACGTTAAAAAAAAATTGCACTTCCAGTGTATTCAGAGTCTCAGTGTAGAAACACAAATGATGTAGAAATTGAATGACACTCAAGTTTTTCTTTCCTCCTTTCCTGATTTATTCTAATCCTCAAAGTTAACATGATGAACTATTCGTTATGTAAACTTTCAGACATTTTCTACGCATGCACACTTTTCTTTTTTTCACATAAGAGTGTGAACTAGGTCACTTTCAACATGCTGTGATTCTGTGATTCACTGTCTCCCACCGAGTCATCCACTGATAAAGTCATCTGTTTCATGGAGAAATATTTCCAGTAGCTAATAGCCAATGTCTGTGGAGTGCTTACTCTGTGTCGGTTTCTTCTAACTACTTTACAGATCATTTGTACAACATACCCATGGACTAGGTACAATTATAACTCCCAAGGGACAGAAAAGGGCAGATAAGTACAAATAAATACAGAGGCCAAGTGACTTGCCCAAGACACTGGAGCAAATCAAAATCCATGCCTCTGTAATCATTTTGCTCTATTGCCTCTGTCTGGGAGGCTTGATGATTTGGCAACTAAAACCTTAAATACCATGTTCCATTATTGTATCTCTGACAAAAGCGTGGGGCTGTGATACGGGGTAACTAACCTGCTTTTGAAAACCCTTATGCACCTGGATGAAAGTAAGCCAGGGACTGTAAGCTATAGATTTAAGATTTCCTACCAACTTTTAAAAATAGCTTCTTGAATGCAATTTATGTAATGTCAAGGCTAGGATGTAGTCCAAATAGTAACAGAAAAATGGAGATATGTAGAAAAATACTTAAAGTTGACAAGTATTGGGAGCGTAGTATTTTTGGGGCCAGCGTGTAGACCACAGGAAAACTTGCTGTTTCCATCCCAAAGGGAAGAGCTCTGTATTGCAACTGCCAAGGTCCCTGGGGCAGCAAGTGTGCTCACTGCTTAGTAAAGAAGCATCCTCAGTTTGATAGAATCATATGGGAGCCTTACATTTGGTTAGCAGGTTCTACCTTCTTGATGTAATAATATTTTCAGGGTGTGGGAGGGTATCAAGCTCTGAAAATACCCTTGGAGAGATTTGCTTATTAAGTTTGGCTTTTTCAATCTCCCTAATACTTCTTTACTAAACACCAGGCAGTTTCCTTCACTTTTCAGAATCATGTTGTTTTTCCCTTGTCGAATGAACTTCCAAATACTTTTGGATGAGCTATTAAGTTTGGAAAAAAATAAACCTCTCTTTAAAATAAGGAAGATGATAACAATGACAAGTACAAAAGGCTCTAAAATGGAGAATATACTCCATTATAGCCAATTAATGTGAGTGGGAAGCTCGTGCTCACTGTCCAGGACATAGAAGTAAAAGCTGAGGATGCTCTGAGGCATCTCTTGGATCTCTATAAGACTCCATCATTTCTGATGAGTAGGGTTGACAGATAAAATATAGGCTGTTCCGTTAAATATGAATGTCAGAAAAACAACGAGTATATTTTGAAGATAAGTATGCCCCAAATAGTACATAGTACTATAGTACATAGGATCTACTTATACTAAAAGTGATGACTTACTATTCATGTGAAGTTCAAGTTTAACTGGGTATCCTGTATTTTTATTTAGTAAATCTGACAGCCCTACTGATGATCCACAATGGAGGCAGTTGAGGAGCGGTACATGCTGGCTCTCGGACAGTCAGAAATGGCTTCAGCAGATCCAGGTACAGTATGAAATTCTTTCTGGATGTAGCTCAGAAGCCATGACTGCAAGTACTGCCTCGGGTTTCCCTGAGGTGGGGTAAACCTTCCTCTTAATGGCCTTTTGGTAAGTCTGGAAGACCATATCCAAGGGGAGCCCCAAAGTCAGTTTCATCCTCACAACCATGTTTCCAATTCCTGGAATTGGCTGCATGTGACTCACAAGAGCTGAGGAGGTTTGTGAAAATTGGGAGTGTCATAGCTTGAACCCTTTGTAGGTAAAGTTTTGGTGCTCTGAGAGTTTTAACAGGAGCAATGTGAAAGACTCCAGGTCCCCAGGTAGATAGAAACAATCCTGTTTTACTTCTGTGTATGTGACAAGTCTCTAATAGTTCAAAGAGCAAATATCTGGTCTAACAAAGTCTGATCCAAGCTTGGATGTTTCTGGTGACAAGGCAAGGTCGTGAGTCTGAAGTTGATCTTTTATGGTTGAGGAGACAGTAAGGTCGTCAGAAGGGAAATCATGGAGGAGACCTTGGCTTCTTCCATTGTGCAGGCTTGTATATGTGGTTCTATGTAGATTGTGTTTCAAAGGTGGAGCTTGTTTACAACTATGAACATTCTCTGACGTGCTTTTTGGACCTTCATACCCAGAGCTAGAGCAGTGCCGAGGCTCTAGAAATGCCATGGATATTCTGAGCTGTCAGTGGCATTTCCCCGGTACTGTTCCCTTGGTGCTGCTCCTTGAAATGTCCAAAGGGATTATCATGTGTCTTGTGGCGGGTCCTAGCATTGTGAAAGGAAGCTGCTGCACCTGGCTCAGAGGATTTCGGATGTGGTGGGAGGAGGAGTAGTACTACGACTCTAAATTGTATCACAGCATATCGATTCCATCTTGAGAGTGGGGTTGGGGGGTTATGAAGGGGGGCTTTTATTGTACTTTTATACATTGTACCCTTGAAACTAATTCAATTTTTTAAAATTAATTAATTTATTTGGGGCTGCATTGGGTCTTTGTTGCTGCTAGCGGGCGTTCTCTAGTTGCAGTGAGCGGGGGCTCCTCTTGGCTGTGGTGCACGGGCTTCTCATTGCAGTGGCTTCTCTTGTTGCGGAGCATGGGCTCTAGGCACGCAGGCTTCCTTAGTTGTGGCACGTGGGCTCGGTTGATGTGGCACACGGGCTCTAGAGCACAGGCTCAGTAGTTGTGGCGGGGGCTTAGTTACTCCGTGGCACGTGGGATCTTCCCAGACCAGGGCTCGAACCCATGTCCCCTGAATTCGCAGGCATATTCTTAACCACTGCTCCACCAGGGAAGCCCGATAATTCAGTTTTTTATAAAGAGAAGATTCCTAATATTATTCCAAAATTTTAAAAATATGTAGTTGGATAACACTATGAAAAATTAACTGATATATTCTTTTATTATTTCTCTTTGCTCCCTGGATATTTTTCCCCATCCAGTCAGCTAGGCACTGTGAGTTCACTGCATTAGGAAGGTAAAGACTCAGCAGAAATGAGGGAGAAAAACAGAAAAGTCTCAGCTTTGGAATGTTCACAACGGAGGCCACAGTAGAACAGGTGAGAATTCTGTGAACCAAAAATAAATGTCGTCTCAAATGCAAAAAAGTATTCTCTGCACTGGGAGGCAGGAGAGGGAGGGAGGGAAGGACTGAAGGAGAGAGATCAGTGTGGCCAGGGACATGGAGACTGTGCTTGAGGACGATATGCCCAGGAAGAGAATCAGAATCTGGAGAAGATTCAGCCTGCACGTGATCATTGCCTCCAGCCAGCACCCTCATCTCAGACGTTGGGAAATTCAGAGAGAGAGTGGGAGTACGTCAGGAGGGCCACGCGCATAGTCTGTGTGGCAGGGGTTGTGGCCGTTCCCTATTTGTGAGGAGTCCCCAGCAATTTGCAGGCCTCTTCTGGAAAATGCTGGCGGACGTCTCTAGTGCTTATGTGAAAGCTTGTTCACAAACCTTGAAAGATACAGATGTAGATGACAGATAGATGCATAGATAGAAAAATGTCATTAAATAAAAGCTCCAGGAAAGGTTTGGAAAATGCCCTTTATTGCATAGGACGCTTCTATTGTCATATGATGTTAGACTGAGTGCCGGTCCCTTCATCCTCCTTCAGACCACGGCATTCTGTCTGCTACTCTCCCGAGGGTCCTTTCTTCTCCCTGGAAGGGATAAAACAACTGAGGTAGAACAGGAAGAGACAAGAAGCACTCCAAGCTCTGCTGGTCAGGGTTACCCTCCAGCATTGCCTTAATGCTCAGAGCCACACACACCACAGTGAGCTTGGCTCCAGATCAACTACCACGCAACGAAGGTTCTGGAACATTTCCATATCTCGGGGGACCTCATTTCCACGTGACTCTCTTTCATATTCCCCTTTGTCACAGAAGGCTCGGTCCAGTGGTGAGGGTGAGATCTCGGCTCAGGCCCAAGGCTCTCAGACCTCAAAGTTCTGGTCCTGCAAGGGCCCCTGTCCTCTCTTGAGACCACTCCTGGCTCTCTCTGCCGAGAAGGAGCTGCTGGCAGTACGTCCTCTAAGAGTTGAGGTCCATCGTGCAGACCCTGAGAAAACTCCTAGGAAAAGGCTCCACCTTCTTGTTTACGTCAACAGAGGTCAATGCCTTTGTTAGTGCTGGGTGTGTCCCATTTGATGCAACTGCAGAGCCATTAGGTAAACCAGCACATGTGTGCGGCCCCTTCCCTTAGACTCCTCTGGGCCCTTGTGACATAGGCTCAGAAGACTGCCAGCCTCAAGCCTTACCTCTTCCAAGGGACGGCCACACCGTCTTCCAGGATCTTCTGTCCCATGAATCTCAGTTGCTGTTTGGAACTCAAAGGAGAGAAAAGACCCTGCCTGCGGGGTCTCTTTGGGCTGGGGCCTTCCCCCGTGGGCTGCTCTCCCTCATTCTCCTTTTCTTCTTGCTTCTCTTCCTCCTCCTCCTCCTCCTCCTCCTCCTCAGGGGTGCTCTCGGATTCCACATTGCCCATCCACTGGGCCATGTTGAGATGAAAGACACGGCAGCTGAAGCCCTGCAGGACGCCACCCTTCACGTGCTGCTGGAGGATCTCCAAGGTGGGGAAGACCCGGCAGCAGGCCATGCACCTGAAGCCGGTCTCCATGGTCAGCATCCAGTCCGTTGTCTTGGCCCTGGGTCTCTCTTCGATGGCAGGTGACCCTGATGGGCTGCCTGGCTCTGCCCTTTCCTCATACTCTTTCTCCTCCCCAGTGGGCTCACTGTCAGACAGGAGGCTTTCGGTGAACACATCAGAGGGGCAAGTGCCTACTGTGCACGCATCCTCAGGAAGGGTCACTTCTTCTATCGTCAGCTGCTTTTCAGGCAACTCCAAGGGTTTCTTTGTCTTCCAGGAGACAGCGACACCCTTGTTCACTTGTACCTGCATGTAGTATATTTCCATGCCCCTTTCCTCTTTGTCTGGGTGCAGAAAGTCCTTACAGGGTGAAGAGAGTGAGGAGGAGACACAGTGTGATGGGGGAGCGGTCTCCCCTTCTTCCTGAACCTGGGCTAGGGGTGCTGTAGGCCAGGCAGTCTCTTGAAATCTCCGGATTCCTGAAAAAGGAAATTAAAACCATAATAACATGCATGGGCCGTGCCGGAAGCTGAGGGAGCAGGTGTGGTAGACGAGAGAGGGACATTTGCATGACGTAGCTATGTCGTGAGCTTGGTGTCTGTTGGCCGTAGGATGGAGCGGTGTATCTGGTGTCATCTGTGGGCTTTTCATGTGCGTGGGGGGGATACTGGAGCGGTGTCTGTATACAGGGGTGTGGAGTATGGTGGTGAGGGCTGTGGTATGTGAGGGATGCGGCTGGATGCGTGTATGACAAGGAGTGTGATTTTGGTAATATCGGTGGTGCATTACTTGTGGAATGGGGCTGTGGTGCTTATGGTTTATGTGTGTTCTGAGAAGGGCTGTGCCTGGAGGGCAGATGTATGTGTGAGCTGTGTGGACCTGAGCTGGATGGTCCTGCTCTCAGGCTGGAGGTGTATGATGCAGAACTCTGTCCTTCTCTGGAAGCAAAGGCAAAGACAAAGCCTACATTTTCCTCTGAAGATGCTTAATCTGGTCCCTCTTCCCTCCACCTCAAGCCCAGACCTTTCCGGCCCCTGCTCCTTGACTTCCCCACCATGGTACTACCAGTATTCACACTGCCCCCCCAGACTCAGCTGGCATCCACGCCCTCGGAACAGCTCAGCCATCCTGCCCAGGCTCCTCCACAGAGCCCTCATCACCTCTGATGACCCTGGATTTCCTCTCAGCCTCCCTGGGATCTGTGTGCCTCCTGCCTCACAGCCAAGCACCCCCTCACCTGATGAGCCCCGCGCCCTTACCAGCGTAGCTGAGCTTGCGTGGAGTAGAAGTACAGAAGAAGTATTTAGGGGCAGAGGAGACCTCCACTGCCCCTGGGCTGCAGCCTTGGGCCACCACAGTGGATCCAAGCCGAGGGGGATCCTCTTGTGACTTCGAGATTCCTGAGGGAGGAATGAAAGGCTCAGGGTGGGTTCATCAGTCCTCTGTCCACAAATATTTACTGAGTGTGTGACACGTGTCAGATGCAGTGAATACACACAGTTGAGAGTGTGGTTCCCAGTGGATCCTCCAGGATTTAATTCCAATCAATACTTATTCTCTCACTGTCTAGTTGGTAATGTAGGCCTCGGTGGTGACTGTGAGTGTGTGGGAAGAGTGAGTGATGTGTATCAGTTAAGTCTGTGGTAAGTGTGGGGTTGGCATGGGGAGCACAGTGCAGACGTGTGTATCTGTGTCGGTGGCCTTTGTGTGCATGGTTTCTGTTCACAAGTCAGGAATTCTGGGACATGTAACGTTTCCTCATTACATGGTGTGGCTTGTATTTATGGTGTGTGTTCATTCATTCATTCACCAAGATTCAGTAAGCAGCTACTCCTGTGTATCCGGCACTCTTCCATTGTTGTAGTCTTTGGTAACGCTGCACATTCTAGTAGGGGAAGACACACACTAAACAAAACTACAATAACTATATAATACATCAGCTGGTGGTAAGTATATAAGGGTTGCCAGATATAGCGAACAAGAATACAAGGCACCCAGTTAAATTTCAGTTTCAGATAAACCCAGAATAATTTTTTTAGTGTAAGTATTCCCATGCAGTATTTGGCCTGACTTAGTTTTAGTGTAAGTATGGCCCATACAATATGTGGGACATACGGATACTGAAAAATTACTTGTTGTTTATCTGGAATTCAAATTGAACTGGATAGCCCATATTTTCTCTGGCAATCCTGACATGGGTTACTGAGACTGTGGTTTACTGTGGTTTGTACAAAGCGGGTCTGGCATTACTCAAGAATGTGTTACAAGTGTGGTGTGTATGACACGTGACTGGTTGTTACAGAGGTAATTAGCGATGGCTGAAGTTAGGTGTGTTTGTGCGAGAGTTGTGGAGATACATATATATATATATATATATATATATATTTATCTATCTATATATATATATATATATATATATATATATTGTGTGTGTGTGTGTCCTATATATATAGTGTGTGTGTCTATATACATATCTCATCTCCAGCGTTTGGTGTTGGAGGAGAGGATTGTGATACAGGTGGGTTGTATGAGAACGTAGTACAGGAGGGATCCGTGTATATACCTCCATGTGCTGTGTGTGGTTTACTAAGGAAGTTATATGTGGGGTGTGTGATATTTTTGCTGCATCAGAGTGTACATGGGTGTATGACTTACTGTCTCATAAAACACCCCTAACAAGAATTCTGTATACACTCTTAGGTACACCGAGTGTCAGCCTGGTCGAGGCAGGGTGACAAGAACTTTACCACGCAGACTTTATATCTGGTAAGCACTCTAACACCATTCATCTCGCTATTCTCTGCATTACCACACACACACACACACACACACACACACACACACACACACACACTCACACACCCACACCAACACAGGAACATAGAGCAAAATATTCTGAATGGTCAGGGGCAGTCATTGTCTTCCCCAGCCTGTCCCAGCCACTGCCTGGAAATCTGCCTGCTGTCTAGAGCTCCATTCCCAGCTCCCATCCTACAGTCTCCAGGGCCCTGGGCCTGGTAGGAGTTACTGGGCTCTAATCTGGGGCAGAGACCTCTAGCTGGAGCTCTGGGGTGACCACCCCTCTCCCAGGGCAAGCTATTCGCCTACATTTAATGCACGCAGGCACCACGTGGCCCGTGGCTCTCAGAGCTCCCCGCAGGTCCCTGAGGCCATTTCTCACCCCCGCTCACGCGGTCTCAGTCTCTGGAAAACCCTTCCCTTCCCTTGATCTCCTTTGGGAAATTCTTCCTGTTGAAGGAATAAAACCTCCTTGCTTTCAATATGACACCATCCCTAGACAAACAATCTTCTTTCAAAGTGCATTCCACTGGTCAAGATATTTTTCAACAGGGCCTTCACCTCATTATCTCCTCCGTCCAGAATGGCCCACTGACTCAAATGGGTGTAGATCCGAAGATGGCAAGAAATGCCAGCAATTCTGAAATAATAATACGGATGTATCAGGAGAATTTGAAAACCTTTATCCCGCCACGTTAAAAAAAATTGCACTTCCAGTGTATTCAGAGTCTCAGTGTAGAAACACAAATGATGTAGAAATTGAATGACACTCAAGTTTTTCTTTCCTCCTTTCCTGATTTATTCTAATCCTCAAAGTTAACATGATGAACTATTCGTTATGTAAACTTTCAGACATTTTCTACGCATGCACACTTTTCTTTTTTTCACATAAGAGTGTGAACTAGGTCACTTTCAACATGCTGTGATTCTGTGATTCACTGTCTCCCACCGAGTCATCCACTGATAAAGTCATCTGTTTCATGGAGAAATATTTCCAGTAGCTAATAGCCAATGTCTGTGGAGTGCTTACTCTGTGTCGGTTTCTTCTAACTACTTTACAGATCATTTGTACAACATACCCATGGACTAGGTACAATTATAACTCCCAAGGGACAGAAAAGGGCAGATAAGTACAAATAAATACAGAGGCCAAGTGACTTGCCCAAGACACTGGAGCAAATCAAAATCCATGCCTCTGTAATCATTTTGCTCTATTGCCTCTGTCTGGGAGGCTTGATGATTTGGCAACTAAAACCTTAAATACCATGTTCCATTATTGTATCTCTGACAAAAGCGTGGGGCTGTGATACGGGGTAACTAACCTGCTTTTGAAAACCCTTATGCACCTGGATGAAAGTAAGCCAGGGACTGTAAGCTATAGATTTAAGATTTCCTACCAACTTTTAAAAATAGCTTCTTGAATGCAATTTATGTAATGTCAAGGCTAGGATGTAGTCCAAATAGTAACAGAAAAATGGAGATATGTAGAAAAATACTTAAAGTTGACAAGTATTGGGAGCGTAGTATTTTTGGGGCCAGCGTGTAGACCACAGGAAAACTTGCTGTTTCCATCCCAAAGGGAAGAGCTCTGTATTGCAACTGCCAAGGTCCCTGGGGCAGCAAGTGTGCTCACTGCTTAGTAAAGAAGCATCCTCAGTTTGATAGAATCATATGGGAGCCTTACATTTGGTTAGCAGGTTCTACCTTCTTGATGTAATAATATTTTCAGGGTGTGGGAGGGTATCAAGCTCTGAAAATACCCTTGGAGAGATTTGCTTATTAAGTTTGGCTTTTTCAATCTCCCTAATACTTCTTTACTAAACACCAGGCAGTTTCCTTCACTTTTCAGAATCATGTTGTTTTTCCCTTGTCGAATGAACTTCCAAATACTTTTGGATGAGCTATTAAGTTTGGAAAAAAATAAACCTCTCTTTAAAATAAGGAAGATGATAACAATGACAAGTACAAAAGGCTCTAAAATGGAGAATATACTCCATTATAGCCAACTAATGTGAGTGGGAAGCTCGTGCTCACTGTCCAGGACATAGAAGTAAAAGCTGAGGATGCTCTGAGGCATCTCTTGGATCTCTATAAGACTCCATCATTTCTGATGAGTAGGGTTGACAGATAAAAAATAGGCTGTTCCGTTAAATATGAATGTCAGAAAAACAACGAGTATATTTTGAAGATAAGTATGCCCCAAATAGTACATAGTACTATAGTACATAGGATCTACTTATACTAAAAGTGATGACTTACTATTCATGTGAAGTTCAAGTTTAACTGGGTATCCTGTATTTTTATTTAGTAAATCTGACAGCCCTACTGATGATCCACAATGGAGGCAGTTGAGGAGCGGTACATGCTGGCTCTCGGACAGTCAGAAATGGCTTCAGCAGATCCAGGTACAGTATGAAATTCTTTCTGGATGTAGCTCAGAAGCCATGGCCAGCCCTTGACTGCAAGTACTGCCTCGGGTTTCCCTGAGGTGGGGTAAACCTTCCTCTTAATGGCCTTTTGGTAAGTCTGGAAGACCATATCCAAGGGGAGCCCCAAAGTCAGTTTCATCCTCACAACCATGTTTCCAATTCCTGGAATTGGCTGCATGTGACTCACAAGAGCTGAGGAGGTTTGTGAAAATTGGGAGTGTCATAGCTTGAACCCTTTGTAGGTAAAGTTTTGGTGCTCTGAGAGTTTTAACAGGAGCAATGTGAAAGACTCCAGGTCCCCAGGTAGATAGAAACAATCCTGTTTTACTTCTGTGTATGTGACAAGTCTCTAATAGTTCAAAGAGCAAATATCTGGTCTAACAAAGTCTGATCCAAGCTTGGATGTTTCTGGTGACAAGGCAAGGTCGTGAGTCTGAAGTTGATCTTTTATGGTTGAGGAGACAATAAGGTGGTCAGAAGGGAAATCATGGAGGAGACCTTGGCTTCTTCCATTGTGCAGGCTTGTATATGTGGTTCTATGTAGATTGTGTTTCAAAGGTGGAGCTTGTTTACAACTATGAACATTCTCTGACGTGCTTTTTGGACCTTCATACCCATAGCTAGAGCAGTGCCGAGGCTCTAGAAATGCCATGGATATTCTGAGCTGTCAGTGGCATTTCCCCGGTACTGTTCCCTTGGTGCTGCTCCTTGAAATGTCCAAAGGGATTATCATGTGTCTTGTGGCGGGTCCTAGCATTGTGAAAGGAAGCTGCTGCACCTGGCTCAGAGGATTTCGGATGTGGTGGGAGGAGGAGTAGTACTACGACTATAAATTGTATCACAGCATATCGATTCCATCTTGAGAGTGGGGTTGGGGGGTTATGAAGGGGGGCTTTTATTGTACTTTTATACATTGTACCCTTGAAACTAATTCAATTTTTTAAAATTAATTAATTTATTTGGGGCTGCATTGGGTCTTTGTTGCTGCTAGCGGGCGTTCTCTAGTTGCAGTGAGCGGGGGCTCCTCTTGGCTGTGGTGCACGGGCTTCTCATTGCAGTGGCTTCTCTTGTTGCGGAGCATGGGCTCTAGGCACGCAGGCTTCCGTAGTTGTGGCACGTGGTCTCGGTTGATGTGGCACACGGGCTCTAGAGCGCAGGCTCAGTAGTTGTGGCGGGGGCTTAGTTACTCCGTGGCACGTGGGATCTTCCCAGACCAGGGCTCGAACCCATGTCCCCTGAATTCGCAGGCATATTCTTAACCACTGCTCCACCAGGGAAGCCCGATAATTCAGTTTTTTATAAAGAGAAGATTCCTAATATTATTCCTAAATTTTAAAAATATGTAGTTGGATAACACTATGAAAAATTAACTGATATATTCTTTTATTATTTCTCTTTGCTCCCTGGATATTTTTCCCCATCCAGTCAGCTAGGCACTGTGAGTTCACTGCATTAGGAAGGTAAAGTCTCAGCAGAAATGAGGGAGAAAAACAGAAAAGTCTCAGCTTTGGAATGTTCACAACGGAGGCCACAGTAGAACAGGTGAGAATTCTGTGAACCAAAAATAAATGTCGTCTCAAATGCAAAAAAGTATTCTCTGCACTGGGAGGCAGGAGAGGGAGGGAGGGAAGGACTGAAGGAGAGAGATCAGTGTGGCCAGGGACATGGAGACTGTGCTTGAGGACGATATGCCCAGGAAGAGAATCAGAATCTGGAGAAGATTCAGCCTGCACGTGATCATTGCCTCCAGCCAGCACCCTCATCTCAGACGTTGGGAAATTCAGAGAGAGAGTGGGAGTACGTCAGGAGGGCCACGCGCATAGTCTGTGTGGCAGGGGTTGTGGCCGTTCCCTATTTGTGAGGAGTCCCCAGCAATTTGCAGGCCTCTTCTGGAAAATGCTGGCGGACGTCTCTAGTGCTTATGTGAAAGCTTGTTCACAAACCTTGAAAGATACAGATGTAGATGACAGATAGATGCATAGATAGAAAAAGGTCATTAAATAAAAGCTCCAGGAAAGGTTTGGAAAATGCCCTTTATTGCATAGGACGCTTCTATTGTCATATGATGTTAGACTGAGTGCCGGTCCCTTCATCCTCCTTCAGACCACGGCATTCTGTCTGCTACTCTCCCGAGGGTCCTTTCTTTTCCCTGGAAGGGATAAAACAACTGAGGTAGAACAGGAAGAGACAAGAAGCACTCCAAGCTCTGCTGGTCAGGGTTACCCTCCAGCATTGCCTTAATGCTCAGAGCCACACACACCACAGTGAGCTTGGCTCCAGATCAACTACCACGCAACGAAGGTTCTGGAACATTTCCATATCTCGGGGGACCTCATTTCCACGTGACTCTCTTTCATATTCCCCTTTGTCACAGAAGGCTCGGTCCAGTGGTCAGGGTGAGATCTCGGCTCAGGCCCAAGGCTCTCAGACCTCAAAGTTCTGGTCCTGCAAGGGCCCCTGTCCTCTCTTGAGACCACTCCTGGCTCTCTCTGCCGAGAAGGAGCTGCT
Source organism: Mesoplodon mirus (assembly GCF_964341445.2). Taxonomy (NCBI): domain Eukaryota; kingdom Metazoa; phylum Chordata; class Mammalia; order Artiodactyla; family Ziphiidae; genus Mesoplodon; species Mesoplodon mirus. The sequence goes on from NW_028295795.1 coordinate 94,560, forward strand.
GGCAGTACGTCCTCTAAGAGTTGAGGTCCATCGTGCAGACCCTGAGAAAACTCCTAGGAAAAGGCTCCACCTTCTTGTTTACGTCAACAGAGGTCAATGCCTTTGTTAGTGCTGGGTGTGTCCCATTTGATGCAACTGCAGAGCCATTAGGTCAACCAGCACATGTGTGCGGCCCCTTCCCTTAGACTCCTCTGGGCCCTCGTGACATAGGCTCAGAAGACTGCCAGCCTCAAGCCTTACCTCTTCCAAGGGACGGCCACACCGTCTTCCAGGATCTTCTGTCCCATGAATCTCAGTTGCTGTTTGGAACTCAAAGGAGAGAAAAGACCCTGCCTGCGGGGTCTCTTTGGGCTGGGGCCTTCCCCCGTGGGCTGCTCTCCCTCATTCTCCTTTTCTTCTTGCTTCTCTTCCTCCTCCTCCTCCTCCTCCTCCTCCTCAGGGGTGCTCTCGGATTCCACATTGCCCATCCACTGGGCCATGTTGAGATGAAAGACACGGCAGCTGAAGCCCTGCAGGACGCCACCCTTCACGTGCTGCTGGAGGATCTCCAAGGTGGGGAAGACCCGGCAGCAGGCCATGCACCTGAAGCCGGTCTCCATGGTCAGCATCCAGTCCGTTGTCTTGGCCCTGGGTCTCTCTTCTATGGCAGGTGACCCTGATGGGCTGCCTGGCTCTGCCCTTTCCTCATACTCTTTCTCCTCCCCAGTGGGCTCACTGTCAGACAGGGGGCTTTCGGTGAACACATCAGAGGGGCAAGTGCCTACTGTGCACGCATCCTCAGGAAGGGTCACTTCTTCTATCGTCAGCTGCTTTTCAGGCAACTCCAAGGGTTTCTTTGTCTTCCAGGAGACAGCGACACCCTTGTTCACTTGTACCTGCATGTAGTATATTTCCATGCCCCTTTCCTCTTTGTCTGGGTGCAGATAGTCCTTACAGGGTGAAGAGAGTGAGGAGGAGACACAGTGTGATGGGGGAGCAGTCTCCCCTTCTTCCTGAACCTGGGCTAGGGGTGCTGTAGGCCAGGCAGTCTCTTGAAATCTCCGCATTCCTGAAACAGGAAATTAAAACCATAATAACATGCATGGGCCGTGCCGGAAGCTGAGGGAGCAGGTGTGGTAGACGAGAGAGGGACATTTGCATGACGTAGCTATGTCGTGAGCTTGGTGTCTGTTGGCCGTAGGATGGAGCGGTGTATCTGGTGTCATCTGTGGGCTTTTCATGTGCGTGGGGGGGATACTGGAGCGGTGTCTGTATACAGGGGTGTGGAGTATGGTGGTGAGGGCTGTGGTATGTGAGGGATGCGGCTGGATGCGTGTATGACAAGGAGTGTGATTTTGGTAATATCGGTGGTGCATTACTTGTGGAATGGGGCTGTGGTGCTTATGGTTTATGTGTGTTCTGAGAAGGGCTGTGCCTGGAGGGCAGATGTATGTGTGAGCTGTGTGGACCTGAGCTGGATGGTCCTGCTCTCAGGCTGGAGGTGTATGATGCAGAACTCTGTCCTTCTCTGGAAGCAAAGGCAAAGACAAAGCCTACATTTTCCTCTGAAGATGCTTAATCTGGTCCCTCTTCCCTCCACCTCAAGCCCAGACCTTTCCGGCCCCTGCTCCTTGACTTCCCCACCATGGTACTACCAGTATTCACACTGCCCCCCCAGACTCAGCTGGCATCCACGCCCTCGGAACAGCTCAGCCATCCTGCCCAGGCTCCTCCACAGAGCCCTCATCACCTCTGATGACCCTGGATTTCCTCTCAGCCTCCCTGGGATCTGTGTGCCTCCTGCCTCACAGCCAAGCACCCCCTCACCTGATGAGCCCCGCGCCCTTACCAGCGTAGCTGAGCTTGCGTGGAGTAGAAGTACAGAAGAAGTATTTAGGGGCAGAGGAGACCTCCACTGCCCCTGGGCTGCAGCCTTGGGCCACCACAGTGGATCCAAGCCGAGGGGGATCCTCTTGTGACTTCGAGATTCCTGAGGGAGGAATGAAAGGCTCAGGGTGGGTTCATCAGTCCTCTGTCCACAAATATTTACTGAGTGTGTGACACGTGTCAGGTGCAGTGAATACACACAGTTGAGAGTGTGGTTCCCAGTGGATCCTCCAGGATTTAATTCCAATCAATACTTATTCTCTCACTGTCTAGTTGGTAATGTAGGCCTCGGTGGTGACTGTGAGTGTGTGGGAAGAGTGAGTGATGTGTATCAGTTAAGTCTGTGGTAAGTGTGGGGTTGGCATGGGGAGCACAGTGCAGACGTGTCTATCTGTGTCTGTGGCCTTTGTGTGCATGGTTTCTGTTCACAAGTCAGGAATTCTGGGACATGTAACTTTTCCTCATTACATGGTGTGGCTTGTATTTATGGTGTGTGTTCATTCATTCATTCACCAAGATTCAGTAAGCAGCTACTCCTGTGTATCCGGCACTCTTCCATTGTTGTAGTCTTTGGTAACGCTGCACATTCTAGTAGGGGAAGACACACACTAAACAAAACTACAATAAATATATAATACATCAGCTGGTGGTAAGTATATAAGGGTTGCCAGATATAGCGAACAAGAATACAAGGCACCCAGTTAAATTTCAGTTTCAGATAAACCCAGAATAATTTTTTTAGTGTAAGTATTCCCATGCAGTATTTGGCCTGACTTAGTTTTAGTGTAAGTATGGCCCATACAATATGTGGGACATACGGATACTGAAAAATTACTTGTTGTTTATCTGGAATTCAAATTGAACTGGATAGCCCATATTTTCTCTGGCAATCCTGACATGGGTTACTGAGACTGTGGTTTACTGTGGTTTGTACAAAGCGGGTCTGGCATTACTCAAGAATGTGTTACAAGTGTGGTGTGTATGACACGTGACTGGTTGTTACAGAGGTAATTAGCGATGGCTGAAGTTAGGTGTGTTTGTGCGAGAGTTGTGGAGATACATATATATATATATATATATATATATTTATTTATATATATATATATATATATATATATATATATATATATATATTGTGTGTGTGTGTGTCCTATATATATAGTGTGTGTGTCTATATACATATCTCATCTCCAGCGTTTGGTGTTGGAGGAGAGGATTGTGATACAGGTGGGTTGTATGAGAACGTAGTACAGGAGGGATCCGTGTATATACCTCCATGTGCTGTGTGTGGTTTACTAAGGAAGTTATATGTGGGGTGTGTGATATTTTTGCTGCATCAGAGTGTACATGGGTGTATGACTTACTGTCTCATAAAACACCCCTAACAAGAATTCTGTATACACTCTTAGGTACACCGAGTGTCAGCCTGGTCGAGGCAGGGTGACAAGAACTTTACCACGCAGACTTTATATCTGGTAAGCACTCTAACACCATTCATCTCGCTATTCTCTGCATTACCACACACACACACACACACACACACACACACACACACACACTCACACACCCACACCAACACAGGAACATAGAGCAAAACATTCTGAATGGTCAGGGGCAGTCATTGTCTTCCCCAGCCTGTCCCAGCCACTGCCTGGAAATCTGCCTGCTGTCTAGAGCTCCATTCCCAGCTCCCATCCTACAGTCTCCAGGGCCCTGGGCCTGGTAGGAGCTACTGGGCTCTAATCTGGGGCAGAGACCTCTAGCTGGAGCTCTGGGGTGACCACCCCTCTCCCAGGGCAAGCTATTCGCCTACATTTAATGCACGCAGGCACCACGTGGCCCGTGGCTCTCAGAGCTCCCCGCAGGTCCCTGAGGCCATTTCTCACCCCCGCTCACGCGGTCTCAGTCTCTGGAAAATCCTTCCCTTCCCTTGATCTCCTTTGGGAAATTCTTCCTGTTGAAGGAATAAAACCTCCTTGCTTTCAATATGACACCATCCCTAGACAAACAATCTTCTTTCAAAGTGCATTCCAGTGGTCAAGATATTTTTCAACAGGGCCTTCACCTCATTATCTCCTCCGTCCAGAATGGCCCACTGACTCAAATGGGTGTAGATCCGAAGATGGCAAGAAATGCCAGCAATTCTGAAATAATAATACGGATGTATCAGGAGAATTTGAAAACCTTTATCCCGCCACGTTAAAAAAAAAATTGCACTTCCAGTGTATTCAGAGTCTCAGTGTAGAAACACAAATGATGTAGAAATTGAATGACACTCAAGTTTTTCTTTCCTCCTTTCCTGATTTATTCTAATCCTCAAAGTTAACATGATGAACTATTCGTTATGTAAACTTTCAGACATTTTCTACGCATGCACACTTTTCTTTTTTTCACATAAGAGTGTGAACTAGGTCACTTTCAACATGCTGTGATTCTGTGATTCACTGTCTCCCACCGAGTCATCCACTGATAAAGTCATCTGTTTCATGGAGAAATATTTCCAGTAGCTAATAGCCAATGTCTGTGGAGTGCTTACTCTGTGTCGGTTTCTTCTAACTACTTTACAGATCATTTGTACAACATACCCATGGACTAGGTACAATTATAACTCCCAAGGGACAGAAAAGGGCAGATAAGTACAAATAAATACAGAGGCCAAGTGACTTGCCCAAGACACTGGAGCAAATCAAAATCCATGCCTCTGTAATCATTTTGCTCTATTGCCTCTGTCTGGGAGGCTTGATGATTTGGCAACTAAAACCTTAAATACCATGTTCCATTATTGTATCTCTGACAAAAGCGTGGGGCTGTGATACGGGGTAACTAACCTGCTTTTGAAAACCCTTATGCACCTGGATGAAAGTAAGCCAGGGACTGTAAGCTATAGATTTAAGATTTCCTACCAACTTTTAAAAATAGCTTCTTGAATGCAATTTATGTAATGTCAAGGCTAGGATGTAGTCCAAATAGTAACAGAAAAATGGAGATATGTAGAAAAATACTTAAAGTTGACAAGTATTGGGAGCGTAGTATTTTTGGGGCCAGCGTGTAGACCACAGGAAAACTTGCTGTTTCCATCCCAAAGGGAAGAGCTCTGTATTGCAACTGCCAAGGTCCCTGGGGCAGCAAGTGTGCTGACTGCTTAGTAAAGAAGCATCCTCAGTTTGATAGAATCATATGGGAGCCTTACATTTGGTTAGCAGGTTCTACCTTCTTGATGTAATAATATTTTCAGGGTGTGGGAGGGTATCAAGCTCTGAAAATACCCTTGGAGAGATTTGCTTATTAAGTTTGGCTTTTTCAATCTCCCTAATACTTCTTTACTAAACACCAGGCAGTTTCCTTCACTTTTCAGAATCATGTTGTTTTTCCCTTGTCGAATGAACTTCCAAATACTTTTGGATGAGCTATTAAGTTTGGAAAAAAATAAACCTCTCTTTAAAATAAGGAAGATGATAACAATGACAAGTACAAAAGGCTCTAAAATGGAGAATATACTCCATTATAGCCAATTAATGTGAGTGGGAAGCTCGTGCTCACTGTCCAGGACATAGAAGTAAAAGCTGAGGATGCTCTGAGGCATCTCTTGGATCTCTATAAGACTCCATCATTTCTGATGAGTAGGGTTGACAGATAAAATATAGGCTGTTCCGTTAAATATGAATGTCAGAAAAACAACGAGTATATTTTGAAGATAAGTATGCCCCAAATAGTACATAGTACTATAGTACATAGGATCTACTTATACTAAAAGTGATGACTTACTATTCATGTGAAGTTCAAGTTTAACTGGGTATCCTGTATTTTTATTTAGTAAATCTGACAGCCCTACTGATGATCCACAATGGAGGCAGTTGAGGAGCGGTACATGCTGGCTCTCGGACAGTCAGAAATGGCTTCAGCAGATCCAGGTACAGTATGAAATTCTTTCTGGATGTAGCTCAGAAGCCATGACTGCAAGTACTGCCTCGGGTTTCCCTGAGGTGGGGTAAACCTTCCTCTTAATGGCCTTTTGGTAAGTCTGGAAGACCATATCCAAGGGGAGCCCCAAAGTCAGTTTCATCCTCACAACCATGTTTCCAATTCCTGGAATTGGCTGCATGTGACTCACAAGAGCTGAGGAGGTTTGTGAAAATTGGGAGTGTCATAGCTTGAACCCTTTGTAGGTAAAGTTTTGGTGCTCTGAGAGTTTTAACAGGAGCAATGTGAAAGACTCCAGGTCCCCAGGTAGATAGAAACAATCCTGTTTTACTTCTGTGTATGTGACAAGTCTCTAATAGTTCAAAGAGCAAATATCTGGTCTAACAAAGTCTGATCCAAGCTTGGATGTTTCTGGTGACAAGGCAAGGTCGTGAGTCTGAAGTTGATCTTTTATGGTTGAGGAGACAATAAGGTGGTCAGAAGGGAAATCATGGAGGAGACCTTGGCTTCTTCCATTGTGCAGGCTTGTATATGTGGTTCTATGTAGATTGTGTTTCAAAGGTGGAGCTTGTTTACAACTATGAACATTCTCTGACGTGCTTTTTGGACCTTCATACCCAGAGCTAGAGCAGTGCCGAGGCTCTAGAAATGCCATGGATATTCTGAGCTGTCAGTGGCATTTCCCCGGTACTGTTCCCTTGGTGCTGCTCCTTGAAATGTCCAAAGGGATTATCATGTGTCTTGTGGCGGGTCCTAGCATTGTGAAAGGAAGCTGCTGCACCTGGCTCAGAGGATTTCGGATGTGGTGGGAGGAGGAGTAGTACTACGACTATAAATTGTATCACAGCATATCGATTCCATCTTGAGAGTGGGGTTGGGGGGTTATGAAGGGGGGCTTTTATTGTACTTTTATACATTGTACCCTTGAAACTAATTCAATTTTTTAAAATTAATTAATTTATTTGGGGCTGCATTGGGTCTTTGTTGCTGCTAGCGGGCGTTCTCTAGTTGCAGTGAGCGGGGGCTCCTCTTGGCTGTGGTGCACGGGCTTCTCATTGCAGTGGCTTCTCTTGTTGCGGAGCATGGGCTCTAGGCACGCAGGCTTCCGTAGTTGTGGCACGTGGTCTCGGTTGATGTGGCACACGGGCTCTAGAGCGCAGGCTCAGTAGTTGTGGCGGGGGCTTAGTTACTCCGTGGCACGTGGGATCTTCCCAGACCAGGGCTCGAACCCATGTCCCCTGAATTCGCAGGCATATTCTTAACCACTGCTCCACCAGGGAAGCCCGATAATTCAGTTTTTTATAAAGAGAAGATTCCTAATATTATTCCTAAATTTTAAAAATATGTAGTTGGATAACACTATGAAAAATTAACTGATATATTCTTTTATTATTTCTCTTTGCTCCCTGGATATTTTTCCCCATCCAGTCAGCTAGGCACTGTGAGTTCACTGCATTAGGAAGGTAAAGTCTCAGCAGAAATGAGGGAGAAAAACAGAAAAGTCTCAGCTTTGGAATGTTCACAACGGAGGCCACAGTAGAACAGGTGAGAATTCTGTGAACCTAAAATAAATGTCGTCTCAAATGCAAAAAAGTATTCTCTGCACTGGGAGGCAGGAGAGGGAGGGAGGGAAGGACTGAAGGAGAGAGATCAGTGTGGCCAGGGACATGGAGACTGTGCTTGAGGACGATATGCCCAGGAAGAGAATCAGAATCTGGAGAAGATTCAGCCTGCACGTGATCATTGCCTCCAGCCAGCACCCTCATCTCAGACGTTGGGAAATTCAGAGAGAGAGTGGGAGTATGTCAGGAGGGCCACGCGCATAGTCTGTGTGGTAGGGGTTGTGGCCGTTCCCTATTTGTGAGGAGTCCCCAGCAATTTGCAGGCCTCTTCTGGAAAATGCTGGCGGACGTCTCTAGTGCTTATGTGAAAGCTTGTTCACAAACCTTGAAAGATACAGATGTAGATGACAGATAGATGCATAGATAGAAAAATGTCATTAAATAAAAGCTCCAGGAAAGGTTTGGAAAATGCCCTTTATTGCATAGGACGCTTCTATTGTCATATGATGTTAGACTGAGTGCCGGTCCCTTCATCCTCCTTCAGACCACGGCATTCTGTCTGCTACTCTCCCGAGGGTCCTTTCTTCTCCCTGGAAGGGATAAAACAACTGAGGTAGAACAGGAAGAGACAAGAAGCACTCCAAGCTCTGCTGGTCAGGGTTACCCTCCAGCATTGCCTTAATGCTCAGAGCCACACACACCACAGTGAGCTTGGCTCCAGATCAACTACCACGCAACGAAGGTTCTGGAACATTTCCATATCTCGGGGGACCTCATTTCCACGTGACTCTCTTTCATATTCCCCTTTGTCACAGAAGGCTCGGTCCAGTGGTCAGGGTGAGATCTCGGCTCAGGCCCAAGGCTCTCAGACCTCAAAGTTCTGGTCCTGCAAGGGCCCCTGTCCTCTCTTGAGACCACTCCTGGCTCTCTCTGCCGAGAAGGAGCTGCTGGCAGTACGTCCTCTAAGAGTTGAGGTCCATCGTGCAGACCCTGAGAAAACTCCTAGGAAAAGGCTCCACCTTCTTGTTTACGTCAACAGAGGTCAATGCCTTTGTTAGTGCTGGGTGTGTCCCATTTGATGCAACTGCAGAGCCATTAGGTAAACCAGCACATGTGTGCGGCCCCTTCCCTTAGACTCCTCTGGGCCCTTGTGACATAGGCTCAGAAGACTGCCAGCCTCAAGCCTTACCTCTTCCAAGGGACGGCCACACCGTCTTCCAGGATCTTCTGTCCCATGAATCTCAGTTGCTGTTTGGAACTCAAAGGAGAGAAAAGACCCTGCCTGCGGGGTCTCTTTGGGCTGGGGCCTTCCCCCGTGGGCTGCTCTCCCTCATTCTCCTTTTCTTCTTGCTTCTCTTCCTCCTCCTCCTCCTCCTCCTCCTCCTCCTCAGGGGTGCTCTCGGATTCCACATTGCCCATCCACTGGGCCATGTTGAGATGAAAGACACGGCAGCTGAAGCCCTGCAGGACGCCACCCTTCACGTGCTGCTGGAGGATCTCCAAGGTGGGGAAGACCCGGCAGCAGGCCATGCACCTGAAGCCGGTCTCCATGGTCAGCATCCAGTCCGTTGTCTTGGCCCTGGGTCTCTCTTCGATGGCAGGTGACCCTGATGGGCTGCCTGGCTCTGCCCTTTCCTCATACTCTTTCTCCTCCCCAGTGGGCTCACTGTCAGACAGGAGGCTTTCGGTGAACACATCAGAGGGGCAAGTGCCTACTGTGCACGCATCCTCAGGAAGGGTCACTTCTTCTATCGTCAGCTGCTTTTCAGGCAACTCCAAGGGTTTCTTTGTCTTCCAGGAGACAGCGACACCCTTGTTCACTTGTACCTGCATGTAGTATATTTCCATGCCCCTTTCCTCTTTGTCTGGGTGCAGATAGTCCTTACAGGGTGAAGAGAGTGAGGAGGAGACACAGTGTGATGGGGGAGCGGTCTCCCCTTCTTCCTGAACCTGGGCTAGGGGTGCTGTAGGCCAGGCAGTCTCTTGAAATCTCCGCATTCCTGAAAAAGGAAATTAAAACCATAATAACATGCATGGGCCGTGCCGGAAGCTGAGGGAGCAGGTGTGGTAGACGAGAGAGGGACATTTGCATGACGTAGCTATGTCGTGAGCTTGGTGTCTGTTGGCCGTAGGATGGAGCGGTGTATCTGGTGTCATCTGTGGGCTTTTCATGTGCTTGGGGGGGATACTGGAGCGGTGTCTGTATACAGGGGTGTGGAGTATGGTGGTGAGGGCTGTGGTATGTGAGGGATGCGGCTGGATGCGTGTATGACAAGGAGTGTGATTTTGGTAATATCGGTGGTGCATTACTTGTGGAATGGGGCTGTGGTGCTTATGGTTTATGTGTGTTCTGAGAAGGGCTGTGCCTGGAGGGCAGATGTATGTGTGAGCTGTGTGGACCTGAGCTGGATGGTCCTGCTCTCAGGCTGGAGGTGTATGATGCAGAACTCTGTCCTTCTCTGGAAGCAAAGGCAAAGACAAAGCCTACATTTTCCTCTGAAGATGCTTAATCTGGTCCCTCTTCCCTCCACCTCAAGCCCAGACCTTTCCGGCCCCTGCTCCTTGACTTCCCCACCATGGTACTACCAGTATTCACACTGCCCCCCCAGACTCAGCTGGCATCCACGCCCTCGGAACAGCTCAGCCATCCTGCCCAGGCTCCTCCACAGAGCCCTCATCACCTCTGATGACCCTGGATTTCCTCTCAGCCTCCCTGGGATCTGTGTGCCTCCTGCCTCACAGCCAAGCACCCCCTCACCTGATGAGCCCCGCGCCCTTACCAGCGTAGCTGAGCTTGCGTGGAGTAGAAGTACAGAAGAAGTATTTAGGGGCAGAGGAGACCTCCACTGCCCCTGGGCTGCAGCCTTGGGCCACCACAGTGGATCCAAGCCGAGGGGGATCCTCTTGTGACTTCGAGATTCCTGAGGGAGGAATGAAAGGCTCAGGGTGGGTTCATCAGTCCTCTGTCCACATATATTTACTGAGTGTGTGACACGTGTCAGATGCAGTGAATACACACAGTTGAGAGTGTGGTTCCCAGTGGATCCTCCAGGATTTAATTCCAATCAATACTTATTCTCTCACTGTCTAGTTGGTAATGTAGGCCTCGGTGGTGACTGTGAGTGTGTGGGAAGAGTGAGTGATGTGTATCAGTTAAGTCTGTGGTAAGTGTGGGGTTGGCATGGGGAGCACAGTGCAGACGTGTCTATCTGTGTCTGTGGCCTTTGTGTGCATGGTTTCTGTTCACAAGTCAGGAATTCTGGGACATGTAACGTTTCCTCATTACATGGTGTGGCTTGTATTTATGGTGTGTGTTCATTCATTCATTCACCAAGATTCAGTAAGCAGCTACTCCTGTGTATCCGGCACTCTTCCATTGTTGTAGTCTTTGGTAACGCTGCACATTCTAGTAGGGGAAGACACACACAAAACAAAACTACAATAACTATATAATACATCAGCTGGTGGTAAGTATATAAGGGTTGCCAGATATAGCGAACAAGAATACAAGGCACCCAGTTAAATTTCAGTTTCAGATAAACCCAGAATAATTTTTTAGTGTAAGTATTCCCATGCAGTATTTGGCCTGACTTAGTTTTAGTGTAAGTATGGCCCATACAATATGTGGGACATACGGATACTGAAAAATTACTTGTTGTTTATCTGGAATTCAAATTGAACTGGATAGCCCATATTTTCTCTGGCAATCCTGACATGGGTTACTGAGACTGTGGTTTACTGTGGTTTGTACAAAGCGGGTCTGGCATTACTCAAGAATGTGTTACAAGTGTGGTGTGTATGACACGTGACTGGTTGTTACAGAGGTAATTAGCGATGGCTGAAGTTAGGTGTGTTTGTGCGAGAGTTGTGGAGATACATATATATATATATATATATATATATTTATATATTTATATATATATATATTTATATATATATATATATATATATATATATATATATATATATATATATATTGTGTGTGTGTGTGTCCTATATATATAGTGTGTGTGTCTATATACATATCTCATCTCCAGCGTTTGGTGTTGGAGGAGAGGATTGTGATACAGGTGGGTTGTATGAGAACGTAGTACAGGAGGGATCCGTGTATATACCTCCATGTGCTGTGTGTGGTTTACTAAGGAAGTTATATGTGGGGTGTGTGATATTTTTGCTGCATCAGAGTGTACATGGGTGTATGACTTACTGTCTCATAAAACACCCCTAACAAGAATTCTGTATACACTCTTAGGTACACCGAGTGTCAGCCTGGTCGAGGCAGGGTGACAAGAACTTTACCACGCAGACTTTATATCTGGTAAGCACTCTAACACCATTCATCTCGCTATTCTCTGCATTACCACACACACACACACACACACACACACACACACACACACACACACACACACTCACACACCCACACCAACACAGGAACATAGAGCAAAACATTCTGAATGGTCAGGGGCAGTCATTGTCTTCCCCAGCCTGTCCCAGCCACTGCCTGGAAATCTGCCTGCTGTCTAGAGCTCCATTCCCAGCTCCCATCCTACAGTCTCCAGGGCCCTGGGCCTGGTAGGAGTTACTGGGCTCTAATCTGGGGCAGAGACCTCTAGCTGGAGCTCTGGGGTGACCACCCCTCTCCCAGGGCAAGCTATTCGCCTACATTTAATGCACGCAGGCACCACGTGGCCCGTGGCTCTCAGAGCTCCCCGCAGGTCCCTGAGGCCATTTCTCACCCCCGCTCACGCGGTCTCAGTCTCTGGAAAACCCTTCCCTTCCCTTGATCTCCTTTGGGAAATTCTTCCTGTTGAAGGAATAAAACCTCCTTGCTTTCAATATGACACCATCCCTAGACAAACAATCTTCTTTCAAAGTGCATTCCACTGGTCAAGATATTTTTCAACAGGGCCTTCACCTCATTATCTCCTCCGTCCAGAATGGCCCACTGACTCAAATGGGTGTAGATCCGAAGATGGCAAGAAATGCCAGCAATTCTGAAATAATAATACGGATGTATCAGGAGAATTTGAAAACCTTTATCCCGCCACGTTAAAAAAAAAATCGCACTTCCAGTGTATTCAGAGTCTCAGTGTAGAAACACAAATGATGTAGAAATTGAATGACACTCAAGTTTTTCTTTCCTCCTTTCCTGATTTATTCTAATCCTCAAAGTTAACATGATGAACTATTCGTTATGTAAACTTTCAGACATTTTCTACGCATGCACACTTTTCTTTTTTTCACATAAGAGTGTGAACTAGGTCACTTTCAACATGCTGTGATTCTGTGATTCACTGTCTCCCACCGAGTCATCCACTGATAAAGTCATCTGTTTCATGGAGAAATATTTCCAGTAGCTAATAGCCAATGTCTGTGGAGTGCTTACTCTGTGTCGGTTTCTTCTAACTACTTTACAGATCATTTGTACAACATACCCATGGACTAGGTACAATTATAACTCCCAAGGGACAGAAAAGGGCAGATAAGTACAAATAAATACAGAGGCCAAGTGACTTGCCCAAGACACTGGAGCAAATCAAAATCCATGCCTCTGTAATCATTTTGCTCTATTGCCTCTGTCTGGGAGGCTTGATGATTTGGCAACTAAAACCTTAAATACCATGTTCCATTATTGTATCTCTGACAAAAGCGTGGGGCTGTGATACGGGGTAACTAACCTGCTTTTGAAAACCCTTATGCACCTGGATGAAAGTAAGCCAGGGACTGTAAGCTATAGATTTAAGATTTCCTACCAACTTTTAAAAATAGCTTCTTGAATGCAATTTATGTAATGTCAAGGCTAGGATGTAGTCCAAATAGTAACAGAAAAATGGAGATATGTAGAAAAATACTTAAAGTTGACAAGTATTGGGAGCGTAGTATTTTTGGGGCCAGTGTGTAGACCACAGGAAAACTTGCTGTTTCCATCCCAAAGGGAAGAGCTCTGTAATGCAACTGCCAAGGTCCCTGGGGCAGCAAGTGTGCTCACTGCTTAGTAAAGAAGCATCCTCAGTTTGATAGAATCATATGGGAGCCTTACATTTGGTTAGCAGGTTCTACCTTCTTGATGTAATAATATTTTCAGGGTGTGGGAGGGTATCAAGCTCTGAAAATACCCTTGGAGAGATTTGCTTATTAAGTTTGGCTTTTTCAATCTCCCTAATACTTCTTTACTAAACACCAGGCAGTTTCCTTCACTTTTCAGAATCATGTTGTTTTTCCCTTGTCGAATGAACTTCCAAATACTTTTGGATGAGCTATTAAGTTTGGAAAAAAATAAACCTCTCTTTAAAATAAGGAAGATGATAACAATGACAAGTACAAAAGGCTCTAAAATGGAGAATATACTCCATTATAGCCAATTAATGTGAGTGGGAAGCTCGTGCTCACTGTCCAGGACATAGAAGTAAAAGCTGAGGATGCTCTGAGGCATCTCTTGCATCTCTATAAGACTCCATCATTTCTGATGAGTAGGGTTGACAGATAAAATATAGGCTGTTCCGTTAAATATGAATGTCAGAAAAACAACGAGTATATTTTGAAGATAAGTATGCCCCAAATAGTACATAGGATCTACTTATACTAAAAGTGATGACTTACTATTCATGTGAAGTTCAAGTTTAACTGGGTATCCTGTATTTTTATTTAGTAAATCTGACAGCCCTACTGATGATCCACAATGGAGGCAGTTGAGGAGCGGTACATGCTGGCTCTCGGACAGTCAGAAATGGCTTCAGCAGATCCAGGTACAGTATGAAATTCTTTCTGGATGTAGCTCAGAAGCCATGGCCAGCCCTTGACTGCAAGTACTGCCTCGGGTTTCCCTGAGGTGGGGTAAACCATCCTCTTAATGGCCTTTTGGTAAGTCTGGAAGACCATATCCAAGGGGAGCCCCAAAGTCAGTTTTATCCTCACAACCATGTTTCCAATTCCTGGAATTGGCTGCATGTGACTCACAAGAGCTGAGGAGGTTTGTGAAAATTGGGAGTGTCATAGCTTGAACCCTTTGTAGGTAAAGTTTTGCTGTTGTGAGAGTTTTAACAGGGCAATGTGAAAGACTCCAGGTCCCCAGGTAGATAGAAATAATCCTGTTCTACTTCTGTGTATGTGACAAGTCTCTAATAGTTCACAGAGCAAATATCTGGTCTTAGAAAGAGTGATCCAAGCTTGGATGTTTCTGGTGACAAGGCAAGGTCGTCAGTTTGAAGTTCACCTTTTATGGTTGAGGAGACTATAAGGTTGTCAGAAGGGCAATCATGGAGGAGACGTTGGCTTCATCCATTGTGCAGGCTTGTATATTTGGTTCTATCTAGATTGTGTTTCAAAGGTGGAGCTTGTTTACAATTACGAACATTCTCCGATGTGCTTTTTGGACCTTCATTCCCAGAGCGAGAGCAGTGCCGAGGCCCTAGAAATGCCATGGATATTCTGAGCTGTCAGTGGCATTTCCCCGGTACTGTTCCCTTGGTGCTGCTCCTTGAAATGTCCAAAGGGATTATCATGTGTCTTGTGGCGGGTCCTAGCATTGTGAAAGGAAGCTGCTGCACCGGGCTCAGAGGATTTCGGCTGCGGTGGGAGGAGGAGTAGTACTACGACTATAAATTGTATCACAGCATATCGATTCCATCTTGAGAGTGGGGTTGGGGGGTTATGAAGGGGGGCTTTTATTGTACTTTTATACATTGTCCCCTTGAAAATAATTCAATTTTAAAAATTAATTAATTTATTTGTGGCTGCATTGGGTCTTTGTTGCTGCTAGCGGGCGTTCTCTAGTTGCAGTGAGCGGGGGCTCCTCTTGGCTGTGGTGCACGGGCTTCTCATTGCAGTGGATTCTCTTGTTGCGGAGCACGGGCTCTAGGCACGCAGGCTTCCGTAGTTGTGGCACGTGGGCTCGGTTGATGTGGCACACGGGCTCTAGAGCGCAGGCTCCGTAGTTGTGGCGCGCGGGCTTAGTTACTCCGTGGCACGTGGGATCTTCCCAGACCAGGGCTCGAACCCATGTCCCCTGCATTCGCAGGCATATTCTTAACGACTGCTCCACCAGGGAAGCCCGATAATTCAGTTTTTTATAAAGAGTATATTCCTAATATTAATCCAAAATTTTAAAAATATATAGTTGGATAACACTATGAAAAATTAACTGATACTTTTTTTTATTATTTCTCTTTGCTGCCTGGATTTTTTTCCCCCTCCAGTCAGCGAGGCACTCTGAGTTCACTGCATTAGGAAGGTAAAGACTCAGCAGAAATGAGGGAGAAAAAAAGAAAATTCTCAGCTTTGAAATGTTCAAAACAGAGGCCACAGTAGAACAGGTGAGAATTCTGTGCACAAAAAATAAATGTCGTCTCAAATGTAAAAAAGTATTCTTTGCACTGGGAGGCAGGAGAGGGAGGGAGGGAAGGACTGAAGGAGAGAGATCAGTGTGACCAGGGACATGGAGACTGTGCTTGAGGACGATAGGCCCAGGAAGAGAATCAGAATCTGGAGAAGATTCAGCCTGCCCGCGATCATTGCCTCCAGCCAGCACCCTCATCTCAGACCTTGGGAAATTCAGAGAGAGAGTGGGAGTAAGTCAGGAGGGCCACGCGCATAGTCTGTGTGGCAGGGGTTGTGGCCGTTCCCTATTTGTGAGGAGTCCCCAGCAATTTCCTGGCCTCCTTCTGGAAAATGCTGGCGGACATCTCTAGTGCTTATGTGAAAGCTTGTTCACAAACCTTGAAAGATACAGATGTAGATGACTGATAGATAGATGCATAGATAGAAAAATGTCATTAACTAAAACATCCAGGAACGGTTTGGGAAATGCCCTTTATTGCATAGGACGTTCCTATTGTCATATGATGTTAGACTGAGTGCCGGTCCCTTCATCCTCCTTCAGACCACGGCATTCTGTCTGCTACTCTCCCGAGGGTCCTTTCTTCTCCCTGGAAGGGATAAAACAACTGAGGTAGGACAGGAAGAGACAAGAAGCACTCCAAGCTCTGCTGGTCAGCGTTACCCTCCAGCATTGCCTTAATGCTCAGAGCCACACACACCACAGTGAGCTTGGCTCCAGATCAACTACCACGCAACGAAGGTTCTGGAACACTTCCATATCTCGGGGAACCTCATTTCCACGTGACTCTCTTTCATATTCCCCTTTGTCACAGAAGGCTAGGTCCAGTGGTCTGGGTGAGATCTCAGCTCAGGCCCAAGGCTCTCAGACCTCAAAGTTCTGGTCCTGCAAGGGCCCCTGTCCTCTCTTCAGACCACTCCTGGCTCTCTCTGCCGACAAGGAGCTGCTGGTGGTACGTCCTCTAAGAGTTGAGGTCCATCGTGCAGACCCTGAGAAAACTCCTAGGAAAAGGCTCCACATTCTTGTTGAAGCCAACAGAGCTCAAATCCTTTGGAAGTGCTGGGTGTGTCCCAAGTTGATGCAACTGCAGAGCCATTAGGTAAACCAGCACATGTGTGCGGCCCCTTCCCTTAGACTCCTCTGGGCCCTCGTGACATAGGCTCAGAAGAGTGCCAGCCTCAAGCCTTACCTCTTCCAAGGCCACACCGTCTCCAGGATCTTCTGTCCCATGAATCTCAGTTGCTGTGTGGAACTCAAAAGAGAGAAAAGACCCTGCCTGCGGGGTCTCTTCGGGCTGGGGCCTTCTAGCTTCTCTTCCTAATCCTCCTCGTCCTCCTCGTCCTCAGAGGTGGTCTCGGGTTCCACACTACCCTCCTCCTCAGGGGTGCTCTCGAATTCCACATTGGCCATCCACTGGGCGATGTTGAGATGAAAGACACGGCAGCCGAAGCCCTCCAGGACGCCGCCCTTCACGTGCTGCTGGAGGATCTCCGAGGTGTGGAAGACCCGGCAGCAGGCCATGCACCTGAAGCCGGTCTCCATGGTCACCATCCAGGCCGGTGTCTTGGCCCTGGGTGTCTCCTGGACTACAGGTGACCCTGATGGGCTGCCTGGCTCTGCCCTTTCCTCATACTCTTTCTCCTCCCCAGTGGGCTCACTGTCAGACAGGAGGCTTTCGGTGAACACATCAGAGGGGCAAGTGCCTACTGTGCACGCATCCTCAGGAAGGGTCACTTCTTCTATCGTCAGCTGCTTTTCAGGCAACTCCAAGGGTTTCTTTGTCTTCCAGGAGACAGCGACACCCTTGTTCACTTGTACCTGCATGTAGTATATTTTCATGCCCCTTTCCTCTTTGTCTGGGTGCAGATAGTGCTTACAGGGTGAAGAGGGTGAGGAGGAGACACAGTGTGATGGGGGAGCAGTCTCCCCTTTTTCCTGAACCTGGGCTAGGGGTGCTTTAGGCTGGGCAGTGTCTCGATGTGATCTCCGGATTCCTGAAAAAGGAAATTAAAAACATAATAACATGCATGGGCCGTGCCAGAAGCTGAGGGAGCAGGTGTGGTAGACGAGAGAGGGACATTTGCATGACGTAGCTATGTCGTGAGCTTGGTGTCCGTTGGCCGTAGGACGGAGTGGTGTATCTGGTGTCATCTGTGGGCTTTTCTTGTGCGTGTGGGGGGATACTGGAGCGGTGTCTGTATACAGGGGTGTGGAGTATGGTGGTGAGGGCTGTGGTATGTGAGCGACGCTGGTGGATG
Source organism: Mesoplodon mirus (assembly GCF_964341445.2). Lineage (NCBI taxonomy): Eukaryota > Metazoa > Chordata > Mammalia > Artiodactyla > Ziphiidae > Mesoplodon > Mesoplodon mirus. The sequence continues at coordinate 112,505 of NW_028295795.1, forward strand.
CGTGTACGACGAGGAGTGTGATTTTGGGAATATCGGTGGTGCATTCCTTGTGGAATGGGGCTGTGGTGCTTGGGGTTTCTGTGTGCACTGAGAAGGGTTGTGCCTGGAGGTCGGATGTATGTGTGAGCTGTGTGGACCTGAGCTGGATGGTCCTGCTCTCAGGCTGGAGATCTATGATGTAGAACTCTGTCCTTCTCGGGAAGCAAAGGCAAAGACAAAGCCTACATTTTCCTCTGAAGATGCTTAATCTGGTCCCTCTTCCCTCCACCTCAAGCCCAGACCTTTCCGGCCCCTGCTCCTTGACTTCGCCACCATGGTAGTACCAGGATTCACACACCCCCGCCCCAGACTCAGCTGGGATCCACGCCCTCGTAACAGCTCAGCCATCCTGCCCAGGCTCCTCCACAGAGCCCTCATCACCTCTGATGACCCTGGATTTCCTCTCAGCCTCCCTGGGATCTGTGTGCCTCCTGCCTCACAGCCAAGCACCCCCTCACCTGAGGAACCCCGCGCCCTTACCAGCGTAGATGAGCTTGCGCAGAGAAGAAGCACAGGAGAAGTATGTAGAGGCAGAGGAGACCTCCCCTGCCCCTGGGCTGCAGCCTTTGGCCACCACAGTGGATCCAAGGTGAGGGGGATCCTCTTGTGACTTAGAGATTCCTGAGGGAGGAATGAAAGGCTCAGGGTGGGTTCATCAGTCCTCTGTCCACAAATACTTACCGAGTGTCTGGCACGTGTCAGGTGCAGTGAATACACACAGTTGAGAGTGTGGTTCCCAGTGGATACTCCAGTATTTAATTCAAATCAGTACTTACTCTGTCACTGTCTTGTTGGTAATGTAGGCCTTGGTGGTGACCGTGAGTATGTGGGAAGAGTGAGTGATGTGTATCAGTTAAGTCTGTGGTAAGTGTGGGGTTGGCATGGGGAGCACGGTGGAGATGTGTCTTATCTGTGTCTGTGGCCTTTGTGTGCATGGTTTCTGTTCACAAGTCAGGAATTCTGGGACATGTAACTTTTCCTCATTACATGGTGTGGCTTGTATTTATGGTGTGTGTTCATTCATTCATTCACCAAGATTCAGTAAGCAGCTACTCCTGTGTATCCGGCACTCTTCCATTGTTGTAGTCTCTGGTAACGCTGCACATTCTAGTAGGGGAAGACACACACTAAACAAAACTACAATAAATATATAATACCTGAGCTGGTGGTAAGTATATAAGGGTTGCCAGACTAAGCGAAGAAAAATACAGGGCACCCAGTTAAATTTCAGTTTCAGATAAACCCAGAATAATTTTTTAGTGTAAGTATTCCCATGCAGTATTTGTTCTTACTTAGTTTTAGTGTAAGTATGGCCCATACAATATTTGGGACATACTGATACTGAAAAATTACTTGTTGTTTATCTGGAATTCAAATTGAACTGGATAGCCCATATTTTCTCTGGCAACCCTGACATGGGTTAGTGAGACTGTGGTTTACTGTGGTTTGTACAAAGCGGGTCTGGCATTACTCAAGAATGTGTTACAAGTGTGGTGTGTATGACACGTGACTGGTTCTTTTAGAGGTATTGAGAGATGGCTGAAGTTAGGTGTGTTTGTGCGAGAGTTGAGGAGATATATATATATAGTGTGTGTGTGTGTGTGTCCTATATATATAGTGTGTGTGTCTATATACATATCTCATCTCCAGCGTTTGGTGTTGGAGGAGAGGATTGTGATACAGGTGGGTTGTATGAGAATGTAGTACAGGAGGGATGCGTGTATATACCTCCATGTGCTGTGTGTGGTTTAATACGGAAGTTATATGTGGGGTGTATGATATTTTTGCTGTATCAGAGTGTACATGGGTGTATGAGTTACTGTCTCATAAAACACCCCTAACAAGAGTTCTGTATACACTCTTACATACACCGAGTGTCAGCCAGGTCCAGGCAGGGTGACAAGAACTGTACCACGCAGAGTTTATATCTGATAAGCACTCTACCCCCATTCATCCTGCTCTTCTCTGCACTACCCCCTCCGCCCCCCACCCCCGCACACACACACAGGAACATAGAGAAAAATATTCTGAATGGTCAGGGGCAGTCATTGCCTTCCCCAGCCTGTCCCAGCCACTGCCTGAAAATCTGCCTGCTGTCTAGACCTCCGCTCCCAGGGCCCATCCTACAGTCTCCAGGGCCCTGGGCCTGGTAGGAGCTACTGGGCTCTAATCTGGGGCAGAGACCTCTAGCTGGATCTCTGGGGTGACCACCCCCTCCCAGGGCAAGCTACTCGCCTACATTTAATGCACGCAGGCACCATGTGGCCCGTGGCTCTCAGAGCTCCCCGCAGGACCCTGAGGACATTTCTCACCCTTGACCACGCGGTCTCAGTCTCTGGAAAGCCCTTCCCTTCCCTTGGTCTCCTTTGGGAAATTGTTCCTGTTGAAGGAATAAAACCTCCTTGCTTTCAATATGACACCATCCCTAGGCAAACAATCGTCTTTCGAACTGCATTCCACTTGTCAAGATATTTTTCAACAGGGTCTTCAACTCATGGGGCTTCTCTTTCCACTTTGGTAAAAGAGGCCGAGCAACTCATGGGTCTCAGCATCCTTGCATCCTTCACATCCCCCACCTCATGACCCCAGCGAAAGATCCAAGAGAATAAGAGAGAAATCGGGGACTGAGAAAAGCTGCACCTCTAGGTCTGTGCAAGCAGGATGCAGCCTGCTGTGAGTCCGACAAAGCTCCAGGCCCGGCAGCCCCAGGAGAGAGTCCTCAGAGCAGCGGAGCTGACCTCCCATCTCCCAGGGGGCATCTGGCCGTTCTGTGCCGTCTCACACCACAGGGACGCTCCGGATGGATACGGCAGCATCAGTGAGACAAGGTCTCTCGCTCCCTGCTTCACAGGTGACACGTTCTCAGTCCCCCGCTTCCTAGAGAAGGTTCAGTTTGGCAGAAACCCATGTGCCCCAGCCAAGTTGCCCCCCACATACCTCCTCCGTTCTCAGCAGTTTCCTGGGACTCTTCATTTTCCAGATGTTTCCTCTTTTGTCGCCGTTTCATCATACCAACTAGAAGTCTCCCTTAGAAGATGCCTCGAGAGATGTCCAACTCCTCCTCTTCCCTACAGGTTGGCCCTTGTTGGCTCTTGGGCAATCCGTTGAAATGATTCAATACAAATAAAAATAGTCAAGTCGCCTAAATGGCTGAAAAACTGGTACCACTTATTGAACCAGCAGTGCTGCCTAGTGCTCACCAGGGCTGTTAAGTTTCCAAGGTTGCCAGGCGCACAGCAGGATTCTGTGACCTCAATGATGACATCGGAGCATTCTGTTGACCTAGGTTCAGCACAGTCTCTGCAATAGCACAGGCCCCGTTTTCAAGAACAATTCCTGTTTCCCAGCCGAACCTTTCCCATGAAAGGGAAAGGTTCATACCACATCTATTATAAATTGTATCATACCATATCTATTATAAAATGAACATTTTGATTGGAGATCTTTTAATGTCTTATATAGAGATTTAATATGAATATTTTAAATGGTCTCCAGTTTCCCTGTGGATTATTGACATTTTAAACTCTGCGCTTCAATTTTCCCTCAATACCTGTAATTTTGTCACGGCTATTTCTGTACTTAAAGATGAGTAACTATATAATTGATTTCTTCATTTTTTCCCATCTCTTTCCAAGGTACTGAATTTGACTGTATCTTACGAATTAGTGAAAAATGCTAGTCCTTGAGTCAGGACCTTGGGCCCTTTACCAAGTAACTCAACCTGTCTGGGCTTCAGCTTCTGTCTGTGCGATCGAGAGGCTTGGCCTAGCTGACTTTTCAAATGCTGTGTTTCTTTGATTCACTCTCACTTACTGATCTGCTACTTAAGAAGAGGGACTGTTCTCATAAAGTAAGAACAGGCGTTTTTTAATCCTTGGGTTGGGCGGAGTTTAAGTGGTCGTACTCAGTTTGTTAGTTATAGTTACTTTTACGTATGCTTAGCTCTAAATAATTTATATGGCTCTTGTGACTCTTTTTAGATCTTCTTTTTTTCTTATTTTCTTTTACAGTTTCTAATTTATTATCGCCAGTGTAGAGGAGCCTGATTGATTTTTTAAATGTATTGATCTTGTATGTGTGTGCCTTGTTGAACCGTCTTATTAGTTCCTGCTAGTTTATCTGTGGGTTCTTTTGGGTTTCCTAGATAAATGAACATATTAAATGTAAATAATGTGTTCTTTGGATAAAGTTTATTTTCTTGCATCTCTATATATAGAAGCAATATGTTGAATTGATTTAAATATTTAAATACTTACATACCTGTTATCATAATCTAAGATTCTTCATCTTATTTTCTTTCAATCAATATAATCTTTTCAAGATTTATCCACATCAGTCCATATAGATCTAGGTCTTTGATTTTTGACTGTTTGATATTATTTCATCACATGCGTATAGCATCATTTATTTTCCATTCAAGCATTATTGGACAATTGGATTGTTTCCCTCCCTTCTCTAGAACAAACAACGTTTCCTAGAATATCCCTGAAGATGTCTGACAGTCGAGAAGGGCCAGGCTGCCCGAAGATTCCTACTTGCTTTTAGCCACCTTCCAACAGGCCATCTCCAGCCAGCAATTTGAAGCACAGATGAAATGAAACCTCCCCCAAGTGTGGAGATCTTAGGAGCTTCCTAGAAGGTGGGAGGTTCATGATAGGCATCCTGCTGGGATCCCAGGGGAGTCTGAGCTGGCCTGAACCTCATCTTCCTCCCCCACCTCTCAAGAGAAATGTGGAGGAAAGAAGACTTCAAAAACTGTGAGTAGGCAGAGGGAGAGAGATTGGGGGCCGAAGCTGCAACTGAGGTCTTGGAGTGGGCTGTGAGGACGCAGAGCCTCTAGAGAGCCAGGCTCTGCCTTCTGAGCACTTCTCCCCTAAGGCTGCTCATCCTTCAGGTGATAGCAGGCATATACAGCTGACTCGGCCCACACTGTCACAGAAAGCCTTATCAGAATCTCTTCGTCTTCATACACTCTTGTGCCTGTTACTTGGTTATTGCCTTCGGTACTCCACTGATGTGAAGCACAGTCGCTAGGGGATGGAGGACACTAGTGACCCATCTTGCTCTTGTGGCCTTAGTCCACAGCTTGAGGGTGAGGGAAGAGGCCAAATGAAGGTCAAGAAGGAAAGATGGAGTTTGAAGAGAAGACCTGAGTTAAGGGTGTCTTCTCAAGTCTTGATGAATGAAATGTAGCTCCAGTACCTGAAGTCCTGCTTGTTCTCAAGGCTGACCACGGGGCTGGGTGCACTCAGTGAAGGAACCGTATACACTTAGTATTTCCTTGCTTGCTCACACTTGCCCTCCTCTGATACACACTCTGCAAGACTGATCTTCCCCTGAAACAACTTTCCACCTGCCACTGTCATCTCATGAACATTTGTTTCCCCTTCCTAGTGTCCCCCTAGAATGCCATTTCAGCCAATTCATAATTTGATAATCATGCTTCTTACCATAGTCTCAGCAACTTCTGATAAATTTTATTCATTTTATTCCATAGTCTTCACACATCAATAATCTTCCTTAGCTTCCTAGGTGCAGGTTAACCCATTCGGAATCATTTCTTTTTCTTTCTCTTCTTTGGCAAATCCTTTCCATCTTTTAAGGTCCTTTTCTTTTCTCTCTACCATCCTGCCTTCCTGAACTCTTTTTTTTTTTCCATTTAAGTAACCTTCCAATCTCCTTCCCCAATTTCCTCATAAACATTGAGAGGTTATTCCTCACAAGTTAGACAGCGGTTTATGAATGACCAGGCATAATGGACTCAGAATGAGTTGGCACCCCCGAGGTACCTGTCTTGCTGGGGAGCCACAGGTGAAGGGCTGGCTGCTGGACACATGTTTGCATGGAGTCAGGCTGAGTGGCCTCGGGGTGTTTGCCCTGCACTTGTGTGTGTTTCTCCCTAGTTGGTTTCCTTGTCCAGCCACCTGTGACCTCGCTCCATCGAGCCCAGGGAATCCTTCTCATCACAGGGGTAGGATGTTTGTCTCGTTTTCCATCACATCCTTTCCCCAAAGTTTGGTTGTGAGTTGTTCCCATTCCAAAGACCTTTCCTCTTTGAAGAGAAAAGAGAAAATCTTTTCTCTCCTTTTCTCTCACTTCACTTCTGCTCTATTATCTCCTCCGTCCAGAATGGCCCACTGACTCAAATGGGTGTAGATCCGAAGATGGCAAGAAATGCCAGCAATTCTGAAATAATAATACGGATGTATCAGGAGAACGTGAAAACCTTTATCCCGCCACGTTAAAAAAATTGCACTTCCAGTGTATTCAGAGTCTCAGTATAGAAACTCAAATGATGTAGAAATTGAATGACACTCAAGTTTTTCTTTCCTCCTTTCCTGATTTATTCTAATCCTCAAAGTTAACATGATGAACTATTCGTTATGTAAACTTTCAGACATTTTCTACGCATGCACACTTTTCTTTTTTTCACATAAGAGTGTGAACTAGGTCACTTTCAACATGCTGTGATTCTGTGATTCACTGTCTCCCACCGAGTCATCCACGGATAATGTCATCTGTTTCATGGAGAAATATTTCCAGTAGCTAATAGCCAATGTCTGTGGAGTGCTTACTCTGTGTCGGTTTCTTCTAACTACTTTACAGATCATTTGTACAACATACCCATGGACTAGGTACAATTATAACTCCCAAGGGACAGAAAAGGGCAGATAAGTACAAATAAATACAGAGGCCAAGTGACTTGCCCAAGACACTGGAGCAAATCAAAATCCATGCCTCTGTAATCATTTTGCTCTATTGCCTCTGTCTGGGAGGCTTGATGATTTGGCAACTAAAACCTTAAATACCATGTTCCATTTTTGTATCTCTGACAAAAGCGTGGGGCTGTGATACGGGGTAACAAACCTGACTACTTTTGAAAACCCTTATGCACCTGGATGAAAGTAAGCCAGGGACTGTAAGCTATAGATTTAAGATTTCCTACCAACTTTTAAAAATAGCTTCTTGAATGCAATTTATGTAATGTCAAGGCTAGGATGTAGTCCAAATAGTAACAGAAAAATGGAGATATGTAGAAAAATACTTAAAGTTGACAAGTATTGGGAGCGTAGTATTTTTGGGGCCAGCGTGTAGACCACAGGAAAACTTGCTGTTTCCATCCCAAAGGGAAGAGCTCTGTATTGCAACTGCCAAGGTCCCTGGGGCAGCAAGTGTGCTGACTGCTTAGTAAAGAAGCATCCTCAGTTTGATAGAATCATATGGGAGCCTTACATTTGGTTAGCAGGTTCTACCTTCTTGATGTAATAATATTTTCAGGGTGTGGGAGGGTATCAAGCTCTGAAAATACCCTTGGAGAGATTTGCTTATTAAGTTTGGCTTTTTCAATCTCCCTAATACTTCTTTACTAAACACCAGGCAGTTTCCTTCACTTTTCAGAATCATGTTGTTTTTCCCTTGTCGAATGAACTTCCAAATACTTTTGGATGAGCTATTAAGTTTGGAAAAAAATAAACCTCTCTTTAAAATAAGGAAGATGATAACAATGACAAGTACAAAAGGCTCTAAAATGGAGAATATACTCCATTATAGCCAATTAATGTGAGTGGGAAGCTCGTGCTCACTGTCCAGGACATAGAAGTAAAAGCTGAGGATGCTCTGAGGCATCTCTTGCATCTCTATAAGACTCCATCATTTCTGATGAGTAGGGTTGACAGATAAAATATAGGCTGTTCCGTTAAATATGAATGTCAGAAAAACAACGAGTATATTTTGAAGATAAGTATGCCCCAAATAGTACATAGGATCTACTTATACTAAAAGTGATGACTTACTATTCATGTGAAGTTCAAGTTTAACTGGGTATCCTGTATTTTTATTTAGTAAATCTGAAAGCCCTACTGATGATCCACAATGGAGGCAGTTGAGGAGCGGTACATGCTGGCTCTCGGACAGTCAGAAATGGCTTCAGCAGATCCAGGTACAGTATGAAATTCTTTCTGGATGTAGCTCAGAAGCCATGGCCAGCCCTTGACTGCAAGTACTGCCTCGGGTTTCCCTGAGGTGGGGTAAACCGTCCTCTTAATGGCCTTTTGGTAAGTCTGGAAGACCATATCCAAGGGGAGCCCCAAAGTCAGTTTCATCCTCACAACCATGTTTTCAATTCCTGGAATTGGCTGCATGTGACTCACAAGAGATGAGGAGGTTTGTGAAAATTGGGAGTGTCATAGCTTGAACCCTTTGTAGGTAAAGTTTTGGTGTTCTGAGAGTTTTAACAGGAGCAATGTGAAAGTCTCCAGGTCCCCAGGTAGATAGAAATAATCCTGTTCTACTTCTGTGTATGTGACAAGTCTCTAATAGTTCACAGAGCAAATATCTGGTCTTAGAAAGAGTGATCCAAGCTTGGATGTTTCTGGTGACAAGGCAAGGTCGTGAGTTTGAAGTTCACCTTTTATGGTTGAGGAGACAACAAAGTTGTCAGAAGGGCAATCATGGAGAAGACGTTGGCTTCATCCATTGTGCAGGCTTGTATATTTGGTTCTATCTAGATTGTGTTTCAAAGGTGGAGCTTGTTTACAATTACGAACCTTCTCCAATGTGCTTTTTGGACCTTCATTCCCAGAGCGAGAGCAGTGCCGAGGCCCTAGAAATGCCATGGATATTCTGAGCTGTCAGTGACATTTCCCAGGTACTGTTCCCTTGGTGCTGCTCCTTGAAATGTCCAAAGGGATTATCATGTGTCTTGTGGCGGGTCCTAGCATTGTGAAAGGAAGCTGCTGCACCGGGCTCAGAGGATTTTGGCTGCGGTGGGAGGAGGAGTAGTACTACGACTATAAATTGTATCACAGCATATCGATTCCATCTTGAGAGTGGGGTTGGGGGGTTATGAAGGGGGGTTTTATTGTACTTTTATACATTGTCCCCTTGAAAATAATTCAATTTTTAAAAATTAATTAATTTATTTGGGGCTGCATTGGGTCTTTGTTGCTGCTAGCGGGCGTTCTCTAGTTGCAGTGAGCGGGGGCTCCTCTTGGCTGTGGTGCACGGGCTTCTCATTGCAGTGGCTTCTCTTGTTGCGGAGCACGGGCTCTAGGCACGCAGGCTTCCGTAGTTGTGGCACGTGGGCTCGGTTGATGTGGCACACGGGCTCTAGAGCGCAGGCTCAGTAGTTGTGGCGCGCGGGCTTAGTTACTCCGTGGCACGTGGGATCTTCCCAGACCAGGGCTCGAACCCATGTCCCCTGCATTCGCAGGCATATTCTTAACGACTGCTCCACCAGGGAAGCCCGATAATTCAGTTTTTTATAAAGAGTATATTCCTAATATTAATCCAAAATTTTAAAAATATATAGTTGGATAACACTATGAAAAATTAACTGATACTTTTTTTATTATTTCTCTTTGCTCCCTGGATTTTTTTCCCCCTCCAGTCAGCTAGGCACTGTGAGTTCACTGCATTAGGAAGGTAAAGACTCAGCAGAAATGAGGGAGAAAAAAAGAAAATTCTCAGCTTTGGAATGTTCAAAACAGAGGCCACAGTAGAACAGGTGAGAATTCTGTGCACAAAAAATAAATGTCGTCTCAAATGTAAAAAAGTATTCTTTGTACTGGGAGGCAGGAGAGGGAGGGAGGGAAGGACTGAAGGAGAGAGATCAGTGTGACCAGGGACATGGAGACTGTGCTTGAGGACGATAGGCCCAGGAAGAGAATCAGAATCTGGAGAAGATTCAGCCTGCCCGCGATCATTGCCTCCAGCCAGCACCCTCATCTCAGACCTTGGGAAATTCAGAGAGAGAGTGGGAGTACGTCAGGAGGGCCACGCGCATAGTCTGTGTGGCAGGGGTTGTGGCCGTTCCCTATTTGTGAGGAGTCCCCAGCAATTTCCAGGCCTCCTTCTGGAAAATGCTGGCGGACGTCTCTAGTGCTTATGTGAAAGCTTGTTCACAAACCTTGAAAGATACAGATGTAGATGACAGATAGATGCATAGATAGAAAAATGTCATTAAATAAAAGCTCCAGGAAAGGTTTGGAAAATGCCCTTTATTGCATAGGACGTTCCTATTGTCATATGATGTTAGACTGAGTGCCGGTCCCTTCATCCTCCTTCAGACCACGGCATTCTGTCTGCTACTCTCCCGAGGGTCCTTTCTTCTCCCTGGAAGGGATAAAACAACTGAGGTAGAACAGGAAGAGACAAGAAGCACTCCAAGCTCTGCTGGTCAGGGTTACCCTCCAGCGTTGCCTTAATGCTCAGAGCCACACACACCACAGTGAGCTTGGCTCCAGATCAACTACCACGCAACGAAGGTTCTGGAACACTTCCATATCTCGGGGAACCTCATTTCCACGTGACTCTCTTTCATATTCCCCTTTGTCACAGAAGGCTAGGTCCAGTGGTCCGGGTTAGATCTCAGCTCAGGCCCAAGGCTCTCAGACCTCAAAGTTCTGGTCCTGCAAGGGCCCCTGTCCTCTCTTCAGACCACTCCTGGCTCTCTCTGCCGACAAGGAGCTGCTGGTGGTACGTCCTCTAAGAGTTGAGGTCCATCGTGCAGACCCTGAGAAAACTCCTAGGAAAAGGCTCCACATTCTTGTTGAAGTCAACAGAGCTCAATTCCTTTGGAAGTGCTGTGTGTGTCCCAAGTTGATGCAACTGCAGAGCCATTAGGTAAACCAGCACATGTGTGCGGCCCCTTCCCTTAGACTCCTCTGGGCCTTTCGTGACATAGGCTCAGAAGACTGCCAGCCTCAAGCCTTACCTCTTCCAAGGCCACACCGTCTCCAGGATCTTCTGTCCCATGAATCTCAGTTGCTGTGTGGAACTCAAAAGAGAGAAAAGACCCTGCCTGCGGGGTCTCTTCGGGCTGGGGCCTTCTAGCTTCTCTTCCTCGTCCTCCTCGTCCTCAGAGTTGGTCTCGGGTTCCACACTGCCCTCCTCCTCAGGGGTGCTCTCGAATTCCACATTGGCCATCCACTGGGCGATGTTGAGATGAAAGACACGGCAGCCGAAGCCCTCCAGGACGCCGCCCTTCACGTGCTGCTGGAGGATCTCCGAGGTGTGGAAGACCCGGCAGCAGGCCATGCACCTGAAGCCGGTCTCCATGGTCACCATCCAGGCCGGTGTCTTGGCCCTGGGTGTCTCCTGGACTGCAGCTGACCCTGATGGGCTGCCTGGCTCTGCCCTTTCCTCATACTCTTTCTCCTCCCCAGTGGGCTCACTGTCAGACAGGAGGCTTTCGGTGAACACATCAGAGGGGCAAGTGCCTACTGTGCACGCATCCTCAGGAAAGGTCACTTCTTCTATCGTCAGCTGCTTTTCAGGCAACTCCAAGGGTTTCTTTGTCTTCCAGGAGACAGCGACACCCTTGTTCACTTGTACCTGCATGTAGTATATTTTCATGCCCCTTTCCTCTTTGTCTGGGTGCAGATAGTGCTTACAGGGTGAAGAGGGTGAGGAGGAGACACAGTGTGATGGGGGAGCAGTCTCCCCTTTTTCCTGAACCTGGGCTAGGGGTGCTTTAGGCTGGGCAGTGTCTCGATGTGATCTCCGGATTCCTGAAAAAGGAAATTAAAAACATAATAACATGCATGGGCCGTGCCAGAAGCTGAGGGAGCAGGTGTGGTAGACGAGAGAGGGACATTTGCATGACGTAGCTATGTCGTGAGCTTGGTGTCCGTTGGCCGTAGGACGGAGTGGTGTATCTGGTGTCATCTGTGGGCTTTTCTTGTGCGTGTGGGGGGATACTGGAGCGGTGTCTGTATACAGGGGTGTGGAGTATGGTGGTGAGGGCTGTGGTATGTGAGCGACGCTGGTGGATGCGTGTACGACGAGGAGTGTGATTTTGGGAATATCGGTGGTGCATTCCTTGTGGAATGGGGCTGTGGTGCTTGGGGTTTCTGTGTGCACTGAGAAGGGTTGTGCCTGGAGGGCGGATGTATGTGTGAGCTGTGTGGACCTGAGCTGGATGGTCCTGCTCTCAGGCTGGAGATCTATGATGTAGAACTCTGTCCTTCTCGGGAAGCAAAGGCAAAGACAAAGCCTACATTTTCCTCTGAAGATGCTTAATCTGGTCCCTCTTCCCTCCACCTCAAGCCCAGACCTTTCCGGCCCCTGCTCCTTGACTTCGCCACCATGGTAGTACCAGGATTCACACACCCCCGCCCAAGACTCAGCTGGGATCCACGCCCTCGTAACAGCTCAGCCATCCTGCCCAGGCTCCTCCACAGAGCCCTCATCACCTCTGATGACCCTGGGGTTCCTCTCAGCCTCCCTGGGATCTGTGTGCCTCCTGCCTCACAGCCAAGCACCCCCTCACCTGAGGAACCCCGCGCCCTTACCAGCGTAGATGAGCTTGCGCGGAGAAGAAGCACAGGAGAAGTATGTAGAGGCAGAGGAGACCTCCCCTGCCCCTGGGCTGCAGCCTTTGGCCACCACAGTGGATCCAAGGTGAGGGGGATCCTCTTGTGACTTCGAGATTCCTGAGGGAGGAATGAAAGGCTCAGGGTGGGTTCATCAGTCCTCTGTCCACAAATACTTACCGAGTGTCTGGCACGTGTCAGGTGCAGTGAATACACACAGTTGAGAGTGTGGTTCCCAGTGGATACTCCAGTATTTAATTCAAATCAGTACTTACTCTGTCACTGTCTTGTTGGTAATGTAGGCCTCGGTGGTGACCGTGAGTATGTGGGAAGAGTGAGTGATGTGTATCAGTTAAGTCTGTGGTAAGTGTGGGGTTGGCATGGGGAGCACGGTGGAGATGTGTCTTATCTGTGTCTGTGGCCTTTGTGTGCATGGTTTCTGTTCACAAGTCAGGAATTCTGGGACATGTAACTTTTCCTCATTACATGGTGTGGCTTGTATTTATGGTGTGTGTTCATTCATTCATTCACCAAGATTCAGTAAGCAGCTACTCCTGTGTATCCGGCACTCTTCCATTGTTGTAGTCTCTGGTAACGCTGCACATTCTAGTAGGGGAAGACACACACTAAACAAAACTACAATAAATATATAATACCTGAGCTGGTGGTAAGTATATAAGGGTTGCCAGACTAAGCGAAGAAAAATACAGGGCACCCAGTTAAATTTCAGTTTCAGATAAACCCAGAATAATTTTTTAGTGTAAGTATTCCCATGCAGTATTTGTTCTTACTTAGTTTTAGTGTAAGTATGGCCCATACAATATTTGGGACATACTGATACTGAAAAATTACTTGTTGTTTATCTGGAATTCAAATTGAACTGGATAGCCCATATTTTCTCTGGCAACCCTGACATGGGTTAGTGAGACTGTGGTTTACTGTGGTTTGTACAAAGCGGGTCTGGCATTACTCAAGAATGTGTTACAAGTGTGGTGTGTATGACACGTGACTGGTTCTTTTAGAGGTATTTAGAGATGGCTGAAGTTAGGTGTGTTTGTGCGAGAGTTGAGGAGATATATATATATAGTGTGTGTGTGTGTGTGTCCTATATATATAGTGTGTGTGTCTATATACATATCTCATCTCCAGCGTTTGGTGTTGGAGGAGAGGATTGTGATACAGGTGGGTTGTATGAGAATGTAGTACAGGAGGGATGCGTGCATATACCTCCATGTGCTGTGTGTGGTTTAATACGGAAGTTATATGTGGGGTGTATGATATTTTTGCTGTATCAGAGTGTACATGGGTGTATGAGTTACTGTCTCATAAAACACCCCTAACAAGAGTTCTGTATACACTCTTACATACACCGAGTGTCAGCCAGGTCCAGGCAGGGTGACAAGAACTGTACCACGCAGAGTTTATATCTGATAAGCACTCTACCCCCATTCATCCTGCTCTTCTCTGCACTACCCCCTCCGCCCCCCACCCCCGCACACACACACAGGAACATAGAGAAAAATATTCTGAATGGTCAGGGGCAGTCATTGCCTTCCCCAGCCTGTCCCAGCCACTGCCTGAAAATCTGCCTGCTGTCTAGACCTCCGCTCCCAGGGCCCATCCTACAGTCTCCAGGGCCCTGGGCCTGGTAGGAGCTACTGGGCTCTAATCTGGGGCAGAGACCTCTAGCTGGATCTCTGGGGTGACCACCCCCTCCCAGGGCAAGCTACTCGCCTACATTTAATGCACGCAGGCACCACGTGGCCCGTGGCTCTCAGAGCTCCCCGCAGGACCCTGAGGACATTTCTCACCCTTGACCACGCGGTCTCAGTCTCTGGAAAGCCCTTCCCTTCCCTTGGTCTCCTTTGGGAAATTGTTCCTGTTGAAGGAATAAAACCTCCTTGCTTTCAATATGACACCATCCCTAGGCAAACAATCGTCTTTCGAACTGCATTCCACTTGTCAAGATATTTTTCAACAGGGTCTTCAACTCATGGGGCTTCTCTTTCCACTTTGGTAAAAGAGGCCGAGCAACTCATGGGTCTCAGCATCCTTGCATCCTTCACATCCCCCACCTCATGACCCCAGCGAAAGATCCAAGAGAATAAGAGAGAAATCGGGGACTGAGAAAAGCTGCACCTCTAGGTCTGTGCAAGCAGGATGCAGCCTGCTGTGAGTCCGACAAAGCTCCAGGCCCGGCAGCCCCAGGAGAGAGTCCTCAGACCAGCGGAGCTGACCTCCCATCTCCCAGGGGGCATCTGGCCGTTCTGTGCCGTCTCACACCACAGGGACGCTCCGGATGGATACGGCAGCATCAGTGAGACAAGGTCTCTCGCTCCCTGCTTCACAGGTGACACGTTCTCAGTCCCCCGCTTCCTAGAGAAGGTTCAGTTTGGCAGAAACCCATGTGCCCCAGCCAAGTTGCCCCCCACATACCTCCTCCGTTCTCAGCAGTTTCCTGGGACTCTTCATTTTCCAGATGTTTCCTCTTTTGTCGCCGTTTCATCATACCAACTAGAAGTCTCCCTTAGAAGATGCCTCGAGAGATGTCCAACTCCTCCTCTTCCCTACAGGTTGGCCCTTGTTGGCTCTTGGGCAATCCGTTGAAATGATTCAATACAAATAAAAATAGTCAAGTCTCCTAAATGGCTGAAAAACTGGTACCACTTATTGAACCAGCAGTGCTGCCTAGTGCTCACCAGGGCTGTTAAGTTTCCAAGGTTGCCAGGCGCACAGCAGGATTCTGTGACCTCAATGATGACATCGGAGCATTCTGTTGACCTAGGTTCAGCACAGTCTGTGCAATAGCACAGGCCCCGTTTTCAAGAACAATTCCTGTTTCCCAGCCGAACCTTTCCCATGAAAGGGAAAGGTTCATACCACATCTATTATAAATTGTATCATACCATATCTATTATAAAATGAACATTTTGATTGGAGATCTTTTAATGTCTTATATAGAGATTTAATATGAATATTTTAAATGGTCTCCAGTTTCCCTGTGGATTATTGACATTTTAAACTCTGCGCTTCAATTTTCCCTCAATACCTGTAATTTTGTCACGGCTATTTCTGTACTTAAAGATGAGTAACTATATAATTGATTTCTTCATTTTTTCCCATCTCTTTCCAAGGTACTGAATTTGACTGTATCTTACGAATTAGTGAAAAATGCTAGTCCTTGAGTCAGGACCTTGGGCCCTTTACCAAGTAACTCAACCTGTCTGGGCTTCAGCTTCTGTCTGTGCGATCGAGAGGCTTGGCCTAGCTGACTTTTCAAATGCTGTGTTTCTTTGATTCACTCTCACTTACTGATCTGCTACTTAAGAAGAGGGCCTGTTCTCATAAAGTAAGAACAGGCGTTTTTTAATCCTTGGGTTGGGCGGAGTTTAAGTGGTCGTACTCAGTTTGTTAGTTATAGTTACTTTTACGTATGCTTAGCTCTAAATAATTTATATGGCTCTTGTGACTCTTTTTAGATCTTCTTTTTTTCTTATTTTCTTTTACAGTTTCTAATTTATTATCGCCAGTGTAGAGGAGCCTGATTGATTTTTTAAATGTATTGATCTTGTATGTGTGTGCCTTGTTGAACCGTCTTATTAGTTCCTGCTAGTTTATCTGTGGGTTCTTTTGGGTTTCCTAGATAAATGAACATATTAAATGTAAATAATGTGTTCTTTGGATAAAGTTTATTTTCTTGCATCTCTATATATAGAAGCAATATGTTGAATTGATTTAAATATTTAAATACTTACATACCTGTTATCATAATCTAAGATTCTTCATCTTATTTTCTTTCAATCAATATAATCTTTTCAAGATTTATCCACATCAGTCCATATAGATCTAGGTCTTTGATTTTTGACTGTTTGATATTATTTCATCACATGCGTATAGCATCATTTATTTTCCATTCAAGCATTATTGGACAATTGGATTGTTTCCCTCCCTTCTCTAGAACAAACAACGTTTCCTAGAATATCCCTGAAGATGTCTGACAGTCGAGAAGGGCCAGGCTGCCCGAAGATTCCTACTTGCTTTTAGCCACCTTCCAACAGGCCATCTCCAGCCAGCAATTTGAAGCACAGATGAAATGAAACCTCCCCCAAGTGTGGAGATCTTAGGAGCTTCCTAGAAGGTGGGAGGTTCATGATAGGCATCCTGCTGGGATCCCAGGGGAGTCTGAGCTGGCCTGAACCTCATCTTCCTCCCCCACCTCTCAAGAGAAATGTGGAGGAAAGAAGACTTCAAAAACTGTGAGTAGGCAGAGGGAGAGAGATTGGGGGCCGAAGCTGCAACTGAGGTCTTGGAGTGGGCTGTGAGGACGCAGAGCCTCTAGAGAGCCAGGCTCTGCCTTCTGAGCACTTCTCCCCTAAGGCTGCTCATCCTTCAGGTGATAGCAGGCATATACAGCTGACTCGGCCCACACTGTCACAGAAAGCCTTATCAGAATCTCTTCGTCTTCATACACTCTTGTGTCTGTTACTTGGTTATTGCCTTCGGTACTCCACTGATGTGAAGCACAGTCGCTAGGGGATGGAGGACACTAGTGACCCATCTTGCTCTTGTGGCCTTAGTCCACAGCTTGAGGGTGAGGGAAGAGGCCAAATGAAGGTCAAGAAGGAAAGATGGAGTTTGAAGAGAAGACCTGAGTTAAGGGTGTCTTCTCAAGTCTTGATGAATGAAATGTAGCTCCAGTACCTGAAGTCCTGCTTGTTCTCAAGGCTGACCACGGGGCTGGGTGCACTCAGTGAAGGAACCGTATACACTTAGTATTTCCTTGCTTGCTCACACTTGCCCTCCTCTGATACACACTCTGCAAGACTGATCTTCCCCTGAAACAACTTTCCACCTGCCACTGTCATCTCATGAACATTTGTTTCCCCTTCCTAGTGTCCCCCTAGAATGCCATTTCAGCCAATTCATAATTTGATAATCATGCTTCTTACCATAGTCTCAGCAACTTCTGATAAATTTTATTCATTTTATTCCATAGTCTTCACACATCAATAATCTTCCTTAGCTTCCTAGGTGCAGGTTAACCCATTCGGAATCATTTCTTTTTCTTTCTCTTCTTTGGCAAATCCTTTCCATCTTTTAAGGTCCTTTTCTTTTCTCTCTACCATCCTGCCTTCCTGAACTCTTTTTTTTTTTTTTCCATTTAAGTAACCTTCCAATCTCCTTCCCCAATTTCCTCATAAACATTGAGAGGTTATTCCTCACAAGTTAGACAGCGGTTTATGAATGACCAGGCATAATGGACTCAGAATGAGTTGGCACCCCCGAGGTACCTGTCTTGCTGGGGAGCCACAGGTGAAGGGCTGGCTGCTGGACACATGTTTGCATGGAGTCAGGCTGAGTGGCCTCGGGGTGTTTGCCCTGCACTTGTGTGTGTTTCTCCCTAGTTGGTTTCCTTGTCCAGCCACCTGTGACCTCGCTCCATCGAGCCCAGGGAATCCTTCTCATCACAGGGGTAGGATGTTTGTCTCGTTTTCCATCACATCCTTTCCCCAAAGTTTGGTTGTGAGTTGTTCCCATTCCAAAGACCTTTCCTCTTTGAAGAGAAAAGAGAAAATCTTTTCTCTCCTTTTCTCTCACTTCACTTCTGCTCTATTATCTCCTCCGTCCAGAATGGCCCACTGACTCAAATGGGTGTAGATCCGAAGATGGCAAGAAATGCCAGCAATTCTGAAATAATAATACGGATGTATCAGGAGAACGTGAAAACCTTTATCCCGCCACGTTAAAAAAAAAATTGCACTTCCAGTGTATTCAGAGTCTCAGTATAGAAACACAAATGATGTAGAAATTGAATGACACTCAAGTTTTTCTTTCCTCCTTTCCTGATTTATTCTAATCCTCAAAGTTAACATGATGAACTATTCGTTATGTAAACTTTCAGACATTTTCTACGCATGCACACTTTTCTTTTTTTCACATAAGAGTGTGAACTAGGTCACTTTCAACATGCTGTGATTCTGTGATTCACTGTCTCCCACCGAGTCATCCACTGATAAAGTCATCTGTTTCATGGAGAAATATTTCCAGTAGCTAATAGCCAATGTCTGTGGAGTGCTTACTCTGTGTCGGTTTCTTCTAACTACTTTACAGATCATTTGTACAACATACCCATGGACTAGGTACAATTATAACTCCCAAGGGACAGAAAAGGGCAGATAAGTACAAATAAATACAGAGGCCAAGTGACTTGCCCAAGACACTGGAGCAAATCAAAATCCATGCCTCTGTAATCATTTTGCTCTATTGCCTCTGTCTGGGAGGCTTGATGATTTGGCAACTAAAACCTTAAATACCATGTTCCATTTTTGTATCTGTGACAAAAGCGTGGGGCTGTGATACGGGGTAACAAACCTGACTACTTTTGAAAACCCTTATGCACCTGGATGAAAGTAAGCCAGGGACTGTAAGCTATAGATTTAAGATTTCCTACCAACTTTTAAAAATAGCTTCTTGAATGCAATTTATGTAATGTCAAGGCTAGGATGTAGTCCAAATAGTAACAGAAAAATGGAGATATGTAGAAAAATACTTAAAGTTGACAAGTATTGGGAGCGTAGTATTTTTGGGGCCAGCGTGTAGACCACAGGAAAACTTGCTGTTTCCATCCCAAAGGGAAGAGCTCTGTATTGCAACTGCCAAGGTCCCTGGGGCAGCAAGTGTGCTGACTGCTTAGTAAAGAAGCATCCTCAGTTTGATAGAATCATATGGGAGCCTTACATTTGGTTAGCAGGTTCTACCTTCTTGATGTAATAATATTTTCAGGGTGTGGGAGGGTATCAAGCTCTGAAAATACCCTTGGAGAGATTTGCTTATTAAGTTTGGCTTTTTCAATCTCCCTAATACTTCTTTACTAAACACCAGGCAGTTTCCTTCACTTTTCAGAATCATGTTGTTTTTCCCTTGTCGAATGAACTTCCAAATACTTTTGGATGAGCTATTAAGTTTGGAAAAAAATAAACCTCTCTTTAAAATAAGGAAGATGATAACAATGACAAGTACAAAAGGCTCTAAAATGGAGAATATACTCCATTATAGCCAATTAATGTGAGTGGGAAGCTCGTGCTCACTGTCCAGGACATAGAAGTAAAAGCTGAGGATGCTCTGAGGCATCTCTTGCATCTCTATAAGACTCCATCATTTCTGATGAGTAGGGTTGACAGATAAAATATAGGCTGTTCCGTTAAATATGAATGTCAGAAAAACAACGAGTATATTTTGAAGATAAGTATGCCCCAAATAGTACATAGGATCTACTTATACTAAAAGTGATGACTTACTATTCATGTGAAGTTCAAGTTTAACTGGGTATCCTGTATTTTTATTTAGTAAATCTGAAAGCCCTACTGATGATCCACAATGGAGGCAGTTGAGGAGCGGTACATGCTGGCTCTCGGACAGTCAGAAATGGCTTCAGCAGATCCAGGTACAGTATGAAATTCTTTCTGGATGTAGCTCAGAAGCCATGGCCAGCCCTTGACTGCAAGTACTGCCTCGGGTTTCCCTGAGGTGGGGTAAACCGTCCTCTTAATGGCCTTTTGGTAAGTCTGGAAGACCATATCCAAGGGGAGCCCCAAAGTCAGTTTCATCCTCACAACCATGTTTTCAATTCCTGGAATTGGCTGCATGTGACTCACAAGAGATGAGGAGGTTTGTGAAAATTGGGAGTGTCATAGCTTGAACCCTTTGTAGGTAAAGTTTTGGTGTTCTGAGAGTTTTAACAGGAGCAATGTGAAAGTCTCCAGGTCCCCAGGTAGATAGAAATAATCCTGTTCTACTTCTGTGTATGTGACAAGTCTCTAATAGTTCACAGAGCAAATATCTGGTCTTAGAAAGAGTGATCCAAGCTTGGATGTTTCTGGTGACAAGGCAAGGTCGTGAGTTTGAAGTTCACCTTTTATGGTTGAGGAGACAACAAAGTTGTCAGAAGGGCAATCATGGAGAAGACGTTGGCTTCATCCATTGTGCAGGCTTGTATATTTGGTTCTATCTAGATTGTGTTTCAAAGGTGGAGCTTGTTTACAATTACGAACATTCTCCAATGTGCTTTTTGGACCTTCATTCCCAGAGCGAGAGCAGTGCCGAGGCCCTAGAAATGCCATGGATATTCTGAGCTGTCAGTGACATTTCCCAGGTACTGTTCCCTTGGTGCTGCTCCTTGAAATGTCCAAAGGGATTATCATGTGTCTTGTGGCGGGTCCTAGCATTGTGAAAGGAAGCTGCTGCACCGGGCTCAGAGGATTTTGGCTGCGGTGGGAGGAGGAGTAGTACTACGACTATAAATTGTATCACAGCATATCGATTCCATCTTGAGAGTGGGGTTGGGGGGTTATGAAGGGGGGTTTTATTGTACTTTTATACATTGTCCCCTTGAAAATAATTCAATTTTTAAAAATTAATTAATTTATTTGGGGCTGCATTGGGTCTTTGTTGCTGCTAGCGGGCGTTCTCTAGTTGCAGTGAGCGGGGGCTCCTCTTGGCTGTGGTGCACGGGCTTCTCATTGCAGTGGCTTCTCTTGTTGCGGAGCACGGGCTCTAGGCACGCAGGCTTCCGTAGTTGTGGCACGTGGGCTCGGTTGATGTGGCACACGGGCTCTAGAGCGCAGGCTCAGTAGTTGTGGCGCGCGGGCTTAGTTACTCCGTGGCACGTGGGATCTTCCCAGACCAGGGCTCGAACCCATGTCCCCTGCATTCGCAGGCATATTCTTAACGACTGCTCCACCAGGGAAGCCCGATAATTCAGTTTTTTATAAAGAGTATATTCCTAATATTAATCCAAAATTTTAAAAATATATAGTTGGATAACACTATGAAAAATTAACTGATACTTTTTTTATTATTTCTCTTTGCTCCCTGGATTTTTTTCCCCCTCCAGTCAGCTAGGCACTGTGAGTTCACTGCATTAGGAAGGTAAAGACTCAGCAGAAATGAGGGAGAAAAAAAGAAAATTCTCAGCTTTGGAATGTTCAAAACAGAGGCCACAGTAGAACAGGTGAGAATTCTGTGCACAAAAAATAAATGTCGTCTCAAATGTAAAAAAGTATTCTTTGTACTGGGAGGCAGGAGAGGGAGGGAGGGAAGGACTGAAGGAGAGAGATCAGTGTGACCAGGGACATGGAGACTGTGCTTGAGGACGATAGGCCCAGGAAGAGAATCAGAATCTGGAGAAGATTCAGCCTGCCCGCGATCATTGCCTCCAGCCAGCACCCTCATCTCAGACCTTGGGAAATTCAGAGAGAGAGTGGGAGTACGTCAGGAGGGCCACGCGCATAGTCTGTGTGGCAGGGGTTGTGGCCGTTCCCTATTTGTGAGGAGTCCCCAGCAATTTCCAGGCCTCCTTCTGGAAAATGCTGGCGGACGTCTCTAGTGCTTATGTGAAAGCTTGTTCACAAACCTTGAAAGATACAGATGTAGATGACAGATAGATGCATAGATAGAAAAATGTCATTAAATAAAAGCTCCAGGAAAGGTTTGGAAAATGCCCTTTATTGCATAGGACGTTCCTATTGTCATATGATGTTAGACTGAGTGCCGGTCCCTTCATCCTCCTTCAGACCACGGCATTCTGTCTGCTACTCTCCCGAGGGTCCTTTCTTCTCCCTGGAAGGGATAAAACAACTGAGGTAGAACAGGAAGAGACAAGAAGCACTCCAAGCTCTGCTGGTCAGGGTTACCCTCCAGCGTTGCCTTAATGCTCAGAGCCACACACACCACAGTGAGCTTGGCTCCAGATCAACTACCACGCAACGAAGGTTCTGGAACACTTCCATATCTCGGGGAACCTCATTTCCACGTGACTCTCTTTCATATTCCCCTTTGTCACAGAAGGCTAGGTCCAGTGGTCCGGGTTAGATCTCAGCTCAGGCCCAAGGCTCTCAGACCTCAAAGTTCTGGTCCTGCAAGGGCCCCTGTCCTCTCTTCAGACCACTCCTGGCTCTCTCTGCCGACAAGGAGCTGCTGGTGGTACGTCCTCTAAGAGTTGAGGTCCATCGTGCAGACCCTGAGAAAACTCCTAGGAAAAGGCTCCACATTCTTGTTGAAGTCAACAGAGCTCAATTCCTTTGGAAGTGCTGTGTGTGTCCCAAGTTGATGCAACTGCAGAGCCATTAGGTAAACCAGCACATGTGTGCGGCCCCTTCCCTTAGACTCCTCTGGGCCTTTCGTGACATAGGCTCAGAAGACTGCCAGCCTCAAGCCTTACCTCTTCCAAGGCCACACCGTCTCCAGGATCTTCTGTCCCATGAATCTCAGTTGCTGTGTGGAACTCAAAAGAGAGAAAAGACCCTGCCTGCGGGGTCTCTTCGGGCTGGGGCCTTCTAGCTTCTCTTCCTCGTCCTCCTCGTCCTCAGAGTTGGTCTCGGGTTCCACACTGCCCTCCTCCTCAGGGGTGCTCTCGAATTCCACATTGGCCATCCACTGGGCGATGTTGAGATGAAAGACACGGCAGCCGAAGCCCTCCAGGACGCCGCCCTTCACGTGCTGCTGGAGGATCTCCGAGGTGTGGAAGACCCGGCAGCAGGCCATGCACCTGAATCCGGTCTCCATGGTCACCATCCAGGCCGGTGACTTGGCCCTGGGTGTCTCCTGGACTGCAGGTGACCCTGATGGGCTGCCTGGCTCTGCCCTTTCCTCATACTCTTTCTCCTCCCCAGTGGGCTCACTGTCAGACAGGAGGCTTTCGGTGAACACATCAGAGGGGCAAGTGCCTACTGTGCATGCATCCTCAGGAAGGGTCACTTCTTCTATCGTCAGCTGCTTTTCAGGCAACTCCAAGGGTTTCTTTGTCTTCCAGGAGACAGCGACACCCTTGTTCACTTGTACCTGCATGTAGTATATTTTCATGCCCCTTTCCTCTTTGTCTGGGTGCAGATAGTTCTTACAGGGTGAAGAGGGTGAGGAGGAGACACAGTGTGATGGGGGAGCAGTCTCCCCTTTTTCCTGAACCTGGGCTAGGGGTGCTTTAGGCTGGGCAGTGTCTCGATGTGATCTCCGGATTCCTGAAAAAGGAAATTAAAAACATAATAACATGCATGGGCCGTGCCAGAAGCTGAGGGAGCAGGTGTGGTAGACGAGAGAGGGACATTTGCATGACGTAGCTATGTCATGAGCTTGGTGTCCGTTGGCCGTAGGACGGAGTGGTGTATCTGGTGTCATCTGTGGGCTTTTCTTGTGCGTGTGGGGGGATACTGGAGCGGTGTCTGTATACAGGGGTGTGGAGTATGGTGGTGAGGGCTGTGGTATGTGAGCGACGCTGGTGGATGCGTGTACGACGAGGAGTGTGATTTTGGGAATATCGGTGGTGCATTCCTTGTGGAATGGGGCTGTGGTGCTTGGGGTTTCTGTGTGCACTGAGAAGGGTTGTGCCTGGAGGGCGGATGTATGTGTGAGCTGTGTGGACCTGAGCTGGATGGTCCTGCTCTCAGGCTGGAGATCTATGATGTAGAACTCTGTCCTTCTCGGGAAGCAAAGGCAAAGACAAAGCCTACATTTTCCTCTGAAGATGCTTAATCTGGTCCCTCTTCCCTCCACCTCAAGCCCAGACCTTTCCGGCCCCTGCTCCTTGACTTCGCCACCATGGTAGTACCAGGATTCACACACCCCTGCCCCAGACTCAGCTGGGATCCACGCCCTCGTAACAGCTCAGCCATCCTGCCCAGGCTCCTCCACAGAGCCCTCATCACCTCTGATGACCCTGGGGTTCCTCTCAGCCTCCCTGGGATCTGTGTGCCTCCTGCCTCACAGCCAAGCACCCCCTCACCTGAGGAACCCCGCGCCCTTACCAGCGTAGATGAGCTTGCGCGGAGAAGAAGCACAGGAGAAGTATGTAGAGGCAGAGGAGACCTCCCCTGCCCCTGGGCTGCAGCCTTTGGCCACCACAGTGGATCCAAGGTGAGGGGGATCCTCTTGTGACTTCGAGATTCCTGAGGGAGGAATGAAAGGCTCAGGGTGGGTTCATCAGTCCTCTGTCCACAAATACTTACCGAGTGTCTGGCACGTGTCAGGTGCAGTGAATACACACAGTTGAGAGTGTGGTTCCCAGTGGATACTCCAGTATTTAATTCAAATCAGTACTTACTCTGTCACTGTCTTGTTGGTAATGTAGGCCTCGGTGGTGACCGTGAGTATGTGGGAAGAGTGAGTGATGTGTATCAGTTAAGTCTGTGGTAAGTGTGGGGTTGGCATGGGGAGCATGGTGGAGATGTGTCTTATCTGTGTCTGTGGCCTTTGTGTGCATGGTTTCTGTTCACAAGTCAGGAATTCTGGGACATGTAACTTTTCCTCATTACATGGTGTGGCTTGTATTTATGGTGTGTGTTCATTCATTCATTCACCAAGATTCAGTAAGCAGCTACTCCTGTGTATCCGGCACTCTTCCATTGTTGTAGTCTCTGGTAACGCTGCACATTCTAGTAGGGGAAGACACACACTAAACAAAACTACAATAAATATATAATACCTGAGCTGGTGGTAAGTATATAAGGGTTGCCAGACTAAGCGAAGAAAAATACAGGGCACCCAGTTAAATTTCAGTTTCAGATAAACCCAGAATAATTTTTTAGTGTAAGTATTCCCATGCAGTATTTGTTCTTACTTAGTTTTAGTGTAAGTATGGCCCATACAATATTTGGGACATACTGATACTGAAAAATTACTTGTTGTTTATCTGGAATTCAAATTGAACTGGATAGCCCATATTTTCTCTGGCAACCCTGACATGGGTTAGTGAGACTGTGGTTTACTGTGGTTTGTACAAAGCGGGTCTGGCATTACTCAAGAATGTGTTACAAGTGTGGTGTGTATGACACGTGACTGGTTCTTTTAGAGGTATTTAGAGATGGCTGAAGTTAGGTGTGTTTGTGCGAGAGTTGAGGAGATATATATATATAGTGTGTGTGTGTGTGTGTCCTATATATATAGTGTGTGTGTCTATATACATATCTCATCTCCAGCGTTTGGTGTTGGAGGAGAGGATTGTGATACAGGTGGGTTGTATGAGAATGTAGTACAGGAGGGATGCGTGCATATACCTCCATGTGCTGTGTGTGGTTTAATACGGAAGTTATATGTGGGGTGTATGATATTTTTGCTGTATCAGAGTGTACATGGGTGTATGAGTTACTGTCTCATAAAACACCCCTAACAAGAGTTCTGTATACACTCTTACATACACCGAGTGTCAGCCAGGTCCAGGCAGGGTGACAAGAACTGTACCACGCAGAGTTTATATCTGATAAGCACTCTACCCCCATTCATCCTGCTCTTCTCTGCACTACCCCCTCCGCCCCCCACCCCCGCACACACACACAGGAACATAGAGAAAAATATTCTGAATGGTCAGGGGCAGTCATTGCCTTCCCCAGCCTGTCCCAGCCACTGCCTGAAAATCTGCCTGCTGTCTAGACCTCCGCTCCCAGGGCCCATCCTACAGTCTCCAGGGCCCTGGGCCTGGTAGGAGCTACTGGGCTCTAATCTGGGGCAGAGACCTCTAGCTGGATCTCTGGGGTGACCACCCCCTCCCAGGGCAAGCTACTCGCCTACATTTAATGCACGCAGGCACCACGTGGCCCGTGGCTCTCAGAGCTCCCCGCAGGACCCTGAGGACATTTCTCACCCTTGACCACGCGGTCTCAGTCTCTGGAAAGCCCTTCCCTTCCCTTGGTCTCCTTTGGGAAATTGTTCCTGTTGAAGGAATAAAACCTCCTTGCTTTCAATATGACACCATCCCTAGGCAAACAATCGTCTTTCGAACTGCATTCCACTTGTCAAGATATTTTTCAACAGGGTCTTCAACTCATGGGGCTTCTCTTTCCACTTTGGTAAAAGAGGCCGAGCAACTCATGGGTCTCAGCATCCTTGCATCCTTCACATCCCCCACCTCATGACCCCAGCGAAAGATCCAAGAGAATAAGAGAGAAATCGGGGACTGAGAAAAGCTGCACCTCTAGGTCTGTGCAAGCAGGATGCAGCCTGCTGTGAGTCCGACAAAGCTCCAGGCCCGGCAGCCCCAGGAGAGAGTCCTCAGAGCAGCGGAGCTGACCTCCCATCTCCCAGGGGGCATCTGGCCGTTCTGTGCCGTCTCACACCACAGGGACGCTCCGGATGGATACGGCAGCATCAGTGAGACAAGGTCTCTCGCTCCCTGCTTCACAGGTGACACGTTCTCAGTCCCCCGCTTCCTAGAGAAGGTTCAGTTTGGCAGAAACCCATGTGCCCCAGCCAAGTTGCCCCCCACATACCTCCTCCGTTCTCAGCAGTTTCCTGGGACTCTTCATTTTCCAGATGTTTCCTCTTTTGTCGCCGTTTCATCATACCAACTAGAAGTCTCCCTTAGAAGATGCCTCGAGAGATGTCCAACTCCTCCTCTTCCCTACAGGTTGGCCCTTGTTGGCTCTTGGGCAATCCGTTGAAATGATTCAATACAAATAAAAATAGTCAAGTCTCCTAAATGGCTGAAAAACTGGTACCACTTATTGAACCAGCAGTGCTGCCTAGTGCTCACCAGGGCTGTTAAGTTTCCAAGGTTGCCAGGCGCACAGCAGGATTCTGTGACCTCAATGATGACATCGGAGCATTCTGTTGACCTAGGTTCAGCACAGTCTGTGCAATAGCACAGGCCCCGTTTTCAAGAACAATTCCTGTTTCCCAGCCGAACCTTTCCCATGAAAGGGAAAGGTTCATACCACATCTATTATAAATTGTATCATACCATATCTATTATAAAATGAACATTTTGATTGGAGATCTTTTAATGTCTTATATAGAGATTTAATATGAATATTTTAAATGGTCTCCAGTTTCCCTGTGGATTATTGACATTTTAAACTCTGCGCTTCAATTTTCCCTCAATACCTGTAATTTTGTCACGGCTATTTCTGTACTTAAAGATGAGTAACTATATAATTGATTTCTTCATTTTTTCCCATCTCTTTCCAAGGTACTGAATTTGACTGTATCTTACGAATTAGTGAAAAATGCTAGTCCTTGAGTCAGGACCTTGGGCCCTTTACCAAGTAACTCAACCTGTCTGGGCTTCAGCTTCTGTCTGTGCGATCGAGAGGCTTGGCCTAGCTGACTTTTCAAATGCTGTGTTTCTTTGATTCACTCTCACTTACTGATCTGCTACTTAAGAAGAGGGCCTGTTCTCATAAAGTAAGAACAGGCGTTTTTTAATCCTTGGGTTGGGCGGAGTTTAAGTGGTCGTACTCAGTTTGTTAGTTATAGTTACTTTTACGTATGCTTAGCTCTAAATAATTTATATGGCTCTTGTGACTCTTTTTAGATCTTCTTTTTTTCTTATTTTCTTTTACAGTTTCTAATTTATTATCGCCAGTGTAGAGGAGCCTGATTGATTTTTTAAATGTATTGATCTTGTATGTGTGTGCCTTGTTGAACCGTCTTATTAGTTCCTGCTAGTTTATCTGTGGGTTCTTTTGGGTTTCCTAGATAAATGAACATATTAAATGTAAATAATGTGTTCTTTGGATAAAGTTTATTTTCTTGCATCTCTATATATAGAAGCAATATGTTGAATTGATTTAAATATTTAAATACTTATATACCTGTTATCATAATCTAAGATTCTTCATCTTATTTTCTTTCAATCAATATAATCTTTTCAAGATTTATCCACATCAGTCCATATAGATCTAGGTCTTTGATTTTTGACTGTTTGATATTATTTCATCACATGCGTATAGCATCATTTATTTTCCATTCAAGCATTATTGGACAATTGGATTGTTTCCCTCCCTTCTCTAGAACAAACAACGTTTCCTAGAATATCCCTGAAGATGTCTGACAGTCGAGAAGGGCCAGGCTGCCCGAAGATTCCTACTTGCTTTTAGCCACCTTCCAACAGGCCATCTCCAGCCAGCAATTTGAAGCACAGATGAAATGAAACCTCCCCCAAGTGTGGAGATCTTAGGAGCTTCCTAGAAGGTGGGAGGTTCATGATAGGCATCCTGCTGGGATCCCAGGGGAGTCTGAGCTGGCCTGAACCTCATCTTCCTCCCCCACCTCTCAAGAGAAATGTGGAGGAAAGAAGACTTCAAAAACTGTGAGTAGGCAGAGGGAGAGAGATTGGGGGCCGAAGCTGCAACTGAGGTCTTGGAGTGGGCTGTGAGGACGCAGAGCCTCTAGAGAGCCAGGCTCTGCCTTCTGAGCACTTCTCCCCTAAGGCTGCTCATCCTTCAGGTGATAGCAGGCATATACAGCTGACTCGGCCCACACTGTCACAGAAAGCCTTATCAGAATCTCTTCGTCTTCATACACTCTTGTGTCTGTTACTTGGTTATTGCCTTCGGTACTCCACTGATGTGAAGCACAGTCGCTAGGGGATGGAGGACACTAGTGACCCATCTTGCTCTTGTGGCCTTAGTCCACAGCTTGAGGGTGAGGGAAGAGGCCAAATGAAGGTCAAGAAGGAAAGATGGAGTTTGAAGAGAAGACCTGAGTTAAGGGTGTCTTCTCAAGTCTTGATGAATGAAATGTAGCTCCAGTACCTGAAGTCCTGCTTGTTCTCAAGGCTGACCACGGGGCTGGGTGCACTCAGTGAAGGAACCGTATACACTTAGTATTTCCTTGCTTGCTCACACTTGCCCTCCTCTGATACACACTCTGCAAGACTGATCTTCCCCTGAAACAACTTTCCACCTGCCACTGTCATCTCATGAACATTTGTTTCCCCTTCCTAGTGTCCCCCTAGAATGCCATTTCAGCCAATTCATAATTTGATAATCATGCTTCTTACCATAGTCTCAGCAACTTCTGATAAATTTTATTCATTTTATTCCATAGTCTTCACACATCAATAATCTTCCTTAGCTTCCTAGGTGCAGGTTAACCCATTCGGAATCATTTCTTTTTCTTTCTCTTCTTTGGCAAATCCTTTCCATCTTTTAAGGTCCTTTTCTTTTCTCTCTACCATCCTGCCTTCCTGAACTCTTTTTTTTTTTTTCCATTTAAGTAACCTTCCAATCTCCTTCCCCAATTTCCTCATAAACATTGAGAGGTTATTCCTCACAAGTTAGACAGCGGTTTATGAATGACCAGGCATAATGGACTCAGAATGAGTTGGCACCCCCGAGGTACCTGTCTTGCTGGGGAGCCACAGGTGAAGGGCTGGCTGCTGGACACATGTTTGCATGGAGTCAGGCTGAGTGGCCTCGGGGTGTTTGCCCTGCACTTGTGTGTGTTTCTCCCTAGTTGGTTTCCTTGTCCAGCCACCTGTGACCTCGCTCCATCGAGCCCAGGGAATCCTTCTCATCACAGGGGTAGGATGTTTGTCTCGTTTTCCATCACATCCTTTCCCCAAAGTTTGGTTGTGAGTTGTTCCCATTCCAAAGACCTTTCCTCTTTGAAGAGAAAAGAGAAAATCTTTTCTCTCCTTTTCTCTCACTTCACTTCTGCTCTATTATCTCCTCCGTCCAGAATGGCCCACTGACTCAAATGGGTGTAGATCCGAAGATGGCAAGAAATGCCAGCAATTCTGAAATAATAATACGGATGTATCAGGAGAACGTGAAAACCTTTATCCCGCCACGTTAAAAAAAAATTGCACTTCCAGTGTATTCAGAGTCTCAGTATAGAAACACAAATGATGTAGAAATTGAATGACACTCAAGTTTTTCTTTCCTCCTTTCCTGATTTATTCTAATCCTCAAAGTTAACATGATGAACTATTCGTTATGTAAACTTTCAGACATTTTCTACGCATGCACACTTTTCTTTTTTTCACATAAGAGTGTGAACTAGGTCACTTTCAACATGCTGTGATTCTGTGATTCACTGTCTCCCACCGAGTCATCCACTGATAAAGTCATCTGTTTCATGGAGAAATATTTCCAGTAGCTAATAGCCAATGTCTGTGGAGTGCTTACTCTGTGTCGGTTTCTTCTAACTACTTTACAGATCATTTGTACAACATACCCATGGACTAGGTACAATTATAACTCCCAAGGGACAGAAAAGGGCAGATAAGTACAAATAAATACAGAGGCCAAGTGACTTGCCCAAGACACTGGAGCAAATCAAAATCCATGCCTCTGTAATCATTTTGCTCTATTGCCTCTGTCTGGGAGGCTTGATGATTTGGCAACTAAAACCTTAAATACCATGTTCCATTTTTGTATCTGTGACAAAAGCGTGGGGCTGTGATACGGGGTAACAAACCTGACTACTTTTGAAAACCCTTATGCACCTGGATGAAAGTAAGCCAGGGACTGTAAGCTATAGATTTAAGATTTCCTACCAACTTTTAAAAATAGCTTCTTGAATGCAATTTATGTAATGTCAAGGCTAGGATGTAGTCCAAATAGTAACAGAAAAATGGAGATATGTAGAAAAATACTTAAAGTTGACAAGTATTGGGAGCGTAGTATTTTTGGGGCCAGCGTGTAGACCACAGGAAAACTTGCTGTTTCCATCCCAAAGGGAAGAGCTCTGTATTGCAACTGCCAAGGTCCCTGGGGCAGCAAGTGTGCTGACTGCTTAGTAAAGAAGCATCCTCAGTTTGATAGAATCATATGGGAGCCTTACATTTGGTTAGCAGGTTCTACCTTCTTGATGTAATAATATTTTCAGGGTGTGGGAGGGTATCAAGCTCTGAAAATACCCTTGGAGAGATTTGCTTATTAAGTTTGGCTTTTTCAATCTCCCTAATACTTCTTTACTAAACACCAGGCAGTTTCCTTCACTTTTCAGAATCATGTTGTTTTTCCCTTGTCGAATGAACTTCCAAATACTTTTGGATGAGCTATTAAGTTTGGAAAAAAATAAACCTCTCTTTAAAATAAGGAAGATGATAACAATGACAAGTACAAAAGGCTCTAAAATGGAGAATATACTCCATTATAGCCAATTAATGTGAGTGGGAAGCTCGTGCTCACTGTCCAGGACATAGAAGTAAAAGCTGAGGATGCTCTGAGGCATCTCTTGCATCTCTATAAGACTCCATCATTTCTGATGAGTAGGGTTGACAGATAAAATATAGGCTGTTCCGTTAAATATGAATGTCAGAAAAACAACGAGTATATTTTGAAGATAAGTATGCCCCAAATAGTACATAGGATCTACTTATACTAAAAGTGATGACTTACTATTCATGTGAAGTTCAAGTTTAACTGGGTATCCTGTATTTTTATTTAGTAAATCTGAAAGCCCTACTGATGATCCACAATGGAGGCAGTTGAGGAGCGGTACATGCTGGCTCTCGGACAGTCAGAAATGGCTTCAGCAGATCCAGGTACAGTATGAAATTCTTTCTGGATGTAGCTCAGAAGCCATGGCCAGCCCTTGACTGCAAGTACTGCCTCGGGTTTCCCTGAGGTGGGGTAAACCGTCCTCTTAATGGCCTTTTGGTAAGTCTGGAAGACCATATCCAAGGGGAGCCCCAAAGTCAGTTTCATCCTCACAACCATGTTTTCAATTCCTG
This sequence comes from Mesoplodon mirus, assembly GCF_964341445.2. NCBI lineage: Eukaryota > Metazoa > Chordata > Mammalia > Artiodactyla > Ziphiidae > Mesoplodon > Mesoplodon mirus. The sequence goes on from NW_028295795.1 coordinate 144,308, forward strand.
GAATTGGCTGCATGTGACTCACAAGAGATGAGGAGGTTTGTGAAAATTGGGAGTGTCATAGCTTGAACCCTTTGTAGGTAAAGTTTTGGTGTTCTGAGAGATTTAACAGGAGCAATGTGAAAGTCTCCAGGTCCCCAGGTAGATAGAAATAATCCTGTTCTACTTCTGTGTATGTGACAAGTCTCTAATAGTTCACAGAGCAAATATCTGGTCTTAGAAAGAGTGATCCAAGCTTGGATGTTTCTGGTGACAAGGCAAGGTCGTGAGTTTGAAGTTCACCTTTTATGGTTGAGGAGACAACAAAGTTGTCAGAAGGGCAATCATGGAGAAGACGTTGGCTTCATCCATTGTGCAGGCTTGTATATTTGGTTCTATCTAGATTGTGTTTCAAAGGTGGAGCTTGTTTACAATTACGAACCTTCTCCAATGTGCTTTTTGGACCTTCATTCCCAGAGCGAGAGCAGTGCCGAGGCCCTAGAAATGCCATGGATATTCTGAGCTGTCAGTGACATTTCCCAGGTACTGTTCCCTTGGTGCTGCTCCTTGAAATGTCCAAAGGGATTATCATGTGTCTTGTGGCGGGTCCTAGCATTGTGAAAGGAAGCTGCTGCACCGGGCTCAGAGGATTTTGGCTGCGGTGGGAGGAGGAGTAGTACTACGACTATAAATTGTATCACAGCATATCGATTCCATCTTGAGAGTGGGGTTGGGGGGTTATGAAGGGGGGTTTTATTGTACTTTTATACATTGTCCCCTTGAAAATAATTCAATTTTTAAAAATTAATTAATTTATTTGGGGCTGCATTGGGTCTTTGTTGCTGCTAGCGGGCGTTCTCTAGTTGCAGTGAGCGGGGGCTCCTCTTGGCTGTGGTGCACGGGCTTCTCATTGCAGTGGCTTCTCTTGTTGCGGAGCACGGGCTCTAGGCACGCAGGCTTCCGTAGTTGTGGCACGTGGGCTCGGTTGATGTGGCACACGGGCTCTAGAGCGCAGGCTCAGTAGTTGTGGCGCGCGGGCTTAGTTACTCCGTGGCACGTGGGATCTTCCCAGACCAGGGCTCGAACCCATGTCCCCTGCATTCGCAGGCATATTCTTAACAACTGCTCCACCAGGGAAGCCCGATAATTCAGTTCTTTATAAAGAGTATATTCCTAATATTAATCCAAAATTTTAAAAATATATAGTTGGATAACACTATGAAAAATTAACTGATACTTTTTTTATTATTTCTCTTTGCTCCCTGGATTTTTTTCCCCCTCCAGTCAGCTAGGCACTGTGAGTTCACTGCATTAGGAAGGTAAAGACTCAGCAGAAATGAGGGAGAAAAAAAGAAAATTCTCAGCTTTGGAATGTTCAAAACAGAGGCCACAGTAGAACAGGTGAGAATTCTGTGCACAAAAAATAAATGTCGTCTCAAATGTAAAAAAGTATTCTTTGCACTGGGAGGCAGGAGAGGGAGGGAGGGAAGGACTGAAGGAGAGAGATCAGTGTGACCAGGGACATGGAGACTGTGCTTGAGGACGATAGGCCCAGGAAGAGAATCAGAATCTGGAGAAGATTCAGCCTGCCCGCGATCATTGCCTCCAGCCAGCACCCTCATCTCAGACCTTGGGAAATTCAGAGAGAGAGTGGGAGTACGTCAGGAGGGCCACGCGCATAGTCTGTGTGGCAGGGGTTGTGGCCGTTCCCTATTTGTGAGGAGTCCCCAGCAATTTCCAGGCCTCCTTCTGGAAAATGCTGGCGGACGTCTCTAGTGCTTATGTGAAAGCTTGTTCACAAACCTTGAAAGATACAGATGTAGATGACTGATAGATAGATGCATAGATAGAAAAATGTCATTAACTAAAACATCCAGGAAAGGTTTGGGAAATGCCCTTTATTGCGTAGGACGTTCCTATTGTCATATGATGTTAGACTGAGTGCCGGTCCCTTCATCCTCCTTCAGACCACGGCATTCTGTCTGCTACTCTCCCGAGGGTCCTTTCTTCTCCCTGGAAGGGATAAAACAACTGAGGTAGAACAGGAAGAGACAAGAAGCACTCCAAGCTCTGCTGGTCAGGGTTACCCTCCAGCGTTGCCTTAATGCTCAGAGCCACACACACCACAGTGAGCTTGGCTCCAGATCAACTACCACGCAACGAAGGTTCTGGAACACTTCCATATCTCGGGGAACCTCATTTCCACGTGACTCTCTTTCATATTCCCCTTTGTCACAGAAGGCTAGGTCCAGTGGTCCGGGTTAGATCTCAGCTCAGGCCCAAGGCTCTCAGACCTCAAAGTTCTGGTCCTGCAAGGGCCCCTGTCCTCTCTTCAGACCACTCCTGGCTCTCTCTGCCGACAAGGAGCTGCTGGTGGTACGTCCTCTAAGAGTTGAGGTCCATCGTGCAGACCCTGAGAAAACTCCTAGGAAAAGGCTCCACATTCTTGTTGAAGTCAACAGAGCTCAATTCCTTTGGAAGTGCTGTGTGTGTCCCAAGTTGATGCAACTGCAGAGCCATTAGGTAAACCAGCACATGTGTGCGGCCCCTTCCCTTAGACTCCTCTGGGCCTTTCGTGACATAGGCTCAGAAGACTGCCAGCCTCAAGCCTTACCTCTTCCAAGGCCACACCGTCTCCAGGATCTTCTGTCCCATGAATCTCAGTTGCTGTGTGGAACTCAAAAGAGAGAAAAGACCCTGCCTGCGGGGTCTCTTCGGGCTGGGGCCTTCTAGCTTCTCTTCCTCGTCCTCCTCGTCCTCCTCGTCCTCAGAGTTGGTCTCGGGTTCCACACTGCCCTCCTCCTCAGGGGTGCTCTCGAATTCCACATTGGCCATCCACTGGGCGATGTTGAGATGAAAGACACGGCAGCCGAAGCCCTCCAGGACGCCGCCCTTCACGTGCTGCTGGAGGATCTCCGAGGTGTGGAAGACCCGGCAGCAGGCCATGCACCTGAAGCCGGTCTCCATGGTCACCATCCAGGCCGGTGTCTTGGCCCTGGGTGTCTCCTGGACTGCAGCTGACCCTGATGGGCTGCCTGGCTCTGCCCTTTCCTCATACTCTTTCTCCTCCCCAGTGGGCTCACTGTCAGACAGGAGGCTTTCGGTGAACACATCAGAGGGGCAAGTGCCTACTGTGCACGCATCCTCAGGAAGGGTCACTTCTTCTATCGTCAGCTGCTTTTCAGGCAACTCCAAGGGTTTCTTTGTCTTCCAGGAGACAGCGACACCCTTGTTCACTTGTACCTGCATGTAGTATATTTTCATGCCCCTTTCCTCTTTGTCTGGGTGCAGATAGTGCTTACAGGGTGAAGAGGGTGAGGAGGAGACACAGTGTGATGGGGGAGCAGTCTCCCCTTTTTCCTGAACCTGGGCTAGGGGTGCTTTAGGCTGGGCAGTGTCTCGATGTGATCTCCGGATTCCTGAAAAAGGAAATTAAAAACATAATAACATGCATGGGCCGTGCCAGAAGCTGAGGGAGCAGGTGTGGTAGACGAGAGAGGGACATTTGCATGACGTAGCTATGTCGTGAGCTTGGTGTCCGTTGGCCGTAGGACGGAGTGGTGTATCTGGTGTCATCTGTGGGCTTTTCTTGTGCGTGTGGGGGGATACTGGAGCGGTGTCTGTATACAGGGGTGTGGAGTATGGTGGTGAGGGCTGTGGTATGTGAGCGACGCTGGTGGATGCGTGTACGACGAGGAGTGTGATTTTGGGAATATCGGTGGTGCATTCCTTGTGGAATGGGGCTGTGGTGCTTGGGGTTTCTGTGTGCACTGAGAAGGGTTGTGCCTGGAGGGCGGATGTATGTGTGAGCTGTGTGGACCTGAGCTGGATGGTCCTGCTCTCAGGCTGGAGATCTATGATGTAGAACTCTGTCCTTCTCGGGAAGCAAAGGCAAAGACAAAGCCTACATTTTCCTCTGAAGATGCTTAATCTGGTCCCTCTTCCCTCCACCTCAAGCCCAGACCTTTCCGGCCCCTGCTCCTTGACTTCGCCACCATGGTAGTACCAGGATTCACACACCCCTGCCCCAGACTCAGCTGGGATCCACGCCCTCGTAACAGCTCAGCCATCCTGCCCAGGCTCCTCCACAGAGCCCTCATCACCTCTGATGACCCTGGGGTTCCTCTCAGCCTCCCTGGGATCTGTGTGCCTCCTGCCTCACAGCCAAGCACCCCCTCACCTGAGGAACCCCGCGCCCTTACCAGCGTAGATGAGCTTGCGCGGAGAAGAAGCACAGGAGAAGTATGTAGAGGCAGAGGAGACCTCCCCTGCCCCTGGGCTGCAGCCTTTGGCCACCACAGTGGATCCAAGGTGAGGGGGATCCTCTTGTGACTTCGAGATTCCTGAGGGAGGAATGAAAGGCTCAGGGTGGGTTCATCAGTCCTCTGTCCACAAATACTTACCGAGTGTCTGGCACGTGTCAGGTGCAGTGAATACACACAGTTGAGAGTGTGGTTCCCAGTGGATACTCCAGTATTTAATTCAAATCAGTACTTACTCTGTCACTGTCTTGTTGGTAATGTAGGCCTCGGTGGTGACCGTGAGTATGTGGGAAGAGTGAGTGATGTGTATCAGTTAAGTCTGTGGTAAGTGTGGGGTTGGCATGGGGAGCATGGTGGAGATGTGTCTTATCTGTGTCTGTGGCCTTTGTGTGCATGGTTTCTGTTCACAAGTCAGGAATTCTGGGACATGTAACTTTTCCTCATTACATGGTGTGGCTTGTATTTATGGTGTGTGTTCATTCATTCATTCACCAAGATTCAGTAAGCAGCTACTCCTGTGTATCCGGCACTCTTCCATTGTTGTAGTCTCTGGTAACGCTGCACATTCTAGTAGGGGAAGACACACACTAAACAAAACTACAATAAATATATAATACCTGAGCTGGTGGTAAGTATATAAGGGTTGCCAGACTAAGCGAAGAAAAATACAGGGCACCCAGTTAAATTTCAGTTTCAGATAAACCCAGAATAATTTTTTAGTGTAAGTATTCCCATGCAGTATTTGTTCTTACTTAGTTTTAGTGTAAGTATGGCCCATACAATATTTGGGACATACTGATACTGAAAAATTACTTGTTGTTTATCTGGAATTCAAATTGAACTGGATAGCCCATATTTTCTCTGGCAACCCTGACATGGGTTAGTGAGACTGTGGTTTACTGTGGTTTGTACAAAGCGGGTCTGGCATTACTCAAGAATGTGTTACAAGTGTGGTGTGTATGACACGTGACTGGTTCTTTTAGAGGTATTTAGAGATGGCTGAAGTTAGGTGTGTTTGTGCGAGAGTTGAGATATATATATATAGTGTGTGTGTGTGTGTGTCCTATATATATAGTGTGTGTGTCTATATACATATCTCATCTCCAGCGTTTGGTGTTGGAGGAGAGGATTGTGATACAGGTGGGTTGTATGAGAATGTAGTACAGGAGGGATGCGTGCATATACCTCCATGTGCTGTGTGTGGTTTAATACGGAAGTTATATGTGGGGTGTATGATATTTTTGCTGTATCAGAGTGTACATGGGTGTATGAGTTACTGTCTCATAAAACACCCCTAACAAGAGTTCTGTATACACTCTTACATACACCGAGTGTCAGCCAGGTCCAGGCAGGGTGACAAGAACTGTACCACGCAGAGTTTATATCTGATAAGCACTCTACCCCCATTCATCCTGCTCTTCTCTGCACTACCCCCTCCGCCCCCCACCCCCGCACACACACACAGGAACATAGAGAAAAATATTCTGAATGGTCAGGGGCAGTCATTGCCTTCCCCAGCCTGTCCCAGCCACTGCCTGAAAATCTGCCTGCTGTCTAGACCTCCGCTCCCAGGGCCCATCCTACAGTCTCCAGGGCCCTGGGCCTGGTAGGAGCTACTGGGCTCTAATCTGGGGCAGAGACCTCTAGCTGGATCTCTGGGGTGACCACCCCCTCCCAGGGCAAGCTACTCGCCTACATTTAATGCACGCAGGCACCACGTGGCCCGTGGCTCTCAGAGCTCCCCGCAGGACCCTGAGGACATTTCTCACCCTTGACCACGCGGTCTCAGTCTCTGGAAAGCCCTTCCCTTCCCTTGGTCTCCTTTGGGAAATTGTTCCTGTTGAAGGAATAAAACCTCCTTGCTTTCAATATGACACCATCCCTAGGCAAACAATCGTCTTTCGAACTGCATTCCACTTGTCAAGATATTTTTCAACAGGGTCTTCAACTCATGGGGCTTCTCTTTCCACTTTGGTAAAAGAGGCCGAGCAACTCATGGGTCTCAGCATCCTTGCATCCTTCACATCCCCCACCTCATGACCCCAGCGAAAGATCCAAGAGAATAAGAGAGAAATCGGGGACTGAGAAAAGCTGCACCTCTAGGTCTGTGCAAGCAGGATGCAGCCTGCTGTGAGTCCGACAAAGCTCCAGGCCCGGCAGCCCCAGGAGAGAGTCCTCAGAGCAGCGGAGCTGACCTCCCATCTCCCAGGGGGCATCTGGCCGTTCTGTGCCGTCTCACACCACAGGGACGCTCCGGATGGATACGGCAGCATCAGTGAGACAAGGTCTCTCGCTCCCTGCTTCACAGGTGACACGTTCTCAGTCCCCCGCTTCCTAGAGAAGGTTCAGTTTGGCAGAAACCCATGTGCCCCAGCCAAGTTGCCCCCCACATACCTCCTCCGTTCTCAGCAGTTTCCTGGGACTCTTCATTTTCCAGATGTTTCCTCTTTTGTCGCCGTTTCATCATACCAACTAGAAGTCTCCCTTAGAAGATGCCTCGAGAGATGTCCAACTCCTCCTCTTCCCTACAGGTTGGCCCTTGTTGGCTCTTGGGCAATCCGTTGAAATGATTCAATACAAATAAAAATAGTCAAGTCTCCTAAATGGCTGAAAAACTGGTACCACTTATTGAACCAGCAGTGCTGCCTAGTGCTCACCAGGGCTGTTAAGTTTCCAAGGTTGCCAGGCGCACAGCAGGATTCTGTGACCTCAATGATGACATCGGAGCATTCTGTTGACCTAGGTTCAGCACAGTCTCTGCAATAGCACAGGCCCCGTTTTCAAGAACAATTCCTGTTTCCCAGCCGAACCTTTCCCATGAAAGGGAAAGGTTCATACCACATCTATTATAAATTGTATCATACCATATCTATTATAAAATGAACATTTTGATTGGAGATCTTTTAATGTCTTATATAGAGATTTAATATGAATATTTTAAATGGTCTCCAGTTTCCCTGTGGATTATTGACATTTTAAACTCTGCGCTTCAATTTTCCCTCAATACCTGTAATTTTGTCACGGCTATTTCTGTACTTAAAGATGAGTAACTATATAATTGATTTCTTCATTTTTTCCCATCTCTTTCCAAGGTACTGAATTTGACTGTATCTTACGAATTAGTGAAAAATGCTAGTCCTTGAGTCAGGACCTTGGGCCCTTTACCAAGTAACTCAACCTGTCTGGGCTTCAGCTTCTGTCTGTGCGATCGAGAGGCTTGGCCTAGCTGACTTTTCAAATGCTGTGTTTCTTTGATTCACTCTCACTTACTGATCTGCTACTTAAGAAGAGGGCCTGTTCTCATAAAGTAAGAACAGGCGTTTTTTAATCCTTGGGTTGGGCGGAGTTTAAGTGGTCGTACTCAGTTTGTTAGTTATAGTTACTTTTACGTATGCTTAGCTCTAAATAATTTATATGGCTCTTGTGACTCTTTTTAGATCTTCTTTTTTTCTTATTTTCTTTTACAGTTTCTAATTTATTATCGCCAGTGTAGAGGAGCCTGATTGATTTTTTAAATGTATTGATCTTGTATGTGTGTGCCTTGTTGAACCGTCTTATTAGTTCCTGCTAGTTTATCTGTGGGTTCTTTTGGGTTTCCTAGATAAATGAACATATTAAATGTAAATAATGTGTTCTTTGGATAAAGTTTATTTTCTTGCATCTCTATATATAGAAGCAATATGTTGAATTGATTTAAATATTTAAATACTTACATACCTGTTATCATAATCTAAGATTCTTCATCTTATTTTCTTTCAATCAATATAATCTTTTCAAGATTTATCCACATCAGTCCATATAGATCTAGGTCTTTGATTTTTGACTGTTTGATATTATTTCATCACATGCGTATAGCATCATTTATTTTCCATTCAAGCATTATTGGACAATTGGATTGTTTCCCTCCCTTCTCTAGAACAAACAACGTTTCCTAGAATATCCCTGAAGATGTCTGACAGTCGAGAAGGGCCAGGCTGCCCGAAGATTCCTACTTGCTTTTAGCCACCTTCCAACAGGCCATCTCCAGCCAGCAATTTGAAGCACAGATGAAATGAAACCTCCCCCAAGTGTGGAGATCTTAGGAGCTTCCTAGAAGGTGGGAGGTTCATGATAGGCATCCTGCTGGGATCCCAGGGGAGTCTGAGCTGGCCTGAACCTCATCTTCCTCCCCCACCTCTCAAGAGAAATGTGGAGGAAAGAAGACTTCAAAAACTGTGAGTAGGCAGAGGGAGAGAGATTGGGGGCCGAAGCTGCAACTGAGGTCTTGGAGTGGGCTGTGAGGACGCAGAGCCTCTAGAGAGCCAGGCTCTGCCTTCTGAGCACTTCTCCCCTAAGGCTGCTCATCCTTCAGGTGATAGCAGGCATATACAGCTGACTCGGCCCACACTGTCACAGAAAGCCTTATCAGAATCTCTTCGTCTTCATACACTCTTGTGTCTGTTACTTGGTTATTGCCTTCGGTACTCCACTGATGTGAAGCACAGTCGCTAGGGGATGGAGGACACTAGTGACCCATCTTGCTCTTGTGGCCTTAGTCCACAGCTTGAGGGTGAGGGAAGAGGCCAAATGAAGGTCAAGAAGGAAAGATGGAGTTTGAAGAGAAGACCTGAGTTAAGGGTGTCTTCTCAAGTCTTGATGAATGAAATGTAGCTCCAGTACCTGAAGTCCTGCTTGTTCTCAAGGCTGACCACGGGGCTGGGTGCACTCAGTGAAGGAACCGTATACACTTAGTATTTCCTTGCTTGCTCACACTTGCCCTCCTCTGATACACACTCTGCAAGACTGATCTTCCCCTGAAACAACTTTCCACCTGCCACTGTCATCTCATGAACATTTGTTTCCCCTTCCTAGTGTCCCCCTAGAATGCCATTTCAGCCAATTCATAATTTGATAATCATGCTTCTTACCATAGTCTCAGCAACTTCTGATAAATTTTATTCATTTTATTCCATAGTCTTCACACATCAATAATCTTCCTTAGCTTCCTAGGTGCAGGTTAACCCATTCGGAATCATTTCTTTTTCTTTCTCTTCTTTGGCAAATCCTTTCCATCTTTTAAGGTCCTTTTCTTTTCTCTCTACCATCCTGCCTTCCTGAACTCTTTTTTTTTTTTTTCCATTTAAGTAACCTTCCAATCTCCTTCCCCAATTTCCTCATAAACATTGAGAGGTTATTCCTCACAAGTTAGACAGCGGTTTATGAATGACCAGGCATAATGGACTCAGAATGAGTTGGCACCCCCGAGGTACCTGTCTTGCTGGGGAGCCACAGGTGAAGGGCTGGCTGCTGGACACATGTTTGCATGGAGTCAGGCTGAGTGGCCTCGGGGTGTTTGCCCTGCACTTGTGTGTGTTTCTCCCTAGTTGGTTTCCTTGTCCAGCCACCTGTGACCTCGCTCCATCGAGCCCAGGGAATCCTTCTCATCACAGGGGTAGGATGTTTGTCTCGTTTTCCATCACATCCTTTCCCCAAAGTTTGGTTGTGAGTTGTTCCCATTCCAAAGACCTTTCCTCTTTGAAGAGAAAAGAGAAAATCTTTTCTCTCCTTTTCTCTCACTTCACTTCTGCTCTATTATCTCCTCCGTCCAGAATGGCCCACTGACTCAAATGGGTGTAGATCTGAAGATGGCAAGAAATGCCAGCAATTCTGAAATAATAATACGGATGTATCAGGAGAACGTGAAAACCTTTATCCCGCCACGTTAAAAAAAAATTGCACTTCCAGTGTATTCAGAGTCTCAGTATAGAAACACAAATGATGTAGAAATTGAATGACACTCAAGTTTTTCTTTCCTCCTTTCCTGATTTATTCTAATCCTCAAAGTTAACATGATGAACTATTCGTTATGTAAACTTTCAGACATTTTCTACGCATGCACACTTTTCTTTTTTTCACATAAGAGTGTGAACTAGGTCACTTTCAACATGCTGTGATTCTGTGATTCACTGTCTCCCACCGAGTCATCCACTGATAAAGTCATCTGTTTCATGGAGAAATATTTCCAGTAGCTAATAGCCAATGTCTGTGGAGTGCTTACTCTGTGTCGGTTTCTTCTAACTACTTTACAGATCATTTGTACAACATACCCATGGACTAGGTACAATTATAACTCCCAAGGGACAGAAAAGGGCAGATAAGTACAAATAAATACAGAGGCCAAGTGACTTGCCCAAGACACTGGAGCAAATCAAAATCCATGCCTCTGTAATCATTTTGCTCTATTGCCTCTGTCTGGGAGGCTTGATGATTTGGCAACTAAAACCTTAAATACCATGTTCCATTTTTGTATCTGTGACAAAAGCGTGGGGCTGTGATACGGGGTAACAAACCTGACTACTTTTGAAAACCCTTATGCACCTGGATGAAAGTAAGCCAGGGACTGTAAGCTATAGATTTAAGATTTCCTACCAACTTTTAAAAATAGCTTCTTGAATGCAATTTATGTAATGTCAAGGCTAGGATGTAGTCCAAATAGTAACAGAAAAATGGAGATATGTAGAAAAATACTTAAAGTTGACAAGTATTGGGAGCGTAGTATTTTTGGGGCCAGCGTGTAGACCACAGGAAAACTTGCTGTTTCCATCCCAAAGGGAAGAGCTCTGTATTGCAACTGCCAAGGTCCCTGGGGCAGCAAGTGTGCTGACTGCTTAGTAAAGAAGCATCCTCAGTTTGATAGAATCATATGGGAGCCTTACATTTGGTTAGCAGGTTCTACCTTCTTGATGTAATAATATTTTCAGGGTGTGGGAGGGTATCAAGCTCTGAAAATACCCTTGGAGAGATTTGCTTATTAAGTTTGGCTTTTTCAATCTCCCTAATACTTCTTTACTAAACACCAGGCAGTTTCCTTCACTTTTCAGAATCATGTTGTTTTTCCCTTGTCGAATGAACTTCCAAATACTTTTGGATGAGCTATTAAGTTTGGAAAAAAATAAACCTCTCTTTAAAATAAGGAAGATGATAACAATGACAAGTACAAAAGGCTCTAAAATGGAGAATATACTCCATTATAGCCAATTAATGTGAGTGGGAAGCTCGTGCTCACTGTCCAGGACATAGAAGTAAAAGCTGAGGATGCTCTGAGGCATCTCTTGCATCTCTATAAGACTCCATCATTTCTGATGAGTAGGGTTGACAGATAAAATATAGGCTGTTCCGTTAAATATGAATGTCAGAAAAACAACGAGTATATTTTGAAGATAAGTATGCCCCAAATAGTACATAGGATCTACTTATACTAAAAGTGATGACTTACTATTCATGTGAAGTTCAAGTTTAACTGGGTATCCTGTATTTTTATTTAGTAAATCTGAAAGCCCTACTGATGATCCACAATGGAGGCAGTTGAGGAGCGGTACATGCTGGCTCTCGGACAGTCAGAAATGGCTTCAGCAGATCCAGGTACAGTATGAAATTCTTTCTGGATGTAGCTCAGAAGCCATGGCCAGCCCTTGACTGCAAGTACTGCCTCGGGTTTCCCTGAGGTGGGGTAAACCGTCCTCTTAATGGCCTTTTGGTAAGTCTGGAAGACCATATCCAAGGGGAGCCCCAAAGTCAGTTTCATCCTCACAACCATGTTTTCAATTCCTGGAATTGGCTGCATGTGACTCACAAGAGATGAGGAGGTTTGTGAAAATTGGGAGTGTCATAGCTTGAACCCTTTGTAGGTAAAGTTTTGGTGTTCTGAGAGTTTTAACAGGAGCAATGTGAAAGTCTCCAGGTCCCCAGGTAGATAGAAATAATCCTGTTCTACTTCTGTGTATGTGACAAGTCTCTAATAGTTCACAGAGCAAATATCTGGTCTTAGAAAGAGTGATCCAAGCTTGGATGTTTCTGGTGACAAGGCAAGGTCGTGAGTTTGAAGTTCACCTTTTATGGTTGAGGAGACAACAAAGTTGTCAGAAGGGCAATCATGGAGAAGACGTTGGCTTCATCCATTGTGCAGGCTTGTATATTTGGTTCTAACTAGATTGTGTTTCAAAGGTGGAGCTTGTTTACAATTACGAACCTTCTCCAATGTGCTTTTTGGACCTTCATTCCCAGAGCGAGAGCAGTGCCGAGGCCCTAGAAATGCCATGGATATTCTGAGCTGTCAGTGACATTTCCCAGGTACTGTTCCCTTGGTGCTGCTCCTTGAAATGTCCAAAGGGATTATCATGTGTCTTGTGGCGGGTCCTAGCATTGTGAAAGGAAGCTGCTGCACCGGGCTCAGAGGATTTTGGCTGCGGTGGGAGGAGGAGTAGTACTACGACTATAAATTGTATCACAGCATATCGATTCCATCTTGAGAGTGGGGTTGGGGGGTTATGAAGGGGGGTTTTATTGTACTTTTATACATTGTCCCCTTGAAAATAATTCAATTTTTAAAAATTAATTAATTTATTTGGGGCTGCATTGGGTCTTTGTTGCTGCTAGCGGGCGTTCTCTAGTTGCAGTGAGCGGGGGCTCCTCTTGGCTGTGGTGCACGGGCTTCTCATTGCAGTGGCTTCTCTTGTTGCGGAGCACGGGCTCTAGGCACGCAGGCTTCCGTAGTTGTGGCACGTGGGCTCGGTTGATGTGGCACACGGGCTCTAGAGCGCAGGCTCAGTAGTTGTGGCGCGCGGGCTTAGTTACTCCGTGGCACGTGGGATCTTCCCAGACCAGGGCTCGAACCCATGTCCCCTGCATTCGCAGGCATATTCTTAACGACTGCTCCACCAGGGAAGCCCGATAATTCAGTTTTTTATAAAGAGTATATTCCTAATATTAATCCAAAATTTTAAAAATATATAGTTGGATAACACTATGAAAAATTAACTGATACTTTTTTTATTATTTCTCTTTGCTCCCTGGATTTTTTTCCCCCTCCAGTCAGCTAGGCACTCTGAGTTCACTGCATTAGGAAGGTAAAGACTCAGCAGAAATGAGGGAGAAAAACAGAAAAGTCTCAGCTTTGGAATGTTCAAAACAGAGGCCACAGTAGAACAGGTGAGAATTCTGTGCACAAAAAATAAATGTCGTCTCAAATGTAAAAAAGTATTCTTTGCACTGGGAGGCAGGAGAGGGAGGGAGGGAAGGACTGAAGGAGAGAGATCAGTGTGACCAGGGACATGGAGACTGTGCTTGAGGACGATAGGCCCAGGAAGAGAATCAGAATCTGGAGAAGATTCAGCCTGCCCGCGATCATTGCCTCCAGCCAGCACCCTCATCTCAGACCTTGGGAAATTCAGAGAGAGAGTGGGAGTACGTCAGGAGGGCCACGCGCATAGTCTGTGTGGCAGGGGTTGTGGCCGTTCCCTATTTGTGAGGAGTCCCCAGCAATTTCCAGGCCTCCTTCTGGAAAAGGCTGGCGGACGTCTCTAGTGCTTATGTGAAAGCTTGTTCACAAACCTTGAAAGATACAGATGTAGATGACAGATAGATGCATAGATAGAAAAATGTCATTAAATAAAAGCTCCAGGAAAGGTTTGGAAAATGCCCTTTATTGCATAGGACGCTTCTATTGTCATATGATGTTAGACTGAGTGCCGGTCCCTTCATCCTCCTTCAGACCACGGCATTCTGTCTGCTACTCTCCCGAGGGTCCTTTCTTCTCCCTGGAAGGGATAAAACAACTGAGGTAGAACAGGAAGAGACAAGAAGCACTCCAAGCTCTGCTGGTCAGGGTTACCCTCCAGCGTTGCCTTAATGCTCAGAGCCACACACACCACAGTGAGCTTGGCTCCAGATCAACTACCACGCAACGAAGGTTCTGGAACACTTCCATATCTCGGGGAACCTCATTTCCACGTGACTCTCTTTCATATTCCCCTTTGTCACAGAAGGCTAGGTCCAGTGGTCCGGGTTAGATCTCAGCTCAGGCCCAAGGCTCTCAGACCTCAAAGTTCTGGTCCTGCAAGGGCCCCTGTCCTCTCTTCAGACCACTCCTGGCTCTCTCTGCCGACAAGGAGCTGCTGGTGGTACGTCCTCTAAGAGTTGAGGTCCATCGTGCAGACCCTGAGAAAACTCCTAGGAAAAGGCTCCACATTCTTGTTGAAGTCAACAGAGCTCAATTCCTTTGGAAGTGCTGTGTGTGTCCCAAGTTGATGCAACTGCAGAGCCATTAGGTAAACCAGCACATGTGTGCGGCCCCTTCCCTTAGACTCCTCTGGGCCTTTCGTGACATAGGCTCAGAAGACTGCCAGCCTCAAGCCTTACCTCTTCCAAGGCCACACCGTCTCCAGGATCTTCTGTCCCATGAATCTCAGTTGCTGTGTGGAACTCAAAAGAGAGAAAAGACCCTGCCTGCGGGGTCTCTTCGGGCTGGGGCCTTCTAGCTTCTCTTCCTCGTCCTCCTCGTCCTCCTCGTCCTCAGAGTTGGTCTCGGGTTCCACACTGCCCTCCTCCTCAGGGGTGCTCTCGAATTCCACATTGGCCATCCACTGGGCGATGTTGAGATGAAAGACACGGCAGCCGAAGCCCTCCAGGACGCCGCCCTTCACGTGCTGCTGGAGGATCTCCGAGGTGTGGAAGACCCGGCAGCAGGCCATGCACCTGAAGCCGGTCTCCATGGTCACCATCCAGGCCGGTGTCTTGGCCCTGGGTGTCTCCTGGACTGCAGCTGACCCTGATGGGCTGCCTGGCTCTGCCCTTTCCTCATACTCTTTCTCCTCCCCAGTGGGCTCACTGTCAGACAGGAGGCTTTCGGTGAACACATCAGAGGGGCAAGTGCCTACTGTGCACGCATCCTCAGGAAGGGTCACTTCTTCTATCGTCAGCTGCTTTTCAGGCAACTCCAAGGGTTTCTTTGTCTTCCAGGAGACAGCGACACCCTTGTTCACTTGTACCTGCATGTAGTATATTTTCATGCCCCTTTCCTCTTTGTCTGGGTGCAGATAGTGCTTACAGGGTGAAGAGGGTGAGGAGGAGACACAGTGTGATGGGGGAGCAGTCTCCCCTTTTTCCTGAACCTGGGCTAGGGGTGCTTTAGGCTGGGCAGTGTCTCGATGTGATCTCCGGATTCCTGAAAAAGGAAATTAAAAACATAATAACATGCATGGGCCGTGCCAGAAGCTGAGGGAGCAGGTGTGGTAGACGAGAGAGGGACATTTGCATGACGTAGCTATGTCGTGAGCTTGGTGTCCGTTGGCCGTAGGACGGAGTGGTGTATCTGGTGTCATCTGTGGGCTTTTCTTGTGCGTGTGGGGGGATACTGGAGCGGTGTCTGTATACAGGGGTGTGGAGTATGGTGGTGAGGGCTGTGGTATGTGAGCGACGCTGGTGGATGCGTGTACGACGAGGAGTGTGATTTTGGGAATATCGGTGGTGCATTCCTTGTGGAATGGGGCTGTGGTGCTTGGGGTTTCTGTGTGCACTGAGAAGGGTTGTGCCTGGAGGTCGGATGTATGTGTGAGCTGTGTGGACCTGAGCTGGATGGTCCTGCTCTCAGGCTGGAGATCTATGATGTAGAACTCTGTCCTTCTCGGGAAGCAAAGGCAAAGACAAAGCCTACATTTTCCTCTGAAGATGCTTAATCTGGTCCCTCTTCCCTCCACCTCAAGCCCAGACCTTTCCGGCCCCTGCTCCTTGACTTCGCCACCATGGTAGTACTAGGATTCACACACCCCCGCCCCAGACTCAGCTGGGATCCACGCCCTCGTAACAGCTCAGCCATCCTGCCCAGGCTCCTCCACAGAGCCCTCATCACCTCTGATGACCCTGGGGTTCCTCTCAGCCTCCCTGGGATCTGTGTGCCTCCTGCCTCACAGCCAAGCACCCCCTCACCTGAGGAACCCCGCGCCCTTACCAGCGTAGATGAGCTTGCGCGGAGAAGAAGCACAGGAGAAGTATGTAGAGGCAGAGGAGACCTCCCCTGCCCCTGGGCTGCAGCCTTTGGCCACCACAGTGGATCCAAGGTGAGGGGGATCCTCTTGTGACTTCGAGATTCCTGAGGGAGGAATGAAAGGCTCAGGGTGGGTTCATCAGTCCTCTGTCCACAAATACTTACCGAGTGTCTGGCACGTGTCAGGTGCAGTGAATACACACAGTTGAGAGTGTGGTTCCCAGTGGATACTCCAGTATTTAATTCAAATCAGTACTTACTCTGTCACTGTCTTGTTGGTAATGTAGGCCTCGGTGGTGACCGTGAGTATGTGGGAAGAGTGAGTGATGTGTATCAGTTAAGTCTGTGGTAAGTGTGGGGTTGGCATGGGGAGCACGGTGGAGATGTGTCTTATCTGTGTCTGTGGCCTTTGTGTGCATGGTTTCTGTTCACAAGTCAGGAATTCTGGGACATGTAACTTTTCCTCATTACATGGTGTGGCTTGTATTTATGGTGTGTGTTCATTCATTCATTCACCAAGATTCAGTAAGCAGCTACTCCTGTGTATCCGGCACTCTTCCATTGTTGTAGTCTCTGGTAACGCTGCACATTCTAGTAGGGGAAGACACACACTAAACAAAACTACAATAAATATATAATACCTGAGCTGGTGGTAAGTATATAAGGGTTGCCAGATTAAGCGAAGAAAAATACAGGGCACCCAGTTAAATTTCAGTTTCAGATAAACCCAGAATAATTTTTTAGTGTAAGTATTCCCATGCAGTATTTGTTCTTACTTAGTTTTAGTGTAAGTATGGCCCATACAATATTTGGGACATACTGATACTGAAAAATTACTTGTTCTTTATCTGGAATTCAAATTGAACTGGATAGCCCATATTTTCTCTGGCAATCCTGACATGGGTTAGTGAGACTGTGGTTTACTGTGGTTTGTACAAAGCGGGTCTGGCATTACTCAAGAATGTGTTACAAGTGTGGTGTGTATGACACGTGACTGGTTCTTACAGAGGTATTTAGCGATGGCTGAAGTTAGCTGTGTTTGTGCGAGAGTTGTGGAGATACATATATATATATATATAGTGTGGTGTGTGTGTGTCCTATATATATAGTGTGTGTGTCTATATACATATCTCATCTCCAGCGTTTGGTGTTGGAGGAGAGGATTGTGATACAGGTGGGTTGTATGAGAACGTAGTACAGGAGGGATCCGTGTATAT
This sequence comes from Mesoplodon mirus, assembly GCF_964341445.2. Classification (NCBI taxonomy): domain Eukaryota; kingdom Metazoa; phylum Chordata; class Mammalia; order Artiodactyla; family Ziphiidae; genus Mesoplodon; species Mesoplodon mirus. The sequence continues at coordinate 161,563 of NW_028295795.1, forward strand.
ACCTCCATGTGCTGTGTGTGGTTTACTAAGGAAGTTATATGTGGGGTGTGTGATATTTTTGCTGCATCAGAGTGTACATGGGTGTATGAGTTACTGTCTCATAAAACACCCCTAACAAGAATTCTGTATACACACTTACGAACAACGAGAGTCAGCCAGGTCCAGGCAGGGTGACAAGAACTTTACCACGCAGACTTTATATCTGGTAAGCACTCTAACCCCATTCATCTCGCTCTTCTCTGCACTACCACACACACACACACACACACACTCTCTCACACACCCATACACACACAGGAACATAGAGCAAAATATTCTGAATGGTCAGGGGCAGTCATTGCCTTCCCCAGCCTGTCCCAGCCACTGCCTGGAAATCTGCCTGCTGTCTAGAGCTCCATTCCCAGGGCCCATCTTACAGTCTCCAGGGCCCTGGGCCTGGTAGGAGCTACTGGGCTCTAATCTGGGGCAGAGACCTCTAGCTGGATCTCTGGGGTGACCACCCCCTCCCAGGGCAAGCTACTCGCCTACATTTAATGCACGCAGGCACCACGTGGCCCGTGGCTCTCAGAGCTCCCCGCAGGACCCTGAGGCCATTTCTCACCCCCGCTCACGTGGTCTCAATCTCTGGAAAACCTTTCCCTTCCCTTGATCTCCTTTGGGAAATTCTTCCTGTTGAAGGAATAAATCCTCCTTGCTTTCAATATGACACCATCCCTAGACAAAATCTTCTTTCAAAGTGCATTCCACTTGTCAAGATATTTTTCAACAGGGCCTTCAACTCATGGGGCTTCCCTTTCCACTTTGGTAAAAGAGGCCAAGTAACTCATGGGTCTCTCTCAGCATCCTTGCATGCTTCACATCCCCCACCTCATGACCCCAGGGAAAGTTCCAAGAGAATAAGAGAGAAATCGGGGACTGAGAAAAGCTGCACCTCTAGGTCTGTGCAAGCAGGAGGCAGCCTGCTGTGAGTCCGACAAAGCTCCAGGCCCGGCTGCCCCAGGAGAGAGTCCTCAGACCAGCGGAGCTGACCTCCCATCTCCCAGGGGGCATCTGGCCGTTCTGTGCCGTCTCACACCACAGGGTCCCTCCAGATAGATACGGCAGCATCAGTGAGACAAGGTCTCTCGCTCCCTGCTTCACAGGTGACACGTTCTCAGTCCCCCGCTTCCTAGAGAAGCTTCAGTTTGGCAGAAACCCATGTGCCCCAGACAAGTTGCCCCCCACATACCTCCTCCGTTCTCGGCAGTTTCCTGGGACTCTTCATTTTCCAGATGTTTCCTCTTTTGTCACCGTTCCATCGTACCAACTAGAAGTCTCCCTTAGAAGATGCCTCAAGAGATGTCCAACTCCTCCTCTTCCCTACAGGTTGGCCCTTGTTGGCTCTTGGGCAATCCTTTGAAATGATTCAATACAAACAAAAATAGTCAAGTCTCCTAAATGGCTGCAAAACTTGTACCACTTAGTGAACCAGCAGTACTGCCTAGTGCTCACCAGGGCTGTTATGTTTGCAAGGTTCCCAGGCGCACAGTGGAATTCTGTGACCTCAGTGCTGACATCAGAGCATTCGGTGGACCTAGGTTGTGCACAGTGTCTGCAGTAGCACAGGCCACATTTTCAAGAACAATTCCTTTTTCCCAGCCGAAGCTTTCCCGTGAAAGGGAAAGGTTCATACCATATCTATTATAAATTGTATCATACCATGTCTATTATAAAATTCACATTTTGATTGGAGATCTTTTAATGTCTTTTCTAGAGAGATTTAATATGAATGTTTTAAATGGTCTCCAGTTTCCCTGTGGATTATTGACATTTTAAACTCTGCACTTCAATTTTCCCTCAATACGTGTACTTTTGTCACAGCTATTTCTGTACTTAAAGATGAGGAACTATATAATTGATTTCTTCATTTTTTCCCCATCTCTTTCCAAGGTACTGCATTTGATTGTGTCTTGCGACTGAGTGAAAAATGCTAGTCTTTGAGTCAGGACATTGGGCCCTTTAGCAAGTAACTCAACCTATCTGGGCTTCAGCTTCTGTATGTGCGATCAAGAGGCTTGGACTAGCTGACTTTTCAAATGCTGTGTTTCTTTGATTCACTCTCACTTACTGATCTGCTCCTTAAGAAGAGGGTCTGTTCTCATGAAGTAACAACAGTCTTTTCCTAACCTTGGGTTGGGCGGAGTTTAACTGTTCGTACTCAGTTTGTTAGTTATATTGCCTTCTACGTATGCTTAGCTCTAAATAATTTATATGGCTCTTGTGACAATTTTTAGATCTTCTTTTTTTCTTATTTTCTTTTACAGTTTCTAATTTGTTATCGCCAGTGTAGAGGAGCCTGATTGATTTTTAAAATTTATTGATCTTGTATGTGTGTGCCTTGTTGAACCGTCTTATTAGTTCCTGCTAGTTTATCTGTGGGTTCTTTTGGGTCTCCTAGATAAATGAGCATATTAAATGTAAATAATGTGTTCTTTGGATAAAGTTTATTTTCTTGCATCTATATATATAGAAGCAATATGTTGAATTGATTTAAATATTTTAATACTTACGCACCTGTTATCACAATCTAACGTTCTTTATTTTATTTTCTTTCAATCAATATTATGTTTTCAAGATTTATCCACGTGAATCCATATAGATCTAGGTCTTTGATTTTTGACTGTTTGATATTATGTGATCACATGCATATAGCATCATTTATTTTCCATTCAAGCATTATTGGACAATTGGATTGTTTCCCTCCCTTCTCTAGAACAAACAACATTTCCTAGAATATCCCTGAAGATGTCTGACAGTCGAGAAGGGCCAGGCTGCCCGAAGGATTGCTACTTGCTTTTAGCCACCTTCCAACAGGCCGTCTCCAGCCATCAATTTGAAGCACAGCTGAAATGAGAACTGCCCCAAATGTGAAGATCTTAGGAGCTTCCTAGAAGGTGGGAGGTTAATGATAGGCATCCTGCTGGGATCCCAGGGGAGTCTGAGCTGGCCTGAAGCTCATCTTCCTCCTCCACCTCTCAAGAGAAATGTGGAGGAAAGAAGACTTCAAAAACTGTGAGCAGGCAGAGGGAGGGATATTGGGGGACGAAGCTGTAACTGAGGTCTTAGAGTGGGCTGTGAGCACGCAGAGCCTCTCGAGAGCCAGGCTCTGCCTTCTGAGGACTTCTCCCCTAAGGCTGCTCATAATTCACGTGATACCAGCCATATAGAGCCGACTTGGCCCACACTGTCACAGAAAGCCTTATCAGAATCTCTTCTTCTTCATACACTCTTGTGTCTGTTACTTGGTTATTGCCTTTGGTACTCCACTGATGTGAACCACAGTCGCCAGGGGATGGAGGACACTAGTGACCCATCTTGCTCTGTGGCCTCAGTCCACAGCTGGAGGGTGAGGGAAGAGGCCAAATGAAGGTCAAGAAGGAAAGATGGAATTTGAAGAGAAGACCTGAGTTAAGGGTGTCTTCTTAAGTCTTGATGACTGAAATGTAGCTCCAGTGCCTGAAGTCCTGCTTGTTCTCAAGGCTGACCGTGGGGCTGGGTGCACTCAGTGAAGGAACCGTATACACTTAGTATTTCCTTGCCTGCTCACACTTGCCCTCCTCTGATACACCCTCTGCAAGACTGATCTTCCCCTGAAACAACTTTCCACCTGCTACTGTCATCTCAGGATCATTTGCTTCCCCTTCCTAGTGCCCCCCTAGAATGCCATTGCAGCCAATTCATAATTTGATAATCATGCTTCTTACCATAGTCTCAGCAACTTCTGAGAAATTTTATTCACTTTATTCCATAGTCTTCACCCATCAATAATCTTCCTTAACTTCCTAGCTGCAGGTTAACCCCGTTGGAATCATTTCTTTTTCTTTCTCTTCTTTGGCAAATCCTTTCTATCATTTAAGGTCTTTTTCTTTTCTCTCTACCATCCTGCCTTGCTGAACTTCTTTTTTTTCCATTTAAGTAACCTTTCAATCTCCTTCCCCAGTTTCCTCAGAAACATTGAGAGTTTATTCCTCACACGTTAGACAGCGGTTTATGAATGGCCAGGCATAATGGACTCAGAATGAGTTGGCACCCCCGAGTTACCTGTCTTGCTGGGGAGCCACAGGTGAAGGGCTGGCTGCTGGACACATGTTTGCATGGAGTCAGGCTGAGTTGCCTCAGGGTGTTTGCCCTGCACTTGTGTGTGTTTCTCCCTAGTTGGTTTCCTTGTCCAGCCACCTGTGACCTCCCTCCATCGAGCCCAGGGAATCCTTCTCATCACAGGGGTAGGATGTTTGTCTCATTTTCCATCACATCCTTTCCCCAAAGTTTGGTTGTGAGTTGTTCCCATTCCAAAGACCTTTCCTCTTTGAAGAGAAAAGAGAAAATCTTTTCTCTCCTTTTCTCTCACTTCACTTCTGCTCTATTATCTCCTCCGTCCAGAATGGCCCACTGACTCACATGGGTGTAGATCCAAAGATGGCAAGAAATGCCAGCAATTCTGAGATAATAATACGGATGGATCAGGAAAACTTGAAAACCTTTATCCCGCCACATTAAAAAAAATTGCACTTCCAGTGTATTCAGAGTCTCAGTGTAGAAACACAAATGATAGAGAAATTGAATTACACTCAAGTTTTTCTTTCCTCCTTTCCTGATTTATTCTAATCCTCAAAGTTAACATGATGAACTATTTGTTATGTAAACTGTCAGACATTTTCTACCCATGCACACTTTTTTTCACATAAGTGTGTGAACTAGGTCACTTTCAACATGCTGTGTTTCTGTGATTCACTGTCTCCCACTGAGTCATCCACTGATAAATTCATCTGTTTCATGCAGAAAGATTTCCAATAGCTAATAGCCAATGTCTGTGGAGTGCTTACTCTGTGTCAGTTTCTTGTAACTACTTTACAGATCTTTTGTACAACGTACCCATGGACCAGGTACAATTATAACCCCCAAGTGACAGATAAGTGTAGATAAGTACAAATAAATACAGTGGCCATGTGACTTTCCCAAGACACTGGGAAGGGCTTCATGTGGAGCCTGAACCTCGACATGCATCGGAAGGTCCCCACAGCAGAGAAACCATATAAGTGTGGGGAGCGTGGTAAGCACTTCAGTCAGGCCTCAAGTCTTCAGCTTCATCAGAGCATCCACACTGGAGAGAAGCCGTACAGATGTGATGTGTGTGGTAAAGTCTTTAGTCGGTCTTCACAGCTTCAGTATCACAGGCGAGTTCATACAGGGGAGAAACCTTACCAGTGTGAGACGTGTGGTAAAAGCTTCAGTTGGCGCTCCAATCTTATAAGTCAGCACAAAATGCATACTGGGGACACATTTTATGAAAGCAGCGAGAGTGGTAAGAACATCAAGGAACTGTCAGAGGATAGAAGTTCTACAAAATGTTGTTTTCAAAAAACTCACGTGCAACGTGAATTCTTGCAAGCGTCAGGTCTCATAGGAGAGAAAGTATTTTAACTTAGTTGGTGTTGAAGCAGTAGCTAAACAGATCCTAGTGTTCAGCAGAGCACACAGCAGAGATCCCTTCTGAGTGGTGCAGTAAGGGCTGCATTCAGAACTTTGACATTTATCAGATGTCACTTAGGAGATAGCACTTAGAAAGGAAAAGAGTTTGGTCTGGGCTTTAACAAAAGTGTAAGGATGAGCTAGTCAAAATTGATGTCCGTGAGAATGTGCGCTCCATGAGGGCAGGGACTTGGCTGCTGAATGTACACAACCTTATCATTGACTAGTGCTTTTAGGTGTGCTCAGTACTTGTGTTTTAAATAAACCAAAAGGGGGAAATGTATAATATATGAAAGTTGTATCCAGATGGGGAAACCTGCAAAATAAAATTAATTCAGGACATGAACTTTTGTTGAAATACTGAAAACCACTGCAGAAAACCAATCTGCAATATATATTTTTTTAATTTATTTTTGGCTGCCTTGGGTCTTTATTGCTGCACGCAGGCTTTCTCTAGTTGCAGTGAGTGGGGGCTACTTTTCATTGCAGTGTGTGGGCTTCTCATTGCAGTGGCTTCTCTTTGTGGAGCACGGGCTCTAGGTGTGCAGGCTTCAGTAGTTGTGGCACGCGGCTGAGCTGCTGTGCAGCATGTGGGATCTTCCTGGACCAGGGCTCAAACCCGTGTCCCCTGCATTGGCAGGCAGATTCTTAACCACTACGCCACCAGGGAAGGGAAGCCCCCCAATCTTCAATATTAATATGCTATTAGCCTATCGCAACTGGCTCCTTGCCTCCCGCAGCCTCTGTTCTCAAGTTGGGTGGTTATTTGAGACCCCGTCTAGTTTTCCAAGGACTGTGTTCAGTAGAAATTGAACTACCTTGTGATTTTTTTTTCTGATGGTACAGAGTGAAAAAACATGATTAACTTTGCAACAACAGTAACTGCATAGTATACAATTGATTTTTTGTCTGTCAATATTAAGGCAGGGTTTACTGTAACACTTTGAAAGTGTCACAAAAATTGTTTGTCCCTAGAAAAAAAAATTTTTAGTTGACCTTGAACTTACTGATTTCTAATTCTCTGCATTTTCATCCAGACTTTGGAATGTTTGCCTTCTAATTATTGTAGCATTTCTTCTAAAGTTCTCAGGTAGGGGCTATGCCATATTCTTCCCCCACATCCATGAGGCAAATACCCAGAAAACTTGTAGGAATCTGATAAAATTATCCAGTGTATTATTGAGACAAGACTGACATTTATGTGCTTTTCCCTATTGGTTGCAGTAAAGCATGGTTTCAGGAAAGGAGTATATATATCAGAATATATTAGATCTCTTTGATTTAGAAATCATATAATTGGAAGTTATTGATTGTGAGATTAAAATACCAAAAAGATGAACACCACATCAATGATGTCACTAAATTTTTTAATGGAAATTAGTGTACAGCTGTAAGAATTTGAGTTTTGATAGATTCCTATATTAATCTGAAGCCGGTGAAATGATGACAGGGACTTCCCTGGTGGTACAGTGGCTAAGAATTCGCCTGCCAATGCAGGGGACACGGGTTCGAGCCCTGGTCCAGGAAGATCCCACATGCTGTGGAGCAACTAAGCCCGTGTGCCACAACTACTGAGGCTGTGTGCCACAACAACTGAAGCCTACGTGCTTAGAGCCTGTGCTCCGCAACAAGAGAAGCCACTGCAATGAGAAGCCCGCGCACCGCAACGAAGAGTAGCCCACACTCACTGCAACTAGAGAAAGCCCGCACGCAGCAACGAAGACCCAATGCAGCCCAAAATAAATAAATTAAATAAAAAGTTTATTTTAAAAATTTATGACATATCATAATCGCAGGAGATACACAATATGGGCTTTGAGAGGTCACAGATTGTAGCCTTCATAGTATAATCAACCATAAATCTTTGTTAGTGTTTGTGTATGTGTGCATGTGCACACATGTATGTGTACATGCATAAGATCATGTGTAAAGGGATACTCTTCCAGAGTGGTTTTCCTAGGCAAGGAGCATTTTGTGATATTTTTCCATTTTATAACTTCATGTTATATTTTTTTCATTGAATAGTGGGTATTGCCAAAGCAGGAAATTATTTTAATAGAATTTGAAAAAGTATTAAATAATTATCCCTTGCAGTTAAGACCTCATATGATTGTTCTATATTGTCATAAGGCATATAAGATCAAAATTATGGTATGAACTCTGGAAGCCAATTTCAAAAACAAAACAGTTCTCAGATTATTTTGCATACACAGAAAAATTCATGAGTTTCAACAGTTGAAGCTTTCTTATTTATGCTGTGCTTTAACTACAGATCCATAATAGGGAGAGGGAAAATCCTGGAGCTAGAAACAAAAGTGGATATACCTACATTGTGGAGGTTTAAAAAAAAAAGTTTCTCTTGTTGAAAAGATGCACATGAGGAGAGAACTGAGCATAATAGCAGAGGACCCTCTGGATGTGGAACCAGTAAGGACAAAGCAGGTTTGGATGGCATTCCATACGCAGACCAATGGTGGTATTTTTAATATAGTTGGTTAAAGGGCTTTATTTAGCAAGTTACAGTTGACCCTTGAACAATATGGGTTTGAACTGGGCAGGTCCACTTATATGCAGGGTTTTTTTTTTAATAGTAATTACTACAGTACTACATGATCTGTGGTTGGTTGAACCCATGGTTGCAGAATTGCAGATACAGAGGAACCACGGATATGGAAGTCTGACCATAAGTTATTTATACAGATCTGTCTACCCATCCATCCATCCGTCCACCCATCTGTAGAGAGAGAGAGGGAGTGAGTGCACGTGCTAGGTATTTACAGAAGTAGATATGGAAGTGCGAGGATATACAAACACACACATGTGTATGTGATGTATATAAGCATGTATATCCACGTTTCTATTTCAGGGCTGGAGCAAGGAAAGTGTAGAATGATCCTGGAGAAAATTTACTGTGCCAGAAAGTAGGAAAGAGTGGTGGGACGTGTAAAAAGATCCAGCTTGAAGAGACTCACACTGGGTAAATCTGAGCAATTTGACCCTAAAATAAATAATTATCATACAGAATATGAATAAAAAAAGAGGAAGGGAGGGAAGGAAGGGCTCTCATAATAGAATGCCAAACCATAAACATATAGAAGGAATGACGTAATGTAAAAATCATTATTTACAACCATCATAGTAATGATAGGTTCTGGCAAGAGTAATCAATGAATTATAAAACTACTGGTTGAAAGTTTACAAGGAGCAGGATGCTACAAAACCCCAAATATCTCTCCACAAAGTATTGATCACAACAAGAAATACAGTAGGTATAAATTTGGTGAACACTACCTTAGCCAAGAGGTGAACATTATCAATAACAGAACAAACGAACGTTTTAGATCTCTGGGGTATGATATACTGAGAAGGACGCAACGTTGCTTCAGGATTATTTCTGAGAGAAATAAACAACCAGATCTTATCACAAGGAAGCATCCACGTTGAGAGTCTCCTGTTTCACAGTTATGACCACAGGGAGCATAACTGGCCAAAGGTCCCAGCTGCTGCTCTTAAATCCATCACCACGTTTGCCTGGAGGCCGGCCTTGCCCCTGATTGCTCCTAGTCAGCACAGCAGGGATCCTAAGGCAGGCCATTTCTTGGAGACCAGGATTCCTCTGTCCAGTGACCTTTTTTCAAGGACTCTGACAGCCTTGAAGGATTTTACGTAGATGACAAGGCAGTCTCGGATGATTTACCAAATCTTTCTTCCAAATCTTCACTCAGGGTCAGACTTGCACTATGCGCTGATAGTTCTGCCAGCCTTCCAGAGCTCCCTGCCATTTTCTCTCCGATGTTTCCCCCAATGAAATATTTGTTCATTAAAGTCTTTCTCAGCACTTTGCCGTCTAGTTCTTGGAGGACCAGGACAAAGCCCAAACCCTAGAAGCATCCCTTTTTGGCTCTTTCTAGTAACCTTCCTTTCCATATGGTAGCCACTAATTTGTAATGGTGTAGATTCACTTAGCCTATTTTGTACTTGATATAAATGGAGTCATGTAATAGGTGCTATTTTGTGTTGGCTTCATTTGCTCCACAGTATATCCATGACATTTATCCATATTGATGGGAGTGGATACCGTTGATTCATTTTCATTGGTGGATATTATTGCAGTGTGTAAACATATCAAAATCTATTTATTAATCCCATTATTGGTGGGTATTGGGTACTTCCCCATTCTTGGCTATCACAGTTAGTGGTGATGTGAGCAATCTAGAATGTGCCTTGTGCACTTGTTTGAGGGATATTTCTATGGGTGGAACCAAAGGGTTATAGGGTATATGTTCAACTTTGGTAGATACAGTTGACCCTTGAAGAATGCATGGGCATGAGGGATGCATCTGAGTCTTTTATTCCATAGATGTTTTTAAAATCTCTCTCACTTTTGGCCCAAGAGTGCTGCGTTTGGGTTTACGGTGTTTCTTAACTTTGAAATAGTCCAATTTTTCAATTTTTTCTTTCACAGTTGGTGATTTTTTTGGTCTTAAGAAATTCTTCCTACTCCAAGGCAAAAAGGCTGTTATCTTACGTTTCTTTCCTAAAGCATCATTGTTTACTTTTCAAATTTAAGTCTGCAGATCTTCTGGAATTTATATTTTTATATCCTATGCAGTAATGATTAATATTTTTCCCATATGGATATCCAGCTGACTGAGAACCAATAGTTGACCCTTGGACAACATGGGTTTAAACTACACAAGTGCACTTATACGAGGATTTTTTTTTAATAGTAAATACTGCACTACTACACGATCCAAGGTTGGTTCAATCCTCAGATGCAGAATTGCCGATTATGGAGAAACCGTGTACGTACAGAGGACTGGCTATAAGTTATACTTGGATTTTCAACTTAGCAGAGGGTTGGCACCCCTAACCCCCTTGAACCCTAGTTCAAGGATCAACTGTATTAACAAGAGTTCTTTCCCCTCTCTGCTGCAGTGTTTTCTTTTCTTTCTTTTTTCTTTTGGCCGTGCTGCGTGGCTTGCAGGATCTCAGTTCCCTGACCAGGGATTGAACCAGGGTCACCACAGTGAAAGCGCCAAATCCTTACCACTAGACCACCAGGGAGCTCCCTGCAGTGTTTTCTTTTTACACGTTGTTATAATGTCTGTTTCAACATGGATTTTGATGTCTATTATCTTGTCTATCCTTGAGCAAACACCAGACTATCTTATATTGTAGATTTATAGTAAGGTTTAATGTGACTAATATCTTTCTTTTCATTCTTCTTTCAGATTGTCCCAGCTCTTCTTTTATTTTTTATTTTTATGTTTTTTTAGATGTTGGGGGTAGGAGTTTATTTACTTATTTTTGCTGTGTTGGGTCTTCGTTTCTGTGCGAGGGCTTTCTTTAGTTGTGGCAAGCGGGGGCCACTCCTCATCGTGGTGCGTGGGCCTCACTATCACGGCCTCTTGTTGGGGAGCACAGGCTCCAGACGCGCAGGCTCAGTACGTGGCTCACGGGCCTAGTTGCTCCGTGGCATGTGGGATCTTCCCAGACCAGGGCTCAAACCCGTGTCCCCTGCATTAGCAGGCAGATTCTCAACCACTGCGCCACCAGGGAAGCCCCCAGCTCTTCTTGTAGCTCTTTGCTTTCCCACATAATATTTGTAAACATCTCATCAATTTCCAAGGGAAAAAATGCTGATGTTTTTATTGGGGTTTGATTGAGCCTATAGATCATTTTGAGGATTACTGATATCTTTGTAATATTGAATCTTCAAGCCATGAATATCACTATTTTTAAGAATTTCTCTTGGAGAAAAATAAAAGTGGATCCCATGTAATAAAATGTACATAAATAGACTCCAAAATATTTAAAGGACCTACATGTGAAAGATAAGTCTAGAAAGTTAATTTTTAAAAGGTAGAAATATATTTTTTCACCTGAGGAGTTTCAGAAGCACAGATGTTAAGAAATTATTGGTTTATTATCTTATAATTAAAGATTTCTATTCCATGAAGAACACAATAGAAAAATTTTAGAAACACGTGCCCAATTAGGAAAGGATACTTGTAATTGGTAAAACTGAAAAGGTATTAATAATCAGAATATGTAATAGAAATGAGGAAGAAAAAGATAGCATCCACATTAGAAAATGGGGCAAAAGTTTTAAGTAGACACTTATAGATGAAGCTACCAAGCATTTGAAAAAAAGATCAAACTTATTAGAAATCAGAGAAATTTAACTAAAACAAGATACTACTATACATTTAATACACTAGCAAAACGGTGATGAGTCGTCCAAATGAAGGTAAGTGGTTGCACAAAAACCTGACGTGCAACTCTTTGGTAATCTGGACTGGTGTAGCCGTTCAGGAAGTCAATCTGGCTATATTATTAAAGTATACATATTTGCTATGAAATAATTTCACTCGGGTATGTGTTCCAAAGAAATTCTCAGATACGTCTATAAACAAATGTAAGAAGATGTTTATTTTATTATCATTGGCATGGCAGTTGGAAGAGTACAGGTAAAATGTGGGTGCAGAAAATGGAACTCTATGAAACAAATTAGATAGAGGGGTGAATGTTTTTTGTGTTTGTTTGTTTTTCTGCGGTACGTGGGCCTCTCGCTGTTGTGGCCTCTCCCGCTGCGGAGCACAGGCTCCGGACGTGCAGGCTCAGCAGCCATGGCTCACGGGCCCAGCCGCTCCACGGCATGTGGGATTTTCCCAGACTGGGGCATGAACCCGCGTCCCCTGCATCGGCAGGCAGACTCTCAACCACTGTGCCACCAGGGAAGCCTGGATGGGTGAATCTTAAAAATATACTCCTGAATGAAGGAAATAAACACCAGAATGAATTTTATGACACAATATTATTTATATGAATTGAAAATATACACAAGTGCCCATTTTGCACAAGAACACACCCAAAAGAAAACACATCAAACAAATTAGAATGGTAGCTTACGGGGTAGAGAAGGGAGTGGAGGGTGCCATAGGGAACAGGAGGTGAATAAATAAAACTTAATCATGTTACCGTATTTCATCATGCTATATCCAAGATTTCACTTTCCTTGTAGTGGAAAGAAATCCTGTGTGCTATGTTGGCTTAAGTCAGGAATAGTTCTTGGAGGATATTTTCCTGAAAGAATTTGGAACACATTTTTGAAAAAATCTTTGTTTATACTATGGATGATCTTTTTTTGTTTGTTTTGTTTGTTTCTTTAATTTCTGTTTTGTGGGTGTGTGTGGGATCTACTTTATTTTTGTATTTCATTCATCTGATCTTATATTTTTCCATCTGCCTTCTTCAGTTTTATTATTCATTTATTAATTTCCTGAAATGGATGTTTTCTGAATCAATTTTCAACTTCCTTTCTACTTTATTTGTTTTGTTTTGTTTTGTTTTTGTTTTCCTTGCTGTACGCGGGCCTCTCACTGTTGTGGCCTCTCCCGTTGCGGAGCACAGGCTCCGGACGCCCAGGCTCAGCGGCCATGGCTCACGGGCCCAGCCGCTCCGTGGTATGTGGGATCTTCCCGGACCAGGGCACGAACCCATGTCCCCTGCATCGGCAGGCGGACTCTCAACCACTGCGCCACCAGGGAAGCCCCCCTTTCTACTTTAATATATGCTTTTAAGGCTCAACATTTCCCTCTATGTATGTGTTCCAATCTCCAGATCCAATTATGAATTTGAATGTTTCTCTTCATGGTTCTGTCAATGTTTGCTTTATAAAGTATCAGCTGAAGTTATTAGTTTCTGAGAATTTGAAACTTTTATGACTGTGAAGTGTCCCTCCGTATGTCAAGTAATGCTTTTTCCTTCCCCTTAAAGTTCACTTGGTCAAATAGCAATGTCACAGATTTTATAATTACAGAAATAACTTGAGACCTAGGATGTTGATGTCTGTCTCTAGAAAGGATTTTCCCTTGCTTCTGCACGGGTTGTAAGATGCTAACAAAACACGTTCACCTTTACACAATTTCAGGGAATGAGGTGTTTTGGCGTTTGGCTTCAGTCCCTGCCAAAGAAAGCCCAGTTTCCTTCTCCCCTTATTCCAATGGTGAAACTCTTTGGGGTTTACCAGGAAGCCTTCGTGGCTGTTAATGCTTTTATGTCGCTTAGCCTCTTGAAGACGTCCAAAATTCGACTGAGTTTGTACGCCTTTCAATGAACAGAATCTACACTCTTCTGAGGCCTACACAGTAGAACGGCAAGACGGCCTGAGACCTTCTCAGGGATTCCGGAAAGTGAAAACATGTAGTCCAGAGCTCGTGCCGGTAGACACCCCCGCACCCACCCTTGCATTCTGGGACATGTAGTCCAGAGCTCGTAAACTCGTGTAGTCCCATATACTGCAGCTACAGTAACGCCTCGCTGTAAAGGTTTACCCGCGGAATTCTGGGAAATATGGTCCAGGAGTTCCGGGTTAGTCGCAGGCACTTCCGCCCCAGGAGGACACGTAGCAGCCATGTTCTGCCTGGTGACGGTGTTTCAGGTCCGCTCTTCACGACCCATTCAAGCTTCCCCTTTGCAGACCTTTCATTTTGGGAGAAAGAGGAGGAGCGGCTAAAAGCGGAGGTTTGAGGGCCTGGAGTGGTGATGTACGTCCCGCGGGCGGAGCTTCTTTGCGTTTGGTAACGTAGCCGGGATGGGGTGGGCTCAGGTCGTGCCTCCTGGGGTTTGAGGGTCTCCCCGGTTTTCTTCACCCCTAACCTGACCCCGTCCCCCACCTATGAGCTAGCCCTACCGCTTCATACGGCGTCACACTGGGTGAGTTGCTTAACTCCTCTGTGCCTCCGTTGCTGTTCGGTAAAAGGGGGGAAAAAGGAATGCCTTGTTAATATAGTGTTGTGAGGAGAAACGAGATAGCACAAGTAAAAGGTCTACAACTGCCTGATACATTGTTGGTATTAATACTACGCTAATTCGGGAGGCACCCATTTCGCAGCGGGATTCTGTGAGCCCAGGAAGCTGAATTGTCCTGGACTCCTGGCCTGTTTTGGAAGGAGAGGACTTCTAGCTGGTACGGGGGCGGAAGGGGGTGCGGTATGAATTAGTGGGGATGGAAACACAGCCCTGGTATTTCACAGTCTCCTTTCCTTCCCCAGCCCTGGCTTCTCAAAAAGCACTGCACGGAGGAAGAGGCAGCAGAGCCCCACGTGAGTAGGACTTGGCATTCTTCTACTTAAGATATTCCTATAAATTGTAGAACGTATGAGACATGGGTAAGGATGATAACTGAGCCTTGGTCACTAATTTCCATTCTAAAAGCTTTATGCAAATGAACACATTTCCATCAGGCGGTGGCTCTGTGAATTGGTACTGCTGTTTTCTCTACTTTAAGGCAGGGAACACAACCCTGTTGGCCCATCCTCACCCAGATGGTAGGAGGCAGAGCTGGGGTTGGGACCCAGGCAGTTTGAGTCCAGCAGCTGAGTTTGCTAATCCCTTTGGTATATTCTCTTTGAGCATAGGGTACTGGCTAGAATCATATCATGAAAGGAGGTTGGGACTTAATTGTGGGGACCTTGAGAGCAAGGTTTAGGCTATTTTATGAGTGTTTAAGATAGTTTTCTCAACTGGGTCATTTATTTTATTTCAAATAATATGTATATCATAGAAGTAGCATAATCATTATGGAAAAATGCAGATATATACATAAAGAAAAATTTTAATTATCTGTAACTTTAGGATGTAAAGATAACAGTTGTTAATGTTTTAGTGCCTTTTTGTCTGGTTACTCTTTGTGTATGTTTCTGTGTAGCGGAGGCTGTTTTTTTGTGGGACTGATGTTACACTGCAGTGCTACTCAAATTGTGTTCCACAAACCAGCGGCATTGGCATCACTTGGATAGAAATGCCCAGCCTTGAGCCCCATTCGAGACCTTCTGATTTATAATTTCTGCGTAGGGGGTCCAGGAGGCTGCATTCCAACAAGATCCCGCAGTAATTCACATGCACGTGAAAATTCGAGAAGCTCAAGAGAGGGTCTTTTCTGGAAACTGAGGCCGAGGAAATTGACCCTGCTGGATGTCACAGATAAAACTGAGCTGGCTTCACCAAAGGCCTACTTAGTCCAATGATTTTATTCCCCCACTAATTATTGTCAACTGTCAGGGCCCCTTTCAGAATCCTGAATTGAGCAGAAGACAGCTAGCAAGTGTAGAGTCAAAATGGAGGTCGTTAGAAGTTGTGAAGATATCTCTCTCCCAAGCTTTGGGGAGTGGAATCATTGCCATCTTTTGTACTAGATCGAACCCGGGCCCCCTGCATTGGGAATGTGGCGTCTTATCCACTGCACCACCAGGGAAGTCTCCCATTTATTTCTTAAACGTTCCTATATTTATAATGATATAATTACAATTCAGATTCCTGTCTTTTTTTCATTTGAATTAGGTATGGACTGTCAAACTATTTTTTATTGTTGTTGCAGAATCCTGGCTTTTATTAGTTCTCTTTACCTCTGTGCATAATTGTCAAAAGGGTACTTCCTGTTTAAAAAGAAACTTAACGTATTTTTATACCTTTTGTAAAAAGTTGTCCATGTCAATTTAAATATTATTGTTGCAGTCACAAAATCTTTAGGAAGACAAGCAGAGATTTTCAGAAGTCTATAAAGACTCTCACATAACAGGGCAACAACGTACGACCTCCACATGTCTGACAGTCTTCTGTTGGTAGAAATCACATCTCTAAGGATAATTTCTAACTAAAATATCATCTGCTTTACCGCAGTTGCTAAGAAATAAGAAACCCTGACAGTGGTGTTCTCAGAGCTTCCTACCTTATGATGATCTCACGAGGTGGATGCCCGTGTTCTCCCCTACTGGCAGAAGACAGAACTGAGGCGAAGAGATGTGAATAATTTGCCCAGGGTGACACTGCTAGTGAATGGCGTAGCCTGATCAGAGCCCATGCATATTGACTCCAAAACCTACTCTGACTTACATGGTCTCTGTTTACCCTATACGCAGAATAAGAATGACCCCTGTGGAAGCTGCAGGCACACTGTGAGGGGGCCACTGTGTATGGCTGGGCAGGTCATTCCTCACACAGCCACTGAGGGGGTTCACGGGGGCATCTGGTATCTGCGTGGGGCTCTGCTCATCAAGCATAATCAGCTGTAGCCACCCCGAGGACTGGGAGCCTTGGTAATTCACAATGAGCACCACGTGGGTTAGTGACTTCTTTTTCTTTAAACCAGTTTCCAGTTTGACTTCTTCTTTCCCTGTCTGTCTTGCTAGGACTCTGCACTGCCCCAGAAGGAGAGAGAAAATGAGCACATTCCAGGTGAGTAGAGCTTGCCTTTCTTGCTGTTAAAAACGCCATTTTTGTACTCAGGTTGGACACAGGTTTTCCTCTTTTTTTTCTTTTTCTTTTTTTTTTTTGATTGGAGTATAGTTGATTTACAATGTATTAATTTCAGGTGTACAGCAAAGTGATTCAGTTATACATATATATACATATATTTTCAGATTCTTTTCCCTTATAGGTTATTACGAAATATTGGGTATAGTTCCATATGGGTTTTCTCTTTCAAGGAGAGTCTAAGCATATGAGGACCTGAGTGTGCCATGTGTGCTTTTTTTAAAATTCCTGTTAAATTTAATTGGTTTCGGTTTTAATTTTTGTTTTATTTCATCATTTTTTTTTATTTTACAAGTAAAAGAAAAATTAAGGGAAATGAAGGACATCTTCCAGTCTACTGCTTACCTGCTTACAAATTAGCTGCTTTTATATTTCTGTAATCTCTTCATCATATGTATTCATGGATGTGTATTTGTATTTATAACATAGATACAGTTTTAAATTGTTTTTTTCATTTAATACTA
Organism: Mesoplodon mirus; assembly: GCF_964341445.2. NCBI lineage: Eukaryota > Metazoa > Chordata > Mammalia > Artiodactyla > Ziphiidae > Mesoplodon > Mesoplodon mirus. The sequence continues at coordinate 178,854 of NW_028295795.1, forward strand.
GCTAACATTCACTTTTAATTGCTTTATCATGTTCCTGCAAACTTATGCACCTATTTTTTTTTTTTTTTCTGGTATGCGGGCCTCTCACTGTTGTGGCCTCTCCCGTTGCGGGGCACAGGCTCCGGACGCGCAGGCTCAGCGGCCATGGCTCACGGGCCCAGCTGCTCCGCGGCATGTGGGATCTTCCCGGACCGGGGCACGAACCCGTGTCCCCTGCATCGGCAGGCGGACTCTCAACCACTGCGCCACCAGGGGAGCCCTGCACCTATTCTTTAAACTATTCTTTATGCACAGACATTTAGTTTAAAGACTTCTCCTGTTTTAGGAGCACTACAGTGACAGTGTTCCTGATTTAACCTTTTTCTCAAAATATCTGTTCTGAAGAATATTGCCCCTTTTTGCCCTTAACATAGTAGGTTTAGGTATTCAGAATTTAAGAGGTATGTTTTACATGTGGTGCCTTGGATGTTTTTTGGTAGAATATCCAAATACGGCAGAGCACAGCAGGATCAAACTGCTGCTTCACGCAGAAAAAATCAGGTATTGTTGGAAGTTTTCTCACGACCAGAGTTAGATTCAGTCTTCCCCATGCTTGAGTCAGACCCTTTGTGTATTTTATTTACTGGTTTGTTTCTTTTTCCATCTTAGATTTTTTTCTAATCAGAGTAATGCATGACCTTAGTTTAAAAAGTCCAGTGGTACTTAAAGCACTTGTCACTGCATAGACAGCTCAGAACAATTGTATAAAGAGGTGCTTGGTTTCATCTTTGTTTTAAATATAAAGAATCGGGGTTGTGAAAAAAGGAGGAACCAACTCAGACTCACCCAGAAAACCAAGGGTCTGGAGTCAGAGTATTGCATTCAAGCGAAAGACAGAAACGGGGAAAGAGAGAGTTTTCATTCAGAGACCTGGCATGGCCTTTTGGTTAGTTTCCACATATAACACTCCTTCTCAGCTGGTTCCCACCTCAGTGAGAAAGCAGGTGCCATCAAATACTGCCAGGACTAAATTGGTAACTGTTTCTGGGGCACTTGGCAATAATAATTAAACAGTGAAAGCTTTTTAGTTCAGGATCCAGTGGTTAGAATTCTAGGGAGTTTACTTATGAGTTGTCTGAGAGCCCCAGGTAAACACACAAAGCTTTCTCTTTCATAGCTGCACGTCCAGTGAGGCTGAGGAAAGTCAGTGTGTGGCATTGGCAGGATGGAAGGAGGGGGTGCTGGGAAGTCTGCACACCTCACAGGAGCCGGAGCAACTTCCCATCCTCCTCGTCTCCTCGGGGCTGCCCCTCTTCCACTGGCCACTGGGTATAAGATTGAGGTGGTGTTGTTTGTCGTAGGAGGCGGTGACCTTCAAGGACGTGGCCGTGGCCTTCACAGAGGAGGAGCTGGGGCTGCTGGACTCGGCCCAGAGGAAGCTGTACCAGGATGTGATGGTGGAACACTTCGGGAACCTGGTCTCAGTGGGTGAGGACAGCCTTTCTCTGCGAGTGTCTTTGTGACCTTGGTGTTTCAAGGCTTTGGGCCTCTTGAGGTGGTTCCCTGAGTTTGGGGACCAGACTTTTGCAATTCCTGTGGGACACGAGAGGATGTCTCTGGTCTTTCCAAACAGTGTGTTTCAGGTCCTTTTCAATTATTTTGTAAAAGAACTGTAAATCGGCAGTATCTTGCTGTACCTTGTGTATTCTTCTTCAGATTTCCCTCCCTGCCATTAGTGGATCATAAAGCCAATTTATTGAGCCCTACGTGTGACTTTTTAATGAAATAAAATAGTATAGAAAATATCAGAGTTTCTTAGGAAGAGTACAACACATTGCAGCAGAAACTCTGGGCGATGGCATGAGTGGTGTGAGAGCCAGTGGGAACAGATTTCATGAAAAGAGACATTGGTTAGATATAGGTCATTCAAGCTTCGTTTTAGTAATGTATACTTTTCTACCTGTGTATCTAGGTTGTGAAATAAATGCTGTTTCTTCAGTGGGTCGTGATACAAAGTTTGAAAAACACAGCTTTCAATACCTTGAATATGCAGTTGGAACTCAAATTTCTAGTAAACTTTCGCTCTAGCCCGTTCATGTTAACTTGTGACTTTGCATGTTCTCATTCTTCAAACGAGATACAAAACATATAGAAAGAGAAGAGAGGTTTTGGTTGATGAATTCAGCAACCCAGATAGAAATTTAGGTGAGAACCAAGCAGCCATGAGTTCCTGTGGTTAGCTCTCTATCTGTTTTGCTTCTCACCAGCCCTGTGCTGTCCATCACCTGGTCCCAGTTGGAAATCTCTTTCCAGGATTATTGCATAGTCTTTGTACTGGTCACCTGTTGCCACCCTTCTCCTCCCACAGTTTGTTCTTTAGGTGGCAAAGTGATCTTTTGTAACTTTAAGTCAGGTTATGTTCTTGTTTCAGAATTCTCTTGTGGCTTCTTTTACTTAGAATAAAAACCACTTAAAGTGGCTTCTAGAGCCTTCTGTGGGCTGCTGTTCGTTCTCCACCACCTCCCTGAATACACCACCTCTCCTCCCTCTTACCCTATCTTTTCCAGACCTGCAAAGGATGCTTCTGCCACAGAGCCTTTTCCTGGTCCTTCTCTCTGCCTGGAATACTCTTTCACCTGTAATCTTTTAGGCCTCTACTTCTTTCAGTCAGTCGCCTTAAAGATGAGGAGGTGGCTGTCCTCTGACCACCCTATGGAAAATACAGTCCTCTCTTTCTTACTCTCTCTGCCCTGCCTTGTTTTGTCTCTAAGCGTTTCACTCATGTACATTTTGTTCACCTGTTTCTCACCTCTCTTTCTTCCACTGGAGGGTAATCCAGGAGTGCAGGAGGAATTCGGTCTGTTATATGTTTATTGCTCACTAGCCTCAGTGCTTAGCATAGTCTTGGTACATGACAGGAACTCTTAAATATTTCTTGAATAAACGAATGAGTTAATGGATAGAGAAATTAGCCTTCCATGAAAATAGCTAGTAGGCGGTGAACAAATCCGAGTGAATAAGGGATATTGCTAAATGTTTTTTTGTCTTCAAATGAATTCCTAGCCTAATTCTAACTTCTCAGGTGCCCATGATGTGTGTATGTGTGTGTTTGCCTTTCTGTACAAGTTGGCCCTCATCAACTTGCACAAAAAATATGTACAGAACCTGTAATTATAACCAAACTGAGTAAAATGCTTTCCCTGTGACTTTCCTTGAGCTCTCAGTAGCAGAGCAAATTCATTTGGGGAGGAAATACTGTTGTGAATGAGGATTCTTATGTCTACTTCTTAGGTAACCCTCCCACAGAAGGAAAGAAATTTCTATTTCCTTATCCCTTATACCAGGGGAGAACAGGTCTCAGAAAACAGCCAGCTGGTGAGTTAGCCTTTCCCTTAAAAGATTTGCCCCGCTGCGTCCCATTTGCCTCCTCCAAAGCCCACCTCACTAATAAGAAATCGATCTTTGTTAGCTGTACAAACATTTTGTGTGTGTGTGTGTGTGTGCATTTGTATGTATCTTGTAGAAGGCATTTTAGATAATGTCACCTTGAGTGCTTTGATCATTCTTTAATAGTTTCTAGTCTGTTTCTTCTCAATACTTATCACAGGCTATGGAATTTATTCCCAGCTCACTCATAAAGCCCATTCTTCACTTTGGAACTCATTCTTGTTAAAGACCAATGTATCTGTGTCCAAAAATTTTCCATGCTGTTTTTAAAGAGACAGCATTCTTCCCTAGCCTCTACATTTTGACTCCTGCTTGGCAGGGGGAGTGGAGGAACATATTAGGCAGCACAAATGCCTGAGAAGGATCCAGTGCATAGGTCTTCATGCTTTTTTTTAACCCCACTGATTCTTAGACCCTTTTTTAAAATTAATTAATTGTTGGTTGCATTGGGTCTTGGTTGCTGCATATGGGCTTTTCTCTCGTTGTGGTGAGTGGGAGCAGCTCTTCGTTGTGGTGCGCAGGCTTCTCATTGCAGTGGCTTCTCTTGTTTCAGAGCACGGTCTCTAGGAACGCGGGCTTCAGTAGTTGTGGCACGTGGGCTCAGTAGTTGTGGCTCACGGGCTTAGTTGCTCTGCGGCATGTGGGATCTTCCCGGACCAGGGCTCGAACCTGTGTCCCCTGCACTGGCAGGCAGATTATTAACCACTGTGCCACCGGGGCAGTCCCGGTTTTTAGCCCCTTTCATATCCTCCTCAGCACTAACCCCCTTGGTGTGCTGCCGCCTCGGGTGCAGCCTTTCAACTTAAGCCAAACTGTACTTTCCAGTCCTTTTCCTGTATCTGATACCTGACTTGTAAAAGCTGTTTCGCTTCTCTGACTTGGTTCAAACTTAACCTGGGATTCAGAATTGTAGAGAATCCTAGAAATCAAACTGAGTTCACCTGTGCATGCATTTCTTGAGCCCTGACTAACTGCTAGGCACTGTTAAAGCTGTGAGCACAGCAAAATGCTTGTCTTTATTGATACTGTGTTATGGTAGGAATGACATGTAATTTTTGAAAGATGATTGAAATAGTATGTCAGAGTAGTCATTTGGTTTTAAATGGGTTTCATTAATGCTAAGTATTTGGGAGTTTAACAGACCATCTCTTGGTTTCTGTTAGTATATAAACCAGAGAACTTCATTTGTCGTGCGAAAGATAAGCTGAACCATCCTGAGGTTCATTAAAGTCCCATACTGTGTCTTAAGTGTAAAATCTTGAATCTTTGAACAAAGCTTTCACGTGTCCACATCTCTGAATTCTCTGTCCCTCTAGAAGAAAACAATCAAAGTGAGTTGAGGGCCGTTCAAGACAGAGGATCACGTGAAGAGCTTTCCTGCTGGCAAATCTGGCAACAAATTGCAAATGACTTAACCAGATGCCAAGACTCCATGATAAATAGTTGTCAGTTCCACAAACAAGGTGATTCCCCCTGCCAGATTGGGGCAGGACTCTATTCAAATTTCTGAAGATGAGAACCGTATATTAAATGATAAAGCAGGTGATCCCAGTAGTCCTGGAAATCCAAGGTTTGCAACTTTGAGAGCCCAGGATTCTTGGAGGAAAACTTCATTGGCTGAGTCACAGAATTATCAGAATAGACACCAGCAAATTTCCATGAAAAATAAACTGTGTCAGTGTAAAGAGGATGTTGACACCATCAGTTGGATTTCACATCACCTTGATGCTCATGGAGTACACAAGGGTCAAAAACCTTACGGCTACAGTGATTATAGAAAAGATAGCACGAGGGTTTCAACACTGGATCAGAATACTATGATTCACACGGGACAAAAACCTTACCAGTGTAATGAATGTAAAGAAACCTTCACCGATCTCTCCACCTTTGATCTTCACCAGCAATTACACTCAAAAGAGAAGTCTCATACGTGCAGTGAGTGTGGAAAAGGCTTCCGTTACAGCTCGGTTCTTCATATTCATCAGAGAGTTCACGTGGGAGGAGAACACAGTGAGTGTGATGAGTGTGGCAAGGAGTTCAGTCAGAGCTCCCAGCTGCAGACTCCTCAGAAAGTCCACACTGTAGAGAAACCATTCAAATGTGGGGAATGTGGGAAAGGCTTCAGTCGTAGGTCAGCACTTAACTATTCATTGTAAAGTCCACACGGGAGAGAAACCTTATAATTGTGAGGAGTGTGGGAGGGCCTTCAGTCAGGCCTCTCACCTTCAGGACCATCAGAGAGTCCACACTGGGGAGAAACCATTCAAATGTGACACATGTGATAAGAGCTTCAGTCGGAATTCACACCTTCAGTCCCATCAGAGAGTCCATACGGGAGAGAAACCGTACAAATGTGAGGAGTGTGGGAAGGGCTTCATTTGTAGCTCAAATCTATACATTCATCAGAGGGTCCACACAGGAGAAAAACCCTACAAATGTGAGGAATGTGGGAAAGGCTTTAGTCGGCCTTCAAGTCTTCAGGCCCATCAGGGAGTCCACACTGGAGAGAAATCATACATACGTAATGTGTGTGGTAAAGGCTTTACTCTGAGTTCAAACCTTCAGGCACATCAAAGAGTCCATACAGGAGAGAAACCATACAACTGTAAGGAGTGTGGGAAGAGCTTCAGGAGGAACTCCCATTATCAAGTTCATCTGGTTGTCCACACAGGGGAGAAGCCCTATAAATGTGAGGTATGTGGGAAGGGCTTCCGTCAGAGTTCATATCTTCAAATCCATCAGAAGGCCCACAGTGTAGAGAAACCTTACAAGTGTGAGGAGTGTGGGCAGGGCTTCAATCAGAGTTCACGACTTCAGATCCACCAGCTGATCCATACCGGTGAGAAACCATACAAATGTGAAGAGTGTGGGAAGGGATTCAGTCGTAGAGCAGATCTTAAAATTCATTGCAGAATCCACACCGGAGAGAAACCGTATAATTGTGAGGAGTGTGGGAAAGTCTTCAGGCAGGCCTCAAATCTTCTGGCCCATGAGAGAGTCCACAGCAGAGAAAAACCATTCAAATGTGAAGAGTGTGGGAAGAGCTTTGGTCGGAGTTCACACCTTCAAGCCCATCAAAAAGTCCACACTGGAGAAAAGCCATACAAATGTGAGGAGTGTGGGAAGGGCTTCAAGTGGAGCCTGAACCTCGACATGCATCAGAGGGTCCACACAGGAGAGAAACCATATAAGTGTGGGGAGTGTGGGAAGCACTTCATTCAGGCCTCAAGTCTTCAGCTTCATCAAAGCGTCCACACTGGAGAGAAGCCGTACAGATGTGACAGATGCAGTAAGGTCTTCAGTCGGCCTTCACAGCTACAGTCTCATCAAAGAGTGCACACAGGGGAGAAGCCTTACAAGTGTGAGACCTGTGGTAAGAGCTTCAGTTGGCGCTCCAGTCTAACAGTTCATCACAGAATCCATGCTGCTGATAAATCCTATAAAAGGGATAGGAGTGGTAAGACCATCAGAGAGCCCACACATGAAGAAAGTTCCATAAAATGATTAAAACAAAACCAAAACCAACTCAGGTGTCATGTGAATTCTTCCAGTCATCAAGTTCAAAAGAAAAAAAAAATCATTTGTTTCATTAAAGTCGGTGTTTCAGCCATAGCTCAACATGTCCCAGTAGTCAGGAGGCCACACGGCAGAGAACTCTGGTAAATGGTGTAGTAAGTTTGAACTTTGACCTCTATTAAATATTAGGGGAGAAGCCTTAGAGTGAGTTTTAGCAGGCCTTGTACAAAAGTATGATGAACATGCCAAAATGTATGCTCATTACAACGTAAATTCCACGAATGCAGCGACGTTTGTTCTCAATCTACAGTCTGAACATTGTCAGCTACTTTGTAGGTTCTCGATATTTGTTCAGTTAATGAATGAGGAAAAACTTTTTGAAAATTATGTTGCAATCCCCTCCAAAATTTCATAAAAAATTGTATTCAGAGCAGTTAACCTAAATCTGGCCTTAAAAGTAATTCAGGGAGAGAAACTTCCGGGTAAGATGGCGGAAGAGTAAGACGCGGAGATCACCTTCCTCCCCACGGATACAACAGAAATACAGCTACACGTGGAACAACTCCTACAGAACACCTACTGAACGCTGGCAGAAGACCCCAGACCTCCCAAAAGGCAAGAAACTCCCCACATACCTGGGTAGGGCAAAGCGGAGAGATACGCACACAGAGGATCGGTGCCGAGCGGCACTCACTAGCCCGAGAGGCTTGTCTGCTTGCCCGCCGGGGCGCGCAGTGCTGGAAGCTGAGGCTCGGGCTTCGGTCAGAGCGCAGGGAGAGGACTGGGGCTGGCGGCGAGAACTCAGCCTGAAGGGGGCTAATGTGCCACAGCTAGCCGGGAGGGAGTCCGGGAAAACTCTGGAGCTGCCGAAGAGGCAAGAGACTTTTTCTTCCCTCTTGGTTTCCTGGTGCGCGAGGAGAGGGGATTAAGAGCGCTGCTTAAAGGGGCTCCACGGATGGGCGCGAGTCGCGACTGAAAGCGCGGAGCCCAGTGACAGGCGTGGGACGCTGGGGCTGCTGCTGCCGCCGCCAAGAAGCCTGTGTGCGAGCGCAGGTCACTGCCCACACCGCCCTTCCGGGAGCCTGTGCAGCCCGCCAATGCCGGGGTCCCGGGATCCAGGGGCGGCTTCCCTGGGAGAACGCACGGCGCGCCTCGGGCTGGTGCAACGTCACGCCGACCTCTGCCGCTGCAGGCTCGCCACGCACTCCGTGCCCCTCCCTCCCTCCCGGCCTGAGTGAGCCAGAGTCCCCGAAGAGGCTGCTCCTTTAACCCTGTCCTATCTGAGCGAAGAACAGACGCCCTCCGGCGACCTACACGCAGAGGCGGGGCCAAATCCAAAGCTGAGACCCAGGAGCTGTGAGAACAAAGAAGAGAAAGGGAAACCTCTCCCAGCAGCCTCAGATGCAGCGGATTAAAGCTCCACAATCAACTTGATGTACCCTGCATCTGTGGAATACGTGAATAGACAACACATCATCCCAAATTGAGGAGCCCGGAGTCAGTGCTGTGCCTCTGAGGTGGGAGAGCCAACTTCAGGACACTGGTCCACAAGAGACCTCCCAGCTCCACATAATATCAAATGGCGAAAATCTTCCAGAGATCTCCATCTCAACACCAGCACCCAGCTTCACTCAACGACCAGCAGGCTACAGTGCTGGACACCCTGAGCCAAACAACTAGCAAGACAGGAACACAACGCCACCCATTAGCAGAGAGGTGGCCTAAAATCATAAAAAGTCCACAGACACCCCAAAACACACCACCAGACGTAGACCTGCCCACCAGAAAGACAAGATCCAGCCTCATCCACCAGAACACAGGCACTAGTCCCCTCCACCAGGAAGCCTACACAACCCACTAAACCAACCTTAGCCACTGGGGACAGACACCAAAAACAACAGGAACTACGAACCTGCAGCCTGCAAAAAGGAGACCCCAAACACAGTAACATAAGCAAAATGAGAAGACAGAAAAACACACAGCAGGAGAAGGAGCAAGATAAAAACCCACCAGACCTAACAAATGAAGAGGTAATAGGCACTCTACCTGAAAAAGAATTCAGAATAATGATGGTAAAGATGATCCAAGATTCTATTTCCCAGATCCAAAATCTTGGAAATAGAATAGACAAAATGCAAGAAACAGTTAACAAGGACCTAGAAGAACTAAAGACGAATCAAGCATCGATTAAAAACACAATACATGAAATAAAAAATACTCTAGATGGGATCAATAGCAGAATAACTGAGGCAGAAGAACGGATAAGTGAGGTGGAAGATAAAATAGTGGAAATAACTGCTGCAGAGCAAAATAAAGAAAAAAGAATGAAAAGAACAGAGGACAGTCTCAGAGACCTCTGGGACAACATTAAACGCACCAACATTCGAATTATAGGGGTTCCAGAAGAAGAAGAGAAAAAGAAAGGGACTGAGAAAATATTTGAAGAGATTATAGTTGAAAACTTCCCTAATATGGGAAAGGAAATAGTTAATCAAGTCCAGGAGGCACAGAGAGTCCCATACAGAATAAATCCAAGGAGAAATACGCCAAGACACATATTAATCAAACTGTCAAAAATTAAACACAAAGAAATCATATTAAAAGCAGCAAGGCAAAAACAACAAATAACACACAAGGGAATCCCCATCAGGATAACAGCTGATCTCTCAGCAGAAACTCTACAAGCCAGGAGGGAGTGGCAGGACATACTTAAAGTGATGAAGGAGAAAAACCTGCAACCAAGATTACTCTACCCAGCAAGGATCTCATTCAGATTTGATGGAGAAATTAAAACGTTTACAGACAAGCAAAAGCTGAGAGAGTTCAGCACCACCAAACCAGCTTTACAACAAATGCTAAAGGAACTTCTCTAGGCAAGAAACACAACAGAAGGAATATACCTACAATAATGAACCCAAAACAATTAAGAAAATGGGAATAGGAACATACATATCGATAATTACCTTAAATGTAAATGGACTAAATGCTCCCACCAAAAGACACAGAGTGGCTGAATGGATACAAAAACAAGACCCATCTATATGCTGTCTACAAGAGACCCACTTCAGACCTAGAGACACATACAGACTGAAAGTAAGGGGATGGAAAAAGATATTCCATGCAAATGGAAACCAAAAGAAAGCTGGAGTAGCAATTCTCATATCAGACAAAATAGACTTTAAAATAAGGACTACTAGAAGAGACAAAGAAGGACACTACATAATGATCAAGGGATCGATCCAAGAAGAAGATATAACAATTGTAAATATTTATGCACCAAACATAGGAGCACCTCAATACATAAGGCAAATACTAACAGCCATAAAAGGAGAAATCGACAGTAACACAATCATAGTAGGGGACTTTAACACCCCACTTTCACCAATGGACAGATCATCCAAAATGAAAATAAATAAGGAAACACAAGCTTTAAATGATACATTAAACAAGATGGACTTAATTGATATTTATAGGACATTCCATCCAAAAACAACAGAATACACATTTTTCTCAAGTGCTCATGGAACATTCTCCAGGATAGATCATATCTTGGGTCACAAATCAAGCCTTGGTAAATTTAAGAAAATTGAAATTGTATCAAGTATCTTTTCCGACCACAATGCTATGAGACTAGATATCAATTACAGGAAAAGAGCTGTAAAAAATACAAACACATGGAGGCTAAACAATACACTACTTAATAACGAAGTGATCACTGAAGAAATCAAAGAGGAAATTAAAAAATACCTAGAAACAAATGACAATGGAGACACGACGACCCAAAACCTATGGGATGCAGCAAAAGCAGTTCTAAGAGGGAAGTTTATAGCAATACAATCCCACCTTAAGAAACAGGAAACATCTCGAATAAACAACCTAACCTTGCACCTAAAGCAATTAGAGAAAGAAGAACAAAAACATCCCAAAGTTAGCAGAAGGAAAGAAATCATAAAAATCAGATCAGAAATAAATGAAAAAGAAATGAAGGAAACGATAGCAAAGATCAATAAAACTAAAAGCTGGTTCTTTGAGAAGATAAACAAAATTGATAAACCATTAGCCAGACTCATCAAGAAAAAAAGGGAGAAGACTCAAATCAATAGAATTAGAAATGAAAAAGGAGAAGTAACAACTGACACTACAGAAATACAAAAGATCATGAGAGATTACTATAAGCAACTCTATGCCAATAAAATGGACAACCTGGAAGAAATGGACAAATTCTTAGAAATGCACAACCTGCCAAGACTGAATCAGGAAGAAATAGAAAATATGAACAGACCAATCACAAGCACTGAAATTGAAACTGTGATTAAAGATCTTCCAACAAACAAAAGCCCAGGACCAGATGGCTTCACAGGCGAATTCTATCAAGCATTTAGAGAAGAGCTAACACCTATCCTTCTCAAACTCTTCCAAAATATAGCAGAGGGAGGAACACTCCCAAACTCATTCTACGAGGCCACCATCACCTTGATACCAAAACCAGGCAAGGATGTCACAAAGAAAGAAAACTACAGGCCAATATCACTGATGAACATAGATGCAAAAATCCTCAACAAAATACTAGCAAACAGAATCCAACAGCACATTAAAAGGATCATACACCATGATCAAGTGGGGTTTATTCCAGGAATGCAAGGATTCTTCAATATACGCAAATCAATCAACGTGATACACCATATTAACAAATTGAAGGAGAAAAACCATATGATCATCTCAATAGATGCAGAGAAAGCTTTCGACAAAATTCAACACCCATTTATGATAAAAACCCTGCAGAAAGTAGGCATAGAGGGAACTTTCCTCAACATAATAAAGGCCATATATGACAAACCCACAGCCAGCATCGTCCTCAATGGTGAAAAACTGAAACCATTTCCACTAAGATCAGGAACTAGACAAGGTTGCCCACTTTCACCACTCTTATTCAACATAGTTTTGGAAGTTTTAGCCACAGCAATCAGAGAAGAAAAGGAAATAAAAGGAATCCAAATTGGAAAAGAAGAAGTAAAGCTGTCACTGTTTGCAGATGACATGATACTATACATAGAGAATCCTAAAGATGCTACCAGAAAACTACTAGAGTTAATCAATGAATTTGGTAAAGTTGCAGGATACAAAATTAATGCACAGAAATCTCTGGCATTCCTATATACTGATGATGAAAAATCTGAAAGTGAAATCAAGGAAACACTCCCATTTACCATTGCAACAAAAAGAATAAAATATCTAGGAATAAACCTACCTAAGGAGACAAAAGACCTGTATGCAGAAAATTATAAGACACTGATGAAAGAAATTAAAGATGATACAAATAGATGGAGAGATGTACCATGTTCTTGGATTGGAAGAATCAACATTGTGAAAATGACTCTACTACCCAAAGCAATCTACAGATTCAATGCAATCCCTATCAAACTACCACTGGCATTTTTCACAGAACTAGAACAAAAAATTTCACAATTTGTATGGAAACACAAAAGACCCCGAATAGCCAAAGCAATCTTGAGAACGAAAAATGGAGCTGGAGGAATCAGGCTCCCTGACTTCAGACTATACTACAAAGCTACAGTAATCAAGACAGTATGGTACTGGCACAAAAACAGAAAGATAGATCAATGGAACAGGATAGAAAGCCCAGAGTTAAACCCACGGACATATGGTCACCTTATCTTTGATAAAGGAGGCAGGAATGTACAGTGGAGAAAGGACAGTCTCTTCAATAAGTGGTGCTGGGAAAACTGGATAGGGACATGTAAAAGTATGAGATTAGATCACTCCCTAACACCATACACAAAAATAAGCTCAAAATGGATTAAAGACCTAAATGTAAGGCCAGACACTATCAAACTCTTAGAGGAAAACATAGGCAGAACACTCTATGACATAAATCACAGCAAGATCCTTTTTGACCCACCTCCTAGAGAAATGGAAATAAAGACAAAAATAAACACATGGGACCTAATGAAACTTCAAAGCTTTTGCACAGCAAAGGAAACCATAAACAAGACCAAAAGACAACCCTCAGAATGGGAGAAAATATTTGCAAATGAAGCAACTGACAAAGGATTAATCTCCAAAATTTATAAGCAGCTCATGCAGCTCAATAACAAAAAAACAAACAACCCAATCCAAAAATGGGCAGAAGACCTAAATAGACATTTCTCCACAGAAGATATACAGACTGCCAACAAACACATGAAAGGATGCTCAACATCTTTACTCATTAGAGAAATGCAAATCAAAACTACAATGAGATATCATCTCACACCAGTCAGAATGGCCATCATCAAAAAATCTAGAAACAATAAATGCTGGAGAGGGTGTGGAAAAAAGGGAACACTCTTGCACTGCTGGTGGGAATGTGAATTGGTACAGCCGCTATGGAGAACGGTATGGAGGTTCCTTAAAAAACTACAAATAGAACTACCATATGACCCAGCAATCCCACTACTGGGCATATACCCTGAGAAAACCATAATTCAAAAAGAGACATGTACCAAAATGTTCATAGCAGCCCTATTTACAATAGCCCGGAGATGGAAACAACCTAAGTGTCCATCATCGGATGAATGGATAAAGAAGATGTGGCACATATATACAATGGAATATTACTCAGCCATAAAAAGAAATGAAATTGAGCTATTTGTAATGAGGTGGATAGACCTAGAGTCTGTCATACAGAGTGAAGTAAGTCAGAAAGAGAAAGACAAATACTGTATGCTAACACATATATATGGAATTTAAGAAAAAAAAATGTCATGAAGAACCTAGGGGTAAGACGTGAATAAAGACACAGACCTACTAGAGAATGGACTTGAGGATATGGGGAGGGGGAAGGGTAAGCTGTGACAAAGTGAAAGAGCGGCATGGACATATATACACTACCAAACGTAAGGTAGATAGCTAGTGGGAAGCAGCCGCATAGCACAGGGAGATCAGCTTGGTGCCTTGTGACCGCCTGGAGGGGTGGGATAGGGAGGGTGGGAGGGAGACGCAAATGGGAGGGGATATGGAAACATATGTATATGTATAACTGATTAAATTTGTTATAAAGCAAAAAAATAAAATAAAATAAAAAAAAAAAAAGTAATTCAGGGAGACAAAAATTTGAAGTGTTAGAAAACCACTCAGTATTGCAATTTGTAATATTAATGTGGCATCGTCCTGTTATGCTGAGCTCCATTTGTCTCCACCCAGCCTCGCTTCAAGTTGGATCTTATCTTGGACTTTGTCTATCTAATATTCTGTGAATCTTATACAGTACAAATGTAGTTATCTTTTGTGACAGTATAGACTTACTGAAAATGGATTGTTCATCTTGCAATACAGAAAACATACTGTTGACCCTTTTTTCAAGAATGTCAAGGCAGAGGTTTAAGTGTCAGAAAGAGTTACTAATGACAGTGACAGAGGACAAACATTTCTTAGTAAATGAACTGATCGTTGGTTTCTTATTCACCACATTTCCGTCTAGGTTTTGATGTGATTGTCTCCCAAGGGTTTTAGCATTACTTTCATCAAGACTTCTTAAGTAGAGAAAAGAGGCTGTTTGAAGTAGATTACTTTTGTCAAGTTCTCTATCTCCTTACTCCTCTCTGGCCTGAGATAAAAAGAAAAAAATTATTTGTTGAAATTTGGTAATTTCATCAAACATATTTATTCAACGACTGACTTGCACACTTTTTCCTAGCGGTGGATTGAAAAATTGATTTTCAAAGTGAAGTTGCTGAGTACATATCAAAACATAGAACGTGCGTCCCTTTGATATAGAAATCACAGAATAGGACCTTATAATTAGGAAATTCAAATAGAAAAGGTGAGTAGCATGTCAATGTTACTAAATTTTGTAAAAGTGAAATATTCAATAGGAATGTCTTTATATTTTAAGATAGTTATGTAATAACAGGTCTGTTAAAATGATGGCTTAAACTTAATGACAGAAGCATGTAACAGTTTAATGTATTTTAGGTAGGTACATCGCATACCTTAATCAAACATGTATGTGTGTGTGTTAATGCATCCTATCATCTGTAAAGGGATATTCACCCTTATGTTAACAGTGGCAAGATTTTCAGGGATTTTTTCCACATGTAACTTCCATATTTTAAATTTTTCTTTGAGCATCAATTTTCCAGTAAAATACTGTTATTTTTATAGTAACATAGGTAGTAAAATAATGTAAAATATAATATTAAAAATTACTAAGAACATATTAATCCCTCACAGTAAGAAATCCTATCATCATGAGGTATACATATATATGGCCAAAATTAAGGAATAGACCTCTAGAAATCAGTTATAAAAAGAAAAAATGTATATGGTTATTCAAAGATACAGAATAGTAGTCAGTGTAACAGTATATTTATAATTAATGCATTTGAAGTTTAGGATAAATCCATGCAGCCCAGAATATTCTGTTTTAATTCCAACAGTAGAAATTTACACATCCTAGTTCTCCTCATCAGGCTTCCTTACTGGGTGAATGGATGGATAGCTCGGGGTACCGGCTTGTCCTTTCAAGTGCTTGGTCTGACTGGAGAAGTAGCTGGGTCGTTCCAGACACTATGACACAGAGAACCATTAGCTGTGGGAAAAAAGGAATTTACCCCCCAAAAAAACTTTTTTAAATTGTTTACAAAGTAACAGTGATTGGGCAAATCCTGAAGATAGAGAGTGGAAATAGGTAAGTTTTAGAGGTAAAATTTATCAACGATTCCCTAAGGAAAAATGTGCATAGGGAAGAAACCTCGACTGATGGGAACAAGTTGTTAAGGAGGAGGTTTGCATACCATTTCCTACTTCTTAGTCATTTCACTGATGTTTAACACTTACTTGGCTAAAGTGCTTTACTCAGCAAAAGATGTATTTAATGTGAGAGGCAGGTTTCCAAGATTGGTTTCCTAGACCACACCTTCACATGTGTATGTGAAGTCCATGCTACCTCAAATTGCATTGCATTAGATGTCAGAAATCCTAGGGCTTTCTTGTTTGGTTTGGTTTGGTAGCTATCAAACCACCAACTCTCAAGGTAATTTGTAGTTTAGTGAGTTAAGTCAAGGGCTGGAAAACTACCTCCTGTGAGCCCAACCTGGCTCATTGCCTTTAAAGCTTTATTGGAACATAAAAGCTCTTTATTGGCCCATCCATTTATTTACCATCTTTGAGTGTTTCCCATTGTGCTGACAGTGTTCAGTGGTTGTGACGAGCACTGATGGCCCACAAAACCTAAAATATTTACTTTCTGGCCCTTGAGAGAAAAAGTCTGTTGATCCCTGTTGTAAGCCCAAAAGGTTTGTCTCTGTAAGTGAAAGACCACAAGTAGAGCAGAACTTAGACTTGGTTCAGTGAGGATTCCAGAGAGGTTTCCTTTTTGATTCTCATATCTGCCCTTCTGGTTGACCTTGTTCTTTAGTTTGGTTCAAAGACAGTGGTAGCAACTAGGGACTACCTGTTTCTTTCTTCACATTCAATGAAAGAGCTGCTCTTCCATTCTTAGTGTTGAGTAGTTCACAACTCACTCCCAGTGCATGGCTTCCTCTAACCTTGACTCCCACCTATGCTAAAGACTAAATCTTTAGCTTTGTATCCGGTTCCATTGGCCTTTGTAGGGCCTTCAGTTTCAACTCCCAGTTGATAGCTTGAGCTCGAAATCTATTTTTAGCGTTGGGGATTTTCTGTCTTAGCTTTGAGCTTGGCTACATAGCAACACTTTGGGGGACTTGTTATAATCAGCATTTCTATCTTTCTTTCCTTCCTTTCTATTTATTTATTTTTTTAAGGGGATCCAAAGTCAAATTCAGTCAGTGGCTGAATGACAACACATTGATTCACAACCTTGTAGATTCTCTTATGTCCTAGGGCATCAGTGGGAAGGAGTAGAATCCTGGAAATTTGAGGTGGAAATATATGGGCAGATTCCAACAAAGCTGAGGCCTGTGACCTCTGACCTGTGACCTCTTAGTTGAGCCTGCTGTGCTATTAGAAGGAAGTCTGCCTCTACTCTGAGATAGTTTCCTTGCAGGGGTCTGTGGATCCTCAAGACTTGCCTCCACTACCTCTCGTTTTTCCAGACCTAGTAATCAGACTAGAGTCCTTGAAATGGGGACGGGAGCAGGGAAGGGGTGGGTACCCACCGGGTATAAAGGATGACCATGAGGAGACACTATCTTCTAAAATATGGAATTTTATAATTTATATCAATAGAAACCTGAGAAATAATGTGTGTGGATTTTGTAGGTATTGAAGCAGGTGGGAGTAATGTAATATTGGGTTAGGCTGGATTTGTTGATACGAGTGCATTCAACACCCATTCCAGACTCAGCGTGTTAGCTTGGCTACCTGGGAATGCCTTCAACAGTTTGCTCAAATGACTGAAACCTGTACCCAAAGTGAGCGTATGCTAAAGTCAAAATGCCAGGACTTTCTAAGTATGTTGTAGCAAAATTTCTTGGCGTTGGCATGACTGACATTTTGAACTGGATAGCTCTTTGTTGTTGGGAGCTGTCCTGTGCAATGTAAGATGGGCCAGTGGCACATACTCTTCCCTGCCACCCTAGTTGTAACAATCAAAAGTGCCTTGAGGGCTTCCCTGGTGGCGCAGTGATGGAGAGTCCGCCTGCCGATGCAGGGGACACGGGTTTGTGCCCCGGTCCGGGAAGATCCCACATGCCGCGGGGCAGCTGGGCCCGTGAGCCATGGCCGCTGAGCCTGCGCGTCTGGAGCCTGTGCTCCGCAACGGGAGAGACCACAACAGTGAGAGGCCCGCGTACCAAAAAAAAAAAAAAAAAGTGCCTTGATACATCCGTGTGCACCAGCCACGTGGGGCTCATTCATAACACAGCTCCTTAAAGAAAAAAGTCTCAAGGGGCATCCCTGGTGGCACAGTGGTTGAGAGTCCGCCTGCCGATGCAGGGGACATGGGTCCGTGCCAGGGCCCGGGAAGATCCCACATGCCGTGGAGCAGCTAGGCCCGTGAGCCATGGCCACTGAGCCTGTGCGGAGCCTGTGTGGAGCTTGTGCTCCACAACGGGAGAGGCCACAACAGTGAGAGGCCCGCGTACCACAAAAAAAAAAAAAAAAAAAAAAAGTCTCAAGACACTGCCACATATTTCCTGGGAGGGGGGACCAAAAGTGTCCCCAGCTGAGAACCACCACTGTAGAAGGTTTACAAAGGCATAGGAATGCCAGACCACTGGAGTGGATTTATCACATAAGATCTGCTCACCCAAACCCCGTATGTGCCCTGGGAGGGCTCAGAGGACACTTGCTTTGCCAGAGGTTTAAGAAACGTATTGGTGAGGGGAGCGTTAGCAGTCTTGGAATGCTCTATAGCTGCTCTTCTCTGCAGGCCAGGAATGAGAGGGAAATTATGTCATCATAATGGGCTCCCTAAATTCAGTAAGGCTAATGGGATCGTGGGGCATCATGGGTCAAGTGGAAACACTTCATTGGCAGAGATAAAGTGAGCGTGTTTTTCACAATGAACAGCAAAATGAAAGGGCTCATTAGAATGCTTTGATACACAGAGGTTTTTTATATTTGCTCATGTGCTATCTCTAGGGCTGAAATAAATGGGAAGTCTACTAATACCCTACTTGATTTGAATCAGGAGAAAAGCTCTAGGTCTGATGAACATGTCTGACCGGAATCAACATGGGAGTTGTGCTCCCTCAGCCAATTCGATAACATGAGTCAGTTCCCATTTCCAGAGCATCTTGAATGAAGGGCAGGCCGGGTCCCCTTGAGGGAGGATATACCCTGGTTTACTACCAACTATCCCGAGGGTGCTTTCTTCTCCCTGGAAGGGATAAAACAACTGAGGTAGAACAGGAAGAGACAAGAAGCACTCCAAGCTCTGCTGGTCAGGGTTACCCTCCAGCATTGCCTTAATGCTCAGAGCCACACACACCACAGTGAGCTTGGCTCCAGATCAACTACCACGCAACGAAGGTTCTGGAACATTTCCATATCTCGGGGGACCTCATTTCCACGTGACTCTCTTTCATATTCCCCTTTGTCACAGAAGGCTAGGTCCAGTGGTCCGGGTGAGATCTCAGCTCAGGCCCAAGGCTCTCAGACCTCAAAGTTCTGGTCCTGCAAGGGCCCCTGTCCTCTCTTGAGACCACTCCTGGCTCTCTCTGCCGAGAAGGAGCTGCTGGCAGTACGTCCTCTAAGAGTTGAGGTCCATCGTGCAGACCCTGAGAAAACTCCTAGGAAAAGGCTCCACATTCTTGTTGAAGTCAACAGAGCTCAATTCCTTTGGAAGTGCTGGGTGTGTCCCAAGTTGATGCAACTTCAGAGCCATTAGGTCAACCAGCACATGTGTGCGGCTCCTTCCCTTAGACACCTCTGGGCCCTCGTGACATAGGCTCAGAAGACTGCCAGCCTCAAGCCTTACCTCTTCCAAGACCACACTGTTTCCAGGATCTTCTGTCCCATGAATCTCAGTTGCTGTGTGGAAATCAAAAGAGAGGAAAGAGCCTGCCTACGGGGTCTCTTTGGGCTGGGGCCTTCTTGCTTCTCTTCCTCCTCCTCCTCGTCCTCCTCGTCCTCCTTGTCCTCCTCCTCGGGGTGATTTCGGATTCCACATTGCCCATCCACTGGGCCATGTTGAGATGAAAGATACGGCAGCTGAAGCCCTCCAGGACGCCGCCCTGCACGTGCTGCTGGAGGACCTCCAAGGTGTGGAAGACCCGGCAGCAGGCCATGCACCTGAAGCCAGTCTCCATGGTCACCATCCAGTCCGGTGTCTTGGCCCTGGGTGTCTCCTCGACGGCAGGTGACCCTGATGGGCTGCCTGGCTCTGCCCTTTCCTCATACTCTTTCTCCTCCCCAGTGGGCTCACTGTCAGACAGGAGGTTTTCGGTGGACACATCAGAGGGGTAAGTGTCTACTGTGCACGCATCCTCAGGAAGGGTCACTTCTATCCTCAGCTGCTTTTCAGGCAACTCCAAGGGTTTGTTTGTCTTCCAGGAGACAGCTACACCCTTGTTCACTTGTACCTGCATGTAGTATATTTTCATGCCCCTTTCCTCTTTGTCTGGGTGCAGATCGTTCTTACAGGGTGAAGAGGGTGAGGAGGAGACACAGTGTGATGGGGGAGCAGTCTCCCCATTTTCCTGAACCTGGGCTAGGGGTGCGGTAGGCTGGGCAGTGTCTCGATGTGATCTCCGGATTCCTGAAAAAGGAAATTAAAACCATAATAACATGCATGGGCCATGCCAGAAGCTGAGGGAGCAGGTGTGGTAGACGAGAGAGGGACATTTGCATGACGTAGCTATGTCGTGAGCTTGGTGTCTGTTGGCCGTAGAAGGCAGTGGTGTATCTGGTGTCATCTGTGGGCTTTCTTCTGCGTGTTGGGGGATACTGGAGCGGTGTCTGTATACACGGGTGTGGAGTACAGTGGTGAGGACTGTGGTATGTGAGGGATGCGGATGGATGCGTGTATGACGAGGAGTGTGAGTTTGGGAATACCGGTGGTGCATTCCTTGTGGAATGAGGCGGTGGTGCAGGAGGAGAGTACTGTGGATCACGTGCTTGGGGTTCATGTGTGCACTGAGAAGGGCTGTGCCTGGAGGGCGCATGTGTGTGTGAGCTGTGTGGACCTGAGCTGGATGGTGCTGTTCTCAGGCTGGAGGTCTGTGATGCAGAACTCTGTCCTTCTCTGGAAGCAAAGGCAAAGAGAAACCCTACATTTTCCTCTGAAGATGCTTAATCTGGTCCCTCTTCCCTCCACCTCAAGTCCAGACCTTTCCGGCCCCTGCTCCTTGACTTCCCCACCATGGTAGTAACAGGATTCACACCCGCCACCCACCCCTGACTCAGCTGGGATCCACGCCCTCGTAACAGCTCAGCTATCCTGCCCAGGCTCCTCCACAGAGCCCTCATCACCTCTGATGACCCTGGGTTTCCTCTCAGCCTCCCTGGGATCTGTGTGCCTCCTGCCTCACAGCCAAGCATCCCCTCACCTGAGGAGCCCCGCGCCCTTACCGGCGTAGATGAGCTTGCGCGGAGAAGAAGCACAGGAGAAGTGTTTAGGGGCAGAGGAGACCTCCCCTGCCCCTGGGCTGCAGCCTTGGGCCACCACAGTGGATCCAAGGTGAGGGGGATCCTCTTGTGACTTCGAGATTCCTGAGGGAGGAATGAAAGGCTCAGGGTGGGTTCATCAGTCCTCTGTCCACAAATATTTACTGAGTGTGTGACACGTGTCAGGTGCAGTGAATACACACAGTTGAGAGTGTGGTTCCCAGTGTATACTCCAGGATTTAATTCCAATCATTACTTACTCTGTCACTGTCTTGTTGGTAATGTAGGCCTCGGTGGTGACTGTGAGTATGTGGGAAGAGTGAGTGATGTGTATCAGTTAAGTCTGTGGTAAGTGTGGGGTTAGAATGGGGAGCACGGTGCAGATGTGTCTTATCTGTGTCTGTGGCCTTTGTGTGCATGGTTACTGTTCACAAGTCTGGAATTCTGGGACATGTAACTTTTCCTCATTACATGGTGTGGCTTGTATTTATGGTGTGTGTTCATTCATTCATTCACCAAGATTCAGTAAGCAGCTACTCCTGTGTATCTGGCACTCTTGCATTGTTCTAGTTTCTGGTAATGCTGCACATTCTAGTAGTGGAAGACACAGACTAAACAAAAATACAATAAATATATAATACCTGAGCTGGTGGTAAGTATATAAGGGTTGCCAGACTAAGCGAAGAAAAATACAGGGCACCCAGTTAAATTTCAGTTTCAGATAAAGCCAGAATAATTTTTTAGTGTAAGTATTCCCATGCAGTATTTGGTCTTACTTACTTTTAGTGTAAGTATGGCCCGTACAATCTTTGGGACATACGGATACTGAAAAATTACTTGTTGTTTATCTGGAATTCAAATTGAACTGGATAGCCCATATTTTCTCTGGCAACCCTGACATGGGTTACTGAGACTGTGGTTTTCTGTGGTTTGTACAAAGCGGGTCTGGCATTACTCAAGAATGTGTTATAAGTGTGGTGTGTATGACACGTGACTGGTTCTTATAGAGGTATTTAGCGATGGCTGAAGTTAGCTGTGTTTGTGCGAGAGTTGATCAGATACATATATATATATAGTGTGTGTGTGTGTGTGTGTCCTATATATATAGTGTGTATGTCTATATACATATCTCATCTCCAGCGTTTGGTGTTGGAGGACAGGATTGTGGTACAGATGGGTTGTATGAGAACGTAGTACAGGAGGGATGCGTGTATATACCTCCATGTGCTGTTTGTGGTTTACTAAGGAACTTATATGTGGGGTGTGTGATATTTTTGCTGTATCAGAGTGTACATGGGTGTATGAGTTACTGTCTCATAAAACACCCCTAACAAGAGTTCTGTATACACTCTTACATACACCGAGTGTCAGCCAGGTCCAGGCAGGGTGACAAGGACTTTACCACGCAGATTTTATATCTGATAAGCACTCTACCCCCATTCATCCTGCTCATCTCTGCACTACGACATACACACACACACAGACACAGTCACACACACACACACACAGGAATATAGAGCAAAATATTCTGAATGGTCAGGGGCAGTCATTGCCTTCCCCAGCCTGTCCCAGCCACTGCCTGAAAATCTGCCTGCTGTCTAGACCTCCATTGCCAGGGCCCACCCTACAGTCTCCAGTGTCCTGGGCCTGGTAGGAGCTACTGGGCTCTAATCTGGGGCAGAGATGTGTAGCTGGAACTATGGGGTGACCACCCCCGCCCAGGGCAAGCTACTCGCCTACATTAAATGCACGCGGGCACCCCGTGGCCCGTGGCTCTCAGAGCTCCCCGCGGGACCCTGAGGACATTTCTCACCCCCGCCCACGTGGTCTCAGTCTCTGGAAAACCCTTCCCTTCCCTTGATCTCCTTTGGACAATTCTTCCTGTTGAAGGAATAAAACCTCCTTGCTTTCAATATGACACCATCCCTAGACAAACAATCTTCTTTCGAACTGCATTCCACTTGTCAAGATACTTTTCAACAGGGCCTTCAACTCATGGGGCTTCTCTTTCCACTTTGGTAAAAGAGGCCAAGCAACTCATGGGTCTCTCTCAGCATCCTTGCATCCTTCACATCCCCCACCTCATGACCCCAGGGAAAGATCCAAGAGCATAAGAGAGAAATCGGGGACTGAGAAAAGCTGCACCTCTAGGTCTGTGCAAGCAGGATGCAGCCTGCTGTGAGTCCGACAAAGCTCCAGGCCCGGCTGCCCCAGGAGAGAGTCCCCAGACCAGCGGAGCTGACCTCCCATCTCCCAGGGGGCATCTGGCCGTTCTGTTCCATCTCACACCACAGGGACCCTCCGGATGGATACGGCAGCATCAGTGAGATGAGGTCTCTCGCTCCCTGCTTCACAGGTGACACGTTCTCAGTCCCCCCCATCCTAGAGAAGGTTTAGTTTGGCAGAAACCCATGTGCCCCAGCAAGTTGCCCCCCACATACCTCCTCCGTTCTCGGCAGTTTCCTGGGACTCTTCATTTTCCAGATGTTTCCTCTTTTGTCGCCGTTCCATCGTACCAACTAGAAGTCTCCCTTAGAAGATGCCTCAAGAGATGTCCAACTCCTCCTCTTCCCTACAGGTTGGCCCTTGTTGCCTCTTGGGCAATCTGTTGAAATGATTCAATACAAACAAAAATAGTCAAGTCTCCTAAATGGCTGAAAAACTTGTACCACTTAGTGAACCAGCAGTACTGCCTAGTGCTCACCAGGGCTGTTTAGTTTCCAAGGTTGCCAGGCGCACAGCAGGATTTTGTGACCTCAATGATGACATCAGAGCATTCTGTGGACCTAAGTTCAGTACAGTCTCTGCAATAGCACAGGCCCCATTTTCAAGAACAATTCCTGTTTCCCACCCGAAGCTTTCCTGTGAAATGGAAAGGTTCATACCATATCTATTATAAGTTGTATCATACCATATCTATTATAAAATGAACATTTTGATTGGAGATCTTTTAATGTCTTTTCCAGAGAGATTTAATATGAATATTTTAAATGGTCTCCAGTTTCCCTGTGGATTATTGACATTTTAAACACTGCACTTCAATTTTCCCTCAATATGTGTAATTTTGTCACAGCTATTTCTGTACTTAAAGATGAGTAACTATATAATTCATTTCTTCATTTTTTTCCCATCTCTTTCCAAGGTACTGAATTTGATTGTGTCTTACGAATGAGTGAAAAATGCGAGTCCTTGAGTCAGGACATTGGGCCCTTTACCAAGTAACTCAACCTCTCTGGGCTTCAGCTTCTGTCGGTGCGATCGAGAGGCTTTGCCTAGTTGACTTTTCAAATGCTGTGTTTCTTTGATTCACTCTCACGTACTGATCTGCTACTTAGGAAGAGGGCGTGTTCTCATAAAGTAAGAACAGTCGTTTTCTAATCCTTGGGTTGGGCGGAGTTTAAGTGGTCGTACTCAGTTTGTCAGTTTTAATTACTTTTAGGTATGCTTAGTTCTAAGTAATTTATATGGCTCTTGTGACAATTTTTAGATCTTTTTTTCTTATTTTCTTTTACAGTTTCTAATTTGCTATCACCAGTATAGAGGAGCGTGATTGACTTTTAAAATTTATTGATCTTGTATGTGTGTGCCTTGTTGAACCGTCTTATTAGTTCCTGCTAGTTTATCTGTGGGTTCTTTTGGGTTTCCTAGATAAATGAACATATTAAATGTAAATAATGTGTTCATTGGATAAAGTTTATTTTCTTGCATCTATATATATAGAAGCAATATGTTGAATTGATTTAAATATTTAAATACTTACATACCTGTTATCATAATCTAAGATTCTTTATCTTATTTTCGTTCAAACAATATTATGTTTTCAAGATTTATTGACATCAGTCCATATAGATCTAGGTCTTTGATTTTTGACTGTTTGGTATTATTTCATCACATTCGTATAGCATCACTTATTTTCCATTCAAGCATTATTGGACAATTGGATTGTTTCCCTCCCTTCTCTAAAACAAGCAATGTTTCCTAGAATATCCCTGAAGATGTCTGACAGTCGAGAAGGGCCAGGCTGCCCAAAGGTTCCTACTTGCTTTTAGCCACGTTTCAACAGGCCATCTCCAGCCAGCATTTTGAAGCACTGATGAAATGAAAACTCCCCCAAGTGTGGAGATCTTAGGAGCTTCCTAGAAGGTGGGAGGTTAATGATAGGCATCCTGCTGGGATCCCAGGGGAGTCTGAGCTGGCCTGAAGCTCATCTTCCTCCTCCACCTCTCAAGAGAAATGTGGAGGAAAGAAGACTTCAAAAACTGTGAGTAGGCAGAGGGAGAGAGATTGGGGTCCGAAGCTGCAACTGAGGTCTTGGAGTGGGCTGTGAGGACGCAGAGCCTGTAGAGAGCCAGGCTCTGCCTTCTGAGCACTTCTCCCCTAAGTTTGCTCATCATTCAGGTGATAGCAGGCATATAGAGCCAACTCGGCCCACACTGTCACAGAAAGCCTTATGAGAATCTCTTCTTCTTCATACACTCTTGTGTCTGTTACTTGGTTATTGCATTTGGTACTGCACTGATGTGAACCACAGTCACCAGGGGATGGAGGACACTAGTGACCCATCTTGCTCTGTGGCCTCAGTCCACAGCTTGAGGGTAAGGGAAGAGGCCAAATGAAGGTCAAGAAGGAAAGATGGAGTTTGAAGAGAAGACCTGAGTTAAGGGTGTCTTCTCAAGTCTTGATGACTGAAATGTAACTCCAGTACCTGAAGTCCTGCTTGTTCTCAAGGCTGAACACGGGGCTGGGTGCACTCAGTGAAAGAATCGTATACACTTAGTATTTCCTTGCTTGCTCACACTTGCCCTCCTCTGATACACACTCTGCAAGACTGATCTTCCCCTGAAACAACTTTCCACCTGCCACTGTCATCTCATGAACATTTGCTTCCCCTTCCTAGTGTCCCCCTAGAATGCCATTGCAGCCAGTTCATAATTTGATAATCATGCTTCTTACCATAGTCTCAGCAACTTCTGAGAAATTTTATTCACTTTATTCCATAGTCTTCACCGATCAATAATCTTCCTTAACTTCCTAGCTGCAGGTTAACCCATTCGGAATCATTTCTTTTTCTTTCTCTTCTTTGGCAAATCCTTTCCATCTTTTAAGGTCTTTTTCTTGTCTCTCTACCATCCTGCCTTCCTGAACTTCTTTTTTTTCCGTTTAAGTAACCTTTCAATCTCCTTCCCCAACTTCCTCATAAACATTTAGAATTTATTCCTCACAAGTTAGACAGCGGTTTATGAATGGCCAGGCATAATGGACTCAGAATGAGTTGGCACCCCCGAGGTACCTGTCTTGCTGGGGAGCCACAGGTGAAGGGCTGTCTGCTGGACACATGTTTGCATGGAGTCAGGCTGAGTGGCCTCGGGGTGTTTGCTCTGCACTTGTGTGTGTTTCTCCCTAGTTGGTTTCCTTGTCCAGCCACCTGTGACCTCCCTCCATCCAGCCCAGGGAATCCTTCTCATCACAGGGGTAGGATGTTTGTCTCATTTTAAATCACATCCTTTCCCCAAAGTTTGGTTGTGAGTTGTTCCCATTCCAAAGACCTTTCCTCTTTGAAGAGAAAAGAGAAAATCTTTTCTCTCCTTTTCTCTCACTTCACTTCTGCTCTATTATCTCCTCCATCCAGAAGGGCCCACTGACTCAAATGGGTGTAGATCTGAAGATGGCAAGAAATGCCAGCAATTCTGAAATAATAATACGGATGGATCAGGAAAACTTGAAAACCTTTATCCCGCCACGTTTAAAAAAAATTGCACTTCCAGTGTATTCAGAGTCTCTGTGTAGAAACACAAATGATGTAGAAATTGAATGACACTCAAGTTTTGCTTTCCTCCTTTCCTGATTTATTCTAATCCTCAAAGTTAACATGATGATCTATTTGTTATGTAAACTTTCAGACATTTTCTACACATGCACACTTTTCCTTTTTTCACATAAGAGTGTGAACTAGGTCACTTTCAACATGCTGTGATTCTGTGATTCACTGTCTCCCACCGGGTCATCCACTGATAAAGTCATCTGTTTCATGGAGAAATATTTCCAATAGCTAATAGCCAATGTCTGTGGAGTGCTTACTCTGTGTCGGTTTCTTGTAACTACTTTACAGATCATTTGTACAGCGTACCCATGGACCAGGTACAATTATGACCCTCAAGTGACAGATAAGTGCAGATAAGTACAAATAAATACAGAGGCCAAGTGACTTGCCCAAGACACTGGAGCAAATCAAAATCCATGCCTCTGTACTCATTTTGCTCTATTGCCTCTGTCTGGGAAGCTTGATGATTTGGCAACTAAAACCTTAAATATCATGTTCCATTTTCATATCTGTGACACAAGCGTGGGACTGTGATACGGGGTAACTAACCTGAGTACTTTTGAAAACCCTTATGCACCTGGATGAAAGTAAGCCAGGGACTGCAAACCATAGATTTAAGATTTCCTACCAACTTTTAAAAATAGCTTCGTGAATGCAATTTATGTAATGCCAAGGCTAGGATGTAGTCCAAATAGTAACAGAAAAATGAAGATATGCAGAAAAATACTTAAAGTTGACAAGTATTGGGACTGTAGTATTTTGGGGGCCAGTGTGAGGACCACAGGAAAACTTGCTGTTTCCATCCCAAAGGGAAGAGCTCTGTGTTGCAACTGCCAAGGTCCCTGGGGCAGCATGTGTGCTCACTGCTTAGTAAAGAAGCATCCTCAGTTTGATA
This sequence comes from Mesoplodon mirus, assembly GCF_964341445.2. NCBI lineage: Eukaryota > Metazoa > Chordata > Mammalia > Artiodactyla > Ziphiidae > Mesoplodon > Mesoplodon mirus. The sequence continues at coordinate 206,543 of NW_028295795.1, forward strand.
GAATCATATGGGAGCCTTACATTTGGTTAGCAGGTTCTACCTTCTTGATGTAATAATATTTTCAGGGTGTGGGAGGGTATCAAGCTCTGAAAATACCCTTGGAGAGATTTGCTTATTAAGTTTGGCTTTTTCAATCTCCCTAATACTTCTTTACTAAGCACCAGGTGGCTTCCTTCGCTTGTCAGAATCATGTTGTTTTTCCCTTGTCGAATGAACTTCCAAATACTTTTGGATGAGCTATTAAGTTTGGAAAAAAATATACATCTCTTTAAAATAAGGAAGATAATTACAATGACAAGTAGAAAAGACTCTAAAATGGAGAATATATGCCATTACAGGCAATTAATGGGAGTGGGAAGCTCGGGCTCACTGTCCAGGACATAGAAATAAAAGCTGAGGATGCTCTGAGGCATCTCTTGGATCTCTATAAGCCTCCATCATTTCTGATGAGTAGGGTTGACAGGTAAAATATAGGCTGTTCAGTTAAATATGAATGTCAGAAAAACAACGAGTACATTTTGAAGATAAGTATGCCCCAAATACTACATAGGATCTACTTATACTAAAAGTGATGACTTACTATTCATGTGAAGTTCAAGTTTAACTGGGTATCCTGTATTTTTATTTAGTAAATCTGACAGCCCTACTGATGATCCACAATGGAGGCAGTTCAGGAACGGTACATGCTGGCTCTCGGACAGTCAGAAATGGCTCCAGCAGATCCAGGTACAGTATGAATTTCTTTTTGGATGTAGCTCAGAAGCCATGGGCAGCCCTTGACTGCAAGTACTGCCTCGGGTTTCCCTGAGGTGGGGTAAACCTTCCTCTTAATGGCCTTTTGGTAAGTCTGGAAGACCCTATCCAAGGGGAGCCCCAAAGTCAGTTTCATCCTCACAACCATGTTTCCAATTCCTGGAATTGGCTGCATGTGACTCACAAGAGCTGAGGAGGTTTGTGAAAATTGGGAGTGTCATAACTTGAACCCTTTGTAGGTAAAGTTTTGCTGTTGTGAGAGTTTTAACAGGAGCAGTGTGAAAGACTCCAGGTCCCCAGGTAGATAGAAATAATCCTCTTATACTTCTGTGTATGTGACAAGTCTCTAGTAGCTCACAGAGCAAATATCTGGTCTTGGAAAGACTGATCCAAGCTTGGATGTTTCTGGTGACAAGGCAAGGTCGTGAGTTTGAAGTTCACCTTTTATGGTTGAGGAGACTACAAGGTTGTCAGAAGGGCAATCATGGAGGAGACGTTGGCTTCATCCATTGTGCAGGCTTGTATATTTGGTTCTATCTAGATTGTGTTTCAAAGGTGGAGCTTGTTTACAATTATGAACATTCTCTGAGATGCTTTTTGGACCTTCATTCCTAGAGCGAGAGCAGTGCCGAGGTTCTAGAAATGCCCTGGATATTCTGAGCTGTCAATGGCCTTTCCCAGGTACTGTTCCCTTGGTGCTGCTCCTTGAAATGTGCAAAGGGAATATCATCTGTTTTGTGGTGGGTCCTAGCATTGTGAAAGGAAGCTGCTGCACCTGGCTCAGAGGATTTGGGATGTGGTTGGAGTAGATGGGCCAAATTTAGGTAACTGGTGTTACTATAGATAAGGACAACAAATTGTTGGAAGTGGCGTTGTCTGGGATGGGAATGATGTTGTTGCAAGTTCACAAATGTTCCAGGACCAAGGAAGACAACCAGAAGTACTGGGATTGTTTTAGGTTGCAGGTAAGAGACAGAGGCATGGACTAGAGATTGAGCTCATACAGCTGGTTAGTGTGTTGTTCATTCGTTCATTCATTCATTTATTCATCCAACACGTATTTACTGAGTTCCTATCATGTGTCAGTTAGTCTGTTAGGTTTTGTGATACGATAGTGAAGGAAACAACTTCTCGGTCTTTAAGGAGTGTATAGTTCAGTCAGAGAGACTGATAAAGAAATAGGTAATTACAACATCGGAAATAAGTCATTTGATAGAGGAAGTAGGTGTTTGTGGGTGTAAACAGGAGGGTAAATTTAACTAAGTCCAGTTGTGGTGGTCGGGAATGGGAGACCCAGAGGGACTTCTTGAACGAAGTGATAGTGGAGATGAGCAGGGTGAGTAGCAATTTTCCAGGACCTTCCCAGGCAAAGATGGAAGGAAGGAAGGAAGTTTCAGGCAGAGGGACCACTCTGTACAAAATCTTTAAGATAAAGAGAATGTTGTATGTTCTTCAGCATGGCTGGGGCATGAACTCTGAGAAAGGGGGTTGATAGGAGATATGGCTGGAACGAGAGCCATGGCTCTGTCATTTAGACTTTGTTCTGTAAGCAATGGGGATTCATTGAAGGTGAAGGCAGAGGAGTGCCTCCATCAGACTGTGTCCTAGAAAAGCCACTTAGGTGACTGTGTATAGGGTGGGTTTAACTGAGCATCAGCGCGGACAGTAAGCTCAAATTTTTCTGTGTGGGACCAGTGTCACACATGGGACTATGTAGGGCACCAGATTCAATGGGGCAATGAATGTTTTTTTTGGTTTTTTCCTCCTTTTTTATATGAGGCTAGGCAGATGATGCCATGCCTTCGTTCCATTAAGAGCAATGTGAAATCAGTGAAATCTCCTAAGATTCTGCAAGGCAGATTTTTCTTTGTATGATTTTAAATTCCCTCAAGACCTGAAAGGGCCATTGCTGTAGAAAAGGGGTCTGGTACATGTAACACCTGGATGGAAATAACAGCTTATGGGAAAACATGGAATTTGAGGAATTCTGGGGCAGGATGCTGGAAGTAGATGACTGCAAAAGGCCTTTCCAAGTCACAGCCTTATAGCTCCTGGTCCTCTTTACCTTCTCCTCTTCCTGACCCCAACCTCATGAGGATGAAAGTGTACTCTAGAGACCTTTGATCAAATCCTGCCCACAACAGTCTGTGGTTTGAAAGTTACAAAATTCCCTGAGAATTGGTAAGCTCTCTATCTTCCTCATTAGTCATTTAGTACCATTTATAATTTCCAAAGAGCTACTGTTTATAGAGCCCTTGCTTTCCATGTCTGAGTGTGTTTTATCATTATTCTTTTTGATCTTGGAAATGTAATCTTTAACAAACCACCAATTAACCATGAAATGTCACTGCAGCAAAACATCAGTATTCTCCATGGGGTTTGTTGTACTTGGATTTGACCTTCATTGTTCATTCTTGGACTGTCTTCCTAGTTTGTGGCTTATTTGGATTCGCATTTCTTCTTTTTGTTGATTACTTGAAAGCTTTTGTGTAGAAATTAAGCTGGTAAAATAACATAGAAGGCTTTTCCCCTATGATAGTCCCTTTCTTTTGATACCAGTAATTAAAAGTGTGCTGTGATAGCATTAGAGGACTTAAAGTTTGAAGGTTTTAAGAATGACTTGGAGACTCAGGAGTGAAAAGGGACTAATACAAGTGAGCATGAATTATTATTTTGCTCAAAATACTATTTAAAAGAGATTAGAATTTAGGTTTATTGAAGAAAATGGTTATATTTGAGCTATTTGAAGTTCTAACAGTCAGATATTCTTTGAAAATCTATTTTAAAGTTCTAACTGGTGATCGTAGAATAAAATTGCCACTTGATGGAATGTGGAATGTGAAGAGGTGAAAGAAAAGTCAGACTGGAATGATGCTACAAAAAAAGAAACTTCCCATCATGACCAGGCAGAGCAAATGGAAATCAGGTGGGAAAGGACATAGAAGCAGAGATGGTTTTGTGATTCCTGGAGCCTGCAGCTCTTTGAAAGTGCTAACCACCATGGGGCAGGTGCAGAGCACCAAATGAGAGCCTCTCGTAAAAGTCCACGCGGCAGAGATGACAGGGGCACCAGGTGGGAAGTCTCTCCATGTTTGGTACACAGGCTGGAATTTCCAAGATATGAAGACACAGGTCTTTCTCTGAAAGGGGCGGACTGTGACGTTTTTTAGATAGAATTTCCAGAGCTAATGACATACTCAAGCTAAAGAAAATATATCTGTCCATCTAGGGACGCTGAAAACAGTGGGAGGCAGAAAGAGAAAATATTTTGGCAACTGAGAGACCTGGGCTGGTGTCTGTTACTTCAGTAAATTACTTAATGCCTCTGAGTCCAGCTTCCTCCTCTATAAACTGGTGATGTACTAATAAGATTGTTGTGGGCATTAAATGAGATCATGGACGTTGGGCCATTGGTACAGTACCTGGCACATAAGAACTGTTTAATAAATGGAAACCAGCACTCATTATTCAAATGATAAGAATAGTGCATCTCAGGCTCCTGTTGAGAGAGGTTTCTTATTATCTATTCTAATTGCTAAGATGACTTGTGAAGCCCTCTGAATTTGCATTTGCCGGTTGCCTGCTATTGGCAATTTGTTCAATGTCCCTCCTATATTTCTTAGACCCTACCATTTTGTGCATGTGGCAAACTTTCAATTGCCATTATTTGGCATTTTCCAGCCCAGGAACTTCTGAAGCTGTTGAAGTCTGCTCTGTCTGTGTAGATGGCAGGAAGGAAGTGAGGGGAATTAATAGCTTCCCAGCAGCAGTCCTCAACCAAGGACTGATGGGAGTGGGTATCTAAATGCCCCAGCTCCCTGGCCCTTCAAGTTGGAAGCTTGTGTTTCCCAGAGTTTCTCTGTGGATTACCTCCACTTTTCCACACTCTTACCTGGCTATAACACAGTATTTAATGCTTGCCTTCTCTTCCCTATCTCACTTTCCTATTGGCGTTTCTTCCATTTCTCATATTAACTATTTGAACTGGAATGTTTATGACTGGGTTTGATTCTGGGAGAACCCCTAGGAAGTCATTTTCTTGAGAGAAAACAGTTGTCAAGTTGCCTTCTATGAAAAGATATAAAATAATAGAAAAACTTAAGCTTTCTTTATGGTCGATTGATTTTTCCCTATGCACATTAATTGGCTACAGTATTGTTTAAATAATGATATAATATAGAAGTGATACAAAAAGCAAAAGGACACTGCTGATTTTAGAATATTTGTTTTCATGTTAAGCATCTAAGACACATCAGTTATGTGAAATGAAAACATGATGACCCAAAACCTATGGGATGCAGCAACTGCAGTTCTAAGAGGGAAGTTTATAGCAATACAATCCTACCTCAAGAAACAGGAAAAATCTCAAATAAACAACCTAACCTCACACCTAAAGCAATTAGAGAAAGAAAAACAAAAAAGACCCAAAGTTAGCAAAAGGAAAGAAATCATTAAGATCACATCAGAAATAAACAAAAAAGAAATGAAGGAAACAGTAGCAAAGATCAATAAAACTAAAAGCCGGTTCTTTGAGAAGAGAAGCCAAATTGATAAACCATTAGTCAGACTCATCAGGAAAAAAAGGGAGAAGATGCAAATCAACAGTTAGAAATGAAGAAGAAGTAACAACTGACACTGCAGAAATACAAAGGATCGTGAGAGATGACTACAAGCAACTCTATGCCAATAAAATGGACAACCTGGAAGAAATGGACAAATTATTAGAAAAGCATAACCTTCCGAGACCGAACCAGGAAGGAATAGAAAATATAAACAGACCAATCACAAGTGCTGAAATTGAGACTGTGATTAAAAATCTTCCAAGAAACAAAAGCCCAGGACCAGATGGCTTCACAGGCAAATTCTATCAAACATTTAGAGAAGAGCTAACACGTCTCCTTGTCAAGCTCTCCCAAAATGTAGCAGATGGAGCAACACTTCCAAACTCATTCTACAAGGCCACCATCACCCTGATACCAAAACCAGACAAATATGTCACATTGATAGAAAACTACAGGCCAATATCATTGATGAACAGAGATGAAAAAATCCTCAACAAAATACTAGCAAACAGAATCCAGCAGCACATTAAAAGGATCATACACCACGATCAAGTGGGGTTTATCCCAGGATGCAAGGATTCTTTAATATACGCAAATCAATCATTGTGATAAACCATATTAACAAATTGAAGGAGTAAAACAATATGATCATCTCAAGAGATGCAGAAAAAGCTTTTGACAAAATTCAACACCCATTTATGATAAAAAGCATCCAGAAACTAGGCATAGAGGGAACTTACCTCAGTATAATAAAGGCCATGTATGACAAACCCATAGCTAACATCGTTCTCAATGGTGAGAAACTGAAACCCTTTCCTCTAAGATCAGGAACAAGACAAGGTTGTCCACTCTCACCACTATTATTCAACATAGTTTTGGAAGTTTTAGCCACAGCAATCAGAGGAGAAAAAGAAATAAAAGGAATCCAAATTGGAAAAGAAGTAAAGCTGTCACTGTTTGCAGATGACATGCTACTTTACATAGAGAATCCTAAAGATGCTACCAGAAAACTACTAGAGCTAATCAATGAATTTGGTAAAGTAGCAGGATACAAAATGGGCAGAAACCTCTTGCATTCCTGTACACTAATGATGAAAAATCTGAAAGAGAAATGAAGGAAACACTCCCATTTACCATGGCAACAAAAAGAATAAAATACCTAGGAATAAACCTACCTAAGGAGACAAAAGACCTGTATGCAGAAAAGTGTAAGACACTGATGAAAGAAATGAAAGATGATTCAAATAGATGGAGAGGAATACCATGTTCTTGGATTGGAAGAATCAACATTGTGAAAATGACTATACGACCCAAAGCAATCTACAGATTCAGTGCAATTCCCATCAAACTAGCAATGGCATTTTTCACAGAACTAGAACAAAAATTTTCACAATTTGTATGGAAACACAAAAGACCCTGAATAGCCAAAGCAATGTTGAGAAAGAAAAAACGAGCTGGAGGAATCAGGCTCCCAGACTTCATACTATACTACAAAGCTACAGTAATCAAGACAGTATGGTACTGGCACAAAAACAGAAATATAGATCAGTGGAACAGGACAGAAAGCCCGGAGATAAAGCCACGCACATTTGGTCACCTTATTTTTGAGAAAGGAGGCAAGAATACACAATGGAAAGAAGAGAGCCTCTTCTATAAGTGGTGCTGAGAAAACTGGACAGCTACATGTTAAAGAATGAAATTAGAACACTCCCTAACACCATACGAAAAAGAAAGTCAAAATGGATTAATGACCTAAATATACAGCCAGACACTATAAAACTCTTCAAGGAAAACATAGGCAGAACAGTCTATGACATAAATCACAGCAAGATCCTTTTTGACCCACCTCCTAGAGAAATGGAAATAAAAATAAACAAATGGGACCTAATGAAACGTAAAAGCTTTTGCACATCAAAAGAAACCCTAAACAAGATGAAAAGACCACCCTCAGAATGGGAGAAAATATTTGCAAACGAAGCAACTGACAAAGGATCAGTCTCCAAAATTCACAAACATCTCATGCAACTCAATATCAAAAAAACAAAGAACCCAATCCAAAAATGGGCAGAAGGCCTAAATAGACATTTCTCCAAAGAAGATATAGAGATTGCCCACAAACACATGAAAGAATGCTCAACATCACTAATCATTAGAGAAATGCAAATCAAAGCTACAATGAGGTATCACCTCACACCAGTCAGAATGGCCATCATCAAAAAATCTACAAACCGTAAATGCTGCAGAGGCTGTGGAGAAAAGGGAAGCCTCTTGCACTGTTGTTGGGAATGTAACTTGATACAGCCACTATGGAGGTCAGTATGGAGGTTCCTTAAAACACTAAAAATAGAGCTACCATACGACTCAGCAATCCCACTACTGGGCATATACCCTGAGAAAACCATAATTCAAAAAGAGTCATGTGCCACAATGTTCATTGCAGCTCTATTTACAACAGCCAGGGTATGGAAGCAACCTATGTGTCCATCAATAGATGAATGGATAAAGAAGATGTGGCACATATATACAATGGAATATTACTCAGCCATAAAAAGAAACAAAATTGAGTTATTTGTAGTGAGGTGAATGGAGCTAGAGACTGCTATACAGAGTGAAGTAAGTCTGAAAGAGAAAAATAAATACCCTATGCTAACACGTATATATGGTATCTAAAAAAAACAAAGGTTCTGAAGAACCTAGGGGCAGGATAGGAATAAAGACACAGATGTAGAGAATGGACTTGAGGACACGGGGAGTGGGAAGGGTAAGCTGGGATGAAGTGAGAGAGTGGCATGGACATATATACACTACCAAATGTGAAATAGATAGCTAGTGGGAAGCGGCCGCATAGCACAGGGAGATCAGCTCGGTGCTTTGTTACCACCTAGAGGGGTGGGATAGGGAGAGTGGGAGGGAGACACAAGAGGGAGGAGATATGGTGATATATGTATATATATAGCTGATTCACTTTTTAATAAAGCATGAACTAACACACCATTTTAAAGTAAGTATAACCCAATAAAGATGTTAAAAAAGAAAAGAAAAGAAAAGATTGAATCTGACCAGAACCCATGTGTAATCACAGCTCGGCATTTAACAACTGGTTTAATTCCTTATCATAAATATACAACCAGGCCAGAGGCATCCAATATTTATAATAAATATCAGTGACATGATAGTATCATCATGAGACCTCTGTGTATTCTTTCTGATTCAGATGAAACCCAAATTTTCTGTCTCCCCACAAAACTTACTTTTTCTATTTTCATGCATTGACTGCATAATTGATTTTGGAGAGCTGTTCCATCTGTGTTTTGAGTTGGGCTGAAGTAAGCAGTCTCCCTCTCAGGGGGTATGCCTACTCATAACTCAGACAAAATACAGCATGGAATACACGTTGGATGTTTTGGTTTTATCTATCAGGTTGATTTACAAATGATGCCAGCGGTTGTGTCGTCAAAATAGCAGCTTTCAAACTTTTTTCCCCCCAGTGATTGATTCCTTTTACAAATATAATTTTCTCTAGAACTCCAAAGTATAAACTATATTATGAAAATACTGATTTGACAGGCAGGTAGCTGAAAATGGTAATGGACTGCTGTGTGCTCTCAGGACACTCTGCAGTTATTATTTACCCAGAAACCCATGGGAGGTATAGTAAGAAATCCCATTTCAAAATTGCATCACCAACAATGCCTAACTACTGCTTGTATTTTTTCTTTTTAATTTTTATATTTTGCGGTACACGGGCCTCTCACTGCTGTGGCCTCTCCCTTTGCGGAGCACAGGCTCCGGACGCGCAGGCTCAGCGGCCATGGCTCACGGGCCTAGCCGCTCTGCGGCATGTGGGATCTTCCCAGACCGGGGCACAAATGCGCATCCCCTGCATCGGCAGGTGGACTCTCAACCACTGCGCCACCAGGGAAGCCCTTGTATTTCTTATCATAAGCATCAAAGTCAGGGAAGAAGCACACAGAACTTCTAATAAGTACTAAAAGATTTATAACTAAGTAATATTAAAACATTATCTGTTAGAAATTAGTTATTGAGTAATTGACTATTATGTGATAAGACTGGGTTCCAGGTAGAAGAGTCTGAATTTTACATGGTATAGAAATTGGAGGGGCATGTTATTGTAGAAGTGGGTTACTGATAGGGGAAAACGGAATTCTCTTATTATATAAATCTTAGAGAAGGGACAGTTTACCGTGATAAACTTAGATGATATGTACTTAGCCAATTGTACCAATAGGCCAGTCTGTGCGATGTTCAAGGAACATGGATTTTCCATTCTCTGAGGTCCTATCCAGTTGCATGAAACCCAGAATGGTGTCTCATCTAACCCTTTGGGATCCTGAAAACTGTTTGTCACCCTGAAAATCCAGCATGATTCCCCAACATGATTGCAAAATCTGCCATTAATCAAGCAGCCCTTGTAACCTGGCTCTAGCAGTTTCTCACTATACCACTAGCACCATCTTGCCTCATTGCCCAAAGGTTGCATGCTAAGACTAGGTACTGCACATGCCCAATATGGACTGGTTTAGCATGTAGGCTTTGACAAAGGCTTTCACAGACATGAGGACTTGATTACGCATGTTTAGAAATGAGAGCAAAGCAGGTACTGCTGTTTTAAAAAAATGACCAGGGCCAATCTACACACTTACTAATAAATAACATATTTAAAGTAAGGTCATTTATATACACAAATTTGGTAGGAGTCTTACACTGAGATTTGCAGACAAGAATGAGTTAACCAGACATGCCTTGCAAGGGGGTTCACCAAAATGTGTTAAAACCTAATATATATCACTTGTGAGTCAGTGACTCCTAGAATATTCCCACAGTGTTAAAATATACATTAAAAATAAAAAATTTGGACTAAATTATTTGTATGTAACACCTGAAACAACTATGCAGAATTTTAGGGCTTCTAGAAACATAGCTTAAAAATAAATCCTAAAATGAGGTCCCTGGCTTGGAGAATTTGGATTATTGCCATTTTACCAATGGAGAAAAAGCAAACAAATCAAAAAATGACTTAGGCATGATTACATAGTAACTCAATGGCAGGCCTGAAGAGTGGAACTCAGGGTTTCTGTGCTGAAATCCAGGAATCCAATGAGCTAAACTTCCAGGAAGTAGAGTATAGCACTGAAGTTCCAGACGACAGCTATATCATTGAGTTTGGTGTAAAATAAAATTCATTTCATTCAAGTGAGAACTGTTAGTTGCTCAAAAATAATATTGGGATATAACTTCCTATTACTTTGACTTTGCTCCTAATCCATGTCTGATGGCTTGGTAATGATAAAAAATCAAAGTGTAAAGTTATGTGCAGGAATACTCATTAGACTTGGAGGACAGAACCAGTAATGGGAAGGAATTGTAGGCTACTGTCTTAGGCTGTGAAGTCATTCATAATAAGCTTCTTATTAGCTTTTGGGCCACCATGTTGTACTGAATATCAAGCGTTAATCACCTCAGCTTGTAGACTGTAAAGTGTCTATAGGAGACAGAGTGTCATTTGATTTTCCCTAAAGTGATGCTGAAGCACATTGGCAATAGATTAACATTTTAAAGGACCATCATTTAAAGAAATGCTTTTCCTCAAAGAGTGAAATTCAGAACAACCTATTGTAGCCTTAAAGTTCGGATGGCTCTTTGTTTGCATCCAACTTGATTCTGATGGGAAATTTTGGACAGTCCCCTTCCCTCATTGTGGAGAGTCAGGGGGAGCTCAGATAAGGTGCTTGCCTTGAAAATGCATGATGAAGTTTGTGTAGTGAAGGAAGATGTAGGGGTGAGTATTCACTAAAGGCATTTAGTTTTCTCATTCAGAAGATAAGTTCAGATTTTCCCAAAAGGTAGGAAAAGATCTAGAAATGGAAGACAAAGCTGAGAGTAGAAGTAGGACAATGTGAGATCAGGTGGGCATGGAGCATGGAAGGATCTCTTTTTCTCTTTGTTGATTTTCAACTGGTTTATTGGCTTTATTGGTGTATTAGTTTTGGAGAGAAGGTGTGAACGTAGGCTTTGTGTATGTACAATCTTCTCGTTTCCTTTTACTGAGAATCTCTGGTACAGGGTGGGATTAGGATCAGTGATAGCGGGTATGAGTCAGCAGAGGAACAGATCTCAAGAAATAGTTCAATTGAAGAATTTTAATAACGAACTAATAATTTCATAAGAAGATAGGGCATGTTTCAGCCCACAAAGGGAATATTTTATTGAAAAATACACTCTCTCCATAGTATGTGCTTGTACCCACTGGGGTAATTCTGGGAGTTAGATAATGCTTTGAAGTTAGTTGGGTGGTTTGAAGGTTTCTACCACTCTGTTCCTGAAAAGGTGTTTTTCATCTTCCTTTTTGATAATAATGCTTACAGGCTTTGTAGAGTAGATACAATGATGCAGAATAAACTCAATAGATAGAACAAATAGGTAGCTAAAATACCTCTCAATGGAAGGGGACCAAATGCATTGTGAATAACCAAGTGTTCATTTTATTCCAAGGAGAGGGGTGGGTAAATGACCCTGGTTCTGTGCCAGATGTTGTTTCAAAACTGGAGCTAGTGGCGATGGAGTCTTGCTGTGTCACTTCAGAAAGGACGTGTTGACTACCATTGTCAGTCTATCTGGTGGCAGTCTTTGTCGTCATTCGCCACAGCCGAGAAGGCAGGCGTCTCACACAAAGTTGTTGAGTTGACAGATGTTTCTTGCGTGGAAGCTCCGAGTTAGCTACCTTTGTAGAGTTTCCTATCCAGCTCAAGCTGGGACTAGAGGAACCATTCAGCAAATGAACACTGACTCTACCAGCTGTTCCATCTACAGCACACGGAGGCTTTTCAGCTTGTCTGAAGCCTGGTACAATTTGTCTGCACAGGTGCTGCAGGTGGAAAGGTATATTAGACTCTCATTAACGCTGGCATTTCACTAGAGGCATTCAAGCCTCCCAGAGCTGGAAAGGGTTGCACTCTTAAATGTTAGGACTCAAAGGACATTCAGATCTTAAGGAGAGAAGCAGGGACATGTAGGCAATGGCCCTCTTTGTTTATAATGTCTCCTTGGTTTCTGAACTCATTCAGTGTTTTGTCCTCCCCTGCCGCTCTGGATACTGCTGTGCCAGATTCATTAACTGATTAACCCCCCTTTTCATTTTCATGTGAAATGATTCTAACGTTTAAGTAATGAACCCTGGTCTCACTGGTGTGCTGCTGACCTTGGGCTTGTTTTGAATTTGCTAGCTGGCTGCAGTTTACTCTTCAAGCCTTGCCTAAAGTTATCATTCTGTGATGAGATATGAAGAAAATCGGTTAGAAATGGTCCAAAAGACTGAACCAATACAGGAATGGATGATTTTTTTCACCCAAACAGAGACGGAAGAGAGGGAAGTAGGATAACTGCATCTTGGTGGGACATGGCATGTCTGAAGTGAGTGGGAAAGGGAGACGAATATGGAAATTCTTTAGCCCTTGCAGTAGAGACTGGGGGTAGAGGGATAGCTTTAAGTTCCCTTTAGTTTATTTAAGAAATGATTTTATCCTCACATCTGAATGGTCTGAGTACAAATCCAAGTTAATTACAGTGGAACCCGTTGGACTCCTGATGTTATGGTGGGAGTCCTATACCTGCTTTATGAGTTGGCTGCATAAGATGGGTCTTCGATTCTATTCTGTGTTTCTGTTAGAAAGGATGTTAGGATAGTGACGTATCTTAGGGGTATCAGTGCATTGTGCTGTGATACTCCTTCTTTTCTTTCCTTCTCTCCCCACCTTCTTCCTTCTCCTCAGCACATATAGAAGCCAGAAATGTCCTAACCTCTTTTTACCTTCAATTTTTAAAACATTGACCATGCCCCTGGCTCTGTGCCAGGTAATGTTGATTCATTACCCCATTTAATATCCTCAGCAAGCAGCAGAAGTAAGCATTATCAGCACCATGTTACAGACAGAAAATTGAGGCTCAGAGAGGTAACGACACGAATGTCAGGTCATGTAACTAATAAGTGATAAGGCTGAGATTCAGATCCATATCTCACTACAAAAGCCGCCTTTCCCCCACATGACTGATGTGCATTGACTTTCAATCCGTGTTTTCTTTAAAAAACTTTGGAGAGAGACCAAGTCCTTGACTTGGGTTAGAAAGGAGTTTCATAGACCTGAATCTCAAAATGCTTAAATTACTGAAATAACAAACAGTAAGAAGTCCAGACCTTCTCCACATTTGGAATCGTTGTTCTTCCCATAGTCTTGTGTCTGTTTCATCAAATATGAGTTGATTATGTTTCAATAAAAAAGGCCACTGAAACATAAAGCTGGGTGATTTAAAGTCATCTTTCGAGGCTTGACAGTCAGTGAATGTTTTATTCTCCTCTGTTGCTATGTCACAAGGACAAACGTAGATCTGATTATAAAATGCAATCGTGTTCCTCTCCGTATTCTACACAGAAAGTGTTATTAAGCCGTGGTGACCTTTACTCACAAGAAACGTGGTTGGCGAGTCACAGAAAGTGTGAGCAATTGCTCCCCCATGAAGCCCTGCTCCTGTGAATGGAGAGACGTCTTTTGGTAAAATGTAGCCATCTGGGAGGATTTAGGAAGGTTGAATACTGAGAAGTAAAGTGATGTGGGTCTTATGGATGGTTGTTGTGAAGTAGATCATTTGTCTAAATCCCAAACCCTGAAATGGCTATCTCTATGAAATGGAACATAGCTTTTATGATATGAATATTCAGTGACCTGACATCAATAAAAAGAGGAATAAAAAGAAGAAAAGCACATAGGTCAATTACATTTTTCCCACCTGGAGAGGTCTTTGCCGCTGAAGCTTGGCATGTCTCTGGACGCAGAGCATCCTTCTGGTGTGTGCTTCAGGCATTGTGCGCAGGTGTCTGGTTCCCATTGTGCTGCCAGTGGGCTGGGGGGCCACTTGCTGATGGAGCTCATTGGCAGCTCTGTGTATCTTCCTGCTCCCACGAAGCATCATGTCTTTATCTTCTTCCTTCACTGCCTACCTCAGGCACAGCAGGGGGATTGGATCCTCTAGCACCACCATGAACTTGAGAGCTTTGCCTCTGCTCTTAAATCTTGCCAAAAGCTTAATTGACACGTTTTCTTGAAAATTCTTTTTTACGTTATAACTAAATCTTTTGGAGCTTTTTCCAGGTTCCTTTGTTGGAGTTTTCTCTTACTTGCTGTGAATTTGCTCTTAGTTCTCAATTCGTGGAAGTATCAAATTTGGTCTGTCTTTTATTCATGGTTAATTTTACGTTATTCATTATCCGTTGATATTGTAACTCCTTGAAGCATATTTAATGGTGGTACACATCATGCCAAACACGTCTGAGTTTCTCAGATCCATCTGAAGCAGAGAGGATGAAAAAAAAATCAGCATCTTCACTTTTCCAGAGGAAGGGGGGCCAGACCTTCTAATATTGTAAAATGTGTGAAATCATTGCTGTCTCCAACCGCAAGATTGTTTCAGCATCCATGAGGCAAGTTTATGTGTTTTTGGAATGAGATCCTTTAGTTTCTCTCTGTATTACATTTAGTGTCTGATAAACAATCCCTACTGTCTACACTTTTGTCCTGTTAGTAGTCTAAAGACTTCATTCTCACAAACTGTACCAGTTGACTTTTATCTCCCCTGTTATAATAAGTAGTTTGATGTCTGTTATAAGTAGCCTTGCCAGTAATGTTCGAGAATCATCAGGTTCACTAAAATCCCTTTGGGCTGAAATGTTTTCAGTATTCCTGCTCACCTCATTGTGTTCAACCAGCCCTTCTAAGCTTTCTTTAATGTTTCCATTGATTTCCTTCCTAAGTCACAGTCCCTATGACCAGTCCTGCCATTGCAGGTGCACTCAGAGTTCACCCTGGTGGATCACAGGTTCTCATGTCTATCAAATGAAGTGGGATGATATTGTAAAGAAGAAATACGTTAAGTCCGTGTGGCTGGCATCTCATGAAACTCACTTGGCATGTGGGCTAACATGCTTTCATGATTTTATAGTCTTTGTTTTTAAAAAATGTTTGAAAACATTGTGGTAAAATATACATAACATGTAATTTACCATTTTAACCATTTTATAAAAAGGTATACACTTCAGTGGCATTCACACTGTTGTGCAACCATCACTACTGTCCACTTCGAGGACTTTTTTCATCTCGTAAGATGGGAACCCGGTACTCATTAAACAATAACTCCTCTTTCCTCCCTTCCCCCAGCCCCTGGCAACTATCATTCTACTTTCTGTCTCTATGAATTTGACTATTCTAGGTATCGTATATAGGTGAGGTAATATACAGTATTTGTCCTTTTGTGACTGGCTTATTTCACTTCACATACTATCTTCAAGGTTCATCCACGTTGTAGCATGTGTCAGAATTTCTTTCCTTTTTAAGGTTGCATAATACTTCACGCTAGGTGTACACCACATTTTCTTTATCCATGCATGCGTTGATGCACAATTGGGTTGTTTCCTCCTTTGGGCTATTGTGAATACTACTGCTATGAATGTGGGTGGGCAAATATCTTTTCACATCCTTGCTTTCAATTCTTTTGGGTATATATCCAAAAGTGGAATTGTTGGATCAGATAGTAATCCTATTTTTAATTTTTTGAGGAACTGCCATACTACTTTCCACAGTGTTGCACTGTTTTATATTCCCACCAGCAGCGCACAAGAGTTCCGATTTCTCCGCATCTTCACCAATAGTTATTTTCTGTTTTTTGGACAATAACCATTCTGACGAATGGGAAGTGGTGTCTCACTGTGGTTTTGATTTGTATTTCCCTAATATTAGAGATGTAAAGCCATCTCTTCATGCGCTTATTAGATATTTGTATATTTTCTTTGAAGAAATTCCTATTCAAGTCCTTTGCCCATTTTTAAATTGAGTTGTTTGTTTGTTTTGTTGTTGAGTTGTAGGAGTTCTGTTTATATTCTTGATAGTAACCCTTTGTCAGACATATAATTTGCAAATATTTTGTTTCATTCCAAGAGCTGTCTTTTCACTTTGTTGATAGTACAAAAGTTGGATGCATAAAAGTTTTAAATTTTGATATAGTCCAATTTACCTATTTTTTTTCTTTGGCTGCTTCTGCAGCCTTTGTCTTTTTAGATTCAATCTTTTATAGTGTTTTTATCTTGAAAGAATAATCTTGGTTATTTTACTCTTTCCTCAAGATTCATGTTATAGACCTTTACTTAACCTCACTGCTAAGCATGCTTTTCACTCTCACAGACACTAAAATCTAGCCTGGAGTGTTGCTCCACGCGGAAGGTGAGTGGGCAGGCTGCAAGGGACCTTACATCCCCATGCTTTTACTTAGGCTTTCTCTAGGTTGAAGTTGTGTTATAAACAATAACGTATGATTTGGTTTGTTGGATAGCCTCAGAATTCCACTTTCTTTTCCATCCATGTATTCACTGTTCATTGGTGCTTGTATTTTCTATTTGTGCAGTTACTTTTCTATTAGTGTTATCTGAAAAATTAATGAGTATTCTAGATACCCTCATCTAGGTCAGGTTTTTTTTAACTTCTTTCTTTAAAGCACTTGAACCCCTTTTCTAACAAAAGCTTAAGTAGAAGCTCAGTACAGTGGGTAAGAGCAGTGGTTACTCAGGAGCAGGGAATGAAGATGTTCAGCTCACTGCTTTCCCTCCTCCAGCCCTTGAACCTTTCCCTTTGAACCTGGATGGAGGCTCTGTGGAGCCGAGTTTGCTCAGGACAGAAAAGCCTGTTGGGCCTCCCTGGTGGCGCAGTGGTTGAGAGTCCGCCTGCCGATGCAGGGGATACGGGTTCGTGCCCCGGTCTGGGAGGATCCCATATGCCGCGGAGCGGCTGGGCCCGTGAGCCATGGCCGCTGGGCCTGCGCGTCCGGAGCCTGTGCTCCGCAACGGGAGAGGCCACAACAGTGAGAGGCCCGCGTACCGCAAAAAGAAAAAAAAAAAAAAAAAAAAAAGAAAAGCCTGTTGATAAGGCAGGAGATGAATTACAGTCATTCACTTCCCACTTCTCCAGTCCTACTTACATGAAAGCAATTCAACTTTTGTATGGTAAGTGTATTTAGGAATCCATGTACTATTCAGCTTAAACTACAGGGTTCTCTCAAACTGGAAATCAAATAAACAAACATCCCCCCACCCCCTCAAAAGAACCAGGTTTCTCTGCCTGAAATTGTTGTTCAGAAACCTCCAATCGACTTTACTGACCAAAACGATAACCCACACATGCCAAGGACTTGTAACCATGATACATGATACACTTCTTGGGACACCCCATTGTGCATAGTGACCCATTTTATTGATGAGTATTTCACATAGGAAGATTCAAAAGCCAGAGGAGAGTCCCCTGGTAAGGAGGCCACCTACTGAGACACAGGAAACTTAATTTTGATCCACAGATATTGTAAGCTAGAAAGGAACTTGGAGATCGGTAGCCCAAGAGGCAGCAAGAGTGGTGTGTTTGGTTTGCACAGAATTTAAAAAATTAGTCGCCAGCATTAAAAAAAAAAAATCCCAGCAGTGTTTATATAAACATTACAAATAAAGATAAAAATCTTGATTTTAGCCTGTCTTGGAAAAATCATAACATGTGACACTAGGCCCATGGTCCTGTATGGCACTGATGAATTACAGGAGGCCTTTAAAAACTCCCAGTGTCGGGCTTCCTTGGTGGCGCAGTGGTTGAGAGTCCGCCTGCCGATGCAGGGGACACGGGTTCATGCCCCGGTCCGGGAAGATCCCACATGCCATGGAGCGGCTGGGCCCGTGAGCCATGGCCGCTGAGCCTGCGCCTCTGGAGCCTGTGCTCCGCAACGGGAGAGGCCACAACAGCGAGAGGCCCGCGTACCCCCAAAAAAAATTAAAAAAATTAAAATAAAATCCCAGTGTCCAGTCTGCATCCCAGACAAATTAAATGATATTCTCTGTGGTTAGCACTCAGACGTCAGTATATATTTAAAAAATTGTACTAAAAACACATGACAGTGATTATCATCTAAGTCATTTTAAGCATACAGTTTAGTGTTTTAAGTGTATTCACATTGTTGTGCAACAGACTTCTAGAACTTTTTCATCTTGCAGAACTGAAACTCGATACCCATTAAACACTAATTCCCCCACCCTCCTTCTTCCAGCCCTTCCTTGGCAACCACTTTTCTACTTTCTGTTTCTATGATTTTGAGTACTCTACATACTTCATATGAGAGGAATCATACAGTATTTGTCCTTTTGTGACTGGCTTATTTTGCTTAGCATCATGTCCTCAGGATTCATCCATGTTGTAGCATTTGACAGGATTCCCTTCTTTTTTTTTTAAGGCTGTATAATATTTCATTGTTTGTATGTCCATTCATCTGTGAAGGAATATTTTGTTTGCTTCCACCTCCTGACTATTGTGAATAATGTTGCAGAGTGTGCAGATTTATTTCTGAGATCCTGCTTTGAATTATTTTGCATATAAACCCAGAAGTGGGATTGCTGGATCATATGGTAATTTTATTTTTAATTTTTTGAGGAACTTCTGTACTATTTTCTCTAGTGGCTGCACCATTTCTCATTCCCAGCAAGAGGGCACAGGGTTCTAACCTCTCCGTGTCCTCTCCAACACTTGTTATTTCTGTTCTTTTGACAGTGGCCATCCCAATGGGTGTGAGATAATGTCTCATTGTGGCCTTGATTTGCATTTCTCTTAAGTTTAGTGATGTTGAGCATCTTTTCATGTGCTTGTTGGCCATTTGTATATCTTCACTGGAGACTTGTCTGTTCAAGTTCTTTGCACTTAAAAAATCAGTTATTTGTGGTTTTTTTTGTTGAGTTGTGGAAGTTCCTCAGATATTTTGGATATTAATCCCACATTAGACATAAGATTTTCAAATATTTTTCCCATTCCAATAGGTTGCCTTGTCATTCTGTTGATTGTTTCCTTACCTGCATGGAAGTTTTAAAATTTGATGTAGTCCTATTTGTCTACTTTTACATTGTTGTATGTGCTTTTAGTATCGTATCCCAGAAATTATTGCCAAATGTAATGTCCTAAAATTTTTACCCTATGCTTGCTTCTAGGAGTTTTATAGTTTTGGTCCTGTACTTCTTTCTTTCTTTTTTTTTTTTTTTTTTTTTTTTTGCGGTACGCGGGCCTCTCATTGTTGTGGCCTGTCCTGTTGTGGAGCACAGGCTCCGCACGCGCAGGCTCAGCGGCCATGGCTCACGGGCCTAGCCGCTCCACGGCATGTGGGATCGTCCCGGACCAGGGGAACGAACCCATGTCCCCTGCATCGGCAGGTGGACTCTCAACCACTGCGCCACAGGGAACCCCTGTACTTCGTTCTTTAATTTATTCTTTTGCAAGTAGATATCCAGTTTTCCAATATCATTTGTTTAAGAGATTGTGTTTTCCCCATTGTGTATTTTTGGCACCTTTGTCAAATATCGTTTGGCCATATAAGCAAGGGTTAATTTCTAGGCTCTCTACTCTGTTAAACTGGTCTAAATGTTTTTCTACAAGTACCATACCACTTTGATTGCTGTTGCTTTGTACTGTGTTTTGAAATCAGGAAGTGTGAGGCTTCTAACTTTGTTCTTTTACAAGATTGTTATGGCTACTTGAGGCTCCATAAGAATCATAAGATATTTTTCTGCTACTGGGATTTTGATCGGAATTGCATTCAATTTGTAGATTTCTTTGGGTAGCGTGGCCATTTTAACGATATTCCAATCCTTGAGCATGGGATGTCTTTCCATTTATATACAAATACAATCTTCCTTGATATCTTTAAGCAGTGTGTTGTAGTTTTCAATGTACAAGTTCTTCACCTTCTTGGCTAATTTTATACCTAAGCATTTTCTCCTTCTTGATGCTGCTGTAAGTGAGATTATTTTCTTAATTCTCTTTCAGATTGATCATTGTTAATGTATAAAAATGCAACTGCATTGTGTTTGTTAATTTTGTATTCTGCAACTTTGCTAAAGTTATTTCTTGGGTTCAGCAGGTTTGTTTGTGTGGGTGTGTGTGTGTGTAATCTTTAGGAATTTTTGTGCCTAATATGTCATCTGTAAACAGAGATCATTTTACTTCTTCCTTTCAAATTTGGATGCCTTTTATTTTATTTTTGTGTGTGTCTGATTTCTCTGGCTAGGACATTTAGTACTATGTTGAATAGTAGTGATGAGAGTGGGTATCTTTTCCGTCTTCCTGGTCTTAGAGGAAAAGCTTTAAGTCTTTCACTGCCGAGTATGATGTTAGCTGTTGGTTTTTCATATATGGCTTTTATTATGTTGAAGTACTTTCCTTCTATTAATAGTTCACTGTGTTTTTATCAGGAAAGGGTATTAGACTTTTGTCAAATGTTTTTTCTACATCAGTTGATATAATCACGTGGTTTTGTCTTTCCTTCTGTTAATTTTGCTGTATTACAATGATTGATTTTCATATGTTTCATCATCACTGCATTTCATTTGGGCATGGTGTATAGTATTTTTTTTTTTTTTTTTTTTTTTTTTTTGCGGTATGTGGGCCTCTCACTGTTGTGGCCTCTCCCGTTGCGGAGCACAGGCTCCGGACGTGCAGGCCCAGCGGCCATGGCTCACGGGCCCAGCGGCTCCGCGGCATGCGGGATGCTCCCGGACCGGGGCACGAACCCATGTCCCCTGCATCGGCAGGCGGACTCCCAACCACTGCGCCACCAGGGAAGCCCGAGGGCTGTCACTTCTGTTCAGTTACATGAACATGGTGACAGGCAAGCATAAATGCAGAGATGGCATTCCTGTGCTGGTATGGGGGAAAGGAAGAGAGGCCACTGGTCAGGACATTGTTTTGCCTAGGGAGGAAGAAGATCCAGTACTTTGGTAATTTATTTAAGCTTTTGTTTTTTTTTGCGGGATAGAGGAGCAAGTAGGGGAGCTCATACTTGAAGCCGAATCCGGCCTCCGTACCCTGACACTGAATTAAATCTCAAGACAGAGTTGTGGGTGAAGTAGAAAAGAATAGCTTTATTGCTTTGCCAGGCAAAGGGGGCTAGAGCAGGCGATTGCCCTCAAAACTCTGTGTCCCTGACCTGGAGAGGGTAGTGAGGAGTTTTATAGTAATCGTTCAAAGAGGAGAGCATGATCAGCTCATGGACATTTCTCTGATTGGTTGGTGGTGAGGTAAGTGGGTGTCAGCATCATCAACCTTACGGTTCCAACTGGTTCTGGGGTCTGTGTGTTTGTGGGTAGCACACCATTAACTTCTCCCACCTAGTGGGGGTTTCAGTATCTGCAAAACAGGTCAAAGATATTGTTATGTGTATCCCTTAAGGGGGAACCAAGACCCTGCCCGAAGGCTGCACTAGTGTTTCTTTTGACTATTCCTCCCTCGTCTCGCATCCCCTCCCTTCTCTAATTAGCAACTGTTTGAACCTGCTCCTTGGAACTCAGGGAAGGTCATGGAGGCTGAATGAAGCCATTTCCTGTAATCAAGAAATGGGGGACACCGATACAGGCTTTGTGCCCAGGAGCCCACAGCGTCCTGCTAGGGATCATACTCAGTGCAAGGAGATGTGGAAAATCCAGAGATAAGGAATCATGGCGTCTTACTTTCCAAGGGCTCCTACTCTATGTTGTGGGGGAAATCAGATGCATTCATTAAGAGTCTGCCCGATTGAAGGATGTGAAAAGAGTTATCACAGAGGTACAGCTAACATGCTGGGAAAATGTGTGGTCCATTCTCACTGGGATATCTGGAAGGGCTTCCTGTAGAAAGTGGGATTTTAATTGAACTTAAAAACAATTTGTACTTTGAAAAATTATACTCTTGAAAGAAATGAGTTGAGCAAGCGCCTGTCCTCTGATGGAGGGAGGGAAGTCTGGCCTAGTTGAGTGGAGGCGGGAAGGTGAGTGTTACGCTTAGTCTGGAAAACTCGGCAGGGTCTTCAACCCTACGGGGCTTTGAACGTTCGGTTGACTCTTTTCGGTTTTATTCTTCTCGCATTGGGAAGCCATTTAAGATTTAAGCAGGGGAATAATATTCTTAAAGAAAATAACTATGACCAGGATGAATTGAAGGGAGGGAGAAACGACATACTCATTTATCTACAATTTGGGGAAGAGAGGAAGATTACCTCTAATTCATTAGATGTGCATTGTATCAGCAGGAGGGAAATAAGCAGCATATCTTGATACATAAATCCTCCTCCCATATATGCATTCTTTTTCACCAGGGAGCAAGTATTTGGCAGCCAAGTTATCTTTAAAGTAATAATAAGAAAGCTATTTGGAATAAATGTTTCAGAACCATTTGTTACTTTGCACAGACCTATGAGCAAGTAGGATTGAGCTAAAGCATTTACAGTGGTATGTGGTTCTGCAGGGGCCGCCACCCTATTATATATACTTATATCTTGGCTAAACTCCAGCTGTTGCCACTGCTATTAGTCAAAGAACTGAAGTGTCAACGAGCTAATCAAAATAGCAAAGTGGGAGTCAAGAGTTTTTCCGCCTGTTTCCTAAAGTCTTAGGAAGATTGTTTCCTTTTTATTCCTTATATTCAGAACATAAAAGCCTCGCAGACATCTAATCTTTACTAGGTCAAACATTTCAAAAGGCAGTGGGATTATTTTCCAGTTGCTTTTCAGTTTAAGGCAAGTGTTTTAGGGGCTTCCAAAGCCTCCCTCCTGAATCCATTTATGAAAAAAAAAAACAAAAAACAAAAAATGAAAGGCATTATTAACCCAACTACATTGTCTTGGTGTAAAAATCCTAACATATAGCATAGTGGGAAAAGGTTCTGAATCATGACCTAAGAGATGTGAGTTCTAGACCCAGTTTTGTGAATGCATAGCTTGGTGGTTTTGTCAAGTCTCCTATTTAACAGGGAGGGATTAGAATTTTTCTGTATGGTTTCTGTACTATTCAGTAGTATTGTTCACAATTACTTTTGCCTAAGGAGTTTAGAAAATGGAGAGACACATGATAATGTTGCAGGAAGAGGGACCTCTTCCAGGGCCCAAGAGTGGGCTCTTGCCTACCACTCAGAAAAGAATTTCCTGAGGAGACACACGTGCTGACAAATCAACAGACTTTATTGGGAAGGGGTGTCCGGGTGCAGAGCAGGAGGGGAAGGGAACCCAGGAGAACTGCTCTGCCATGTGGCTCGCAG
This sequence comes from Mesoplodon mirus, assembly GCF_964341445.2. Lineage (NCBI taxonomy): Eukaryota > Metazoa > Chordata > Mammalia > Artiodactyla > Ziphiidae > Mesoplodon > Mesoplodon mirus. The sequence goes on from NW_028295795.1 coordinate 230,001, forward strand.
TCTCAGGTTTTATGGTGATGGGGTTAGTTTCTGGGTTGTCTCCGGCCAGTCATTCTGACTCAGGATCCTTTCTGGTGGTGCACATATTGCTCAGCTAAGATAGGTTCCAGAGAGAAGGATTCTGGGAGGTTGGTAGGACATATGGACAGGAGTCTCCTCTCTCCTTTTGACCTTTCCCTAATTCTTCCGGTTGGGGGTAGTTGGTTAGTTCCGCGTTCCTTACCAGGACCTCCTGTTTTAAGATAACTCGTGAAAGTGGTTACTGTCGGGCCTGGTCAGGGCAGGCAGTTTTGGGCAGTGGTTTCCCTAAAAATAAGATTGTGGTCAACAATTTTGGGTGGAAGTGATGTGTGTTACTTTTGGGCGAGAACTCACACTGCCAGTGTGAGGCTCCAGAATTCTTTCTCTCTACAAAGATGACTGAGAGAGGTGGCTTTGTCAAGCAGGGGGCAGGAATAAGGAAAACGAAGAGCAGAAATCCTAGGCAGCCCATGATGGAAATGTACAACGAGTGGGAAATGAACCTTTGTTGTTTTAAACCACTGAGATTTGGAGGAATTATTCAAGCTTATTCCTTTTTGTTTGTTTGTTTGTTTGTTTGTTTTGCAATATGCGGGCCTCTCACTGCTGTGAGAGGAAGATAATAACAATGACAAGTAGCAAACCCTCTAAAATGGAGACTATACTCCATTATAGCCAATTAATGGGAGTGGGAAGCTCGGGCTCACTGTCCAGGACATAGAAATAAAAGCTGAGGATGCTCTGAGGCATCTCTTGGATCTCTATAATCCTCCATCATTTCTGCTGAGTAGGGTTGACAGATAAAATATAGGCTCTTCAGTTAAATATGAATGTCAGAAAAACAACGAGTACATTTTTAACGTAAGTATGCCCCAAATAGTACATAGGATCTACTTATACTAAAGGTGATGACTTATTATTCATGTGAAATTCAAGTTTAACTGGGTATCCTGTATTTTTATTTCGTAAAGGTGACAGCCCTACTGATGATCCACAACGAAGTCAGTTCAGGAACGGTACATGCTGGCTCTCGGACAGTCAGAAATGGCATCAGCAGATCCAGGTACAGTATGAAATTCTTTTTGGATGTAGCTCAGAAGCCATGGCCAGCCCTTGACTGCAAGTACTGCCTCGGGTTTCCCTGAGGTGGGGTAAACCGTCCTCTTAATGGCCTTTTGGTAAGTCTGGAAGACCATATCCAAGGGGAGCCCCAAAGTCAGTTTCATCCTCACAACCATGTTTCCAATTCCTGGAATTGGCTGCATGTGACTCACAAGAGCTGAGGAGGTTTGTGGAAGTTGGGAGTGTCATAGCTCGAACCATTTGTAGGTAAAGTTTTGCTGTTGTGAGAGTTTTAACAGGAGCAATGTGAAAGACTCCAAGTCCCCAGGTAGATAGAAATAATCCTGTTCTACCTGTGTGTATGTGACAAGTCTCTAATAGTTCAGAGAGCAAGTATCTGGTCTTAGAAAGACTGATCCAAGCTTGGATGTTTCTGGTGACAAGGCAAGGTCCTGAGTTTCAAGTTCACCTTTTATGGTTGAGGAGACAATAAGGTGGTCAGAAGGGAAATCATGGAGGAGACCTTGGCTTCATCCATCGTGCAGGCTTGTATATGTGGTTCTATGTAGATTGTGTTTCAAAGGTGGAGCTTGTTTACAACTATGAACATTCTCCGATGTGCTTTTTGGACCTTCATTCCCAGAGCGAGAGCAGTGCCGAGGCTCTAGAAATGCCATGGATATTCTGAGCTGTCAGTGGCATTTCCCCGGTACTGTTCCCTTGGTGCCGCTCCTTGAAATGTCCAAAGGGATTATCATGTGTCTTCTGGCGGGTCCTAGCATTGTGAAAGGAAGCTGCTGCACCTGGCTCAGAGGATTTCGGATGTGGTGGGAGGAGGAGTAGTACTACGACTATAAATTGTATCACAGAATATCGGTTCCATCTTGAGAGTGGGGTTGGGGGGTTATGAAGGGGGGCTTTTATTGTACTTTTATACATTGTACCCTTGAAACTAATTCAATTTTTAAAAATTAATTAATTTATTTGGGGCTGCATTGGGTCTTTGTTGCTGCTAGCGGGCATTCTCTAGTTGCAGTGAGCGGGGGATCCTCTTGGCTGTGGTGCACGGGCTTCTCATTGCAGTGGCTTCTCTTGTTGCGGAGCATGGTCTCTAGGCACGCAGGCTTCCGTAGTTGTGGCACGTGTGCTCGGTTGATGTGGCACACGGGCTCTAGAGCGCAGGATCAGTAGTTGTGGTGCGCGGGCATAGTTACTCCGTGGCACGTGGGATCTTCCCAGACCAGGGCTCGAACCCATGACCCCTGCATTCGCAGGCATATTCTTAACGACTGCTCCACCAGGGAAGCCCGATAATTCAGTTTTTTATAAAGAGAAGATTCCTAATATTATTCCAAAATTTTAAAAATATGTAGTTGGATAACACTATGAAAAATTAACTGATATATTCTTTTATTATTTCTCTTTGCTCCCTGGATTTTTTTCCCCATCCAGTCAGCTAGGCACTGTGAGTTCACTGCATTAGGAAGGTAAAGACTCAGCAGAAATGAGGGAGAAAAACAGAAAAGTCTCAGCTTTGGAATGTTCACAACGGAGGCCACAGTAGAACAGGTGAGAATTCTGTGAACCAAAAATAAATGTCGTCTCAAATGCAAAAAAGTATTCTCTGCACTGGGAGGCAGGAGAGGGAGGGAGGGAAGGACTGAAGGAGAGAGATCAGTGTGGCCAGGGACATGGAGACTGTGCTTAAGGACGATATGCCCAGGAAGAGAATCAGAATCTGGAGAAGATTCAGCCTGCACGTGATCATTGCCTCCAGCCAGCACCCTCATCTCAGACGTTGGGAAATTCAGAGAGAGAGTGGGAGTACGTCAGGAGGGCCATGCGCATAGTCTGTGTGGCAGGGGTTGTGGCCGTTCCCTATTTGTGAGGAGTCCCCAGCAATTTGCAGGCCTCTTCTGGAAAATGCTGGCGGACGTCTCTAGTGCTTATGTGAAAGCTTGTTCACAAACCTTGAAAGATACAGATGTAGATGACAGATAGATGCATAGATAGAAAAATGTCATTAAATAAAAGCTCCAGGAAAGGTTTGGAAAATGCCCTTTATTGAATAGGACGCTTCTATTGTCATATGATGTTAGACTGAGTGCCGGTCCCTTCATCCTCCTTCAGACCACGGCATTCTGTCTGCTACTCTCCCGAGGGTCCTTTCTTCTCCCTGGAAGGGATAAAACAAATGAGGTAGAACAGGAAGAGACAAGAAGCACTCCAAGCTCTGCTGGTCAGGGTTACCCTCCAGCATTGCCTTAATGCTCAGAGCCACACACACCGCAGTGAGCTTGGCTCCAGATCAACTACCACCCAACGAAGGTTCTGGAACATTTCCAGATCTCGGGGGACCTCATTTCCACGTGACTCTCTTTCATATTCCCCTTTGTCACAGAAGGCTACGTCCAGTGGTCCGGGTGAGATCTCGGCTCCGGCCTAAGGCTCTCAGACCTCAAAGTTCTGGTCCTGCAAGGGCCCCTGTCCTCTCTTGAGACCACTCCTGGCTCTCTCTGCCGAGAAGGAGCTGCTGGCAGTACGTCCTCTAAGAGTTGAGGTCCATCGTGCAGACCCTGAGAAAACTCCTAGGAAAAGGCTCCACCTTCTTGTTTACGTCAACAGAGGTCAATGCCTTTGTTAGTGCTGGGTGTGTCCCATTTGATGCAACTGCAGAGCCATTAGGTAAACCAGCACATGTGTGCGGCCCCTTCCCTTAGACTCCTCTGGGCCCTCGTGACATAGGCTCAGAAGACTGCCAGCCTCAAGCCTTACCTCTTCCAAGGGACGGCCACACCGTCTTCCAGGATCTTCTGTCCCATGAATCTCAGTTGCTGTTTGGAACTCAAAGGAGAGAAAAGACCCTGCCTGCGGGGTCTCTTTGGGCTGGGGCCTTCCCCCGTGGGCTGCTCTCCCTCATTCTCCTTTTCTTCTTGCTTCTCTACCTCCTTCTCTTCCTCCTCCTCCTCCTCCTCCTCGTTCTCCTCCTCCTCCTCCTCGTCCTCTTCCTCAGGGGTGCTCTCGGATTCCACATTGCCCATCCGCTGGGCCATGGTGAGATGAAAGGCACGGCAGCTGAAGCCCTGCAGGACGCCGCCCTTCACGTGCTGCTGGAGGATCTCCAAGGTGGGGAAGACCCGGCAGCAGGCCATGCACCTGAAGCCGGTCTCCATGGTCAGCATCCAGTCCGCTGTCTTGGCGCTGGGTCTCTCCTCGACGGCAGGTGGCCCTGATGGGCTGCCTGGCTCTGCCCTTTCCTCATACTCTTTCTCCTCCCCAGTGGGCTCACTGTCAGACAGGAGGCTTTCGGTGGACACATCAGAAGAGGGGTCAGTGGCTACTGCGCACACATCCTCAGGAAGGGTCACTTCTTCTATCCTCAGCTGCTTTTCAGGCAACTCCAAGGGTTTCTTTGTCTTCCAGGAGACAGCGACACCCTTGTTCACTTGTACCTGCATGTAGTATATTTTCATGCCCCTTTCCTCTTTGTCTGGGTGCAGATAGTTCTTAAAGGCTGAAGAGGGTGAGGAGGAGACACAGTGTGATGGGGAAGCGGTCTCTCCTTCTTCCTGATCCTGGGCTAGGGGTGGTCTAGGCTGGGCAGTGTCTCGATGAAATCTCCGGATTCCTGAAAAAGGAAATTAAAATCATAATAACATGCATGGGCCATGCCGGAAGCTGAGGGAGCAGGTGTGGTAGACGAGAGAGGGACATTGGCACGACATAGCAATGTCGTGAGCTTGGTGTCCATTGGCCGTAGGACGGAGTGGTGTATGTGGTGTCATCTGTGGGCTTTTCATGTGCGTTGGGGGGTATACTGGAGCGGTGTCTGTATACAGGGGTGTGGAGTATGGTGGTGAGGGCTGTAGTATGTGAGGGATGCGGCTGGATGCGTGTACGATGAGGAGTGTGAGTTTGGGAATATCGGTGGTGCATTCCTTGTGGAATGGGGCTGCGGTGCAGGAGAGTACTGTGGAGCACGTGCTTGGGGTTGATGTGCACTGAGAAGGGCTGTGCCTGGAGGGCACGTGTATGTGTGAGCTGTGTGCACCTGAGCTGGATGGTCCTGCTCTCAGGCTGGAGGTGTATGATGCAGAACTCTGTCCTTCTCTGGAAGCAAAGGCAAAGACAAAGCCTACATTTTCCTCTGAAGATGCTTAATCTGGTCCCTCTTCCCGCCACCTCAAGCCCAGACCTTTCCGGCCCCTGCTCCTTGACTTCCCCACCATGGTAGTAGCAGTATTCACACACACACCCCCAGACTCAGCTGGCATCCACGCCCTCGGAACAGCTCAGCCATCCTGCCCAGGCTCCTCCACAGAGCCCTCATCACCTCTGATGACCCTGGATTTCCTCTCAGCCTCCCTGGGATCTGTGTGCCTCCTGCTTCACAGCCAAGCACCCCGTCACCTGAGGAGCCCCACGCCCTTACCAGCGTAGCTGAGCTTGCGCAGAGTAGAAGTACAGAAGAAGTATTTAGAGGCAGAGGAGACCTCCACTGCCCCTGGGCTGCAGCCTTGGGCCACCACAGTGGATCCAAGCCGAGGGGGATCCTCTTGTGACTTCGAGATTCCTGAGGGAGGAATGAAAGGCTCAGGGTGGGTTCATCAGTCGTCTGTCCACAAATATTTACTGAGTGTGTGACACGTTTCAGGTGCAGTGAATACACACAGTTGAGAGTGTGGTTCCCAGTGGATCCTCCAGGATTTAATTCCAATGAATACTTATTCTCTCACTGTCTAGTTGGTAATGTAGGCCTCGGTGGTGACTGTGAGTGTGTGGGAAGAGTGAGTGATGTGTATCAGTTAAGTCTGTGGTAAGTGTGGGGTTGGCATGGGGAGCACAGTGCAGACGTGTCTATCTGTGTCTGTGGCCTTTGTGTGCATGGTTGCTGTTCACAAGTCAGGAATTCTGGGACATGTAACGTTTCCTCATTACATGGTGTGGCTTGTATTTATGGTGTGTGTTCATTCATTCATTCACCAAGATTCAGTAAGCAGCTACTCCTGTGTATCCGGCACTCTTCCATTGTTGTAGTCTTTGGTAACGCTGCACATTCTAGTAGGGGAAGACACACACTAAACCAAACTACAATAAATATATAATACATCAGCTGGTGGTAAGTATATAAGGGTTGCCAGACTTAGCGAACAAGAATACAAGGCACCCAGTTAAATTTCACTTTCAGATAAACCCAGAATAATCTTTTAGTGTAAGTATTCCCATGCAGTATTTGGCCTGACTTAGTTTTAGTGTAAGTATAGCCCATACAATATGTGGGACATACGGATACTGAAAAATTACTTGTTGTTTATCTGGAATTCAAATTGAACTGGATAGCCCATATTTTCTCTGGCAATCCTGACATGGGTTACTGAGACTGTGGTTTACTGTGGTTTGTACAAAGCGGGTCTGGCATTACTCAAGAATGTGTTATAAGTGTGGTGTGTATGACACGTGACTGGTTCTTATAGAGGTATTTAGAGATGGCTGAAGTTAGTTGTGTTTGTGCAAGAGTTGAGGAGATACATGTATATAGTGTGTGTGTGTGTGTGTGTGTGTCCTATATATATAGTGTGTGTGTCTATATACATATCTCATCTCCAGCGTTTGGTGTTGGAGGAGAGGATTGTGATACAGGTGGGTTGTATGAGAATGTAGTATAGGAGGGATGCGTGTATATACCTCCATGTGCTGTGTGTGGTTTACTAAGGAAGTTATATGTGGGGTGTGTGATATTTTTGCTGTATCAGAGTGTACATGGGTGTATGAGTTACTGTCTCATAAAACACCCCTAACAAGAATTCTGTATACACTCTTACGTACACCGAGTGTCAGCCAGGTCCAGGCAGGGTGACAAGAACTTTACCACGCAGATTTTATATCTGGTAAGCACTCTACCCCCATTCATCTCGCTCTTCTCTGCACTACCACACACACACACACACACACACACACACACTCACACACACACACACACAGGAACATAGGGCAAAATATTCTGAATGGTCAGGGGCAGTCATTGCCTTCCCCAGCCTGTCCCAGCCACTGCCTGGAAATCTGCCTGCTGTCTAGAGCTCCATTCCCAGGGCCCATCCTACAGTCTCCAGGGCCCTGGGCCTGGTAGGAGCTACTGGGCTCTAATCTGGGGCAGAGGCCTCTAGCTGGAGCTCTGGGGTGACCACCCCTCTCCCAGGGCAAGCTACTCGCCTACATTTAATGCACGCAGGCACCACGTGGCCCGTGGCTCTCAGAGCTCCCCGAAGGACCCTGAGGCCATTTCTCACCCCCGCTCATGCGGTCTCAGTCTCTGGAAAACCCTTCCCTTCCCTTGATCTCCTTTGGGAAATTCTTCCTGTTGAAGGAATAAAACCTCCTTGCTTTCAATATGACACCATCCCTAGACAAACAATCTTCTTTCAAAGTGCATTCCACTTGTCAAGATATTTTTCAACAGGACCTTCAACTCATGGGGCTTCTCTTTCCACTTTGGTAAAAGAGGCCAAGCAACTCATGGGTCTCTCTCAGCATCCTTGCATCCTTCACATCCCCCACCTCATGACCCCTAGGAAAGATCCAAGAGCATAAGAGAGAAATCGGGGACTGAGAAAAGCTGCACCTCTAGGTCTGTGCAAGCAGGATGCAGCCTGCTGTGAGTCCGACAAAGCTCCAGGCCCGGCTGCCCCAGGAGAGAGTCCTCAGACCAGCGGAGCTGACCTCCCATCTCCCAGGGGGCATCTGGCCGTTCTGTGCCGTCTCACACCACAGGGACCCTCCGGATAGATACGGCAGCATCAGTGAGACAAGGTCTCTCGCTCCCTGCTTCACAGGTGACACGTTCTCAGTCCCCCGCTTCCTAGAGAAGCTTCAGTTTGGCAGAAACCCATGTGCCCCAGACAAGTTGCCCCCCACATACCTCCTCCGTTCTCGGCAGTTTCCTGGGACTCTTCATTTTCCAGATGTTTCCTCTTTTGTCGCCGTTCCATCGTACCAACTAGAAGTCTCCCTTAGAAGATGCCTCAAGAGATGTCCAACTCCTCCTCTTCCCTACAGGTTGGCCCTTCTTGGCTCTTGGGCAATCCGTTGAAATGATTCAATACAAACAAAAATAGTCAAGTCTCCTAAATGGCTGAAAAACTTGTACCACTTGGTGAACCAGCAGTAGTGCCTAGTGCTCACCAGGGCTGTTATGTTTGCAAGGTTGCCAGGCTCACAGTGGAATTCTGTGACCTCAGTGATGACATCAGAGCATTCGGTGGACCTAGGTTGAGCACAGTGTCTGCAATAGCACAGGCCCCATTTTCAAGAACAATTCCTTTTTCCCAGCCGAAGCTTTCCTGTGAAAGGGAAAGGTTCCTACCATATCTATTATAAATTGTATCATACCATGTGTATTATAAAATTCACATTTTGATTGGAGATCTTTTAATGTCTTTTCTAGAGAGATTTAATATGAATGTTTTAAATGGTCTCCAGTTTCCCTGTGGATTATTGACATTTTAAACTCTGCACTTCAATTTTCCCTCAATACGTGTAATTTTGTCACGGCTATTTCTGTACTTAAAGATGAGGAACTATATAATTGATTTCTTCATTTTTTCCCCATCTCTTTCCAAGGTACTGCATTTGATTGTGTCTTGCGACTGAGTGAAAAATGCTAGTCCTTGAGTCAGGACATTGGGCCCTTTAGCAAGTAACTCAACCTATCTGGGCTTCAGCTTCTGTATGTGCGATCAAGAGGCTTGGACTAGCTGACTTTTCAAATGCTGTGTTTCTTTGATTCACTCTCACTTACTGATCTGCTCCTTAAGAAGAGGGTCTGTTCTCATAAAGTAACAACAGTCTTTCGTACTCAGTTTGTTAGTTATATTGCCTTCTACGTATGCTTAGCTCTAAATAATTTATACGGCTCTTGTGACAATTTTTAGATCTTCTTTTTTTCTTATTTTCTTTTATAGTTTCTAATTTGTTATCGCCAGTGTAGAGGAGCCTGATTGACTTTTAAAATTTATTGATCTTGTATGTGTGTGCCTTGTTGAACCGTCTTATTAGTTCCTGCTTGTTTATCTGTGGGTTCTTTTGGGTCTCCTAGATAAATGAGCATATTAAATGTAAATAATGTGTTCTTTGGATAAAGTTTATTTTCTTGCATCTCTATATATAGAAGCAATATGTTGAATTGATTTAAATATTTAAATACTTACATACCTGTTATCACAATCTAACATTCTTTATCTTATTTTCTTTCAATCAATATTATGTTTTCAAGATTTATCCACGTGAATCCATATAGATCTAGGTCTTTGATTTTTGACTGTTTGATATTATGTGATCACATGCATATAGCATCATTTATTTTCCATTCAAGCATTATTGGACAATTGGATTGTTTCCCTCCCTTCTCTAGAACAAACAACATTTCCTAGAATATCCCTGAAGATGACTGACAGTCGAGAAGGGCCAGGCTGCCCGAAGGATTGCTACTTGCTTTTAGCCAGCTTCCAACAGGCCGTCTCCAGCCAGCAATTTGAAGCACAGCTGAATTGAGAACTGCCCCAAATGTGAAGATCTTAGGAGCTTCCTAGAAGGTGGGAGGTTAATGATAGGCATCCTGCTGGGATCCCAGGGGAGTCTGAGCTGGCCTGAAGCTCATCTTCCTCCTCCACCTCTCAAGAGAAATGTGGAGGAAAGAAGACTTCAAAAACTGTGAGCAGGCAGAGGGAGAGATATTGGGGGCCGAAGCTGTAACTGAGGTCTTGGAGTGGGCTGTGAGCACGCAGAGCCTCTCGAGAGCCAGGCTCTGCCTTCTGAGAACTTCTCCCCTAAGGCTGCTCATAATTCACGGGATACCAGCCATATAGAGCCGACTTGGCCCACACTGTCACAGAAAGCCTTATCAGAATCTCTTCTTCTTCATACACTCTTGTGTCTGTTACTTGGTTATTGCCTTTGGTACTCCACTGATGTGAACCACCGTCGCCAGGGGATGGAGGACACTAGTGACCCATCTTGCTCTGTGGCCTCAGTCCACAGCTGGAGGGTAAGGGAAGAGGCCAAATGAAGGTCAAGAAGGAAAGATGGAGTTTGAAGAGAAGACCTGAGTTAAGGGTGTCTTCTCAAGTCTTGATGACTGAAATGTAGCTCCTGTACCTGAAGTCCTGCTTGTTCTCAAGGCTGACCGCGGGGCTGGGTGCACTCAGTGAAGGAACCGTATACACTTAGTATTTCCTTGCTTGCTCACACTTGCCCTCCTCTGATACACCCTCTGCAAGACTGATCTTCCCCTGAAACATCTTTCCACCTGCTACTGTCATCTCAGGAACATTTGCTTCACCTTCCTAGTGTCCCCCTAGAATGCCATTGCAGCCAATTCATAATTTGATAATCATGCTGCTTACCATATTCTCAGCAACTTCTGAGAAATTTTATTCACTTTATTCCATAGTCTTCACCCATCAATAATCTTCCTTAACTTCCTAGCTGCAGGTTAACCCATTCGGAATCATTTCTTTTGCTTTCTCTTCTTTGGCAAATCCTTTCTATCTTTTAAGGTCTTTTTCTTGTCTCTCTACCATCTTGCCTTCCTGAACTTCATTTTTTTTCGTTTAAGTAACCTTTCAATCTCCTTCCGCAATTTCCTCATAAACATTGAGAGTTTATTCCTCACACGTTAGACAGCGGTTTATGAATGGCCAGGCATAATGGACTCAGAATGAGTTGGCACCCCCGAGGTACCTGTCTTGCTGGGGAGCCACAGGTGAAGGGCTGTCTGCTGGACACATGTTTGCATGGAGTCAGGCTGAGTGGCCTCAGGGTGTTTGCTCTGCACTTGTGTGTGTTTCTCCCTAGTTGGTTTCCTTGTCCAGCCACCTGTGACCTCCCTCCATCCAGCCCAGGGAATCCTTCTCATCACAGGGGTAGGATGTTTGTCTCATTTTCCATCACATCCTTTCCCCAAAGTTTGGTTGTGAGTTGTTCCCATTCCAAAGACCTTTCCTCTTAGAAGAGAAAAGAGAAAATCTTGTCTCTCCTTTTCTCTCACTTCACTTCTGCTCTATTATCTCCTCCGTCCAGAATGGCCCACTGACTCACATGGGTGTAGATCCAAAGATGGCAAGAAATGCCAGCAATTCTGAGATAATAATACGGATGGATCAGGAAAACTTGAAAACCTTTATCCCGCCACATTAAAAAAAATTGCACTTCCAGTGTATTCAGAGTCTCAGTGTAGAAACACAAATGATAGAGAAATTGAATTACACTCAAGTTTTTCTTTCCTCCTTTCCTGATTTATTCTAATCCTCCAAGTTAACATGATGAACTCTTTGTTGTGTAAAGTTTCAGACATTTTCTACCCATGCACACTTTTCTTCTTTTCACATTAGAGTGTGAACTAGGTCACTTTCAACATGCTGTGATTCTGTGATTCACTGTCTCCCACAGAGTCATCCATGGATAATGTCATCTGTTTCACGGAGAACTATTTCCAATAGCTAATAGCCAATGTCTGTGGAGTGCTTACTCTGTGTCGGTTTCTTGTAACTACTTTACAGATCATTTGTACAGCGTACCCATGGACCAGGTACAATTATGACCCCCCAAGTGACAGATAAGTGCAGATAAGTACAAATAAATACAGAGGCCAAGTGACTTGCCCAAGACACTGGAGCAAATCAAAATCCATGCCTCTGTAATCATTTTGCTCTATTGCCTCTGTCTGGGAGGCTTGATGATTTGGCAACTAAAACCTTAAATATCATGTTCCATTTTTATATCTGTGACACAAGCGTGGGGCTGTGATACAGGGTAACTAACCTGACTACTTTTGTAAACCCTTATGCACCTGGATGAAAGTAAGCCAGGGACTGCAAGCCATAGATTTAAGGTTTCCTACCAACTTTTAAAAATAGCTTCTTGAATGCAATTTATGTAGTGTCAAGTCTAGGATGTAGTCCAAATAGTAACAGAAAAATGGAGATATGTAGGAAAATACTTAAAGTTGACAAGTATTGGGAGTGTCGTATTTTTGGGGCCAGCGTGTAGACCACAGGAAAACTTGCTGTTTCCATCCCAAAGGGAAGAGCCCTACGTTGCAACTGCCAAGGTCCCTGGGACAGCAAGTGTGCTCACTGCTTAGTAAAGAAGCATCCTCAGTTTGATAGAATCATATGGGAGCCTTACATTTGGTTAGCAGTTCTACATTCTTGATGTAATAATATTTTCAGGGTGTGGGAGGGTATCAAGCTCTGAAAATACCCTTGGAGAGATCTGCTTATTAAGTTTGGCTTTTTCAGTCTCCCTACTACTTCTTTACTAAACACCTGGCGGTTTCCTTCACTTTTCAGAACCATATTGTTTTTCCCTTGTCTAATGAACTTTGAAATACTTTTGGATGAGCTATTAAGATTGGGAAAAAATAAACATCTCTTTAAAATAAGGAAGATAATAACAATGACAAGTAGAAAAAGCTCTAAAACAGAGAATATCCTCCATTCTAGCCACTGACTGGGAGTGGAAGGTTCGTGCTCGCTGTCCAGGACGTAGAAATAAAAGCTGAGGAGGCGCTGAGGCGTCTCCTGGATCTCTATGAGCCTCCATCATTTCTGCTGAGTAGGGTTGACAGATAAAATATAGACTGTTTAGTTAAATATGAATGTTTGAAAAACAACGAGTACATATTGAAGATAAGTATGCCCCAAATAGTTCATAGGATCTACTTATACTAAAAATAATGACTTATTATTCATGTGAAGTTCAAGTTTAACTGGGTATCCTGTATTTTTATGTCCTAAATCTGACAGCCCTACTGATGATCCACAATGGAGGCAGTTGAGGAACGGTACATGCTGGCTCTCGGACAGTCAGAAATGGCTTCAGCAGATCCAGGTACAGTATGAAATTCTTTTTGGATGTAGCTCAGAAGCCATGGCCAGCCCTTGACTGCAAGTGCTGCCTCGGGTTTCCCTGAGGTGGGGTAAACCTTCCTCTTAATGGCCTTTTGGTAAGTCTGGAAGACCATATCCAAGGGGAGCCCCAAAGTCAGTTTCATCCTCACAACCATGTTTCCAATTCCTGGAATTGGATGCATGTGACTCACAAGAGCTGAGGAGGTTTGTGGAAGTTGGGAGTGTCATAGCTTGAACCCTTTGTAGGTAAAGTTTTGCTGTTGTGAGAGTTTTAACAGGAGCAATGTGAAAGACTCCAAGTCCCCAGGTAGATAGAAATAATCCTGTTCTACCTGTGTGTATGTGACAAGTCTCTAATAGTTCAGAGAGCAAGTATCTGGTCTTAGAAAGACTGATCCAAGCTTGGATGTTTCTGGTGACAAGGCAAGGTCCTGAGTTTCAAGTTCACCGTTTATGGTTGAGGAGACAATAAGGTGGTCAGAAGGGAAATCATGGAGGAGACCTTGGCTTCATCCATCGTGCAGGCTTGTATATGTGGTTCTATGTAGATTGTGTTTCAAAGGTGGAGCTTGTTTACAACTATGAACATTCTCCGATGTGCTTTTTGGACCTTCATTCCCAGAGCGAGAGCAGTGCCGAGGCTCTAGAAATGCCATGGATATTCTGAGCTGTCAGTGGCATTTCCCCGGTACTGTTCCCTTGGTGCCGCTCCTTGAAATGTCCAAAGGGATTATCATGTGTCTTGTGGCGGGTCCTAGCATTGTGAAAGGAAGCTGCTGCACCGGGCTCAGAGGATTTCGGATGTGGTGGGAGGAGGAGTAGTACTACGACTATAAATTGTATCACAGCATATCGATTCCATCTTGAGAGTGGGGTTGGGGGGTTATGAAGGGGGGCTTTTATTGTACTTTTATACATTGTACCCTTGAAACTAATTCAATTTTTTAAAATTAATTAATTTATTTGGGGCTGCATTGGGTCTTTGTTGCTGCTAGCGGGCGTTCTCTAGTTGCAGTGAGCGGGGGCTCCTCTTGGCTGTGGTGCGTGGGCTTCTCATTGCAGTGGCTTCTCTTGTTGTGGAGCATGGTCTCTAGGCACGCAGGCTTCCGTAGTTGTGGCACGTGGGCTCGGTTGATGTGGCACACGGGCTCTAGAGCGCAGGCTCAGTAGTTGTGGCGCGCGGGCTTAGTTACTCCGTGGCACGTGGGATCTTCCCAGACCAGGGCTCGAACCCATGACCCCTGCATTCGCAGGCATATTCTTAACGACTGCTCACCAGGGAAGCCCGATAATTCAGTTTTTTATAAAGAGAAGATTCCTAATATTATTCCAAAATTTTAAAAATATGTAGTTGGATAACACTATGAAAAATTAACTGATATATTCTTTTATTATTTTTCTTTGCTCCCTGGATTTTTTTCCCCATCCAGTCAGCTAGGCACTGTGAGTTCACTGCATTAGGAAGGTAAAGACTCAGCAGAAATGAGGGAGAAAAACAGAAAAGTCTCAGCTTTGGAATGTTCACAACGGAGGCCACAGTAGAACAGGTGAGAATTCTGTGAACCAAAAATAAATGTCGTCTCAAATGCAAAAAAGTATTCTCTGCACTGGGAGGCAGGAGAGGGAGGGAGGGAAGGACTGAAGGAGAGAGATCAGTGTGGCCAGGGACATGGAGACTGTGCTTAAGGACGATATGCCCAGGAAGAGAATCAGAATCTGGAGAAGATTCAGCCTGCACGTGATCATTGCCTCCAGCCAGCACCCTCATCTCAGACGTTGGGAAATTCAGAGAGAGAGTGGGAGTACGTCAGGAGGGCCACGCGCATAGTCTGTGTGGCAGGGGTTGTGGCCGTTCCCTATTTGTGAGGAGTCCCCAGCAATTTGCAGGCCTCTTCTGGAAAATGCTGGCGGACGTCTCTAGTGCTTATGTGAAAGCTTGTTCACAAACCTTGAAAGATACAGATGTAGATGACAGATAGATGCATAGATAGAAAAATGTCATTAAATAAAAGCTCCAGGAAAGGTTTGGAAAATGCCCTTTATTGCATAGGACGCTTCTATTGTCATATGATGTTAGACTGAGTGCCGCTCCCTTCATCCTCCTTCAGACCATGGCATTCTGTCTGCTACTCTCCCGAGGGTCCTTTCTTCTCCCTGGAAGGGATAAAACAAATGAGGTAGAACAGGAAGAGACAAGAAGCACTCCAAGCTCTGCTGGTCAGGGTTACCCTCCAGCATTGCCTTAATGCTCAGAGCCACACACACCGCAGTGAGCTTGGCTCCAGATCAACTACCACCCAACGAAGGTTCTGGAACATTTCCATATCTCGGGGGACCTCATTTCCACGTGACTCTCTTTCATATTCCCCTTTGTCACAGAAGGCTAGGTCCAGTGGTCCGGGTGAGATCTCGGCTCAGGCCCAAGGCTCTCAGACCTCAAAGTTCTGGTCCTGCAAGGGCCCCTGTCCTCTCTTGAGACCACTCCTGGCTCTCTCTGCCGAGAAGGAGCTGCTGGCAGTACGTCCTCTAAGAGTTGAGGTCCATCGTGCAGACCCTGAGAAAACTCCTAGGAAAAGGCTCCACCTTCTTGTTTACGTCAACAGAGGTCAATGCCTTTGTTAGTGCTGGGTGTGTCCCATTTGATGCAACTGCAGAGCCATTAGGTAAACCAGCACATGTGTGCGGCCCCTTCCCTTAGACTCCTCTGGGCCCTCGTGACATAGGCTCAGAAGACTGCCAGCCTCAAGCCTTACCTCTTCCAAGGGACGGCCACACCGTCTTCCAGGATCTTCTGTCCCATGAATCTCAGTTGCTGTTTGGAACTCAAAGGAGAGAAAAGACCCTGCCTGCGGGGTCTCTTTGGGCTGGGGCCTTCCCCCGTGGGCTGCTCTCCCTCATTCTCCTTTTCTTCTTGCTTCTCTACCTCCTTCTCCTCCTCCTCCTCCTCCTCCTCCTCCTCGTTCTCCTCCTCCTCCTCCTCGTCCTCTTCCTCAGGGGTGCTCTCGGATTCCACATTGCCCATCCGCTGGGCCATGGTGAGATGAAAGGCACGGCAGCTGAAGCCCTGCAGGACGCCGCCCTTCACGTGCTGCTGGAGGATCTCCAAGGTGGGGAAGACCCGGCAGCAGGCCATGCACCTGAAGCCGGTCTCCATGGTCAGCATCCAGTCCGCTGTCTTGGCGCTGGGTCTCTCCTCGACGGCAGGTGGCCCTGATGGGCTGCCTGGCTCTGCCCTTTCCTCATACTCTTTCTCCTCCCCAGTGGGCTCACTGTCAGACAGGAGGCTTTCGGTGGACACATCAGAAGAGGGGTCAGTGGCTACTGCGCACACATCCTCAGGAAGGGTCACTTCTTCTATCCTCAGCTGCTTTTCAGGCAACTCCAAGGGTTTCTTTGTCTTCCAGGAGACAGCGACACCCTTGTTCACTTGTACCTGCATGTAGTATATTTTCATGCCCCTTTCCTCTTTGTCTGGGTGCAGATAGTTCTTACAGTGTGAAGAGGGTGAGGAGGAGACACAGTGTGATGGGGAAGCGGTCTCTCCTTCTTCCTGATCCTGGGCTAGGGGTGGTCTCGGCTGGGCAGTGTCACGATGAAATCTCCGGATTCCTGAAAAAGGAAATTAAAATCATAATAACATGCATGGGCCATGCCGGAAGCTGAGGGAGCAGGTGTGGTAGACGAGAGAGGGACATTGGCACGACATAGCAATGTCGTGAGCTTGGTGTCCGTTGGCCGTAGGACGGAGTGGTGTATCTGGTGTCATCTGTGGGCTTTTCATGTGCGTGGGGGGGTATACTGGAGCGGTGTCTGTATACAGGGGTGTGGAGTATGGTGGTGAGGGCTGTAGTATGTGAGGGATGCGGCTGGATGCGTGTACGATGAGGAGTGTGAGTTTGGGAATATCGGTGGTGCATTCCTTGTGGAATGGGGCTGTGGTGCAGGAGAGTACTGTGGAGCACGTGCTTGGGGTTGATGTGCACTGAGAAGGGCTGTGCCTGGAGGGCACGTGTATGTGTGAGCTGTGTGCACCTGAGCTGGATGGTCCTGCTCTCAGGCTGGAGGTGTATGATGCAGAACTCTGTCCTTCTCTGGAAGCAAAGGCAAAGACAAAGCCTACATTTTCCTCTGAAGATGCTTAATCTGGTCCCTCTTCCCTCCACCTCAAGCCCAGGCCTTTCCGGCCCCTGCTTCTTGACTTCCCCACCATGGTAGTAGCAGTATTCACACACACACCCCCAGACTCAGCTGGCATCCACACCCTCGGAACAGCTCAGCCATCCTGCCCAGGCTCCTCCACAGAGCCCTCATCACCTCTGATGACCCTGGATTTCCTCTCAGCCTCCCTGGGATCTGTGTGCCTCCTGCTTCACAGCCAAGCACCCCCTCACCTGAGGAGCCCCACGCCCTTACCAGCGTAGCTGAGCTTGCACAGAGTAGAAGTACAGAAGAAGTATTTAGAGGCAGAGGAGACCTCCCCTGCCCCTGGGCTGCAGCCTTGGGCCACCACAGTGGATCCAAGCCGAGGGGGATCCTCTTGTGACTTCGAGAGTCCTGAGGGAGGAATGAAAGGCTCAGGGTGGGTTCATCAGTCC
Source organism: Mesoplodon mirus (assembly GCF_964341445.2). Taxonomy (NCBI): domain Eukaryota; kingdom Metazoa; phylum Chordata; class Mammalia; order Artiodactyla; family Ziphiidae; genus Mesoplodon; species Mesoplodon mirus. The sequence goes on from NW_028295795.1 coordinate 247,585, forward strand.
TCTGTCCACAAATATTTACTGAGTGTGTGACACGTGTCAGGTGCAGTGAATACACACAGTTGAGAGTGTGGTTCCCAGTGGATCCTCCAGGATTTAATTCCAATCAATACTTATTCTCTCACTGTCTAGTTGGTAATGTAGGCCTCGGTGGTGACTGTGAGTGTGTGGGAAGAGTGAGTGATGTGTATCAGTTAAGTCTGTGGTAAGTGTGGGGTTGGCATGGGGAGCACAGTGCAGACGTGTCTATCTGTGTCTGTGGCCTTTGTGTGCATGGTTTCTGTTCACAAGTCAGGAATTCTGGGACATGTAACGTTTCCTCATTACATGGTGTGGCTTGTATTTATGGTGTGTGTTCATTCATTCATTCACCAAGATTCAGTAAGCAGCTACTCCTGTGTATCCGGCACTCTTCCATTGTTGTAGTCTTTGGTAACGCTGCACATTCTAGTAGGGGAAGACACACACTAAACCAAACTACAATAAATATATAATACATCAGCTGGTGGTAAGTATATAAGGGTTGCCAGACTTAGCGAACAAGAATACAAGGCACCCAGTTAAATTTCAGTTTCAGATAAACCCAGAATAATCTTTTAGTGTAAGTATTCCCATGCACTATTTGGCCTGACTTAGTTTTAGTGTAAGTATAGCCCATACAATATGTGGGACATACGGATACTGAAAAATTACTTGTTGTTTATCTGGAATTCAAATTGAACTGGATAGCCCATATTTTCTCTGGCAATCCTGACATGGGTTACTGAGACTGTGGTTTACTGTGGTTTGTACAAAGCGGGTCTGGCATTACTCAAGAATGTGTTATAAGTGTGGTGTGTATGACACGTAACTGGTTCTTATAGAGGTATTTAGCGATGGCAGAAGTTAGCTGTGTTTGTGCAAGAGTTGAGGAGATACATGTATATAGTGTGTGTGTGTGTGTGTGTGTGTGTCCTATATATATAGTGTGTGTGTCTATATACATATCTCATCTCCACCGTTTGGTGTTGGAGGAGAGGATTGTGATACAGGTGGGTTGTATGAGAATGTAGTATAGGAGGGATGCGTGTATATACCTCCATGTGCTGTGTGTGGTTTACTAAGGAAGTTATATGTGGGGTGTGTGATATTTTTGCTGTATCAGAGTGTACATGGGTGTATGAGTTACTGTCTCATAAAACACCCCTAACAAGAATTCTGTATACACTCTTACGTACACCGAGTGTCAGCCAGGTCCAGGCAGGGTGACAAGAACTTTACCACGCAGATTTTATATCTGGTAAGCACTCTACCCCCATTCATCTCGCTCTTCTCTGCACTACCACACACACTCACACACACACACACACAGGAACATAGGGCAAAATATTCTGAATGGTCAGGGGCAGTCATTGCCTTCCCCAGCCTGTCCCAGCCACTGCCTGGAAATCTGCCTGCTGTCTAGAGCTCCATTCCCAGGGCCCATCCTACAGTCTCCAGGGCCCTGGGCCTGGTAGGAGCTACTGGGCTCTAATCTGGGGCAGAGGCCTCTAGCTGGAGCTCTGGGGTGACCACCCCTCTCCCAGGGCAAGCTACTCGCCTACATTTAATGCACGCAGGCAACACGTGGCCCGTGGCTCTCAGAGCTCCCCGCAGGACCCTGAGGCCATTTCTCACCCCCGCTCATGCGGTCTCAGTCTCTGGAAAACCCTTCCCTTCCCTTGATCTCCTTTGGGAAATTCTTCCTGTTGAAGGAATAAAACCTCCTTGCTTTCAATATGACACCATCCCTAGACAAACAATCTTCTTTCAAAGTGCATTCCACTTGTCAAGATATTTTTCAACAGGACCTTCAACTCATGGGGCTTCTCTTTCCACTTTGGTAAAAGAGGCCAAGCAACTCATGGGTCTCTCTCAGCATCCTTGCATCCTTCACATCCCCCACATCATGACCCCTAGGAAAGATCCAAGAGCATAAGAGAGAAATCGGGGACTGAGAAAAGCTGCACCTCTAGGTCTGTGCAAGCAGGATGCAGCCTGCTGTGAGTCCGACAAAGCTCCAGGCCCGGCTGCCCCAGGAGAGAGTCCTCAGACCAGCGGAGCTGACCTCTCATCTCCCAGGGGGCATCTGGCCGTTCTGTGCCGTCTCACACCACAGGGACCCTCCGGATAGATACGGCAGCATCAGTGAGACAAGGTCTCTCGCTCCCTGCTTCACAGGTGACACGTTCTCAGTCCCCCGCTTCCTAGAGAAGCTTCAGTTTGGCAGAAACCCATGTGCCCCAGACAAGTTGCCCCCCACATACCTCCTCCGTTCTCGGCAGTTTCCTGGGACTCTTCATTTTCCAGATGTTTCCTCTTTTGTCGCCGTTCCATCGTACCAACTAGAAGTCTCCCTTAGAAGATGCCTCAAGAGATGTCCAACTCCTCCTCTTCCCTACAGGTTGGCCCTTCTTGGCTCTTGGGCAATCCGTTGAAATGATTCAATACAAACAAAAATAGTCAAGTCTCCTAAATGGCTGAAAAACTTGTACCACTTGGTGAACCAGCAGTAGTGCCTAGTGCTCACCAGGGCTGTTATGTTTGCAAGGTTGCCAGGCTCACAGTGGAATTCTGTGACCTCAGTGATGACATCAGAGCATTCGGTGGACCTAGGTTGAGCACAGTGTCTGCAATAGCACAGGCCCCATTTTCAAGAACAATTCCTTTTTCCCAGCCGAAGCTTTCCCGTGAAAGGGAAAGGTTCCTACCATATCTATTATAAATTGTATCATACCATGTCTATTATAAAATTCACATTTTGATTGGAGATCTTTTAATGTCTTTTCTAGAGAGATTTAATATGAATGTTTTAAATGGTCTCCAGTTTCCCTGTGGATTATTGACATTTTAAACTCTGCACTTCAATTTTCCCTCAATACGTGTAATTTTGTCACGGCTATTTCTGTACTTAAAGATGAGGAACTATATAATTGATTTCTTCATTTTTTCCCCATCTCTTTCCAAGGTACTGCATTTGATTGTGTCTTGCGACTGAGTGAAAAATGCTAGTCCTTGAGTCAGGACATTGGGCCCTTTAGCAAGTAACTCAACCTATCTGGGCTTCAGCTTCTGTATGTGCGATCAAGAGGCTTGGACTAGATGACTTTTCAAATGCTGTGTTTCTTTGATTCACTCTCACTTACTGATCTGCTCCTTAAGAAGAGGGTCTGTTCTCATAAAGTAACAACAGTCTTTCGTACTCAGTTTGTTAGTTATATTGCCTTCCACGTATGCTTAGCTCTAAATAATTTATACGGCTCTTGTGACAATTTTTAGATCTTCTTTTTTTCTTATTTTCTTTTATAGTTTCTAATTTGTTATCGCCAGTGTAGAGGAGCCTGATTGACTTTTAAAATTTATTGATCTTGTATGTGTGTGCCTTGTTGAACCGTCTTATTAGTTCCTGCTTGTTTATCTGTGGGTTCTTTTGGGTCTCCTAGATAAATGAGCATATTAAATGTAAATAATGTGTTCTTTGGATAAAGTTTATTTTCTTGCATCTCTATATATAGAAGCAATATGTTGAATTGATTTAAATATTTAAATACTTACATGCCTGTTATCACAATCTAACATTCTTTATCTTATTTTCTTTCAATCAATATTATGTTTTCAAGATTTATCCACGTGAATCCATATAGATTTAGGTCTTTGATTTTTGACTCTTTGATATTATGTGATCACATGCATATAGCATCATTTATTTTCCATTCAAGCATTATTGGACAATTGGATTGTTTCCCTCCCTTCTCTAGAACAAACAACATTTCCTAGAATATCCCTGAAGATGTCTGACAGTCGAGAAGGGCCAGGCTGCCCGAAGGATTGCTACTTGCTTTTAGCCAGCTTCCAACAGGCCGTCTCCAGCCAGCAATTTGAAGCACAGCTGAATTGAGAACTGCCCCAAATGTGAAGATCTTAGGAGCTTCCTAGAAGGTGGGAGGTTAATGATAGGCATCCTGCTGGGATCCCAGGGGAGTCTGAGCTGGCCTGAAGCTCATCTTCCTCCTCCACCTCTCAAGAGAAATGTGGAGGAAAGAAGACTTCAAAAACTGTGAGCAGGCAGAGGGAGAGATATTGGGGGCCGAAGCTGTAACTGAGGTCTTGGAGTGGGCTGTGAGCACGCAGAGCCTCTCGAGAGCCAGGCTCTGCCTTCTGAGAACTTCTCCCCTAAGGCTGCTCATAATTCACGGGATACCAGCCATATAGAGCCGACTTGGCCCACACTGTCACAGAAAGCCTTATCAGAATCTCTTCTTCTTCATACACTCTTGTGTCTGTTACTTGGTTATTGCCTTTGGTACTCCACTGATGTGAACCACAGTCGCCAGGGGATGGAGGACACTAGTGACCCATCTTGCTCTGTGGCCTCAGTCCACAGCTGGAGGGTAAGGGAAGAGGCCAAATGAAGGTTAAGAAGGAAAGATGGAGTTTGAAGAGAAGACCTGAGTTAAGGGTGTCTTCTCAAGTCTTGATGACTGAAATGTAGCTCCTGTACCTGAAGTCCTGCTTGTTCTCAAGGCAGACCGCGGGGCTGGGTGCACTCAGTGAAGGAACCGTATACACTTAGTATTTCCTTGCTTGCTCACACTTGCCCTCCTCTGATACACCCTCTGCAAGACTGATCTTCCCCTGAAACAACTTTCCACCTGCTACTGTCATCTCAGGAACATTTGCTTCACCTTCCTAGTGTCCCCCTAGAATGCCATTGCAGCCAATTCATAATTTGATAATCATGCTGCTTACCATATGCTCAGCAACTTCTGAGAAATTTTATTCACTTTATTCCATAGTCTTCACCCATCAATAATCTTCCTTAACTTCCTAGCTGCAGGTTAACCCATTCGGAATCATTTCTTTTGCTTTCTCTTCTTTGGCAAATCCTTTCTATCTTTTAAGGTCTTTTTCTTGTCTCTCTACCATCTTGCCTTCCTGAACTTCTTTTTTTTTTTCGTTTAAGTAACCTTTCAATCTCCTTCCGCAATTTCCTCATACACATTGAGAGTTTATTCCTCACACGTTAGACAGCGGTTTATGAATGTCCAGGCATAATGGACTCAGAATGAGTTGGCACCCCCGAGGTACCTGTCTTGCTGGGGAGCCACAGGTGAAGGGCTGTCTGCTGGACACATGTTTGCATGGAGTCAGGCTGAGTGGCCTCAGGGTGTTTGCTCTGCACTTGTGTGTGTTTCTCCCTGGTTGGGTTCCTTGTCCAGCCACCTGTGACCTCCCTCCATCCAGCCCAGGGAATCCTTCTCATCACAGGGGTAGGATGTTTGTCTCATTTTCCATCACATCCTTTCCCCAAAGTTTGGTTGTGAGTTGTTCCCATTCCAAAGACCTTTCCTCTTTGAAGAGAAAAGAGAAAATCTTGTCTCTCCTTTTCTCTCCCTTCACTTCTGCTCTATTATCTCCTCCGTCCAGAATGGCCCACTGACTCACATGGGTGTAGATCCAAAGATGGCAAGAAATGCCAGCAATTCTGAGATAATAATACGGATGGATCAGGAAAACTTGAAAACCTTTATCCCGCCACATTAAAAAAAATTGCACTTCCAGTGTATTCAGAGTCTCAGTGTAGAAACACAAATGATAGAGAAATTGAATTACACTCAAGTTTTTCTTTCCTCCTTTCCTGATTTATTCTAATCCTCCAAGTTAACATGATGAACTCTTTGTTGTGTAAAGTTTCAGACATTTTCTACCCATGCACACTTTTCTTCTTTTCACATTAGAGTGTGAACTAGGTTACATTCAACATGCTGTGATTCTGTGATTCACTGTCTCCCACCGAGTCATCCACGGATAATGTCATCTGTTTCACGGAGAAATATTTCCAATAGCTAATAGCCAATGTCTGTGGAGTGCTTACTCTGTGTCGGTTTCTTGTAACTACTTTACAGATCATTTGTACAGCGTACCCATGGACCAGGTACAATTATGACCCCCAAGTGACAGATAAGTGCAGATAAGTACAAATAAATACAGAGGCCAAGTGACTTGCCCAAGACACTGGAGCAAATCAAAATCCATGCCTCTGTAATCATTTTGCTCTATTGCCTCTGTCTGGGAGGCTTGATGATTTGGCAACTAAAACCTTAAATATCATGTTCCATTTTTATATCTGTGACACAAGCGTGGGGCTGTGATACAGGGTAACTAACCTGACTACTTTTGAAAACCCTTATGCACCTGGATGAAAGTAAGCCAGGGACTGCAAGCCATAGATTTAAGGTTTCCTACCAACTTTTAAAAATAGCTTCTTGAATGCAATTTATGTAGTGTCAAGTCTAGGATGTAGTCCAAATAGTAACAGAAAAATGGAGATATGTAGGAAAATACTTAAAGTTGACAAGTATTGGGAGTGTAGTATTTTTGGGGCCAGCGTGTAGACCACAGGAAAACTTGCTGTTTCCATCCCAAAGGGAAGAGCCCTACGTTGCAACTGCCAAGGTCCCTGGGACAGCAAGTGTGCTCACTGCTTAGTAAAGAAGCATCCTCAGTTTGATAGAATCATATGGGAGCCTTACATTTGGTTAGCAGTTCTACATTCTTGATGTAATAATATTTTCAGGGTGTGGGAGGGTATCAAGCTCTGAAAATACCCTTGGAGAGATCTGCTTATTAAGTTTGGCTTTTTCAGTCTCCCTACTACTTCTTTACTAAACACCTGGCGGTTTCCTTCACTTTTCAGAACCATATTGTTTTTCCCTTGTCTAATGAACTTTGAAATACTTTTGGATGAGCTATTAAGATTGGGAAAAAATAAACATCTCTTTAAAATAAGGAAGATAATAACAATGACAAGTAGAAAAAGCTCTAAAACAGAGAATATCCTCCATTCTAGCCACTGACTGGGAGTGGAAGGTTCGTGCTCGCTGTCCAGGACGTAGAAATAAAAGCTGAGGAGGCGCTGAGGCGTCTCCTGGATCTCTATGAGCCTCCATCATTTCTGCTGAGTAGGGTTGACAGATAAAATATAGACTGTTTAGTTAAATATGAATGTTTGAAAAACAACGAGTACATTTTGAAGATAAGTATGCCCCAAATAGTTCATAGGATCTACTTATACTAAAAATAATGACTTATTATTCATGTGAAGTTCAAGTTTAACTGGGTATCCTGTATTTTTATGTCCTAAATCTGACAGCCCTACTGATGATCCACAATGGAGGCAGTTGAGGAGTGGTACATGCTGGCTCTCGGACAGTCAGAAATGGCTTCAGCAGATCCAGGTACAGTATGAAATTCTTTTTGGATGTAGCTCAGAAGCCAGGGCCAGCCCTTGACTGCAAGTACTGCCTCGGGTTTCCCTGAGGTGGGGTAAACCTTCCTCTTAATGGCCTTTTGGTAAGTCTGGAAGACCATATCCAAGGGGAGCCCCAAAGTCAGTTTCATCCTCACAACCATGTTTCCAATTCCTGGAATTGGCTGCATGTGACTCACAAGAGCTGAGGAGGTTTGTGGAAGTTGGGAGTGTCATAGCTTGAACACTTTGTAGGTAAAATTTTGCTGTTGTGAGAGTTTTAACAGGAGCAATGTGAAAGACTCCAAGTCCCCAGGTAGATAGAAATAATCCTGTTCTACCTGTGTGTATGTGACAAGTCTCTAATAGTTCAGAGAGCAAGTATCTGGTCTTAGAAAGACTGATCCAAGCTTGGATGTTTCTGGTGACAAGGCAAGGTCCTGAGTTTCAAGTTCACCTTTTATGGTTGAGGAGACAATAAGGTGGTCAGAAGGGAAATCATGGAGGAGACCTTGGCTTCATCCATCGTGCAGGCTTGTATATGTGGTTCTATGTAGATTGTGTTTCAAAGGTGGAGCTTGTTTACAACTATGAACATTCTCCGATGTGCTTTTTGGACCTTCATTCCCAGAGCGAGAGCAGTGCCGAGGCTCTAGAAACGCCATGGATATTCTGAGCTGTCAGTGGCATTTCCCCGGTACTGTTCCCTTGGTGCCGCTCCTTGAAATGTCCAAAGGGATTATCATGTGTCTTGTGGCGGGTCCTAGCATTGTGAAAGGAAGCTGCTGCCCCTGGCTCAGAGGATTTCGGATGTGGTGGGAGGAGGAGTAGTACTACGACTATAAATTGTATCACAGCATATCGATTCCATCTTGAGAGTGGGGTTGGGGGGTTATGAAGGGGGGCTTTTATTGTACTTTTATACATTGTACCCTTGAAACTAATTCAATTTTAAAAATTAGTTAATTTATTTGGCGCTTCATTGGGTCTTTGTTGCTGCTAGCGGGCGTTCTCTAGTTGCAGTGAGCGGGGGCTCCTCTTGGCTGTGGTGCGCAGGCTTCTCATTGCAGTGGCTTCTCTTGTTGCGGAGCATGGTCTCTAGGCACGCAGGCTTCCGTAGTTGTGGCACGTGGGCTCGGTTGATGTGGCACACGGGCTCTAGAGCGCAGGCTCAGTAGTTGTGGCGCGCGGGCTTTGTTACTCCGTGGCACGTGGGATCTTCCCAGACCAGGGCTCGAACCCATGACCCCTGCATTCGCAGGCATATTCTTAACCACTGCTCCACCAGGGAAGCCCGATAATTCAGTTTTTTATAAAGAGAAGATTCCTAATATTATTCCAAAATTTTAAAAATATGTAGTTGGATAACACTATGAAAAATTAACTGATATATTCTTTTATTATTTCTCTTTGCTCCCTGGATGTTTTTCCCCATCCAGTCAGCTAGGCACTGTGAGTTCACTGCATTAGGAAGGTAAAGACTCAGCAGAAATGAGGGAGAAAAACAGAAAAGTCTCAGCTTTGGAATGTTCACAACGGAGGCCACAGTAGAACAGGTGAGAATTCTGTGAACCAAAAATAAATGTCGTCTCAAATGCAAACAAGTATTCTCTGCACTGGGAGGCAGGAGAGGGAGGGAGGGAAGGACTGAAGGAGAGAGATCAGTGTGGCCAGGGACATGGAGACTGTGCTTGAGGACGATATGCCCAGGAAGAGAATCAGAATCTGGAGAAGATTCAGCCTGCACGTGATCATTGCCTCCAGCCAGCACCCTCATCTCAGACGTTGGGAAATTCAGAGAGAGAGTGGGAGTACGTCAGGAGGGCCACGCGCATAGTCTGTGTGGCAGGGGTTGTGGCCGTTCCCTATTTGTGAGGAGTCCCCAGCAATTTGCAGGCCTCTTCTGGAAAATGCTGGCGGACGTCTCTAGTGCTTATGTGAAAGCTTGTTCACAAACCTTGAAAGATACAGATGTAGATGACAGATAGATGCATAGATAGAAAAATGTCCTTAAATAAAAGCTCCAGGAAAGGTTTGGAAAATGCCCTTTATTGCATAGGACGCTTCTATTGTCATATGATAGACTGAGAGCCGGTCCCTTCATCCTCCTTCAGACCACGGCATTCTGTCTGCTACTCTCCCGAGGGTCCTTTCTTCTCCCTGGAAGGGATAAAACAAATGAGGTAGAACAGGAAGAGACAAGAAGCACTCCAAGCTCTGCTGGTCAGGGTTACCCTCCAGCATTGCCTTAATGCTCAGAGCCACACACACCACAGTGAGCTTGGCTCCAGATCAACTACCACGCAACGAAGGTTCTGGAACATTTCCATATCTCGGGGGACCTCATTTCCACGTGACTCTCTTTCATATTCCCCTTTGTCACAGAAGGCTAGGTCCAGTGGTCCGGGTGAGATCTCGGCTCAGGCCCAAGGCTCTCAGACCTCAAAGTTCTGGTCCTGCAAGGGCCCCTGTCCTCTCTTGAGACCACTCCTGGCTCTCTCTGCCGAGAAGGAGCTGCTGGCAGTACGTCCTCTAAGAGTTGAGGTCCATCGTGCAGACCCTGAGAAAACTCCTAGGAAAAGGCTCCACCTTCTTGTTTACGTCAACAGAGGTCAATGCCTTTGTTAGTGCTGGGTGTGTCCCATTTGATGCAACTGCAGAGCCATTAGGTAAACCAGCACATGTGTGCGGCCCCTTCCCTTAGACTCCTCTGGGCCCTCGTGACATAGGCTCAGAAGACTGCCAGCCTCAAGCCTTACCTCTTCCAAGGGACGGCCACACCGTCTTCCAGGATCTTCTGTCCCATGAATCTCAGTTGCTGTTTGGAACTCAAAGGAGAGAAAAGACCCTGCCTGCGGGGTCTCTTTGGGCTGGGGCCTTCCCCCGTGGGCTGCTCTCCCTCATTCTCCTTTTCTTCTTGCTTCTCTACCTCCTTCTCCTCCTCCTCCTCCTCCTCCTCCTCGTTCTCCTCCTCCTCCTCCTCTTCCTCAGGGGTGCTCTCGGATTCCACATTGCCCATCCGCTGGGCCATGGTGAGATGAAAGGCACGGCAGCTGAAGCCCTGCAGGACGCCGCCCTTCACGTGCTGCTGGAGGATCTCCAAGGTGGGGAAGACCCGGCAGCAGGCCATGCACCTGAAGCCGGTCTCCATGGTCAGCATCCAGTCCGCTGTCTTGGCGCTGGGTCTCTCCTCGACGGCAGGTGGCCCTGATGGGCTGCCTGGCTCTGCCCTTTCCTCATACTCTTTCTCCTCCCCAGTGGGCTCACTGTCAGACAGGAGGCTTTCGGTGGACACATCAGAAGAGGGGTCAGTGGCTACTGCACACACATCCTCAGGAAGGGTCACTTCTTCTATCCTCAGCTGCTTTTCAGGCAACTCCAAGGGTTTCTTTGTCTTCCAGGAGACAGCGACACCCTTGTTCACTTGTACCTGCATGTAGTATATTTTCATGCCCCTTTCCTCTTTGTCTGGGTGCAGATAGTTCTTACAGGGTGAAGAGGGTGAGGAGGAGACACAGTGTGATGGGGAAGCGGTCTCTCCTTCTTCCTGATCCTGGGCTAGGGGTGGTCTAGGCTGGGCAGTGTCTCGATGAAATCTCCGGATTCCTGAAAAAGGAAATTAAAATCATAATAACATGCATGGGCCATGCCGGAAGCTGAGGGAGCAGGTGTGGTAGACGAGAGAGGGACATTGGCACGACATAGCAATGTCGTGAGCTTGGTGTCCGTTGGCCGTAGGACGGAGTGGTGTATCTGGTGTCATCTGTGGGCTTTTCATGTGCGTGGGGGGGTATACTGGAGCGGTGTCTGTATACAGGGGTGTGGAGTATGGTGGTGAGGGCTGTAGTATGTGAGGGATGCGGCTGGATGCATGTACGATGAGGAGTGTGAGTTTGGGAATATCGGTGGTGCATTCCTTGTGGAATGGGGCTGTGGTGCAGGAGAGTACTGTGGAGCACGTGCTTGGGGTTGATGTGCACTGAGAAGGGCTGTGCCTGGAGGGCGCGTGTATGTGTGAGCTGTGTGCACCTGAGCTGGATGGTCCTGCTCTCAGGCTGGAGGTGTATGATGCAGAACTCTGTCCTTCTCTGGAAGCAAAGGCAAAGACAAAGCCTACATTTTCCTCTGAAGATGCTTAATCTGGTCCCTCTTCCCTCCACCTCAAGCCCAGACCTTTCCGGCCCCTGCTCCTTGACTTCCCCACCATGGTAGTAGCAGTATTCACACACACACCCCCAGACTCAGCTGGCATCCACGCCCTCGGAACAGCTCAGCCATCCTGCCCAGGCTCCTCCACAGAGCCCTCATCACCTCTGATGACCCTGGATTTCCTCTCAGCCTCCCTGGGATCTGTGTGCCTCCTGCTTCACAGCCAAGCACCCCGTCACCTGAGGAGCCCCACGCCCTTACCAGCGTAGCTGAGCTTGCGCAGAGTAGAAGTACAGAAGAAGTATTTAGAGGCAGAGGAGACCTCCACTGCCCCTGGGCTGCAGCCTTGGGCCACCACAGTGGATCCAAGCCGAGGGGGATCCTCTTGTGACTTCGAGATTCCTGAGGGAGGAATGAAAGGCTCAGGGTGGGTTCATCAGTCCTCTGTCCACAAATATTTACTGAGTGTGTGACACGTGTCAGGTGCAGTGAATACACACAGTTGAGAGTGTGGTTCCCAGTGGATCCTCCAGGATTTAATTCCAATCAATTCTTATTCTCTCACTGTCTAGTTGGTAATGTAGGCCTCGGCGGTGACTGTGAGTGTGTGGGAAGAGTGAGTGATGTGTATCAGTTAAGTCTGTGGTAAGTGTGGGGTTGGCATGGGGAGCACAGTGCAGACGTGTCTATCTGTGTCTGTGGCCTTTGTGTGCATGGTTTCTGTTCACAAGTCAGGAATTCTGGGACATGTAACGTTTCCTCATTACATGATGTGGCTTGTATTTATGGTGTGTGTTCATTCATTCTTTCACCAAGATTCAGTAAGCAGCTACTCCTGTGTATCCGGCACTCTTCCATTGTTGTAGTCTTTGGTAACGCTGCACATTCTAGTAGGGGAAGACACACACTAAACAAAACTACAATAAATATATAATACATCAGCTGGTGGTAAGTATATAAGGGTTGCCAGACTTAGCGAACAAGAATACAAGGCACCCAGTTAAATTTCAGTTTCAGATAAACCCAGAATAATCTTTTAGTGTAAGTATTCCCATGCAGTATTTGGCCTGACTTAGTTTTAGTGTAAGTATAGCCCATACAATATGTGGGACATACGGATACTGAAAAATTACTTGTTGTTTATCTGGAATTCAAATTGAACTGGATAGCCCATATTTTCTCTGGCAATCCTGACATGGGTTACTGAGACTGTGGTTTACTGTGGTTTGTACAAAGCGGGTCTGGCATTACTCAAGAATGTGTTATAAGTGTGGTGTGTATGACACGTGACTGGTTCTTATAGAGGTATTTAGAGATGGCTGAAGTTAGCTGTGTTTGTGCAAGAGTTGAGGAGATACATGTATATAGTGTGTGTGTGTGTGTGTGTGTGTCCTATATATATAGTGTGTGTGTCTATATACATATCTCATCTCCAGCGTTTGGTGTTGGAGGAGAGGATTGTGATACAGGTGGGTTGTATGAGAATGTAGTACAGGAGGGATCCGTGTATATACCTCCATGTGCTGTGTGTGGTTTACTAAGGAAGTTATATGTGGGGTGTGTGATATTTTTGCTGCATCAGAGTGTACATGGGTGTATGAGTTACTGTCTCATAAAACACCCCTAACAAGAATTCTGTATACACTCTTACGTACACCGAGTGTCAGCCAGGTCCAGGCAGGGTGACAAGAACTTTACCACGCAGACTTTATATCTGGTAAGCACTCTACCCCCATTCATCTCGCTCTTCTCTGCACTACCACACACACACACACACACACACACACACACACACACACACACACTCACACACACACACACACAGGAACATAGGGCAAAATATTCTGAATGGTCAGGGGCAGTCATTGCCTTCCCCAGCCTGTCCCAGCCACTGCCTGGAAATCTGCCTGCTGTCTAGCGCTGCATTCCCAGGGCCCATCCTACAGTCTCCAGGGCCCTGGGCCTGGTAGGAGCTACTGGGCTCTAATCTGGGGCAGAGGCCTCTAGCTGGAGCTCTGGGGTGACCACCCCTCTCCCAGGGCAAGCTACTCACCTACATTTAATGCACGCAGGCAACACGTGGCCCGTGGCTCTCAGAGCTCCCCGCAGGACCCTGAGGCCATTTCTCACCCCCGCTCACGCGGTCTCAGTCTCTGGAAAACCCTTCCCTTCCCTTGATCTCCTTTGGGAAATTCTTCCTGTTGAAGGAATAAATCCTCCTTGCTTTCAATATGACACCATCGCTAGACAAACAATCTTCTTTCAAAGTGCATTCCACTTGTCAAGATATTTTTCAACAGGGCCTTCAACTCATGGGGCTTCTCTTTCCACTTTGGTAAAAGAGGCCAAGTAACTCATGGGTCTCTCTCAGCATCCTTGCATACTTCACATCCCCCACCTCATGACCCCAGGGAAAGATCCAAGAGAATAAGAGAGAAATCGGGGACTGAGAAAAGCTGCACCTCTAGGTCTGTGCAAGCAGGATGCAGCCTGCTGTGAGTCCGACAAAGCTCCAGGCCCGGCTGCCCCAGGAGAGAGTCCTCAGACCAGCGGAGCTGACCTCCCATCTCCCAGGGGGCATCTGGCCGTTCTGTGCCGTCTCACACCACAGGGGACCTCCAGATAGATACGGCAGCATCAGTGAGACAAGGTCTCTCGCTCCCTGCTTCACAGGTGACACGTTCTCAGTCCCCCGCTTCCTAGAGAAGCTTCAGTTTGGCAGAAACACATGTGCCCCAGACAAGTTGCCCCCCACATACCTCCTCCGTTCTCGGCAGTTTCCTGGGACTCTTCATTTTCCAGATGTTTCCTCTTTTGTCGCCGTTCCATCGTACCAACTAGAAGTCTCCCTTAGAAGATGCCTCAAGAGATGTCCAACTCCTCCTCTTCCCTACAGGTTGGCCCTTCTTGGCTCTTGGGCAATCCGTTGAAATGATTCAATACAAACAAAAATAGTCAAGTCTCCTAAATGGCTGAAAAACTTGTACCACTTAGTGAACCAGCCGTACTGCCTAGTGCTCACCAGGGCTGTTATGTTTGCAAGGTTGCCAGGCGCACAGTGGAATTCTGTGACCTCAGTGCTGACATCAGTGCATTCGGTGGACCTAGGTTGAGCACAGTGTCTGCAGTAGCACAGGCCCCATTTTCAAGAACAATTCCTTTTTCCCAGCCGATGCTTTCCCGTGAAAGGGAAAGGTTCATACCATATCTATTATAAATTGTATCATACCATGTCTATTAGAAAATTCACATTTTGATTGGACATCTTTTAATGTCTTTTCTAGAGAGATTTAATATGAATATTTTAAATGGTCTCCAGTTTCCCTGTGGATTATTGACATTTTAAACTCTGCACTTCAATTTTCCCTCAATACGTGTAATTTTGTCACAGCTATTTCTGTACTTAAAGATGAGGAACTATATAATTGATTTCTTCATTTTTTCCCCATCTCTTTCCAAGGTACTGCATTTGATTGTGTCTTATGAATGAGTGAAAAATGCTAGTCCTTGAATCAGGACATTGGGCCCTTTAGCAAGTAACTCAACCTATCTGGGCTTCAGCTTCCGTATGTGCGATCAAGAGGCTTGGACTAGCTAACTTTTCAAATGCTGTGTTTCTTTGAGTCACTCTCACTTACTGATCTGCTCCTTAAGAAGACGGTCTGTTCTCATAAAGTAACAACAGTCTTTTCCTAACGTTGGGTTGGGCGGAGTTTAACTGTTCGTACTCAGTTTGTTAGTTATATTGCCTTCTACGTATGCTTAGCTCTAAATAATTTATATGGCTCTTGTGACTCTTTTTAGATCTTCTTTTTTTCTTATTTTCTTTTACAGTTTCTAATTTGTTATCGCCAGTGTAGAGGAGCCTGATTGATATTTAAAATTTATTGATCTTGTATGTGTGTGCCTTGTTGAACCGTCTTATTAGTTCCTGCTAGTTTATCTGTGGGTTCTTTTGGGTCTCCTAGATAAATGAGCATATTAAATGTAAATAGTGTGTTCTTTGGATAAAGTTTATTTTCTTGCATCTCTATATATAGAAGCAATAGGTTGAATTGATTTAAATATTTTAACACTTACATACCTGTTATCACAATTTAACATTCTTTATCTTATTTTCTTTCAATCAATATTATGTTTTCAAGATTTATCCACGTGAATCCATATAGATCTAGGTCTTCGATTTTTGACTGTTTGATATTATGTGATCACATGCATATAGCATCATTTATATTCCATTCAAGCATTATTGGACAATTGGATTGTTTCCCTCCCTTCTCTAGAATAAACAACATTTCCTAGAATATCCCTGAAGATGTCTGACAGTCGAGAAGGACCAGGATGCCCGAAGGATTGCTACTTGCTTTTAGCCACCTTCCAACAGGCCGTCTCCAGCCAGCAATTTGAAGCACAGCTGAAATGAGAACTGCCCCAAATGTGAAGATCTTAGGAGCTTCCTAGAAGGTGGGAGGTTAATGATAGGCATCCTGCTGGGATCCCAGGGGAGTCTGAGCTGGCCTGAAGCTCATCTTCCTCCTCCACCTCTCAAGAGAAATGTGGAGGAAAGAAGACTTCAAAAACTGTGAGCAGGCAGAGGGAGGGATATTGGGGGCCGAAGCTGTAACTGAGGTCTTGGAGTGGGCTGTGAGCACGCAGAGCCTCTCGAGAGCCAGGCTCTGCCTTCTGAGGACTTCTCCCCTAAGGCTGCTCATAATTCACGTGATACCAGCCATATAGAGCCGACTTGGCCCACACTGTCACAGAAAGCCTTATCAGAATCTCTTCTTCTTCATACACTCTTGTGTCTGTTACTTGGTTATTGCCTTTGGTACTCCACTGATGTGAACCACAGTCGCCAGGGGATGGAGGACACTAGTGACCCATCTTGCTCTGTGGCCTCAGTCCACAGTTTGTGGGTAAGGGAAGAGGCCAAATGAAGGTTAAGAAGGAAAGATGGAGTTTGAAGAGAAGACCTGAGTTAAGGGTGTCTTCTCAAGTCTTGATGACTGAAATGTAGCACCAGTACCTGAAGTCCTGCTTGTTCTCAAGGCTGACCACGTGGCTGGGTGCACTCAGTGAAGGAACCGTATACACTTAGTATTTCCTTGCTTGCTCACACTTGCCCTCCTCTGATACACCCTCTGCAAGACTGATCTTCCCCTGAAACAACTTTCCGCCTGCTACTGTCATCTCAGGAACATTTGCTTCCCCTTCCTAGTGTCCCCCTAGAATGCCATTGCAGCCAATTCATAATTTGATAATCATGCTGCTTACCATATTCTCACTAATTTTGGATAAATTTTATTCGCTTTATTCCATAGTCTTCACCCATCAATAATCTTTCTTAACTTCCTAGCTGCAGGTTAACCCATTCGGAATCATTTCTTTTTCTTTCTCTTCTTTGGCAAATCCTTTCTATCTTTTAAGGTCTTTTTCTTGTCTCTCTACCATCCTGCCTTCCTGAATTTCTTTTTTTTCCGTTTAAGTAACCTTTCAATCTTCTTCCCCAGTTTCCTCATAAACATTGAGAGTTTATTCCTCACACGTTAGACAGCGGTTTATGAATGGCCAGGCATAATGGACTGAGAATGAGTTGGTACCCCCGAGGTACCTGTCTTGCTGGGGAGCCACAGGTGAAGGGCTGGCTGCTGGACACATGTTTGCATGGAGTCAGGCTGAGTGGCCTCAGGGTGTTTGCCCTGCACTTGTGTGTGTTTCTCCCTAGTTGGTTTTCTTGTCCAGCCACCTGTGACCTCCCTACATCCAGCCCAGGGAATCCTTCTCATCACAGGGGTAGGATGTTTGTCTCATTTTCCATCACATCCTTTCCCCAAAGTTTGGTTGTGAGTTGTTCCCATTCCAAAGACCTTTCCTCTTTGAAGAGAAAAGAGAAAATCTTTTCTCTCCTTTCCTCTCACTTCACTTCTGCTCTATTATCTCCTCCGTCCAGAATGGCCCACTGACACACATGGGTGTAGATCCGAAGATGGCAAGAACTGCCAGCAATTCTGAGATAATAATATGGATGGATCAGGAAAACTTGAAAACCTTTATCCCGCCACATTAAAAAAAATTGCACTTCCAGTGTATTCAGAGTCTCAGTGTAGAAACACAAATGATAGAGAAATTGAATTACACTCAAGTTTTTCTTTCCTCCTTTCCTGATTTATTCTAATCCTCAATGCTAACATGATGAACTATTTGTTAGGTAAAGTTTCAGACATTTTCTACCCATGCACACTTTTCTTTTTTTCACATAAGAGTGTGAACTAGGTCACTTTCAACATGCTGTGATTCTGTGATTCACTGTCTCCCACCGAGTCATCCACGGATAAAGTCATCTGTTTCACGGAGAACTATTTCCAATAGCTAATAGCCAATGTCTGTGGAGTGCTTACTCTGTGTCGGTTTCTTGTAACTACTTTACAGATCATTTGTACAGCGTACCCATGGACCAGGTACAATTATGACCCCCAAGTGACAGATAAGTGCAGATAAGTACAAATAAATACAGAGGCCAAGTGACTTGCCCAAGACACTGGAGCAAATCAAAATCCATGCCTCTGTAATCATTTTGCTCTGTTGCCTCTGTCTGGGAGGCTTGATGATTTGGCAACTAAAACCTTAAATATCATGTTCCATTTTTATATCTGTGACACAAGCGTGGGGCTGTGATACGGGGTAACTAACCTGACTACTTTTGAAAACCCTTATGCACCTGGATGAAAGTAAGCCAGGGACTGCAAGCCATAGATTTAAGGTTTCCTACCAACTTTTAAAAATAGCTTCTTGAATGCAATTTATGTAGCATCAAGTCTAGGATGTAGTCCAAATAGTAACAGAAAAATGGAGATATGTAGGAAAATACTTAAAGTTGACAAGTATTGGGAGTGTAGTATTTTGGGGGCCAGCGTGTAGACCACAGGAAAACTTGCTGTTTCCATCCCAAAGGAAAGAGCCCTACGTTGCAACTGCCAAGGTCCCTGGGGCAGCAAGTGTGCTCACTGCTTAGTAAAGAAGCATCCTCAGTTTGATAGAATCATATGGGAGCCTTACATTTGGTTAGCAGTTCTACATTCTTGATGTAATAATATTTTCAGGGTGTGGGAGGGTATCAAGCTCTGAAAATACCCTTGGAGAGATCTGCTTATTAAGTTTGGCTTTTTCAATCTCCCTACTACTTCTTTACTAAACACCAGGCGGTTTCCTTCACTTTTCAGAACCATGTTGTTTTTCCCTTGTCTAATGAACTTTGAAATACTTTTGGATGAGCTATTAAGTTTGGGAAAAAATAAACATCTCTTTAAAATAAGGAAGATAATAACAATGACAAGTAGAAAAAGCTCTAAAACAGAGAATATCCTCCATTCTAGCCAATGACGGAGTGGAAGGTTCGTGCTCGCTGTCCAGGACGTAGAAATAAAAGCTGAGGAGGCGCTGAGGCGTCTCCTGGATCTCTATGAGCCTCCATCATTTCTGCTGAGTAGGGTTGACAGATAAAATATAGGCTGTTTAGTTAAATATGAATGTTTGAAAAACAACGAGTACATTTTGAAGATAAGTATGCCCCAAATATTTCATAGGATCTACTTATACTAAAAATAATGACTTATTATTCATGTGAAGTTCAAGTTTAACTGGGTATCCTGTATTTTTATGTACTAAATCTGACAGCCCTACTGATGATCCACAATGGAGGCAGTTGAGGAGCGGTACATGCTGGCTCTCGGACAGTCAGAAATGGCTTCAGCAGATCCAGGTACAGTATGAAATTCTTTTAGGATGTAGCTCAGAAGCCATGGCCAGCCCTTGACTGCAAGTACTGCCTCGGGTTTCCCTGAGGTGGGGTAAACCTTCCTCTTAATGGCCTTTTGGTAAGTCTGGAAGACCATATCCAAGGGGAGCCCCAAAGTCAGTTTCATCCTCACAACCATGTTTCCAATTCCTGGAATTGGCTGCATGTGACTCACAAGAGCTGAGGAGGTTTGTGGAAATTGGGAGTGTCATAGCTTGAACCCTTTGTAGGTAAAGTTTTGCTGTTGTGAGAGTTTTAACAGGAGCAATGTGAAAGACTCCATGTCCCCAGGTAGATAGAAATAATCCTGTTCTACCTGTGTGTATGTGACAAGTCTCTAATAGTTCAGAGAGCAAGTATCTGGTCTTAGAAAGACTGATCCAAGCTTGGATGTTTCTGGTGACAAGGCAAGGTCCTGAGTTTCAAGTTCACCTTTTATGGTTGAGGAGACAATAAGGTGGTCAGAAGGGAAATCATGGAGGAGACCTTGGCTTCATCCATCGTGCAGGCTTGTATATGTGGTTCTATGTAGATTGTGTTTCAAAGGTGGAGCTTGTTTACAACTATGAACATTCTCCGATGTGCTTTTTGGATCTTCATTCCCAGAGCGAGAGCAGTGCCGAGGCTCTAGAAATGCCATGGATATTCTGAGCTGTCAGTGGCATTTCCCCGGTACTGTTCCCTTGGTGCCGCTCCTTGAAATGTCCAAAGGGATTATAATGTGTCTTGTGGCGGGTCCTAGCATTGTGAAAGGAAGCTGCTGCACCTGGCTCAGAGGATTTCGGATGTGGTGGGAGGAGGAGTAGTACTACGACTATAAATTGTATCACAGCATATCTATTCCATCTTGAGAGTAGGGTTGGGGGGTTATGAAGGGGGGCTTTTATTGTACTTTTATACATTGTACCCTTGAAACTAATTCAATTTTTTAAAATTAATTAATTTATTTGGGGCTGCATTGGGTCTTTGTTGCTGCTAGCGGGCGTTCTCTAGTTGCAGTGAGCGGGGGCTCCTCTTCGCTGTGGTGCACGGGCTTCTCATTGCAGTGGCTTCTCTTGTTGCGGAGCATGGGCTCTAGGCACGCAGGCTTCTGTAGTTGTGTCACGTGGGCTCGGTAGATGTGGCACGGGCTCTAGAGCGCAGGCTCAGTAGTTGTGGCGCGTGGGCTTAGTTACTCCGTGGCACGTGGGATCTTCCCAGAACAGGGCTCGAACCGATGTCCCCTGCATTCGCAGGCATATTCTTAACCACTGCTCCACCAGGGAAGCCCGATAATTCAGTTTTTTATAAAGAGAAGATTCCTAATATTATTCCAAAATTTTAAAAATATGTAGTTGGATAACACTATGAAAAATTAACTGATATATTCTTTTTATTATTTCTCTTTGCTCCCTGGAACTTTTTCCCCATCCAGTCAGCTAGGCACTGTGAGTTCACTGCATTAGGAAGGTAAAGACTCAGCAGAAATGAGGGAGAAAAACAGAAAAGTCTCAGCTTTGGAATGTTCACAACGGAGGCCACAGTAGAACAGGTGAGAATTCTGTGAACCAAAAATAAATGTCGTCTCAAATGCAAAAAAGTATTCTCTGCACTGGGAGGCAGGAGAGGGAGGGAGGGAAGGACTGAAGGAGAGAGATCAGTGTGGCCAGGGACATGGAGACTGTGCTTGAGGACGATATGCCCAGGAAGAGAATCAGAATCTGGAGAAGATTCAGCCTGCACGTGATCATTGCCTCCAGCCAGCACCCTCATCTCAGACGTTGGGAAATTCAGAGAGAGAGTGGGAGTACGTCAGGAGGGCCACGCGCATAGTCTGTGTGGCAGGGGTTGTGGCCGTTCCCTATTTGTGAGGAGTCCCCAGCAATTTGCAGGCCTCTTCTGGAAAATGCTGGCGGACGTCTCTAGTGCTTATGTGAAAGCTTGTTCACAAACCTTGAAAGATACAGATGTAGATGACAGATAGATGCATAGATAGAAAAATGTCATTAAATAAAAGCTCCAGGAAAGGTTTGGAAAATGCCCTTTATTGCATAGGACGCTTCTATTGTCATATGATGTTAGACTGAGTGCCGGTCCCTTCATCCTCCTTCAGACCACGGCATTCTGTCTGCTACCCTCCCGAGGGTCCTTTCTTCTCCCTGGAAGGGATAAAACAAATGAGGTAGGACAGGAAGAGACAAGAAGCACTCCAAGCTCTGCTGGTCAGGGTTACCCTCCAGCATTGCCTTAATGCTCAGAGCCACACACACCACAGTGAGCTTGGCTCCAGATCAAATACCACGCAACGAAGGTTCTGGAACATTTCCATATCTCGGGGGACCTCATTTCCACGTGACTCTCTTTCATATTCCCCTTTGTCAAAGAAGGCTAGGTCCAGTGGTCAGGGTGAGATCTCAGCTCAGGCCCAAGGCTCTCAGACCTCAAAGTTCTGGTCCTGCAAGGGCCCCTGTCCTCTCTTGAGACCACTCCTGGCTCTCTCTGCCGAGAAGGAGCTGCTGGCAGTACGTCCTATAAGAGTTGAGGTCCATCGTGCAGACCCTGAGAAAACTCCTAGGAAAAGGCTCCACCTTCTTGTTTACGTCAACAGAGGTCAATGCCTTTGTTAGTGCTGGGTGTGTCCCATTTGATGCAACTGCAGAGCCATTAGGTAAACCAGCACATGTGTGCGGCCCCTTCCCTTAGACTCCTCTGGGCCCTCGTGACATAGGCTCAGAAGACTGCCAGCCTCAAGCCTTACCTCTTCCAAGGGACGGCCACACCGTCTTCCAGGATCTTCTGTCCCATGAATCTCAGTTGCTGTTTGGAACTCAAAGGAGAGAAAAGACCCTGCCTGCGGGGTCTCTTTGGGCTGGGGCCTTCCCCCGTGGGCTGCTCTCCCTCATTCTCCTTTTCTTCTTGCTTCTCTTCCTCCTCCTCCTCCTCCTCCTCAGGTGTGCTCTCGGATTCCACATTGCCCATCCACTGGGCCATGTTGAGATGAAAGGCACGGCAGCTGAAGCCCTGCAGGACGCCGCCCTTCACGTGCTGCTGGAGGATCTCCAAGGTGGGGAAGACCCGGCAGCAGGCCATGCACCTGAAGCCGGTCTCCATGGTCACCATCCAGTCCGGAGTCTTGGCCCTGGGTCTCTCCTCGATGGCAGGTGACCCTGATGGGCTGCCTGGCTCTGCCCTTTCCTCATACTCTTTCTCCTCCCCAGTGGGCTCACTGTCAGACAGGAGGCTTTCGGTGAACACGTCAGAGGGGCAAGTGCCTACTGTGCACGCATCCTCAGGAAGGGTCACTTCTTCTATCGTCAGCTGCTTTTCAGGCAACTCCAAGGGTTTCTTTGTCTTCCAGGAGACAGCGACACCCTTGTTCACTTGTACCTGCATGTAGTATATTTTCATGCCCCTTTCCTCTTTGTCTGGGTGCAGATAGTCCTTACAGGGTGAAGAGAGTGAGGAGGAGACACAGTGTGATGGGGGAGCGGTCTCCCCTTCTTCCTGAACCTGGGCTAGGGGTGCTGTAGGCCAGGCAGTGTCTCGAAATTTCCGCATTGCTGAAAAAGGAAATTAAAACCATAATAACATGCATGGGCCGTGCCGGAAGCTGAGGGAGCAGGTGTGGTAGACGAGAGAGGGACATTTGCATGACGTAGCTATGTCGTGAGCTTGGTGTCTGTTGGCCGTAGGATGGAGCGGTGTATCTGGTGTCATCTGTGGGCTTTTCATGTGCGTGGGGGGGATACTGGAGCGGTGTCTGTATACAGGGTTGTGGAGTATGGTGGTGAGGGCTGTGGTATGTGAGGGATGCGGCTGGATGCGTGTATGACAAGGAGTGTGATTTTGGGAATATCGGTGGTGCATTACTTGTGGAATGGGGCTGTGGTGCTTGGGGTTTATGTGTGCTATGAGAAGGGCTGTGCCTGGAGGGCAGATGTATGTGTGAGCTGTGTGGACCTGAGCTGGATGGTCCTGCTCTCAGGCTGGAGGTGTATGATGCAGAACTCTGTCCTTCTCTGGAAGCAAAGGCAAAGACAAAGCCTACATTTTCCTCTGAAGATGCTTAATCTGGTCCCTCTTCCCTCCACCTCAAGCCCAGACCTTTCCGGACCCTGCTCCTTGACTTCCCCACCATGGTACTACCAGTATTCACACCGCCCCCCCCCCAGTCTCAGCTGGCATCCACGCCCTCGGAACAGCTCAGCCATCCTGCCCAGGCTCCTCCACAGAGCCCTCATCACCTCTGATGACCCTGGATTTCCTCTCAGCCTCCCTGGGATCTGTGTGCCTCCTGCCTCACAGCCAAGCACCCCCTCACCTGAGGAGCCCCGCTCCCTTACCAGCGTAGCTGAGCTTGCGCAGAGTAGAAGTACAGAAGAAGTATTTAGGGGCAGAGGAGACCTCCACTGCCCCTGGGCTGCAGCCTTGGGCCACCACAGTGGATCCAAGCCGAGGGGGATCCTCTTGTGACTTCGAGATTCCTGAGGGAGGAATGAAAGGCTCAGGGTGGGTTCATCAGTCGTCTGTCCACAAATATTTACTGAGTGTGTGACACGTGTCAGGTGCAGTGAATACACACAGTTGAGAGTGTGGTTCCCAGTGGATCCTCCAGGATTTAATTCCAATCAATACTTATTCTCTCACTGTCTAGTTGGTAATGTAGGCCTCGGTGGTGACTGTGAGTGTGTGGGAAGAGTGAGTGATGTGTATCAGTTAAGTCTGTGGTAAGTGTGGTGTGGGCATGGGGAGCACAGTGCAGATGTGTCTATCTGTGTCTGTGGCCTTTGTGTGCATGGTTTCTGTTCACAAGTCAGGAATTCTGGGACATGTAACGTTTCCTCATTACATGGTGTGGCTTGTATTTATGGTGCGTGTTCATTCATTCATTCACCAAGATTCAGTAAGCAGCTACTCCTGTGTATCCGGCACTCTTCCATTGTTGTAGTCTTTGGTAACGCTGCACATTCTAGTAGGGGAAGACACACACTAAACAAAACTACAATAAATATATAATACATCAGCTGGTGGTAAGTATATAAGGGTTGCCAGACTTAGCGAACAAGAATACAAGGCACCCAGGTAAATTTCAGTTTCAGATAAACCCAGAATAATTTTTTAGTGTAAGTATTCCCATGCAGTATTTGTTCTTACTTAGTTTTAGTGTAAGTATGGCCCATACAATATTTGGGACATACTGATACTGAAAAATTACTTGTTGTTTATCTGGAATTCAAATTGAACTGGATAGCCCATATTTTCTCTGGCAATCCTGACATGGGTTACTGAGACTGTGGTTTACTGTGGTTTGTACAAAGCGGGTCTGGCATTACTCAAGAATGTGTTACAAGTGTGGTGTGTATGACACGTGACTGGTTTTTACAGAGGTATTTAGCGATGGCTGAAGTTAGCTGTGTTTGTGCGAGAGTTGTGGAGATACATATATATATATATATATATATATATAGTGTGTGTGTGTGTGTGTGTCCTATATATATAGTGTGTGTGTCTATATACATATCTCATCTCCAGCGTTTGGTGTTGGAGGAGAGGATTGTGATACAGGTGGGTTGTATGAGAATGTAGTACAGGAGGGATCCGTGTATATACCTCCATGTGCTGTGTGTGGTTTACTAAGGAAGTTATATGTGGGGTGTGTGATATTTTTGCTGCATCAGAGTGTACATGGGTGTATGAGTTACTGTCTCATAAAACACCCCTAACAAGTATTCTGTATACACTCTTACGTACACCGAGTGTCAGCCAGGTCCAGGCAGGGTGACAAGAACTTTACCACGCAGACTTTATATCTGGTAAGCACTCTAACCCCATTCATCTCGCTCTTCTCTGCACTACCACACACACACACACACACATACACACACACACTCACACCCACACACACACAGGAACATAGAGCAAAATATTCTGAATGGTCAGGGGCAGTCATTGCCTTCCCCAGCCTGTCCCAGCCACTGCCTGGAAATCTGCCTGCTGTCTAGAGCTCCATTCCCAGGGCCCATCCTACAGTCTCCAGGGCCCTGGGCCTGGTAGGAGCTACTGGGCTCTAATCTGGGGCAGAGGCCTCTAGCTGGAGCTCTGGGGTGACCACCCCTCTCCCAGGGCAAGCTACTCGCCTCCATTTAATGCACACAGGCACCACGTGGCCCGTGGCTCTCAGAGCTCCCCGCAGGACCCTGAGGCCATTTCTCACCCCCGCTCACGCGGTCTCAGTCTCTGGAAAACCCTTCCCTTCCCTTGATCTCCTTTGGGAAATTCTTCCTGTTGAAAGAATAAAACCTCCTTGCTTTCAATATGACACCATCCCTAGACAAACAATCTTCTTTCAAAGTGCATTCCACTTGTCAAGATATTTTTCAACAGGACCTTCAACTCATGGGGCTTCTCTTTCCACTTTGGTAAAAGAGGCCAAGCAACTCATGGGTCTCTCTCAGTATCCTTGCATCCTTCACATCCCCCACCTCATGACCCCAGGGAAAGATCCAAGAGCATAAGAGAGAAATCGGGGACTGAGTAAAGCTGCACCTCTAGGTCTGTGCAAGCAGGATGCAGCCTGCTGTGAGTCCGACAAAGCTCCAGGCCAGGCTGCCCCAGGAGAGATTCCTCAGACCAGCGGAGCTGACCTCCCATCTCCCAGGGGGCATCTGGCCGTTCTGTGCCGTCTCACACCACAGGGACCCTCCGGATAGATACGGCAGCATCAGTGAGACAAGGTCTCTCGCTCCCTGCTTCACAGGTGACACGTTCTCAGTCCCCCGCTTCCTAGAGAAGCTTCAGTTTGGCAGAAACCCATGTGCCCCAAACAAGTTGCCCCCCACATACCTCCTCCGTTCTCGGCAGTTTCCTGGGACTCTTCATTTTCCAGATGTTTCCTCTTTTGTCGCCGTTCCATCGTACCAACTAGAAGTCTCCCTTAGAAGATGCCTCAAGAGATGTCCAACTCCTCCTCTTCCCTACAGGTTGGCCCTTCTTGGCTCTTGGGCAATCCGTTGAAATGATTCAATACAAACAAAAATAGTCAAGTCTCCTAAATGGCTGAAAAACTTGTACCACTTGGTGAACCAGCAGTAGTGCCTAGTGCTCACCAGGGCTGTTATGTTTGCAAGGTTGCCAGGCTCACAGTGGAATTCTGTGACCTCAGTGATGACATCAGAGCATTCGGTGGACCTAGGTTGAGCACAGTGTCTGCAATAGCACAGGCCCCATTTTCAAGAACAATTCCTTTTTCCCAGCCGAAGCTTTCCCGTGAAAGGGAAAGGTTCCTACCATATCTATTATAAATTGTATCATACCATGTCTATTATAAAATTCACATTTTGATTGGAGATCTTTTAATGTCTTTTCTAGAGAGATTTAATATGAATGTTTTAAATGGTCTCCAGTTTCCCTGTGGATTATTGACATTTTAAACTCTGCACTTCAATTTTCCCTCAATACGTGTAATTTTGTCACGGCTATTTCTGTACTTAAAGATGAGGAACTATATAATTGATTTCTTCATTTTTTCCCCATCTCTTTCCAAGGTACTGCATTTGATTGTGTCTTGCGACTGAGTGAAAAATGCTAGTCCTTGAGTCAGGACATTGGGCCCTTTAGCAAGTAACTCAACCTATCTGGGCTTCAGCTTCTGTATGTGCGATCAAGAGGCTTGGACTAGCTGACTTTTCAAATGCTGTGTTTCTTTGATTCACTCTCACTTACTGATCTGCTCCTTAAGAAGAGGGTCTGTTCTCATAAAGTAACAACAGTCTTTTCCTAACCTTGGGTTGGGCGGAGTTTAACTGTTCGCACTCAGTTTGTTAGTTATATTGCCTTCTACGTATGCTTAGCTCTAAATAATTTATACGGCTCTTGTGACAATTTTTAGATCTTCTTTTTTTCTTATTTTCTTTTATAGTTTCTAATTTGTTATCGCCAGTGTAGAGGAGCCTGAGTGACTTTTAAACTTTATTGATCTTGTATGTGTGTGCCTTGTTGAACCGTCTTATTAGTTCCTGCTAGTTTATCTGTGGGTTCTTTTGGGTCTCCTAGATAAATGAGCATATTAAATGTAAATAGTGTGTTCTTTGGATAAAGTTTATTTTCTTGCATCTCTATATATAGAAGCAATATGTTGAATTGATTTAAATATTTTAACACTTACATACCTGTTATCACAATCTAACATTGTTTATCTTATTTTCTTTCAATCAATATTATGTTTTCAAGATTTATCCACGTGAATCCATATAGATCTAGGTCTTTGATTTTTGACTGTTTCATATTATGTGATCACATGCATATAGCATCATTTATATTCCATTCAAGCATTATTGGACAATTGGATTGTTTCCCTCCCTTCTCTACAACAAACAACATTTCCTAGAATATCCCTGAAGATGTCTGACAGTCGAGAAGGGCCAGGCTGCCCGAAGGATTGCTACTTGCTTTTAGCCACCTTCCAACAGGCCGTCTCCAGCCAGCAATTTGAAGCACAGCTGAAATGAGAACTGCCCCAAATGTGAAGATCTTAGGAGCTTCCTAGAAGGTGGGAGGTTAATGATAGGCATCCTGCTGGGATCCCAGGGGAGTCTGAGCTGGCCTGAAGCTCATCTTCCTCCTCCACCTCTCAAGAGAAATGTGGAGGAAAGAAGACTTCAAAAACTGTGAGCAGGCAGAGGGAGAGATATTGGGGGCCGAAGCTGTAACTGAGGTCTTGGAGTGGGCTGTGAGCACGCAGAGACTCTCGAGAGCCAGGCTCTGCCTTCTGAGGACTTCTCCCCTAAGGCTGCTCATAATTCACGTGATACCAGCCATATAGAGCCGACTTGGCCCACACTGTCACAGAAAGCCTTATCAGAATCTCTTCTTCTTCATACACTCTTGTGTCTGTTACTTGGTTATTGCCGTTGGTACTCCAGTGATGTGAACCACAGTCGCCAGGGGATGGAGGACACTAGTGACCCATCTTGCTCTGTGGCCTCAGTCCACAACTGGAGGGTAAGGGAAGAGGCAAAATGAAGGTCAAGAAGGAAAGATGGAGTTTGAAGAGAAGACCTGAGTTAAGGGTGTCTTCTCAAGTCTTGATGACTGAAATGTAGCTCCAGTACCTGAAGTCCTGCTTGTTCTCAAGGCTGACCGCGGGGCTGGGTGCACTCAGTGAAGGAACCGTATACACTTAGTATTTCCTTGCTTGCTCACACTTGCCCTCCTCTGATACACCCTCTGCAAGACTGATCTTCCCCTGAAACAACTTTCCACCTGCTACTGTCATCTCAGGAACATTTGCTTCACCTTCCTAGTGTCCCCCTAGAATGCCATTGCAGCCAATTCATAATTTGATAATCATGCTGCTTACCATATTCTCAGCAACTTCTGAGAAATTTTTTTCGCTTTATTCCATAGTCTTCACCCATCCATAATCTTCCTTAACTTCCTAGCTGCAGGTTAACCCATTCGGAATCATTTCTTTTTCTTTCTCTTCTTTGGCAAATCCTTTCTATCTTTTAAGGTCTTTTTCTTGTCTCTCTACCACCTTGCCTTCCTGAACTTCTTTTTTTTCCGTTTAAGTAACCTTTCAATCTCCTTCCCCAATTTCCTCATACACATTGAGAGTTTATTCCTCACACGTTAGACAGCGGTTTATGAATGGCCAGGCATAATGGACTCAGAATGAGTTGGCACCCCCGTGGTACCTGTCTTGCTGGGGAGCCACAGGTGAAGGGCTGTCTGCTGGACACATGTTTGCATGGAGTCAGGCTGAGTGGCCTCAGGGTGTTTGCTCTGCACTTGTGTGTGTTTCTGCCTAGTTGGTTTCCTTGTCCAGCCACCTGTGACCTCCCTCCATCCAGCCCAGGGAATCCTTCTCATTACAGGGGTAGGATGTTTGTCTCATTTTCCATCACATCCTTTCCCCAAAGTTTGGTTGTGAGTTGTTCCCATTCCAAAGACCTTTCCTCTTTGAAGAGAAAAGAGAAAATCTTGTCTCTCCTTTTCTCTCACTTCACTTCTGCTCTATTATCTCCTCCGTCCAGAATGGCCCACTGACTCAGATGGGTGTAGATCCAAAGATGGCAAGAAATGCCAGCAATTCTGAGATAATAATACGGATGGATCAGGAAAACTTGAAAACCTTTATCCCGCCACATTAAAAAAAATTGCACTTCCAGTGTATTCAGAGTCTCAGTGTAGAAACACAAATGATAGAGAAATTGAATTACACTCAAGTTTTTCTTTCCTCCTTTCCTGATTTATTCTAATCCTCCAAGTTAACATGATGAACTCTTTGTTGTGTAAAGTTTCAGACATTTTCTACCCATGCACACTTTTCTTCTTTTCACATTAGAGTGTGAACTAGGTCACTTTCAACATGCTGTGATTCTGTGATTCACTGTCTCCCACCGAGTCATCCACGGATAATGTCATCTGTTTCACGGAGAAATATTTCCAATAGCTAATAGCCAATGTCTGTGGAGTGCTTACTCTGTGTCGGTTTCTTGTAACTACTTTACAGATCATTTGTACAGCGTACCCATGGACCAGGTACAATTATGACCCCCAAGTGACAGATAAGTGCAGATAAGTACAAATAAATACAGAGGCCAAGTGACTTGCCCAAGACACTGGAGCAAATCAAAATCCATGCCTCTGTAATCATTTTGCTCTATTGCCTCTGTCTGGGAGGCTTGATGATTTGGCAACTAAAACCTTAAATATCATGTTCCATTTTTATATCTGTGACACAAGCGTGGGGCTGTGATACAGGGTAACTAACCTGACTACTTTTGAAAACCCTTATGCACCTGGATGAAAGTAAGCCAGGGACTGCAAGCCATAGATTTAAGGTTTCCTACCAACTTTTAAAAATAGCTTCTTGAATGCAATTTATGTAGTGTCAAGTCTAGGATGTAGTCCAAATAGTAACAGAAAAATGGAGATATGTAGAAAAATACTTAAAGTTGACAAGTATTGGGAGTGTAGTATTTTTGGGGCCAGCGTGTAGACCACAGGAAAACTTGCTGTTTCCATCCCAAAGGGAAGAGCCCTACGTTGCAACTGCCAAGGTCCCTGGGACAGCAAGTGTGCTCACTGCTTAGTAAAGAAGCATCCTCAGTTTGATAGAATCATATGGGAGCCTTACATTTGGTTAGCAGTTCTACATTCTTGATGTAATAATATTTTCAGGGTGTGGGAGGGTATCAAGCTCTGAAAATACCCTTGGAGAGATCTGCTTATTAAGTTTGGCTTTTTCAGTCTCCCTACTACTTCTTTACTAAACACCAGGCGGTTTCCTTCACTTTTCAGAACCATATTGTTTTTCCCTTCTCTAATGAACTTTGAAATACTTTTGGATGAGCTATTAAGATTGGGAAAAAATAAACATCTCTTTAAAATAAGGAAGATAGTAACAATGACAAGTAGAAAAAGCTCTAAAACAGAGAATATCCTCCATTCTAGCCACTGACTGGGAGTGGAAGGTTCGTGCTCGCTGTCCAGGACGTAGAAATAAAAGCTGAGGAGGCGCTGAGGCGTCTCCTGGATCTCTATGAGCCTCCATCATTTCTGCTGAGTAGGGTTGACAGATAAAATATAGACTGTTTAGTTAAATATGAATGTTTGAAAAACAACGAGTACATATTGAAGATAAGTATGCCCCAAATAGTTCATAGGATCTACTTATACTAAAAATAATGACTTATTATTCATGTGAAGTTCAAGTTTAACTGGGTATCCTGTATTTTTATGTCCTAAATCTGACAGCCCTACTGATGATCCACAATGGAGGCAGTTGAGGAACGGTACAGGCTGGCTCTCGGACAGTCAGAAATGGCTTCAGCAGATCCAGGTACAGTATGAAATTCTTTTTGGATGTAGCTCAGAAGCCATGGCCAGCCCTTGACTGCAAGTACTGCCTCGGGTTTCCCTGAGGTGGGGTAAACCTTCCTCTTAATGGCCTTTTGGTAAGTCTGGAAGACCATATCCAAGGGGAGCCCCAAAGTCAGTTTCATCCTCACAACCATGTTTCCAATTCCTGGAATTGGCTGCATGTGACTCACAAGAGCTGTGGAGGTTTGTGGAAGTTGGGAGTGTCATAGCTTGAACCCTTTGTAGGTAAAGTTTTGCTGTTGTGAGAGTTTTAACAGGAGCAATGTGAAAGACTCCAAGTCCCCAGGTAGATAGAAATAATCCTGTTCTACCTGTGTGTATGTGACAAGTCTCTAATAGTTCAGAGAGCAAGTATCTGGTCTTAGAAAGACTGATCCAAGCTTGGATGTTTCTGGTGACAAGGCAAGGTCCTGAGTTTCAAGTTCACCTTTTATGGTTGAGGAGACAATAAGGTGGTCAGAAGGGAAATCATGGAGGAGACCTTGGCTTCATCCATCGTGCAGGCTTGTATATGTGGTTCTATGTAGATTGTGTTTCAAAGGTGGAGCTTGTTTACAACTATGAACATTCTCCGATGTGCTTTTTGGACCTTCATTCCCAGAGCGAGAGCAGTGCCGAGGCTCTAGAAATGCCATGGATATTCTAAGCAGTCAGTGGCATTTCCCCGGTACTGTTCCCTTGGTGCCGCTCCTTGAAATGTCCAAAGGGATTATCATGTGTCTTGTGGCGGGTCCTAGCATTGTGAAAGGAAGCTGCTGCACCTGGCTCAGAGGATTTCGGATGTGGTGGGAGGAGGAGTAATACTACGACTATAAATTGTATCACAGCATATCAGTTCCATCTTGAGAGTGGGGTTGGGGGGTTATGAAGGGGGGCTTTTATTGTACTTTTATACATTGTACCCTTGAAACTAATTCAATTTTTAAAAATTAATTAATTTATTTGGGGCTGCATTGGGTCTTTGTTGCTGCTAGCGGGCATTCTCTAGTTGCAGTGAGCGGGGGCTCCTCTTGGCTGTGGTGCACGGGCTTCTCATTGCAGTGGCTTCTCTTGTTGTGGAGCATGGTCTCTAGGCACGCAGGCTTCCGTAGTTGTGGCACGTGGGCTCGGTTGATGTGGCACACGGGCTCTAGAGCGCAGGCTCCGTAGTTGTGGCGCGTGGGCTTAGTTACTCCGTGGCACGTGGGATCTTCCCAGACCAGGGCTCGAACCCATGACCCCTGCATTCGCAGGCATATTCTTAACCACTGCTCCACCAGGGAAGCCCGATAATTCAGTTTTTTTATAAAGAGAAGATTCCTAATATTATTCCAAAATTTTAAAAATATGTAGTTGGATAACTCTATGAAAAATTAACTGATATATTCTTTTATTATTTCTCTTTGCTCCCTGGATTTTTTTCCCCATCCAGTCAGCTAGGCACTGTGAGTTCACTGCATTAGGAAGGTAAAGACTCAGCAGAAATGACGGAGAGAAACAGAAAATTCTCAGCTTTGGAATGTTCACAACAGAGGCCACAGTAGAACAGGTGTGAATTCTGTGAACCAAAAATAAATGCCGTCTCAAATGCAAAAAAGTATTCTCTGCACTGGGAGGCAGGAGAGGGAGGGAGGGAAGGACTGAAGGAGAGAGATCAGTGTGGCCAGGGACATGGAGACTGTGCTTAAGGACGATATGCCCAGGAAGAGAATCAGAATCTGGAGAAGATTCAGCCTGCACGTGATCATTGCCTCCAGCCAGCACCCTCATCTCAGACGTTGGGAAATTCAGAGAGAGAGTGGGAGTACGTCAGGAGGGCCACGCGCATAGTCTGTGTGGCAGGGGTTGTGGCCGTTCCCTATTTGTGAGGAGTCCCCAGCAATTTGCAGGCCTCTTCTGGAAAATGCTGGCGGACGTCTCTAGTGCTTATGTGAAAGCTTGTTCACAGACCTTGAAAGATACAGATGTAGATGACAGATAGATGCATAGATAGAAAAATGTCATTAAATAAAAGCTCCAGGAAAGGTTTGGAAAATGACCTTTATTGCATAGGACGCTTCTATTGTCATATGATGTTAGACTGAGTGCCGGTCCCTTCATCCTCCTTCAGACCACGGCATTCTGTCTGCTACTCTCCCGAGGGTCCTTTCTTCTCCCTGGAAGGGATAAAACAAATGAGGTAGAACAGGAAGAGACAAGAAGCACTCCAAGCTCTGCTGGTCAGGGTTACCCTCCAGCATTGCCTTAATGCTCAGAGCCACACACACCACAGTGAGCTTGGCTCCAGATCAACTACCACGCAACGAAAGTTCTGGAACATTTCCATATCTCGGGGGACCTCATTTCCACGTGACTCTCTTTCATATTCCCCTTTGTCACAGAAGGCTAGGTCCAGTGGTCCGGGTGAGATCTCGGCTCAGGCCCAAGGCTCTCAGACCTCAAAGTTCTGGTCCTGCAAGGGCCCCTGTCCTCTCTTGAGACCACTCCTGGCTCTCTCTGCCGAGAAGGAGCTGCTGGCAGTACGTCCTCTAAGAGTTGAGGTCCATCGTGCAGACCCTGAGAAAACTCCTAGGAAAAGGCTCCACCTTCTTGTTTACGTCAACAGAGGTCAATGCCTTTGTTAGTGCTGGGTGTGTCCCATTTGATGCAACTGCAGAGCCATTAGGTCAACCAGCACATGTGTGCGGCCCCTTCCCTTAGACTCCTCTGGGCCCTCGTGACATAGGCTCAGAAGACTGCCAGCCTCAAGCCTTACCTCTTCCAAGGGACGGCCACACCGTCTTCCAGGATCTTCTGTCCCATGAATCTCAGTTGCTGTTTGGAACTCAAAGGAGAGAAAAGACCCTGCCTGCGGGGTCTCTTTGGGCTGGGGCCTTCCCCCGTGGGCTGCTCTCCCTCATTCTCCTTTTCTTCTTGCTTCTCTACCTCCTTCTCCTCCTCCTCCTCCTCCTCCTCCAACTCCTCCTCGTTCTCCTCCTCCTCCTCCTCGTCCTCTTCCTCAGGGGTGCTCTCGGATTCCACATTGCCCATCCGCTGGGCCATGGTGAGATGAAAGGCACGGCAGCTGAAGCCCTGCAGGACGCCGCCCTTCACGTGCTGCTGGAGGATCTCCAAGGTGGGGAAGACCCGGCAGCAGGCCATGCACCTGAAGCCGGTCTCCATGGTCAGCATCCAGTCCGCTGTCTTGGCGCTGGGTCTCTCCTCGACGGCAGGTGGCCCTGATGGGCTGCCTGGCTCTGCCCTTTCCTCATACTCTTTCTCCTCCCCAGTGGGCTCACTGTCAGACAGGAGGCTTTCGGTGGACACATCAGAAGAGGGGTCAGTGGCTACTGCACACACATCCTCAGGATGGGTCACTTCTTCTATCGTCAGCTGCTTTTCAGGCAACTCCAAGGGTTTCTTTGTCTTCCAGGAGACAGCGACACCCTTGTTCACTTGTACCTGCATGTAGTATATTTTCATGCCCCTTTCCTCTTTGTCTGGGTGCAGATAGTTCTTACAGGGTGAAGAGGGTGAGGAGGAGACACAGTGTGATGGGGAAGCGGTCTCTCCTTCTTCCTGATCCTGGGCTAGGGGTGGTCTAGGCTGGGCAGTGTCTCGATGAAATCTCTGGATTCCTGAAAAAGGAAATTAAAATCATAATAACATGCATGGGCCATGCCGGAAGCTGAGGGAGCAGGTGTGGTAGACGAGGGAGGGACATTGGCACGACATAGCAATGTCGTGAGCTTGGTGTCCGTTGGCCGTAGGACGGAGTGGTGTATGTGGTGTCATCTGTGGGCTTTTCATGTGCGTGGGGGGGTATACTGGAGCGGTGTCTGTATACAGGGGTGTGGAGTATGGTGGTGAGGGCTGTAGTATGTGAGGGATGCGGCTGGATGCGTGTACGATGAGGAGTGTGAGTTTGGGAATATCGGTGGTGCATTCCTTGTGGAATGGGGCTGTGGTGCAGGAGAGTACTGTGGAGCACGTGCTTGGGGTTGATGTGCACTGAGAAGGGCTGTGCCTGGAGGGCGCGTGTATGTGTGAGCTGTGTGCACCTGAGCTGGATGGTCCTGCTCTCAGGCTGGAGGTGTATGATGCAGAACTCTGTCCTTCTCTGGAAGCAAAGGCAAAGACAAAGCCTACATTTTCCTCTGAAGATGCTTAATCTGGTCCCTCTTCCCTCCACCTCAAGCCCAGACCTTTCCGGCCCCTGCTCCTTGACTTCCCCACCATGGTAGTAGCAGTATTCACACACACACCCCCAGACTCAGCTGGCATCCACGCCCTCGGAACAGCTCAGCCATCCTGCCCAGGCTCCTCCACAGAGCCCTCATCACCTCTGAAGACCCTGGATTTCCTCTCAGCCTCCCTGGGATCTGTGTGCCTCCTGCTTCACAGCCAAGCACCCCGTCACCTGAGGAGCCCCACGCCCTTACCAGCGTAGCTGAGCTTGCGCAGAGTAGAAGTACAGAAGAAGTATTTAGAGGCAGAGGAGACCTCCACTGCCCCTGGGCTGCAGCCTTGGGCCACCACAGTGGATCCAAGCCGAGGGGGATCCTCTTGTGACTTCGAGATTCCTGAGGGAGGAATGAAAGGCTCAGGGTGGGTTCATCAGTCCTCTGTCCACAAATATTTACTGAGTGTGTGACACGTGTCAGGTGCAGTGAATACACACAGTTGAGAGTGTGGTTCCCAGTGGATCCTCCAGGATTTAATTCCAATCAATACTTATTCTCTCACTGTCTAGTTGGTAATGTAGGCCTCGGTGGTGACTGTGAGTGTGTGGGAAGAGTGAGTGATGTGTATCAGTTAAGTCTGTGGTAAGTGTGGGGTTGGCATGGGGAGCACAGTGCAGACGTGTCTATCTGTGTCTGTGGCCTTTGTGTGCATGGTTTCTGTTCACAAGTCAGGAATTCTGGGACATGTAACGTTTCCTCATTACATGGTGTGGCTTGTATTTATGGTGTGTGTTCATTCATTCATTCACCAAGATTCAGTAAGCAGCTACTCCTGTGTATCCGGCACTCTTCCATTGTTGTAGTCTTTGGTAACGCTGCACATTCTAGTAGGGGAAGACACACACTAAACAAAACTACAATAAATATATAATACATCAGCTGGTGGTAAGTATATAAGGGTTGCCAGACTTAGCGAACAAGAATACAAGGCACCCAGTTACATTTCAGTTTCAGATAAACCCAGAATAATCTTTTAGTGTAAGTATTCCCATGCACTATTTGGCCTGACTTAGTTTTAGTGTAAGTATAGCCCATACAATATGTGGGACATACGGATACTGAAAAATTACTTGTTGTTTATCTGGAATTCAAATTGAACTGGATAGCCCATATTTTCTCTGGCAATCCTGACAAGGGTTACTGAGACTGTGGTTTACTGTGGTTTGTACAAAGCGGGTCTGGCATTACTCAAGAATGTGTTATAAGTGTGGTGTGTATGACACGTGACTGGTTCTTATAGAGGTATTTAGAGATGGCTGAAGTTAGTTGTGTTTGTGCAAGAGTTGAGGAGATACATGTATATAGTGTGTGTGTGTGTGTGTGTGTCCTATATATATAGTGTGTGTGTCTATATACATATCTCATCTCCAGCGTTTGGTGTTGGAGGAGAGGATTGTGATACAGGTGGGTTGTATGAGAACGTAGTATAGGAGGGATGCGTGTATATACCTCCATGTGCTGTGTGTGGTTTACTAAGGAAGTTATATGTGGGGTGTGTGATATTTTTGCTGCATCAGAGTGTACATGGGTGTATGAGTTACTGTCTCATAAAACACCCCTAACAAGAATTCTGTATACACTCTTACGTACACAGAGTGTCAGCCAGGTACAGGCAGGGTGACAAGAAATTTACCACGCAGACTTTATATCTGGTAAGCACTCTACCTCCATTCATCTCGCTCTTCTCTGCACTACCACACACACACACACACACACACACACACACACACACTCACACACACACACACACACAGGAACATAGGGCAAAATATTCTGAATGGTCAGGGGCAGTCATTGCCTTCCACAGCCTGTCCCAGCCACTGCCTGGAAATCTGCCTGCTGTCTAGAGCTCCATTCCCAGGGCCCATCCTACAGTCTCCAGGGCCCTGGGCCTGGTAGGAGCTACTGGGCTCTAATCTGGGGCAGAGGCCTCTAGCTGGAGCTCTGGGGTGACCACCCCTCTCCCAGGGCAAGCTACTCGCCTACATTTAATGCACGCAGGCACCACGTGGCCCGTGGCTCTCAGAGCTCCCCGCAGGACCCTGAGGCCATTTTTCACCCCCGCTCACGCGGTCTCAGTCTCTGGAAAACCCTTCCCTTCCCTTGATCTCCTTTGGGAAATTCTTCCTGTTGAAGGAATAAAACCTCCTTGCTTTCAATATGACACCATCCCTAGACAAACAATCTTCTTTCAAATTACATTCCACTTGTCAAGATATTTTTCAACAGGGCCTTCAACTCATGGGGCTTCTCTTTCCACTTTGGTAAAAGAGGCCAAGCAACTCATGGGTCTCTCTCAGTATCCTTGCATCCTTCACATCCCCCACCTCATGACCCCAGGGAAATATCCAAGAGCATAAGAGAGAAATCGGGGACTGAGAAAAGCTGCACCTCTAGGTCTGTGCAAGCAGGATGCAGCCTGCTGTGAGTCCGACAAAGCTCCAGGCCCGGCTGCCCCAGGAGAGAGTCCTCAGACCAGCGGAGCTGACCTCCCATCTCCCAGGGGACATCTGGCCGTTCTGTGCCGTCTCACACCACAGGGACCCTCCGGATAGATACGGCAGCATCAGTGAGACAAGGTCTCTCGCTCCCTGCTTCACAGGTGACACGTTCTCAGTCCCCCGCTTCCTAGAGAAGCTTCAGTTTGGCAGAAACCCATGTGCCCCAGACAAGTTGCCCCCCACATACCTCCTCCGTTCTCGGCAGTTTCCTGGGACTCTTCATTTTCCAGATGTTTCCTCTTTTGTCGCCATTCCATCGTACCAACTAGAAGTCTCCCTTAGAAGATGCCTCAAGAGATGTCCAACTCCACCTCTTCCCTAAAGGTTGGCCCTTCTTGGCTCTTGGGCAATCCGTTGAAATGATTCAATACAAACAAAAATAGTCAAGTCTCCTAAATGGCTGAAAAACTTGTACCACTTAGTGAACCAGCAGTACTGCCTAGTGCTCACCAGGGCTGTTATGTTTGCAAGGTTGCCAGGCTCACAGTGGAATTCTGTGACCTCAGTGATGACATCAGAGCATTCGGTGGACCTAGGTTGAGCACAGTGTCTGCAATAGCACAGGCCCCATTTTCAAGAACAATTCCTTTTTCCCAGCCGAAGCTTTCCCGTGAAAGGGAAAGGTTCCTACCATATCTATTATAAATTGTATCATACCATGTCTATTATAAAATTCACATTTTGATTGGAGATCTTTTAATGTCTTTTCTAGAGAGATTTAATATGAATGTTTTAAATGGTCTCCAGTTTCCCTGTGGATTATTGACATTTTAAACTCTGCACTTCAATTTTCCCTCAATACGTGTAATTTTGTCACGGCTATTTCTGTACTTAAAGATGAGGAACTATATAATTGATTTCTTCATTTTTTCCCCATCTCTTTCCAAGGTACTGCATTTGATTGTGTCTTGCGACTGAGTGAAAAATGCTAGTCCTTGAGTCAGGACATTGGGCCCTTTAGCAAGTAACTCAACCTATCTGGGCTTCAGCTTCTGTATGTGCGATCAAGAGGCTTGGACTAGCTGACTTTTCAAATGCTGTGTTTCTTTGATTCACTCTCACTTACTGATCTGCTCCTTAAGAAGAGGGTCTGTTCTCATAAAGTAACAACAGTCTTTTCCTAACCTTGGGTTGGGCGGAGGTTAACTGTTCGTACTCAGTTTGTTAGTTATATTGCCTTCTACGTATGCTTAGCTCTAAATAATTTATACGGCTCTTGTGACAATTTTTAGATCTTCTTTTTTTCTTATTTTCTTTTATAGTTTCTAATTTGTTATCGCCAGTGTAGAGGAGCCTGATTGACTTTTAAAATTTATTGATCTTGTATGTGTGTGCCTTGTTGAACCGTCTTATTAGTTCCTGCTAGTTTATCTGTGGGTTCTTTTGGGTCTCCTAGATAAATGAGCATATTAAATGTAAATAGTGTGTTCTTTGGATAAAGTTTATTTTCTTGCATCTCTATATATAGAAGCAATATGTTGAATTGATTTAAATATTTTAACACTTACATACCTGTTATCACAGTCTAACATTGTTTATCTTATTTTCTTTCAATCAATATTATGTTTTCAAGATTTATCCACGTGAATCCATATAGATCTAGGTCTTTGATTTTTGACTGTTTCATATTATGTGATCACATGCATATAGCATCATTTATATTCCATTCAAGCATTATTGGACAATTGGATTGTTTCCCTCCCTTCTCTAGAACAAACAACATTTCCTAGAATATCCCTGAAGATGTGTGACAGTCGAGAAGGGCCAGGCTGCCCGAAGGATTGCTACTTGCTTTTAGCCACCTTCCAACAGGCCGTCTCCAGCCAGCAATTTGAAGCACAGCTGAAATGAGAACTGCCCCAAATGTGAAGATCTTAGGAGCTTCCTAGAAGGTGGGAGGTTAATGATAGGCATCCTGCTGGGATCCCAGGGGAGTCTGAGCTGGCCTGAAGCTCATCTTCCTCCTCCACCTCTCAAGAGAAATGTGGAGGAAAGAAGACTTCAAAAACTGTGAGCAGGCAGAGGGAGAGATATTGGGGGCCGAAGCTGTAACTGAGGTCTTGGAGTGGGCTGTGAGCACGCAGAGCCTCTCGAGAGCCAGGCTCTGCCTTCTGAGGACTTCTCCCCTAAGGCTGCTCATAATTCACGTGATACCAGCCATATAGAGCCGACTTGGCCCACACTGTCACAGAAAGCCTTATCAGAATCTCTTCTTCTTCATACACTCTTGTGTCTGTTACTTGGTTATTGCCTTTGGTACTCCACTGATGTGAACCACAGTCGCCAGGGGATGGAGGACACTAGTGACCCATCTTGCTCTGTGGCCTCAGTCCACAGCTGGAGGGTAAGGGAAGAGGCCAAATGAAGGTCAAGAAGGAAAGATGGAGTTTGAAGAGAAGACCTGAGTTAAGGGTGTCTTCTCAAGTCTTGATGACTGAAATGTAGCTCCAGTACCTGAAGTCCTGCTTGTTCTCAAGGCTGACCGCGGGGCTGGGTGCACTCAGTGAAGGAACCGTATACACTTAGTATTTCCTTGCTTGCTCACACTTGCCCTCCTCTGATACACCCTCTGCAAGACTGATCTTCCCCTGAAACAACTTTCCACCTGCTACTGTCATCTCAGGAACATTTGCTTCACCTTCCTAGTGTCCCCCTAGAATGCCATTGCAGCCAATTCATAATTTGATAATCATGCTGCTTACCATATTCTCAGCAACTTCTGAGAAATTTTATTCGCTTCATTCCATAGTCTTTACCCATCAGTAATCTTCCCTAACTTCCTAGCTGCAGGTTAACCCATTCAGAATCATTTCTTTTTCTTTCTCTTCTTTGGCAAATCCTTTCTATCTTTTAAGGTCTTTTTCTTGTCTCTCTACCATCTTGCCTTCCTGAACT
Source organism: Mesoplodon mirus (assembly GCF_964341445.2). Taxonomy (NCBI): domain Eukaryota; kingdom Metazoa; phylum Chordata; class Mammalia; order Artiodactyla; family Ziphiidae; genus Mesoplodon; species Mesoplodon mirus. Next base: position 288,256 of record NW_028295795.1, read on the forward strand.
TCTTTTTTTTCCGTTTAAGTAACCTTTCAATCTCCTTCCCCAATTTCCTCATACACATTGAGAGTTTATTCCTCACACGTTAGACAGCGGTTTATGAATGGCCAGGCATAATGGACTCAGAATGAGTTGGCACCCCCGAGGTACCTGTCTTGCTGGGGAGCCACAGGTGAAGGGCTGTCTGCTGGACACATGTTTGCATGGAGTCAGGCTGAGTGGCCTCAGGGTGTTTGCTCTGCACTTGTGTGTGTTTCTCCCTAGTTGGTTTCCTTGTCCAGCCACCTGTGACCTCCCTCCATCCAGCCCAGGGAATCCTTCTCATCACAGGGGTAGGATGTTTGTCTCATTTTCCATCACATCCTTTCCCCAAAGTTTGGTTGTGAGTTGTTCCCATTCCAAAGACCTTTCCTCTTTGAAGAGAAAAGAGAAAATCTTGTCTCTCCTTTTCTCTCACTTCACTTCTGCTCTATTATCTCCTCCGTCCAGAATGGCCCACTGACTCAGATGGGTGTAGATCCAAAGATGGCAAGAAATGCCAGCAATTCTGAGATAATAATACGGATGGATCAGGAAAACTTGAAAACCTTTATCCCGCCACATTAAAAAAAATTGCACTTCCAGTGTATTCAGAGTCTCAGTGTAGAAACACAAATGATAGAGAAATTGAATGACACTCAAGTTTTTCTTTCCTCCTTTCCTGATTTATTCTAATCCTCCAAGTTAACATGATGAACTCTTTGTTGTGTAAAGTTTCAGACATTTTCTACCCATGCACACTTTTCTTCTTTTCACATTAGAGTGTGAACTAGGTCACTTTCAACATGCTGTGATTCTGTGATTCACTGTCTCCCACCGAGTCATCCACGGATAATGTCATCTGTTTCACGGAGAAATATTTCCAATAGCTAATAGCCAATGTCTGTGGAGTGCTTACTCTGTGTCGGTTTCTTGTAACTACTTTACAGATCATTTGTACAGCGTACCCATGGACCAGGTACAATTATGACCCCCAAGTGACAGATAAGTGCAGATAAGTACAAATAAATACAGAGGCCAAGTGACTTGCCCAAGACACTGGAGCAAATCAAAATCCATGCCTCTGTAATCATTTTGCTCTATTGCCTCTGTCTGGGAGGCTTGATGATTTGGCAACTAAAACCTTAAATATCATGTTCCATTTTTATATCTGTGACACAAGCGTGGGGCTGTGATACAGGGTAACTAACCTGACTACTTTTGAAAACCCTTATGCACCTGGATGAAAGTAAGCCAGGGACTGCAAGCCATAGATTTAAGGTTTCCTACCAACTTTTAAAAATAGCTTCTTGAATGCAATTTATGTAGTGTCAAGTCTAGGATGTAGTCCAAATAGTAACAGAAAAATGGAGATATGTAGAAAAATACTTAAAGTTGACAAGTATTGGGAGTGTAGTATTTTTGGGGCCAGCGTGTAGACCACAGGAAAACTTGCTGTTTCCATCCCAAAGGGAAGAGCCCTACGTTGCAACTGCCAAGGTCCCTGGGACAGCAAGTGTGCTCACTGCTTAGTAAAGAAGCATCCTCAGTTTGATAGAATCATATGGGAGCCTTACATTTGGTTAGCAGTTCTACATTCTTGATGTAATAATATTTTCAGGGTGTGGGAGGGTATCAAGCTCTGAAAATACCCTTGGAGAGATCTGCTTATTAAGTTTGGCTTTTTCAGTCTCCCTACTACTTCTTTACTAAACACCAGGCGGTTTCCTTCACTTTTCAGAACCATATTGTTTTTCCCTTCTCTAATGAACTTTGAAATACTTTTGGATGAGCTATTAAGATTGGGAAAAAATAAACATCTCTTTAAAATAAGGAAGATAATAACAATGACAAGTAGAAAAAGCTCTAAAACAGAGAATATCCTCCATTCTAGCCACTGACTGGGAGTGGAAGGTTCGTGCTCGCTGTCCAGGACGTAGAAATAAAAGCTGAGGAGGCGCTGAGGCGTCTCCTGGATCTCTATGAGCCTCCATCATTTCTGCTGAGTAGGGTTGACAGATAAAATATAGACTGTTTAGTTAAATATGAATGTTTGAAAAACAACGAGTACATATTGAAGATAAGTATGCCCCAAATAGTTCATAGGATCTACTTATACTAAAAATAATGACTTATTATTCATGTGAAGTTCAAGTTTAACTGGGTATCCTGTATTTTTATGTCCTAAATCTGACAGCCCTACTGATGATCCACAATGGAGGCAGTTGAGGAACGGTACAGGCTGGCTCTCGGACAGTCAGAAATGGCTTCAGCAGATCCAGGTACAGTATGAAATTCTTTTTGGATGTAGCTCAGAAGCCATGGCCAGCCCTTGACTGCAAGTACTGCCTCGGGTTTCCCTGAGGTGGGGTAAACCTTCCTCTTAATGGCCTTTTGGTAAGTCTGGAAGACCATATCCAAGGGGAGCCCCAAAGTCAGTTTCATCCTCACAACCATGTTTCCAATTCCTGGAATTGGCTGCATGTGACTCACAAGAGCTGTGGAGGTTTGTGGAAGTTGGGAGTGTCATAGCTTGAACCCTTTGTAGGTAAAGTTTTGCTGTTGTGAGAGTTTTAACAGGAGCAATGTGAAAGACTCCAAGTCCCCAGGTAGATAGAAATAATCCTGTTCTACCTGTGTGTATGTGACAAGTCTCTAATAGTTCAGAGAGCAAGTATCTGGTCTTAGAAAGACTGATCCAAGCTTGGATGTTTCTGGTGACAAGGCAAGGTCCTGAGTTTCAAGTTCACCTTTTATGGTTGAGGAGACAATAAGGTGGTCAGAAGGGAAATCATGGAGGAGACCTTGGCTTCATCCATCGTGCAGGCTTGTATATGTGGTTCTATGTAGATTGTGTTTCAAAGGTGGAGCTTGTTTACAACTATGAACATTCTCCGATGTGCTTTTTGGACCTTCATTCCCAGAGCGAGAGCAGTGCCGAGGCTCTAGAAATGCCATGGATATTCTAAGCAGTCAGTGGCATTTCCCCGGTACTGTTCCCTTGGTGCCGCTCCTTGAAATGTCCAAAGGGATTATCATGTGTCTTGTGGCGGGTCCTAGCATTGTGAAAGGAAGCTGCTGCACCTGGCTCAGAGGATTTCGGATGTGGTGGGAGGAGGAGTAATACTACGACTATAAATTGTATCACAGCATATCAGTTCCATCTTGAGAGTGGGGTTGGGGGGTTATGAAGGGGGGCTTTTATTGTACTTTTATACATTGTACCCTTGAAACTAATTCAATTTTTAAAAATTAATTAATTTATTTGGGGCTGCATTGGGTCTTTGTTGCTGCTAGCGGGCATTCTCTAGTTGCAGTGAGCGGGGGCTCCTCTTGGCTGTGGTGCACGGGCTTCTCATTGCAGTGGCTTCTCTTGTTGTGGAGCATGGTCTCTAGGCACGCAGGCTTCCGTAGTTGTGGCACGTGGGCTCGGTTGATGTGGCACACGGGCTCTAGAGCGCAGGCTCCGTAGTTGTGGCGCGTGGGCTTAGTTACTCCGTGGCACGTGGGATCTTCCCAGACCAGGGCTCGAACCCATGACCCCTGCATTCGCAGGCATATTCTTAACCACTGCTCCACCAGGGAAGCCCGATAATTCAGTTTTTTATAAAGAGAAGATTCCTAATATTATTCCAAAATTTTAAAAATATGTAGTTGGATAACTCTATGAAAAATTAACTGATATATTCTTTTATTATTTCTCTTTGCTCCCTGGATTTTTTTCCCCATCCAGTCAGCTAGGCACTGTGAGTTCACTGCATTAGGAAGGTAAAGACTCAGCAGAAATGACGGAGAGAAACAGAAAATTCTCAGCTTTGGAATGTTCACAACAGAGGCCACAGTAGAACAGGTGTGAATTCTGTGAACCAAAAATAAATGCCGTCTCAAATGCAAAAAAGTATTCTCTGCACTGGGAGGCAGGAGAGGGAGGGAGGGAAGGACTGAAGGAGAGAGATCAGTGTGGCCAGGGACATGGAGACTGTGCTTAAGGACGATATGCCCAGGAAGAGAATCAGAATCTGGAGAAGATTCAGCCTGCACGTGATCATTGCCTCCAGCCAGCACCCTCATCTCAGACGTTGGGAAATTCAGAGAGAGAGTGGGAGTACGTCAGGAGGGCCACGCGCATAGTCTGTGTGGCAGGGGTTGTGGCCGTTCCCTATTTGTGAGGAGTCCCCAGCAATTTGCAGGCCTCTTCTGGAAAATGCTGGCGGACGTCTCTAGTGCTTATGTGAAAGCTTGTTCACAGACCTTGAAAGATACAGATGTAGATGACAGATAGATGCATAGATAGAAAAATGTCATTAAATAAAAGCTCCAGGAAAGGTTTGGAAAATGACCTTTATTGCATAGGACGCTTCTATTGTCATATGATGTTAGACTGAGTGCCGGTCCCTTCATCCTCCTTCAGACCACGGCATTCTGTCTGCTACTCTCCCGAGGGTCCTTTCTTCTCCCTGGAAGGGATAAAACAAATGAGGTAGAACAGGAAGAGACAAGAAGCACTCCAAGCTCTGCTGGTCAGGGTTACCCTCCAGCATTGCCTTAATGCTCAGAGCCACACACACCACAGTGAGCTTGGCTCCAGATCAACTACCACGCAACGAAGGTTCTGGAACATTTCCATATCTCGGGGGACCTCATTTCCACGTGACTCTCTTTCATATTCCCCTTTGTCACAGAAGGCTAGGTCCAGTGGTCCGGGTGAGATCTCGGCTCAGGCCCAAGGCTCTCAGACCTCAAAGTTCTGGTCCTGCAAGGGCCCCTGTCCTCTCTTGAGACCACTCCTGGCTCTCTCTGCCGAGAAGGAGCTGCTGGCAGTACGTCCTCTAAGAGTTGAGGTCCATCGTGCAGACCCTGAGAAAACTCCTAGGAAAAGGCTCCACCTTCTTGTTTACGTCAACAGAGGTCAATGCCTTTGTTAGTGCTGGGTGTGTCCCATTTGATGCAACTGCAGAGCCATTAGGTCAACCAGCACATGTGTGCGGCCCCTTCCCTTAGACTCCTCTGGGCCCTCGTGACATAGGCTCAGAAGACTGCCAGCCTCAAGCCTTACCTCTTCCAAGGGACGGCCACACCGTCTTCCAGGATCTTCTGTCCCATGAATCTCAGTTGCTGTTTGGAACTCAAAGGAGAGAAAAGACCCTGCCTGCGGGGTCTCTGTGGGCTGGGGCATTCCCCCGTGGGCTGCTCTCCCTCATTCTCCTTTTCTTCTTGCTTCTCTACCTCCTTCTCCTCCTCCTCCTCCTCCTCCTCCAACTCCTCCTCGTTCTCCTCCTCCTCCTCCTCGTCCTCTTCCTCAGGGGTGCTCTCGGATTCCACATTGCCCATCCGCTGGGCCATGGTCAGATGAAAGGCACGGCAGCTGAAGCCCTGCAGGACGCCGCCCTTCACGTGCTGCTGGAGGATCTCCAAGGTGGGGAAGACCCGGCAGCAGGCCATGCACCTGAAGCCGGTCTCCATGGTCAGCATCCAGTCCGCTGTCTTGGCGCTGGGTCTCTCCTCGACGGCAGGTGGCCCTGATGGGCTGCCTGGCTCTGCCCTTTCCTCATACTCTTTCTCCTCCCCAGTGGGCTCACTGTCAGACAGGAGGCTTTCGGTGGACACATCAGAAGAGGGGTCAGTGGCTACTGCACACACATCCTCAGGATGGGTCACTTCTTCTATCGTCAGCTGCTTTTCAGGCAACTCCAAGGGTTTCTTTGTCTTCCAGGAGACAGCGACACCCTTGTTCACTTGTACCTGCATGTAGTATATTTTCATGCCCCTTTCCTCTTTGTCTGGGTGCAGATAGTTCTTACAGGGTGAAGAGGGTGAGGAGGAGACACAGTGTGATGGGGAAGCGGTCTCTCCTTCTTCCTGATCCTGGGCTAGGGGTGGTCTAGGCTGGGCAGTGTCTCGATGAAATCTCTGGATTCCTGAAAAAGGAAATTAAAATCATAATAACATGCATGGGCCATGCCGGAAGCTGAGGGAGCAGGTGTGGTAGACGAGGGAGGGACATTGGCACGACATAGCAATGTCGTGAGCTTGGTGTCCGTTGGCCGTAGGACGGAGTGGTGTATGTGGTGTCATCTGTGGGCTTTTCATGTGCGTGGGGGGGTATACTGGAGCGGTGTCTGTATACAGGGGTGTGGAGTATGGTGGTGAGGGCTGTAGTATGTGAGGGATGCGGCTGGATGCGTGTACGATGAGGAGTGTGAGTTTGGGAATATCGGTGGTGCATTCCTTGTGGAATGGGGCTGTGGTGCAGGAGAGTACTGTGGAGCACGTGCTTGGGGTTGATGTGCACTGAGAAGGGCTGTGCCTGGAGGGCGCGTGTATGTGTGAGCTGTGTGCACCTGAGCTGGATGGTCCTGCTCTCAGGCTGGAGGTGTATGATGCAGAACTCTGTCCTTCTCTGGAAGCAAAGGCAAAGACAAAGCCTACATTTTCCTCTGAAGATGCTTAATCTGGTCCCTCTTCCCTCCACCTCAAGCCCAGACCTTTCCGGCCCCTGCTCCTTGACTTCCCCACCATGGTAGTAGCAGTATTCACACACACACCCCCAGACTCAGCTGGCATCCACGCCCTCGGAACAGCTCAGCCATCCTGCCCAGGCTCCTCCACAGAGCCCTCATCACCTCTGAAGACCCTGGATTTCCTCTCAGCCTCCCTGGGATCTGTGTGCCTCCTGCTTCACAGCCAAGCACCCCGTCACCTGAGGAGCCCCACGCCCTTACCAGCGTAGCTGAGCTTGCGCAGAGTAGAAGTACAGAAGAAGTATTTAGAGGCAGAGGAGACCTCCACTGCCCCTGGGCTGCAGCCTTGGGCCACCACAGTGGATCCAAGCCGAGGGGGATCCTCTTGTGACTTCGAGATTCCTGAGGGAGGAATGAAAGGCTCAGGGTGGGTTCATCAGTCCTCTGTCCACAAATATTTACTGAGTGTGTGACACGTGTCAGGTGCAGTGAATACACACAGTTGAGAGTGTGGTTCCCAGTGGATCCTCCAGGATTTAATTCCAATCAATACTTATTCTCTCACTGTCTAGTTGGTAATGTAGGCCTCGGTGGTGACTGTGAGTGTGTGGGAAGAGTGAGTGATGTGTATCAGTTAAGTCTGTGGTAAGTGTGGGGTTGGCATGGGGAGCACAGTGCAGACGTGTCTATCTGTGTCTGTGGCCTTTGTGTGCATGGTTTCTGTTCACAAGTCAGGAATTCTGGGACATGTAACGTTTCCTCATTACATGGTGTGGCTTGTATTTATGGTGTGTGTTCATTCATTCATTCACCAAGATTCAGTAAGCAGCTACTCCTGTGTATCCGGCACTCTTCCATTGTTGTAGTCTTTGGTAACGCTGCACATTCTAGTAGGGGAAGACACACACTAAACAAAACTACAATAAATATATAATACATCAGCTGGTGGTAAGTATATAAGGGTTGCCAGACTTAGCGAACAAGAATACAAGGCACCCAGTTACATTTCAGTTTCAGATAAACCCAGAATAATCTTTTAGTGTAAGTATTCCCATGCACTATTTGGCCTGACTTAGTTTTAGTGTAAGTATAGCCCATACAATATGTGGGACATACGGATACTGAAAAATTACTTGTTGTTTATCTGGAATTCAAATTGAACTGGATAGCCCATATTTTCTCTGGCAATCCTGACAAGGGTTACTGAGACTGTGGTTTACTGTGGTTTGTACAAAGCGGGTCTGGCATTACTCAAGAATGTGTTATAAGTGTGGTGTGTATGACACGTGACTGGTTCTTATAGAGGTATTTAGAGATGGCTGAAGTTAGTTGTGTTTGTGCAAGAGTTGAGGAGATACATGTATATAGTGTGTGTGTGTGTGTGTGTGTCCTATATATATAGTGTGTGTGTCTATATACATATCTCATCTCCAGCGTTTGGTGTTGGAGGAGAGGATTGTGATACAGGTGGGTTGTATGAGAACGTAGTATAGGAGGGATGCGTGTATATACCTCCATGTGCTGTGTGTGGTTTACTAAGGAAGTTATATGTGGGGTGTGTGATATTTTTGCTGCATCAGAGTGTACATGGGTGTATGAGTTACTGTCTCATAAAACACCCCTAACAAGAATTCTGTATACACTCTTACGTACACAGAGTGTCAGCCAGGTACAGGCAGGGTGACAAGAAATTTACCACGCAGACTTTATATCTGGTAAGCACTCTACCTCCATTCATCTCGCTCTTCTCTGCACTACCACACACACACACACACACACACACACACACACACACTCACACACACACACACACACAGGAACATAGGGCAAAATATTCTGAATGGTCAGGGGCAGTCATTGCCTTCCACAGCCTGTCCCAGCCACTGCCTGGAAATCTGCCTGCTGTCTAGAGCTCCATTCCCAGGGCCCATCCTACAGTCTCCAGGGCCCTGGGCCTGGTAGGAGCTACTGGGCTCTAATCTGGGGCAGAGGCCTCTAGCTGGAGCTCTGGGGTGACCACCCCTCTCCCAGGGCAAGCTACTCGCCTACATTTAATGCACGCAGGCACCACGTGGCCCGTGGCTCTCAGAGCTCCCCGCAGGACCCTGAGGCCATTTTTCACCCCCGCTCACGCGGTCTCAGTCTCTGGAAAACCCTTCCCTTCCCTTGATCTCCTTTGGGAAATTCTTCCTGTTGAAGGAATAAAACCTCCTTGCTTTCAATATGACACCATCCCTAGACAAACAATCTTCTTTCAAATTACATTCCACTTGTCAAGATATTTTTCAACAGGGCCTTCAACTCATGGGGCTTCTCTTTCCACTTTGGTAAAAGAGGCCAAGCAACTCATGGGTCTCTCTCAGTATCCTTGCATCCTTCACATCCCCCACCTCATGACCCCAGGGAAATATCCAAGAGCATAAGAGAGAAATCGGGGACTGAGAAAAGCTGCACCTCTAGGTCTGTGCAAGCAGGATGCAGCCTGCTGTGAGTCCGACAAAGCTCCAGGCCCGGCTGCCCCAGGAGAGAGTCCTCAGACCAGCGGAGCTGACCTCCCATCTCCCAGGGGACATCTGGCCGTTCTGTGCCGTCTCACACCACAGGGACCCTCCGGATAGATACGGCAGCATCAGTGAGACAAGGTCTCTCGCTCCCTGCTTCACAGGTGACACGTTCTCAGTCCCCCGCTTCCTAGAGAAGCTTCAGTTTGGCAGAAACCCATGTGCCCCAGACAAGTTGCCCCCCACATACCTCCTCCGTTCTCGGCAGTTTCCTGGGACTCTTCATTTTCCAGATGTTTCCTCTTTTGTCGCCATTCCATCGTACCAACTAGAAGTCTCCCTTAGAAGATGCCTCAAGAGATGTCCAACTCCACCTCTTCCCTAAAGGTTGGCCCTTCTTGGCTCTTGGGCAATCCGTTGAAATGATTCAATACAAACAAAAATAGTCAAGTCTCCTAAATGGCTGAAAAACTTGTACCACTTAGTGAACCAGCAGTACTGCCTAGTGCTCACCAGGGCTGTTATGTTTGCAAGGTTGCCAGGCTCACAGTGGAATTCTGTGACCTCAGTGATGACATCAGAGCATTCGGTGGACCTAGGTTGAGCACAGTGTCTGCAATAGCACAGGCCCCATTTTCAAGAACAATTCCTTTTTCCCAGCCGAAGCTTTCCCGTGAAAGGGAAAGGTTCCTACCATATCTATTATAAATTGTATCATACCATGTCTATTATAAAATTCACATTTTGATTGGAGATCTTTTAATGTCTTTTCTAGAGAGATTTAATATGAATGTTTTAAATGGTCTCCAGTTTCCCTGTGGATTATTGACATTTTAAACTCTGCACTTCAATTTTCCCTCAATACGTGTAATTTTGTCACGGCTATTTCTGTACTTAAAGATGAGGAACTATATAATTGATTTCTTCATTTTTTCCCCATCTCTTTCCAAGGTACTGCATTTGATTGTGTCTTGCGACTGAGTGAAAAATGCTAGTCCTTGAGTCAGGACATTGGGCCCTTTAGCAAGTAACTCAACCTATCTGGGCTTCAGCTTCTGTATGTGCGATCAAGAGGCTTGGACTAGCTGACTTTTCAAATGCTGTGTTTCTTTGATTCACTCTCACTTACTGATCTGCTCCTTAAGAAGAGGGTCTGTTCTCATAAAGTAACAACAGTCTTTTCCTAACCTTGGGTTGGGCGGAGGTTAACTGTTCGTACTCAGTTTGTTAGTTATATTGCCTTCTACGTATGCTTAGCTCTAAATAATTTATACGGCTCTTGTGACAATTTTTAGATCTTCTTTTTTTCTTATTTTCTTTTATAGTTTCTAATTTGTTATCGCCAGTGTAGAGGAGCCTGATTGACTTTTAAAATTTATTGATCTTGTATGTGTGTGCCTTGTTGAACCGTCTTATTAGTTCCTGCTAGTTTATCTGTGGGTTCTTTTGGGTCTCCTAGATAAATGAGCATATTAAATGTAAATAGTGTGTTCTTTGGATAAAGTTTATTTTCTTGCATCTCTATATATAGAAGCAATATGTTGAATTGATTTAAATATTTTAACACTTACATACCTGTTATCACAGTCTAACATTGTTTATCTTATTTTCTTTCAATCAATATTATGTTTTCAAGATTTATCCACGTGAATCCATATAGATCTAGGTCTTTGATTTTTGACTGTTTCATATTATGTGATCACATGCATATAGCATCATTTATATTCCATTCAAGCATTATTGGACAATTGGATTGTTTCCCTCCCTTCTCTAGAACAAACAACATTTCCTAGAATATCCCTGAAGATGTGTGACAGTCGAGAAGGGCCAGGCTGCCCGAAGGATTGCTACTTGCTTTTAGCCACCTTCCAACAGGCCGTCTCCAGCCAGCAATTTGAAGCACAGCTGAAATGAGAACTGCCCCAAATGTGAAGATCTTAGGAGCTTCCTAGAAGGTGGGAGGTTAATGATAGGCATCCTGCTGGGATCCCAGGGGAGTCTGAGCTGGCCTGAAGCTCATCTTCCTCCTCCACCTCTCAAGAGAAATGTGGAGGAAAGAAGACTTCAAAAACTGTGAGCAGGCAGAGGGAGAGATATTGGGGGCCGAAGCTGTAACTGAGGTCTTGGAGTGGGCTGTGAGCACGCAGAGCCTCTCGAGAGCCAGGCTCTGCCTTCTGAGGACTTCTCCCCTAAGGCTGCTCATAATTCACGTGATACCAGCCATATAGAGCCGACTTGGCCCACACTGTCACAGAAAGCCTTATCAGAATCTCTTCTTCTTCATACACTCTTGTGTCTGTTACTTGGTTATTGCCTTTGGTACTCCACTGATGTGAACCACAGTCGCCAGGGGATGGAGGACACTAGTGACCCATCTTGCTCTGTGGCCTCAGTCCACAGCTGGAGGGTAAGGGAAGAGGCCAAATGAAGGTCAAGAAGGAAAGATGGAGTTTGAAGAGAAGACCTGAGTTAAGGGTGTCTTCTCAAGTCTTGATGACTGAAATGTAGCTCCAGTACCTGAAGTCCTGCTTGTTCTCAAGGCTGACCGCGGGGCTGGGTGCACTCAGTGAAGGAACCGTATACACTTAGTATTTCCTTGCTTGCTCACACTTGCCCTCCTCTGATACACCCTCTGCAAGACTGATCTTCCCCTGAAACAACTTTCCACCTGCTACTGTCATCTCAGGAACATTTGCTTCACCTTCCTAGTGTCCCCCTAGAATGCCATTGCAGCCAATTCATAATTTGATAATCATGCTGCTTACCATATTCTCAGCAACTTCTGAGAAATTTTATTCGCTTCATTCCATAGTCTTTACCCATCAGTAATCTTCCCTAACTTCCTAGCTGCAGGTTAACCCATTCAGAATCATTTCTTTTTCTTTCTCTTCTTTGGCAAATCCTTTCTATCTTTTAAGGTCTTTTTCTTGTCTCTCTACCATCTTGCCTTCCTGAACTTCTTTTTTTTCCGTTTAAGTAACCTTTCAATCTCCTTCCCCAATTTCCTCATACACATTGAGAGTTTATTCCTCACACGTTAGACAGCGGTTTATGAATGGCCAGGCATAATGGACTCAGAATGAGTTGGCACCCCCGAGGTACCTGTCTTGCTGGGGAGCCACAGGTGAAGGGCTGTCTGCTGGACACATGTTTGCATGGAGTCAGGCTGAGTGGCCTCAGGGTGTTTGCTCTGCACTTGTGTGTGTTTCTCCCTAGTTGGTTTCCTTGTCCAGCCACCTGTGACCTCCCTCCATCCAGCCCAGGGAATCCTTCTCATCACAGGGGTAGGATGTTTGTCTCATTTTCCATCACATCCTTTCCCCAAAGTTTGGTTGTGAGTTGTTCCCATTCCAAAGACCTTTCCTCTTTGAAGAGAAAAGAGAAAATCTTGTCTCTCCTTTTCTCTCACTTCACTTCTGCTCTATTATCTCCTCCGTCCAGAATGGCCCACTGACTCAGATGGGTGTAGATCCAAAGATGGCAAGAAATGCCAGCAATTCTGAGATAATAATACGGATGGATCAGGAAAACTTGAAAACCTTTATCCCGCCACATTAAAAAAAATTGCACTTCCAGTGTATTCAGAGTCTCAGTGTAGAAACACAAATGATAGAGAAATTGAATTACACTCAAGTTTTTCTTTCCTCCTTTCCTGATTTATTCTAATCCTCCAAGTTAACATGATGAACTCTTTGTTGTGTAAAGTTTCAGACATTTTCTACCCATGCACACTTTTCTTCTTTTCACATTAGAGTGTGAACTAGGTCACTTTCAACATGCTGTGATTCTGTGATTCACTGTCTCCCACCGAGTCATCCACGGATAATGTCATCTGTTTCACGGAGAAATATTTCCAATAGCTAATAGCCAATGTCTGTGGAGTGCTTACTCTGTGTCGGTTTCTTGTAACTACTTTACAGATCATTTGTACAGCGTACCCATGGACCAGGTACAATTATGACCCCCAAGTGACAGATAAGTGCAGATAAGTACAAATAAATACAGAGGCCAAGTGACTTGCCCAAGACACTGGAGCAAATCAAAATCCATGCCTCTGTAATCATTTTGCTCTATTGCCTCTGTCTGGGAGGCTTGATGATTTGGCAACTAAAACCTTAAATATCATGTTCCATTTTTATATCTGTGACACAAGCGTGGGGCTGTGATACAGGGTAACTAACCTGACTACTTTTGAAAACCCTTATGCACCTGGATGAAAGTAAGCCAGGGACTGCAAGCCATAGATTTAAGGTTTCCTACCAACTTTTAAAAATAGCTTCTTGAATGCAATTTATGTAGTGTCAAGTCTAGGATGTAGTCCAAATAGTAACAGAAAAATGGAGATATGTAGAAAAATACTTAAAGTTGACAAGTATTGGGAGTGTAGTATTTTTGGGGCCAGCGTGTAGACCACAGGAAAACTTGCTGTTTCCATCCCAAAGGGAAGAGCCCTACGTTGCAACTGCCAAGGTCCCTGGGACAGCAAGTGTGCTCACTGCTTAGTAAAGAAGCATCCTCAGTTTGATAGAATCATATGGGAGCCTTACATTTGGTTAGCAGTTCTACATTCTTGATGTAATAATATTTTCAGGGTGTGGGAGGGTATCAAGCTCTGAAAATACCCTTGGAGAGATCTGCTTATTAAGTTTGGCTTTTTCAGTCTCCCTACTACTTCTTTACTAAACACCAGGCGGTTTCCTTCACTTTTCAGAACCATATTGTTTTTCCCTTCTCTAATGAACTTTGAAATACTTTTGGATGAGCTATTAAGATTGGGAAAAAATAAACATCTCTTTAAAATAAGGAAGATAGTAACAATGACAAGTAGAAAAAGCTCTAAAACAGAGAATATCCTCCATTCTAGCCACTGACTGGGAGTGGAAGGTTCGTGCTCGCTGTCCAGGACGTAGAAATAAAAGCTGAGGAGGCGCTGAGGCGTCTCCTGGATCTCTATGAGCCTCCATCATTTCTGCTGAGTAGGGTTGACAGATAAAATATAGACTGTTTAGTTAAATATGAATGTTTGAAAAACAACGAGTACATTTTGAAGATAAGTATGCCCCAAATAGTTCATAGGATCTACTTATACTAAAAATAATGACTTATTATTCATGTGAAGTTCAAGTTTAACTGGGTATCCTGTATTTTTATGTCCTAAATCTGACAGCCCTACTGATGATCCACAATGGAGGCAGTTGAGGAACGGTACATGCTGGCTCTCGGACAGTCAGAAATGGCTTCAGCAGATCCAGGTACAGTATGAAATTCTTTTTGGATGTAGCTCAGAAGCCATGGCCAGCCCTTGACTGCAAGTACTGCCTCGGGTTTCCCTGAGGTGGGGTAAACCTTCCTCTTAATGGCCTTTTGGTAAGTCTGGAAGACCATATCCAAGGGGAGCCCCAAAGTCAGTTTCATCCTCACAACCATGTTTCCAATTCCTGGAATTGGCTGCATGTGACTCACAAGAGCTGTGGAGGTTTGTGGAAGTTGGGAGTGTCATAGCTTGAACCCTTTGTAGGTAAAGTTTTGCTGTTGTGAGAGTTTTAACAGGAGCAATGTGAAAGACTCCAAGTCCCCAGGTAGATAGAAATAATCCTGTTCTACCTGTGTGTATGTGACAAGTCTCTAATAGTTCAGAGAGCAAGTATCTGGTCTTAGAAAGACTGATCCAAGCTTGGATGTTTCTGGTGACAAGGCAAGGTCCTGAGTTTCAAGTTCACCTTTTATGGTTGAGGAGACAATAAGGTGGTCAGAAGGGAAATCATGGAGGAGACCTTGGCTTCATCCATCGTGCAGGCTTGTATATGTGGTTCTATGTAGATTGTGTTTCAAAGGTGGAGCTTGTTTACAACTATGAACATTCTCCGATGTGCTTTTTGGACCTTCATTCCCAGAGCGAGAGCAGTGCCGAGGCTCTAGAAATGCCATGGATATTCTAAGCAGTCAGTGGCATTTCCCCGGTACTGTTCCCTTGGTGCCGCTCCTTGAAATGTCCAAAGGGATTATCATGTGTCTTGTGGCGGGTCCTAGCATTGTGAAAGGAAGCTGCTGCACCTGGCTCAGAGGATTTCGGATGTGGTGGGAGGAGGAGTAATACTACGACTATAAATTGTATCACAGCATATCAGTTCCATCTTGAGAGTGGGGTTGGGGGGTTATGAAGGGGGGCTTTTATTGTACTTTTATACATTGTACCCTTGAAACTAATTCAATTTTTAAAAATTAATTAATTTATTTGGGGCTGCATTGGGTCTTTGTTGCTGCTAGCGGGCATTCTCTAGTTGCAGTGAGCGGGGGCTCCTCTTGGCTGTGGTGCACGGGCTTCTCATTGCAGTGGCTTCTCTTGTTGTGGAGCATGGTCTCTAGGCACGCAGGCTTCCGTAGTTGTGGCACGTGGGCTCGGTTGATGTGGCACACGGGCTCTAGAGCGCAGGCTCCGTAGTTGTGGCGCGTGGGCTTAGTTACTCCGTGGCACGTGGGATCTTCCCAGACCAGGGCTCGAACCCATGACCCCTGCATTCGCAGGCATATTCTTAACCACTGCTCCACCAGGGAAGCCCGATAATTCAGTTTTTTTATAAAGAGAAGATTCCTAATATTATTCCAAAATTTTAAAAATATGTAGTTGGATAACTCTATGAAAAATTAACTGATATATTCTTTTATTATTTCTCTTTGCTCCCTGGATTTTTTTCCCCATCCAGTCAGCTAGGCACTGTGAGTTCACTGCATTAGGAAGGTAAAGACTCAGCAGAAATGACGGAGAGAAACAGAAAATTCTCAGCTTTGGAATGTTCACAACAGAGGCCACAGTAGAACAGGTGTGAATTCTGTGAACCAAAAATAAATGCCGTCTCAAATGCAAAAAAGTATTCTCTGCACTGGGAGGCAGGAGAGGGAGGGAGGGAAGGACTGAAGGAGAGAGATCAGTGTGGCCAGGGACATGGAGACTGTGCTTAAGGACGATATGCCCAGGAAGAGAATCAGAATCTGGAGAAGATTCAGCCTGCACGTGATCATTGCCTCCAGCCAGCACCCTCATCTCAGACGTTGGGAAATTCAGAGAGAGAGTGGGAGTACGTCAGGAGGGCCACGCGCATAGTCTGTGTGGCAGGGGTTGTGGCCGTTCCCTATTTGTGAGGAGTCCCCAGCAATTTGCAGGCCTCTTCTGGAAAATGCTGGCGGACGTCTCTAGTGCTTATGTGAAAGCTTGTTCACAGACCTTGAAAGATACAGATGTAGATGACAGATAGATGCATAGATAGAAAAATGTCATTAAATAAAAGCTCCAGGAAAGGTTTGGAAAATGACCTTTATTGCATAGGACGCTTCTATTGTCATATGATGTTAGACTGAGTGCCGGTCCCTTCATCCTCCTTCAGACCACGGCATTCTGTCTGCTACTCTCCCGAGGGTCCTTTCTTCTCCCTGGAAGGGATAAAACAAATGAGGTAGAACAGGAAGAGACAAGAAGCACTCCAAGCTCTGCTGGTCAGGGTTACCCTCCAGCATTGCCTTAATGCTCAGAGCCACACACACCACAGTGAGCTTGGCTCCAGATCAACTACCACGCAACGAAGGTTCTGGAACATTTCCATATCTCGGGGGACCTCATTTCCACGTGACTCTCTTTCATATTCCCCTTTGTCACAGAAGGCTAGGTCCAGTGGTCCGGGTGAGATCTCGGCTCAGGCCCAAGGCTCTCAGACCTCAAAGTTCTGGTCCTGCAAGGGCCCCTGTCCTCTCTTGAGACCACTCCTGGCTCTCTCTGCCGAGAAGGAGCTGCTGGCAGTACGTCCTCTAAGAGTTGAGGTCCATCGTGCAGACCCTGAGAAAACTCCTAGGAAAAGGCTCCACCTTCTTGTTTACGTCAACAGAGGTCAATGCCTTTGTTAGTGCTGGGTGTGTCCCATTTGATGCAACTGCAGAGCCATTAGGTCAACCAGCACATGTGTGCGGCCCCTTCCCTTAGACTCCTCTGGGCCCTCGTG
This sequence comes from Mesoplodon mirus, assembly GCF_964341445.2. Taxonomy (NCBI): domain Eukaryota; kingdom Metazoa; phylum Chordata; class Mammalia; order Artiodactyla; family Ziphiidae; genus Mesoplodon; species Mesoplodon mirus. The sequence continues at coordinate 305,221 of NW_028295795.1, forward strand.
ACATAGGCTCAGAAGACTGCCAGCCTCAAGCCTTACCTCTTCCAAGGGACGGCCACACCGTCTTCCAGGATCTTCTGTCCCATGAATCTCAGTTGCTGTTTGGAACTCAAAGGAGAGAAAAGACCCTGCCTGCGGGGTCTCTGTGGGCTGGGGCATTCCCCCGTGGGCTGCTCTCCCTCATTCTCCTTTTCTTCTTGCTTCTCTACCTCCTTCTCCTCCTCCTCCTCCTCCTCCTCCAACTCCTCCTCGTTCTCCTCCTCCTCCTCCTCGTCCTCTTCCTCAGGGGTGCTCTCGGATTCCACATTGCCCATCCGCTGGGCCATGGTCAGATGAAAGGCACGGCAGCTGAAGCCCTGCAGGACGCCGCCCTTCACGTGCTGCTGGAGGATCTCCAAGGTGGGGAAGACCCGGCAGCAGGCCATGCACCTGAAGCCGGTCTCCATGGTCAGCATCCAGTCCGCTGTCTTGGCGCTGGGTCTCTCCTCGACGGCAGGTGGCCCTGATGGGCTGCCTGGCTCTGCCCTTTCCTCATACTCTTTCTCCTCCCCAGTGGGCTCACTGTCAGACAGGAGGCTTTCGGTGGACACATCAGAAGAGGGGTCAGTGGCTACTGCACACACATCCTCAGGATGGGTCACTTCTTCTATCGTCAGCTGCTTTTCAGGCAACTCCAAGGGTTTCTTTGTCTTCCAGGAGACAGCGACACCCTTGTTCACTTGTACCTGCATGTAGTATATTTTCATGCCCCTTTCCTCTTTGTCTGGGTGCAGATAGTTCTTACAGGGTGAAGAGGGTGAGGAGGAGACACAGTGTGATGGGGAAGCGGTCTCTCCTTCTTCCTGATCCTGGGCTAGGGGTGGTCTAGGCTGGGCAGTGTCTCGATGAAATCTCTGGATTCCTGAAAAAGGAAATTAAAATCATAATAACATGCATGGGCCATGCCGGAAGCTGAGGGAGCAGGTGTGGTAGACGAGGGAGGGACATTGGCACGACATAGCAATGTCGTGAGCTTGGTGTCCGTTGGCCGTAGGACGGAGTGGTGTATGTGGTGTCATCTGTGGGCTTTTCATGTGCGTGGGGGGGTATACTGGAGCGGTGTCTGTATACAGGGGTGTGGAGTATGGTGGTGAGGGCTGTAGTATGTGAGGGATGCGGCTGGATGCGTGTACGATGAGGAGTGTGAGTTTGGGAATATCGGTGGTGCATTCCTTGTGGAATGGGGCTGTGGTGCAGGAGAGTACTGTGGAGCACGTGCTTGGGGTTGATGTGCACTGAGAAGGGCTGTGCCTGGAGGGCGCGTGTATGTGTGAGCTGTGTGCACCTGAGCTGGATGGTCCTGCTCTCAGGCTGGAGGTGTATGATGCAGAACTCTGTCCTTCTCTGGAAGCAAAGGCAAAGACAAAGCCTACATTTTCCTCTGAAGATGCTTAATCTGGTCCCTCTTCCCTCCACCTCAAGCCCAGACCTTTCCGGCCCCTGCTCCTTGACTTCCCCACCATGGTAGTAGCAGTATTCACACACACACCCCCAGACTCAGCTGGCATCCACGCCCTCGGAACAGCTCAGCCATCCTGCCCAGGCTCCTCCACAGAGCCCTCATCACCTCTGAAGACCCTGGATTTCCTCTCAGCCTCCCTGGGATCTGTGTGCCTCCTGCTTCACAGCCAAGCACCCCGTCACCTGAGGAGCCCCACGCCCTTACCAGCGTAGCTGAGCTTGCGCAGAGTAGAAGTACAGAAGAAGTATTTAGAGGCAGAGGAGACCTCCACTGCCCCTGGGCTGCAGCCTTGGGCCACCACAGTGGATCCAAGCCGAGGGGGATCCTCTTGTGACTTCGAGATTCCTGAGGGAGGAATGAAAGGCTCAGGGTGGGTTCATCAGTCCTCTGTCCACAAATATTTACTGAGTGTGTGACACGTGTCAGGTGCAGTGAATACACACAGTTGAGAGTGTGGTTCCCAGTGGATCCTCCAGGATTTAATTCCAATCAATACTTATTCTCTCACTGTCTAGTTGGTAATGTAGGCCTCGGTGGTGACTGTGAGTGTGTGGGAAGAGTGAGTGATGTGTATCAGTTAAGTCTGTGGTAAGTGTGGGGTTGGCATGGGGAGCACAGTGCAGACGTGTCTATCTGTGTCTGTGGCCTTTGTGTGCATGGTTTCTGTTCACAAGTCAGGAATTCTGGGACATGTAACGTTTCCTCATTACATGGTGTGGCTTGTATTTATGGTGTGTGTTCATTCATTCATTCACCAAGATTCAGTAAGCAGCTACTCCTGTGTATCCGGCACTCTTCCATTGTTGTAGTCTTTGGTAACGCTGCACATTCTAGTAGGGGAAGACACACACTAAACAAAACTACAATAAATATATAATACATCAGCTGGTGGTAAGTATATAAGGGTTGCCAGACTTAGCGAACAAGAATACAAGGCACCCAGTTACATTTCAGTTTCAGATAAACCCAGAATAATCTTTTAGTGTAAGTATTCCCATGCACTATTTGGCCTGACTTAGTTTTAGTGTAAGTATAGCCCATACAATATGTGGGACATACGGATACTGAAAAATTACTTGTTGTTTATCTGGAATTCAAATTGAACTGGATAGCCCATATTTTCTCTGGCAATCCTGACAAGGGTTACTGAGACTGTGGTTTACTGTGGTTTGTACAAAGCGGGTCTGGCATTACTCAAGAATGTGTTATAAGTGTGGTGTGTATGACACGTGACTGGTTCTTATAGAGGTATTTAGAGATGGCTGAAGTTAGTTGTGTTTGTGCAAGAGTTGAGGAGATACATGTATATAGTGTGTGTGTGTGTGTGTGTGTGTCCTATATATATAGTGTGTGTGTCTATATACATATCTCATCTCCAGCGTTTGGTGTTGGAGGAGAGGATTGTGATACAGGTGGGTTGTATGAGAACGTAGTATAGGAGGGATGCGTGTATATACCTCCATGTGCTGTGTGTGGTTTACTAAGGAAGTTATATGTGGGGTGTGTGATATTTTTGCTGCATCAGAGTGTACATGGGTGTATGAGTTACTGTCTCATAAAACACCCCTAACAAGAATTCTGTATACACTCTTACGTACACAGAGTGTCAGCCAGGTACAGGCAGGGTGACAAGAAATTTACCACGCAGACTTTATATCTGGTAAGCACTCTACCTCCATTCATCTCGCTCTTCTCTGCACTACCACACACACACACACACACACACACACACACACACACTCACACACACACACACACACAGGAACATAGGGCAAAATATTCTGAATGGTCAGGGGCAGTCATTGCCTTCCACAGCCTGTCCCAGCCACTGCCTGGAAATCTGCCTGCTGTCTAGAGCTCCATTCCCAGGGCCCATCCTACAGTCTCCAGGGCCCTGGGCCTGGTAGGAGCTACTGGGCTCTAATCTGGGGCAGAGGCCTCTAGCTGGAGCTCTGGGGTGACCACCCCTCTCCCAGGGCAAGCTACTCGCCTACATTTAATGCACGCAGGCACCACGTGGCCCGTGGCTCTCAGAGCTCCCCGCAGTACCCTGAGGCCATTTTTCACCCCCGCTCACGCGGTCTCAGTCTCTGGAAAACCCTTCCCTTCCCTTGATCTCCTTTGGGAAATTCTTCCTGTTGAAGGAATAAAACCTCCTTGCTTTCAATATGACACCATCCCTAGACAAACAATCTTCTTTCAAATTACATTCCACTTGTCAAGATATTTTTCAACAGGGCCTTCAACTCATGGGGCTTCTCTTTCCACTTTGGTAAAAGAGGCCAAGCAACTCATGGGTCTCTCTCAGTATCCTTGCATCCTTCACATCCCCCACCTCATGACCCCAGGGAAATATCCAAGAGCATAAGAGAGAAATCGGGGACTGAGAAAAGCTGCACCTCTAGGTCTGTGCAAGCAGGATGCAGCCTGCTGTGAGTCCGACAAAGCTCCAGGCCCGGCTGCCCCAGGAGAGAGTCCTCAGACCAGCGGAGCTGACCTCCCATCTCCCAGGGGACATCTGGCCGTTCTGTGCCGTCTCACACCACAGGGACCCTCCGGATAGATACGGCAGCATCAGTGAGACAAGGTCTCTCGCTCCCTGCTTCACAGGTGACACGTTCTCAGTCCCCCGCTTCCTAGAGAAGCTTCAGTTTGGCAGAAACCCATGTGCCCCAGACAAGTTGCCCCCCACATACCTCCTCCGTTCTCGGCAGTTTCCTGGGACTCTTCATTTTCCAGATGTTTCCTCTTTTGTCGCCATTCCATCGTACCAACTAGAAGTCTCCCTTAGAAGATGCCTCAAGAGATGTCCAACTCCACCTCTTCCTTACAGGTTGGCCCTTCTTGGCTCTTGGGCAATCCGTTGAAATGATTCAATACAAACAAAAATATTCAAGTCTCCTAAATGGCTGAAAAACTTGTACCACTTAGTGAACCAGCAGTACTGCCTAGTGCTCACCAGGGCTGTTATGTTTGCAAGGTTGCCAGGCTCACAGTGGAATTCTGTGACCTCAGTGATGACATCAGAGCATTCGGTGGACCTAGGTTGAGCACAGTGTCTGCAATAGCACAGGCCCCATTTTCAAGAACAATTCCTTTTTCCCAGCCGAAGCTTTCCCGTGAAAGGGAAAGGTTCCTACCATATCTATTATAAATTGTATCATACCATGTCTATTATAAAATTCACATTTTGATTGGAGATCTTTTAATGTCTTTTCTAGAGAGATTTAATATGAATGTTTTAAATGGTCTCCAGTTTCCCTGTGGATTATTGACATTTTAAACTCTGCACTTCAATTTTCCCTCAATACGTGTAATTTTGTCACGGCTATTTCTGTACTTAAAGATGAGGAACTATATAATTGATTTCTTCATTTTTTCCCCATCTCTTTCCAAGGTACTGCATTTGATTGTGTCTTGCGACTGAGTGAAAAATGCTAGTCCTTGAGTCAGGACATTGGGCCCTTTAGCAAGTAACTCAACCTATCTGGGCTTCAGCTTCTGTATGTGCGATCAAGAGGCTTGGACTAGCTGACTTTTCAAATGCTGTGTTTCTTTGATTCACTCTCACTTACTGATCTGCTCCTTAAGAAGAGGGTCTGTTCTCATAAAGTAACAACAGTCTTTTCCTAACCTTGGGTTGGGCGGAGGTTAACTGTTCGTACTCAGTTTGTTAGTTATATTGCCTTCTACGTATGCTTAGCTCTAAATAATTTATACGGCTCTTGTGACAATTTTTAGATCTTCTTTTTTTCTTATTTTCTTTTATAGTTTCTAATTTGTTATCGCCAGTGTAGAGGAGCCTGATTGACTTTTAAAATTTATTGATCTTGTATGTGTGTGCCTTGTTGAACCGTCTTATTAGTTCCTGCTAGTTTATCTGTGGGTTCTTTTGGGTCTCCTAGATAAATGAGCATATTAAATGTAAATAGTGTGTTCTTTGGATAAAGTTTATTTTCTTGCATCTCTATATATAGAAGCAATATGTTGAATTGATTTAAATATTTTAACACTTACATACCTGTTATCACAGTCTAACATTGTTTATCTTATTTTCTTTCAATCAATATTATGTTTTCAAGATTTATCCACGTGAATCCATATAGATCTAGGTCTTTGATTTTTGACTGTTTCATATTATGTGATCACATGCATATAGCATCATTTATATTCCATTCAAGCATTATTGGACAATTGGATTGTTTCCCTCCCTTCTCTAGAACAAACAACATTTCCTAGAATATCCCTGAAGATGTGTGACAGTCGAGAAGGGCCAGGCTGCCCGAAGGATTGCTACTTGCTTTTAGCCACCTTCCAACAGGCCGTCTCCAGCCAGCAATTTGAAGCACAGCTGAAATGAGAACTGCCCCAAATGTGAAGATCTTAGGAGCTTCCTAGAAGGTGGGAGGTTAATGATAGGCATCCTGCTGGGATCCCAGGGGAGTCTGAGCTGGCCTGAAGCTCATCTTCCTCCTCCACCTCTCAAGAGAAATGTGGAGGAAAGAAGACTTCAAAAACTGTGAGCAGGCAGAGGGAGAGATATTGGGGGCCGAAGCTGTAACTGAGGTCTTGGAGTGGGCTGTGAGCACGCAGAGCCTCTCGAGAGCCAGGCTCTGCCTTCTGAGGACTTCTCCCCTAAGGCTGCTCATAATTCACGTGATACCAGCCATATAGAGCCGACTTGGCCCACACTGTCACAGAAAGCCTTATCAGAATCTCTTCTTCTTCATACACTCTTGTGTCTGTTACTTGGTTATTGCCTTTGGTACTCCACTGATGTGAACCACAGTCGCCAGGGGATGGAGGACACTAGTGACCCATCTTGCTCTGTGGCCTCAGTCCACAGCTGGAGGGTAAGGGAAGAGGCCAAATGAAGGTCAAGAAGGAAAGATGGAGTTTGAAGAGAAGACCTGAGTTAAGGGTGTCTTCTCAAGTCTTGATGACTGAAATGTAGCTCCAGTACCTGAAGTCCTGCTTGTTCTCAAGGCTGACCGCGGGGCTGGGTGCACTCAGTGAAGGAACCGTATACACTTAGTATTTCCTTGCTTGCTCACACTTGCCCTCCTCTGATACACCCTCTGCAAGACTGATCTTCCCCTGAAACAACTTTCCACCTGCTACTGTCATCTCAGGAACATTTGCTTCACCTTCCTAGTGTCCCCCTAGAATGCCATTGCAGCCAATTCATAATTTGATAATCATGCTGCTTACCATATTCTCAGCAACTTCTGAGAAATTTTATTCGCTTCATTCCATAGTCTTTACCCATCAGTAATCTTCCCTAACTTCCTAGCTGCAGGTTAACCCATTCAGAATCATTTCTTTTTCTTTCTCTTCTTTGGCAAATCCTTTCTATCTTTTAAGGTCTTTTTCTTGTCTCTCTACCATCTTGCCTTCCTGAACTTCTTTTTTTTCCGTTTAAGTAACCTTTCAATCTCCTTCCCCAATTTCCTCATACACATTGAGAGTTTATTCCTCACACGTTAGACAGCGGTTTATGAATGGCCAGGCATAATGGACTCAGAATGAGTTGGCACCCCCGAGGTACCTGTCTTGCTGGGGAGCCACAGGTGAAGGGCTGTCTGCTGGACACATGTTTGCATGGAGTCAGGCTGAGTGGCCTCAGGGTGTTTGCTCTGCACTTGTGTGTGTTTCTCCCTAGTTGGTTTCCTTGTCCAGCCACCTGTGACCTCCCTCCATCCAGCCCAGGGAATCCTTCTCATCACAGGGGTAGGATGTTTGTCTCATTTTCCATCACATCCTTTCCCCAAAGTTTGGTTGTGAGTTGTTCCCATTCCAAAGACCTTTCCTCTTTGAAGAGAAAAGAGAAAATCTTGTCTCTCCTTTTCTCTCACTTCACTTCTGCTCTATTATCTCCTCCGTCCAGAATGGCCCACTGACTCAGATGGGTGTAGATCCAAAGATGGCAAGAAATGCCAGCAATTCTGAGATAATAATACGGATGGATCAGGAAAACTTGAAAACCTTTATCCCGCCACATTAAAAAAAATTGCACTTCCAGTGTATTCAGAGTCTCAGTGTAGAAACACAAATGATAGAGAAATTGAATTACACTCAAGTTTTTCTTTCCTCCTTTCCTGATTTATTCTAATCCTCCAAGTTAACATGATGAACTCTTTGTTGTGTAAAGTTTCAGACATTTTCTACCCATGCACACTTTTCTTCTTTTCACATTAGAGTGTGAACTAGGTCACTTTCAACATGCTGTGATTCTGTGATTCACTGTCTCCCACCGAGTCATCCACGGATAATGTCATCTGTTTCACGGAGAAATATTTCCAATAGCTAATAGCCAATGTCTGTGGAGTGCTTACTCTGTGTCGGTTTCTTGTAACTACTTTACAGATCATTTGTACAGCGTACCCATGGACCAGGTACAATTATGACCCCCAAGTGACAGATAAGTGCAGATAAGTACAAATAAATACAGAGGCCAAGTGACTTGCCCAAGACACTGGAGCAAATCAAAATCCATGCCTCTGTAATCATTTTGCTCTATTGCCTCTGTCTGGGAGGCTTGATGATTTGGCAACTAAAACCTTAAATATCATGTTCCATTTTTATATCTGTGACACAAGCGTGGGGCTGTGATACAGGGTAACTAACCTGACTACTTTTGAAAACCCTTATGCACCTGGATGAAAGTAAGCCAGGGACTGCAAGCCATAGATTTAAGGTTTCCTACCAACTTTTAAAAATAGCTTCTTGAATGCAATTTATGTAGTGTCAAGTCTAGGATGTAGTCCAAATAGTAACAGAAAAATGGAGATATGTAGAAAAATACTTAAAGTTGACAAGTATTGGGAGTGTAGTATTTTTGGGGCCAGCGTGTAGACCACAGGAAAACTTGCTGTTTCCATCCCAAAGGGAAGAGCCCTACGTTGCAACTGCCAAGGTCCCTGGGACAGCAAGTGTGCTCACTGCTTAGTAAAGAAGCATCCTCAGTTTGATAGAATCATATGGGAGCCTTACATTTGGTTAGCAGTTCTACATTCTTGATGTAATAATATTTTCAGGGTGTGGGAGGGTATCAAGCTCTGAAAATACCCTTGGAGAGATCTGCTTATTAAGTTTGGCTTTTTCAGTCTCCCTACTACTTCTTTACTAAACACCAGGCGGTTTCCTTCACTTTTCAGAACCATATTGTTTTTCCCTTCTCTAATGAACTTTGAAATACTTTTGGATGAGCTATTAAGATTGGGAAAAAATAAACATCTCTTTAAAATAAGGAAGATAATAACAATGACAAGTAGAAAAAGCTCTAAAACAGAGAATATCCTCCATTCTAGCCACTGACTGGGAGTGGAAGGTTCGTGCTCGCTGTCCAGGACGTAGAAATAAAAGCTGAGGAGGCGCTGAGGCGTCTCCTGGATCTCTATGAGCCTCCATCATTTCTGCTGAGTAGGGTTGACAGATAAAATATAGACTGTTTAGTTAAATATGAATGTTTGAAAAACAACGAGTACATATTGAAGATAAGTATGCCCCAAATAGTTCATAGGATCTACTTATACTAAAAATAATGACTTATTATTCATGTGAAGTTCAAGTTTAACTGGGTATCCTGTATTTTTATGTCCTAAATCTGACAGCCCTACTGATGATCCACAATGGAGGCAGTTGAGGAACGGTACAGGCTGGCTCTCGGACAGTCAGAAATGGCTTCAGCAGATCCAGGTACAGTATGAAATTCTTTTTGGATGTAGCTCAGAAGCCATGGCCAGCCCTTGACTGCAAGTACTGCCTCGGGTTTCCCTGAGGTGGGGTAAACCTTCCTCTTAATGGCCTTTTGGTAAGTCTGGAAGACCATATCCAAGGGGAGCCCCAAAGTCAGTTTCATCCTCACAACCATGTTTCCAATTCCTGGAATTGGCTGCATGTGACTCACAAGAGCTGTGGAGGTTTGTGGAAGTTGGGAGTGTCATAGCTTGAACCCTTTGTAGGTAAAGTTTTGCTGTTGTGAGAGTTTTAACAGGAGCAATGTGAAAGACTCCAAGTCCCCAGGTAGATAGAAATAATCCTGTTCTACCTGTGTGTATGTGACAAGTCTCTAATAGTTCAGAGAGCAAGTATCTGGTCTTAGAAAGACTGATCCAAGCTTGGATGTTTCTGGTGACAAGGCAAGGTCCTGAGTTTCAAGTTCACCTTTTATGGTTGAGGAGACAATAAGGTGGTCAGAAGGGAAATCATGGAGGAGACCTTGGCTTCATCCATCGTGCAGGCTTGTATATGTGGTTCTATGTAGATTGTGTTTCAAAGGTGGAGCTTGTTTACAACTATGAACATTCTCCGATGTGCTTTTTGGACCTTCATTCCCAGAGCGAGAGCAGTGCCGAGGCTCTAGAAATGCCATGGATATTCTAAGCAGTCAGTGGCATTTCCCCGGTACTGTTCCCTTGGTGCCGCTCCTTGAAATGTCCAAAGGGATTATCATGTGTCTTGTGGCGGGTCCTAGCATTGTGAAAGGAAGCTGCTGCACCTGGCTCAGAGGATTTCGGATGTGGTGGGAGGAGGAGTAATACTACGACTATAAATTGTATCACAGCATATCAGTTCCATCTTGAGAGTGGGGTTGGGGGGTTATGAAGGGGGGCTTTTATTGTACTTTTATACATTGTACCCTTGAAACTAATTCAATTTTTAAAAATTAATTAATTTATTTGGGGCTGCATTGGGTCTTTGTTGCTGCTAGCGGGCATTCTCTAGTTGCAGTGAGCGGGGGCTCCTCTTGGCTGTGGTGCACGGGCTTCTCATTGCAGTGGCTTCTCTTGTTGTGGAGCATGGTCTCTAGGCACGCAGGCTTCCGTAGTTGTGGCACGTGGGCTCGGTTGATGTGGCACACGGGCTCTAGAGCGCAGGCTCCGTAGTTGTGGCGCGTGGGCTTAGTTACTCCGTGGCACGTGGGATCTTCCCAGACCAGGGCTCGAACCCATGACCCCTGCATTCGCAGGCATATTCTTAACCACTGCTCCACCAGGGAAGCCCGATAATTCAGTTTTTTATAAAGAGAAGATTCCTAATATTATTCCAAAATTTTAAAAATATGTAGTTGGATAACTCTATGAAAAATTAACTGATATATTCTTTTATTATTTCTCTTTGCTCCCTGGATTTTTTTCCCCATCCAGTCAGCTAGGCACTGTGAGTTCACTGCATTAGGAAGGTAAAGACTCAGCAGAAATGACGGAGAGAAACAGAAAATTCTCAGCTTTGGAATGTTCACAACAGAGGCCACAGTAGAACAGGTGTGAATTCTGTGAACCAAAAATAAATGCCGTCTCAAATGCAAAAAAGTATTCTCTGCACTGGGAGGCAGGAGAGGGAGGGAGGGAAGGACTGAAGGAGAGAGATCAGTGTGGCCAGGGACATGGAGACTGTGCTTAAGGACGATATGCCCAGGAAGAGAATCAGAATCTGGAGAAGATTCAGCCTGCACGTGATCATTGCCTCCAGCCAGCACCCTCATCTCAGACGTTGGGAAATTCAGAGAGAGAGTGGGAGTACGTCAGGAGGGCCACGCGCATAGTCTGTGTGGCAGGGGTTGTGGCCGTTCCCTATTTGTGAGGAGTCCCCAGCAATTTGCAGGCCTCTTCTGGAAAATGCTGGCGGACGTCTCTAGTGCTTATGTGAAAGCTTGTTCACAGACCTTGAAAGATACAGATGTAGATGACAGATAGATGCATAGATAGAAAAATGTCATTAAATAAAAGCTCCAGGAAAGGTTTGGAAAATGACCTTTATTGCATAGGACGCTTCTATTGTCATATGATGTTAGACTGAGTGCCGGTCCCTTCATCCTCCTTCAGACCACGGCATTCTGTCTGCTACTCTCCCGAGGGTCCTTTCTTCTCCCTGGAAGGGATAAAACAAATGAGGTAGAACAGGAAGAGACAAGAAGCACTCCAAGCTCTGCTGGTCAGGGTTACCCTCCAGCATTGCCTTAATGCTCAGAGCCACACACACCACAGTGAGCTTGGCTCCAGATCAACTACCACGCAACGAAAGTTCTGGAACATTTCCATATCTCGGGGGACCTCATTTCCACGTGACTCTCTTTCATATTCCCCTTTGTCACAGAAGGCTAGGTCCAGTGGTCCGGGTGAGATCTCGGCTCAGGCCCAAGGCTCTCAGACCTCAAAGTTCTGGTCCTGCAAGGGCCCCTGTCCTCTCTTGAGACCACTCCTGGCTCTCTCTGCCGAGAAGGAGCTGCTGGCAGTACGTCCTCTAAGAGTTGAGGTCCATCGTGCAGACCCTGAGAAAACTCCTAGGAAAAGGCTCCACCTTCTTGTTTACGTCAACAGAGGTCAATGCCTTTGTTAGTGCTGGGTGTGTCCCATTTGATGCAACTGCAGAGCCATTAGGTCAACCAGCACATGTGTGCGGCCCCTTCCCTTAGACTCCTCTGGGCCCTCGTGACATAGGCTCAGAAGACTGCCAGCCTCAAGCCTTACCTCTTCCAAGGGACGGCCACACCGTCTTCCAGGATCTTCTGTCCCATGAATCTCAGTTGCTGTTTGGAACTCAAAGGAGAGAAAAGACCCTGCCTGCGGGGTCTCTGTGGGCTGGGGCATTCCCCCGTGGGCTGCTCTCCCTCATTCTCATTTTCTTCTTGCTTCTCTACCTCCTTCTCCTCCTCCTCCTCCTCCTCCTCCAACTCCTCCTCGTTCTCCTCCTCCTCCTCCTCGTCCTCTTCCTCAGGGGTGCTCTCGGATTCCACATTGCCCATCCGCTGGGCCATGGTGAGATGAAAGGCACGGCAGCTGAAGCCCTGCAGGACGCCGCCCTTCACGTGCTGCTGGAGGATCTCCAAGGTGGGGAAGACCCGGCAGCAGGCCATGCACCTGAAGCCGGTCTCCATGGTCAGCATCCAGTCCGCTGTCTTGGCGCTGGGTCTCTCCTCGACGGCAGGTGGCCCTGATGGGCTGCCTGGCTCTGCCCTTTCCTCATACTCTTTCTCCTCCCCAGTGGGCTCACTGTCAGACAGGAGGCTTTCGGTGGACACATCAGAAGAGGGGTCAGTGGCTACTGCACACACATCCTCAGGATGGGTCACTTCTTCTATCGTCAGCTGCTTTTCAGGCAACTCCAAGGGTTTCTTTGTCTTCCAGGAGACAGCGACACCCTTGTTCACTTGTACCTGCATGTAGTATATTTTCATGCCCCTTTCCTCTTTGTCTGGGTGCAGATAGTTCTTACAGGGTGAAGAGGGTGAGGAGGAGACACAGTGTGATGGGGAAGCGGTCTCTCCTTCTTCCTGATCCTGGGCTAGGGGTGGTCTAGGCTGGGCAGTGTCTCGATGAAATCTCTGGATTCCTGAAAAAGGAAATTAAAATCATAATAACATGCATGGGCCATGCCGGAAGCTGAGGGAGCAGGTGTGGTAGACGAGGGAGGGACATTGGCACGACATAGCAATGTCGTGAGCTTGGTGTCCGTTGGCCGTAGGACGGAGTGGTGTATGTGGTGTCATCTGTGGGCTTTTCATGTGCGTGGGGGGGTATACTGGAGCGGTGTCTGTATACAGGGGTGTGGAGTATGGTGGTGAGGGCTGTAGTATGTGAGGGATGCGGCTGGATGCGTGTACGATGAGGAGTGTGAGTTTGGGAATATCGGTGGTGCATTCCTTGTGGAATGGGGCTGTGGTGCAGGAGAGTACTGTGGAGCACGTGCTTGGGGTTGATGTGCACTGAGAAGGGCTGTGCCTGGAGGGCGCGTGTATGTGTGAGCTGTGTGCACCTGAGCTGGATGGTCCTGCTCTCAGGCTGGAGGTGTATGATGCAGAACTCTGTCCTTCTCTGGAAGCAAAGGCAAAGACAAAGCCTACATTTTCCTCTGAAGATGCTTAATCTGGTCCCTCTTCCCTCCACCTCAAGCCCAGACCTTTCCGGCCCCTGCTCCTTGACTTCCCCACCATGGTAGTAGCAGTATTCACACACACACCCCCAGACTCAGCTGGCATCCACGCCCTCGGAACAGCTCAGCCATCCTGCCCAGGCTCCTCCACAGAGCCCTCATCACCTCTGAAGACCCTGGATTTCCTCTCAGCCTCCCTGGGATCTGTGTGCCTCCTGCTTCACAGCCAAGCACCCCGTCACCTGAGGAGCCCCACGCCCTTACCAGCGTAGCTGAGCTTGCGCAGAGTAGAAGTACAGAAGAAGTATTTAGAGGCAGAGGAGACCTCCACTGCCCCTGGGCTGCAGCCTTGGGCCACCACAGTGGATCCAAGCCGAGGGGGATCCTCTTGTGACTTCGAGATTCCTGAGGGAGGAATGAAAGGCTCAGGGTGGGTTCATCAGTCCTCTGTCCACAAATATTTACTGAGTGTGTGACACGTGTCAGGTGCAGTGAATACACACAGTTGAGAGTGTGGTTCCCAGTGGATCCTCCAGGATTTAATTCCAATCAATACTTATTCTCTCACTGTCTAGTTGGTAATGTAGGCCTCGGTGGTGACTGTGAGTGTGTGGGAAGAGTGAGTGATGTGTATCAGTTAAGTCTGTGGTAAGTGTGGGGTTGGCATGGGGAGCACAGTGCAGACGTGTCTATCTGTGTCTGTGGCCTTTGTGTGCATGGTTTCTGTTCACAAGTCAGGAATTCTGGGACATGTAACGTTTCCTCATTACATGGTGTGGCTTGTATTTATGGTGTGTGTTCATTCATTCATTCACCAAGATTCAGTAAGCAGCTACTCCTGTGTATCCGGCACTCTTCCATTGTTGTAGTCTTTGGTAACGCTGCACATTCTAGTAGGGGAAGACACACACTAAACAAAACTACAATAAATATATAATACATCAGCTGGTGGTAAGTATATAAGGGTTGCCAGACTTAGCGAACAAGAATACAAGGCACCCAGTTACATTTCAGTTTCAGATAAACCCAGAATAATCTTTTAGTGTAAGTATTCCCATGCACTATTTGGCCTGACTTAGTTTTAGTGTAAGTATAGCCCATACAATATGTGGGACATACGGATACTGAAAAATTACTTGTTGTTTATCTGGAATTCAAATTGAACTGGATAGCCCATATTTTCTCTGGCAATCCTGACAAGGGTTACTGAGACTGTGGTTTACTGTGGTTTGTACAAAGCGGGTCTGGCATTACTCAAGAATGTGTTATAAGTGTGGTGTGTATGACACGTGACTGGTTCTTATAGAGGTATTTAGAGATGGCTGAAGTTAGTTGTGTTTGTGCAAGAGTTGAGGAGATACATGTATATAGTGTGTGTGTGTGTGTGTGTGTCCTATATATATAGTGTGTGTGTCTATATACATATCTCATCTCCAGCGTTTGGTGTTGGAGGAGAGGATTGTGATACAGGTGGGTTGTATGAGAACGTAGTATAGGAGGGATGCGTGTATATACCTCCATGTGCTGTGTGTGGTTTACTAAGGAAGTTATATGTGGGGTGTGTGATATTTTTGCTGCATCAGAGTGTACATGGGTGTATGAGTTACTGTCTCATAAAACACCCCTAACAAGAATTCTGTATACACTCTTACGTACACAGAGTGTCAGCCAGGTACAGGCAGGGTGACAAGAAATTTACCACGCAGACTTTATATCTGGTAAGCACTCTACCTCCATTCATCTCGCTCTTCTCTGCACTACCACACACACACACACACACACACACACACACACTCACACACACACACACACACAGGAACATAGGGCAAAATATTCTGAATGGTCAGGGGCAGTCATTGCCTTCCACAGCCTGTCCCAGCCACTGCCTGGAAATCTGCCTGCTGTCTAGAGCTCCATTCCCAGGGCCCATCCTACAGTCTCCAGGGCCCTGGGCCTGGTAGGAGCTACTGGGCTCTAATCTGGGGCAGAGGCCTCTAGCTGGAGCTCTGGGGTGACCACCCCTCTCCCAGGGCAAGCTACTCGCCTACATTTAATGCACGCAGGCACCACGTGGCCCGTGGCTCTCAGAGCTCCCCGCAGGACCCTGAGGCCATTTTTCACCCCCGCTCACGCGGTCTCAGTCTCTGGAAAACCCTTCCCTTCCCTTGATCTCCTTTGGGAAATTCTTCCTGTTGAAGGAATAAAACCTCCTTGCTTTCAATATGACACCATCCCTAGACAAACAATCTTCTTTCAAATTACATTCCACTTGTCAAGATATTTTTCAACAGGGCCTTCAACTCATGGGGCTTCTCTTTCCACTTTGGTAAAAGAGGCCAAGCAACTCATGGGTCTCTCTCAGTATCCTTGCATCCTTCACATCCCCCACCTCATGACCCCAGGGAAATATCCAAGAGCATAAGAGAGAAATCGGGGACTGAGAAAAGCTGCACCTCTAGGTCTGTGCAAGCAGGATGC
The DNA here is from genome assembly GCF_964341445.2 of Mesoplodon mirus. NCBI lineage: Eukaryota > Metazoa > Chordata > Mammalia > Artiodactyla > Ziphiidae > Mesoplodon > Mesoplodon mirus. Next base: position 321,071 of record NW_028295795.1, read on the forward strand.
AGCCTGCTGTGAGTCCGACAAAGCTCCAGGCCCGGCTGCCCCAGGAGAGAGTCCTCAGACCAGCGGAGCTGACCTCCCATCTCCCAGGGGACATCTGGCCGTTCTGTGCCGTCTCACACCACAGGGACCCTCCGGATAGATACGGCAGCATCAGTGAGACAAGGTCTCTCGCTCCCTGCTTCACAGGTGACACGTTCTCAGTCCCCCGCTTCCTAGAGAAGCTTCAGTTTGGCAGAAACCCATGTGCCCCAGACAAGTTGCCCCCCACATACCTCCTCCGTTCTCGGCAGTTTCCTGGGACTCTTCATTTTCCAGATGTTTCCTCTTTTGTCGCCATTCCATCGTACCAACTAGAAGTCTCCCTTAGAAGATGCCTCAAGAGATGTCCAACTCCACCTCTTCCCTAAAGGTTGGCCCTTCTTGGCTCTTGGGCAATCCGTTGAAATGATTCAATACAAACAAAAATAGTCAAGTCTCCTAAATGGCTGAAAAACTTGTACCACTTAGTGAACCAGCAGTACTGCCTAGTGCTCACCAGGGCTGTTATGTTTGCAAGGTTGCCAGGCTCACAGTGGAATTCTGTGACCTCAGTGATGACATCAGAGCATTCGGTGGACCTAGGTTGAGCACAGTGTCTGCAATAGCACAGGCCCCATTTTCAAGAACAATTCCTTTTTCCCAGCCGAAGCTTTCCCGTGAAAGGGAAAGGTTCCTACCATATCTATTATAAATTGTATCATACCATGTCTATTATAAAATTCACATTTTGATTGGAGATCTTTTAATGTCTTTTCTAGAGAGATTTAATATGAATGTTTTAAATGGTCTCCAGTTTCCCTGTGGATTATTGACATTTTAAACTCTGCACTTCAATTTTCCCTCAATACGTGTAATTTTGTCACGGCTATTTCTGTACTTAAAGATGAGGAACTATATAATTGATTTCTTCATTTTTTCCCCATCTCTTTCCAAGGTACTGCATTTGATTGTGTCTTGCGACTGAGTGAAAAATGCTAGTCCTTGAGTCAGGACATTGGGCCCTTTAGCAAGTAACTCAACCTATCTGGGCTTCAGCTTCTGTATGTGCGATCAAGAGGCTTGGACTAGCTGACTTTTCAAATGCTGTGTTTCTTTGATTCACTCTCACTTACTGATCTGCTCCTTAAGAAGAGGGTCTGTTCTCATAAAGTAACAACAGTCTTTTCCTAACCTTGGGTTGGGCGGAGGTTAACTGTTCGTACTCAGTTTGTTAGTTATATTGCCTTCTACGTATGCTTAGCTCTAAATAATTTATACGGCTCTTGTGACAATTTTTAGATCTTCTTTTTTTCTTATTTTCTTTTATAGTTTCTAATTTGTTATCGCCAGTGTAGAGGAGCCTGATTGACTTTTAAAATTTATTGATCTTGTATGTGTGTGCCTTGTTGAACCGTCTTATTAGTTCCTGCTAGTTTATCTGTGGGTTCTTTTGGGTCTCCTAGATAAATGAGCATATTAAATGTAAATAGTGTGTTCTTTGGATAAAGTTTATTTTCTTGCATCTCTATATATAGAAGCAATATGTTGAATTGATTTAAATATTTTAACACTTACATACCTGTTATCACAGTCTAACATTGTTTATCTTATTTTCTTTCAATCAATATTATGTTTTCAAGATTTATCCACGTGAATCCATATAGATCTAGGTCTTTGATTTTTGACTGTTTCATATTATGTGATCACATGCATATAGCATCATTTATATTCCATTCAAGCATTATTGGACAATTGGATTGTTTCCCTCCCTTCTCTAGAACAAACAACATTTCCTAGAATATCCCTGAAGATGTGTGACAGTCGAGAAGGGCCAGGCTGCCCGAAGGATTGCTACTTGCTTTTAGCCACCTTCCAACAGGCCGTCTCCAGCCAGCAATTTGAAGCACAGCTGAAATGAGAACTGCCCCAAATGTGAAGATCTTAGGAGCTTCCTAGAAGGTGGGAGGTTAATGATAGGCATCCTGCTGGGATCCCAGGGGAGTCTGAGCTGGCCTGAAGCTCATCTTCCTCCTCCACCTCTCAAGAGAAATGTGGAGGAAAGAAGACTTCAAAAACTGTGAGCAGGCAGAGGGAGAGATATTGGGGGCCGAAGCTGTAACTGAGGTCTTGGAGTGGGCTGTGAGCACGCAGAGCCTCTCGAGAGCCAGGCTCTGCCTTCTGAGGACTTCTCCCCTAAGGCTGCTCATAATTCACGTGATACCAGCCATATAGAGCCGACTTGGCCCACACTGTCACAGAAAGCCTTATCAGAATCTCTTCTTCTTCATACACTCTTGTGTCTGTTACTTGGTTATTGCCTTTGGTACTCCACTGATGTGAACCACAGTCGCCAGGGGATGGAGGACACTAGTGACCCATCTTGCTCTGTGGCCTCAGTCCACAGCTGGAGGGTAAGGGAAGAGGCCAAATGAAGGTCAAGAAGGAAAGATGGAGTTTGAAGAGAAGACCTGAGTTAAGGGTGTCTTCTCAAGTCTTGATGACTGAAATGTAGCTCCAGTACCTGAAGTCCTGCTTGTTCTCAAGGCTGACCGCGGGGCTGGGTGCACTCAGTGAAGGAACCGTATACACTTAGTATTTCCTTGCTTGCTCACACTTGCCCTCCTCTGATACACCCTCTGCAAGACTGATCTTCCCCTGAAACAACTTTCCACCTGCTACTGTCATCTCAGGAACATTTGCTTCACCTTCCTAGTGTCCCCCTAGAATGCCATTGCAGCCAATTCATAATTTGATAATCATGCTGCTTACCATATTCTCAGCAACTTCTGAGAAATTTTATTCGCTTCATTCCATAGTCTTTACCCATCAGTAATCTTCCCTAACTTCCTAGCTGCAGGTTAACCCATTCAGAATCATTTCTTTTTCTTTCTCTTCTTTGGCAAATCCTTTCTATCTTTTAAGGTCTTTTTCTTGTCTCTCTACCATCTTGCCTTCCTGAACTTCTTTTTTTTCCGTTTAAGTAACCTTTCAATCTCCTTCCCCAATTTCCTCATACACATTGAGAGTTTATTCCTCACACGTTAGACAGCGGTTTATGAATGGCCAGGCATAATGGACTCAGAATGAGTTGGCACCCCCGAGGTACCTGTCTTGCTGGGGAGCCACAGGTGAAGGGCTGTCTGCTGGACACATGTTTGCATGGAGTCAGGCTGAGTGGCCTCAGGGTGTTTGCTCTGCACTTGTGTGTGTTTCTCCCTAGTTGGTTTCCTTGTCCAGCCACCTGTGACCTCCCTCCATCCAGCCCAGGGAATCCTTCTCATCACAGGGGTAGGATGTTTGTCTCATTTTCCATCACATCCTTTCCCCAAAGTTTGGTTGTGAGTTGTTCCCATTCCAAAGACCTTTCCTCTTTGAAGAGAAAAGAGAAAATCTTGTCTCTCCTTTTCTCTCACTTCACTTCTGCTCTATTATCTCCTCCGTCCAGAATGGCCCACTGACTCAGATGGGTGTAGATCCAAAGATGGCAAGAAATGCCAGCAATTCTGAGATAATAATACGGATGGATCAGGAAAACTTGAAAACCTTTATCCCGCCACATTAAAAAAAATTGCACTTCCAGTGTATTCAGAGTCTCAGTGTAGAAACACAAATGATAGAGAAATTGAATTACACTCAAGTTTTTCTTTCCTCCTTTCCTGATTTATTCTAATCCTCCAAGTTAACATGATGAACTCTTTGTTGTGTAAAGTTTCAGACATTTTCTACCCATGCACACTTTTCTTCTTTTCACATTAGAGTGTGAACTAGGTCACTTTCAACATGCTGTGATTCTGTGATTCACTGTCTCCCACCGAGTCATCCACGGATAATGTCATCTGTTTCACGGAGAAATATTTCCAATAGCTAATAGCCAATGTCTGTGGAGTGCTTACTCTGTGTCGGTTTCTTGTAACTACTTTACAGATCATTTGTACAGCGTACCCATGGACCAGGTACAATTATGACCCCCAAGTGACAGATAAGTGCAGATAAGTACAAATAAATACAGAGGCCAAGTGACTTGCCCAAGACACTGGAGCAAATCAAAATCCATGCCTCTGTAATCATTTTGCTCTATTGCCTCTGTCTGGGAGGCTTGATGATTTGGCAACTAAAACCTTAAATATCATGTTCCATTTTTATATCTGTGACACAAGCGTGGGGCTGTGATACAGGGTAACTAACCTGACTACTTTTGAAAACCCTTATGCACCTGGATGAAAGTAAGCCAGGGACTGCAAGCCATAGATTTAAGGTTTCCTACCAACTTTTAAAAATAGCTTCTTGAATGCAATTTATGTAGTGTCAAGTCTAGGATGTAGTCCAAATAGTAACAGAAAAATGGAGATATGTAGAAAAATACTTAAAGTTGACAAGTATTGGGAGTGTAGTATTTTTGGGGCCAGCGTGTAGACCACAGGAAAACTTGCTGTTTCCATCCCAAAGGGAAGAGCCCTACGTTGCAACTGCCAAGGTCCCTGGGACAGCAAGTGTGCTCACTGCTTAGTAAAGAAGCATCCTCAGTTTGATAGAATCATATGGGAGCCTTACATTTGGTTAGCAGTTCTACATTCTTGATGTAATAATATTTTCAGGGTGTGGGAGGGTATCAAGCTCTGAAAATACCCTTGGAGAGATCTGCTTATTAAGTTTGGCTTTTTCAGTCTCCCTACTACTTCTTTACTAAACACCAGGCGGTTTCCTTCACTTTTCAGAACCATATTGTTTTTCCCTTCTCTAATGAACTTTGAAATACTTTTGGATGAGCTATTAAGATTGGGAAAAAATAAACATCTCTTTAAAATAAGGAAGATAGTAACAATGACAAGTAGAAAAAGCTCTAAAACAGAGAATATCCTCCATTCTAGCCACTGACTGGGAGTGGAAGGTTCGTGCTCGCTGTCCAGGACGTAGAAATAAAAGCTGAGGAGGCGCTGAGGCGTCTCCTGGATCTCTATGAGCCTCCATCATTTCTGCTGAGTAGGGTTGACAGATAAAATATAGACTGTTTAGTTAAATATGAATGTTTGAAAAACAACGAGTACATTTTGAAGATAAGTATGCCCCAAATAGTTCATAGGATCTACTTATACTAAAAATAATGACTTATTATTCATGTGAAGTTCAAGTTTAACTGGGTATCCTGTATTTTTATGTCCTAAATCTGACAGCCCTACTGATGATCCACAATGGAGGCAGTTGAGGAACGGTACATGCTGGCTCTCGGACAGTCAGAAATGGCTTCAGCAGATCCAGGTACAGTATGAAATTCTTTTTGGATGTAGCTCAGAAGCCATGGCCAGCCCTTGACTGCAAGTACTGCCTCGGGTTTCCCTGAGGTGGGGTAAACCTTCCTCTTAATGGCCTTTTGGTAAGTCTGGAAGACCATATCCAAGGGGAGCCCCAAAGTCAGTTTCATCCTCACAACCATGTTTCCAATTCCTGGAATTGGCTGCATGTGACTCACAAGAGCTGTGGAGGTTTGTGGAAGTTGGGAGTGTCATAGCTTGAACCCTTTGTAGGTAAAGTTTTGCTGTTGTGAGAGTTTTAACAGGAGCAATGTGAAAGACTCCAAGTCCCCAGGTAGATAGAAATAATCCTGTTCTACCTGTGTGTATGTGACAAGTCTCTAATAGTTCAGAGAGCAAGTATCTGGTCTTAGAAAGACTGATCCAAGCTTGGATGTTTCTGGTGACAAGGCAAGGTCCTGAGTTTCAAGTTCACCTTTTATGGTTGAGGAGACAATAAGGTGGTCAGAAGGGAAATCATGGAGGAGACCTTGGCTTCATCCATCGTGCAGGCTTGTATATGTGGTTCTATGTAGATTGTGTTTCAAAGGTGGAGCTTGTTTACAACTATGAACATTCTCCGATGTGCTTTTTGGACCTTCATTCCCAGAGCGAGAGCAGTGCCGAGGCTCTAGAAATGCCATGGATATTCTAAGCAGTCAGTGGCATTTCCCCGGTACTGTTCCCTTGGTGCCGCTCCTTGAAATGTCCAAAGGGATTATCATGTGTCTTGTGGCGGGTCCTAGCATTGTGAAAGGAAGCTGCTGCACCTGGCTCAGAGGATTTCGGATGTGGTGGGAGGAGGAGTAATACTACGACTATAAATTGTATCACAGCATATCAGTTCCATCTTGAGAGTGGGGTTGGGGGGTTATGAAGGGGGGCTTTTATTGTACTTTTATACATTGTACCCTTGAAACTAATTCAATTTTTAAAAATTAATTAATTTATTTGGGGCTGCATTGGGTCTTTGTTGCTGCTAGCGGGCATTCTCTAGTTGCAGTGAGCGGGGGCTCCTCTTGGCTGTGGTGCACGGGCTTCTCATTGCAGTGGCTTCTCTTGTTGTGGAGCATGGTCTCTAGGCACGCAGGCTTCCGTAGTTGTGGCACGTGGGCTCGGTTGATGTGGCACACGGGCTCTAGAGCGCAGGCTCCGTAGTTGTGGCGCGTGGGCTTAGTTACTCCGTGGCACGTGGGATCTTCCCAGACCAGGGCTCGAACCCATGACCCCTGCATTCGCAGGCATATTCTTAACCACTGCTCCACCAGGGAAGCCCGATAATTCAGTTTTTTTATAAAGAGAAGATTCCTAATATTATTCCAAAATTTTAAAAATATGTAGTTGGATAACTCTATGAAAAATTAACTGATATATTCTTTTATTATTTCTCTTTGCTCCCTGGATTTTTTTCCCCATCCAGTCAGCTAGGCACTGTGAGTTCACTGCATTAGGAAGGTAAAGACTCAGCAGAAATGACGGAGAGAAACAGAAAATTCTCAGCTTTGGAATGTTCACAACAGAGGCCACAGTAGAACAGGTGTGAATTCTGTGAACCAAAAATAAATGCCGTCTCAAATGCAAAAAAGTATTCTCTGCACTGGGAGGCAGGAGAGGGAGGGAGGGAAGGACTGAAGGAGAGAGATCAGTGTGGCCAGGGACATGGAGACTGTGCTTAAGGACGATATGCCCAGGAAGAGAATCAGAATCTGGAGAAGATTCAGCCTGCACGTGATCATTGCCTCCAGCCAGCACCCTCATCTCAGACGTTGGGAAATTCAGAGAGAGAGTGGGAGTACGTCAGGAGGGCCACGCGCATAGTCTGTGTGGCAGGGGTTGTGGCCGTTCCCTATTTGTGAGGAGTCCCCAGCAATTTGCAGGCCTCTTCTGGAAAATGCTGGCGGACGTCTCTAGTGCTTATGTGAAAGCTTGTTCACAGACCTTGAAAGATACAGATGTAGATGACAGATAGATGCATAGATAGAAAAATGTCATTAAATAAAAGCTCCAGGAAAGGTTTGGAAAATGACCTTTATTGCATAGGACGCTTCTATTGTCATATGATGTTAGACTGAGTGCCGGTCCCTTCATCCTCCTTCAGACCACGGCATTCTGTCTGCTACTCTCCCGAGGGTCCTTTCTTCTCCCTGGAAGGGATAAAACAAATGAGGTAGAACAGGAAGAGACAAGAAGCACTCCAAGCTCTGCTGGTCAGGGTTACCCTCCAGCATTGCCTTAATGCTCAGAGCCACACACACCACAGTGAGCTTGGCTCCAGATCAACTACCACGCAACGAAGGTTCTGGAACATTTCCATATCTCGGGGGACCTCATTTCCACGTGACTCTCTTTCATATTCCCCTTTGTCACAGAAGGCTAGGTCCAGTGGTCCGGGTGAGATCTCGGCTCAGGCCCAAGGCTCTCAGACCTCAAAGTTCTGGTCCTGCAAGGGCCCCTGTCCTCTCTTGAGACCACTCCTGGCTCTCTCTGCCGAGAAGGAGCTGCTGGCAGTACGTCCTCTAAGAGTTGAGGTCCATCGTGCAGACCCTGAGAAAACTCCTAGGAAAAGGCTCCACCTTCTTGTTTACGTCAACAGAGGTCAATGCCTTTGTTAGTGCTGGGTGTGTCCCATTTGATGCAACTGCAGAGCCATTAGGTCAACCAGCACATGTGTGCGGCCCCTTCCCTTAGACTCCTCTGGGCCCTCGTGACATAGGCTCAGAAGACTGCCAGCCTCAAGCCTTACCTCTTCCAAGGGACGGCCACACCGTCTTCCAGGATCTTCTGTCCCATGAATCTCAGTTGCTGTTTGGAACTCAAAGGAGAGAAAAGACCCTGCCTGCGGGGTCTCTGTGGGCTGGGGCATTCCCCCGTGGGCTGCTCTCCCTCATTCTCCTTTTCTTCTTGCTTCTCTACCTCCTTCTCCTCCTCCTCCTCCTCCTCCTCCAACTCCTCCTCGTTCTCCTCCTCCTCCTCCTCGTCCTCTTCCTCAGGGGTGCTCTCGGATTCCACATTGCCCATCCGCTGGGCCATGGTCAGATGAAAGGCACGGCAGCTGAAGCCCTGCAGGACGCCGCCCTTCACGTGCTGCTGGAGGATCTCCAAGGTGGGGAAGACCCGGCAGCAGGCCATGCACCTGAAGCCGGTCTCCATGGTCAGCATCCAGTCCGCTGTCTTGGCGCTGGGTCTCTCCTCGACGGCAGGTGGCCCTGATGGGCTGCCTGGCTCTGCCCTTTCCTCATACTCTTTCTCCTCCCCAGTGGGCTCACTGTCAGACAGGAGGCTTTCGGTGGACACATCAGAAGAGGGGTCAGTGGCTACTGCACACACATCCTCAGGATGGGTCACTTCTTCTATCGTCAGCTGCTTTTCAGGCAACTCCAAGGGTTTCTTTGTCTTCCAGGAGACAGCGACACCCTTGTTCACTTGTACCTGCATGTAGTATATTTTCATGCCCCTTTCCTCTTTGTCTGGGTGCAGATAGTTCTTACAGGGTGAAGAGGGTGAGGAGGAGACACAGTGTGATGGGGAAGCGGTCTCTCCTTCTTCCTGATCCTGGGCTAGGGGTGGTCTAGGCTGGGCAGTGTCTCGATGAAATCTCTGGATTCCTGAAAAAGGAAATTAAAATCATAATAACATGCATGGGCCATGCCGGAAGCTGAGGGAGCAGGTGTGGTAGACGAGGGAGGGACATTGGCACGACATAGCAATGTCGTGAGCTTGGTGTCCGTTGGCCGTAGGACGGAGTGGTGTATGTGGTGTCATCTGTGGGCTTTTCATGTGCGTGGGGGGGTATACTGGAGCGGTGTCTGTATACAGGGGTGTGGAGTATGGTGGTGAGGGCTGTAGTATGTGAGGGATGCGGCTGGATGCGTGTACGATGAGGAGTGTGAGTTTGGGAATATCGGTGGTGCATTCCTTGTGGAATGGGGCTGTGGTGCAGGAGAGTACTGTGGAGCACGTGCTTGGGGTTGATGTGCACTGAGAAGGGCTGTGCCTGGAGGGCGCGTGTATGTGTGAGCTGTGTGCACCTGAGCTGGATGGTCCTGCTCTCAGGCTGGAGGTGTATGATGCAGAACTCTGTCCTTCTCTGGAAGCAAAGGCAAAGACAAAGCCTACATTTTCCTCTGAAGATGCTTAATCTGGTCCCTCTTCCCTCCACCTCAAGCCCAGACCTTTCCGGCCCCTGCTCCTTGACTTCCCCACCATGGTAGTAGCAGTATTCACACACACACCCCCAGACTCAGCTGGCATCCACGCCCTCGGAACAGCTCAGCCATCCTGCCCAGGCTCCTCCACAGAGCCCTCATCACCTCTGAAGACCCTGGATTTCCTCTCAGCCTCCCTGGGATCTGTGTGCCTCCTGCTTCACAGCCAAGCACCCCGTCACCTGAGGAGCCCCACGCCCTTACCAGCGTAGCTGAGCTTGCGCAGAGTAGAAGTACAGAAGAAGTATTTAGAGGCAGAGGAGACCTCCACTGCCCCTGGGCTGCAGCCTTGGGCCACCACAGTGGATCCAAGCCGAGGGGGATCCTCTTGTGACTTCGAGATTCCTGAGGGAGGAATGAAAGGCTCAGGGTGGGTTCATCAGTCCTCTGTCCACAAATATTTACTGAGTGTGTGACACGTGTCAGGTGCAGTGAATACACACAGTTGAGAGTGTGGTTCCCAGTGGATCCTCCAGGATTTAATTCCAATCAATACTTATTCTCTCACTGTCTAGTTGGTAATGTAGGCCTCGGTGGTGACTGTGAGTGTGTGGGAAGAGTGAGTGATGTGTATCAGTTAAGTCTGTGGTAAGTGTGGGGTTGGCATGGGGAGCACAGTGCAGACGTGTCTATCTGTGTCTGTGGCCTTTGTGTGCATGGTTTCTGTTCACAAGTCAGGAATTCTGGGACATGTAACGTTTCCTCATTACATGGTGTGGCTTGTATTTATGGTGTGTGTTCATTCATTCATTCACCAAGATTCAGTAAGCAGCTACTCCTGTGTATCCGGCACTCTTCCATTGTTGTAGTCTTTGGTAACGCTGCACATTCTAGTAGGGGAAGACACACACTAAACAAAACTACAATAAATATATAATACATCAGCTGGTGGTAAGTATATAAGGGTTGCCAGACTTAGCGAACAAGAATACAAGGCACCCAGTTACATTTCAGTTTCAGATAAACCCAGAATAATCTTTTAGTGTAAGTATTCCCATGCACTATTTGGCCTGACTTAGTTTTAGTGTAAGTATAGCCCATACAATATGTGGGACATACGGATACTGAAAAATTACTTGTTGTTTATCTGGAATTCAAATTGAACTGGATAGCCCATATTTTCTCTGGCAATCCTGACAAGGGTTACTGAGACTGTGGTTTACTGTGGTTTGTACAAAGCGGGTCTGGCATTACTCAAGAATGTGTTATAAGTGTGGTGTGTATGACACGTGACTGGTTCTTATAGAGGTATTTAGAGATGGCTGAAGTTAGTTGTGTTTGTGCAAGAGTTGAGGAGATACATGTATATAGTGTGTGTGTGTGTGTGTGTCCTATATATATAGTGTGTGTGTCTATATACATATCTCATCTCCAGCGTTTGGTGTTGGAGGAGAGGATTGTGATACAGGTGGGTTGTATGAGAACGTAGTATAGGAGGGATGCGTGTATATACCTCCATGTGCTGTGTGTGGTTTACTAAGGAAGTTATATGTGGGGTGTGTGATATTTTTGCTGCATCAGAGTGTACATGGGTGTATGAGTTACTGTCTCATAAAACACCCCTAACAAGAATTCTGTATACACTCTTACGTACACAGAGTGTCAGCCAGGTACAGGCAGGGTGACAAGAAATTTACCACGCAGACTTTATATCTGGTAAGCACTCTACCTCCATTCATCTCGCTCTTCTCTGCACTACCACACACACACACACACACACACACACACACACACACTCACACACACACACACACACAGGAACATAGGGCAAAATATTCTGAATGGTCAGGGGCAGTCATTGCCTTCCACAGCCTGTCCCAGCCACTGCCTGGAAATCTGCCTGCTGTCTAGAGCTCCATTCCCAGGGCCCATCCTACAGTCTCCAGGGCCCTGGGCCTGGTAGGAGCTACTGGGCTCTAATCTGGGGCAGAGGCCTCTAGCTGGAGCTCTGGGGTGACCACCCCTCTCCCAGGGCAAGCTACTCGCCTACATTTAATGCACGCAGGCACCACGTGGCCCGTGGCTCTCAGAGCTCCCCGCAGGACCCTGAGGCCATTTTTCACCCCCGCTCACGCGGTCTCAGTCTCTGGAAAACCCTTCCCTTCCCTTGATCTCCTTTGGGAAATTCTTCCTGTTGAAGGAATAAAACCTCCTTGCTTTCAATATGACACCATCCCTAGACAAACAATCTTCTTTCAAATTACATTCCACTTGTCAAGATATTTTTCAACAGGGCCTTCAACTCATGGGGCTTCTCTTTCCACTTTGGTAAAAGAGGCCAAGCAACTCATGGGTCTCTCTCAGTATCCTTGCATCCTTCACATCCCCCACCTCATGACCCCAGGGAAATATCCAAGAGCATAAGAGAGAAATCGGGGACTGAGAAAAGCTGCACCTCTAGGTCTGTGCAAGCAGGATGCAGCCTGCTGTGAGTCCGACAAAGCTCCAGGCCCGGCTGCCCCAGGAGAGAGTCCTCAGACCAGCGGAGCTGACCTCCCATCTCCCAGGGGACATCTGGCCGTTCTGTGCCGTCTCACACCACAGGGACCCTCCGGATAGATACGGCAGCATCAGTGAGACAAGGTCTCTCGCTCCCTGCTTCACAGGTGACACGTTCTCAGTCCCCCGCTTCCTAGAGAAGCTTCAGTTTGGCAGAAACCCATGTGCCCCAGACAAGTTGCCCCCCACATACCTCCTCCGTTCTCGGCAGTTTCCTGGGACTCTTCATTTTCCAGATGTTTCCTCTTTTGTCGCCATTCCATCGTACCAACTAGAAGTCTCCCTTAGAAGATGCCTCAAGAGATGTCCAACTCCACCTCTTCCCTAAAGGTTGGCCCTTCTTGGCTCTTGGGCAATCCGTTGAAATGATTCAATACAAACAAAAATAGTCAAGTCTCCTAAATGGCTGAAAAACTTGTACCACTTAGTGAACCAGCAGTACTGCCTAGTGCTCACCAGGGCTGTTATGTTTGCAAGGTTGCCAGGCTCACAGTGGAATTCTGTGACCTCAGTGATGACATCAGAGCATTCGGTGGACCTAGGTTGAGCACAGTGTCTGCAATAGCACAGGCCCCATTTTCAAGAACAATTCCTTTTTCCCAGCCGAAGCTTTCCCGTGAAAGGGAAAGGTTCCTACCATATCTATTATAAATTGTATCATACCATGTCTATTATAAAATTCACATTTTGATTGGAGATCTTTTAATGTCTTTTCTAGAGAGATTTAATATGAATGTTTTAAATGGTCTCCAGTTTCCCTGTGGATTATTGACATTTTAAACTCTGCACTTCAATTTTCCCTCAATACGTGTAATTTTGTCACGGCTATTTCTGTACTTAAAGATGAGGAACTATATAATTGATTTCTTCATTTTTTCCCCATCTCTTTCCAAGGTACTGCATTTGATTGTGTCTTGCGACTGAGTGAAAAATGCTAGTCCTTGAGTCAGGACATTGGGCCCTTTAGCAAGTAACTCAACCTATCTGGGCTTCAGCTTCTGTATGTGCGATCAAGAGGCTTGGACTAGCTGACTTTTCAAATGCTGTGTTTCTTTGATTCACTCTCACTTACTGATCTGCTCCTTAAGAAGAGGGTCTGTTCTCATAAAGTAACAACAGTCTTTTCCTAACCTTGGGTTGGGCGGAGGTTAACTGTTCGTACTCAGTTTGTTAGTTATATTGCCTTCTACGTATGCTTAGCTCTAAATAATTTATACGGCTCTTGTGACAATTTTTAGATCTTCTTTTTTTCTTATTTTCTTTTATAGTTTCTAATTTGTTATCGCCAGTGTAGAGGAGCCTGATTGACTTTTAAAATTTATTGATCTTGTATGTGTGTGCCTTGTTGAACCGTCTTATTAGTTCCTGCTAGTTTATCTGTGGGTTCTTTTGGGTCTCCTAGATAAATGAGCATATTAAATGTAAATAGTGTGTTCTTTGGATAAAGTTTATTTTCTTGCATCTCTATATATAGAAGCAATATGTTGAATTGATTTAAATATTTTAACACTTACATACCTGTTATCACAGTCTAACATTGTTTATCTTATTTTCTTTCAATCAATATTATGTTTTCAAGATTTATCCACGTGAATCCATATAGATCTAGGTCTTTGATTTTTGACTGTTTCATATTATGTGATCACATGCATATAGCATCATTTATATTCCATTCAAGCATTATTGGACAATTGGATTGTTTCCCTCCCTTCTCTAGAACAAACAACATTTCCTAGAATATCCCTGAAGATGTGTGACAGTCGAGAAGGGCCAGGCTGCCCGAAGGATTGCTACTTGCTTTTAGCCACCTTCCAACAGGCCGTCTCCAGCCAGCAATTTGAAGCACAGCTGAAATGAGAACTGCCCCAAATGTGAAGATCTTAGGAGCTTCCTAGAAGGTGGGAGGTTAATGATAGGCATCCTGCTGGGATCCCAGGGGAGTCTGAGCTGGCCTGAAGCTCATCTTCCTCCTCCACCTCTCAAGAGAAATGTGGAGGAAAGAAGACTTCAAAAACTGTGAGCAGGCAGAGGGAGAGATATTGGGGGCCGAAGCTGTAACTGAGGTCTTGGAGTGGGCTGTGAGCACGCAGAGCCTCTCGAGAGCCAGGCTCTGCCTTCTGAGGACTTCTCCCCTAAGGCTGCTCATAATTCACGTGATACCAGCCATATAGAGCCGACTTGGCCCACACTGTCACAGAAAGCCTTATCAGAATCTCTTCTTCTTCATACACTCTTGTGTCTGTTACTTGGTTATTGCCTTTGGTACTCCACTGATGTGAACCACAGTCGCCAGGGGATGGAGGACACTAGTGACCCATCTTGCTCTGTGGCCTCAGTCCACAGCTGGAGGGTAAGGGAAGAGGCCAAATGAAGGTCAAGAAGGAAAGATGGAGTTTGAAGAGAAGACCTGAGTTAAGGGTGTCTTCTCAAGTCTTGATGACTGAAATGTAGCTCCAGTACCTGAAGTCCTGCTTGTTCTCAAGGCTGACCGCGGGGCTGGGTGCACTCAGTGAAGGAACCGTATACACTTAGTATTTCCTTGCTTGCTCACACTTGCCCTCCTCTGATACACCCTCTGCAAGACTGATCTTCCCCTGAAACAACTTTCCACCTGCCACTGTCATCTCAGGAACATTTGCTTCACCTTCCTAGTGTCCCCCTAGAATGCCATTGCAGCCAATTCATAATTTGATAATCATGCTGCTTACCATATTCTCAGCAACTTCTGAGAAATTTTATTCGCTTCATTCCATAGTCTTTACCCATCAGTAATCTTCCCTAACTTCCTAGCTGCAGGTTAACCCATTCAGAATCATTTCTTTTTCTTTCTCTTCTTTGGCAAATCCTTTCTATCTTTTAAGGTCTTTTTCTTGTCTCTCTACCATCTTGCCTTCCTGAACTTCTTTTTTTTCCGTTTAAGTAACCTTTCAATCTCCTTCCCCAATTTCCTCATACACATTGAGAGTTTATTCCTCACACGTTAGACAGCGGTTTATGAATGGCCAGGCATAATGGACTCAGAATGAGTTGGCACCCCCGAGGTACCTGTCTTGCTGGGGAGCCACAGGTGAAGGGCTGTCTGCTGGACACATGTTTGCATGGAGTCAGGCTGAGTGGCCTCAGGGTGTTTGCTCTGCACTTGTGTGTGTTTCTCCCTAGTTGGTTTCCTTGTCCAGCCACCTGTGACCTCCCTCCATCCAGCCCAGGGAATCCTTCTCATCACAGGGGTAGGATGTTTGTCTCATTTTCCATCACATCCTTTCCCCAAAGTTTGGTTGTGAGTTGTTCCCATTCCAAAGACCTTTCCTCTTTGAAGAGAAAAGAGAAAATCTTGTCTCTCCTTTTCTCTCACTTCACTTCTGCTCTATTATCTCCTCCGTCCAGAATGGCCCACTGACTCAGATGGGTGTAGATCCAAAGATGGCAAGAAATGCCAGCAATTCTGAGATAATAATACGGATGGATCAGGAAAACTTGAAAACCTTTATCCCGCCACATTAAAAAAAATTGCACTTCCAGTGTATTCAGAGTCTCAGTGTAGAAACACAAATGATAGAGAAATTGAATTACACTCAAGTTTTTCTTTCCTCCTTTCCTGATTTATTCTAATCCTCCAAGTTAACATGATGAACTCTTTGTTGTGTAAAGTTTCAGACATTTTCTACCCATGCACACTTTTCTTCTTTTCACATTAGAGTGTGAACTAGGTCACTTTCAACATGCTGTGATTCTGTGATTCACTGTCTCCCACCGAGTCATCCACGGATAATGTCATCTGTTTCACGGAGAAATATTTCCAATAGCTAATAGCCAATGTCTGTGGAGTGCTTACTCTGTGTCGGTTTCTTGTAACTACTTTACAGATCATTTGTACAGCGTACCCATGGACCAGGTACAATTATGACCCCCAAGTGACAGATAAGTGCAGATAAGTACAAATAAATACAGAGGCCAAGTGACTTGCCCAAGACACTGGAGCAAATCAAAATCCATGCCTCTGTAATCATTTTGCTCTATTGCCTCTGTCTGGGAGGCTTGATGATTTGGCAACTAAAACCTTAAATATCATGTTCCATTTTTATATCTGTGACACAAGCGTGGGGCTGTGATACAGGGTAACTAACCTGACTACTTTTGAAAACCCTTATGCACCTGGATGAAAGTAAGCCAGGGACTGCAAGCCATAGATTTAAGGTTTCCTACCAACTTTTAAAAATAGCTTCTTGAATGCAATTTATGTAGTGTCAAGTCTAGGATGTAGTCCAAATAGTAACAGAAAAATGGAGATATGTAGAAAAATACTTAAAGTTGACAAGTATTGGGAGTGTAGTATTTTTGGGGCCAGCGTGTAGACCACAGGAAAACTTGCTGTTTCCATCCCAAAGGGAAGAGCCCTACGTTGCAACTGCCAAGGTCCCTGGGACAGCAAGTGTGCTCACTGCTTAGTAAAGAAGCATCCTCAGTTTGATAGAATCATATGGGAGCCTTACATTTGGTTAGCAGTTCTACATTCTTGATGTAATAATATTTTCAGGGTGTGGGAGGGTATCAAGCTCTGAAAATACCCTTGGAGAGATCTGCTTATTAAGTTTGGCTTTTTCAGTCTCCCTACTACTTCTTTACTAAACACCAGGCGGTTTCCTTCACTTTTCAGAACCATATTGTTTTTCCCTTCTCTAATGAACTTTGAAATACTTTTGGATGAGCTATTAAGATTGGGAAAAAATAAACATCTCTTTAAAATAAGGAAGATAGTAACAATGACAAGTAGAAAAAGCTCTAAAACAGAGAATATCCTCCATTCTAGCCACTGACTGGGAGTGGAAGGTTCGTGCTCGCTGTCCAGGACGTAGAAATAAAAGCTGAGGAGGCGCTGAGGCGTCTCCTGGATCTCTATGAGCCTCCATCATTTCTGCTGAGTAGGGTTGACAGATAAAATATAGACTGTTTAGTTAAATATGAATGTTTGAAAAACAACGAGTACATTTTGAAGATAAGTATGCCCCAAATAGTTCATAGGATCTACTTATACTAAAAATAATGACTTATTATTCATGTGAAGTTCAAGTTTAACTGGGTATCCTGTATTTTTATGTCCTAAATCTGACAGCCCTACTGATGATCCACAATGGAGGCAGTTGAGGAACGGTACATGCTGGCTCTCGGACAGTCAGAAATGGCTTCAGCAGATCCAGGTACAGTATGAAATTCTTTTTGGATGTAGCTCAGAAGCCATGGCCAGCCCTTGACTGCAAGTACTGCCTCGGGTTTCCCTGAGGTGGGGTAAACCTTCCTCTTAATGGCCTTTTGGTAAGTCTGGAAGACCATATCCAAGGGGAGCCCCAAAGTCAGTTTCATCCTCACAACCATGTTTCCAATTCCTGGAATTGGCTGCATGTGACTCACAAGAGCTGTGGAGGTTTGTGGAAGTTGGGAGTGTCATAGCTTGAACCCTTTGTAGGTAAAGTTTTGCTGTTGTGAGAGTTTTAACAGGAGCAATGTGAAAGACTCCAAGTCCCCAGGTAGATAGAAATAATCCTGTTCTACCTGTGTGTATGTGACAAGTCTCTAATAGTTCAGAGAGCAAGTATCTGGTCTTAGAAAGACTGATCCAAGCTTGGATGTTTCTGGTGACAAGGCAAGGTCCTGAGTTTCAAGTTCACCTTTTATGGTTGAGGAGACAATAAGGTGGTCAGAAGGGAAATCATGGAGGAGACCTTGGCTTCATCCATCGTGCAGGCTTGTATATGTGGTTCTATGTAGATTGTGTTTCAAAGGTGGAGCTTGTTTACAACTATGAACATTCTCCGATGTGCTTTTTGGACCTTCATTCCCAGAGCGAGAGCAGTGCCGAGGCTCTAGAAATGCCATGGATATTCTAAGCAGTCAGTGGCATTTCCCCGGTACTGTTCCCTTGGTGCCGCTCCTTGAAATGTCCAAAGGGATTATCATGTGTCTTGTGGCGGGTCCTAGCATTGTGAAAGGAAGCTGCTGCACCTGGCTCAGAGGATTTCGGATGTGGTGGGAGGAGGAGTAATACTACGACTATAAATTGTATCACAGCATATCAGTTCCATCTTGAGAGTGGGGTTGGGGGGTTATGAAGGGGGGCTTTTATTGTACTTTTATACATTGTACCCTTGAAACTAATTCAATTTTTAAAAATTAATTAATTTATTTGGGGCTGCATTGGGTCTTTGTTGCTGCTAGCGGGCATTCTCTAGTTGCAGTGAGCGGGGGCTCCTCTTGGCTGTGGTGCACGGGCTTCTCATTGCAGTGGCTTCTCTTGTTGTGGAGCATGGTCTCTAGGCACGCAGGCTTCCGTAGTTGTGGCACGTGGGCTCGGTTGATGTGGCACACGGGCTCTAGAGCGCAGGCTCCGTAGTTGTGGCGCGTGGGCTTAGTTACTCCGTGGCACGTGGGATCTTCCCAGACCAGGGCTCGAACCCATGACCCCTGCATTCGCAGGCATATTCTTAACCACTGCTCCACCAGGGAAGCCCGATAATTCAGTTTTTTATAAAGAGAAGATTCCTAATATTATTCCAAAATTTTAAAAATATGTAGTTGGATAACTCTATGAAAAATTAACTGATATATTCTTTTATTATTTCTCTTTGCTCCCTGGATTTTTTTCCCCATCCAGTCAGCTAGGCACTGTGAGTTCACTGCATTAGGAAGGTAAAGACTCAGCAGAAATGACGGAGAGAAACAGAAAATTCTCAGCTTTGGAATGTTCACAACAGAGGCCACAGTAGAACAGGTGTGAATTCTGTGAACCAAAAATAAATGCCGTCTCAAATGCAAAAAAGTATTCTCTGCACTGGGAGGCAGGAGAGGGAGGGAGGGAAGGACTGAAGGAGAGAGATCAGTGTGGCCAGGGACATGGAGACTGTGCTTAAGGACGATATGCCCAGGAAGAGAATCAGAATCTGGAGAAGATTCAGCCTGCACGTGATCATTGCCTCCAGCCAGCACCCTCATCTCAGACGTTGGGAAATTCAGAGAGAGAGTGGGAGTACGTCAGGAGGGCCACGCGCATAGTCTGTGTGGCAGGGGTTGTGGCCGTTCCCTATTTGTGAGGAGTCCCCAGCAATTTGCAGGCCTCTTCTGGAAAATGCTGGCGGACGTCTCTAGTGCTTATGTGAAAGCTTGTTCACAGACCTTGAAAGATACAGATGTAGATGACAGATAGATGCATAGATAGAAAAATGTCATTAAATAAAAGCTCCAGGAAAGGTTTGGAAAATGACCTTTATTGCATAGGACGCTTCTATTGTCATATGATGTTAGACTGAGTGCCGGTCCCTTCATCCTCCTTCAGACCACGGCATTCTGTCTGCTACTCTCCCGAGGGTCCTTTCTTCTCCCTGGAAGGGATAAAACAAATGAGGTAGAACAGGAAGAGACAAGAAGCACTCCAAGCTCTGCTGGTCAGGGTTACCCTCCAGCATTGCCTTAATGCTCAGAGCCACACACACCACAGTGAGCTTGGCTCCAGATCAACTACCACGCAACGAAGGTTCTGGAACATTTCCATATCTCGGGGGACCTCATTTCCACGTGACTCTCTTTCATATTCCCCTTTGTCACAGAAGGCTAGGTCCAGTGGTCCGGGTGAGATCTCGGCTCAGGCCCAAGGCTCTCAGACCTCAAAGTTCTGGTCCTGCAAGGGCCCCTGTCCTCTCTTGAGACCACTCCTGGCTCTCTCTGCCGAGAAGGAGCTGCTGGCAGTACGTCCTCTAAGAGTTGAGGTCCATCGTGCAGACCCTGAGAAAACTCCTAGGAAAAGGCTCCACCTTCTTGTTTACGTCAACAGAGGTCAATGCCTTTGTTAGTGCTGGGTGTGTCCCATTTGATGCAACTGCAGAGCCATTAGGTCAACCAGCACATGTGTGCGGCCCCTTCCCTTAGACTCCTCTGGGCCCTCGTGACATAGGCTCAGAAGACTGCCAGCCTCAAGCCTTACCTCTTCCAAGGGACGGCCACACCGTCTTCCAGGATCTTCTGTCCCATGAATCTCAGTTGCTGTTTGGAACTCAAAGGAGAGAAAAGACCCTGCCTGCGGGGTCTCTGTGGGCTGGGGCATTCCCCCGTGGGCTGCTCTCCCTCATTCTCCTTTTCTTCTTGCTTCTCTACCTCCTTCTCCTCCTCCTCCTCCTCCTCCTCCAACTCCTCCTCGTTCTCCTCCTCCTCCTCCTCGTCCTCTTCCTCAGGGGTGCTCTCGGATTCCACATTGCCCATCCGCTGGGCCATGGTCAGATGAAAGGCACGGCAGCTGAAGCCCTGCAGGACGCCGCCCTTCACGTGCTGCTGGAGGATCTCCAAGGTGGGGAAGACCCGGCAGCAGGCCATGCACCTGAAGCCGGTCTCCATGGTCAGCATCCAGTCCGCTGTCTTGGCGCTGGGTCTCTCCTCGACGGCAGGTGGCCCTGATGGGCTGCCTGGCTCTGCCCTTTCCTCATACTCTTTCTCCTCCCCAGTGGGCTCACTGTCAGACAGGAGGCTTTCGGTGGACACATCAGAAGAGGGGTCAGTGGCTACTGCACACACATCCTCAGGATGGGTCACTTCTTCTATCGTCAGCTGCTTTTCAGGCAACTCCAAGGGTTTCTTTGTCTTCCAGGAGACAGCGACACCCTTGTTCACTTGTACCTGCATGTAGTATATTTTCATGCCCCTTTCCTCTTTGTCTGGGTGCAGATAGTTCTTACAGGGTGAAGAGGGTGAGGAGGAGACACAGTGTGATGGGGAAGCGGTCTCTCCTTCTTCCTGATCCTGGGCTAGGGGTGGTCTAGGCTGGGCAGTGTCTCGATGAAATCTCTGGATTCCTGAAAAAGGAAATTAAAATCATAATAACATGCATGGGCCATGCCGGAAGCTGAGGGAGCAGGTGTGGTAGACGAGGGAGGGACATTGGCACGACATAGCAATGTCGTGAGCTTGGTGTCCGTTGGCCGTAGGACGGAGTGGTGTATGTGGTGTCATCTGTGGGCTTTTCATGTGCGTGGGGGGGTATACTGGAGCGGTGTCTGTATACAGGGGTGTGGAGTATGGTGGTGAGGGCTGTAGTATGTGAGGGATGCGGCTGGATGCGTGTACGATGAGGAGTGTGAGTTTGGGAATATCGGTGGTGCATTCCTTGTGGAATGGGGCTGTGGTGCAGGAGAGTACTGTGGAGCACGTGCTTGGGGTTGATGTGCACTGAGAAGGGCTGTGCCTGGAGGGCGCGTGTATGTGTGAGCTGTGTGCACCTGAGCTGGATGGTCCTGCTCTCAGGCTGGAGGTGTATGATGCAGAACTCTGTCCTTCTCTGGAAGCAAAGGCAAAGACAAAGCCTACATTTTCCTCTGAAGATGCTTAATCTGGTCCCTCTTCCCTCCACCTCAAGCCCAGACCTTTCCGGCCCCTGCTCCTTGACTTCCCCACCATGGTAGTAGCAGTATTCACACACACACCCCCAGACTCAGCTGGCATCCACGCCCTCGGAACAGCTCAGCCATCCTGCCCAGGCTCCTCCACAGAGCCCTCATCACCTCTGAAGACCCTGGATTTCCTCTCAGCCTCCCTGGGATCTGTGTGCCTCCTGCTTCACAGCCAAGCACCCCGTCACCTGAGGAGCCCCACGCCCTTACCAGCGTAGCTGAGCTTGCGCAGAGTAGAAGTACAGAAGAAGTATTTAGAGGCAGAGGAGACCTCCACTGCCCCTGGGCTGCAGCCTTGGGCCACCACAGTGGATCCAAGCCGAGGGGGATCCTCTTGTGACTTCGAGATTCCTGAGGGAGGAATGAAAGGCTCAGGGTGGGTTCATCAGTCCTCTGTCCACAAATATTTACTGAGTGTGTGACACGTGTCAGGTGCAGTGAATACACACAGTTGAGAGTGTGGTTCCCAGTGGATCCTCCAGGATTTAATTCCAATCAATACTTATTCTCTCACTGTCTAGTTGGTAATGTAGGCCTCGGTGGTGACTGTGAGTGTGTGGGAAGAGTGAGTGATGTGTATCAGTTAAGTCTGTGGTAAGTGTGGGGTTGGCATGGGGAGCACAGTGCAGACGTGTCTATCTGTGTCTGTGGCCTTTGTGTGCATGGTTTCTGTTCACAAGTCAGGAATTCTGGGACATGTAACGTTTCCTCATTACATGGTGTGGCTTGTATTTATGGTGTGTGTTCATTCATTCATTCACCAAGATTCAGTAAGCAGCTACTCCTGTGTATCCAGCACTCTTCCATTGTTGTAGTCTTTGGTAACGCTGCACATTCTAGTAGGGGAAGACACACACTAAACAAAACTACAATAAATATATAATACATCAGCTGGTGGTAAGTATATAAGGGTTGCCAGACTTAGCGAACAAGAATACAAGGCACCCAGTTACATTTCAGTTTCAGATAAACCCAGAATAATCTTTTAGTGTAAGTATTCCCATGCACTATTTGGCCTGACTTAGTTTTAGTGTAAGTATAGCCCATACAATATGTGGGACATACGGATACTGAAAAATTACTTGTTGTTTATCTGGAATTCAAATTGAACTGGATAGCCCATATTTTCTCTGGCAATCCTGACAAGGGTTACTGAGACTGTGGTTTACTGTGGTTTGTACAAAGCGGGTCTGGCATTACTCAAGAATGTGTTATAAGTGTGGTGTGTATGACACGTGACTGGTTCTTATAGAGGTATTTAGAGATGGCTGAAGTTAGTTGTGTTTGTGCAAGAGTTGAGGAGATACATGTATATAGTGTGTGTGTGTGTGTGTGTGTGTCCTATATATATAGTGTGTGTGTCTATATACATATCTCATCTCCAGCGTTTGGTGTTGGAGGAGAGGATTGTGATACAGGTGGGTTGTATGAGAACGTAGTATAGGAGGGATGCGTGTATATACCTCCATGTGCTGTGTGTGGTTTACTAAGGAAGTTATATGTGGGGTGTGTGATATTTTTGCTGCATCAGAGTGTACATGGGTGTATGAGTTACTGTCTCATAAAACACCCCTAACAAGAATTCTGTATACACTCTTACGTACACAGAGTGTCAGCCAGGTACAGGCAGGGTGACAAGAAATTTACCACGCAGACTTTATATCTGGTAAGCACTCTACCTCCATTCATCTCGCTCTTCTCTGCACTACCACACACACACACACACACACACACACACACACACACTCACACACACACACACACACAGGAACATAGGGCAAAATATTCTGAATGGTCAGGGGCAGTCATTGCCTTCCACAGCCTGTCCCAGCCACTGCCTGGAAATCTGCCTGCTGTCTAGAGCTCCATTCCCAGGGCCCATCCTACAGTCTCCAGGGCCCTGGGCCTGGTAGGAGCTACTGGGCTCTAATCTGGGGCAGAGGCCTCTAGCTGGAGCTCTGGGGTGACCACCCCTCTCCCAGGGCAAGCTACTCGCCTACATTTAATGCACGCAGGCACCACGTGGCCCGTGGCTCTCAGAGCTCCCCGCAGGACCCTGAGGCCATTTCTCACCCCCGCTCACGCGGTCTCAGTCTCTGGAAAACCCTTCCCTTCCCTTGATCTCCTTTGGGAAATTCTTCCTGTTGAAAGAATAAAACCTCCTTGCTTTCAATATGACACCATCCCTAGACAAACAATCTTCTTTCAAATTACATTCCACTTGTCAAGATATTTTTCAACAGGGCCTTCAACTCATGGGGCTTCTCTTTCCACTTTGGTAAAAGAGGCCAAGCAACTCATGGGTCTCTCTCAGTATCCTTGCATCCTTCACATCCCCCACCTCATGACCCCAGGGAAATATCCAAGAGCATAAGAGAGAAATCGGGGACTGAGAAAAGCTGCACCTCTAGGTCTGTGCAAGCAGGATGCAGCCTGCTGTGAGTCCGACAAAGCTCCAGGCCCGGCTGCCCCAGGAGAGAGTCCTCAGACCAGCGGAGCTGACCTCCCATCTCCCAGGGGACATCTGGCCGTTCTGTGCCGTCTCACACCACAGGGACCCTCCGGATAGATACGGCAGCATCAGTGAGACAAGGTCTCTCGCTCCCTGCTTCACAGGTGACACGTTCTCAGTCCCCCGCTTCCTAGAGAAGCTTCAGTTTGGCAGAAACCCATGTGCCCCAGACAAGTTGCCCCCCACATACCTCCTCCGTTCTCGGCAGTTTCCTGGGACTCTTCATTTTCCAGATGTTTCCTCTTTTGTCGCCATTCCATCGTACCAACTAGAAGTCTCCCTTAGAAGATGCCTCAAGAGATGTCCAACTCCACCTCTTCCTTACAGGTTGGCCCTTCTTGGCTCTTGGGCAATCCGTTGAAATGATTCAATACAAACAAAAATAGTCAAGTCTCCTAAATGGCTGAAAAACTTGTACCACTTAGTGAACCAGCAGTACTGCCTAGTGCTCACCAGGGCTGTTATGTTTGCAAGGTTGCCAGGCTCACAGTGGAATTCTGTGACCTCAGTGATGACATCAGAGCATTCGGTGGACCTAGGTTGAGCACAGTGTCTGCAATAGCACAGGCCCCATTTTCAAGAACAATTCCTTTTTCCCAGCCGAAGCTTTCCCGTGAAAGGGAAAGGTTCCTACCATATCTATTATAAATTGTATCATACCATGTCTATTATAAAATTCACATTTTGATTGGAGATCTTTTAATGTCTTTTCTAGAGAGATTTAATATGAATGTTTTAAATGGTCTCCAGTTTCCCTGTGGATTATTGACATTTTAAACTCTGCACTTCAATTTTCCCTCAATACGTGTAATTTTGTCACGGCTATTTCTGTACTTAAAGATGAGGAACTATATAATTGATTTCTTCATTTTTTCCCCATCTCTTTCCAAGGTACTGCATTTGATTGTGTCTTGCGACTGAGTGAAAAATGCTAGTCCTTGAGTCAGGACATTGGGCCCTTTAGCAAGTAACTCAACCTATCTGGGCTTCAGCTTCTGTATGTGCGATCAAGAGGCTTGGACTAGCTGACTTTTCAAATGCTGTGTTTCTTTGATTCACTCTCACTTACTGATCTGCTCCTTAAGAAGAGGGTCTGTTCTCATAAAGTAACAACAGTCTTTTCCTAACCTTGGGTTGGGCGGAGGTTAACTGTTCGTACTCAGTTTGTTAGTTATATTGCCTTCTACGTATGCTTAGCTCTAAATAATTTATACGGCTCTTGTGACAATTTTTAGATCTTCTTTTTTTCTTATTTTCTTTTATAGTTTCTAATTTGTTATCGCCAGTGTAGAGGAGCCTGACTGACTTTTAAAATTTATTGATCTTGTATGTGTGTGCCTTGTTGAACCGTCTTATTAGTTCCTGCTAGTTTATCTGTGGGTTCTTTTGGGTCTCCTAGATAAATGAGCATATTAAATGTAAATAGTGTGTTCTTTGGATAAAGTTTATTTTCTTGCATCTCTATATATAGAAGCAATATGTTGAATTGATTTAAATATTTTAACACTTACATACCTGTTATCACAGTCTAACATTGTTTATCTTATTTTCTTTCAATCAATATTATGTTTTCAAGATTTATCCACGTGAATCCATATAGATCTAGGTCTTTGATTTTTGACTGTTTCATATTATGTGATCACATGCATATAGCATCATTTATATTCCATTCAAGCATTATTGGACAATTGGATTGTTTCCCTCCCTTCTCTAGAACAAACAACATTTCCTAGAATATCCCTGAAGATGTGTGACAGTCGAGAAGGGCCAGGCTGCCCGAAGGATTGCTACTTGCTTTTAGCCACCTTCCAACAGGCCGTCTCCAGCCAGCAATTTGAAGCACAGCTGAAATGAGAACTGCCCCAAATGTGAAGATCTTAGGAGCTTCCTAGAAGGTGGGAGGTTAATGATAGGCATCCTGCTGGGATCCCAGGGGAGTCTGAGCTGGCCTGAAGCTCATCTTCCTCCTCCACCTCTCAAGAGAAATGTGGAGGAAAGAAGACTTCAAAAACTGTGAGCAGGCAGAGGGAGAGATATTGGGGGCCGAAGCTGTAACTGAGGTCTTGGAGTGGGCTGTGAGCACGCAGAGCCTCTCGAGAGCCAGGCTCTGCCTTCTGAGGACTTCTCCCCTAAGGCTGCTCATAATTCACGTGATACCAGCCATATAGAGCCGACTTGGCCCACACTGTCACAGAAAGCCTTATCAGAATCTCTTCTTCTTCATACACTCTTGTGTCTGTTACTTGGTTATTGCCTTTGGTACTCCACTGATGTGAACCACAGTCGCCAGGGGATGGAGGACACTAGTGACCCATCTTGCTCTGTGGCCTCAGTCCACAGCTGGAGGGTAAGGGAAGAGGCCAAATGAAGGTCAAGAAGGAAAGATGGAGTTTGAAGAGAAGACCTGAGTTAAGGGTGTCTTCTCAAGTCTTGATGACTGAAATGTAGCTCCAGTACCTGAAGTCCTGCTTGTTCTCAAGGCTGACCGCGGGGCTGGGTGCACTCAGTGAAGGAACCGTATACACTTAGTATTTCCTTGCTTGCTCACACTTGCCCTCCTCTGATACACCCTCTGCAAGACTGATCTTCCCCTGAAACAACTTTCCACCTGCCACTGTCATCTCAGGAACATTTGCTTCACCTTCCTAGTGTCCCCCTAGAATGCCATTGCAGCCAATTCATAATTTGATAATCATGCTGCTTACCATATTCTCAGCAACTTCTGAGAAATTTTATTCGCTTCATTCCATAGTCTTTACCCATCAGTAATCTTCCCTAACTTCCTAGCTGCAGGTTAACCCATTCAGAATCATTTCTTTTTCTTTCTCTTCTTTGGCAAATCCTTTCTATCTTTTAAGGTCTTTTTCTTGTCTCTCTACCATCTTGCCTTCCTGAACTTCTTTTTTTTCCGTTTAAGTAACCTTTCAATCTCCTTCCCCAATTTCCTCATACACATTGAGAGTTTATTCCTCACACGTTAGACAGCGGTTTATGAATGGCCAGGCATAATGGACTCAGAATGAGTTGGCACCCCCGAGGTACCTGTCTTGCTGGGGAGCCACAGGTGAAGGGCTGTCTGCTGGACACATGTTTGCATGGAGTCAGGCTGAGTGGCCTCAGGGTGTTTGCTCTGCACTTGTGTGTGTTTCTCCCTAGTTGGTTTCCTTGTCCAGCCACCTGTGACCTCCCTCCATCCAGCCCAGGGAATCCTTCTCATCACAGGGGTAGGATGTTTGTCTCATTTTCCATCACATCCTTTCCCCAAAGTTTGGTTGTGAGTTGTTCCCATTCCAAAGACCTTTCCTCTTTGAAGAGAAAAGAGAAAATCTTGTCTCTCCTTTTCTCTCACTTCACTTCTGCTCTATTATCTCCTCCGTCCAGAATGGCCCACTGACTCAGATGGGTGTAGATCCAAAGATGGCAAGAAATGCCAGCAATTCTGAGATAATAATACGGATGGATCAGGAAAACTTGAAAACCTTTATCCCGCCACATTAAAAAAAATTGCACTTCCAGTGTATTCAGAGTCTCAGTGTAGAAACACAAATGATAGAGAAATTGAATTACACTCAAGTTTTTCTTTCCTCCTTTCCTGATTTATTCTAATCCTCCAAGTTAACATGATGAACTCTTTGTTGTGTAAAGTTTCAGACATTTTCTACCCATGCACACTTTTCTTCTTTTCACATTAGAGTGTGAACTAGGTCACTTTCAACATGCTGTGATTCTGTGATTCACTGTCTCCCACCGAGTCATCCACGGATAATGTCATCTGTTTCACGGAGAAATATTTCCAATAGCTAATAGCCAATGTCTGTGGAGTGCTTACTCTGTGTCGGTTTCTTGTAACTACTTTACAGATCATTTGTACAGCGTACCCATGGACCAGGTACAATTATGACCCCCAAGTGACAGATAAGTGCAGATAAGTACAAATAAATACAGAGGCCAAGTGACTTGCCCAAGACACTGGAGCAAATCAAAATCCATGCCTCTGTAATCATTTTGCTCTATTGCCTCTGTCTGGGAGGCTTGATGATTTGGCAACTAAAACCTTAAATATCATGTTCCATTTTTATATCTGTGACACAAGCGTGGGGCTGTGATACAGGGTAACTAACCTGACTACTTTTGAAAACCCTTATGCACCTGGATGAAAGTAAGCCAGGGACTGCAAGCCATAGATTTAAGGTTTCCTACCAACTTTTAAAAATAGCTTCTTGAATGCAATTTATGTAGTGTCAAGTCTAGGATGTAGTCCAAATAGTAACAGAAAAATGGAGATATGTAGAAAAATACTTAAAGTTGACAAGTATTGGGAGTGTAGTATTTTTGGGGCCAGCGTGTAGACCACAGGAAAACTTGCTGTTTCCATCCCAAAGGGAAGAGCCCTACGTTGCAACTGCCAAGGTCCCTGGGACAGCAAGTGTGCTCACTGCTTAGTAAAGAAGCATCCTCAGTTTGATAGAATCATATGGGAGCCTTACATTTGGTTAGCAGTTCTACATTCTTGATGTAATAATATTTTCAGGGTGTGGGAGGGTATCAAGCTCTGAAAATACCCTTGGAGAGATCTGCTTATTAAGTTTGGCTTTTTCAGTCTCCCTACTACTTCTTTACTAAACACCAGGCGGTTTCCTTCACTTTTCAGAACCATATTGTTTTTCCCTTCTCTAATGAACTTTGAAATACTTTTGGATGAGCTATTAAGATTGGGAAAAAATAAACATCTCTTTAAAATAAGGAAGATAATAACAATGACAAGTAGAAAAAGCTCTAAAACAGAGAATATCCTCCATTCTAGCCACTGACTGGGAGTGGAAGGTTCGTGCTCGCTGTCCAGGACGTAGAAATAAAAGCTGAGGAGGCGCTGAGGCGTCTCCTGGATCTCTATGAGCCTCCATCATTTCTGCTGAGTAGGGTTGACAGATAAAATATAGACTGTTTAGTTAAATATGAATGTTTGAAAAACAACGAGTACATTTTGAAGATAAGTATGCCCCAAATAGTTCATAGGATCTACTTATACTAAAAATAATGACTTATTATTCATGTGAAGTTCAAGTTTAACTGGGTATCCTGTATTTTTATGTCCTAAATCTGACAGCCCTACTGATGATCCACAATGGAGGCAGTTGAGGAACGGTACATGCTGGCTCTCGGACAGTCAGAAATGGCTTCAGCAGATCCAGGTACAGTATGAAATTCTTTTTGGATGTAGCTCAGAAGCCATGGCCAGCCCTTGACTGCAAGTACTGCCTCGGGTTTCCCTGAGGTGGGGTAAACCTTCCTCTTAATGGCCTTTTGGTAAGTCTGGAAGACCATATCCAAGGGGAGCCCCAAAGTCAGTTTCATCCTCACAACCATGTTTCCAATTCCTGGAATTGGCTGCATGTGACTCACAAGAGCTGTGGAGGTTTGTGGAAGTTGGGAGTGTCATAGCTTGAACCCTTTGTAGGTAAAGTTTTGCTGTTGTGAGAGTTTTAACAGGAGCAATGTGAAAGACTCCAAGTCCCCAGGTAGATAGAAATAATCCTGTTCTACCTGTGTGTATGTGACAAGTCTCTAATAGTTCAGAGAGCAAGTATCTGGTCTTAGAAAGACTGATCCAAGCTTGGATGTTTCTGGTGACAAGGCAAGGTCCTGAGTTTCAAGTTCACCTTTTATGGTTGAGGAGACAATAAGGTGGTCAGAAGGGAAATCATGGAGGAGACCTTGGCTTCATCCATCGTGCAGGCTTGTATATGTGGTTCTATGTAGATTGTGTTTCAAAGGTGGAGCTTGTTTACAACTATGAACATTCTCCGATGTGCTTTTTGGACCTTCATTCCCAGAGCGAGAGCAGTGCCGAGGCTCTAGAAATGCCATGGATATTCTAAGCAGTCAGTGGCATTTCCCCGGTACTGTTCCCTTGGTGCCGCTCCTTGAAATGTCCAAAGGGATTATCATGTGTCTTGTGGCGGGTCCTAGCATTGTGAAAGGAAGCTGCTGCACCTGGCTCAGAGGATTTCGGATGTGGTGGGAGGAGGAGTAATACTACGACTATAAATTGTATCACAGCATATCGGTTCCATCTTGAGAGTGGGGTTGGGGGGTTATGAAGGGGGGCTTTTATTGTACTTTTATACATTGTACCCTTGAAACTAATTCAATTTTTAAAAATTAATTAATTTATTTGGGGCTGCATTGGGTCTTTGTTGCTGCTAGCGGGCATTCTCTAGTTGCAGTGAGCGGGGGCTCCTCTTGGCTGTGGTGCACGGGCTTCTCATTGCAGTGGCTTCTCTTGTTGTGGAGCATGGTCTCTAGGCACGCAGGCTTCCGTAGTTGTGGCACGTGGGCTCGGTTGATGTGGCACACGGGCTCTAGAGCGCAGGCTCCGTAGTTGTGGCGCGTGGGCTTAGTTACTCCGTGGCACGTGGGATCTTCCCAGACCAGGGCTCGAACCCATGACCCCTGCATTCGCAGGCATATTCTTAACCACTGCTCCACCAGGGAAGCCCGATAATTCAGTTTTTTATAAAGAGAAGATTCCTAATATTATTCCAAAATTTTAAAAATATGTAGTTGGATAACTCTATGAAAAATTAACTGATATATTCTTTTATTATTTCTCTTTGCTCCCTGGATTTTTTTCCCCATCCAGTCAGCTAGGCACTGTGAGTTCACTGCATTAGGAAGGTAAAGACTCAGCAGAAATGACGGAGAGAAACAGAAAATTCTCAGCTTTGGAATGTTCACAACAGAGGCCACAGTAGAACAGGTGTGAATTCTGTGAACCAAAAATAAATGCCGTCTCAAATGCAAAAAAGTATTCTCTGCACTGGGAGGCAGGAGAGGGAGGGAGGGAAGGACTGAAGGAGAGAGATCAGTGTGGCCAGGGACATGGAGACTGTGCTTAAGGACGATATGCCCAGGAAGAGAATCAGAATCTGGAGAAGATTCAGCCTGCACGTGATCATTGCCTCCAGCCAGCACCCTCATCTCAGACGTTGGGAAATTCAGAGAGAGAGTGGGAGTACGTCAGGAGGGCCACGCGCATAGTCTGTGTGGCAGGGGTTGTGGCCGTTCCCTATTTGTGAGGAGTCCCCAGCAATTTGCAGGCCTCTTCTGGAAAATGCTGGCGGACGTCTCTAGTGCTTATGTGAAAGCTTGTTCACAGACCTTGAAAGATACAGATGTAGATGACAGATAGATGCATAGATAGAAAAATGTCATTAAATAAAAGCTCCAGGAAAGGTTTGGAAAATGACCTTTATTGCATAGGACGCTTCTATTGTCATATGATGTTAGACTGAGTGCCGGTCCCTTCATCCTCCTTCAGACCACGGCATTCTGTCTGCTACTCTCCCGAGGGTCCTTTCTTCTCCCTGGAAGGGATAAAACAAATGAGGTAGAACAGGAAGAGACAAGAAGCACTCCAAGCTCTGCTGGTCAGGGTTACCCTCCAGCATTGCCTTAATGCTCAGAGCCACACACACCACAGTGAGCTTGGCTCCAGATCAACTACCACGCAACGAAAGTTCTGGAACATTTCCATATCTCGGGGGACCTCATTTCCACGTGACTCTCTTTCATATTCCCCTTTGTCACAGAAGGCTAGGTCCAGTGGTCCGGGTGAGATCTCGGCTCAGGCCCAAGGCTCTCAGACCTCAAAGTTCTGGTCCTGCAAGGGCCCCTGTCCTCTCTTGAGACCACTCCTGGATCTCTCTGCCGAGAAGGAGCTGCTGGCAGTACGTCCTCTAAGAGTTGAGGTCCATCGTGCAGACCCTGAGAAAACTCCTAGGAAAAGGCTCCACCTTCTTGTTTACGTCAACAGAGGTCAATGCCTTTGTTAGTGCTGGGTGTGTCCCATTTGATGCAACTGCAGAGCCATTAGGTCAACCAGCACATGTGTGCGGCCCCTTCCCTTAGACTCCTCTGGGCCCTCGTGACATAGGCTCAGAAGACTGCCAGCCTCAAGCCTTACCTCTTCCAAGGGACGGCCACACCGTCTTCCAGGATCTTCTGTCCCATGAATCTCAGTTGCTGTTTGGAACTCAAAGGAGAGAAAAGACCCTGCCTGCGGGGTCTCTGTGGGCTGGGGCATTCCCCCGTGGGCTGCTCTCCCTCATTCTCCTTTTCTTCTTGCTTCTCTACCTCCTTCTCCTCCTCCTCCTCCTCCTCCTCCAACTCCTCCTCGTTCTCCTCCTCCTCCTCCTCGTCCTCTTCCTCAGGGGTGCTCTCGGATTCCACATTGCCCATCCGCTGGGCCATGGTGAGATGAAAGGCACGGCAGCTGAAGCCCTGCAGGACGCCGCCCTTCACGTGCTGCTGGAGGATCTCCAAGGTGGGGAAGACCCGGCAGCAGGCCATGCACCTGAAGCCGGTCTCCATGGTCAGCATCCAGTCCGCTGTCTTGGCGCTGGGTCTCTCCTCGACGGCAGGTGGCCCTGATGGGCTGCCTGGCTCTGCCCTTTCCTCATACTCTTTCTCCTCCCCAGTGGGCTCACTGTCAGACAGGAGGCTTTCGGTGGACACATCAGAAGAGGGGTCAGTGGCTACTGCACACACATCCTCAGGATGGGTCACTTCTTCTATCGTCAGCTGCTTTTCAGGCAACTCCAAGGGTTTCTTTGTCTTCCAGGAGACAGCGACACCCTTGTTCACTTGTACCTGCATGTAGTATATTTTCATGCCCCTTTCCTCTTTGTCTGGGTGCAGATAGTTCTTACAGGGTGAAGAGGGTGAGGAGGAGACACAGTGTGATGGGGAAGCGGTCTCTCCTTCTTCCTGATCCTGGGCTAGGGGTGGTCTAGGCTGGGCAGTGTCTCGATGAAATCTCTGGATTCCTGAAAAAGGAAATTAAAATCATAATAACATGCATGGGCCATGCCGGAAGCTGAGGGAGCAGGTGTGGTAGACGAGGGAGGGACATTGGCACGACATAGCAATGTCGTGAGCTTGGTGTCCGTTGGCCGTAGGACGGAGTGGTGTATGTGGTGTCATCTGTGGGCTTTTCATGTGCGTGGGGGGGTATACTGGAGCGGTGTCTGTATACAGGGGTGTGGAGTATGGTGGTGAGGGCTGTAGTATGTGAGGGATGCGGCTGGATGCGTGTACGATGAGGAGTGTGAGTTTGGGAATATCGGTGGTGCATTCCTTGTGGAATGGGGCTGTGGTGCAGGAGAGTACTGTGGAGCACGTGCTTGGGGTTGATGTGCACTGAGAAGGGCTGTGCCTGGAGGGCGCGTGTATGTGTGAGCTGTGTGCACCTGAGCTGGATGGTCCTGCTCTCAGGCTGGAGGTGTATGATGCAGAACTCTGTCCTTCTCTGGAAGCAAAGGCAAAGACAAAGCCTACATTTTCCTCTGAAGATGCTTAATCTGGTCCCTCTTCCCTCCACCTCAA
This sequence comes from Mesoplodon mirus, assembly GCF_964341445.2. Classification (NCBI taxonomy): domain Eukaryota; kingdom Metazoa; phylum Chordata; class Mammalia; order Artiodactyla; family Ziphiidae; genus Mesoplodon; species Mesoplodon mirus. The sequence continues at coordinate 354,405 of NW_028295795.1, forward strand.
GCCCAGACCTTTCCGGCCCCTGCTCCTTGACTTCCCCACCATGGTAGTAGCAGTATTCACACACACACACCCCCAGACTCAGCTGGCATCCACGCCCTCGGAACAGCTCAGCCATCCTGCCCAGGCTCCTCCACAGAGCCCTCATCACCTCTGAAGACCCTGGATTTCCTCTCAGCCTCCCTGGGATCTGTGTGCCTCCTGCTTCACAGCCAAGCACCCCGTCACCTGAGGAGCCCCACGCCCTTACCAGCGTAGCTGAGCTTGCGCAGAGTAGAAGTACAGAAGAAGTATTTAGAGGCAGAGGAGACCTCCACTGCCCCTGGGCTGCAGCCTTGGGCCACCACAGTGGATCCAAGCCGAGGGGGATCCTCTTGTGACTTCGAGATTCCTGAGGGAGGAATGAAAGGCTCAGGGTGGGTTCATCAGTCCTCTGTCCACAAATATTTACTGAGTGTGTGACACGTGTCAGGTGCAGTGAATACACACAGTTGAGAGTGTGGTTCCCAGTGGATCCTCCAGGATTTAATTCCAATCAATACTTATTCTCTCACTGTCTAGTTGGTAATGTAGGCCTCGGTGGTGACTGTGAGTGTGTGGGAAGAGTGAGTGATGTGTATCAGTTAAGTCTGTGGTAAGTGTGGGGTTGGCATGGGGAGCACAGTGCAGACGTGTCTATCTGTGTCTGTGGCCTTTGTGTGCATGGTTTCTGTTCACAAGTCAGGAATTCTGGGACATGTAACGTTTCCTCATTACATGGTGTGGCTTGTATTTATGGTGTGTGTTCATTCATTCATTCACCAAGATTCAGTAAGCAGCTACTCCTGTGTATCCGGCACTCTTCCATTGTTGTAGTCTTTGGTAACGCTGCACATTCTAGTAGGGGAAGACACACACTAAACAAAACTACAATAAATATATAATACATCAGCTGGTGGTAAGTATATAAGGGTTGCCAGACTTAGCGAACAAGAATACAAAGGCACCCAGTTACATTTCAGTTTCAGATAAACCCAGAATAATCTTTTAGTGTAAGTATTCCCATGCAGTATTTGGCCTGACTTAGTTTTAGTGTAAGTATAGCCCATACAATATGTGGGACATACGGATACTGAAAAATTACTTGTTGTTTATCTGGAATTCAAATTGAACTGGATAGCCCATATTTTCTCTGGCAATCCTGACATGGGTTACTGAGACTGTGGTTTACTGTGGTTTGTACAAAGCGGGTCTGGCATTACTCAAGAATGTGTTATAAGTGTGGTGTGTATGACACGTGACTGGTTCTTATAGAGGTATTTAGCGATGGCTGAAGTTAGCTGTGTTTGTGCAAGAGTTGAGGAGATACATGTATATAGTGTGTGTGTGTGTGTCCTATATATATAGTGTGTGTGTCTATATACATATCTCATCTCCAGCGTTTGGTGTTGGAGGAGAGGATTGTGATACAGGTGGGTTGTATGAGAACGTAGTATAGGAGGGATGCGTGTATATACCTCCATGTGCTGTGTGTGGTTTACTAAGGAAGTTATATGTGGGGTGTGTGATATTTTTGCTGCATCAGAGTGTACATGGGTGTATGAGTTACTGTCTCATAAAACACCCCTAACAAGAATTCTGTATACACTCTTACGTACACAGAGTGTCAGCCAGGTACAGGCAGGGTGACAAGAAATTTACCACGCAGACTTTATATCTGGTAAGCACTCTACCCCCATTCATCTCGCTCTTCTCTGCACTACCACACACACACACACACACACACACACACACACACACACTCACACACACACACACACACAGGAACATAGGGCAAAATATTCTGAATGGTCAGGGGCAGTCATTGCCTTCCCCAGCCTGTCCCAGCCACTGCCTGGAAATCTGCCTGCTGTCTAGAGCTCCATTCCCAGGGCCCATCCTACAGTCTCCAGGGCCCTGGGCCTGGTAGGAGCTACTGGGCTCTAATCTGGGGCAGAGGCCTCTAGCTGGAGCTCTGGGGTGACCACCCCTCTCCCAGGGCAAGCTACTCGCCTACATTTAATGCACGCAGGCACCACGTGGCCCGTGGCTCTCAGAGCTCCCCGCAGGACCCTGAGGCCATTTCTCACCCCCGCTCACGCGGTCTCAGTCTCTGGAAAACCCTTCCCTTCCCTTGATCTCCTTTGGGAAATTCTTCCTGTTGAAAGAATAAAACCTCCTTGATTTCAATATGACACCATCCCTAGACAAACAATCTTCTTTCAAATTACATTCCACTTGTCAAGATATTTTTCAACAGGGCCTTCAACTCATGGGGCTTCTCTTTCCACTTTGGTAAAAGAGGCCAAGCAACTCATGGGTCTCTCTCAGTATCCTTGCATCCTTCACATCCCCCACCTCATGACCCCAGGGAAAGATCCAAGAGCATAAGAGAGAAATCGGGGACTGAGAAAAGCTGCACCTCTAGGTCTGTGCAAGCAGGATGCAGCCTGCTGTGAGTCCGACAAAGCTCCAGGCCCGGCTGCCCCAGGAGAGAGTCCTCAGACCAGCGGAGCTGACCTCCCATCTCCCAGGGGGCATCTGGCCGTTCTGTGCCATCTCACACCACAGGGACCCTCCGGATAGATATGGCAGCATCAGTGAGACAAGGTCTCTCGCTCCCTGCTTCACAGGTGACACGTTCTCAGTCCCCCGCTTCCTAGAGAAGGTTCAGTTTGGCAGAAACCCATGTGCCCCAGACAAGTTGCCCCCCACATACCTCCTCCGTTCTCGGCAGTTTCCTGGGACTCTTCATTTTCCAGATGTTTCCTCTTTTGTCGCCGTTCCATCGTACCAACTAGAAGTCTCCCTTAGAAGATGCCTCAAGAGATGTCCAACTCCTCCTCTTCCCTACAGGTTGGCCCTTCTTGGCTCTTGGGCAATCCGTTGAAATGATTCAATACAAACAAAAATAGTCAAGTCTCCTAAATGGCTGAAAAACTTGTACCACTTGGTGAACCAGCAGTAGTGCCTAGTGCTCACCAGGGCTGTTATGTTTGCAAGGTTGCCAGGCTCACAGTGGAATTCTGTGACCTCAGTGATGACATCAGAGCATTCGGTGGACCTAGGTTGAGCACAGTGTCTGCAATAGCACAGGCCCCATTTTCAAGAACAATTCCTTTTTCCCAGCCGAAGCTTTCCCGTGAAAGGGAAAGGTTCCTACCATATCTATTATAAATTGTATCATACCATGTCTATTATAAAATTCACATTTTGATTGGAGATCTTTTAATGTCTTTTCTAGAGAGATTTAATATGAATGTTTTAAATGGTCTCCAGTTTCCCTGTGGATTATTGACATTTTAAACTCTGCACTTCAATTTTCCCTCAATACGTGTAATTTTGTCACGGCTATTTCTGTACTTAAAGATGAGGAACTATATAATTGATTTCTTCATTTTTTCCCCATCTCTTTCCAAGGTACTGCATTTGATTGTGTCTTGCGACTGAGTGAAAAATGCTAGTCCTTGAGTCAGGACATTGGGCCCTTTAGCAAGTAACTCAACCTATCTGGGCTTCAGCTTCTGTATGTGCGATCAAGAGGCTTGGACTAGCTGACTTTTCAAATGCTGTGTTTCTTTGATTCACTCTCACTTATTGATCTGCTCCTTAAGAAGAGGGTCCGTTCTCATAAAGTAACAACAGTCTTTTCCTAACTTGGGTTGGGCGGAGTTTAACTGTTCGTACTCAGTTTGTTAGTTATATTGCCTTCTACGTATGCTTAGCTCTAAATAATTTATACGGCTCTTGTGACAATTTTTAGATCTTCTTTTTTTCTTATTTTCTTTTATAGTTTCTAATTTGTTATCGCCAGTGTAGAGGAGCCTGATTGACTTTTAAAATTTATTGATCTTGTATGTGTGTGCCTTGTTGAACCGTCTTATTAGTTCCTGCTAGTTTATCTGTGGGTTCTTTTGGGTCTCCTAGATAAATGAGCATATTAAGTGTAAATAGTGTGTTCTTTGGATAAAGTTTATTTTCTTGCATCTCTATATATAGAAGCAATATGTTGAATTGATTTAAATATTTTAACACTTACATACCTGTTATCACAATCTAACATTGTTTATCTTATTTTCTTTCAATCAATATTATGTTTTCAAGATTTATCCACGTGAATCCATATAGATCTAGGTCTTTGATTTTTGACTGTTTCATATTATGTGATCACATGCATATAGCATCATTTATATTCCATTCAAGCATTATTGGACAATTGGATTGTTTCCCTCCCTTCTCTAGAACAAACAACATTTCCTAGAATATCCCTGAAGATGTGTGACAGTCGAGAAGGGCCAGGCTGCCCGAAGGATTGCTACTTGCTTTTAGCCACCTTCCAACAGGCCGTCTCCAGCCAGCAATTTGAAGCACAGCTGAAATGAGAACTGCCCCAAATGTGAAGATCTTAGGAGCTTCCTAGAAGGTGGGAGGTTAATGATAGGCATCCTGCTGGGATCCCAGGGGAGTCTGAGCTGGCCTGAAGCTCATCTTCCTCCTCCACCTCTCAAGAGAAATGTGGAGGAAAGAAGACTTCAAAAACTGTGAGCAGGCAGAGGGAGAGATATTGGGGGCCGAAGCTGTAACTGAGGTCTTGGAGTGGGCTGTGAGCACGCAGAGCCTCTCGAGAGCCAGGCTCTGCCTTCTGAGGACTTCTCCCCTAAGGCTGCTCATAATTCACGTGATACCAGCCATATAGAGCCGACTTGGCCCACACTGTCACAGAAAGCCTTATCAGAATCTCTTCTTCATACACTCTTGTGTCTGTTACTTGGTTATTGCCCTTGGTACTCCACTGATGTGAACCACAGTCGCCAGGGGATGGAGGACACTAGTGACCCATCTTGCTCTGTGGCCTCAGTCCACAGCTGGAGGGTAAGGGAAGAGGCCAAATGAAGGTCAAGAAGGAAAGATGGAGTTTGAAGAGAAGACCTGAGTTAAGGGTGTCTTCTCAAGTCTTGATGACTGAAATGTAGCTCCAGTACCTGAAGTCCTGCTTGTTCTCAAGGCTGACCGCGGGGCTGGGTGCACTCAGTGAAGGAACCGTATACACTTAGTATTTCCTTGCTTGCTCACACTTGCCCTCCTCTGATACACCCTCTGCAAGACTGATCTTCCCCTGAAACAACTTTCCACCTGCTACTGTCATCTCAGGAACATTTGCTTCACCTTCCTAGTGTCCCCCTAGAATGCCATTGCAGCCAATTCATAATTTGATAATCATGCTGCTTACCATATTCTCAGCAACTTCTGAGAAATTTTATTCACTTTATTCCATAGTCTTCACCCATCAATAATCTTCCTTAACTTCCTAGCTGCAGGTTAACCCATTCAGAATCATTTCTTTTGCTTTCTCTTCTTTGGCAAATCCTTTCTATCTTTTAAGGTCTTTTTCTTGTCTCTCTACCATCTTGCCTTCCTGAACTTCTTTTTTTTTCGTTTAAGTAACCTTTCAATCTCCTTCCCCAATTTCCTCATACACATTGAGAGTTTATTCCTCACACGTTAGACAGCGGTTTATGAATGGCCAGGCATAATGGACTCAGAATGAGTTGGCACCCCCGAGGTACCTGTCTTGCTGGGGAGCCACAGGTGAAGGGCTGTCTGCTGGACACATGTTTGCATGGAGTCAGGCTGAGTGGCCTCAGGGTGTTTGCTCTGCACTTGTGTGTGTTTCTCCCTAGTTGGTTTCCTTGTCCAGCCACCTGTGACCTCCCTCCATCCAGCCCAGGGAATCCTTCTCATCACAGGGGTAGGATGTTTGTCTCATTTTCCATCACATCCTTTCCCCAAAGTTTGGCTGCGAGTTGTTCCCATTCCAAAGACCTTTCCTCTTTGAAGAGAAAAGAGAAAATCTTGTCTCTCCTTTTCTCTCACTTCACTTCTGCTCTATTATCTCCTCCGTCCAGAATGGCCCACTGACTCAGATGGGTGTAGATCCAAAGATGGCAAGAAATGCCAGCAATTCTGAGATAATAATACGGATGGATCAGGAAAACTTGAAAACCTTTATCCCGCCACATTAAAAAAAATTGCTCTTCCAGTGTATTCAGAGTCTCAGTGTAGAAACACAAATGATAGAGAAATTGAATGACACTCAAGTTTTTCTTTCCTCCTTTCCTGATTTATTCTAATCCTCCAAGTTAACATGATGAACTCTTTGTTGTGTAAAGTTTCAGACATTTTCTACCCATGCACACTTTTCTTCTTTTCACATTAGAGTGTGAACTAGGTCACTTTCAACATGCTGTGATTCTGTGATTCACTGTCTCCCACCGAGTCATCCACGGATAATGTCATCTGTTTCACGGAGAACTATTTCCAATAGCTAATAGCCAATGTCTGTGGAGTGCTTACTCTGTGTCGGTTTCTTGTAACTACTTTACAGATCATTTGTACAGCGTACCCATGGACCAGGTACAATTATGACCCCCAAGTGACAGATAAGTGCAGATAAGTACAAATAAATACAGAGGCCAAGTGACTTGCCCAAGACACTGGAGCAAATCAAAATCCATGCCTCTGTAATCATTTTGCTCTATTGCCTCTGTCTGGGAGGCTTGATGATTTGGCAACTAAAACCTTAAATATCATGTTCCATTTTTATATCTGTGACACAAGCGTGGGGCTGTGATACAGGGTAACTAACCTGACTACTTTTGAAAACCCTTATGCACCTGGATGAAAGTAAGCCAGGGACTGCAAGCCATAGATTTAAGGTTTCCTACCAACTTTTAAAAATAGCTTCTTGAATGCAATTTATGTAGTGTCAAGTCTAGGATGTAGTCCAAATAGTAACAGAAAAATGGAGATATGTAGAAAAATACTTAAAGTTGACAAGTATTGGGAGTGTAGTATTTTTGGGGCCAGCGTGTAGACCACAGGAAAACTTGCTGTTTCCATCCCAAAGGGAAGAGCCCTACGTTGCAACTGCCAAGGTCCCTGGGACAGCAAGTGTGCTCACTGCTTAGTAAAGAAGCATCCTCAGTTTGATAGAATCATATGGGAGCCTTACATTTGGTTAGCAGTTCTACATTCTTGATGTAATAATATTTTCAGGGTGTGGGAGGGTATCAAGCTCTGAAAATACCCTTGGAGAGATCTGCTTATTAAGTTTGGCTTTTTCAGTCTCCCTACTACTTCTTTACTAAACACCAGGCGGTTTCCTTCACTTTTCAGAACCATATTGTTTTTCCCTTCTCTAATGAACTTTGAAATACTTTTGGATGAGCTATTAAGATTGGGAAAAAATAAACATCTCTTTAAAATAAGGAAGATAATAACAATGACAAGTAGAAAAAGCTCTAAAACAGAGAATATCCTCCATTCTAGCCACTGACTGGGAGTGGAAGGTTCGTGCTCGCTGTCCAGGACGTAGAAATAAAAGCTGAGGAGGCGCTGAGGCGTCTCCTGGATCTCTATGAGCCTCCATCATTTCTGCTGAGTAGGGTTGACAGATAAAATATAGACTGTTTAGTTAAATATGAATGTTTGAAAAACAACGAGTACATTTTGAAGATAAGTATGCCCCAAATAGTTCATAGGATCTACTTATACTAAAAATAATGACTTATTATTCATGTGAAGTTCAAGTTTAACTGGGTATCCTGTATTTTTATGTCCTAAATCTGACAGCCCTACTGATGATCCACAATGGAGGCAGTTGAGGAACGGTACATGCTGGCTCTCGGACAGTCAGAAATGGCTTCAGCAGATCCAGGTACAGTATGAAATTCTTTTTGGATGTAGCTCAGAAGCCATGGCCAGCCCTTGACTGCAAGTACTGCCTCGGGTTTCCCTGAGGTGGGGTAAACCTTCCTCTTAATGGCCTTTTGGTAAGTCTGGAAGACCATATCCAAGGGGAGCCCCAAAGTCAGTTTCATCCTCACAACCATGTTTCCAATTCCTGGAATTGGCTGCATGTGACTCACAAGAGCTGTGGAGGTTTGTGGAAGTTGGGAGTGTCATAGCTTGAACCCTTTGTAGGTAAAGTTTTGCTGTTGTGAGAGTTTTAACAGGAGCAATGTGAAAGACTCCAAGTCCCCAGGTAGATAGAAATAATCCTGTTCTACCTGTGTGTATGTGACAAGTCTCTAATAGTTCAGAGAGCAAGTATCTGGTCTTAGAAAGACTGATCCAAGCTTGGATGTTTCTGGTGACAAGGCAAGGTCCTGAGTTTCAAGTTCACCTTTTATGGTTGAGGAGACAATAAGGTGGTCAGAAGGGAAATCATGGAGGAGACCTTGGCTTCATCCATCGTGCAGGCTTGTATATGTGGTTCTATGTAGATTGTGTTTCAAAGGTGGAGCTTGTTTACAACTATGAACATTCTCCGATGTGCTTTTTGGACCTTCATTCCCAGAGCGAGAGCAGTGCCGAGGCTCTAGAAATGCCATGGATATTCTAAGCAGTCAGTGGCATTTCCCCGGTACTGTTCCCTTGGTGCCGCTCCTTGAAATGTCCAAAGGGATTATCATGTGTCTTGTGGCGGGTCCTAGCATTGTGAAAGGAAGCTGCTGCACCTGGCTCAGAGGATTTCGGATGTGGTGGGAGGAGGAGTAATACTACGACTATAAATTGTATCACAGCATATCGGTTCCATCTTGAGAGTGGGGTTGGGGGGTTATGAAGGGGGGCTTTTATTGTACTTTTATACATTGTACCCTTGAAACTAATTCAATTTTTAAAAATTAATTAATTTATTTGGGGCTGCATTGGGTCTTTGTTGCTGCTAGCGGGCATTCTCTAGTTGCAGTGAGCGGGGGCTCCTCTTGGCTGTGGTGCACGGGCTTCTCATTGCAGTGGCTTCTCTTGTTGTGGAGCATGGTCTCTAGGCACGCAGGCTTCCGTAGTTGTGGCACGTGGGCTCGGTTGATGTGGCACACGGGCTCTAGAGCGCAGGCTCCGTAGTTGTGGCGCGTGGGCTTAGTTACTCCGTGGCACGTGGGATCTTCCCAGACCAGGGCTCGAACCCATGACCCCTGCATTCGCAGGCATATTCTTAACCACTGCTCCACCAGGGAAGCCCGATAATTCAGTTTTTTATAAAGAGAAGATTCCTAATATTATTCCAAAATTTTAAAAATATGTAGTTGGATAACTCTATGAAAAATTAACTGATATATTCTTTTATTATTTCTCTTTGCTCCCTGGATTTTTTTCCCCATCCAGTCAGCTAGGCACTGTGAGTTCACTGCATTAGGAAGGTAAAGACTCAGCAGAAATGACGGAGAGAAACAGAAAATTCTCAGCTTTGGAATGTTCACAACAGAGGCCACAGTAGAACAGGTGTGAATTCTGTGAACCAAAAATAAATGCCGTCTCAAATGCAAAAAAGTATTCTCTGCACTGGGAGGCAGGAGAGGGAGGGAGGGAAGGACTGAAGGAGAGAGATCAGTGTGGCCAGGGACATGGAGACTGTGCTTAAGGACGATATGCCCAGGAAGAGAATCAGAATCTGGAGAAGATTCAGCCTGCACGTGATCATTGCCTCCAGCCAGCACCCTCATCTCAGACGTTGGGAAATTCAGAGAGAGAGTGGGAGTACGTCAGGAGGGCCACGCGCATAGTCTGTGTGGCAGGGGTTGTGGCCGTTCCCTATTTGTGAGGAGTCCCCAGCAATTTGCAGGCCTCTTCTGGAAAATGCTGGCGGACGTCTCTAGTGCTTATGTGAAAGCTTGTTCACAGACCTTGAAAGATACAGATGTAGATGACAGATAGATGCATAGATAGAAAAATGTCATTAAATAAAAGCTCCAGGAAAGGTTTGGAAAATGACCTTTATTGCATAGGACGCTTCTATTGTCATATGATGTTAGACTGAGTGCCGGTCCCTTCATCCTCCTTCAGACCACGGCATTCTGTCTGCTACTCTCCCGAGGGTCCTTTCTTCTCCCTGGAAGGGATAAAACAAATGAGGTAGAACAGGAAGAGACAAGAAGCACTCCAAGCTCTGCTGGTCAGGGTTACCCTCCAGCATTGCCTTAATGCTCAGAGCCACACACACCACAGTGAGCTTGGCTCCAGATCAACTACCACGCAACGAAAGTTCTGGAACATTTCCATATCTCGGGGGACCTCATTTCCACGTGACTCTCTTTCATATTCCCCTTTGTCACAGAAGGCTAGGTCCAGTGGTCCGGGTGAGATCTCGGCTCAGGCCCAAGGCTCTCAGACCTCAAAGTTCTGGTCCTGCAAGGGCCCCTGTCCTCTCTTGAGACCACTCCTGGATCTCTCTGCCGAGAAGGAGCTGCTGGCAGTACGTCCTCTAAGAGTTGAGGTCCATCGTGCAGACCCTGAGAAAACTCCTAGGAAAAGGCTCCACCTTCTTGTTTACGTCAACAGAGGTCAATGCCTTTGTTAGTGCTGGGTGTGTCCCATTTGATGCAACTGCAGAGCCATTAGGTCAACCAGCACATGTGTGCGGCCCCTTCCCTTAGACTCCTCTGGGCCCTCGTGACATAGGCTCAGAAGACTGCCAGCCTCAAGCCTTACCTCTTCCAAGGGACGGCCACACCGTCTTCCAGGATCTTCTGTCCCATGAATCTCAGTTGCTGTTTGGAACTCAAAGGAGAGAAAAGACCCTGCCTGCGGGGTCTCTGTGGGCTGGGGCATTCCCCCGTGGGCTGCTCTCCCTCATTCTCCTTTTCTTCTTGCTTCTCTACCTCCTTCTCCTCCTCCTCCTCCTCCTCCTCCAACTCCTCCTCGTTCTCCTCCTCCTCCTCCTCGTCCTCTTCCTCAGGGGTGCTCTCGGATTCCACATTGCCCATCCGCTGGGCCATGGTGAGATGAAAGGCACGGCAGCTGAAGCCCTGCAGGACGCCGCCCTTCACGTGCTGCTGGAGGATCTCCAAGGTGGGGAAGACCCGGCAGCAGGCCATGCACCTGAAGCCGGTCTCCATGGTCAGCATCCAGTCCGCTGTCTTGGCGCTGGGTCTCTCCTCGACGGCAGGTGGCCCTGATGGGCTGCCTGGCTCTGCCCTTTCCTCATACTCTTTCTCCTCCCCAGTGGGCTCACTGTCAGACAGGAGGCTTTCGGTGGACACATCAGAAGAGGGGTCAGTGGCTACTGCACACACATCCTCAGGATGGGTCACTTCTTCTATCGTCAGCTGCTTTTCAGGCAACTCCAAGGGTTTCTTTGTCTTCCAGGAGACAGCGACACCCTTGTTCACTTGTACCTGCATGTAGTATATTTTCATGCCCCTTTCCTCTTTGTCTGGGTGCAGATAGTTCTTACAGGGTGAAGAGGGTGAGGAGGAGACACAGTGTGATGGGGAAGCGGTCTCTCCTTCTTCCTGATCCTGGGCTAGGGGTGGTCTAGGCTGGGCAGTGTCTCGATGAAATCTCTGGATTCCTGAAAAAGGAAATTAAAATCATAATAACATGCATGGGCCATGCCGGAAGCTGAGGGAGCAGGTGTGGTAGACGAGGGAGGGACATTGGCACGACATAGCAATGTCGTGAGCTTGGTGTCCGTTGGCCGTAGGACGGAGTGGTGTATGTGGTGTCATCTGTGGGCTTTTCATGTGCGTGGGGGGGTATACTGGAGCGGTGTCTGTATACAGGGGTGTGGAGTATGGTGGTGAGGGCTGTAGTATGTGAGGGATGCGGCTGGATGCGTGTACGATGAGGAGTGTGAGTTTGGGAATATCGGTGGTGCATTCCTTGTGGAATGGGGCTGTGGTGCAGGAGAGTACTGTGGAGCACGTGCTTGGGGTTGATGTGCACTGAGAAGGGCTGTGCCTGGAGGGCGCGTGTATGTGTGAGCTGTGTGCACCTGAGCTGGATGGTCCTGCTCTCAGGCTGGAGGTGTATGATGCAGAACTCTGTCCTTCTCTGGAAGCAAAGGCAAAGACAAAGCCTACATTTTCCTCTGAAGATGCTTAATCTGGTCCCTCTTCCCTCCACCTCAAGCCCAGACCTTTCCGGCCCCTGCTCCTTGACTTCCCCACCATGGTAGTAGCAGTATTCACACACACACACCCCCAGACTCAGCTGGCATCCACGCCCTCGGAACAGCTCAGCCATCCTGCCCAGGCTCCTCCACAGAGCCCTCATCACCTCTGAAGACCCTGGATTTCCTCTCAGCCTCCCTGGGATCTGTGTGCCTCCTGCTTCACAGCCAAGCACCCCGTCACCTGAGGAGCCCCACGCCCTTACCAGCGTAGCTGAGCTTGCGCAGAGTAGAAGTACAGAAGAAGTATTTAGAGGCAGAGGAGACCTCCACTGCCCCTGGGCTGCAGCCTTGGGCCACCACAGTGGATCCAAGCCGAGGGGGATCCTCTTGTGACTTCGAGATTCCTGAGGGAGGAATGAAAGGCTCAGGGTGGGTTCATCAGTCCTCTGTCCACAAATATTTACTGAGTGTGTGACACGTGTCAGGTGCAGTGAATACACACAGTTGAGAGTGTGGTTCCCAGTGGATCCTCCAGGATTTAATTCCAATCAATACTTATTCTCTCACTGTCTAGTTGGTAATGTAGGCCTCGGTGGTGACTGTGAGTGTGTGGGAAGAGTGAGTGATGTGTATCAGTTAAGTCTGTGGTAAGTGTGGGGTTGGCATGGGGAGCACAGTGCAGACGTGTCTATCTGTGTCTGTGGCCTTTGTGTGCATGGTTTCTGTTCACAAGTCAGGAATTCTGGGACATGTAACGTTTCCTCATTACATGGTGTGGCTTGTATTTATGGTGTGTGTTCATTCATTCATTCACCAAGATTCAGTAAGCAGCTACTCCTGTGTATCCGGCACTCTTCCATTGTTGTAGTCTTTGGTAACGCTGCACATTCTAGTAGGGGAAGACACACACTAAACAAAACTACAATAAATATATAATACATCAGCTGGTGGTAAGTATATAAGGGTTGCCAGACTTAGCGAACAAGAATACAAAGGCACCCAGTTACATTTCAGTTTCAGATAAACCCAGAATAATCTTTTAGTGTAAGTATTCCCATGCAGTATTTGGCCTGACTTAGTTTTAGTGTAAGTATAGCCCATACAATATGTGGGACATACGGATACTGAAAAATTACTTGTTGTTTATCTGGAATTCAAATTGAACTGGATAGCCCATATTTTCTCTGGCAATCCTGACATGGGTTACTGAGACTGTGGTTTACTGTGGTTTGTACAAAGCGGGTCTGGCATTACTCAAGAATGTGTTATAAGTGTGGTGTGTATGACACGTGACTGGTTCTTATAGAGGTATTTAGCGATGGCTGAAGTTAGCTGTGTTTGTGCAAGAGTTGAGGAGATACATGTATATAGTGTGTGTGTGTGTGTCCTATATATATAGTGTGTGTGTCTATATACATATCTCATCTCCAGCGTTTGGTGTTGGAGGAGAGGATTGTGATACAGGTGGGTTGTATGAGAACGTAGTATAGGAGGGATGCGTGTATATACCTCCATGTGCTGTGTGTGGTTTACTAAGGAAGTTATATGTGGGGTGTGTGATATTTTTGCTGCATCAGAGTGTACATGGGTGTATGAGTTACTGTCTCATAAAACACCCCTAACAAGAATTCTGTATACACTCTTACGTACACAGAGTGTCAGCCAGGTACAGGCAGGGTGACAAGAAATTTACCACGCAGACTTTATATCTGGTAAGCACTCTACCCCCATTCATCTCGCTCTTCTCTGCACTACCACACACACACACACACACACACACACACACACACACACTCACACACACACACACACACAGGAACATAGGGCAAAATATTCTGAATGGTCAGGGGCAGTCATTGCCTTCCCCAGCCTGTCCCAGCCACTGCCTGGAAATCTGCCTGCTGTCTAGAGCTCCATTCCCAGGGCCCATCCTACAGTCTCCAGGGCCCTGGGCCTGGTAGGAGCTACTGGGCTCTAATCTGGGGCAGAGGCCTCTAGCTGGAGCTCTGGGGTGACCACCCCTCTCCCAGGGCAAGCTACTCGCCTACATTTAATGCACGCAGGCACCACGTGGCCCGTGGCTCTCAGAGCTCCCCGCAGGACCCTGAGGCCATTTCTCACCCCCGCTCACGCGGTCTCAGTCTCTGGAAAACCCTTCCCTTCCCTTGATCTCCTTTGGGAAATTCTTCCTGTTGAAAGAATAAAACCTCCTTGATTTCAATATGACACCATCCCTAGACAAACAATCTTCTTTCAAATTACATTCCACTTGTCAAGATATTTTTCAACAGGGCCTTCAACTCATGGGGCTTCTCTTTCCACTTTGGTAAAAGAGGCCAAGCAACTCATGGGTCTCTCTCAGTATCCTTGCATCCTTCACATCCCCCACCTCATGACCCCAGGGAAAGATCCAAGAGCATAAGAGAGAAATCGGGGACTGAGAAAAGCTGCACCTCTAGGTCTGTGCAAGCAGGATGCAGCCTGCTGTGAGTCCGACAAAGCTCCAGGCCCGGCTGCCCCAGGAGAGAGTCCTCAGACCAGCGGAGCTGACCTCCCATCTCCCAGGGGGCATCTGGCCGTTCTGTGCCATCTCACACCACAGGGACCCTCCGGATAGATATGGCAGCATCAGTGAGACAAGGTCTCTCGCTCCCTGCTTCACAGGTGACACGTTCTCAGTCCCCCGCTTCCTAGAGAAGGTTCAGTTTGGCAGAAACCCATGTGCCCCAGACAAGTTGCCCCCCACATACCTCCTCCGTTCTCGGCAGTTTCCTGGGACTCTTCATTTTCCAGATGTTTCCTCTTTTGTCGCCGTTCCATCGTACCAACTAGAAGTCTCCCTTAGAAGATGCCTCAAGAGATGTCCAACTCCTCCTCTTCCCTACAGGTTGGCCCTTCTTGGCTCTTGGGCAATCCGTTGAAATGATTCAATACAAACAAAAATAGTCAAGTCTCCTAAATGGCTGAAAAACTTGTACCACTTGGTGAACCAGCAGTAGTGCCTAGTGCTCACCAGGGCTGTTATGTTTGCAAGGTTGCCAGGCTCACAGTGGAATTCTGTGACCTCAGTGATGACATCAGAGCATTCGGTGGACCTAGGTTGAGCACAGTGTCTGCAATAGCACAGGCCCCATTTTCAAGAACAATTCCTTTTTCCCAGCCGAAGCTTTCCCGTGAAAGGGAAAGGTTCCTACCATATCTATTATAAATTGTATCATACCATGTCTATTATAAAATTCACATTTTGATTGGAGATCTTTTAATGTCTTTTCTAGAGAGATTTAATATGAATGTTTTAAATGGTCTCCAGTTTCCCTGTGGATTATTGACATTTTAAACTCTGCACTTCAATTTTCCCTCAATACGTGTAATTTTGTCACGGCTATTTCTGTACTTAAAGATGAGGAACTATATAATTGATTTCTTCATTTTTTCCCCATCTCTTTCCAAGGTACTGCATTTGATTGTGTCTTGCGACTGAGTGAAAAATGCTAGTCCTTGAGTCAGGACATTGGGCCCTTTAGCAAGTAACTCAACCTATCTGGGCTTCAGCTTCTGTATGTGCGATCAAGAGGCTTGGACTAGCTGACTTTTCAAATGCTGTGTTTCTTTGATTCACTCTCACTTATTGATCTGCTCCTTAAGAAGAGGGTCCGTTCTCATAAAGTAACAACAGTCTTTTCCTAACTTGGGTTGGGCGGAGTTTAACTGTTCGTACTCAGTTTGTTAGTTATATTGCCTTCTACGTATGCTTAGCTCTAAATAATTTATACGGCTCTTGTGACAATTTTTAGATCTTCTTTTTTTCTTATTTTCTTTTATAGTTTCTAATTTGTTATCGCCAGTGTAGAGGAGCCTGATTGACTTTTAAAATTTATTGATCTTGTATGTGTGTGCCTTGTTGAACCGTCTTATTAGTTCCTGCTAGTTTATCTGTGGGTTCTTTTGGGTCTCCTAGATAAATGAGCATATTAAGTGTAAATAGTGTGTTCTTTGGATAAAGTTTATTTTCTTGCATCTCTATATATAGAAGCAATATGTTGAATTGATTTAAATATTTTAACACTTACATACCTGTTATCACAATCTAACATTGTTTATCTTATTTTCTTTCAATCAATATTATGTTTTCAAGATTTATCCACGTGAATCCATATAGATCTAGGTCTTTGATTTTTGACTGTTTCATATTATGTGATCACATGCATATAGCATCATTTATATTCCATTCAAGCATTATTGGACAATTGGATTGTTTCCCTCCCTTCTCTAGAACAAACAACATTTCCTAGAATATCCCTGAAGATGTGTGACAGTCGAGAAGGGCCAGGCTGCCCGAAGGATTGCTACTTGCTTTTAGCCACCTTCCAACAGGCCGTCTCCAGCCAGCAATTTGAAGCACAGCTGAAATGAGAACTGCCCCAAATGTGAAGATCTTAGGAGCTTCCTAGAAGGTGGGAGGTTAATGATAGGCATCCTGCTGGGATCCCAGGGGAGTCTGAGCTGGCCTGAAGCTCATCTTCCTCCTCCACCTCTCAAGAGAAATGTGGAGGAAAGAAGACTTCAAAAACTGTGAGCAGGCAGAGGGAGAGATATTGGGGGCCGAAGCTGTAACTGAGGTCTTGGAGTGGGCTGTGAGCACGCAGAGCCTCTCGAGAGCCAGGCTCTGCCTTCTGAGGACTTCTCCCCTAAGGCTGCTCATAATTCACGTGATACCAGCCATATAGAGCCGACTTGGCCCACACTGTCACAGAAAGCCTTATCAGAATCTCTTCTTCATACACTCTTGTGTCTGTTACTTGGTTATTGCCCTTGGTACTCCACTGATGTGAACCACAGTCGCCAGGGGATGGAGGACACTAGTGACCCATCTTGCTCTGTGGCCTCAGTCCACAGCTGGAGGGTAAGGGAAGAGGCCAAATGAAGGTCAAGAAGGAAAGATGGAGTTTGAAGAGAAGACCTGAGTTAAGGGTGTCTTCTCAAGTCTTGATGACTGAAATGTAGCTCCAGTACCTGAAGTCCTGCTTGTTCTCAAGGCTGACCGCGGGGCTGGGTGCACTCAGTGAAGGAACCGTATACACTTAGTATTTCCTTGCTTGCTCACACTTGCCCTCCTCTGATACACCCTCTGCAAGACTGATCTTCCCCTGAAACAACTTTCCACCTGCTACTGTCATCTCAGGAACATTTGCTTCACCTTCCTAGTGTCCCCCTAGAATGCCATTGCAGCCAATTCATAATTTGATAATCATGCTGCTTACCATATTCTCAGCAACTTCTGAGAAATTTTATTCACTTTATTCCATAGTCTTCACCCATCAATAATCTTCCTTAACTTCCTAGCTGCAGGTTAACCCATTCAGAATCATTTCTTTTGCTTTCTCTTCTTTGGCAAATCCTTTCTATCTTTTAAGGTCTTTTTCTTGTCTCTCTACCATCTTGCCTTCCTGAACTTCTTTTTTTTTCGTTTAAGTAACCTTTCAATCTCCTTCCCCAATTTCCTCATACACATTGAGAGTTTATTCCTCACACGTTAGACAGCGGTTTATGAATGGCCAGGCATAATGGACTCAGAATGAGTTGGCACCCCCGAGGTACCTGTCTTGCTGGGGAGCCACAGGTGAAGGGCTGTCTGCTGGACACATGTTTGCATGGAGTCAGGCTGAGTGGCCTCAGGGTGTTTGCTCTGCACTTGTGTGTGTTTCTCCCTAGTTGGTTTCCTTGTCCAGCCACCTGTGACCTCCCTCCATCCAGCCCAGGGAATCCTTCTCATCACAGGGGTAGGATGTTTGTCTCATTTTCCATCACATCCTTTCCCCAAAGTTTGGCTGCGAGTTGTTCCCATTCCAAAGACCTTTCCTCTTTGAAGAGAAAAGAGAAAATCTTGTCTCTCCTTTTCTCTCACTTCACTTCTGCTCTATTATCTCCTCCGTCCAGAATGGCCCACTGACTCAGATGGGTGTAGATCCAAAGATGGCAAGAAATGCCAGCAATTCTGAGATAATAATACGGATGGATCAGGAAAACTTGAAAACCTTTATCCCGCCACATTAAAAAAAATTGCTCTTCCAGTGTATTCAGAGTCTCAGTGTAGAAACACAAATGATAGAGAAATTGAATGACACTCAAGTTTTTCTTTCCTCCTTTCCTGATTTATTCTAATCCTCCAAGTTAACATGATGAACTCTTTGTTGTGTAAAGTTTCAGACATTTTCTACCCATGCACACTTTTCTTCTTTTCACATTAGAGTGTGAACTAGGTCACTTTCAACATGCTGTGATTCTGTGATTCACTGTCTCCCACCGAGTCATCCACGGATAATGTCATCTGTTTCACGGAGAACTATTTCCAATAGCTAATAGCCAATGTCTGTGGAGTGCTTACTCTGTGTCGGTTTCTTGTAACTACTTTACAGATCATTTGTACAGCGTACCCATGGACCAGGTACAATTATGACCCCCAAGTGACAGATAAGTGCAGATAAGTACAAATAAATACAGAGGCCAAGTGACTTGCCCAAGACACTGGAGCAAATCAAAATCCATGCCTCTGTAATCATTTTGCTCTATTGCCTCTGTCTGGGAGGCTTGATGATTTGGCAACTAAAACCTTAAATATCATGTTCCATTTTTATATCTGTGACACAAGCGTGGGGCTGTGATACAGGGTAACTAACCTGACTACTTTTGAAAACCCTTATGCACCTGGATGAAAGTAAGCCAGGGACTGCAAGCCATAGATTTAAGGTTTCCTACCAACTTTTAAAAATAGCTTCTTGAATGCAATTTATGTAGTGTCAAGTCTAGGATGTAGTCCAAATAGTAACAGAAAAATGGAGATATGTAGAAAAATACTTAAAGTTGACAAGTATTGGGAGTGTAGTATTTTTGGGGCCAGCGTGTAGACCACAGGAAAACTTGCTGTTTCCATCCCAAAGGGAAGAGCCCTACGTTGCAACTGCCAAGGTCCCTGGGACAGCAAGTGTGCTCACTGCTTAGTAAAGAAGCATCCTCAGTTTGATAGAATCATATGGGAGCCTTACATTTGGTTAGCAGTTCTACATTCTTGATGTAATAATATTTTCAGGGTGTGGGAGTGTATCAAGCTCTGAAAATACCCTTGGAGAGATCTGCTTATTAAGTTTGGCTTTTTCAGTCTCCCTACTACTTCTTTACTAAACACCAGGCGGTTTCCTTCACTTTTCAGAACCATATTGTTTTTCCCTTCTCTAATGAACTTTGAAATACTTTTGGATGAGCTATTAAGATTGGGAAAAAATAAACATCTCTTTAAAATAAGGAAGATAATAACAATGACAAGTAGAAAAAGCTCTAAAACAGAGAATATCCTCCATTCTAGCCACTGACTGGGAGTGGAAGGTTCGTGCTCGCTGTCCAGGACGTAGAAATAAAAGCTGAGGAGGCGCTGAGGCGTCTCCTGGATCTCTATGAGCCTCCATCATTTCTGCTGAGTAGGGTTGACAGATAAAATATAGACTGTTTAGTTAAATATGAATGTTTGAAAAACAACGAGTACATTTTGAAGATAAGTATGCCCCAAATAGTTCATAGGATCTACTTATACTGAAAATAATGACTTATTATTCATGTGAAGTTCAAGTTTAACTGGGTATCCTGTATTTTTATGTCCTAAATCTGACAGCCCTACTGATGATCCACAATGGAGGCAGTTGAGGAACGGTACAGGCTGGCTCTCGGACAGTCAGAAATGGCTTCAGCAGATCCAGGTACAGTATGAAATTCTTTTTGGATGTAGCTCAGAAGCCATGGCCAGCCCTTGACTGCAAGTACTGCCTCGGGTTTCCCTGAGGTGGGGTAAACCTTCCTCCTAATGGCCTTTTGGTAAGTCTGGAAGACCATATCCAAGGGGAGCCCCAAAGTCAGTTTCATCCTCACAACCATGTTTCCAATTCCTGGAATTGGCTGCATGTGACTCACAAGAGCTGAGTAGGTTTGTGGAAGTTGGGAGTGTCATAGCTTGAACCCTTTGTAGGTAAAGTTTTGCTGTTGTGAGAGTTTTAACAGGAGCAATGTGAAAGACTCCAAGTCCCCAGGTAGATAGAAATAATCCTGTTCTACCTGTGTGTATGTGACAAGTCTCTAATAGTTCAGAGAGCAAGTATCTGGTCTTAGAAAGACTGATCCAAGCTTGGATGTTTCTGGTGACAAGGCAAGGTCCTGAGTTTCAAGTTCACCTTTTATGGTTGAGGAGACAATAAGGTGGTCAGAAGGGAAATCATGGAGGAGACCTTGGCTTCATCCATCGTGCAGGCTTGTATATGTGGTTCTATGTAGATTGTGTTTCAAAGGTGGAGCTTGTTTACAACTATGAACATTCTCCGATGTGCTTTTTGGACCTTCATTCCCAGAGCGAGAGCAGTGCCGAGGCTCTAGAAATGCCATGGATATTCTGAGCTGTCAGTGGCATTTCCCCGGTACTGTTCCCTTGGTGCCACTCCTTGAAATATCCAAAGGGATTATCATGTGTCTTGTGGCGGGTCCTAGCATTGTGAAAGGAAGCTGCTGCACCTGGCTCAGAGGATTTCGGATGTGGTGGGAGGAGGAGGAGTACTACGACTATAAATTGTATCACAGCATATCGGTTCCATCTTGAGAGTGGGGTTGGGGGGTTATGAAGGGGGGCTTTTATTGTACTTTTATACATTGTACCCTTGAAACTAATTCAATTTTTAAAAATTAATTAATTTATTTGGGGCTGCATTGGGTCTTTGTTGCTGCTAGCGGGCGTTCTCTAGTTGCAGTGAGCGGGGGCTCCTCTTGGCTCTGTTGCACGGGCTTCTCATTGCAGTGGCTTCTCTTGTTGCGGAGCATGGTCTCTAGGCACGCAGGCTTCCGTAGTTGTGGCACGTGGGCTCGGTTGATGTGGCACACGGGCTCTAGAGCGCAGGCTCAGTAGTTGTGGCACGCGGGCTTAGTTACTCCGTGGCACGTGGGATCGTCCCAGACCAGGGCTCGAACCCATGACCCCTGCATTCGCAGTCATATTCTTAACCACTGCTCCACCAGGGAAGCCTGATAATTCAGTTTTTTATAAAGAGAAGATTCCTAATATTATTCCAAAATTTTAAAAATATGTAGTTGGATAACACTATGAAAAATTAACTGATATATTCTTTTATTATTTCTCTTTGCTCCCTGGATATTTTTCCCCATCCAGTCAGCTAGGCACTGTGAGTTCACTGCATTAGGAAGGTAAAGACTCAGCAGAAATGAGGGAGAAAAACAGAAAAGTCTCAGCTTTGGAATGTTCACAACGGAGGCCACAGTAGAACAGGTGAGAATTCTGTGAACCAAAAATAAATGTCGTCTCAAATGCAAAAAAGTATTCTCTGCACTGGGAGGCAGGAGAGGGAGGGAGGGAAGGACTGAAGGAGAGAGATCAGTGTGGCCAGGGACATGGAGACTGTGCTTAAGGACGATATGCCCAGGAAGAGAATCAGAATCTGGAGAAGATTCAGCCTGCACGTGATCATTGCCTCCAGCCAGCACCCTCATCTCAGACGTTGGGAAATTCAGAGAGAGAGTGGGAGTACGTCAGGAGGGCCACGCGCATAGTCTGTGTGGCAGGGGTTGTGGCCGTTCCCTATTTGTGAGGAGTCCCCAGCAATTTGCAGGCCTCTTCTGGAAAATGCTGGCGGACGTCTCTAGTGCTTATGTGAAAGCTTGTTCACAAACCTTGAAAGATACAGATGTAGATGACAGATAGATGCATAGATAGAAAAATGTCATTAAATAAAAGCTCCAGGAAAGGTTTGGAAAATGGCCTTTATTGCATAGGATGCTTCTATTGTCATATGATGTTAGACTGAGTGCCGGTCCCTTCATCCTCCTTCAGACCACGGCATTCTTTCTGCTACTCTCCCGTGGGTCCTTTCTTCTCCCTGGAAGGGATAAAACAAATGAGGTAGAACAGGAAGAGACAAGAAGCACTCCAAGCTCTGCTGGTCAGGGTTACCCTCCAGCATTGCCTTAATGCTCAGAGCCACACACACCACAGTGAGCTTGGCTCCAGATCAACTACCACGCAACGAAGGTTCTGGAACACTTCCATATCTCGGGGAACCTCATTTCCACGTGACTCTCTTTCATATTCCCCTTTGTCACAGAAGGCTAGGTCCAGTGGTCCGGGTGAGATCTCGGCTCAGGCCCAAGGCTCTCAGACCTCAAAGTTCTGGTCCTGCAAGGGCCCCTGTCCTCTCTTGAGACCACTCCTGGCTCTCTCTGCCGAGAAGGAGCTGCTGGCAGTACGTCCTCTAAGAGTTGAGGTCCATCGTGCAGACCCTGAGAAAACTCCTAGGAAAAGGCTCCACCTTCTTGTTTACGTCAACAGAGGTCAATGCCTTTGTTAGTGCTGGGTGTGTCCCATTTGATGCAACTGCAGAGCCATTAGGTAAACCAGCACATGTGTGCGGCCCCTTCCCTTAGACTCCTCTGGGCCCTCGTGACATAGGCTCAGAAGACTGCCAGCCTCAAGCCTTACCTCTTCCAAGGGACGGCCACACCGTCTTCCAGGATCTTCTGTCCCATGAATCTCAGTTGCTGTTTGGAACTCAAAGGAGAGAAAAGACCCTGCCTGCGGGGTCTCTTTGGGCTGGGGCCTTCCCCCGTGGGCTGCTCTCCCTCATTCTCCTTTTCTTCTTGCTTCTCTACCTCCTTCTCCTCCTCCTCCTCCTCCTCCTCCTCCTCCTCGTTCTCCTCCTCCTCCTCCTCGTCCTCTTCCTCAGGGGTGCTCTCGGATTCCACATTGCCCATCCGCTGGGCCATGGTGAGATGAAAGGCACGGCAGCTGAAGCCCTGCAGGACGCCGCCCTTCACGTGCTGCTGGAGGATCTCCAAGGTGGGGAAGACCCGGCAGCAGGCCATGCACCTGAAGCCGGTCTCCATGGTCAGCATCCAGTCCGCTGTCTTGGCGCTGGGTCTCTCCTCGACGGCAGGTGGCCCTGATGGGCTGCCTGGCTCTGCCCTTTCCTCATACTCTTTCTCCTCCCCAGTGGGCTCACTGTCAGACAGGAGGCTTTCGGTGCACACATCAGAAGAGGGGTCAGTGGCTACTGCGCACACATCCTCAGGAAGGGTCACTTCTTCTATCCTCAGCTGCTTTTCAGGCAACTCCAAGGGTTTCTTTGTCTTCCAGGAGACAGCGACACCCTTGTTCACTTGTACCTGCATGTAGTATATTTTCATGCCCCTTTCCTCTTTGTCTGGGTGCAGATAGTTCTTACAGGGTGAAGAGGGTGAGGAGGAGACACAGTGTGATGGGGAAGCGGTCTCTCCTTCTTCCTGATCCTGGGCTAGGGGTGGTCTAGGCTGGGCAGTGTCTCGATGAAATCTCCGGATTCCTGAAAAAGGAAATTAAAATCATAATAACATGCATGGGCCATGCCGGAAGCTGAGGGAGCAGGTGTGGTAGACGAGAGAGGGACATTGGCACGACATAGCAATGTCGTGAGCTTGGTGTCCGTTGGCCATAGGACGGAGTGGTGTATGTGGTGTCATCTGTGGGCTTTTCATGTGCGTGGGGGGGTATACTGGAGCGGTGTCTGTATACAGGGGTGTGGAGTATGGTGGTGAGGGCTGTAGTATGTGAGGGATGCGGCTGGATGCGTGTACGATGAGGAGTGTGAGTTTGGGAATATCGGTGGTGCATTCCTTGTGGAATGGGGCTGTGGTGCAGGAGAGTACTGTGGAGCACGTGCTTGGGGTTGATGTGCACTGAGAAGGGCTGTGCCTGGAGGGCGTGTGTATGTGTGAGCTGTGTGCACCTGAGCTGGATGGTCCTGCTCTCAGGCTGGAGGTGTATGATGCAGAACTCTGTCCTTCTCTGGAAGCAAAGGCAAAGACAAAGCCTACATTTTCCTCTGAAGATGCTTAATCTGGTCCCTCTTCCCTCCACCTCAAGCCCAGACCTTTCCGGCCCCTGCTCCTTGACTTCCCCACCATGGTAGTAGCAGTATTCACACACACACCCCCAGACTCAGCTGGCATCCACGCCCTCGGAACAGCTCAGCCATCCTGCCCAGGCTCCTCCACAGAGCCCTCATCACCTCTGATGACCCTGGATTTCCTCTCAGCCTCCCTGGGATCTGTGTGCCTCCTGCTTCACAGCCAAGCACCCCGTCACCTGAGGAGCCCCACGCCCTTACCAGCGTAGCTGAGCTTGCGCAGAGTAGAAGTACAGAAGAAGTATTTAGAGGCAGAGGAGACCTCCACTGCCCCTGGGCTGCAGCCTTGGGCCACCACAGTGGATCCAAGCCGAGGGGGATCCTCTTGTGACTTCGAGAGTCCTGAGGGAGGAATGAAAGGCTCAGGGTGGGTTCATCAGTCCTCTGTCCACAAATATTTACTGAGTGTGTGACACGTGTCAGGTGCAGTGAATACACACAGTTGAGAGTGTGGTTCCCAGTGGATCCTCCAGGATTTAATTCCAATCAATACTTATTCTCTCACTGTCTAGTTGGTAATGTAGGCCTCGGTGGTGACTGTGAGTGTGTGGGAAGAGTGAGTGATGTGTATCAGTTAAGTCTGTGGTAAGTGTGGGGTTGGCATGGGGAGCACAGTGCAGACGTGTCTATCTGTGTCTGTGGCCTTTGTGTGCATGGTTTCTGTTCACAAGTCAGGAATTCTGGGACATGTAACGTTTCCTCATTACATGGTGTGGCTTGTATTTATGGTGTGTGTTCATTCATTCATTCACCAAGATTCAGTAAGCAGCTACTCCTGTGTATCCGGCACTCTTCCATTGTTGTAGTCTTTGGTAACGCTGCACATTCTAGTAGGGGAAGACACACACTAAACAAAACTACAATAAATATATAATACATCAGCTGGTGGTAAGCATATAAGGGTTGCCAGACTTAGCGAACAAGAATACAAGGCACCCAGTTACATTTCAGTTTCAGATAAACCCAGAATAATCTTTTAGTGTAAGTATTCCCATGCAGTATTTGGCCTGACTTAGTTTTAGTGTAAGTATAGCCCATACAATATGTGGGACATACGGATACTGAAAAATTACTTGTTGTTTATCTGGAATTCAAATTGAACTGGATAGCCCATATTTTCTCTGGCAATCCTGACATGGGTTACTGAGACTGTGGTTTACTGTGGTTTGTACAAAGCGGGTCTGGCATTACTCAAGAATGTGTTATAAGTGTGGTGTGTATGACACGTGACTGGTTCTTATAGAGGTATTTAGAGATGGCTGAAGTTAGTTGTGTTTGTGCAAGAGTTGAGGAGATACATGTATATAGTGTGTGTGTGTGTGTGTGTGTGTCCTATATATATAGTGTGTGTGTCTATACACATATCTCATCTCCAGCGTTTGGTGTTGGAGGAGAGGATTGTGATACAGGTGGGTTGTATGAGAATGTAGTAGAGGAGGGATCCGTGTATATACCTCCATGTGCTGTGTGTGGTTTACTAAGGAAGTTATATGTGGGGTGTGTGATATTTTTGCTGCATCAGAGTGTACATGGGTGTATGAGTTACTGTCTCATAAAACACCCCTAACAAGAATTCTGTATACACTCTTACGTACACCGAGTGTCAGCCAGGTCCAGGCAGGGTGACAAGAACTTTACCACGCAGACTTTATATCTGGTAAGCACTCTACCCCCATTCATCTCGCTCTTCTCTGCACTACCACACACACACACACACACACACACACACACACACTCACACTCACACACACACACACACACAGGAACATAGGGCAAAATATTCTGAATGGTCAGGGGCAGTCATTGCCTTCCCCAGCCTGTCCCAGCCACTGCCTGGAAATCTGCCTGCTGTCTAGAGCTCCATTCCCAGGGCCCATCCTACAGCCTCCAGGGCCCTGGGCCTGGTAGGAGCTATTGGGCTCTAATCTGGGGCAGAGGCCTCTAGCTGGAGCTCTGGGTTGACCACACCTCTCCCAGGGCAAGCTACTCGCCTCCATTTAATGCACGCAGGCACCACGTGGCCCGTGGCTCTCAGAGCTCCCCGCAGGACCCTGAGGCCATTTCTCACCCCCGCTCACGCGGTCTCAGTCTCTGGAAAACCCTTCCCTTCCCTTGATCTCCTTTGGGAAATTCTTCCTGTTGAAGGAATAAAACCTCCTTGCTTTCAATATGACACCATCCCTAGACAAACAATCTTCTTTCAAAGTGCATTCCACTTGTCAAGATATTTTTCAACAGGGCCTTCAACTCATGGGGCTTCTCTTTCCACTTTGGTAAAAGAGGCCAAGCAACTCATGGGTCTCTCTCAGCATCCTTGCATCCTTCACATCCCCCACCTCATGACCCCTAGGAAAGATCCAAGAGCATAAGAGAGAAATCGGGGACTGAGAAAAGCTGCACCTCTAGGTCTGTGCAAGCAGGATGCAGCCTGCTGTGAGTCCGACAAAGCTCCAGGCCCGGCTGCCCCAGGAGAGAGTCCTCAGACCAGCGGAGCTGACCTGCCATCTCCCAGGGGGCATCTGGCCGTTCTGTGCCGTCTCACACCACAGGGACCCTCTGGATAGATACGGCAGCATCAGTGAGACAAGGTCTCTCGCTCCCTGCTTCACAGGTGACACGTTCTCAGTCCCCCGCTTCCTAGAGAAGCTTCAGTTTGGCAGAAACCCATGTGCCCCAGACAAGTTGCCCCCCACATACCTCCTCCGTTCTCGGCAGTTTCCTGGGACTCTTCATTTTCCAGATGTTTCCTCTTTTGTCGCCGTTCCATCGTACCAACTAGAGGTCTCCCTTAGAAGATGCCTCAAGAGATGTCCAACTCCTCCTCTTCCCTACAGGTTGGCCCTTCTTGGCTCTTGGGCAATCCGTTGAAATGATTCAATACAAACAAAAATAGTCAAGTCTCCTAAATGGCTGAAAAACTTGTACCACTTGGTGAACCAGCAGTAGTGCCTAGTGCTCACCAGGGCTGTTATGTTTGCAAGGTTGCCAGGCTCACAGTGGAATTCTGTGACCTCAGTGATGACATCAGAGCATTCGGTGGACCTAGGTTGAGCACAGTGTCTGCAATAGCACAGGCCCCATTTTCAAGAACAATTCCTTTTTCCCAGCCGAAGCTTTCCCGTGAAAGGGAAAGGTTCCTACCATATCTATTATAAATTGTATCATACCATGTGTATTATAAAATTCACATTTTGATTGGAGATCTTTTAATGTCTTTTCTAGAGAGATTTAATATGAATGTTTTAAATGGTCTCCAGTTTCCCTGTGGATTATTGACATTTTAAACTCTGCACTTCAATTTTCCCTCAATACGTGTAATTTTGTCACGGCTATTTCTGTACTTAAAGATGAGGAACTATATAATTGATTTCTTCATTTTTTCCCCATCTCTTTCCAAGGTACTGCATTTGATTGTGTCTTGCGACTGAGTGAAAAATGCTAGTCCTTGAGTCAGGACATTGGGCCCTTTAGCAAGTAACTCAACCTATCTGGGCTTCAGCTTCTGTATGTGCGATCAAGAGGCTTGGACTAGCTGACTTTTCAAATGCTGTGTTTCTTTGATTCACTCTCACTTATTGATCTGCTCCTTAAGAAGAGGGTCCGTTCTCATAAAGTAACAACAGTCTTTTCCTAACCTTGGGTTGGGCGGAGTTTAACTGTTCGTACTCAGTTTGTTAGTTATATTGCCTTCTACGTATGCTTAGCTCTAAATAATTTATACGGCTCTTGTGACAATTTTTAGATCTTCTTTTTTTCTTATTTTCTTTTATAGTTTCTAATTTGTTATCGCCAGTGTAGAGGAGCCTGATTGACTTTTAAAATTTATTGATCTTGTATGTGTGTGCCTTGTTGAACCGTCTTATTAGTTCCTGCTAGTTTATCTGTGGGTTCTTTTGGGTCTCCTAGATAAATGAGCATATTAAGTGTAAATAGTGTGTTCTTTGGTTAAAGTTTATTTTCTTGCATCTCTATATATAGAAGCAATATGTTGAATTGATTTAAATATTTAAATACTTACATACCTGTTATCACAATCTAACATTCTTTATCTTATTTTCTTTCAATCAATATTATGTTTTCAAGATTTATCCACGTGAATCCATATAGATCTAGGTCTTTGATTTTTGACTGTTTGATATTATGTGATCACATGCATATAGCATCATTTATTTTCCATTCAAGCATTATTGGACAATTGGATTGTTTCCCTCCCTTCTCTAGAACAAACAGCATTTCCTAGAATATCTCTGAAGATGTCTGACAGTCGAGAAGGGCCAGGCTGCCCGAAGGATTGCTACTTGCTTTTAGCCACCTTCCAACAGGCCGTCTCCAGCCAGCAATTTGAAGCACAGCTGAAATGAGAACTGCCCCAAATGTGAAGATCTTAGGAGCTTCCTAGAAGGTGGGAGGTTAATGATAGGCATCCTGCTGGGATCCCAGGGGAGTCTGAGCTGGCCTGAAGCTCATCTTCCTCCTCCACCTCTCAAGAGAAATGTGGAGGAAAGAAGACTTCAAAAACTGTGAGCAGGCAGAGGGAGAGATATTGGGGGCCGAAGCTGTAACTGAGGTCTTGGAGTGGGCTGTGAGCACGCAGAGCCTCTCGAGAGCCAGGCTCTGCCTTCTGAGGACTTCTCCCGTAAGGCTGCTCATAATTCACGTGATACCAGCCATATAGAGCCGACTTGGCCCACACTGTCACAGAAAGCCTTATCAGAATCTCTTCTTCTTCATACACTCTTGTGTCTGTTACTTGGTTATTGCCTTTGGTACTCCACTGATGTGAACCACAGTCGCCAGGGGATGGAGGACACTAGTGACCCATCTTGCTCTGTGGCCTCAGTCCACAGCTGGAGGGTAAGGGAAGAGGCCAAATGAAGGTCAAGAAGGAAAGATGGAGTTTGAAGAGAAGACCTGAGTTAAGGGTGTCTTCTCAAGTCTTGATGACTGAAATGTAGCTCCAGTACCTGAAGTCCTGCTTGTTCTCAAGGCTGACCGCGGGGCTGGGTGCACTCAGTGAAGGAACCGTATACACTTAGTATTTCCTTGCTTGCTCACACTTGCCCTCCTCTGATACACCCTCTGCAAGACTGATCTTCCCCTGAAACAACTTTCCACCTGCTACTGTCATCTCAGGAACATTTGCTTCACCTTCCTAGTGTCCCCCTAGAATGCCATTGCAGCCAATTCATAATTTGATAATCATGCTGCTTACCATATTCTCAGCAACTTCTGAGAAATTTTATTCACTTTATTCCATAGTCTTCACCCATCAATAATCTTCCTTAACTTCCTAGCTGCAGGTTAACCCATTCGGAATCATTTCTTTTTCTTTCTCTTCTTTGGCAAATCCTTTCTATCTTTTAAGGTCTTTTTCTTGTCTCTCTACCATCTTGCCTTCCTGAACTTCTTTTTTTTCCGTTTAAGTAACCTTTCAATCTCCTTCCCCAATTTCCTCATACACATTGAGAGTTTATTCCTCACACGTTAGACAGCGGTTTATGAATGGCCAGGCATAATGGACTCAGAATGAGTTGGCACCCCCGAGGTACCTGTCTTGCTGGGGAGCCACAGGTGAAGGGCTGTCTGCTGGACACATGTTTGCATGGAGTCAGGCTGAGTGGCCTCAGGGTGTTTGCTCTGCACTTGTGTGTGTTTCTCCCTAGTTGGTTTCCTTGTCCAGCCACCTGTGACCTCCCTCCATCCAGCCCAGGGAATCCTTCTCATCACAGGGGTAGGATGTTTGTCTCATTTTCCATCACATCCTTTCCCCAAAGTTTGGTTGTGAGTTGTTCCCATTCCAAAGACCTTTCCTCTTTGAAGAGAAAAGAGAAAATCTTGTCTCTCCTTTTCTCTCCCTTCACTTCTGCTCTATTATCTCCTCCGTCCAGAATGGCCCACTGACTCACATGGGTGTAGATCCAAAGATGGCAAGAAATGCCAGCAATTCTGAGATAATAATACGGATGGATCAGGAAAACTTGAAAACCTTTATCCCGCCACATTAAAAAAAATTGCACTTCCAGTGTATTCAGAGTCTCAGTGTAGAAACACAAATGATAGAGAAATTGAATGACACTCAAGTTTTTCTTTCCTCCTTTCCTGATTTATTCTAATCCTCCAAGTTAACATGATGAACTCTTTGTTGTGTAAAGTTTCAGACATTTTCTACCCATGCACACTTTTCTTCTTTTCACATTAGAGTGTGAACTAGGTCACTTTCAACATGCTGTGATTCTGTGATTCACTGTCTCCCACCGAGTCATCCACGGATAATGTCATCTGTTTCACGGAGAAATATTTCCAATAGCTAATAGCCAATGTCTGTGGAGTGCTTACTCTGTGTCGGTTTCTTGTAACTACTTTACAGATCATTTGTACAGCGTACCCATGGACCAGGTACAATTATGACCCCCAAGTGACAGATAAGTGCAGATAAGTACAAATAAATACAGAGGCCAAGTGACTTGCCCAAGACACTGGAGCAAATCAAAATCCATGCCTCTGTAATCATTTTGCTCTATTGCCTCTGTCTGGGAGGCTTGATGATTTGGCAACTAAAACCTTAAATATCATGTTCCATTTTTATATCTGTGACACAAGCGTGGGGCTGTGATACAGGGTAACTAACCTGACTACTTTTGAAAACCCTTATGCACCTGGATGAAAGTAAGCCAGGGACTGCAAGCCATAGATTTAAGGTTTCCTACCAACTTTTAAAAATAGCTTCTTGAATGCAATTTATGTAGTGTCAAGTCTAGGATGTAGTCCAAATAGTAACAGAAAAATGGAGATATGTAGAAAAATACTTAAAGTTGACAAGTATTGGGAGTGTAGTATTTTTGGGGCCAGCGTGTAGACCACAGGAAAACTTGCTGTTTCCATCCCAAAGGGAAGAGCCCTACGTTGCAACTGCCAAGGTCCCTGGGACAGCAAGTGTGCTCACTGCTTAGTAAAGAAGCATCCTCAGTTTGATAGAATCATATGGGAGCCTTACATTTGGTTAGCAGTTCTACATTCTTGATGTAATAATATTTTCAGGGTGTGGGAGTGTATCAAGCTCTGAAAATACCCTTGGAGAGATCTGCTTATTAAGTTTGGCTTTTTCAGTCTCCCTACTACTTCTTTACTAAACACCAGGCGGTTTCCTTCACTTTTCAGAACCATATTGTTTTTCCCTTCTCTAATGAACTTTGAAATACTTTTGGATGAGCTATTAAGATTGGGAAAAAATAAACATCTCTTTAAAATAAGGAAGATAATAA
This sequence comes from Mesoplodon mirus, assembly GCF_964341445.2. NCBI lineage: Eukaryota > Metazoa > Chordata > Mammalia > Artiodactyla > Ziphiidae > Mesoplodon > Mesoplodon mirus. Next base: position 385,562 of record NW_028295795.1, read on the forward strand.
CAATGACAAGTAGAAAAATCTCTAAAACAGAGAATATCCTCCATTCTAGCCACTGACTGGGAGTGGAAGGTTCGTGCTCGCTGTCCAGGACGTAGAAATAAAAGCTGAGGAGGCGCTGAGGCGTCTCCTGGATCTCTATGAGCCTCCATCATTTCTGCTGAGTAGGGTTGACAGATAAAATATAGACTGTTTAGTTAAATATGAATGTTTGAAAAACAACGAGTACATTTTGAAGATAAGTATGCCCCAAATAGTTCATAGGATCTACTTATACTAAAAATAATGACTTATTATTCATGTGAAGTTCAAGTTTAACTGGGTATCCTGTATTTTTATGTCCTAAATCTGACAGCCCTACTGATGATCCACAATGGAGGCAGTTGAGGAACGGTACAGGCTGGCTCTCGGACAGTCAGAAATGGCTTCAGCAGATCCAGGTACAGTATGAAATTCTTTTTGGATGTAGCTCAGAAGCCATGGCCAGCCCTTGACTGCAAGTACTGCCTCGGGTTTCCCTGAGGTGGGGTAAACCTTCCTCCTAATGGCCTTTTGGTAAGTCTGGAAGACCATATCCAAGGGGAGCCCCAAAGTCAGTTTCATCCTCACAACCATGTTTCCAATTCCTGGAATTGGCTGCATGTGACTCACAAGAGCTGAGTAGGTTTGTGGAAGTTGGGAGTGTCATAGCTTGAACCCTTTGTAGGTAAAGTTTTGCTGTTGTGAGAGTTTTAACAGGAGCAATGTGAAAGACTCCAAGTCCCCAGGTAGATAGAAATAATCCTGTTCTACCTGTGTGTATGTGACAAGTCTCTAATAGTTCAGAGAGCAAGTATCTGGTCTTAGAAAGACTGATCCAAGCTTGGATGTTTCTGGTGACAAGGCAAGGTCCTGAGTTTCAAGTTCACCTTTTATGGTTGAGGAGACAATAAGGTGGTCAGAAGGGAAATCATGGAGGAGACCTTGGCTTCATCCATCGTGCAGGCTTGTATATGTGGTTCTATGTAGATTGTGTTTCAAAGGTGGAGCTTGTTTACAACTATGAACATTCTCCGATGTGCTTTTTGGACCTTCATTCCCAGAGCGAGAGCAGTGCCGAGGCTCTAGAAATGTCATGGATATTCTGAGCTGTCAGTGGCATTTCCCCGGTACTGTTCCCTTGGTGCCGCTCCTTGAAATGTCCAAAGGGATTATCATGTGTCTTGTGGCGGGTCCTAGCATTGTGAAAGGAAGCTGCTGCACCTGGCTCAGAGGATTTCGGATGTGGTGGGAGGAGGAGTAGTACTACGACTATAAATTGTATCACAGCATATCGATTCCATCTTGAGAGTGGGGTTGGGGGGTTATGAAGGGGGGCTTTTATTGTACTTTTATACATTGTACCCTTGAAACTAATTCAATTTTTTAAAATTAATTAATTTATTTGGGGCTGCATTGGGTCTTTGTTGCTGCTAGCGGGCGTTCTCTAGTTGCAGTGAGCGGGGGCTCCTCTTGGCTGTGGTGCACGGGCTTCTCATTGCAGTGGCTTCTCTTGTTGCGGAGCATGGTCTCTAGGCACGCAGGCTTCCGTAGTTGTGGCACGTGGGCTCGGTTGATGTGGCACACGGGCTCTAGAGCGCAGGCTCTGTAGTTGTGGCGCGCGGGCTTAGTTACTCCGTGGCACGTGGGATCGTCCCAGACCAGGGCTCGAACCCATGACCCCTGCATTCGCAGGCATATTCTTAACCACTGCTCCACCAGGGAATCCCGATAATTCAGTTTTTTATAAAGAGAAAATTCCTAATATTATTCCAAAATTTTAAAAATATGTAGTTGGATAACACTATGAAAAATTAACTGATATATTCTTTTATTATTTCTCTTTGCTCCCTGGATGTTTTTCCCCATCCAGTCAGCTAGGCACTGTGAGTTCACTGCATTAGGAAGGTAAAGACTCAGCAGAAATGAGGGAGAAAAACAGAAAAGTCTCAGCTTTGGAATGTTCACAACGGAGGCCACAGTAGAACAGGTGAGAATTCTGTGAACCAAAAATAAATGTCGTCTCAAATGCAAAAAAGTATTCTCTGCACTGGGAGGCAGGAGAGGGAGGGAGGGAAGGACTGAAGGAGAGAGATCAGTGTGGCCAGGGACATGGAGACTGTGCTTAAGGACGATATGCCCAGGAAGAGAATCAGAATCTGGAGAAGATTCAGCCTGCATGTGATCATTGCCTCCAGCCAGCACCCTCATCTCAGACGTTGGGAAATTCAGAGAGAGAGTGGGAGTACGTCAGGAGGGCCACGCGCATAGTCTGTGTGGCAGGGGTTGTGGCCGTTCCCTATTTGTGAGGAGTCCCCAGCAATTTGCAGGCCTCTTCTGGAAAATGCTGGCGGACGTCTCTAGTGCTTATGTGAAAGCTTGTTCACAAACCTTGAAAGATACAGATGTAGATGACAGATAGATGCATAGATAGAAAAATGTCCTTAAATAAAAGCTCCAGGAAAGGTTTGGAAAATGGCCTTTATTGCATAGGACGCTTCTATTGAAATATGATGTTAGACTGAGTGCCGGTCCCTTCATCCTCCTTCAGACCACGGCATTCTTTCTGCTACTCTCCCGTGGGTCCTTTCTTCTCCCTGGAAGGGATAAAACAAATGAGGTAGAACAGGAAGAGACAAGAAGCACTCCAAGCTCTGCTGGTCAGGGTTACCCTCCAGCATTGCCTTAATGCTCAGAGCCACACACACCACAGTGAGCTTGGCTCCAGATCAACTACCACGCAACGAAGGTTCTAGAACACTTCCATATCTTGGGGAACCTCATTTCCACGTGACTCTCTTTCATATTCCCCTTTGTCAGAGAAGGCTAGGTCCAGTGGTCCGGGTGAGATCTCGGCTCAGGCCCAAGGCTCTCAGACCTCAAAGTTCTGGTCCTGCAAGGGCCCCTGTCCTCTCTTGAGACCACTCCTGGCTCTCTCTGCCGAGAAGGAGCTGCTGGCAGTACGTCCTCTAAGAGTTGAGGTCCATCGTGCAGACCCTGAGAAAACTCCTAGGAAAAGGCTCCACCTTCTTGTTTACGTCAACAGAGGTCAATGCCTTTGTTAGTGCTGGGTGTGTCCCATTTGATGCAACTGCAGAGCCATTAGGTAAACCAGCACATGTGTGCGGCCCCTTCCCTTAGACTCCTCTGGGCCCTCGTGACATAGGCTCAGAAGACTGCCAGCCTCAAGCCTTACCTCTTCCAAGGGACGGCCACACCGTCTTCCAGGATCTTCTGTCCCATGAATCTCAGTTGCTGTTTGGAACTCAAAGGAGAGAAAAGACCCTGCCTGCGGGGTCTCTTTGGGCTGGGGCCTTCCCCCGTGGGCTGCTCTCCCTCATTCTCCTTTTCTTCTTGCTTCTCTACCTCCTTCTCCTCCTCCTCCTCCTCCTCCTCCTCCTCCTCGTTCTCCTCCTCCTCCTCCTCGTCCTCTTCCTCAGGGGTGCTCTCGGATTCCACATTGCCCATCCGCTGGGCCATGGTGAGATGAAAGGCACGGCAGCTGAAGCCCTGCAGGACGCCGCCCTTCACGTGCTGCTGGAGGATCTCCAAGGTGGGGAAGACCCGGCAGCAGGTCATGCACCTGAAGCCGGTCTCCATGGTCAGCATCCAGTCCGCTGTCTTGGCGCTGGGTCTCTCCTCGACGGCAGGTGGCCCTGATGGGCTGCCTGGCTCTGCCCTTTCCTCATACTCTTTCTCCTCCCCAGTGGGCTCACTGTCAGACAGGAGGCTTTCGGTGGACACATCAGAAGAGGGGTCAGTGGCTACTGCACACACATCCTCAGGATGGGTCACTTCTTCTATCGTCAGCTGCTTTTCAGGCAACTCCAAGGGTTTCTTTGTCTTCCAGGAGACAGCGACACCCTTGTTCACTTGTACCTGCATGTAGTATATTTTCATGCCCCTTTCCTCTTTGTCTGGGTGCAGATAGTTCTTACAGGGTGAAGAGGGTGAGGAGGAGACACAGTGTGATGGGGAAGCGGTCTCTCCTTCTTCCTGATCCTGGGCTAGGGGTGGTCTAGGCTGGGCAGTGTCTCGATGAAATCTCTGGATTCCTGAAAAAGGAAATTAAAATCATAATAACATGCATGGGCCATGCCGGAAGCTGAGGGAGCAGGTGTGGTAGACGAGAGAGGGACATTGGCACGACATAGCAATGTCGTGAGCTTGGTGTCCGTTGGCCGTAGGACGGAGTGGTGTATGTGGTGTCATCTGTGGGCTTTTCATGTGCGTGGGGGGGTATACTGGAGCGGTGTCTGTATACAGGGGTGTGGAGTATGGTGGTGAGGGCTGTAGTATGTGAGGGATGCGGCTGGATGCGTGTACGATGAGGAGTGTGAGTTTGGGAATATCGGTGGTGCATTCCTTGTGGAATGGGGCTGTGGTGCAGGAGAGTACTGTGGAGCACGTGCTTGGGGTTGATGTGCACTGAGAAGGGCTGTGCCTGGAGGGCGCGTGTATGTGTGAGCTGTGTGCACCTGAGCTGGATGGTCCTGCTCTCAGGCTGGAGGTGTATGATGCAGAACTCTGTCCTTCTCTGGAAGCAAAGGCAAAGACAAAGCCTACATTTTCCTCTGAAGATGCTTAATCTGGTCCCTCTTCCCTCCACCTCAAGCCCAGACCTTTCCGGCCCCTGCTCCTTGACTTCCCCACCATGGTAGTAGCAGTATTCACACACACACACCCCCAGACTCAGCTGGCATCCACGCCCTCGGAACAGCTCAGCCATCCTGCCCAGGCTCCTCCACAGAGCCCTCATCACCTCTGATGACCCTGGATTTCCTCTCAGCCTCCCTGGGATCTGTGTGCCTCCTGCTTCACAGCCAAGCACCCCGTCACCTGAGGAGCCCCACGCCCTTACCAGCGTAGCTGAGCTTGCGCAGAGTAGAAGTACAGAAGAAGTATTTAGAGGCAGAGGAGACCTCCACTGCCCCTGGGCTGCAGCCTTGGGCCACCACAGTGGATCCAAGCCGCGGGGGATCCTCTTGTGACTTCGAGATTCCTGAGGGAGGAATGAAAGGCTCAGGGTGGGTTCATCAGTCCTCTGTCCACAAATATTTACTGAGTGTGTGACACGTGTCAGGTGCAGTGAATACACACAGTTGAGAGTGTGGTTCCCAGTGGATCCTCCAGGATTTAATTCCAATCAATACTTATTCTCTCACTGTCTAGTTGGTAATGTAGGCCTCGGTGGTGACTGTGAGTGTGTGGGAAGAGTGAGTGATGTGTATCAGTTAAGTCTGTGGTAAGTGTGGGGTTGGCATGGGGAGCACAGTGCAGACGTGTCTATCTGTGTCTGTGGCCTTTGTGTGCATGGTTTCTGTTCACAAGTCAGGAATTCTGGGACATGTAACGTTTCCTCATTACATGGTGTGGCTTGTATTTATGGTGTGTGTTCATTCATTCATTCACCAAGATTCAGTAAGCAGCTACTCCTGTGTATCCGGCACTCTTCCATTGTTGTAGTCTTTGGTAACGCTGCACATTCTAGTAGGGGAAGACACACACTAAACAAAACTACAATAAATATATAATACATCAGCTGGTGGTAAGTATATAAGGGTTGCCAGACTTAGCGAACAAGAATACAAGGCACCCAGTTATATTTCAGTTTCAGATAAACTCAGAATAATCTTTTAGTGTAAGTATTCCCATGCAGTATTTGGCCTGACTTAGTTTTAGTGTAAGTATAGCCCATACAATATGTGGGACATACGGATACTGAAAAATTACTTGTTGTTTATCTGGAATTCAAATTGAACTGGATAGCCCATATTTTCTCTGGCAATCCTGACATGGGTTACTGAGACTGTGGTTTACTGTGGTTTGTACAAAGCGGGTCTGGCATTACTCAAGAATGTGTTATAAGTGTGGTGTGTATGACACGTGACTGGTTCTTATAGAGGTATTTAGAGATGGCTGAAGTTAGTTGTGTTTGTGCAAGAGTTGAGGAGATACATGTATATATTGTGTGTGTGTGTGTGTGTGTGTGTCCTATATATATAGTGTGTGTGTCTATACACATATCTCATCTCCAGCGTTTGGTGTTGGAGGAGAGGATTGTGATACAGGTGGGTTGTATGAGAATGTAGTACAGGAGGGATCCGTGTATATACCTCCATGTGCTGTGTGTGGTTTACTAAGGAAGTTATATGTGGGGTGTGTGATATTTTTGCTGCATCAGAGTGTACATGGGTGTATGAGTTACTGTCTCATAAAACACCCCTAACAAGAATTCTGTATACACTCTTACGTACACCGAGTGTCAGCCAGGTCCAGGCAGGGTGACAAGAACTTTACCACGCAGACTTTATATCTGGTAAGCACTCTACCCCCATTCATCTCGCTCTTCTCTGCACTACCACACACACACACACACACACACACACACACACACACACACACTCACACACACACACACACAGGAACATAGGGCAAAATATTCTGAATGGTCAGGGGCAGTCATTGCCTTCCCCAGCCTGTCCCAGCCACTGCCTGGAAATCTGCCTGCTGTCTAGAGCTCCATTCCCAGGGCCCATCCTACAGTCTCCAGGGCCCTGGGCCTGGTAGGAGCTACTGGGCTCTAATCTGGGGCAGAGGCCTCTAGCTGGAGCTCTGGGGTGACCACCCCTCTCCCAGGGCAAGCTACTCGCCTCCATTTAATGCACGCAGGCACCACGTGGCCCGTGGCTCTCAGAGCTCCCCGCAGGACCCTGAGGCCATTTCTCACCCCCGCTCACGCGGTCTCAGTCTCTGGAAAACCCTTCCCTTCCCTTGATCTCCTTTGGGAAATTCTTCCTGTTGAAGGAATAAAACCTCCTTGCTTTCAATATGACACCATCCCTAGACAAACAATCTTCTTTCAAAGTGCATTCCACTTGTCAAGATATTTTTCAACAGGGCCTTCAACTCATGGGGCTTCTCTTTCCACTTTGGTAAAAGAGGCCAAGCAACTCATGGGTCTCTCTCAGCATCCTTGCATCCTTCACATCCCCCACCTCATGACCCCTAGGAAAGATCCAAGAGCATAAGAGAGAAATCGGGGACTGAGAAAAGCTGCACCTCTAGGTCTGTGCAAGCAGGATGCAGCCTGCTGTGAGTCCGACAAAGCTCCAGGCCCGGCTGCCCCAGGAGAGAGTCCTCAGACCAGCGGAGCTGACCTCCCATCTCCCAGGGGGCATCTGGCCGTTCTGTGCCGTCTCACACCACAGGGACCCTCCGGATAGATACGGCAGCATCAGTGAGACAAGGTCTCTCGCTCCCTGCTTCACAGGTGACACGTTCTCAGTCCCCCGCTTCCTAGAGAAGCTTCAGTTTGGCAGAAACCCATGTGCCCCAGACAAGTTGCCCCCCACATACCTCCTCCGTTCTCGGCAGTTTCCTGGGACTCTTCATTTTCCAGATGTTTCCTCTTTTGTCGCCGTTCCATCGTACCAACTAGAGGTCTCCCTTAGAAGATGCCTCAAGAGATGTCCAACTCCTCCTCTTCCCTACAGGTTGGCCCTTCTTGGCTCTTGGGCAATCCGTTGAAATGATTCAATACAAACAAAAATAGTCAAGTCTCCTAAATGGCTGAAAAACTTGTACCACTTGGTGAACCAGCAGTAGTGCCTAGTGCTCACCAGGGCTGTTATGTTTGCAAGGTTGCCAGGCTCACAGTGGAATTCTGTGACCTCAGTGATGACATCAGAGCATTCGGTGGACCTAGGTTGAGCACAGTGTCTGCAATAGCACAGGCCCCATTTTCAAGAACAATTCCTTTTTCCCAGCCGAAGCTTTCCCGTGAAAGGGAAAGGTTCCTACCATATCTATTATAAATTGTATCATACCATGTCTATTATAAAATTCACATTTTGATTGGAGATCTTTTAATGTCTTTTCTAGAGAGATTTAATATGAATGTTTTAAATGGTCTCCAGTTTCCCTGTGGATTATTGACATTTTAAACTCTGCACTTCAATTTTCCCTCAATACGTGTAATTTTGTCACGGCTATTTCTGTACTTAAAGATGAGGAACTATATAATTGATTTCTTCATTTTTTCCCCATCTCTTTCCAAGGTACTGCATTTGATTGTGTCTTGCGACTGAGTGAAAAATGCTAGTCCTTGAGTCAGGACATTGGGCCCTTTAGCAAGTAACTCAACCTATCTGGGCTTCAGCTTCTGTATGTGCGATCAAGAGGCTTGGACTAGCTGACTTTTCAAATGCTGTGTTTCTTTGATTCACTCTCACTTACTGATCTGCTCCTTAACAAGAGGGTCTGTTCTCATAAAGTAACAACAATCTTTCGTACTCAGTTTGTTAGTTATATTGCCTTCTACGTATGCTTAGCTCTAAATAATTTATACAGCTCTTGTGACAATTTTTAGATCTTCTTTTTTTCTTATTTTCTTTTATAGTTTCTAATTTGTTATCGCCAGTGTAGAGGAGCCTGATTGACTTTTAAAATTTATTGATCTTGTATGTGTGTGCCTTGTTGAACCGTCTTATTAGTTCCTGCTAGTTTATCTGTGGGTTCTTTTGGGTCTCCTAGATAAATGAGCATATTAAATGTAAATAATGTGTTCTTTGGTTAAAGTTTATTTTCTTGCATCTCTATATATAGAAGCAATATGTTGAATTGATTTAAATATTTAAATACTTACATACCTGTTATCACAATCTAACATTCTTTATCTTATTTTCTTTCAATCAATATTATGTTTTCAAGATTTATCCACGTGAATCCATATAGATCTAGGTCTTTGATTTTTGACTGTTTGATATTATGTGATCACATGCATATAGCATCATTTATTTTCCATTCAAGCATTATTGGACAATTGGATTGTTTCCCTCCCTTCTCTAGAACAAACAGCATTTCCTAGAATATCTCTGAAGATGTCTGACAGTCGAGAAGGGCCAGGCTGCCCGAAGGATTGCTACTTGCTTTTAGCCACCTTCCAACAGGCCGTCTCCAGCCAGCAATTTGAAGCACAGCTGAAATGAGAACTGCCCCAAATGTGAAGATCTTAGGAGCTTCCTAGAAGGTGGGAGGTTAATGATAGGCATCCTGCTGGGATCCCAGGGGAGTCTGAGCTGGCCTGAAGCTCATCTTCCTCCTCCACCTCTCAAGAGAAATGTGGAGGAAAGAAGACTTCAAAAACTGTGAGCAGGCAGAGGGAGAGATATTGGGGGCCGAAGCTGTAACTGAGGTCTTGGAGTGGGCTGTGAGCACGCAGAGCCTCTCGAGAGCGAGGCTCTGCCTTCTGAGGACTTCTCCCCTAAGGCTGCTCATAATTCACGTGATACCAGCCATATAGAGCCGACTTGGCCCACACTGTCACAGAAAGCCTTATCAGAATCTCTTCTTCTTCATACACTCTTGTGTCTGTTACTTGGTTATTGCCTTTGGTACTCCACTGATGTGAACCACAGTCGCCAGGGGATGGAGGACACTAGTGACCCATCTTGCTCTGTGGCCTCAGTCCACAGCTGGAGGGTAAGGGAAGAGGCCAAATGAAGGTCAAGAAGGAAAGATGGAGTTTGAAGAGAAGACCTGAGTTAAGGGTGTCTTCTCAAGTCTTGATGACTGAAATGTAGCTCCAGTACCTGAAGTCCTGCTTGTTCTCAAGGCTGACCGCGGGGCTGGGTGCACTCAGTGAAGGAACCGTATACACTTAGTATTTCCTTGCTTGCTCACACTTGCCCTCCTCTGATACACCCTCTGCAAGACTGATCTTCCCCTGAAACAACTTTCCACCTGCTACTGTCATCTCAGGAACATTTGCTTCACCTTCCTAGTGTCCCCCTAGAATGCCATTGCAGCCAATTCATAATTTGATAATCATGCTGCTTACCATATTCTCAGCAACTTCTGAGAAATTTTATTCACTTTATTCCATAGTCTTCACCCATCAATAATCTTCCTTAACTTCCTAGCTGCAGGTTAACCCATTCGGAATCATTTCTTTTTCTTTCTCTTCTTTGGCAAATCCTTTCTATCTTTTAAGGTCTTTTTCTTGTCTCTCTACCATCTTGCCTTCCTGAACTTCTTTTTTTTCCGTTTAAGTAACCTTTCAATCTCCTTCCCCAATTTCCTCATACACATTGAGAGTTTATTCCTCACACGTTAGACAGCGGTTTATGAATGGCCAGGCATAATGGACTCAGAATGAGTTGGCACCCCCGAGGTACCTGTCTTGCTGGGGAGCCACAGGTGAAGGGCTGTCTGCTGGACACATGTTTGCATGGAGTCAGGCTGAGTGGCCTCAGGGTGTTTGCTCTGCACTTGTGTGTGTTTCTCCCTAGTTGGTTTCCTTGTCCAGCCACCTGTGACCTCCCTCCATCCAGCCCAGGGAATCCTTCTCATCACAGGGGTAGGATGTTTGTCTCATTTTCCATCACATCCTTTCCCCAAAGTTTGGTTGTGAGTTGTTCCCATTCCAAAGACCTTTCCTCTTTGAAGAGAAAAGAGAAAATCTTGTCTCTCCTTTTCTCTCCCTTCACTTCTGCTCTATTATCTCCTCCGTCCAGAATGGCCCACTGACTCACATGGGTGTAGATCCAAAGATGGCAAGAAATGCCAGCAATTCTGAGATAATAATACGGATGGATCAGGAAAACTTGAAAACCTTTATCCCGCCACATTAAAAAAAATTGCACTTCCAGTGTATTCAGAGTCTCAGTGTAGAAACACAAATGATAGAGAAATTGAATTACACTCAAGTTTTTCTTTCCTCCTTTCCTGATTTATTCTAATCCTCCAAGTTAACATGATGAACTCTTTGTTGTGTAAAGTTTCAGACATTTTCTACCCATGCACACTTTTCTTCTTTTCACATTAGAGTGTGAACTAGGTCACTTTCAACATGCTGTGATTCTGTGATTCACTGTCTCCCACCGAGTCATCCACGGATAATGTCATCTGTTTCACGGAGAAATATTTCCAGTAGCTAATAGCCAATGTCTGTGGAGTGCTTACTCTGTGTCGGTTTCTTGTAACTACTTTACAGATCATTTGTACAACATACCCATGGACCAGGTACAATTATGACCCCCAAGTGACAGATAAGTGCAGATAAGTACAAATAAATACAGAGGCCAAGTGACTTGCCCAAGACACTGGAGCAAATCAAAATCCATGCCTCTGTAATCATTTTGCTCTATTGCCTCTGTCTGGGAGGCTTGATGATTTGGCAACTAAAACCTTAAATATCATGTTCCATTTTTATATCTGTGACACAAGCGTGGGGCTGTGATACAGGGTAACTAACCTGACTACTTTTGAAAACCCTTATGCACCTGGATGAAAGTAAGCCAGGGACTGCAAGCCATAGATTTAAGGTTTCCTACCAACTTTTAAAAATAGCTTCTTGAATGCAATTTATGTAGTGTCAAGTCTAGGATGTAGTCCAAATAGTAACAGAAAAATGGAGATATGTAGAAAAATACTTAAAGTTGACAAGTATTGGGAGTGTAGTATTTTTGGGGCCAGCGTGTAGACCACAGGAAAACTTGCTGTTTCCATCCCAAAGGGAAGAGCCCTACGTTGCAACTGCCAAGGTCCCTGGGACAGCAAGTGTGCTCACTGCTTAGTAAAGAAGCATCCTCAGTTTGATAGAATCATATGGGAGCCTTACATTTGGTTAGCAGTTCTACATTCTTGATGTAATAATATTTTCAGGGTGTGGGAGGGTATCAAGCTCTGAAAATACCCTTGGAGAGATCTGCTTATTAAGTTTGGCTTTTTCAGTCTCCCTACTACTTCTTTACTAAACACCAGGCGGTTTCCTTCACTTTTCAGAACCATATTGTTTTTCCCTTCTCTAATGAACTTTGAAATACTTTTGGATGAGCTATTAAGATTGGGAAAAAATAAACATCTCTTTAAAATAAGGAAGATAATAACAATGACAAGTAGAAAAAGCTCTAAAACAGAGAATATCCTCCATTCTAGCCACTGACTGGGAGTGGAAGGTTCGTGCTCGCTGTCCAGGACATAGAAATAAAAGCTGAGGAGGCGCTGAGGCGTCTCCTGGATCTCTATGAGCCTCCATCATTTCTGCTGAGTAGGGTTGACAGATAAAATATAGACTGTTTAGTTAAATATGAATGTTTGAAAAACAACGAGTACATTTTGAAGATAAGTATGCCCCAAATAGTTCATAGGATCTACTTATACTAAAAATAATGACTTATTATTCATGTGAAGTTCAAGTTTAACTGGGTATCCTGTATTTTTATGTCCTAAATCTGACAGCCCTACTGATGATCCACAATGGAGGCAGTTGAGGAACGGTACAGGCTGGCTCTCGGACAGTCAGAAATGGCTTCAGCAGATCCAGGTACAGTATGAAATTCTTTTTGGATGTAGCTCAGAAGCCATGGCCAGCCCTTGACTGCAAGTACTGCCTCGGGTTTCCCTGAGGTGGGGTAAACCTTCCTCTTAATGGCCTTTTGGTAAGTCTGGAAGACCATATCCAAGGGGAGCCCCAAAGTCAGTTTCATCCTCACAACCATGTTTCCAATTCCTGGAATTGGCTGCATGTGACTCACAAGAGCTGAGGAGGTTTGTGGAAGTTGGGAGTGTCATAGCTTGAACCCTTTGTAGGTAAAGTTTTGCTGTTGTGAGAGTTTTAACAGGAGCAATGTGAAAGACTCCAAGTCCCCAGGTAGATAGAAATAATCCTGTTCTACCTGTGTGTATGTGACAAGTCTCTAATAGTTCAGAGAGCAAGTATCTGGTCTTAGAAAGACTGATCCAAGCTTGGATGTTTCTGGTGACAAGGCAAGGTCCTGAGTTTCAAGTTCACCTTTTATGGTTGAGGAGACAATAAGGTGGTCAGAAGGGAAATCATGGAGGAGACCTTGGCTTCATCCATCGTGCAGTCTTGTATATGTGGTTCTATGTAGATTGTGTTTCAAAGGTGGAGCTTGTTTACAACTATGAACATTCTCCGATGTGCTTTTTGGACCTTCATTCCCAGAGCGAGAGCAGTGCCGAGGCTCTAGAAATGCCATGGATATTCTGAGCTGTCAGTGGCATTTCCCCGGTACTGTTCCCTTGGTGCCGCTCCTTGAAATGTCCAAAGGGATTATCATGTGTCTTGTGGCGGGTCCTAGCATTGTGAAAGGAAGCTGCTGCACCTGGCTCAGAGGATTTCGGATGTGGTGGGAGGAGGAGTAGTACTACGACTATAAATTGTATCACAGCATATCGATTCCATCTTGAGAGTGGGGTTGGGGGGTTATGAAGGGGGGCTTTTATTGTACTTTTATACATTGTACCCTTGAAACTAATTCAATTTTTAAAAATTAATTAATTTATTTGGGGATGCATTGGGTCTTTGTTGATGCTAGCGGGCGTTCTCTAGTTGCAGTGAGCGGGGGTTCCTCTTGGCTGTGGTGCAAGGGCTTCTCATTGCAGTGGCTTCTCTTGTTGCGGAGCATGGTCTCTAGGCACGCAGGCTTCCGTAGTTGTGGCACGTGGGCTCGGTTGATGTGGCACACGGGCTCTAGTGCGCAGGCTCAGTAGTTGTGGCACGCGGGCTTAGTTACTCCGTGGCACGTGGGATCTTCCCAGACCAGGGCTCGAACCCATGACCCCTGCATTCGCAGGCATATTATTAACCACTGCTCCACCAGGGAAGCCCGATAATTCAGTTTTTTATAAAGAGAAGATTCCTAATATTATTCCAAAATTTTAAAAATATGTAGTTGGATAACACTATGAAAAATTAACTGATATATTCTTTTATTATTTCTCTTTGCTCCCTGGATTTTTTTCCCCATCCAGTCAGCTAGGCACTGTGAGTTCACTGCATTAGGAAGGTAAAGACTCAGCAGAAATGAGGGAGAAAAACAGAAAAGTCTCAGCTTTGGAATGTTCACAACGGAGGCCACAGTAGAACAGGTGAGAATTCTGTGAACCAAAAATAAATGTCGTCTCAAATGCAAAAAAGTATTCTCTGCACTGGGAGGCAGGAGAGGGAGGGAGGGAAGGACTGAAGGAGAGAGATCAGTGTGGCCAGGGACATGGAGACTGTGCTTAAGGACGATATGCCCAGGAAGAGAATCAGAATCTGGAGAAGATTCAGCCTGCACGTGATCATTGCCTCCAGCCAGCACCCTCATCTCAGACGTTGGGAAATTCAGAGAGAGAGTGGGAGTACGTCAGGAGGGCCACGCGCATAGTCTGTGTGGCAGGGGTTGTGGCCGTTCCCTATTTGTGAGGAGTCCCCAGCAATTTGCAGGCCTCTTCTGGAAAATGCTGGCGGACGTCTCTAGTGCTTATGTGAAAGCTTGTTCACAAACCTTGAAAGATACAGATGTAGATGACAGATAGATGCATAGATAGAAAAATGTATTTAAATAAAAGCTCCAGGAAAGGTTTGGAAAATGCCCTTTATTGAATAGGACGCTTCTATTGTCATATGATGTTAGACTGAGTGCCGGTCCCTTCATCCTCCTTCAGACCACGGCATTCTGTCTGCTACTCTCCCGAGGGTCCTTTCTTCTCCCTGGAAGGGATAAAACAAATGAGGTAGAACAGGAAGAGACAAGAAGCACTCCAAGCTCTGCTGGTCAGGGTTACCCTCCAGCATTGCTTTAATGCTCAGAGCCACACACACCACAGTGAGCTTGGCTCCAGATCAACTACCACGCAACGAAGGTTCTGGAACACTTCCATATCTCAGGGAACCTCATTTCCACGTGACTCTCTTTCATATTCCCCTTTGTCACAGAAGGCTAGGTCCAGTGGTCCGGGTGAGATCTCGGCTCAGGCCCAAGGCTCTCAGACCTCAAAGTTCTGGTCCTGCAAGGGCCCCTGTCCTCTCTTGAGACCACTCCTGGCTCTCTCTGCCGAGAAGGAGCTGCTGGCAGTACGTCCTCTAAGAGTTGAGGTCCATCGTGCAGACCCTGAGAAAACTTCTAGGAAAAGGCTCCACCTTCTTGTTTACATCAACAGAGGTCAATGCCTTTGTTAGTGCTGGGTGTGTCCCATTTGATGCAACTGCAGAGCCATTAGGTAAACCAGCACATGTGTGTGGCCCCTTCCCTTAGAGTCCTCTGGGCCCTCGTGACATAGGCTCAGAAGACTGCCAGCCTCAAGCCTTACCTCTTCCAAGGGACGGCCACACCGTCTTCCAGGATCTTCTGTCCCATGAATCTCAGTTGCTGTTTGGAACTCAAAGGAGAGAAAAGACCCTGCCTGCGGGGTCTCTTTGGGCTGGGGCCTTCCCCCGTGGGCTGCTCTCCCTCATTCTCCTTTTCTTCTTGCTTCTCTACCTCCTTCTCCTCCTCCTCCTCCTCCTCCTCCAACTCCTCCTCGTTCTCCTCCTCCTCCTCCTCGTCCTCTTCCTCAGGGGTGCTCTCGGATTCCACATTGCCCATCCGCTGGGCCATGGTGAGATGAAAGGCACGGCAGCTGAAGCCCTGCAGGACGCCGCCCTTCACGTGCTGCTGGAGGATCTCCAAGGTGGGGAAGACCCGGCAGCAGGCCATGCACCTGAAGCCGGTCTCCATGGTCAGCATCCAGTCCGCTGTCTTGGCGCTGGGTCTCTCCTCGACGGCAGGTGGCCCTGATGGGCTGCCTGGCTCTGCCCTTTCCTCATACTCTTTCTCCTCCCCAGTGGGCTCACTGTCAGACAGGAGGCTTTCGGTGGACACATCAGAAGAGGGGTCAGTGGCTACTGCACACACATCCTCAGGATGGGTCACTTCTTCTATCGTCAGCTGCTTTTCAGGCAACTCCAAGGGTTTCTTTGTCTTCCAGGAGACAGCGACACCCTTGTTCACTTGTACCTGCATGTAGTATATTTTCATGCCCCTTTCCTCTTTGTCTGGGTGCAGATAGTTCTTACAGGGTGAAGAGGGTGAGGAGGAGACACAGTGTGATGGGGAAGCGGTCTCTCCTTCTTCCTGATCCTGGGCTAGGGGTGGTCTAGGCTGGGCAGTGTCTCGATGAAATCTCTGGATTCCTGAAAAAGGAAATTAAAATCATAATAACATGCATGGGCCATGCCGGAAGCTGAGGGAGCAGGTGTGGTAGACGAGAGAGGGACATTGGCACGACATAGCAATGTCGTGAGCTTGGTGTCCGTTGGCCGTAGGACGGAGTGGTGTATGTGGTGTCATCTGTGGGCTTTTCATGTGCGTGGGGGGGTATACTGGAGCGGTGTCTGTATACAGGGGTGTGGAGTATGGTGGTGAGGGCTGTAGTATGTGAGGGATGCGGCTGGATGCGTGTACGATGAGGAGTGTGAGTTTGGGAATATCGGTGGTGCATTCCTTGTGGAATGGGGCTGTGGTGCAGGAGAGTACTGTGGAGCACGTGCTTGGGGTTGATGTGCACTGAGAAGGGCTGTGCCTGGAGGGCGCGTGTATGTGTGAGCTGTGTGCACCTGAGCTGGATGGTCCTGCTCTCAGGCTGGAGGTGTATGATGCAGAACTCTGTCCTTCTCTGGAAGCAAAGGCAAAGACAAAGCCTACATTTTCCTCTGAAGATGCTTAATCTGGTCCCTCTTCCCTCCACCTCAAGCCCAGACCTTTCCGGCCCCTGCTCCTTGACTTCCCCACCATGGTAGTAGCAGTATTCACACACACACACCCCCAGACTCAGCTGGCATCCACGCCCTCGGAACAGCTCAGCCATCCTGCCCAGGCTCCTCCACAGAGCCCTCATCACCTCTGATGACCCTGGATTTCCTCTCAGCCTCCCTGGGATCTGTGTGCCTCCTGCTTCACAGCCAAGCACCCCGTCACCTGAGGAGCCCCACGCCCTTACCAGCGTAGCTGAGCTTGCGCAGAGTAGAAGTACAGAAGAAGTATTTAGAGGCAGAGGAGACCTCCACTGCCCCTGGGCTGCAGCCTTGGGCCACCACAGTGGATCCAAGCCGAGGGGGATCCTCTTGTGACCTCGAGATTCCTGAGGGAGGAATGAAAGGCTCAGGGTGGGTTCATCAGTCCTCTGTCCACAAATATTTACTGAGTGTGTGACACGTGTCAGGTGCAGTGAATACACACAGTTGAGAGTGTGGTTCCCAGTGGATCCTCCAGGATTTAATTCCAATCAATACTTATTCTCTCACTGTCTAGTTGGTAATGTAGGCCTCGGTGGTGACTGTGAGTGTGTGGGAAGAGTGAGTGATGTGTATCAGTTAAGTCTGTGGTAAGTGTGGGGTTGGCATGGGGAGCACAGTGCAGACGTGTCTATCTGTGTCTGTGGCCTTTGTGTGCATGGTTTCTGTTCACAAGTCAGGAATTCTGGGACATGTAACGTTTCCTCATTACATGGTGTGGCTTGTATTTATGGTGTGTGTTCATTCATTCATTCACCAAGATTCAGTAAGCAGCTACTCCTGTGTATCCGGCACTCTTCCATTGTTGTTGTCTTTGGTAACGCTGCACATTCTAGTAGGGGAAGACACACACTAAACAAAACTACAATAAATATATAATACATCAGCTGGTGGTAAGTATATAAGGGTTGCCAGACTTAGCGAACAAGAATACAAGGCACCCAGTAACATTTCAGTTTCAGATAAACCCAGAATAATCTTTTAGTGTAAGTATTCCCATGCACTATTTGGCCTGACTTAGTTTTAGTGTAAGTATAGCCCATACAATATGTGGGACATACGGATACTGAAAAATTACTTGTTGTTTATCTGGAATTCAAATTGAACTGGATAGCCCATATTTTCTCTGGCAATCCTGACAAGGGTTACTGAGACTGTGGTTTACTGTGGTTTGTACAAAGCGGGTCTGGCATTACTCAAGAATGTGTTATAAGTGTGGTGTGTATGACACGTGACTGGTTCTTATAGAGGTATTTAGAGATGGCTGAAGTTAGTTGTGTTTGTGCAAGAGTTGAGGAGATACATGTATATAGTGTGTGTGTGTGTGTGTGTGTGTCCTATATATATAGTGTGTGTGTCTATACACATATCTCATCTCCAGCGTTTGGTGTTGGAGGAGAGGATTGTGATACAGGTGGGTTGTATGAGAATGTAGTAGAGGAGGGATGCGTGTATATACCTCCATGTGCTCTGTGTGGTTTACTAAGGAAGTTATATGTGGGGTGTGTGATATTTTTGCTGCATCAGAGTGTACATGGGTGTATGAGTTACTGTCTCATAAAACACCCCTAACAAGAATTCTGTATACACTCTTACGTACACCGAGTGTCAGCCAGATCCAGGCAGGGTGACAAGAACTTTACCACGCAGACTTTATATCTGGTAAGCACTCTACCCCCATTCATCTCGCTCTTCTCTGCACTACCACACACACACACACACACACACACACACTCACACACACACACACACACAGGAACATAGGGCAAAATATTCTGAATGGTCAGGGGCAGTCATTGCCTTCCCCAGCCTGTCCCAGCCACTGCCTGGAAATCTGCCTGCTGTCTAGAGCTCCATTCCCAGGGCCCATCCTACAGTCTCCAGGGCCCTGGGCCTGGTAGGAGCTACTGGGCTCTAATCTGGGGCAGAGGCCTCTAGCTGGAGCTCTGGGGTGACCACCCCTCTCCCAGGGCAAGCTACTCGCCTCCATTTAATGCACGCAGGCACCACGTGGCCCGTGGCTCTCAGAGCTCCCCGCAGGACCCTGAGGCCATTTCTCACCCCCGCTCACGCGGTCTCAGTCTCTGGAAAACCCTTCCCTTCCCTTGATCTCCTTTGGGAAATTCTTCCTGTTGAAGGAATAAAACCTCCTTGCTTTCAATATGACACCATCCCTAGACAAACAATCTTCTTTCAAAGTGCATTCCACTTGTCAAGATATTTTTCAACAGGGCCTTCAACTCATGGGGCTTCTCTTTCCACTTTGGTAAAAGAGGCCAAGCAACTCATGGGTCTCTCTCAGCATCCTTGCATCCTTCACATCCCCCACCTCATGACCCCTAGGAAAGATCCAAGAGCATAAGAGAGAAATCGGGGACTGAGAAAAGCTGCACCTCTAGGTCTGTGCAAGCAGGATGCAGCCTGCTGTGAGTCCGACAAAGCTCCAGGCCCGGCTGCCCCAGGAGAGAGTCCTCAGACCAGCGGAGCTGACCTCCCATCTCCCAGGGGGCATCTGGCCGTTCTGTGCCGTCTCACACCACAGGGACCCTCCGGATAGATACGGCAGCATCAGTGAGACAAGGTCTCTCGCTCCCTGCTTCACAGGTGACACGTTCTCAGTCCCCCGCTTCCTAGAGAAGCTTCAGTTTGGCAGAAACCCATGTGCCCCAGACAAGTTGCCCCCCACATACCTCCTCCGTTCTCGGCAGTTTCCTGGGACTCTTCATTTTCCAGATGTTTCCTCTTTTGTCGCCGTTCCATCGTACCAACTAGAGGTCTCCCTTAGAAGATGCCTCAAGAGATGTCCAACTCCTCCTCTTCCCTACAGGTTGGCCCTTCTTGGCTCTTGGGCAATCCGTTGAAATGATTCAATACAAACAAAAATAGTCAAGTCTCCTAAATGGCTGAAAAACTTGTACCACTTGGTGAACCAGCAGTAGTGCCTAGTGCTCACCAGGGCTGTTATGTTTGCAAGGTTGCCAGGCTCACAGTGGAATTCTGTGACCTCAGTGATGACATCAGAGCATTCGGTGGACCTAGGTTGAGCACAGTGTCTGCAATAGCACAGGCCCCATTTTCAAGAACAATTCCTTTTTCCCAGCCGAAGCTTTCCCGTGAAAGGGAAAGGTTCCTACCATATCTATTATAAATTGTATCATACCATGTGTATTATAAAATTCACATATTGATTGGAGATCTTTTAATGTCTTTTCTAGAGAGATTTAATATGAATGTTTTAAATGGTCTCCAGTTTCCCTGTGGATTATTGACATTTTAAACTCTGCACTTCAATTTTCCCTCAATACGTGTAATTTTGTCACGGCTATTTCTGTACTTAAAGATGAGGAACTATATAATTGATTTCTTCATTTTTTCCCCATCTCTTTCCAAGGTACTGCATTTGATTGTGTCTTGCGACTGAGTGAAAAATGCT
The DNA here is from genome assembly GCF_964341445.2 of Mesoplodon mirus. Lineage (NCBI taxonomy): Eukaryota > Metazoa > Chordata > Mammalia > Artiodactyla > Ziphiidae > Mesoplodon > Mesoplodon mirus. Next base: position 405,574 of record NW_028295795.1, read on the forward strand.
AGTCCTTGAGTCAGGACATTGGGCCCTTTAGCAAGTAACTCAACCTATCTGGGCTTCAGCTTCTGTATGTGCGATCAAGAGGCTTGGACTAGCTGACTTTTCAAATGCTGTGTTTCTTTGATTCACTCTCACTTATTGATCTGCTCCTTAAGAAGAGGGTCCGTTCTCATAAAGTAACAACAGTCTTTTCCTAACCTTGGGTTGGGCGGAGTTTAACTGTTCGTACTCAGTTTGTTAGTTATATTGCCTTCTACGTATGCTTAGCTCTAAATAATTTATACGGCTCTTGTGACAATTTTTAGATCTTCTTTTTTTCTTATTTTCTTTTATAGTTTCTAATTTGTTATCGCCAGTGTAGAGGAGCCTGATTGACTTTTAAAATTTATTGATCTTGTATGTGTGTGCCTTGTTGAACCGTCTTATTAGTTCCTGCTAGTTTATCTGTGGGTTCTTTTGGGTCTCCTAGATAAATGAGCATATTAAATGTAAATAATGTGTTCTTTGGATAAAGTTTATTTTCTTGCATCTCTATATATAGAAGCAATATGTTGAATTGATTTAAATATTTAAATACTTACATACCTGTTATCACAATCTAACATTCTTTATCTTATTTTCTTTCAATCAATATTATGTTTTCAAGATTTATCCACGTGAATCCATATAGATCTAGGTCTTTGATTTTTGACTGTTTGATATTATGTGATCACATGCATATAGCATCATTTATTTTCCATTCAAGCATTATTGGACAATTGGATTGTTTCCCTCCCTTCTCTAGAACAAACAGCATTTCCTAGAATATCTCTGAAGATGTCTGACAGTCGAGAAGGGCCAGGCTGCCCGAAGGATTGCTACTTGCTTTTAGCCACCTTCCAACAGGCCGTCTCCAGCCAGCAATTTGAAGCACAGCTGAAATGAGAACTGCCCCAAATGTGAAGATCTTAGGAGCTTCCTAGAAGGTGGGAGGTTAATGATAGGCATCCTGCTGGGATCCCAGGGGAGTCTGAGCTGGCCTGAAGCTCATCTTCCTCCTCCACCTCTCAAGAGAAATGTGGAGGAAAGAAGACTTCAAAAACTGTGAGCAGGCAGAGGGAGAGATATTGGGGGCCGAAGCTGTAACTGAGGTCTTGGAGTGGGCTGTGAGCACGCAGAGCCTCTCGAGAGCCAGGCTCTGCCTTCTGAGGACTTCTCCCCTAAGGCTGCTCATAATTCACGTGATACCAGCCATATAGAGCCGACTTGGCCCACACTGTCACAGAAAGCCTTATCAGAATCTCTTCTTCTTCATACACTCTTGTGTCTGTTACTTGGTTATTGCCTTTGGTACTCCACTGATGTGAACCACAGTCGCCAGGGGATGGAGGACACTAGTGACCCATCTTGCTCTGTGGCCTCAGTCCACAGCTGGAGGGTAAGGGAAGAGGCCAAATGAAGGTCAAGAAGGAAAGATGGAGTTTGAAGAGAAGACCTGAGTTAAGGGTGTCTTCTCAAGTCTTGATGACTGAAATGTAGCTCCAGTACCTGAAGTCCTGCTTGTTCTCAAGGCTGACCGCGGGGCTGGGTGCACTCAGTGAAGGAACCGTATACACTTAGTATTTCCTTGCTTGCTCACACTTGCCCTCCTCTGATACACCCTCTGCAAGACTGATCTTCCCCTGAAACAACTTTCCACCTGCTACTGTCATCTCAGGAACATTTGCTTCACCTTCCTAGTGTCCCCCTAGAATGCCATTGCAGCCAATTCATAATTTGATAATCATGCTGCTTACCATATTCTCAGCAACTTCTGAGAAATTTTATTCACTTTATTCCATAGTCTTCACCCATCAATAATCTTCCTTAACTTCCTAGCTGCAGGTTAACCCATTCGGAATCATTTCTTTTTCTTTCTCTTCTTTGGCAAATCCTTTCTATCTTTTAAGGTCTTTTTCTTGTCTCTCTACCATCTTGCCTTCCTGAACTTCTTTTTTTTCCGTTTAAGTAACCTTTCAATCTCCTTCCCCAATTTCCTCATACACATTGAGAGTTTATTCCTCACACGTTAGACAGCGGTTTATGAATGGCCAGGCATAATGGACTCAGAATGAGTTGGCACCCCCGAGGTACCTGTCTTGCTGGGGAGCCACAGGTGAAGGGCTGTCTGCTGGACACATGTTTGCATGGAGTCAGGCTGAGTGGCCTCAGGGTGTTTGCTCTGCACTTGTGTGTGTTTCTCCCTAGTTGGTTTCCTTGTCCAGCCACCTGTGACCTCCCTCCATCCAGCCCAGGGAATCCTTCTCATCACAGGGGTAGGATGTTTGTCTCATTTTCCATCACATCCTTTCCCCAAAGTTTGGTTGTGAGTTGTTCCCATTCCAAAGACCTTTCCTCTTTGAAGAGAAAAGAGAAAATCTTGTCTCTCCTTTTCTCTCCCTTCACTTCTGCTCTATTATCTCCTCCGTCCAGAATGGCCCACTGACTCACATGGGTGTAGATCCAAAGATGGCAAGAAATGCCAGCAATTCTGAGATAATAATACGGATGGATCAGGAAAACTTGAAAACCTTTATCCCGCCACATTAAAAAAAATTGCACTTCCAGTGTATTCAGAGTCTCAGTGTAGAAACACAAATGATAGAGAAATTGAATTACACTCAAGTTTTTCTTTCCTCCTTTCCTGATTTATTCTAATCCTCCAAGTTAACATGATGAACTCTTTGTTGTGTAAAGTTTCAGACATTTTCTACCCATGCACACTTTTCTTCTTTTCACATTAGAGTGTGAACTAGGTCACTTTCAACATGCTGTGATTCTGTGATTCACTGTCTCCCACCGAGTCATCCACGGATAATGTCATCTGTTTCACGGAGAAATATTTCCAATAGCTAATAGCCAATGTCTGTGGAGTGCTTACTCTGTGTCGGTTTCTTGTAACTACTTTACAGATCATTTGTACAGCGTACCCATGGACCAGGTACAATTATGACCCCCAAGTGGCAGATAAGTGCAGATAAGTACAAATAAATACAGAGGCCAAGTGACTTGCCCAAGACACTGGAGCAAATCAAAATCCATGCCTCTGTAATCATTTTGCTCTATTGCCTCTGTCTGGGAGGCTTGATGATTTGGCAACTAAAACCTTAAATATCATGTTCCATTTTTATATCTGTGACACAAGCGTGGGGCTGTGATACAGGGTAACTAACCTGACAACTTTTGAAAACCCTTATGCACCTGGATGAAAGTAAGCCAGGGACTGCAAGCCATAGATTTAAGGTTTCCTACCAACTTTTAAAAATAGCTTCTTGAATGCAATTTATGTAGTGTCAAGTCTAGGATGTAGTCCAAATAGTAACAGAAAAATGGAGATATGTAGAAAAATACTTAAAGTTGACAAGTATTGGGAGTGTAGTATTTTTGGGGCCAGCGTGTAGACCACAGGAAAACTTGCTGTTTCCATCCCAAAGGGAAGAGCCCTACGTTGCAACTGCCAAGGTCCCTGGGACAGCAAGTGTGCTCACTGCTTAGTAAAGAAGCATCCTCAGTTTGATAGAATCATATGGGAGCCTTACATTTGGTTAGCAGTTCTACATTCTTGATGTAATAATATTTTCAGGGTGTGGGAGGGTATCAAGCTCTGAAAATACCCTTGGAGAGATCTGCTTATTAAGTTTGGCTTTTTCAGTCTCCCTACTACTTCTTTACTAAACACCAGGCGGTTTCCTTCACTTTTCAGAACCATATTGTTTTTCCCTTCTCTAATGAACTTTGAAATACTTTTGGATGAGCTATTAAGATTGGGAAAAAATAAACATCTCTTTAAAATAAGGAAGATAATAACAATGACAAGTAGAAAAAGCTCTAAAACAGAGAATATCCTCCATTCTAGCCACTGACTGGGAGTGGAAGGTTCGTGCTCGCTGTCCAGGACGTAGAAATAAAAGCTGAGGAGGCGCTGAGGCGTCTCCTGGATCTCTATGAGCCTCCATCATTTCTGCTGAGTAGGGTTGACAGATAAAATATAGACTGTTTAGTTAAATATGAATGTTTGAAAAACAACGAGTACATATTGAAGATAAGTATGCCCCAAATAGTTCATAGGATCTACTTATACTAAAAATAATGACTTATTATTCATGTGAAGTTCAAGTTTAACTGGGTATCCTGTATTTTTATGTCCTAAATCTGACAGCCCTACTGATGATCCACAATGGAGGCAGTTGAGGAACGGTACAGGCTGGCTCTCGGACAGTCAGAAATGGCTTCAGCAGATCCAGGTACAGTATGAAATTCTTTTTGGATGTAGCTCAGAAGCCATGGCCAGCCCTTGACTGCAAGTACTGCCTCGGGTTTCCCTGAGGTGGGGTAAACCTTCCTCCTAATGGCCTTTTGGTAAGTCTGGAAGACCATATCCAAGGGGAGCCCCAAAGTCAGTTTCATCCTCACAACCATGTTTCCAATTCCTGGAATTGGCTGCATGTGACTCACAAGAGCTGAGGAGGTTTGTGGAAGTTGGGAGTGTCATAGCTTGAACCCTTTGTAGGTAAAGTTTTGCTGTTGTGAGAGTTTTAACAGGAGCAATGTGAAAGACTCCAAGTCCCCAGGTAGATAGAAATAATCCTGTTCTACCTGTGTGTATGTGACAAGTCTCTAATAGTTCAGAGAGCAAGTATCTGGTCTTAGAAAGACTGATCCAAGCTTGGATGTTTCTGGTGACAAGGCAAGGTCCTGAGTTTCAAGTTCACCTTTTATGGTTGAGGAGACAATAAGGTGGTCAGAAGGGAAATCATGGAGGAGACCTTGGCTTCATCCATCGTGCAGTCTTGTATATGTGGTTCTATGTAGATTGTGTTTCAAAGGTGGAGCTTGTTTACAACTATGAACATTCTCCGATGTGCTTTTTGGACCTTCATTCCCAGAGCGAGAGCAGTGCCGAGGCTCTAGAAATGCCATGGATATTCTGAGCTGTCAGTGGCATTTCCCCGGTACTGTTCCCTTGGTGCCACTCCTTGAAATGTCCAAAGGGATTATCATGTGTCTTGTGGCGGGTCCTAGCATTGTGAAAGGAAGCTGCTGCACCTGGCTCAGAGGATTTCGGATGTGGTGGGAGGAGGAGTAGTACTACGACTATAAATTGTATCACAGCATATCGGTTCCATCTTGAGAGTGGGGTTGGGGGGTTATGAAGGGGGGCTTTTATTGTACTTTTATACATTGTACCCTTGAAACTAATTCAATTTTTAAAAATTAATTAATTTATTTGGGGCTGCATTGGGTCTTTGTTGCTGCTAGCGGGCGTTCTCTAGTTGCAGTGAGCGGGGGCTCCTCTTGGCTGTGGTGCACGGGCTTCTCATTGCAGTGGCTTCTCTTGTTGCGGAGCATGGTCTCTAGGCACGCAGGCTTCCGTAGTTGTGGCACGTGGGCTCGGTTGATGTGGCACACGGGCTCTAGAGCGCAGGCTCAGTAGTTGTGGCGCGCGAGCTTAGTTACTCCGTGGCACGTGGGATCGTCCCAGACCAGGGCTCGAACCCATGACCCCTGCATTCGCAGGCATATTCTTAACCACTGCTCCACCAGGGAAGCCCGATAATTCAGTTTTTTATAAAGAGAAGATTCCTAATATTATTCCAAAATTTTAAAAATATGTAGTTGGATAACACTATGAAAAATTAACTGATATATTCTTTTATTATTTCTCTTTGCTCCCTGGATTTTTTTCCCCATCCAGTCAGCTAGGCACTGTGAGTTCACTGCATTAGGAAGGTAAAGACTCAGCAGAAATGAGGGAGAAAAACAGAAAAGTCTCAGCTTTGGAATGTTCACAACGGAGGCCACAGTAGAACAGGTGAGAATTCTGTGAACCAAAAATAAATGTCGTCTCAAATGCAAAAAAGTATTCTCTGCACTGGGAGGCAGGAGAGGGAGGGAGGGAAGGACTGAAGGAGAGAGATCAGTGTGGCCAGGGACATGGAGACTGTGCTTAAGGACGATATGCCCAGGAAGAGAATCAGAATCTGGAGAAGATTCAGCCTGCATGTGATCATTGCCTCCAGCCAGCACCCTCATCTCAGACGTTGGGAAATTCAGAGAGAGAGTGGGAGTACGTCAGGAGGGCCACGCGCATAGTCTGTGTGGCAGGGGTTGTGGCCGTTCCCTATTTGTGAGGAGTCCCCAGCAATTTGCAGGCCTCTTCTGGAAAATGCTGGCGGACGTCTCTAGTGCTTATGTGAAAGCTTGTTCACAAACCTTGAAAGATACAGATGTAGATGACAGATAGATGCATAGATAGAAAAATGTCCTTAAATAAAAGCTCCAGGAAAGGTTTGGAAAATGGCCTTTATTGCATAGGACGCTTCTATTGAAATATGATGTTAGACTGAGTGCCGGTCCCTTCATCCTCCTTCAGACCACGGCATTCTTTCTGCTACACTCCCGTGGGTCCTTTCTTCTCCCTGGAAGGGATAAAACAAATGAGGTAGAACAGGAAGAGACAAGAAGCACTCCAAGCTCTGCTGGTCAGGGTTACCCTCCAGCATTGCCTTAATGCTCAGAGCCACACACACCACAGTGAGCTTGGCTCCAGATCAACTACCACGCAACGAAGGTTCTAGAACACTTCCATATCTTGGGGAACCTCATTTCCACGTGACTCTCTTTCATATTCCCCTTTGTCACAGAAGGCTAGGTCCAGTGGTCCGGGTGAGATCTCGGCTCAGGCCCAAGGCTCTCAGACCTCAAAGTTCTGGTCCTGCAAGGGCCCCTGTCCTCTCTTGAGACCACTCCTGGCTCTCTCTGCCGAGAAGGAGCTGCTGGCAGTACGTCCTCTAAGAGTTGAGGTCCATCGTGCAGACCCTGAGAAAACTCCTAGGAAAAGGCTCCACCTTCTTGTTTACGTCAACAGAGGTCAATGCCTTTCTTAGTGCTGGGTGTGTCCCATTTGATGCAACTGCAGAGCCATTAGGTCAACCAGCACATGTGTGCGGCCCCTTCCCTTAGACTCCTCTGGGCCCTCGTGACATAGGCTCAGAAGACTGCCAGCCTCAAGCCTTACCTCTTCCAAGGGACGGCCACACCGTCTTCCAGGATCTTCTGTCCCATGAATCTCAGTTGCTGTTTGGAACTCAAAGGAGAGAAAAGACCCTGCCTGCGGGGTCTCTTTGGGCTGGGGCCTTCCCCCGTGGGCTGCTCTCCCTCATTCTCCTTTTCTTCTTGCTTCTCTACCTCCTTCTCCTCCTCCTCCTCCTCCTCCTCCTCCTCCTCGTTCTCCTCCTCCTCCTCCTCGTCCTCTTCCTCAGGGGTGCTCTCGGATTCCACATTGCCCATCCGCTGGGCCATGGTGAGATGAAAGGCACGGCAGCTGAAGCCCTGCAGGACGCCGCCCTTCACGTGCTGCTGGAGGATCTCCAAGGTGGGGAAGACCCGGCAGCAGGCCATGCACCTGAAGCCGGTCTCCATGGTCAGCATCCAGTCCGCTGTCTTGGCGCTGGGTCTCTCCTCGACGGCAGGTGGCCCTGATGGGCTGCCTGGCTCTGCCCTTTCCTCATACTCTTTCTCCTCCCCAGTGGGCTCACTGTCAGACAGGAGGCTTTCGGTGGACACATCAGAAGAGGGGTCAGTGGCTACTGCGCACACATCCTCAGGAAGGGTCACTTCTTCTATCCTCAGCTGCTTTTCAGGCAACTCCAAGGGTTTCTTTGTCTTCCAGGAGACAGCGACACCCTTGTTCACTTGTACCTGCATGTAGTATATTTTCATGCCCCTTTCCTCTTTGTCTGGGTGCAGATAGTTCTTACAGGGTGAAGAGGGTGAGGAGGAGACACAGTGTGATGGGGAAGCGGTCTCTCCTTCTTCCTGATCCTGGGCTAGGGGTGGTCTAGGCTGGGCAGTGTCTCGATGAAATCTCCGGATTCCTGAAAAAGGAAATTAAAATCATAATAACATGCATGGGCCATGCCGGAAGCTGAGGGAGCAGGTGTGGTAGACGAGAGAGGGACATTGGCACGACATAGCAATGTCGTGAGCTTGGTGTCCGTTGGCCGTAGGACGGAGTGGTGTATGTGGTGTCATCTGTGGGCTTTTCATGTGCGTGGGGGGGTATACTGGAGCGGTGTCTGTATACAGGGGTGTGGAGTATGGTGGTGAGGGCTGTAGTATGTGAGGGATGCGGCTGGATGCGTGTACGATGAGGAGTGTGAGTTTGGGAATATCGGTGGTGCATTCCTTGTGGAATGGGGCTGTGGTGCAGGAGAGTACTGTGGAGCACGTGCTTGGGGTTGATGTGCACTGAGAAGGGCTGTGCCTGGAGGGCGCGTGTATGTGTGAGCTGTGTGCACCTGAGCTGGATGGTCCTGCTCTCAGGCTGGAGGTGTATGATGCAGAACTCTGTCCTTCTCTGGAAGCAAAGGCAAAGACAAAGCCTACATTTTCCTCTGAAGATGCTTAATCTGGTCCCTCTTCCCTCCACCTCAAGCCCAGACCTTTCCGGCCCCTGCTCCTTGACTTCCCCACCATGGTAGTAGCAGTATTCACACACACACACCCCCAGACTCAGCTGGCATCCACGCCCTCGGAACAGCTCAGCCATCCTGCCCAGGCTCCTCCACAGAGCCCTCATCACCTCTGATGACCCTGGATTTCCTCTCAGCCTCCCTGGGATCTGTGTGCCTCCTGCTTCACAGACAAGCACCCCGTCACCTGAGGAGCCCCACGCCCTTACCAGCGTAGCTGAGCTTGCGCAGAGTAGAAGTACAGAAGAAGTATTTAGAGGCAGAGGAGACCTCCACTGCCCCTGGGCTGCAGCCTTGGGCCACCACAGTGGATCCAAGCCGCGGGGGATCCTCTTGTGACTTCGAGATTCCTGAGGGAGGAATGAAAGGCTCAGGGTGGGTTCATCAGTCCTCTGTCCACAAATATTTACTGAGTGTGTGACACGTGTCAGGTGCAGTGAATACACACAGTTGAGAGTGTGGTTCCCAGTGGATCCTCCAGGATTTAATTCCAATCAATACTTATTCTCTCACTGTCTAGTTGGTAATGTAGGCCTCGGTGGTGACTGTGAGTGTGTGGGAAGAGTGAGTGATGTGTATCAGTTAAGTCTGTGGTAAGTGTGGGGTTGGCATGGGGAGCACAGTGCAGACGTGTCTATCTGTGTCTGTGGCCTTTGTGTGCATGGTTTCTGTTCACAAGTCAGGAATTCTGGGACATGTAACGTTTCCTCATTACATGGTGTGGCTTGTATTTATGGTGTGTGTTCATTCATTCATTCACCAAGATTCAGTAAGCAGCTACTCCTGTGTATCCGGCACTCTTCCATTGTTGTAGTCTTTGGTAACGCTGCACATTCTAGTAGGGGAAGACACACACTAAACAAAACTACAATAAATATATAATACATCAGCTGGTGGTAAGTATATAAGGGTTGCCAGACTTAGCGAACAAGAATACAAGGCACCCAGTTAAATTTCAGTTTCAGATAAACCCAGAATAATCTTTTAGTGTAAGTATTCCCATGCAGTATTTGGCCTGACTTAGTTTTAGTGTAAGTATAGCCCATACAATATGTGGGACATACGGATACTGAAAAATTACTTGTTGTTTATCTGGAATTCAAATTGAACTGGATAGCCCATATTTTCTCTGGCAATCCTGACATGGGTTACAGAGACTGTGGTTTACTGTGGTTTGTACAAAGCGGGTCTGGCATTACTCAAGAATGTGTTATAAGTGTGGTGTGTATGACACGTGACTGGTTCTTATAGAGGTATTTAGAGATGGCTGAAGTTAGCTGTGTTTGTGCAAGAGTTGAGGAGATACATGTATATAGTGTGTGTGTGTGTGTGTGTGTCCTATATATATAGTGTGTGTGTCTATATACATATCTCATCTCCAGCGTTTGGTGTTGGAGGAGAGGATTGTGATACAGGTGGGTTGTATGAGAATGTAGTACAGGAGGGATCCGTGTATATACCTCCATGTGCTGTGTGTGGTTTACTAAGGAAGTTATATGTGGGGTGTGTGATATTTTTGCTGTATCAGAGTGTACATGGGTGTATGAGTTACTGTCTCATAAAACACCCCTAACAAGAATTCTGTATACACTCTTACGTACACCGAGTGTCAGCCAGGTCCAGGCAGGGTGACAAGAACTTTACCACGCAGACTTTATATCTGGTAAGCACTCTACACCCATTCATCTTGCTCTTCTCTGCACTACCACACACACACACACACACACACACACACACACTCACACACACACACACACACAGGAACATAGGGCAAAATATTCTGAATGCTCAGGGGCAGTCATTGCCTTCCCCAGCCTGTCCCAGCCACTGCCTGGAAATCTGCCTGCTGTCTAGAGCTCCATTCCCAGGGCCCATCCTACAGTCTCCAGGGCCCTGGGCCTGGTAGGAGCTACTGGGCTCTAATCTGGGGCAGAGGCCTCTAGCTGGAGCTCTGGGGTGACCACACCTCTCCCAGGGCAAGCTACTCGCCTCCATTTAATGCACGCAGGCACCACGTGGCCCGTGGCTCTCAGAGCTCCCCGCAGGACCCTGAGGCCATTTCTCACCCCCGCTCACGCGGTCTCAGTCTCTGGAAAACCCTTCCCTTCCCTTGATCTCCTTTGGGAAATTCTTCCTGTTGAAGGAATAAAACCTCCTTGCTTTCAATATGACACCATCCCTAGACAAACAATCTTCTTTCAAAGTGCATTCCACTTGTCAAGATATTTTTCAACAGGGCCTTCAACTCATGGGGCTTCTCTTCACTTTGGTAAAAGAGGCCAAGCAACTCATGGGTCTCTCTCAGCATCCTTGCGTCCTTCACATCCCCCACCTCATGACCCCTAGGAAAGATCCAAGAGCATAAGAGAGAAATCGGGGACTGAGAACAGCTGCACCTCTAGGTCTGTGCAAGCAGGATGCAGCCTGCTGTGAGTCCGACAAAGCTCCAGGCCCGGCTGCCCCAGGAGAGAGTCCTCAGACCAGCGGAGCTGACCTCCCATCTCCCAGGGGGCATCTGGCCGTTCTGTGCCGTCTCACACCACAGGGACCCTCCGGATAGATACGGCAGCATCAGTGAGACAAGGTCTCTCGCTCCCTGCTTCACAGGTGACACGTTCTCAGTCCCCCGCTTCCTACAGAAGCTTCAGTTTGGCAGAAGCCCATGTGCCCCAGACAAGTTGCCCCCCACATACCTCCTCCGTTCTCGGCAGTTTCCTGGGACTCTTCATTTTCCAGATGTTTCCTCTTTTGTTGCCGTTCCATCGTACCAACTAGAGGTCTCCCTTAGAAGATGCGTCAAGAGATGTCCAACTCCTCCTCTTCCCTACAGGTTGGCCCTTCTTGGCTCTTGGGCAATCCGTTGAAATGATTCAATACAAACAAAAATAGTCAAGTCTCCTAAATGGCTGAAAAACTTGTACCACTTGGTGAACCAGCAGTAGTGCCTAGTGCTCACCAGGGCTGTTATGTTTGCAAGGTTGCCAGGCTCACAGTGGAATTCTGTGACCTCAGTGATGACATCAGAGCATTCGGTGGACCTAGGTTGAGCACAGTGTCTGCAATAGCACAGGCCCCATTTTCAAGAACAATTCCTTTTTCCCAGCCGAAGCTTTCCCGTGAAAGGGAAAGGTTCCTACCATATCTATTATAAATTGTATCATACCATGTCTATTATAAAATTCACATTTTGATTGGAGATCTTTTAATGTCTTTTCTAGAGAGATTTAATATGAATGTTTTAAATGGTCTCCAGTTTCCCTGTGGATTATTGACATTTTAAACTCTGCACTTCAATTTTCCCTCAATACGTGTAATTTTGTCACGGCTATTTCTGTACTTAAAGATGAGGAACTATATAATTGATTTCTTCATTTTTTCCCCATCTCTTTCCAAGGTACTGCATTTGATTGTGTCTTGCGACTGAGTGAAAAATGCTAGTCCTTGAGTCAGGACATTGGGCCCTTTAGCAAGTAACTCAACCTATCTGGGCTTCAGCTTCTGTATGTGCGATCAAGAGGCTTGGACTAGCTGACTTTTCAAATGCTGTGTTTCTTTGATTCACTCTCACTTACTGATCTGCTCCTTAAGAAGAGGGTCTGTTCTCATAAAGTAACAACAGTCTTTTCCTAACCTTGGGTTGGGCGGAGTTTAACTGTTCGTACTCAGTTTGTTAGTTATATTGCCTTCTACGTATGCTTAGCTCTAAATAATTTATACGGCTCTTGTGACAATTTTTAGATCTTCTTTTTTTCTTATTTTCTTTTATAGTTTCTAATTTGTTATCGCCAGTGTAGAGGAGCCTGATTGACTTTTAAAATTTATTGATCTTGTATGTGTGTGCCTTGTTGAACCGTCTTATTAGTTCCTGCTAGTTTATCTGTGGGTTCTTTTGGGTCTCCTAGATAAATGAGCATATTAAATGTAAATAATGTGTTCTTTGGATAAAGTTTATTTTCTTGCATCTCTATATATAGAAGCAATATGTTGAATTGATTTAAATATTTAAATTCTTACATACCTGTTATCACAATCTAACATTGTTTATCTTATTTTCTTTCAATCAATATTATGTTTTCAAGATTTATCCACGTGAATCCATAGAGATCTAGGTCTTTGATTTTTGACTGTTTGATATTATGTGATCACATGCATATAGCATCATTTATTTTCCATTCAAGCATTATTGGACAATTGGATTGTTTCCCTCCCTTCTCTAGAACAAACAACATTTCCTAGAATATCCCTGAAGATATCTGACAGTCGAGAAGGGCCAGGCTGCCCGAAGGATTGCTACTTGCTTTTAGCCACCTTCCAACAGGCCGTCTCCAGCCAGCAATTTGAAGCACAGCTGAATTGAGAACTGCCCCAAATGTGAAGATCTTAGGAGCTTCCTAGAAGGTGGGAGGTTAATGATAGGCATCCTGCTGGGATCCCAGGGGAGTCTGAGCTGGCCTGAAGCTCATCTTCCTCCTCCACCTCTCAAGAGAAATGTGGAGGAAAGAAGACTTCAAAAACTGTGAGCAGGCAGAGGGAGAGATATTGGGGGCCGAAGCTGTAACTGAGGTCTTGGAGTGGGCTGTGAGCACGCAGAGCCTCTCGAGAGCCAGGCTCTGCCTTCTGAGCACTTCTCCCCTAATGCTGCTCATAATTCACGTGATACCAGCCATATAGAGCCGACTTGGCCCACACTGTCACAGAAAGCCTTATCAGAATCTCTTCTTCTTCATACACTCTTGTGTCTGTTACTTGGTTATTGCCTTTGGTACTCCACTGATGTGAACCACAGTCGCCAGGGGATGGAGGACACTAGTGACCCATCTTGCTCTGTGGCCTCAGTCCACAGCTGGAGGGTAAGGGAAGAGGCCAAATGAAGGTCAAGAAGGAAAGATGGAGTTTGAAGAGAAGACCTGAGTTAAGGGTGTCTTCTCAAGTCTTGATGACTGAAATGTAGCTCCAGTACCTGAAGTCCTGCTTGTTCTCAAGGCTGACCACGGGGCTGGGTGCACTCAGTGAAGGAACCGTATACACTTAGTATTTCCTTGCTTGCTCACACTTGCCCTCCTCTGATACACCCTCTGCAAGACTGATCTTCCCCTGAAACAACTTTCCACCTGCTACTGTCATCTCAGGAACATTTGCTTCACCTTCCTAGTGTCCCCCTAGAATGCCATTGCAGCCAATTCATAATTTGATAATCATGCTGCTTACCATATTCTCAGCAACTTCTGAGAAATTTTATTCACTTTATTCCATAGTCTTCACCCATCAATAATCTTCCTTAACTTCCTAGCTGCAGGTTAACCCATTCGGAATCATTTCTTTTGCTTTCTCTTCTTTGGCAAATCCTTTCTATCTTTTAAGGTCTTTTTCTTGTCTCTCTACCATCTTGCCTTCCTGAACTTCATTTTTTTCCGTTTAAGTAACCTTTCAATCTCCTTCCCCAATTTCCTCATAAACATTGAGAGTTTATTCCTCACACGTTAGACAGCGGTTTATGAATGGCCAGGCATAATGGACTCAGAATGAGTTGGCACCCCCGAGGTACCTGTCTTGCTGGGGAGCCACAGGTGAAGGGCTGTCTGCTGGACACATGTTTGCATGGAGTCAGGCTGAGTGGCCTCAGGGTGTTTGCTCTGCACTTGTGTGTGTTTCTCCCTAGTTGGTTTCCTTGTCCAGCCACCTGTGACCTCCCTCCATCCAGCCCAGGGAATCCTTCTCATCACAGGGGTAGGATGTTTGTCTCATTTTCCATCACATCCTTTCCCCAAAGTTTGGTTGTGAGTTGTTCCCATTCCAAAGACCTTTCCTCTTTGAAGAGAAAAGAGAAAATCTTGTCTCTCCTTTTCTCTCCCTTCACTTCTGCTCTATTATCTCCTCCGTCCAGAATGGCCCACTGACTCACATGGGTGTAGATCCAAAGATGGCAAGAAATGCCAGCAATTCTGAGATAATAATACGGATGGATCAGGAAAACTTGAAAACCTTTATCCCGCCACATTAAAAAAAATTGCACTTCCAGTGTATTCAGAGTCTCAGTGTAGAAACACAAATGATAGAGAAATTGAATTACACTCAAGTTTTTCTTTCCTCCTTTCCTGATTTATTCTAATCCTCCAAGTTAACATGATGAACTCTTTGTTGTGTAAAGTTTCAGACATTTTCTACCCATGCACACTTTTCTTCTTTTCACATTAGAGTGTGAACTAGGTCACTTTCAACATGCTGTGATTCTGTGATTCACTGTCTCCCACCGAGTCATCCACGGATAATGTCATCTGTTTCACGGAGAAATATTTCCAATAGCTAATAGCCAATGTCTGTGGAGTGCTTACTCTGTGTCGGTTTCTTGTAACTACTTTACAGATCATTTGTACAGCGTACCCATGGACCAGGTACAATTATGACCCCCAAGTGGCAGATAAGTGCAGATAAGTACAAATAAATACAGAGGCCAAGTGACTTGCCCAAGACACTGGAGCAAATCAAAATCCATGCCTCTGTAATCATTTTGCTCTATTGCCTCTGTCTGGGAGGCTTGATGATTTGGCAACTAAAACCTTAAATATCATGTTCCATTTTTATATCTGTGACACAAGCGTGGGGCTGTGATACAGGGTAAGTAACCTGACTACTTTTGAAAACCCTTATGCACCTGGATGAAAGTAAGCCAGGGACTGCAAGCCATAGATTTAAGGTTTCCTACCAACTTTTAAAAATAGCTTCTTGAATGCAATTTATGTAGTGTCAAGTCTAGGATGTAGTCCAAATAGTAACAGAAAAATGGAGATATGTAGAAAAATACTTAAAGTTGACAAGTATTGGGAGTGTAGTATTTTGGGGGCCAGCGTGTAGACCACAGGAAAACTTGCTGTTTCCATCCCAAAGGGAAGAGCCCTACGTTGCAACTGCCAAGGTCCCTGGGACAGCAAGTGTGCTCACTGCTTAGTAAAGAAGCATCCTCAGTTTGATAGAATCATATGGGAGCCTTACATTTGGTTAGCAGTTCTACATTCTTGATGTAATAATATTTTCAGGGTGTGGGAGGGTATCAAGCTCTGAAAATACCCTTGGAGAGATCTGCTTATTAAGTTTGGCTTTTTCAGTCTCCCTACTACTTCTTTACTAAACACCAGGCGGTTTCCTTCACTTTTCAGAACCATATTGTTTTTCCCTTCTCTAATGAACTTTGAAATACTTTTGGATGAGCTATTAAGATTGGGAAAAAATAAACATCTCTTTAAAATAAGGAAGATAATAACAATGACAAGTAGAAAAAGCTCTAAAACAGAGAATATCCTCCATTCTAGCCACTGACTGGGAGTGGAAGGTTCGTGCTCGCTGTCCAGGACGTAGAAATAAAAGCTGAGGAGGCGCTGAGGCGTCTCCTGGATCTCTATGAGCCTCCATCATTTCTGCTGAGTAGGGTTGACAGATAAAATATAGACTGTTTAGTTAAATATGAATGTTTGAAAAACAACGAGTACATTTTGAAGATAAGTATGCCCCAAATAGTTCATAGGATCTACTTATACTAAAAATAATGACTTATTATTCATGTGAAGTTCAAGTTTAACTGGGTATCCTGTATTTTTATGTCCTAAATCTGACAGCCCTACTGATGATCCACAATGGAGGCAGTTGAGGAGTGGTACATGCTGGCTCTCGGACAGTCAGAAATGGCTTCAGCAGATCCAGGTACAGTATGAAATTCTTTTTGGATGTAGCTCAGAAGCCATGGCCAGCCCTTGACTGCAAGTACTGCCTCGGGTTTCCCTGAGGTGGGGTAAACCTTCCTCTTAATGGCCTTTTGGTAAGTCTGGAAGACCATATCCAAGGGGAGCCCCAAAGTCAGTTTCATCCTCACAACCATGTTTCCAATTCCTGGAATTGGCTGCATGTGACTCACAAGAGCTGAGGAGGTTTGTGGAAGTTGGGAGTGTCATAGCTTGAACACTTTGTAGGTAAAGTTTTGCTGTTGTGAGAGTTTTAACAGGAGCAATGTGAAAGACTCCAAGTCCCCAGGTAGATAGAAATAATCCTGTTCTACCTGTGTGTATGTGACAAGTCTCTAATAGTTCAGAGAGCAAGTATCTGGTCTTAGAAAGACTGATCCAAGCTTGGATGTTTCTGGTGACAAGGCAAGGTCCTGAGTTTCAAGTTCACCTTTTATGGTTGAGGAGACAATAAGGTGGTCAGAAGGGAAATCATGGAGGAGACCTTGGCTTCATCCATCGTGCAGGCTTGTATATGTGGTTCTATGTAGATTGTGTTTCAAAGGTGGAGCTTGTTTACAACTATGAACATTCTCCGATGTGCTTTTTGGACCTTCATTCCCAGAGCGAGAGCAGTGCCGAGGCTCTAGAAATGCCATGGATATTCTGAGCTGTCAGTGGCATTTCCCCGGTACTGTTCCCTTGGTGCCGCTCCTTGAAATGTCCAAAGGGATTATCATGTGTCTTGTGGCGGGTCCTAGCATTGTGAAAGGAAGCTGCTGCACCTGGCTCAGAGGATTTCGGATGTGGTGGGAGGAGGAGTAGTACTACGACTCTAAATTGTATCACAGCATATCGATTCCATCTTGAGAGTGGGGTTGGGGGGTTATGAAGGGGGGCTTTTATTGTACTTTTATACATTGTACCCTTGAAACTAATTCAATTTTTAAAAATTAATTAATTTATTTGGGGCTGCATTGGGTCTTTGTTGCTGCTAGCGGGTGTTCTCTAGTTGCACTGAGCGGGGGCTCCTCTTGGCTGTGGTGCACGGGCTTCTCATTGCAGTGGCTTCTCTTGTTGCAGAGCATGGGCTCTAGGCACGCAGGCTTCCATAGTTGTGGCACGTGGGCTCGGTTGATGTGGCACACGGGCTCTAGAGCGCAGGCTCTGTAGTTGTGGCACGCGGGCTTAGTTACTCCGTGGCACGTGGGATCTTCCCAGACCAGGGCTCGAACACATGACCCCTGCATTCGCAGGCATATTCTTAACCACTGCTCCACCAGGGAAGCCCGATAATTCAGTTTTTTATAAAGAGAAGATTCCTAATATTATTCCAAAATTTAAAAATATGTAGTTGGATAACACTATGAAAAATTAACTGATATATTCTTTTATTATTTCTCTTTGCTCCCTGGATTTTTTTCCCCATCCAGTCAGCTAGGCACTGTGAGTTCACTGCATTAGGAAGGTAAAGACTCAGCAGAAATGAGGGAGAAAAACAGAAAAGTCTCAGCTTTGGAATGTTCACAACGGAGGCCACAGTAGAACAGGTGAGAATTCTGTGAACCAAAAATAAATGTCGTCTCAAATGCAAAAAAGTATTCTCTGCACTGGGAGGCAGGAGAGGGAGGGAGGGAAGGACTGAAGGAGAGAGATCAGTGTGGCCAGGGACATGGAGACTGTGCTTAAGGACGATATGCCCAGGAAGAGAATCAGAATCTGGAGAAGATTCAGCCTGCACGTGATCATTGCCTCCAGCCAGCACCCTCATCTCAGACGTTGGGAAATTCAGAGAGAGAGTGGGAGTACGTCAGGAGGGCCACGCGCATAGTCTGTGTGGCAGGGGTTGTGGCCGTTCCCTATTTGTGAGGAGTCCCCAGCAATTTGCAGGCCTCTTCTGGAAAATGCTGGCGGACGTCTCTAGTGCTTATGTGAAAGCTTGTTCACAAACCTTGAAAGATACAGATGTAGATGACAGATAGATGCATAGATAGAAAAATGTATTTAAATAAAAGCTCCAGGAAAGGTTTGGAAAATGCCCTTTATTGCATAGGACGCTTCTATTGTCATATGATGTTAGACTGAGTGCCGGTCCCTTCATCCTCCTTCAGACCACGGCATTCTGTCTGCTACTCTCCTGAGGGTCCTTTCTTCTCCCTGGAAGGGATAAAACAAATGAGGTAGAACAGGAAGAGACAAGAAGCACTCCAAGCTCTGCTGGTCAGGGTTACCCTCCAGCATTGCCTTAATGCTCAGAGCCACACACACCACAGTGAGCTTGGCTCCAGATCAACTACCACGCAACGAAGGTTCTGGAACATTTCCATATCTCGGGGGACCTCATTTCCACGTGACTCTCTTTCATATTCCCCTTTGTCACAGAAGGCTAGGTCCAGTGGTCCGGGTGAGATCTCGGCTCAGGCCCAAGGCTCTCAGACCTCAAAGTTCTGGTCCTGCAAGGGCCCCTGTCCTCTCTTGAGACCACTCCTGGCTCTCTCTGCCGAGAAGGAGCTGCTGGCAGTACGTCCTCTAAGAGTTGAGGTCCATCGTGCAGACCCTGAGAAAACTCCTAGGAAAAGGCTCCACCTTCTTGTTTACGTCAACAGAGGTCAATGCCTTTCTTAGTGCTGGGTGTGTCCCATTTGATGCAACTGCAGAGCCATTAGGTAAACCAGCACATGTGTGCGGCCCCTTCCCTTAGACTCCTCTGGGCCCTCGTGACATAGGCTCAGAAGACTGCCAGCCTCAAGCCTTACCTCTTCCAAGGGACGGCCACACCGTCTTCCAGGATCTTCTGTCCCATGAATCTCAGTTGCTGTTTGGAACTCAAAGGAGAGAAAAGACCCTGCCTGCGGGGTCTCTTTGGGCTGGGGCCTTCCCCCGTGGGCTGCTCTCCCTCATTCTCCTTTTCTTCTTGCTTCTCTACCTCCTTCTCCTCCTCCTCCTCCTCCTCCTCCTCCTCCTCGTTCTCCTCCTCCTCCTCCTCGTCCTCTTCCTCAGGGGTGCTCTCGGATTCCACATTGCCCATCCGCTGGGCCATGGTGAGATGAAAGGCATGGCAGCTGAAGCCCTGCAGGACGCCGCCCTTCACGTGCTGCTGGAGGATCTCCAAGGTGGGGAAGACCCGGCAGCAGGCCATGCACCTGAAGCCGGTCTCCATGGTCAGCATCCAGTCCGCTGTCTTGGCGCTGGGTCTCTCCTCGACGGCAGGTGGCCCTGATGGGCTGCCTGGCTCTGCCCTTTCCTCATACTCTTTCTCCTCCCCAGTGGGCTCACTGTCAGACAGGAGGCTTTCGGTGGACACATCAGAAGAGGGGTCAGTGGCTACTGCGCACACATCCTCAGGAAGGGTCACTTCTTCTATCGTCAGCTGCTTTTCAGGCAACTCCAAGGGTTTCTTTGTCTTCCAGGAGACAGCGACACCCTTGTTCACTTGTACCTGCATGTAATGTATTTTCATGCCCCTTTCCTCTTTGTCTGGGTGCAGATAGTTCTTACAGGGTGAAGAGGGTGAGGAGGAGACACAGTGTGATGGGGAAGCGGTCTCTCCTTCTTCCTGATCCTGGGCTAGCGGTGGTCTAGGCTGGGCAGTGTCTCGATGAAATCTCCGGATTCCTGAAAAAGGAAATTAAAATCATAATAACATGCATGGGCCATGCCGGAAGCTGAGGGAGCAGGTGTGGTAGACGAGAGAGGGACATTGGCACGACATAGCAATGTCGTGAGCTTGGTGTCCGTTGGCCGTAGGACGGAGTGGTGTATGTGGTGTCATCTGTGGGCTTTTCATGTGCGTGGCGGGGTATACTGGAGCGGTGTCTGTATACAGGGGTGTGGAGTATGGTGGTGAGGGCTGTAGTATGTGAGGGATGCGGCTGGATGCATGTACGATGAGGAGTGTGAGTTTGGGAATATCGGTGGTGCATTCCTTGTGGAATGGGGCTGTGGTGCAGGAGAGTACTGTGGAGCACGTGCTTGGGGTTGATGTGCACTGAGAAGGGCTGTGCCTGGAGGGCGCGTGTATGTGTGAGCTGTGTGCACCTGAGCTGGATGGTCCTGCTCTCAGGCTGGAGGTGTATGATGCAGAACTCTGTCCTTCTCTGGAAGCAAAGGCAAAGACAAAGCCTACATTTTCCTCTGAAGATGCTTAATCTGGTCCCTCTTCCCTCCACCTCAAGCCCAGACCTTTCCGGCCCCTGCTCCTTGACTTCCCCACCATGGTAGTAGCAGTATTCACACACACACCCCCAGACTCAGCTGGCATCCACGCCCTCGGAACAGCTCAGCCATCCTGCCCAGGCTCCTCCACAGAGCCCTCATCACCTCTGATGACCCTGGATTTCCTCTCAGCCTCCCTGGGATCTGTGTGCCTCCTGCTTCACAGCCAAGCACCCCGTCACCTGAGGAGCCCCACGCCCTTACCAGCGTAGCTGAGCTTGCGCAGAGTAGAAGTACAGAAGAAGTATTTAGAGGCAGAGGAGACCTCCACTGCCCCTGGGCTGCAGCCTTGGGCCACCACAGTGGATCCAAGCCGAGGGGGATCCTCTTGTGACTTCGAGATTCCTGAGGGAGGAATGAAAGGCTCAGGGTGGGTTCATCAGTCCTCTGTCCACAAATATTTACTGAGTGTGTGACACGTGTCAGGTGCAGTGAATACACACAGCTGAGAGTGTGGTTCCCAGTGGATCCTCCAGGATTTAATTCCAATCAATACTTATTCTCTCACTGTCTAGTTGGTAATGTAGGCCTCGGTGGTGACTGTGAGTGTGTGGGAAGAGTGAGTGATGTGTATCAGCTAAGTCTGTGGTAAGTGTGGGGTTGGCATGGGGAGCACAGTGCAGACGTGTCTATCTGTGTCTGTGGCCTTTGTGTGCATGGTTTCTGTTCACAAGTCAGGAATTCTGGGACATGTAACGTTTCCTCATTACATGGTGTGGCTTGTATTTATGGTGTGTGTTCATTCATTCATTCACCAAGATTCAGTAAGCAGCTACTCCTGTGTATCCGGCACTCTTCCATTGTTGTAGTCTTTGGTAACGCTGCACATTCTAGTAGGGGAAGACACACACTAAACAAAACTACAATAAATATATAATACATCAGCTGGTGGTAAGTATATAAGGGTTGCCAGACTTAGCGAACAAGAATACAAGGCACCCAGTTAAATTTCAGTTTCAGATAAACCCAGAATAATCTTTTAGTGTAAGTATTCCCATGCAGTATTTGGCCTGACTTAGTTTTAGTGTAAGTATGGCCCATACAATATGTGGGATATACGGATACTGAAAAATTACTTGTTCTTTATCTAGAATTCAAATTGAACTGGATAGCCCATATTTTCTCTGGCAATCCTGACATGGGTTACTGAGACTGTGGTTTACTGTGGTTTGTACAAAGCGGGTCTGGCATTACTCAAGAATGTGTTATAAGTGTGGTGTGTATGACACGTGACTGGTTCTTATAGAGGTATTTAGAGATGGCTGAAGTTAGTTGTGTTTGTGCAAGAGTTGAGGAGATACATGTATATAGTGTGTGTGTGTGTGTGTGTGTGTCCTATATATATAGTGTGTGTGTCTATATACATATCTCATCTCCAGCGTTTGTTGTTGGTAGAGAGGATTGTGATACAGGTGGGTTGTATGAGAACGTAGTATAGGAGGGATGCGTGTATATACCTCCATGTGCTGTGTGTGGTTTACTAAGGAAGTTATATGTGGGGTGTGTGATATTTTTGCTGCATCAGAGTGTACATGGGTGTATGAGTTACTGTCTCATAAAACACCCCTAACAAGAATTCTGTATACACTCTTACGTACACCGAGTGTCAGCCAGGTCCAGGCAGGGTGACAAGAACTTTACCACGCAGACTTTATATCTGGTAAGCACTCTACCCCCATTCATCTCGCTCTTCTCTGCACTACCACACACACACACACACACACACACACACTCACACACACACACACAGGAACATAGGGCAAAATATTCTGAATGGTCAGGGGCAGTCATTGCCTTCCCCAGCCTGTCCCAGCCACTGCCTGGAAATCTGCCTGCTGTCTAGAGCTCCATTCCCAGGGCCCATCCTACAGTCTCCAGGGCCCTGGGCCTGGTAGGAGCTACTGGGCTCTAATCTGGGGCAGAGGCCTCTAGCTGGAGCTCTGGGGTGACCACCCCTCTCCCAGTGCAAGCTACTCACCTACATTTAATGCACGCAGGCACCACGTGGCCCGTGGCTCTCAGAGCTCCCCGCAGGACCCTGAGGCCATTTCTCACCCCCGCTCACGCGGTCTCAGTTTCTGGAAAACCCTTCCCTTCCCTTGATCTCCTTTGGGAAATTCTTCCTGTTGAAGGAATAAAACCTCCTTGCTTTCAATATGACACCATCCCTAGACAAACAATCTTCTTTCAAAGTGCATTCCACTTGACAAGATATTTTTCAACAGGGCCTTCAACTCATGGGGCTTCTCTTTCCACTTTGGTAAAAGAGGCCAAGCAACTCATGGGTCTCTCTCAGCATCCTTGCATCCTTCACATCCCCCACCTCATGACCCCTAGGAAAGATCCAAGAGCATAAGAGAGAAATCGGGGACTGAGAAAAGCTGCACCTCTAGGTCTGTGCAAGCAGGATGCAGCCTGCTGTGAGTCCGACAAAGCTCCAGGCCCGGCTGCCCCAGGAGAGAGTCCTCAGACCAGCGGAGCTGACCTCCCATCTCCCAGGGGGCATCTGGTCGTTCTGTGCCGTCTCACACCACAGGGACCCTCCGGATAGATACGGCAGCATCAGTGAGACAAGGTCTCTCGCTCCCTGCTTCACAGGTGACACGTTCTCAGTCCCCCGCTTCCTAGAGAAGCTTCAGTTTGGCAGAAACCCATGTGCCCCAGACAAGTTGCCCCCCACATACCTCCTCCGTTCTCGGCAGTTTCCTGGGACTCTTCATTTTCCAGATGTTTCCTCTTTTGTCGCCGTTCCATCGTACCAACTAGAAGTCTCCCTTAGAAGATGCCTCAAGAGATGTCCAACTCCTCCTCTTCCCTACAGGTTGGCCCTTCTTGGCTCTTGGGCAATCCGTTGAAATGATTCAGTACAAACAAAAATAGTCAAGTCTCCTAAATGGCTGAAAAACTTGTACCACTTGGTGAACCAGCAGTAGTGCCTAGTGCTCACCAGGGTTGTTATGTTTGCAAGGTTGCCAGGCTCACAGTGGAATTCTGTGACCTCAGTGATGACATCAGAGCATTCGGTGGACCTAGGTTGAGCACAGTGTCTGCAATAGCACAGGCCCCATTTTCAAGAACAATTCCTTTTTCCCAGCCGAAGCTTTCCCGTGAAAGGGAAAGGTTCCTACCATATCTATTATAAATTGTATCATACCATGTCTATTAAAAAATTCACATTTTGATTGGAGATCTTTTAATGTCTTTTCTAGAGAGATTTAATATGAATGTTTTAAATGGTCTCCAGTTTCCCTGTGGATTATTGACATTTTAAACTCTGCACTTCAATTTTCCCTCAATACGTGTAATTTTGTCACGGCTATTTCTGTACTTAAAGATGAGGAACTATATAATTGATTTCTTCATTTTTTCCCCATCTCTTTCCAAGGTACTGCATTTGATTGTGTCTTGCGACTGAGTGAAAAATGCTAGTCCTTGAGTCAGGACATTGGGCCCTTTAGCAAGTAACTCAACCTATCTGGGCTTCAGCTTCTGTATGTGCGATCAAGAGGCTTGGACTAGCTGACTTTTCAAATGCTGTGTTTCTTTGATTCACTCTCACTTACTGATCTGCTCCTTAAGAAGAGGGTCTGTTCTCATAAAGTAACAACAGTCTTTTCCTAACCTTGGGTTGGGCGGAGTTTAACTGTTCGTACTCAGTTCGTTAGTTATATTGCCTTCTACGTATGCTTAGCTCTAAATAATTTATACGGCTCTTGTGACAATTTTTAGATCTTCTTTTTTCTTATTTTCTTTTATAGTTTCTAATTTGTTATCGCCAGTGTAGAGGAGCCTGATTGACTTTTAAAATTTATTTATCTTGTATGTGTGTGCCTTGTTGAACCGTCTTATTAGTTCCTGCTAGTTTATCTGTGGGTTCTTTTGGGTCTCCTAGATAAATGAGCATATTAAATGTAAATAATGTGTTCTTTGGATAAAGTTTATTTTCTTGCATCTCTATATATAGAAGCAATATGTTGAATTGATTTAAATATTTAAACACTTACATACCTGTTATCACAATCTAACATTGTTTATCTTATTTTCTTTCAATCAATATTATATTTTCAAGATTTATCCACGTGAATCCATATAGATCTAGGTCTTTGATTTTTGACTGTTTGATATTATGTGATCACATGCATATAGCATCATTTATTTTCCATTCAAGCATTATTGGACAATTGGATTGTTTCCCTCCCTTCTCTAGAACAAACAACATTTCATAGAATATCCCTGAAGATGACTGACAGTGGAGAAGGGCCAGGCTGCCCGAAGGATTGCTACTTGCTTTTAGCCACCTTCCAACAGGCCGTCTCCAGCCAGCAATTTGAAGCACAGCTGAAATGAGAACTGCCTCAAATGTGAAGATCTTAGGAGCTTCCTAGAAGTTGGGAGGTTAATGATAGGCATCCTGCTGGGATCCCAGGGGAGTCTGAGCTGGCCTGAAGCTCATCTTCCTCCTCCACCTCTCAAGAGAAATGTGGAGGAAAGAAGACTTCAAAAACTGTGAGCAGGCAGAGG
The DNA here is from genome assembly GCF_964341445.2 of Mesoplodon mirus. Taxonomy (NCBI): domain Eukaryota; kingdom Metazoa; phylum Chordata; class Mammalia; order Artiodactyla; family Ziphiidae; genus Mesoplodon; species Mesoplodon mirus. The sequence continues at coordinate 430,511 of NW_028295795.1, forward strand.
GAGAGATATTGGTGGCCGAAGCTGTAACTGAGGTCTTGGAGTGGGCTGTGAGCACGCAGAGCCTCTCGAGAGCCAGGCTCTGCCTTCTGAGCACTTCTCCCCTAATGCTGCTCATAATTCACGTCATACCAGCCATATAGAGCCGACTTGGCCCACACTGTCACAGAAAGCCTTATCAGAATCTCTTCTTCTTCATACACTCTTGTGTCTGTTACTTGGTTATTGCCTTTGGTACTCCACTGATGTGAACCACAGTCGCCAGGGGATGGAGGACACTAGTGACCCATCTTGCTCTGTGGCCTCAGTCCACAGCTGGAGGGTAAGGGAAGAGGCCAAATGAAGGTCAAGAAGGAAAGATGGAGTTTTAAGAGAAGACCTGAGTTAAGGGTGTCTTCTCAAGTCTTGATGACTGAAATGTAGCTCCAGTACCTGAAGTCCTGCTTGTTCTCAAGGCTGACCGCGGGGCTGGGTGCACTCAGTGAAGGAACCGTATACACTTAGTATTTCCTTGCTTGCTCACACTTGCCCTCCTCTGATACACCCTCTGCAAGACTGATCTTCCCCTGAAACAACTTTCCACCTGCTACTGTCATCTCAGGAACATTTGCTTCCCCTTCCTAGTGTCCCCCTAGAATGCCATTGCAGCCAATTCATAATTTGATAATCATGCTGCTTACCATATTCTCAGCAACTTCTGAGAAATTTTATTCACTTTATTCCATAGTCTTCACCCATCAATAATCTTCCTTAACTTCCTAGCTGCAGGTTAACCCATTCGGAATCATTTCTTTTGCTTTCTCTTCTTTGGCAAATCCTTTCTATCTTTTAAGGTCTTTTTCTTGTCTCTCTACCATCTTGCCTTCCTGAACTTCTTTTTTTTTCGTTTAAGTAACCTTTCAATCTCCTTCCGCAATTTCCTCATAAACATTGAGAGTTTATTCCTCACACGTTAGACAGCGGTTTATGAATGGCCAGGCATAATGGACTCAGAATGAGTTGGCACCCCCGAGGTACCTGTCTTGCTGGGGAGCCACAGGTGAAGGGCTGTCTGCTGGACACATGTTTGCATGGAGTCAGGCTGAGTGGCCTCAGGGTGTTTGCTCTGCACTTGTGTGTGTTTCTCCCTAGTTGGTTTCCTTGTCCAGCCACCTGTGACCTCCCTCCATCCAGCCCAGGGAATCCTTCTCATCACAGGGGTAGGATGTTTGTCTCATTTTCCATCACATCCTTTCCCCAAAGTTTGGTTGTGAGTTGTTCCCATTCCAAAGACCTTTCCTCTTTGAAGAGAAAAGAGAAAATCTTGTCTCTCCTTTTCTCTCACTTCACTTCTGCTCTATTATCTCCTCCGTCCAGAATGGCCCACTGACTCACATGGGTGTAGATCCAAAGATGGCAAGAAATGCCAGCAATTCTGAGATAATAATACGGATGGATCAGGAAAACTTGAAAACCTTTATCCCGCCACATTAAAAAAAATTGCACTTCCAGTGTATTCAGAGTCTCAGTGTAGAAACACAAATGATAGAGAAATTGAATTACACTCAAGTTTTTCTTTCCTCCTTTCCTGATTTATTCTAATCCTCCAAGTTAACATGATGAACTCTTTGTTGTGTAAAGTTTCAGACATTTTCTACCCATGCACACTTTTCTTCTTTTCACATTAGAGTGTGAACTAGGTCACTTTCAACATGCTGTGATTCTGTGATTCACTGTCTCCCACCGAGTCATCCACGGATAATGTCATCTGTTTCACGGAGAAATATTTCCAATAGCTAATAGCCAATGTCTGTGGAGTGCTTACTCTGTGTCGGTTTCTTGTAACTACTTTACAGATCATTTGTACAGCGTACCCATGGACCAGGTACAATTATGACCCCCAAGTGACAGATAAGTGCAGATAAGTACAAATAAATACAGAGGCCAAGTGACTTGCCCAAGACACTGGAGCAAATCAAAATCCATGCCTCTGTAATCATTTTGCTCTATTGCCTCTGTCTGGGAGGCTTGATGATTTGGCAACTAAAACCTTAAATATCATGTTCCATTTTTATATCTGTGACACAAGCGTGGGGCTGTGATACGGGGTAGCTAACCTGACTACTTTTGAAAACCCTTATGCACCTGGATGAAAGTAAGCCAGGGACTGCAAGCCATAGATTTAAGGTTTCCTACCAACTTTTAAAAATAGCTTCTTGAATGCAATTTATGTAGTGTCAAGTCTAGGATGTAGTCCAAATAGTAACAGAAAAATGGAGATATGTAGAAAAATACTTAAAGTTGACAAGTATTGGGAGTGTAGTATTTTGGGGGCCAGCGTGTAGACCACAGGAAAACTTGCTGTTTCCATCCCAAAGGGAAGAGCCCTACGTTGCAACTGCCAAGGTCCCTGGGACAGCAAGTGTGCTCACTGCTTAGTAAAGAAGCATCCTCAGTTTGATAGAATCATATGGGAGCCTTACATTTGGTTAGCAGTTCTACATTCTTGATGTAATAATATTTTCAGGGTGTGGGAGGGTATCAAGCTCTGAAAATACCCTTGGAGAGATCTGCTTATTAAGTTTGGCTTTTTCAGTCTCCCTACTACTTCTTTACTAAACACCAGGCGGTTTCCTTCACTTTTCAGAACCATATTGTTTGTCCCTTCTCTAATGAACTTTGAAATACTTTTGGATGAGCTATTAAGATTGGGAAAAAATAAACATCTCTTTAAAATAAGGAAGATAATAACAATGACAAGTAGAAAAAGCTCTAAAACAGAGAATATCCTCCATTCTAGCCACTGACTGGGAGTGGAAGGTTCGTGCTCGCTGTCCAGGACGTAGAAATAAAAGCTGAGGAGGCGCTGAGGCGTCTCCTGGATCTCTATGAGCCTCCATCATTTCTGCTGAGTAGGGTTGACAGATAAAATATAGACTGTTTAGTTAAATATGAATGTTTGAAAAACAACGAGTACATATTGAAGATAAGTATGCCCCAAATAGTTCATAGGATCTACTTATACTAAAAATAATGACTTATTATTCATGTGAAGTTCAAGTTTAACTGGGTATCCTGTATTTTTATGTCCTAAATCTGACAGCCCTACTGATGATCCACAATGGAGGCAGTTGAGGAACGGTAAATGCTGGCTCTCAGACAGTCAGAAATGGCTTCAGCAGATCCAGGTACAGTATGAAATTCTTTTTGGATGTAGCTCAGAAGCCATGGCCAGCCCTTGACTGCAAGTACTGCCTCGGGTTTCCCTGAGGTGGGGTAAACCTTCCTCTTAATGGCCTTTTGGTAAGTCTGGAAGACCATATCCAAGGGGAGCCCCAAAGTCAGTTTCATCCTCACAACCATGTTTCCAATTCCTGGAATTGGCTGCATGTGACTCACAAGAGCTGAGGAGGTTTGTGGAAGTTGGGAGTGTCATAGCTTGAACCCTTTGTAGGTAAAGTTTTGCTGTTGTGAGAGTTTTAACAGGAGCAATGTGAAAGACTCCAAGTCCCCAGGTAGATAGAAATAATCCTGTTCTACCTGTGTGTATGTGACAAGTCTCTAATAGTTCAGAGAGCAAGTATCTGGTCTTAGAAAGACTGATCCAAGCTTGGATGTTTCTGGTGACAAGGCAAGGTCCTGAGTTTCAAGTTCACCTTTTATGGTTGAGGAGACAATAAGGTGGTCAGAAGGGAAATCATGGAGGAGACCTTGGCTTCATCCATCGTGCAGTCTTGTATATGTGGTTCTATGTAGATTGTGTTTCAAAGGTGGAGCTTGTTTACAACTATGAACATTCTCCGATGTGCTTTTTGGACCTTCATTCCCAGAGCGAGAGCAGTGCCGAGGCTCTCGAAATGCCATGGATATTCTGAGCTGTCAGTGGCATTTCCCCGGTACTGTTCCCTTGGTGCCGCTCCTTGAAATGTCCAAAGGGATTATCATGTGTCTTGTGGCGGGTCCTAGCATTGTGAAAGGAAGCTGCTGCACCTGGCTCAGAGGATTTCGGATGTGGTGGGAGGAGGAGTAGTACTACGACTCTAAATTGTATCACAGCATATCGATTCCATCTTGAGAGTGGGGTTGGGGGGTTATGAAGGGGGGCTTTTATTGTAGTTTTATACATTGTACCCTTGAAACTAATTCAATTTTTAAAAATTAATTAATTTATTTGGGGCTGCATTGGGTCTTTGTTGCTGCTAGCGGGCGTTCTCTAGTTGCAGTGAGCGGGGGCTCCTCTTGGCTGTGGTGCACGGGCTTCTCATTGCAGTGGCTTCTCTTGTTGCGGAGCATGGTCTCTAGGCACGCAGGCTTCCGTAGTTGTGGCACGTGGGCTCGGTTGATGTGGCACACGGGCTCTAGAGCGCAGGCTCAGTAGTTGTGGCCCGCGGGCTTAGTTACTCCGTGGCACGTGGGATCTTCCCAGAACAGGGCTCGAACCCATGACCCCTGCATTCGCAGGCATATTCTTAACCACTGCTCCACCAGGGAAGCCCGATAATTCAGTTTTTTATAAAGAGAAGATTCCTAATATTATTCCAAAATTTTAAAAATATGTAGTTGGATAACACTATGAAAAATTAACTGATATATTCTTTTATTATTTCTCTTTGCTCCCTGGATTTTTTTCCCCATCCAGTCAGCTAGGCACTGTGAGTTCACTGCATTAGGAAGGTAAAGACTCAGCAGAAATGAGGGAGAAAAACAGAAAAGTCTCAGCTTTGGAATGTTCACAACGGAGGCCACAGTAGAACAGGTGAGAATTCTGTGAACCAAAAATAAATGTCGTCTCAAATGCAAAAAAGTATTCTCTGCACTGGGAGGCAGGAGAGGGAGGGAGGGAAGGACTGAAGGAGAGAGATCAGTGTGGCCAGGGACATGGAGACTGTGCTTAAGGACGATATGCCCAGGAAGAGAATCAGAATCTGGAGAAGATTCAGCCTGCACGTGATCATTGCCTCCAGTCAGCACCCTCATCTCAGACGTTGGGAAATTCAGAGAGAGAGTGGGAGTACGTCAGGAGGGCCACGCGCATAGTCTGTGTGGCAGGGGTTGTGGCCGTTCCCTATTTGTGAGGAGTCCCCAGCAATTTGCAGGCCTCTTCTGGAAAATGCTGGCGGACGTCTCTAGTGCTTATGTGAAAGCTTGTTCACAAACCTTGAAAGATACAGATGTAGATGACAGATAGATGCATAGATAGAAAAATGTCCTTAAATAAAAGCTCCAGGAAAGGTTTGGAAAATGGCCTTTATTGCATAGGACGCTTCTATTGTCATATGATGTTAGACTGAGTGCCGGTCCCTTCATCCTCCTTCAGACCACGGCATTCTGTCTGCTACTCTCCCGAGGGTCCTTTCTTCTCCCTGGAAGGGATAAAACAAATGAGGTAGAACAGGAAGAGACAAGAAGCACTCCAAGCTCTGCTGGTCAGGGTTACCCTCCAGCATTGCCTTAATGCTCAGAGCCACACACACCACAGTGAGCTTGGCTCCAGATCAACTACCACGCAACGAAGGTTCTGGAACATTTCCATATCTCAGGGGACCTCATTTCCACGTGACTCTCTTTCATATTCCCCTTTGTCACAGAAGGCTAGGTCCAGTGGTCCGGGTGAGATCTCGGCTCAGGCCCAAGGCTCTCAGACCTCAAAGTTCTGGTCCTGCAAGGGCCCCTGTCCTCTCTTGAGACCACTCCTGGCTCTCTCTGCCGAGAAGGAGCTGCTGGCAGTACGTCCTCTAAGAGTTGAGGTCCATCGTGCAGACCCTGAGAAAACTCCTAGGAAAAGGCTCCACCTTCTTGTTTACGTCAACAGAGGTCAATGCCTTTCTTAGTGCTGGGTGTGTCCCATTTGATGCAACTGCAGAGCCATTAGGTCAACCAGCACATGTGTGCGGCCCCTTCCCTTAGACTCCTCTGGGCCCTCGTGACATAGGCTCAGAAGACTGCCAGCCTCAAGCCTTACCTCTTCCAAGGGACGGCCACACCGTCTTCCAGGATCTTCTGTCCCATGAATCTCAGTTGCTGTTTGGAACTCAAAGGAGAGAAAAGACCCTGCCTGCGGGGTCTCTTTGGGCTGGGGCCTTCCCCCGTGGGCTGCTCTCCCTCATTCTCCTTTTCTTCTTGCTTCTCTACCTCCTTCTCCTCCTCCTCCTCCTCCTCCTCCTCCTCCTCGTTCTCCTCCTCCTCCTCCTCGTCCTCTTCCTCAGGGGTGCTCTCGGATTCCACATTGCCCATCCGCTGGGCCATGGTGAGATGAAAGGCACGGCAGCTGAAGCCCTGCAGGACGCCGCCCTTCACGTGCTGCTGGAGGATCTCCAAGGTGGGGAAGACCCGGCAGCAGGCCATGCACCTGAAGCCGGTCTCCATGGTCAGCATCCAGTCCGCTGTCTTGGCGCTGGGTCTCTCCTCGACGGCAGGTGGCCCTGATGGGCTGCCTGGCTCTGCCCTTTCCTCATACTCTTTCTCCTCCCCAGTGGGCTCACTGTCAGACAGGAGGCTTTCGGTGGACACATCAGAAGAGGGGTCAGTGGCTACTGCGCACACATCCTCAGGAAGGGTCACTTCTTCTATCCTCAGCTGCTTTTCAGGCAACTCCAAGGGTTTCTTTGTCTTCCAGGAGACAGCGACACCCTTGTTCACTTGTACCTGCATGTAGTATATTTTCATGCCCCTTTCCTCTTTGTCTGGGTGCAGATAGTCCTTACAGGGTGAAGAGAGTGAGGAGGAGACACAGTGTGATGGGGGAGCGGTCTCCCCTTCTTCCTGAACCTGGGCTAGGGGTGCTGTAGGCCAGGCAGTGTCTCGAAATCCCCGCATTGCTGAAAAAGGAAATTAAAACCATAATAACATGCATGGGCCGTGCCGGAAGCTGAGGGAGCAGGTGTGGTAGACGAGAGAGGGACATTTGCATGACGTAGCTATGTCGTGAGCTTGGTGTCTATTGGCCGTAGGATGGAGCGGTGTATCTGGTGTCATCTGTGGGCTTTTCATGTGTTTGGGGGGGATACTGGAGCGGTGTCTGTATACAGGGGTGTGGAGTATGGTGGTGAGGGCTGTGGTATGTGAGGGATGCGGCTGGATGCGTGTATGACAAGGAGTGTGATTTTGGTAATATCGGTGGTGCATTACTTGTGGAATGGGGCTGTGGTGCTTGGAGTTTATGTGTGCTGTGAGAAGGGCTGTGCCTGGAGGGCAGATGTATGTGTGAGCTGTGTGGACCTGAGCTGGATGGTCCTGCTCTCAGGCTGGAGGTGTATGATGCAGAACTCTGTCCTTCTCTGGAAGCAAAGGCAAAGACAAAGCCTACATTTTCCTCTGAAGATGCTTAATCTGGTCCCTCTTCCCTCCACCTCAAGCCCAGACCTTTCCGGCCCGTGCTCCTTGACTTCCCCACCATGGTACTACCAGTATTCTCACCGCCCCTCCAGTCTCAGCTGGCATCCACGCCCTCGGAACAGCTCAGCCATCCTGCCCAGGCTCCTCCACAGAGCCCTCATCACCTCTGATGACCCTGGATTTCCTCTCAGCCTCCCTGGGATCTGTGTGCCTCCTGCCTCACAGCCAAGCACCCCCTCACCTGAGGAGCCCCGCGCCTTTACCAGCGTAGCTGAGCTTGCGCGGAGTAGAAGTACAGAAGAAGTATTTAGGGGCAGAGGAGACCTCCACTGCCCCTGGGCTGCAGCCTTGGGCCACCACAGTGGATCCAAGCCGAGGGGGATCCTCTTGTGACTTCGAGATTCCTGAGGGAGGAATGAAAGACTCAGGGTGGGTTCATCAGTCCTCTGTCCACAAATATTTACTGAGTGTGTGACACGTGTCAGGTGCAGTGAATACACACATTTGAGAGTGTGGTTCCCAGTGGATCCTCCAGGATTTAATTCCAATCAATACTTATTCTCTCACTGTCTAGTTGGTAATGTAGGCCTCGGTGGTGACTGTGAGTGTGTGGGAAGAGTGAGTGATGTGTATCAGTTAAGTCTGTGGTAAGTATGGGGTTGGCATGGGGAGCACAGTGCAGACGTGTCTATCTGTGTCTGTGGCATTTGTGTGCATTTTTTCTGTTCACAATTCAGGAATTCTGGGACATGTAACGTTTCCTCATTACATGGTGTGGCTTGTATTTATGGTGCGTGTTCATTCATTCATTCACCAAGATTCAGTAAGCAGCTACTCCTGTGTATCCGGCACTCTTCCATTGTTGTAGTCTTTGGTAACGCTGCACATTCTAGTAGGGGAAGACACACACTAAACAAAACTACAATAAATATATAATACATCAGCTGGTGGTAAGTATATAAGGGTTGCCAGACTTAGCGAACAAGAATACAAGGCACCCAGTTAAATTTCAGTTTCAGATAAACCCAGAATAATCTTTTAGTGTAAGTATTCCCATGCAGTATTTGTTCTCACTTAGTTTTAGTGTAAGTATGGCCCATACAATATTTGGGACATACTGATACTGAAAAATTACTTGTTGTTTATCTAGAATTCAAATTGAACTGGATAGCCCATATTTTCTCTGGCAATCCTGACATGGGTTACTGAGACTGTGGTTTACTGTGGTTTGTACAAAGCGGGTCTGGCATTACTCAAGAATGTGTTACAAGTGTGGTGTGTATGACACGTGACTGGTTCTTACAGAGGTATTTAGCGATGGCTGAAGTTAGCTGTGTTTGTGCGAGAGTTGTGGAGATACATATATATATATATATATATATATATATATATATATATATATATATATATATATATATATAGTGTGTGTGTGTGTGTGTCCTATATATATAGTGTGTGTGTCTATATACATATCTCATCTCCAGCGTTTGGTGTTGGTAGAGAGGATTGTGATACAGGTGGGTTGTATGAGAACGTAGTATAGGAGGGATGCGTGTATATACCTCCATGTGCTGTGTGTGGTTTACTAAGGAAGTTATATGTGGGGTGTGTGATATTTTTGCTGCATCAGAGTGTACATGGGTGTATGAGTTACTGTCTCATAAAACACCCCTAACAAGAATTCTGTATACACTCTTACGTACACCGAGTGTCAGCCAGGTCCAGGCAGGGTGACAAGAACTTTACCACGCAGACTTTATATCTGGTAAGCACTCTACCCCCATTCATCTCGCTCTTCTCTGCACTACCACACACACACACACACACACACACACACACACACTCACACACACACACACACAGGAACATAGGGCAAAATATTCTGAATGGTCAGGGGCAGTCATTGCCTTCCCCAGCCTGTCCCAGCCACTGCCTGGAAATCTGCCTGCTGTCTAGAGCTCCATTCCCAGGGCCCATCCTACAGTCTCCAGGGCCCTGGGCCTGGTAGGAGCTACTGGGCTCTAATCTGGGGCAGAGGCCTCTAGCTGGAGCTCTGGGGTGACCACCCCTCTCCCAGGGCAAGCTACTCGCCTACATTTAATGCACGCAGGCACCACGTGGCCCGTGGCTCTCAGAGCTCCCCGCAGGACCCTGAGGCCATTTCTCACCCCCGCTCACGCGGTCTCAGTCTCTGGAAAACCCTTCCCTTCCCTTGATCTCCTTTGGGAAATTCTTCCTGTTGAAGGAATAAAACCTCCTTGCTTTCAATATGACACCATCCCTAGACAAACAATCTTCTTTCAAAGTACATTCCACTTGTCAAGATATTTTTCAACAGGGCCTTCAACTCATGGGGCTTCTCTTTCCACTTTGGTAAAAGAGGCCAAGCAACTCATGGGTCTCTCTCAGCATCCTTGCATCCTTCACATCCCCCACCTCATGACCCCAGGGAAAGATCCAAGAGCATAAGAGAGATCGGGGACTGAGAAAAGCTGCACCTCTAGGTCTGTGCAAGCAGGATGCAGCCTGCTATGAGTCCGACAAAGCTCCAGGCTCGGCTGCCCCAGGAGAGAGTCCTCAGACCAGCGGAGCTGACCTCCCATCTCCCAGGTGGCATCTGGCCGTTCTGTGCCGTCTCACACCACAGGGACCCTCCGGATAGATACGGCAGCATCAGTGAGACAAGGTCTCTCGCTCCCTGCTTCACAGGTGACACGTTCTCAGTCCCCCGCTTCCTAGAGAAGCTTCAGTTTGGCAGAAACCCATGTGCCCCAGACAAGTTGCCCCCCACATACCTCCTCCGTTCTCGGCAGTTTCCTGGGACTCTTCATTTTCCAGATGTTTCCTCTTTTGTCGCCGTTCCATCGTACCAACTAGAAGTCTCCCTTAGAAGATGCTTCAAGAGATGTCCAACTCCTCCTCTTCTCTACAGGTTGGCCCTTCTTGGCTCTTGGGCAATCCTTTGAAGTGATTCAATACAAACAAAAATAGTTAAGTCTCCTAAATGGCTGAAAAACTTGTACCACTTAGTGAACCAGCAGTACTGTCTAGTGCTCACCAGGGCTGTTATGTTTGCAAGGTTGCCAGGCGCACAGTGGAATTCTGTGACCTCAGTGCTGACATCAGAGCATTCGGTGGACCTAGGTTGAGCACAGTGTCTGCAGTAGCACAGGCCCCATTTTCAAGAACAATTCCTTTTTCCCAGCCGATGCTTTCCCGTGAAAGGGAAAGGTTCCTACCATATCTATTATAAATTGTATCATACCATGTCTATTATAAAATTCACATTTTGATTGGAGATCTTTTAATGTCTTTTCTAGAGAGATTTAATATGAATGTTTTAAATGGACTCCAGTTTCCCTGTGGATTATTGACATTTTAAACTCTGCACTTCAATTTTCCCTCAATACGTGTAATTTTGTCATGGCTATTTCTGTACTTAAAGATGAGGAACTATATAATTGATTTCTTCATTTTTTCCCCATCTCTTTCCAAGGTACTGCATTTGATTGTGTCTTGCGACTGAGTGAAAAATGCTAGTCCTTGAGTCAGGACATTGGGCCCTTTAGCAAGTAATTCAACCTATCTGGGCTTCAGCTTCTGTATGTGCGATCAAGAGGCTTGGACTAGCTGACTTTTCAAATGCTGTGTTTCTTTGATTCACTCTCACTTACTGATCTGCTCCTTAAGAAGAGGGTCTGTTCTCATAAAGTAACAACAGTCTTTTCCTAACCTTGGGTTGGGCGGAGTTTAACTGTTTGTACTCAGTTTGTTAGTTATATTGCCTTCTACGTATGCTTAGCTCTAAATAATTTATATGGCTCTTGTGACTCTTTTTAGATCTTCTTTTTTTCTTATTTTCTTTTACAGTTTCTAATTTGTTATCGCCAGTGTAGAGGAGCCTGATTGATATTTAAAATTTATTGATCTTGTATGTGTGTGCCTTGTTGAACCATCTTATTAGTTCCTGCTAGTTTATCTGTGGGTTCTTTTGGGTCTCCTAGATAAATGAGCATATTAAATGTAAATAATGTGTTCTTTGGATAAAGTTTATTTTCTTGCATCTCTATATATAGAAGCAATATGTTGAATTGATTTAAATATTTAAATACTTACATACCTGTTATCACAATCTAACATTCTTTATCTTATTTTCTTTCAATCAATATTATATTTTCAAGATTTATCCACGTGAATCCATATAGATCTAGGTCTTTGATTTTTCACTGTTTGATATTATTTCATCACACGCGTATAGCATCATTTATTTTCCATTCAAGCATTATTGGACAATTGGATTGTTTCCCTCCCTTCTCTAGAACAAACAACGTTTCCTAGAATATCCCTGAAGATGTCTGACAGTCGAGACGGGCCAGGCTGCCCGAAGGATTGCTACTTGCTTTTAGCCAGCTTCCAACATGCCGTCTCCAGCCAGCAATTTGAAGCACAGCTGAAATGAGATCTCCCCCAAATATGAAGATCTTAGGAGCTTCCTAGAAGGTGGGAGGTTAATGATAGGCATCCTGCTGGGATCCCAGGGGAGTCTGAGCTGGTCTGAAGCTCATCTTCCTCCTCCACCTCTCAAGGGAAATGTGGAGGAAAGAAGACTTCAAAAACTCTGAGTAGGCAGAGGGAGGGATATTGGGGGCCGAAGCTTTAACTGAGGTCTTGGAGTGGGCTGTGAGGACACAGAGCCTCTAGAGAGCCAGGCTCTGCCTTCTGAGAACTTCTCCCCTAAGGCTGCTCATAATTCACGTGATACCAGCCATATAGAGCCTACTTGGCCCACACTGTCACAGAAAGCCTTATCAGAATCTCTTCTTCTTCATACACTCTTGTGTCTGTTACTTGGTTATTGCCTTTGGTGCTCCACTGATGTGAACCACAGTCGCCAGGGGATGGAGGACACTAGTGACCCATCTTGCTCTGTGGCCTCAGTCCACAGCTTGAGGGTAAGGGAAGAGGCCAAATGTAGGTCAAGAAGGAAAGATGGAGTTTGAAGAGAAGACCTGAGTTAAGGGTGTCTTCTCAAGTCTTGATGACTGAAATGTAGCTCCAGTACCTGAAGTCCTGCTTGTTCTCAAGGCTGAACGCAGGGCTGGGTGCACTCAGTGAAGGAACCATATACACTTAGTATTTCCTTGATGCTCACACTTGCCCTCCTCTGATACACCCTCTGCAAGACTGATCTTCCCCTGAAACAACTTTCCACCTGCTACTGTCATCTCAGGAACATTTGCTTCCCCTTCCTAGTGCCCCCCCTAGAATGCCATTGCAGCCAATTCATAATTTGATAATCATGCTGCTTACAATAGTCTCAGCAATTTCGGATAAATTTTATTCGCTTTATTCCATAGTGTTCACCCATCAATAATCTTCCTTAAATTCCTAGATGCAGGTTAACCCATTCGGAATCATTTCTTTTTCTTTCTCTTCTTTGGCAAATCCTTTCTATCTTTTAAGGTCTTTTTCTTGTCTCTCTACCATCCTGCCTTCCTGAACTTCTTTTTTTTTCCGTTTAAGTAACCTTTCAATCTCCTTCCGCAATTTCCTCATACACATTGAGAGTTTATTCCTCACACGTTAGACAGCGGTTTATGAATGGCCAGGCATAATGGACTCAGAATGAGTTGGCACCCCCGAGGTACCTGTCTTGCTGGGGAGCCACAGGTGAAGGGCTGTCTGCTGGACACATGTTTGCATGGAGTCAGGTTGAGTGGCCTCAGGGTGTTTGCCCTGCACTTGTGTGTGTTTCTCCCTTGTTGGTTTCCTTGTCCAGCCACCTGTGACCTCCCTCCATCCAGCCCAGGGAATCCTCCTCATCACAGGGTTAGGATGTTTGTCTCGTTTTCCATCACATCCTTTCCCCAAAGTTTGGTTGTGAGTTGTTCCCATTCCAAAGACCTTTCCTCTTTGAAGAGAAAAGAGAAAATCTTTTCTCTCCTTTCCTCTCACTTCACTTCTGCTCTATTATCTCCTCCGTCCAGAATGGCCCACTGACTCACATGGGTGTAGATCCGAAGATGGCAGGAAATGCCAGCAATTCTGAAGTAATAATACGGATGTATCAGGAGAACTTGAAAACCTTTATCCCTCCACATTAAAAAAAATTGCACTTCCAGTGTATTCAGAGTCTCAATGTAGAAACACAAATGATAGAGAAATTGAATTACACTCAAGTTTTTCTTTCCTCCTTTCCTGATTTATTCTAATCCTCAAAGTTAACATGATGAACTATTTGTTATGTAAACTGTCAGACATTTTGTACACATGCACACTTTTCTTTTTTTCATATAAGTGTGTGAACTAGGTCACTTTCAACATGCTGTGATTCTGTGATTCACTGTCTCCCACCGAGTCATCCACTGATAAAGTCATCTGTTTCATGGAGAAACATTTCCAATAGCTAATAGCCAATGTCTGTGGAGTGCTTACTCTGTGTCAGTTTCTTGTAACTACTTTACAGATCTTTTGTACAACGTACCTATGGACCAGGTACCATTATAACCCCCAAGTGACAGATAAGTGTAGATAAGTACAAATAAATACAGTGGCCAAGTGACTTTCCCAAGACACTGGGAAGGGCTTCATGTGGAGCCTGAACCTCTACATGCATCGGAAGGTCCCCATAGGAGAGAAACCATATAAGTGTGGGGAGCGTGGTAAGCACTTCAGTCAGGCCTCAAGTCTTCAGCTTCATCAGAGCATCCACACTGGAGAGAAGCCGTACAGATGTGATGTGTGTGGTAAAGTCTTTAGTCGGTCTTCACAGCTTCAGTATCACAGGCGAGTTCATACAGGGGAGAAACCTTACCAGTGTGAGACCTGTGGTAAAAGCTTCAGTTGGTGCTCCAATCTTATAAGTCATCACAAAATGCATACTGGGGACACATTTTATGAAAGCAGCGAGAGTGGTAAGAACATCAAGGAACTGTCAGAGGATAGAAGTTCTACAAAATGTTGTTTTCAAAAAACTCACGTGCAACGTGAATTCTTGCAAGCGTCAGGTCTCATAGGAGAGAAAGTATTTTAACTTAGTTGGTGTTGAAGCAGTAGCTAAACAGATCCTAGTGTCCAGCAGAGCACACAGCAGAGATCCCTTCTGAGTGGTGCAGTAAGGGCTGCATTCAGAACTTTGACATTTATCAGATGTCACTTAGGAGATAGCACTTAGAAAGGAAAAGAGTTTGGTCTGGGCTTTAACAAAAGTGTAAGGATGAGCTAGTCAAAATTGATGTCCGTGAGAATGTGCGCTCCATGAGGGCAGGGACTTGGCTGCTGAATGTACACAACCTTATCATTGACTAGTGCTTTTAGGTGTGCTCAGTACTTGTGTTTTAAATAAACCAAAAGGGGGAAATGTATAATATATGAAAGTTGTATCCAGATGGGGAAACCTGCAAAATAAAATTAATTCAGGACATGAACTTTTGTTGAAATACTGAAAACCACTGCAGAAAACCAATCTGCAATATATATTTTTTTAATTTATTTTTGGCTGCCTTGGGTCTTTATTGCTGCATGCAGGCTTTCTCTAGTTGCAGTGAGTGGGGGCTACTTTTCATTGCAGTGTGTGGGCTTCTCATTGCAGTGGCTTCTCTTTGTGGAGCACGGGCTCTAGGTGTGCAGGCTTCAGTAGTTGTGGCACGCGGCTGAGCTGCTGTGCAGCATGTGGGATCTTCCTGGACCAGGGCTCAAACCCGTGTCCCCTGCATTGGCAGGCAGATTCGTAACCACTACGCCACCAGGGAAGGGAAGCCCCCCAATCTTCAATATTAATATGCTATTAGCCTATCGCAACTGGCTCCTTGCCTCCCGCAGCCTCTGTTCTCAAGTTGGGTGGTTATTTGAGACGCCGTCTAGTTTTCCAAGGACTGTGTTCAGTAGAAATTGAACTACCTTGTGATTTTTTTTTCTGATGGTACAGAGTGAAAAAACATGATTAACTTTGCAACAACAGTAACTGCATAGTATACAATTGATTTTTTGTCTGTCAATATTAAGGCAGGGTTTACTGTAACACTTTGAAAGTGTCACAAAAATTGTTTGTCCCTAGAAAAAAAAATTTTTAGTTGACCTTGAACTTACTGATTTCTAATTCTCTGCATTTTCATCCAGACTTTGGAATGTTTGCCTTCTAATTATTGTAGCATTTCTTCTAAAGTTCTCAGGTAGGGGCTATGCCATATTCTTCCCCCACATCCATGAGGCAAATACCCAGAAAACTTGTAGGAATCTGATAAAATTATCCAGTGTATTATTGAGACAAGACTGACATTTATGTGCTTTTCCCTATTGGTTGCAGTAAAGCATGGTTTCAGGAAAGGAGTATATATATCAGAATATATTAGATCTCTTTGATTTAGAAATCATATAATTGGAAGTTATTGATTGTGAGATTAAAATACCAAAAAGATGAACACCACATCAATGATGTCACTAAATTTTTTAATGGAAATTAGTGTACAGCTGTAAGAATTTGTGTTTTGATAGATTCCTATATTAATCTGAAGCCGGTGAAATGATGACAGGGACTTCCCTGGTGGTACAGTGGCTAAGAATTCGCCTGCCAATGCAGGGGACACGGGTTCGAGCCCTGGTCCAGGAAGATCCCACATGCTGTGGAGCAACTAAGCCCGTGTGCCACAACTACTGAGGCTGTGTGCCACAACAACTGAAGCCTACGTGCTTAGAGCCTGTGCTCCACAACAAGAGAAGCCACTGCAATGAGAAGCCCGCGCACTGCAACGAAGAGTAGCCCACACTCACTGCAACTAGAGAAAGCCCGCACGCAGCAACGAAGACCCAATGCAGCCCAAAATAAATAAATTAAATAAAAAGTTTATTTTAAAAATTTATGACATATCATAATCGCAGGAGATACACAATATGGGCTTTGAGAGGTCACAGATTGTAGCCTTCATAGTATAATCAACCATAAATCTTTGTTAGTGTTTGTGTATGTGTGCATGTGCACACATGTATGTGTACATGCATAAGATCATGTGTAAAGGGATACTCTTCCAGAGTGGTTTTCCTAGGCAAGGAGCATTTTGTGATATTTTTCCATTTTATAACTTCATGTTATATTTTTTTCATTGAATAGTGGGTATTGCCAAAGCAGGAAATTATTTTAATAGAATTTGAAAAAGTATTAAATAATTATCCCTTGCAGTTAAGACCTCATATGATTGTTCTATATTGTCATAAGGCATATAAGATCAAAATTATGGTATGAACTCTGGAAGCCAATTTCAAAAACAAAACAGTTCTCAGATTATTTTGCATACACAGAAAAATTCATGAGTTTCAACAGTTGAAGCTTTATTATTTATGCTGTGCTTTAACTACAGATCCATAATAGGGAGAGGGAAAATCCTGGAGCTAGAAACAAAAGTGGATATACCTACATTGTGGAGGTTTAAAAAAAAAAGTTTCTCTTGTTGAAAAGATGCACATGAGGAGAGAACTGAGCATAATAGCAGAGGACCCTCTGGATGTGGAACCAGTAAGGACAAAGCAGGTTTGGATGGCATTCCATACGCAGACCAATGGTGGTATTTTTAATATAGTTGGTTAAAGGGCTTTATTTAGCAAGTTACAGTTGACCCTTGAACAATATGGGTTTGAACTGGGCAGGTCCACTTATATGCAGGGTTTTTTTTTTAATAGTAATTACTACAGTACTACATGATCTGTGGTTGGTTGAACCCATGGTTGCAGAATTGCAGATACAGAGGAACCACGGATATGGAAGTCTGACCATAAGTTATTTATACAGATCTGTCTACCCATCCATCCATCCGTCCACCCATCTGTAGAGAGAGAGAGGGAGTGAGTGCACGTGCTAGGTATTTACAGAAGTAGATATGGAAGTGCGAGGATATACAAACACACACATGTGTATGTGATGTATATAAGCATGTATATCCACGTTTCTATTTCAGGGCTGGAGCAAGGAAAGTGTAGAATGATCCTGGAGAAAATTTACTGTGCCAGAAAGTAGGAAAGAGTGGTGGGACGTGTAAAAAGATCCAGCTTGAAGAGACTCACACTGGGTAAATCTGAGCAATTTGACCCTAAAATAAATAATTATCATACAGAATATGAATAAAAAAAGAGGAAGGGAGGGAAGGAAGGGCTCTCATAATAGAATGCCAAACCATAAACATATAGAAGGAATGACGTAATGTAAAAATCATTATTTACAACCATCATAGTAATGATAGGTTCTGGCAAGAGTAATCAATGAATTATAAAACTACTGGTTGAAAGTTTACAAGGAGCAGGATGCTACAAAACCCCAAATATCTCTCCACGAAGTATTGATCACAACAAGAAATACAGTAGGTATAAATTTGGTGAACACTACCTTAGCCAAGAGGTGAACATTATCAATAACAGAACAAACGAACGTTTTAGATCTCTGGGGTATGATATACTGAGAAGGATGCAACGTTGCTTCAGGATTATTTCTGACAGAAATAAACAACCAGATCTTATCACAAGGAAGCATCCACGTTGAGAGTCTCCTGTTTCACAGTTATGACCACAGGGAGCATAACTGGCCAAAGGTCCCAGCTGCTGCTCTTAAATCCATCACCACGTTTGCCTGGAGGCCGGCCTTGCCCCTGATTGCTCCTGGTCAGCACAGCAGGGATCCTAAGGCAGGCCATTTCTTGGAGACCAGGATTCCTCTGTCCAGTGACCTTTTTTCAAGGACTCTGACAGCCTTGAAGGATTTTACGTAGATGACAAGGCAGTCTCGGATGATTTACCAAATCTTTCTTCCAAATCTTCACTCAGGGTCAGACTTGCACTATGCGCTGATAGTTCTGCCAGCCTTCCAGAGCTCCCTGCCATTTTCTCTCCGATGTTTCCCCCAATGAAATATTTGTTCATTAAAGTCTTTCTCAGCACTTTGCCGTCTAGTTCTTGGAGGACCAGGACAAAGCCCAAACCCTAGAAGCATCCCTTTTTGGCTCTTTCTAGTAACCTTCCTTTCCATATGGTAGCCACTAATTTGTAATGGTGTAGATTCACTTAGCCTATTTTGTACTTGATATAAATGGAGTCATGTAATAGGTGCTATTTTGTGTTGGCTTCATTTGCTCCACAGTATATCCATGACATTTATCCATATTGATGGGAGTGGATACCGTTGATTCATTTTCATTGGTGGATATTATTGCAGTGTGTAAACATATCAAAATCTATTTATTAATCCCATTATTGGTGGGTATTGGGTACTTCCCCATTCTTGGCTATCACAGTTAGTGGTGATGTGAGCAATCTAGAATGTGCCTTGTGCACTTGTTTGAGGGATATTTCTATGGGTGGAACCAAAGGGTTATAGGGTATATGTTCAACTTTGGTAGATACAGTTGACCCTTGAAGAATGCATGGGCATGAGGGATGCATCTGAGTCTTTTATTCCATAGATGTTTTTAAAATCTCTCTCACTTTTGGCCCAAGAGTGCTGCGTTTGGGTTTACGGTGTTTCTTAACTTTGAAATAGTCCAATTTTTCAATTTTTTCTTTCACAGTTGGTGATTTTTTTGGTCTTAAGAAATTCTTCCTACTCCAAGGCAAAAAGGCTGTTATCTTACGTTTCTTTCCTAAAGCATCATTGTTTACTTTTCAAATTTAAGTCTGCAGATCTTCTGGAATTTATATTTTTATATCCTATGCAGTAATGATTAATATTTTTCCCATATGGATATCCAGCTGACTGAGAACCAATAGTTGACCCTTGGACAACATGGGTTTAAACTACACAAGTGCACTTATACGAGGATTTTTTTGAATAGTAAATACTGCACTACTACACGATCCAAGGTTGGTTCAATCCTCAGATGCAGAATTGCCGATTATGGAGAAACCATGTACGTACAGAGGACTGGCTATAAGTTATACTTGGATTTTCAACTTAGCAGAGGGTTGGCACCCCTAACCCCCTTGAACCCTAGTTCAAGGATCAACTGTATTAACAAGAGTTCTTTCCCCTCTCTGCTGCAGTGTTTTCTTTTCTTTCTTTTTCCTTTTGGCCGTGCTGCGTGGCTTGCAGGATCTCAGTTCCCTGACCAGTGATTGAACCAGGGTCACCACAGTGAAAGCGCCAAATCCTTACCACTAGACCACCAGGGAACTCCCTGCAGTGTTTTCTTTTTACACGTTGTTATAATGTCTGTTTCAACATGGATTTTGATGTCTATTATCTTGTCTATCCTTGAGCAAACACCAGACTATCTTATATTGTAGATTTATAGTAAGGTTTAATGTGACTAATATCTTTCTTTTCATTCTTCTTTCAGATTGCCCCAGCTCTTCTTTTATTTTTTATTTTTATGTTTTTTTAGATGTTGGGGGTAGGAGTTTATTTACTTATTTTTGCTGTGTTGGGTCTTCGTTTCTGCGCGAGGGCTTTCTTTAGTTGTGGCAAGCGGGGGCCACTCCTCATCGTGGTGCGTGGGCCTCACTATCACGGCCTCTTGTTGGGGAGCACAGGCTCCAGACGCGCAGGCTCAGTACGTGGCTCACGGGCCTAGTTGCTCCGTGGCATGTGGGATCTTCCCAGACCAGGGCTCAAACCCGTGTCCCCTGCATTAGCAGGCAGATTCTCAACCACTGCGCCACCAGGGAAGCCCCCAGCTCTTCTTGTAGCTCTTTGCTTTCCCACATAATATTTGTAAACATCTCATCAATTTCCAAGGGAAAAAATGCTGATGTTTTTATTGGGGTTTGATTGAGCCTATAGATCATTTTGAGGATTACTGATATCTTTGTAATATTGAATCTTCAAGCCATGAATATCACTATTTTTAAGAATTTCTCTTGGAGAAAAATAAAAGTGGATCCCATGTAATAAAATGTACATAAATAGACTCCAAAATATTTAAAGGACCTACATGTGAAAGATAAGTCTAGAAAGTTAATTTTTAAAAGGTAGAAATATATTTTTTCACCTGAGGAGTTTCAGAAGCACAGATGTTAAGAAATTATTGGTTTATTATCTTATAATTAAAGATTTCTATTCCATGAAGAACACAATAGAAAAATTTTAGAAACACGTGCCCAATTAGGAAAGGATACTTGTAATTGGTAAAACTGAAAAGGTATTAATAATCAGAATATGTAATAGAAATGAGGAAGAAAAAGATAGCATCCACATTAGAAAATGGGGCAAAAGTTGTAAGTAGACACTTATAGATGAAGCTACCAAGCATTTGAAAAAAAGATCAAACTTATTAGAAATCAGAGAAATTTAACTAAAACAAGATACTACTATACATTTAATACACTAGCAAAACGGTGATGAGTCGTCCAAATGAAGGTAAGTGGTTGCACAAAAACCTGACGTGCAACTCTTTGGTAATCTGGACTGGTGTAGCCGTTCAGGAAGTCAATCTGGCTATATTATTAAAGTATACATATTTGCTATGAAATAATTTCACTCGGGTATGTGTTCCAAAGAAATTCTCAGATACGTCTATAAACAAATGTAAGAAGATGTTTATTTTATTATCATTGGCATGGCAGTTGGAAGAGTACAGGTAAAATGTGGGTGCAGAAAATGGAACTCTATGAAACAAATTAGATAGAGGGGTGAATGTTTTTTTTGTTTGTTTGTTTTTCTGCGGTACGTGGGCCTCTCGCTGTTGTGGCCTCTCCCGCTGCGGAGCACAGGCTCCGGACGTGCAGGCTCAGCAGCCATGGCTCACGGGCCCAGCCGCTCCACGGCATGTGGGATTTTCCCAGACTGGGGCATGAACCCGCGTCCCCTGCATCGGCAGGCAGACTCTCAACCACTGTGCCACCAGGGAAGCCTGGATGGGTGAATCTTAAAAATATACTCCTGAATGAAGGAAATAAACACCAGAATGAATTTTATGACACAATATTATTTATATGAATTGAAAATATACACAAGTGCACATTTTGCACAAGAACACACCCAAAAGAAAACACATCAAACAAATTAGAATGGTAGCTTACGGGGTAGAGAAGGGAGTGGAGGGTGCCATAGGGAACAGGAGGTGAATAAATAAAACTTAATCATGTTACCGTATTTCATCATGCTATATCCAAGATTTCACTTTCCTTGTAGTGGAAAGAAATCCTGTGTGCTATGTTGGCTTAAGTCAGGAATAGTTCTTGGAGGATATTTTCCTGAAAGAATTTGGAACACATTTTTGAAAAAATCTTTGTTTATACTATGGATGATCTTTTTTTGTTTGTTTTGTTTGTTTCTTTAATTTCTGTTTTGTGGGTGTGTGTGGGATCTACTTTATTTTTGTATTTCATTCATCTGATCTTATATTTTTCCATCTGCCTTCTTCAGTTTTATTATTCATTTATTAATTTCCTGAAATGGATGTTTTCTGAATCAATTTTCAACTTCCTTTCTACTTTATTTGTTTTGTTTTGTTTTGTTTTTGTTGTCCTTGCTGTACGCGGGCCTCTCACTGTTGTGGCCTCTCCCGTTGCGGAGCACAGGCTCCGGACGCCCAGGCTCAGCGGCCATGGCTCACGGGCCCAGCCGCTCCGTGGTATGTGGGATCTTCCCGGACCAGGGCACGAACCCATGTCCCCTGCATCGGCAGGCGGACTCTCAACCACTGCGCCACCAGGGAAGCCCCCCTTTCTACTTTAATATATGCTTTTAAGGCTCAACATTTCCCTCTATGTATGTGTTCCAATCTCCAGATCCAATTATGAATTTGAATGTTTCTCTTCATGGTTCTGTCAATGTTTGCTTTATAAAGTATCAGCTGAAGTTATTAGTTTCTGAGAATTTGAAACTTTTATGACTGTGAAGTGTCCCTCCGTATGTCAAGTAATGCTTTTTCCTTCCCCTTAAAGTTCACTTGGTCAAATAGCAATGTCACAGATTTTATAATTACAGAAATAACTTGAGACCTAGGATGTTGATGTCTGTCTCTAGAAAGGATTTTCCCTTGCTTCTGCACGGGTTGTAAGATGCTAACAAAACACGTTCACCTTTACACAATTTCAGGGAATGAGGTGTTTTGGCGTTTGGCTTCAGTCCCTGCCAAAGAAAGCCCAGTTTCCTTCTCCCCTTATTCCAATGGTGAAACTCTTTGGGGTTTACCAGGAAGCCTTCGTGGCTGTTAATGCTTTTATGTCGCTTAGCCTCTTGAAGACGTCCAAAATTCGACTGAGTTTGTACGCCTTTCAATGAACAGAATCTACACTCTTCTGAGGCCTACACAGTAGAACGGCAAGACGGCCTGAGACCTTCTCAGGGATTCCGGAAAGTGAAAACCAGAGTGAAAACATGTAGTCCAGAGCTCATGCCGGTAGACACCCCCGCACCCACCCTTGCATTCTGGGACATGTAGTCCAGAGCTCGTAAACTCGTGTAGTCCCATATACTGCAGCTACAGTAACGCCTCGCTGTAAAGGTTTACCCGCGGAATTCTGGGAAATATGGTCCAGGAGTTCCGGGTTAGTCGCAGGCACTTCCGCCCCAGGAGGACACGTAGCAGCCATGTTCTGCCTGGTGACGGTGTTTCAGGTCCGCTCTTCACGACCCATTCAAGCTTCCCCTTTGCAGACCTTTCATTTGGGGAGAAAGAGGAGGAGCGGCTAAAAGCGGAGGTTTGAGGGCCTGGAGTGGTGATGTACGTCCCGCGGGCGGAGCTTCTTTGCGTTTGGTAACGTAGCCGGGATGGGGTGGGCTCAGGTCGTGCCTCCTGGGGTTTGAGGGTCTCCCCGGTTTTCTTCACCCCTAACCTGACCCCGTCCCCCACCTATGAGCTAGCCCTACCGCTTCATACGGCGTCACACTGGGTGGGTTGCTTAACTCCTCTGTGCCTCCGTTGCTGTTCGGTAAAAGGGGGGAAAAAGGAATGCCTTGTTAATATAGTGTTGTGAGGAGAAACGAGATAGCACAAGTAAAAGGTCTACAACTGCCTGATACATTGTTGGTATTAATACTACGCTAATTCGGGAGGCACCCATTTCGCAGCGGGATTCTGTGAGCCCAGGAAGCTGAATTGTCCTGGACTCCTGGCCTGTTTTGGAAGGAGAGGACTTCTAGCTGGTACGGGGGCGGAAGGGGGTGCGGTATGAATTAGTGGGGATGGAAACACAGCCCTGGTATTTCACAGTCTCCTTTCCTTCCCCAGCCCTGGCTTCTCAAAAAGCACTGCACGGAGGAAGAGGCAGCAGAGCCCCACGTGAGTAGGACTTGGCATTCTTCTACTTAAGATATTCCTATAAATTGTAGAACGTATGAGACATGGGTAAGGATGATAACTGAGCCTTGGTCACTAATTTCCATTCTAAAAGCTTTATGCAAATGAACACATTTCCATCAGGCGGTGGCTCTGTGAATTGGTACTGCTGTTTTCTCTACTTTAAGGCAGGGAACACAACCCTGTTGGCCCATCCTCACCCAGATGGTAGGAGGCAGAGCTGGGGTTGGGACCCAGGCAGTTTGAGTCCAGCAGCTGAGTTTGCTAATCCCTTTGGTATATTCTCTTTGAGCATAGGGTACTGGCTAGAATCATATCATGAAAGGAGGTTGGGACTTAATTGTGGGGACCTTGAGAGCAAGGTTTAGGCTATTTTATGAGTGTTTAAGATAGTTTTCTCAACTGGGTCATTTATTTTATTTCAAATAATATGTATATCATAGAAGTAGCATAATCATTATGGAAAAATGCAGATATATACATAAAGAACAATTTTAATTATCTGTAACTTTAGGATGTAAAGATAACAGTTGTTAATGTTTTAGTGCCTTTTTGTCTGGTTACTCTTTGTGTATGTTTCTGTGTAGTGGAGGCTGTTTTTTGTGGGACTGATGTTACACTGCAGTGCTACTCAAATTGTGTTCCACAAACCAGCGGCATTGGCATCACTTGGATAGAAATGCCCAGCCTTGAGCCCCATTCGAGACCTTCTGATTTATAATTTCTGCGTAGGGGGTCCAGGAGGCTGCATTCCAACAAGATCCCGCAGTAATTCACATGCACGTGAAAATTCGAGAAGCTCAAGAGAGGGTCTTTTCTGGAAACTGAGGCCGAGGAAATTGACCCTGCTGGATGTCACAGATAAAACTGAGCTGGCTTCACCAAAGGCCTACTTAGTCCAATGATTTTATTCCCCCACTAATTATTGTCAACTGTCAGGGCCCCTTTCAGAATCCTGAATTGAGCAGAAGACAGCTAGCAAGTGTAGAGTCAAAATGGAGGTCGTTAGAAGTTGTGAAGATATCTCTCTCCCAAGCTTTGGGGAGTGGAATCATTGCCATCTTTTGTACTAGATCGAACCCGGGCCCCCTGCATTGGGAATGTGGCGTCTTATCCACTGCACCACCAGGGAAGTCTCCCATTTATTTCTTAAACGTTCCTATATTTATAATGATATAATTACAATTCAGATTCCTGTCTTTTTTTCATTTGAATTAGGTATGGACTGTCAAACTATTTTTTATTGTTGTTGCAGAATCCTGGCTTTTATTAGTTCTCTTTACCTCTGTGCATAATTGTCAAAAGGGTACTTCCTGTTTAAAAAGAAACTTAACGTATTTTTATACCTTTTGTAAAAAGTTGTCCATGTCAATTTAAATATTATTGTTGCAGTCACAAAATCTTTAGGAAGACAAGCAGAGATTTTCAGAAGTCTATAAAGACTCTCACATAACAGGGCAACAACGTACGACCTCCACATGTCTGACAGTCTTCTGTTGGTAGAAATCACATCTCTAAGGATAATTTCTAACTAAAATATCATCTGCTTTACCGCAGTTGCTAAGAAATAAGAAACCCTGACAGTGGTGTTCTCAGAGCTTCCTACCTTATGACGATCTCACGAGGTGGATGCCCGTGTTCTCCCCTACTGGCAGAAGACAGAACTGAGGCGAAGAGATGTGAATAATTTGCCCAGGGTGACACTGCTAGTGAATGGCGTAGCCTGATCAGAGCCCATGCATATTGACTCCAAAACCTACTCTGACTTACATGGTCTCTGTTTACCCCATACCCAGAATAAGAATGACCCCTGTGGAAGCTGCAGGCACACTGTGAGGGGGCCACTGTGTATGGCTGGGCAGGTCATTCCTCACACAGCCACTGAGGGGGTTCACGGGGGCATCTGGTATCTGCGTGGGGCTCTGCTCATCAAGCATAATCAGCTGTAGCCACCCCGAGGACTGGGAGCCTTGGTAATTCACAATGAGCACCACGTGGGTTAGTGACTTCTTTTTCTTTAAACCAGTTTCCAGTTTGACTTCTTCTTTCCCTGTCTGTCTTGCTAGGACTCTGCACTGCCCCAGAAGGAGAGAGAACATGAGCACATTCCAGGTGAGTAGAGCTTGCCTTTCTTGCTGTTAAAAACGCCATTTTTGTACTCAGGTTGGACACAGGTTTTCCTCTTTTTTTTCTTTTTCTTTTTTTTTTTTGATTGGAGTATAGTTGATTTACAATGTATTAATTTCAGGTGTACAGCAAAGTGATTCAGTTATACATATATATACATATATTTTCAGATTCTTTTCCCTTATAGGTTATTACGAAATATTGGGTATAGTTCCATATGGGTTTTCTCTTTCAAGGAGAGTCTAAGCATATGAGGACCTGAGTGTGCCATGTGTGCTTTTTTTAAAATTCCTGTTAAATTTAATTGGTTTCGGTTTTAATTTTTGTTTTATTTCATCATTTTTTTTATTTTACAAGTAAAAGAAAAATTAAGGGAAATGAAGGACATCTTCCAGTCTACTGCTTACCTGCTTACAAATTAGCTGCTTTTATATTTCTGTAATCTCTTCATCATATGTATTCATGGATGTGTATTCGTATTTATAACATAGATACAGTTTTAAATTGTTTTTTTCATTTAATACTAGCTAACATTCACTTTTAATTGCTTTATCATGTTCCTGCAAACTTATGCACCTATTTTTTTTTTTTTTCTGGTATGCGGGCCTCTCACTGTTGTGGCCTCTCCCGTTGCGGGGCACAGGCTCCGGACGCGCAGGCTCAGCGGCCATGGCTCACGGGCCCAGCTGCTCCGCGGCATGTGGGATCTTCCCGGACCGGGGCACGAACCCGTGTCCCCTGCATCGGCAGGCGGACTCTCAACCACTGCGCCACCAGGGGAGCCCTGCACCTATTCTTTAAACTATTCTTTATGCACAGACATTTAGTTTAAAGACTTCTCCTGTTTTAGGAGCACTACAGTGACAGTGTTCCTGATTTAACCTTTTTCTCAAAATATCTGTTCTGAAGAATATTGCCCCTTTTTGCCCTTAACATAGTAGGTTTAGGTATTCAGAATTTAAGAGGTATGTTTTACATGTGGTGCCTTGGATGTTTTTTGGTAGAATATCCAAATACGGCAGAGCACAGCAGGATCAAACTGCTGCTTCACGCAGAAAAAATCAGGTATTGTTGGAAGTTTTCTCACGACCAGAGTTAGATTCAGTCTTCCCCATGCTTGAGTCAGACCCTTTGTGTATTTTATTTACTGGTTTGTTTCTTTTTCCATCTTATATTTTTTTCTAATCAGAGTAATGCATGACCTTAGTTTAAAAAGTCCAGTGGTACTTAAAGCACTTGTCACTGCATAGACAGCTCAGAACAATTGTATAAAGAGGTGCTTGGTTTCATCTTTGTTTTAAATATAAAGAATCGGGGTTGTGAAAAAAGGAGGAACCAACTCAGACTCACCCAGAAAACCAAGGGTCTGGAGTCAGAGTATTGCATTCAAGCGAAAGACAGAAACGGGGAAAGAGAGAGTTTTCATTCAGAGACCTGGCATGGCCTTTTGGTTAGTTTCCACATATAACACTCCTTCTCAGCTGGTTCCCACCTCAGTGAGAAAGCAGGTGCCATCAAATACTGCCAGGACTAAATTGGTAACTGTTTCTGGGGCACTTGGCAATAATAATTAAACAGTGAAAGCTTTTTAGTTCAGGATCCAGTGGTTAGAATTCTAGGGAGTTTACTTATGAGTTGTCTGAGAGCCCCAGGTAAACACACAAAGCTTTCTCTTTCATAGCTGCACGTCCAGTGAGGCTGAGGAAAGTCAGTGTGTGGCATTGGCAGGATGGAAGGAGGGGGTGCTGGGAAGTCTGCACACCTCACAGGAGCCGGAGCAACTTCCCATCCTCCTCGTCTCCTCGGGGCTGCCCCTCTTCCACTGGCCACTGGGTATAAGATTGAGGTGGTGTTGTTTGTCGTAGGAGGCGGTGACCTTCAAGGACGTGGCCGTGGCCTTCACAGAGGAGGAGCTGGGGCTGCTGGACTCGGCCCAGAGGAAGCTGTACCAGGATGTGATGGTGGAACACTTCGGGAACCTGGTCTCAGTGGGTGAGGACAGCCTTTCTCTGCGAGTGTCTTTGTGACCTTGGTGTTTCAAGGCTTTGGGCCTCCTGAGGTGGTTCCCTGAGTTTGGGGACCAGACTTTTGCAATTCCTGTGGGACACGAGAGGATGTCTCTGGTCTTTCCAAACAGTGTGTTTCAGGTCCTTTTCAATTATTTTGTAAAAGAACTGTAAATCGGCAGTATCTTGCTGTACCTTGTGTATTCTTCTTCAGATTTCCCTCCCTGCCATTAGTGGATCATAAAGCCAATTTATTGAGCCCTACGTGTGACTTTTTAATGAAATAAAATAGTATAGAAAATATCAGAGTTTCTTAGGAAGAGTACAGCACATTGCAGCAGAAACTCTGGGCGATGGCATGAGTGGTGTGAGAGCCAGTGGGAACAGATTTCATGAAAAGAGACATTGGTTAGATATAGGTCAGTCAAGCTTCGTTTTAGTAATGTATACTTTTCTACCTGTGTATCTAGGTTGTGAAATAAATGCTGTTTCTTCAGTGGGTCATGATACAAAGTTTGAAAAACACAGCTTTCAATACCTTGAATATGCAGTTGGAACTCAAATTTCTAGTAAACTTTCGCTCTAGCCCGTTCATGTTAACTTGTGACTTTGCATGTTCTCATTCTTCAAACGAGATACAAAACATATAGAAAGAGAAGAGAGGCTTTGGTTGATGAATTCAGCAACCCAGATAGAAATTTAGGTGAGAACCAAGCAGCTGTGAGTTCCTGTGGTTAGCTCTCTATCTGTTTTGCTTCTCACCAGCCCTGTGCTGTCCATCACCTGGTCCCAGTTGGAAATCTCTTTCCAGGATTATTGCATAGTCTTTGTACTGGTCACCTGTTGCCACCCTTCTCCTGCCACAGTTTGTTCTTTAGGTGGCAAAGTGATCTTTTGTAACTTTAAGTCAGGTTATGTTCTTGTTTCAAAATTCTCTTGTGGCTTCTTTTACTTAGAATAAAAACCACTTAAAGTGGCTTCTAGAGCCTTCTGTGGGCTGCTGTTCGTTCTCCACCACCTCCCTGAATACACCACCTCTCCTCCCTCTTACCCTATCTTTTCCAGACCTGCAAAGGATGCTTCTGCCACAGAGCCTTTTCCTGGTCCTTCTCTCTGCCTGGAATACTCTTTCACCTGTAATCTTTTAGGCCTCTACTTCTTTCAGTCAGTCACCTTAAAGATGAGGAGGTGGCTGTCCTCTGACCACCCTATGGAAAATACAGTCCTCTCTTTCTTACTCTCTCTGCCCTGCCTTGTTTTGTCTCTAAGCGTTTCACTCATGTACATTTTGTTCACCTGTTTCTCACCTCTCTTTCTTCCACTGGAGGGTAATCCAGGAGTGCAGGAGGAATTCGGTCTGTTATATGTTTATTGCTCACTAGCCTCAGTGCTTAGCATAGTCTTGGTACATGACAGGAACTCTTAAATATTTCTTGAATAAACGAATGAGTTAATGGATAGAGAAATTAGCCTTCCATGAAAATAGCTAGTAGGCGGTGAACAAATCCGAGTGAATAAGGGATATTGCTAAATGTTTTTTTGTCTTCAAATGAATTCCCAGCCTAATTCTAACTTCTCAGGTGCCCATGATGTGTGTATGTGTGTGTTTGCCTTTCTGTACAAGTTGGCCCTCATCAACTTGCACAAAAAATATGTACAGAACCTGTAATTATAACCAAACTGAGTAAAATGCTTTCCCTGTGACTTTCCTTGAGCTCTCAGTAGCAGAGCAAATTCATTTGGGGAGGAAATACTGTTTTGAATGAGGATTCTTATGTCTACTTCTTAGGTAACCCTCCCATAGAAGGAAAGAAATTTCTACTTCCTTATCCCTTATACCAGGGGAGAACAGGTCTCAGAAAACAGCCAGCTGGTGAGTTAGCCTTTCCCTTAAAAGATTTGCCCCGCTGCGTCCCATTTGCCTCCTCCAAAGCCCACATCACTAATAAGAAATCGGTCTTTGTTAGCTGTACAAACATTTTGTGTGTGTGTGTGTGTGCATTTGTATGTATCTTGTAGAAGGCATTTTAGATAATGTCACCTTGAGTGCTTTGATCATTCTTTAATAGTTTCTAGTCTGTTTCTTCTCAATACTTATCACAGGCTATGGAATTTATTCCCAGCTCACTCATAAAGCCCATTCTTCACTTTGGAACTCATTCTTGTTAAAGACCAATGTATCTGTGTCCAAAAATTTTCCATGCTGTTTTTAAAGAGACAGCATTCTTCCCTAGCCTCTACATTTTGTCTCCTGCTTGGCAGGGGGAGTGGAGGAACATATTAGGCAGCACAAATGCCTGAGAAGGATCCAGTGCATAGGTCTTCATGCTTTTTTTTAACCCCACTGATTCTTAGACCCTTTTTTAAAATTAATTAATTGTTGGTTGCATTGGGTCTTGGTTGCTGCATATGGGCTTTTCTCTCGTTGTGGTAAGTGGGAGCAGCTCTTCGTTGTGGTGCGCAGGCTTCTCATTGCAGTGGCTTCTCTTGTTTCAGAGCACGGTCTCTAGGAACGCGGGCTTCAGTAGTTGTGGCACGTGGGCTCAGTAGTTGTGGCTCACGGGCTTAGTTGCTCTGCGGCATGTGGGATCTTCCCGGACCAGGGCTCGAACCTGTGTCCCCTGCACTGGCAGGCAGATTATTAACCACTGTGCCACCGGGGCAGTCCCGGTTTTTAGCCCCTTTCATATCCTCCTCAGCACTAACCCCCTTGGTGTGCTGCCGCCTCGGGTGCAGCCTTTCAACTTAAGCCAAACTGTACTTTCCAGTCCTTTTCCTGTATCTGATACCTGACTTGTAAAAGCTGTTTCGCTTCTCTGACTTGGTTCAAACTTAACCTGGGATTCAGAATTGTAGAGAATCCTAGAAATCAAACTGAGTTCACCTGTGCATGCATTTCTTGAGCCCTGACTAACTGCTAGGCACTGTTAAAGCTGTGAGCACAGCAAAATGCTTGTCTTTATTGATACTGTGTTATGGTAGGAATGACATGTAATTTTTGAAAGATGATTGAAATAGTATGTCAGAGTAGTCATTTGGTTTTAAATGGGTTTCATTAATGCTAAGTATTTGGGAGTTTAACAGACCATCTCTTGGTTTCTGTTAGTATATAAACCAGAGAACTTCATTTGTCGTGCGAAAGATAAGCTGAACCATCCTGAGGTTCATTAAAGTCCCATACTGTGTCTTAAGTGTAAAATCTTGAATCTTTGAACAAAGCTTTCACGTGTCCACATCTCTGAATTCTCTGTCCCTCTAGAAGAAAACAATCAAAGTGAGTTGAGGGCCGTTCAAGACAGAGGATCACGTGAAGAGCTTTCCTGCTGGCAAATCTGGCAACAAATTGCAAATGACTTAACCAGATGCCAAGACTCCATGATAAATAGTTGTCAGTTCCACAAACAAGGTGATTCCCCCTGCCAGATTGGGGCAGGACTCTATTCAAATTTCTGAAGATGAGAACCGTATATTAAATGATAAAGCAGGTGATCCCAGTAGTCCTGGAAATCCAAGGTTTGCAACTTTGAGAGCCCAGGATTCTTGGAGGAAAACTTCATTGGCTGAGTCACAGAATTATCAGAATAGACACCAGCAAATTTCCATGAAAAATAAACTGTGTCAGTGTAAAGAGGATGTTGACACCATCAGTTGGATTTCACATCACCTTGATGCTCATGGAGTACACAAGGGTCAAAAACCTTACGGCTACAGTGATTATAGAAAAGATAGCACGAGGGTTTCAACACTGGATCAGAATACTATGATTCACACGGGACAAAAACCTTACCAGTGTAATGAATGTAAAGAAACCTTCACCGATCTCTCCACCTTTGATCTTCACCAGCAATTACACTCAAAAGAGAAGTCTCATACGTGCAGTGAGTGTGGAAAAGGCTTCCGTTACAGCTCGGTTCTTCATATTCATCAGAGAGTTCACGTGGGAGGAGAACACAGTGAGTGTGATGAGTGTGGCAAGGAGTTCAGTCAGAGCTCCCAGCTGCAGACTCCTCAGAAAGTCCACACTGTAGAGAAACCATTCAAATGTGGGGAATGTGGGAAAGGCTTCAGTCGTAGGTCAGCACTTAACTATTCATTGTAAAGTCCACACGGGAGAGAAACCTTATAATTGTGAGGAGTGTGGGAGGGCCTTCAGTCAGGCCTCTCACCTTCAGGACCATCAGAGAGTCCACACTGGGGAGAAAGCATTCAAATGTGACACATGTGATAAGAGCTTCAGTCGGAATTCACACCTTCAGTCCCATCAGAGAGTCCATACGGGAGAGAAACCGTACAAATGTGAGGAGTGTGGGAAGGGCTTCATTTGTAGCTCAAATCTATACATTCATCAGAGGGTCCACACAGGAGAAAAACCCTACAAATGTGAGGAATGTGGGAAAGGCTTTAGTCGGCCTTCAAGTCTTCAGGCCCATCAGGGAGTCCACACTGGAGAGAAATCATACATACGTAATGTGTGTGGTAAAGGCTTTACTCTGAGTTCAAACCTTCAGGCACATCAAAGAGTCCATACAGGAGAGAAACCATACAAATGTAAGGAGTGTGGGAAGAGCTTCAGGAGGAACTCCCATTATCAAGTTCATCTGGTTGTCCACACAGGGGAGAAGCCCTATAAATGTGAGGTATGTGGGAAGGGCTTCCGTCAGAGTTCATATCTTCAAATCCATCAGAAGGCCCACAGTGTAGAGAAACCTTACAAGTGTGAGGAGTGTGGGCAGGGCTTCAATCAGAGTTCACGACTTCAGATCCACCAGCTGATCCATACCGGTGAGAAACCATACAAATGTGAAGAGTGTGGGAAGGGATTCAGTCGTAGAGCAGATCTTAAAATTCATTGCAGAATCCACACCGGAGAGAAACCGTATAATTGTGAGGAGTGTGGGAAAGTCTTCAGGCAGGCCTCAAATCTTCTGGCCCATGAGAGAGTCCACAGCAGAGAAAAACCATTCAAATGTGAAGAGTGTGGGAAGAGCTTTGGTCGGAGTTCACACCTTCAAGCCCATCAAAAAGTCCACACTGGAGAAAAGCCATACAAATGTGAGGAGTGTGGGAAGGGCTTCAAGTGGAGCCTGAACCTCGACATGCATCAGAGGGTCCACACAGGAGAGAAACCATATAAGTGTGGGGAGTGTGGGAAGCACTTCATTCAGGCCTCAAGTCTTCAGCTTCATCAAAGCGTCCACACTGGAGAGAAGCCGTACAGATGTGACAGATGCAGTAAGGTCTTCAGTCGGCCTTCACAGCTACAGTCTCATCAAAGAGTGCACACAGGGGAGAAGCCTTACAAGTGTGAGACCTGTGGTAAGAGCTTCAGTTGGCGCTCCAATCTTATAAGTCATCACAAAATGCATACTGGGGACACATTTTATGAAAGCAGCGAGAGTGGTAAGAACATCAAGGAACTGTCAGAGGATAGAAGTTCTACAAAATGTTGTTTTCAAAAAACTCACGTGCAACGTGAATTCTTGCAAGCGTCAGGTCTCATAGGAGAGAAAGTATTTTAACTTAGTTGGTGTTGAAGCAGTAGCTAAACAGATCCTAGTGTTCAGCAGAGCACACAGCAGAGATCCCTTCTGAGTGGTGCAGTAAGGGCTGCATTCAGAACTTTGACATTTATCAGATGTCACTTAGGAGATAGCACTTAGAAAGGAAAAGAGTTTGGTCTGGGCTTTAACAAAAGTGTAAGGATGAGCTAGTCAAAATTGATGTCCGTGAGAATGTGCGCTCCATGAGGGCAGGGACTTGGCTGCTGAATGTACACAACCTTATCATTGACTAGTGCTTTTAGGTGTGCTCAGTACTTGTGTTTTAAATAAACCAAAAGGGGGAAATGTATAATATATGAAAGTTGTATCCAGATGGGGAAACCTGCAAAATAAAATTAATTCAGGACATGAACTTTTGTTGAAATACTGAAAACCACTGCAGAAAACCAATCTGCAATATATATTTTTTTAATTTATTTTTGGCTGCCTTGGGTCTTTATTGCTGCACGCAGGCTTTCTCTAGTTGCAGTGAGTGGGGGCTACTTTTCATTGCAGTGTGTGGGCTTCTCATTGCAGTGGCTTCTCTTTGTGGAGCACGGGCTCTAGGTGTGCAGGCTTCAGTAGTTGTGGCACGCGGCTGAGCTGCTGTGCAGCATGTGGGATCTTCCTGGACCAGGGCTCAAACCCGTGTCCCCTGCATTGGCAGGCAGATTCTTAACCACTACGCCACCAGGGAAGGGAAGCCCCCCAATCTTCAATATTAATATGCTATTAGCCTATCGCAACTGGCTCCTTGCCTCCCGCAGCCTCTGTTCTCAAGTTGGGTGGTTATTTGAGACCCCGTCTAGTTTTCCAAGGACTGTGTTCAGTAGAAATTGAACTACCTTGTGATTTTTTTTTCTGATGGTACAGAGTGAAAAAACATGATTAACTTTGCAACAACAGTAACTGCATAGTATACAATTGATTTTTTGTCTGTCAATATTAAGGCAGGGTTTACTGTAACACTTTGAAAGTGTCACAAAAATTGTTTGTCCCTAGAAAAAAAATTTTTAGTTGACCTTGAACTTACTGATTTCTAATTCTCTGCATTTTCATCCAGACTTTGGAATGTTTGCCTTCTAATTATTGTAGCATTTCTTCTAAAGTTCTCAGGTAGGGGCTATGCCATATTCTTCCCCCACATCCATGAGGCAAATACCCAGAAAACTTGTAGGAATCTGATAAAATTATCCAGTGTATTATTGAGACAAGACTGACATTTATGTGCTTTTCCCTATTGGTTGCAGTAAAGCATGGTTTCAGGAAAGGAGTATATATATCAGAATATATTAGATCTCTTTGATTTAGAAATCATATAATTGGAAGTTATTGATTGTGAGATTAAAATACCAAAAAGATGAACACCACATCAATGATGTCACTAAATTTTTTAATGGAAATTAGTGTACAGCTGTAAGAATTTGTGTTTTGATAGATTCCTATATTAATCTGAAACCGGTGAAATGATGACAGGGACTTCCCTGGTGGTACAGTGGCTAAGAATTCGCCTGCCAATGCAGGGGACACGGGTTCGAGCCCTGGTCCAGGAAGATCCCACATGCTGTGGAGCAACTAAGCCCGTGTGCCACAACTACTGAGGCTGTGTGCCACAACAACTGAAGCCTACGTGCTTAGAGCCTGTGCTCCGCAACAAGAGAAGCCACTGCAATGAGAAGCCCGCGCACCGCAACGAAGAGTAGCCCACACTCACTGCAACTAGAGAAAGCCCGCACGCAGCAACGAAGACCCAATGCAGCCCAAAATAAATAAATAAATAATTTATTTTAAAAATTTATGACATATCATAATCGCAGGAGATACACAATATGGGCTTTGAGAGGTCACAGATTGTAGCCTTCATAGTATAATCAACCATAAATCTTTGTTAGTGTTTGTGTATGTGTGCATGTGCACACATGTATGTGTACATGCATAAGATCATGTGTAAAGGGATACTCTTCCAGAGTGGTTTTCCTAGGCAAGGAGCATTTTGTGATATTTTTACATTTTATAACTTCATGTTATATTTTTTTCATTGAATAGTGGGTATTGCCAAAGCAGGAAATTATTTTAATAGAATTTGAAAAAGTATTAAATAATTATCCCTTGCAGTTAAGACCTCATATGATTGTTCTATATTGTCATAAGGCATATAAGATCAAAATTATGGTATGAACTCTGGAAGCCAATTTCAAAAACAAAACAGTTCTCAGATTATTTTGCATACACAGAAAAATTCATGAGTTTCAACAGTTGAAGCTTTATTATTTATGCTGTGCTTTAACTACAGATCCATAATAGGGAGAGGGAAAATCCTGGAGCTAGAAACAAAAGTGGATATACCTACATTGTGGAGGTTTAAAAAAAAAAAGTTTCTCTTGTTGAAAAGATGCACATGAGGAGAGAACTGAGCATAATAGCAGAGGACCCTCTGGATGTGGAACCAGTAAGGACAAAGCAGGTTTGGATGGCATTCCATACGCAGACCAATGGTGGTATTTTTAATATAGTTGGTTAAAGGGCTTTATTTAGCAAGTTACAGTTGACCCTTGAACAATATGGGTTTGAACTGGGCAGGTCCACTTATATGCAGGGTTTTTTTTTTAATAGTAATTACTACAGTACTACATGATCTGTGGTTGGTTGAACCCATGGTTGCAGAATTGCAGATACAGAGGAACCACGGATATGGAAGTCTGACCATAAGTTATTTATACAGATCTGTCTACCCATCCATCCATCCGTCCACCCATCTGTAGAGAGAGAGAGGGAGTGAGTGCACGTGCTAGGTATTTACAGAAGTAGATATGGAAGTGCGAGGATATACAAACACACACATGTGTATGTGATGTATATAAGCATGTATATCCACGTTTCTATTTCAGGGCTGGAGCAAGGAAAGTGTAGAATGATCCTGGAGAAAATTTACTGTGCCAGAAAGTAGGAAAGAGTGGTGGGACGTGTAAAAAGATCCAGCTTGAAGAGACTCACACTGGGTAAATCTGAGCAATTTGACCCTAAAATAAATAATTATCATACAGAATATGAATAAAAAAAGAGGAAGGGAGGGAAGGAAGGGCTCTCATAATAGAATGCCAAACCATAAACATATAGAAGGAATGACGTAATGTAAAAATCATTATTTACAACCATCATAGTAATGATAGGTTCTGGCAAGAGTAATCAATGAATTATAAAACTACTGGTTGAAAGTTTACAAGGAGCAGGATGCTACAAAACCCCAAATATCTCTCCACGAAGTATTGATCACAACAAGAAATACAGTAGGTATAAATTTGGTGAACACTACCTTAGCCAAGAGGTGAACATTATCAATAACAGAACAAACGAACGTTTTAGATCTCTGGGGTATGATATACTGAGAAGGACGCAACGTTGCTTCAGGATTATTTCTGACAGAAATAAACAACCAGATCTTATCACAAGGAAGCATCCACGTTGAGAGTCTCCTGTTTCACAGTTATGACCACAGGGAGCATAACTGGCCAAAGGTCCCAGCTGCTGCTCTTAAATCCATCACCACGTTTGCCTGGAGGCCGGCCTTGCCCCTGATTGCTCCTGGTCAGCACAGCAGGGATCCTAAGGCAGGCCATTTCTTGGAGACCAGGATTCCTCTGTCCAGTGACCTTTTTTCAAGGACTCTGACAGCCTTGAAGGATTTTACGTAGATGACAAGGCAGTCTCGGATGATTTACCAAATCTTTCTTCCAAATCTTCACTCAGGGTCAGACTTGCACTATGCACTGATAGTTCTGCCAGCCTTCCAGAGCTCCCTGCCATTTTCTCTCCGATGTTTCCCCCAATGAAATATTTGTTCATTAAAGTCTTTCTCAGCACTTTGCCGTCTAGTTCTTGGAGGACCAGGACAAACCCCAAACCCTAGAAGCATCCCTTTTTGGCTCTTTCTAGTAACCTTCCTTTCCATATGGTAGCCACTAATTTGTAATGGTGTAGATTCACTTAGCCTATTTTGTACTTGATATAAATGGAGTCATGTAATAGGTGCTATTTTGTGTTGGCTTCATTTGCTCCACAGTATATCCATGACATTTATCCATATTGATGGGAGTGGATACCGTTGATTCATTTTCATTGGTGGATATTATTGCAGTGTGTAAACATATCAAAATCTATTTATTAATCCCATTATTGGTGGGTATTGGGTACTTCCCCATTCTTGGCTATCACAGTTAGTGGTGATGTGAGCAATCTAGAATGTGCCTTGTGCACTTGTTTGAGGGATATTTCTATGGGTGGAACCAAAGGGTTATAGGGTATATGTTCAACTTTGGTAGATACAGTTGACCCTTGAAGAATGCATGGGCATGAGGGATGCATCTGAGTCTTTTATTCCATAGATGTTTTTAAAATCTCTCTCACTTTTGGCCCAAGAGTGCTGCGTTTGGGTTTACGGTGTTTCTTAACTTTGAAATAGTCCAATTTTTCAATTTTTTCTTTCACAGTTGGTGATTTTTTTGGTCTTAAGAAATTCTTCCTACTCCAAGGCAAAAAGGCTGTTATCTTACGTTTCTTTCCTAAAGCATCATTGTTTACTTTTCAAATTTAAGTCTGCAGATCTTCTGGAATTTATATTTTTATATCCTATGCAGTAATGATTAATATTTTTCCCATATGGATATCCAGCTGACTGAGAACCAATAGTTGACCCTTGGACAACATGGGTTTAAACTACACAAGTGCACTTATACGAGGATTTTTTTGAATAGTAAATACTGCACTACTACACGATCCAAGGTTGGTTCAATCCTCAGATGCAGAATTGCCGATTATGGAGAAACCATGTACGTACAGAGGACTGGCTATAAGTTATACTTGGATTTTCAACTTAGCAGAGGGTTGGCACCCCTAACCCCCTTGAACCCTAGTTCAAGGATCAACTGTATTAACAAGAGTTCTTTCCCCTCTCTGCTGCAGTGTTTTCTTTTCTTTCTTTTTCCTTTTGGCCGTGC
This sequence comes from Mesoplodon mirus, assembly GCF_964341445.2. NCBI lineage: Eukaryota > Metazoa > Chordata > Mammalia > Artiodactyla > Ziphiidae > Mesoplodon > Mesoplodon mirus. Next base: position 468,709 of record NW_028295795.1, read on the forward strand.
TGCGTGGCTTGCAGGATCTCAGTTCCCTGACCAGTGATTGAACCAGGGTCACCACAGTGAAAGCGCCAAATCCTTACCACTAGACCACCAGGGAACTCCCTGCAGTGTTTTCTTTTTACACGTTGTTATAATGTCTGTTTCAACATGGATTTTGATGTCTATTATCTTGTCTATCCTTGAGCAAACACCAGACTATCTTATATTGTAGATTTATAGTAAGGTTTAATGTGACTAATATCTTTCTTTTCATTCTTCTTTCAGATTGTCCCAGCTCTTCTTTTATTTTTTATTTTTATGTTTTTTTAGATGTTGGGGGTAGGAGTTTATTTACTTATTTTTGCTGTGTTGGGTCTTCGTTTCTGCGCGAGGGCTTTCTTTAGTTGTGGCAAGCGGGGGCCACTCCTCATCGTGGTGCGTGGGCCTCACTATCACGGCCTCTTGTTGGGGAGCACAGGCTCCAGACGCGCAGGCTCAGTACGTGGCTCACGGGCCTAGTTGCTCCGTGGCATGTGGGATCTTCCCAGACCAGGGCTCAAACCCGTGTCCCCTGCATTAGCAGGCAGATTCTCAACCACTGCGCCACCAGGGAAGCCCCCAGCTCTTCTTGTAGCTCTTTGCTTTCCCACATAATATTTGTAAACATCTCATCAATTTCCAAGGGAAAAAATGCTGATGTTTTTATTGGGGTTTGATTGAGCCTATAGATCATTTTGAGGATTACTGATATCTTTGTAATATTGAATCTTCAAGCCATGAATATCACTATTTTTAAGAATTTCTCTTGGAGAAAAATAAAAGTGGATCCCATGTAATAAAATGTACATAAATAGACTCCAAAATATTTAAAGGACCTACATGTGAAAGATAAGTCTAGAAAGTTAATTTTTAAAAGGTAGAAATATATTTTTTCACCTGAGGAGTTTCAGAAGCACAGATGTTAAGAAATTATTGGTTTATTATCTTATAATTAAAGATTTCTATTCCATGAAGAACACAAGAGAAAAATTTTAGAAACACGTGCCCAATTAGGAAAGGATACTTGTAATTGGTAAAACTGAAAAGGTATTAATAATCAGAATATGTAATAGAAATGAGGAAGAAAAAGATAGCATCCACATTAGAAAATGGGGCAAAAGTTTTAAGTAGACACTTATAGATGAAGCTACCAAGCATTTGAAAAAAAGATCAAACTTATTAGAAATCAGAGAAATTTAACTAAAACAAGATACTACTATACATTTAATACACTAGCAAAACGGTGATGAGTCGTCCAAATGAAGGTAAGTGGTTGCACAAAAACCTGACGTGCAACTCTTTGGTAATCTGGACTGGTGTAGCCGTTCAGGAAGTCAATCTGGCTATATTATTAAAGTATACATATTTGCTATGAAATAATTTCACTCGGGTATGTGTTCCAAAGCAATTCTCAGATACGTCTATAAACAAATGTAAGAAGATGTTTATTTTATTATCATTGGCATGGCAGTTGGAAGAGTACAGGTAAAATGTGGGTGCAGAAAATGGAACTCTATGAAACAAATTAGATAGAGGGGTGAATGTTTTTTTTGTTTGTTTGTTTTTCTGCGGTACGTGGGCCTCTCGCTGTTGTGGCCTCTCCCGCTGCGGAGCACAGGCTCCGGACGTGCAGGCTCAGCAGCCATGGCTCACGGGCCCAGCCGCTCCACGGCATGTGGGATTTTCCCAGACTCGGGCATGAACCCGCGTCCCCTGCATCGGCAGGCAGACTCTCAACCACTGTGCCACCAGGGAAGCCTGGATGGGTGAATCTTAAAAATATACTCCTGAATGAAGGAAATAAACACCAGAATGAATTTTATGACACAATATTATTTATATGAATTGAAAATATACACAAGTGCACATTTTGCACAAGAACACACCCAAAAGAAAACACATCAAACAAATTAGAATGGTAGCTTACGGGGTAGAGAAGGGAGTGGAGGGTGCCATAGGGAACAGGAGGTGAATAAATAAAACTTAATCATGTTACCGTATTTCATCATGCTATATCCAAGATTTCACTTTCCTTGTAGTGGAAAGAAATCCTGTGTGCTATGTTGGCTTAAGTCAGGAATAGTTCTTGGAGGATATTTTCCTGAAAGAATTTGGAACACATTTTTGAAAAAATCTTTGTTTATACTATGGATGATCTTTTTTTGTTTGTTTTGTTTGTTTCTTTAATTTCTGTTTTGTGGGTGTGTGTGGGATCTACTTTATTTTTGTATTTCATTCATCTGATCTTATATTTTTCCATCTGCCTTCTTCAGTTTTATTATTCATTTATTAATTTCCTGAAATGGATGTTTTCTGAATCAATTTTCAACTTCCTTTCTACTTTATTTGTTTTGTTTTGTTTTGTTTTTGTTGTCCTTGCTGTACGCGGGCCTCTCACTGTTGTGGCCTCTCCCGTTGCGGAGCACAGGCTCCGGACGCCCAGGCTCAGCGGCCATGGCTCACGGGCCCAGCCGCTCCGTGGTATGTGGGATCTTCCCGGACCAGGGCACGAACCCATGTCCCCTGCATCGGCAGGCGGACTCTCAACCACTGCGCCACCAGGGAAGCCCCCCTTTCTACTTTAATATATGCTTTTAAGGCTCAACATTTCCCTCTATGTATGTGTTCCAATCTCCAGATCCAATTATGAATTTGAATGTTTCTCTTCATGGTTCTGTCAATGTTTGCTTTATAAAGTATCAGCTGAAGTTATTAGTTTCTGAGAATTTGAAACTTTTATGACTGTGAAGTGTCCCTCCGTATGTCAAGTAATGCTTTTTCCTTCCCCTTAAAGTTCACTTGGTCAAATAGCAATGTCACAGATTTTATAATTACAGAAATAACTTGAGACCTAGGATGTTGATGTCTGTCTCTAGAAAGGATTTTCCCTTGCTTCTGCACGGGTTGTAAGATGCTAACAAAACACGTTCACCTTTACACAATTTCAGGGAATGAGGTGTTTTGGCGTTTGGCTTCAGTCCCTGCCAAAGAAAGCCCAGTTTCCTTCTCCCCTTATTCCAATGGTGAAACTCTTTGGGGTTTACCAGGAAGCCTTCGTGGCTGTTAATGCTTTTATGTCGCTTAGCCTCTTGAAGACGTCCAAAATTCGACTGAGTTTGTACGCCTTTCAATGAACAGAATCTACACTCTTCTGAGGCCTACACAGTAGAACGGCAAGACGGCCTGAGACCTTCTCAGGGATTCCGGAAAGTGAAAACCAGAGTGAAAACATGTAGTCCAGAGCTCGTGCCGGTAGACACCCCCGCACCCACCCTTGCATTCTGGGACATGTAGTCCAGAGCTCGTAAACTCGTGTAGTCCCATATACTGCAGCTACAGTAACGCCTCGCTGTAAAGGTTTACCCGCGGAATTCTGGGAAATATGGTCCAGGAGTTCCGGGTTAGTCGCAGGCACTTCCGCCCCAGGAGGACACGTAGCAGCCATGTTCTGCCTGGTGACGGTGTTTCAGGTCCGCTCTTCACGACCCATTCAAGCTTCCCCTTTGCAGACCTTTCATTTGGGGAGAAAGAGGAGGAGCGGCTAAAAGCGGAGGTTTGAGGGCCTGGAGTGGTGATGTACGTCCCGCGGGCGGAGCTTCTTTGCGTTTGGTAACGTAGCCGGGATGGGGTGGGCTCAGGTCGTGCCTCCTGGGGTTTGAGGGTCTCCCCGGTTTTCTTCACCCCTAACCTGACCCCGTCCCCCACCTATGAGCTAGCCCTACCGCTTCATACGGCGTCACACTGGGTGGGTTGCTTAACTCCTCTGTGCCTCCGTTGCTGTTCGGTAAAAGGGGGGAAAAAGGAATGCCTTGTTAATATAGTGTTGTGAGGAGAAACGAGATAGCACAAGTAAAAGGTCTACAACTGCCTGATACATTGTTGGTATTAATACTACGCTAATTCGGGAGGCACCCATTTCGCAGCGGGATTCTGTGAGCCCAGGAAGCTGAATTGTCCTGGACTCCTGGCCTGTTTTGGAAGGAGAGGACTTCTAGCTGGTACGGGGGCGGAAGGGGGTGCGGTATGAATTAGTGGGGATGGAAACACAGCCCTGGTATTTCACAGTCTCCTTTCCTTCCCCAGCCCTGGCTTCTCAAAAAGCACTGCACGGAGGAAGAGGCAGCAGAGCCCCACGTGAGTAGGACTTGGCATTCTTCTACTTAAGATATTCCTATAAATTGTAGAACGTATGAGACATGGGTAAGGATGATAACTGAGCCTTGGTCACTAATTTCCATTCTAAAAGCTTTATGCAAATGAACACATTTCCATCAGGCGGTGGCTCTGTGAATTGGTACTGCTGTTTTCTCTACTTTAAGGCAGGGAACACAACCCTGTTGGCCCATCCTCACCCAGATGGTAGGAGGCAGAGCTGGGGTTGGGACCCAGGCAGTTTGAGTCCAGCAGCTGAGTTTGCTAATCCCTTTGGTATATTCTCTTTGAGCATAGGGTACTGGCTAGAATCATATCATGAAAGGAGGTTGGGACTTAATTGTGGGGACCTTGAGAGCAAGGTTTAGGCTATTTTATGAGTGTTTAAGATAGTTTTCTCAACTGGGTCATTTATTTTATTTCAAATAATATGTATATCATAGAAGTAGCATAATCATTATGGAAAAATGCAGATATATACATAAAGAACAATTTTAATTATCTGTAACTTTAGGATGTAAAGATAACAGTTGTTAATGTTTTAGTGCCTTTTTGTCTGGTTACTCTTTGTGTATGTTTCTGTGTAGTGGAGGCTGTTTTTTTTGTGGGACTGATGTTACACTGCAGTGCTACTCAAATTGTGTTCCACAAACCAGCGGCATTGGCATCACTTGGATAGAAATGCCCAGCCTTGAGCCCCATTCGAGACCTTCTGATTTATAATTTCTGCGTAGGGGGTCCAGGAGGCTGCATTCCAACAAGATCCCGCAGTAATTCACATGCACGTGAAAATTCGAGAAGCTCAAGAGAGGGTCTTTTCTGGAAACTGAGGCCGAGGAAATTGACCCTGCTGGATGTCACAGATAAAACTGAGCTGGCTTCACCAAAGGCCTACTTAGTCCAATGATTTTATTCCCCCACTAATTATTGTCAACTGTCAGGGCCCCTTTCAGAATCCTGAATTGAGCAGAAGACAGCTAGCAAGTGTAGAGTCAAAATGGAGGTCGTTAGAAGTTGTGAAGATATCTCTCTCCCAAGCTTTGGGGAGTGGAATCATTGCCATCTTTTGTACTAGATCGAACCCGGGCCCCCTGCATTGGGAATGTGGCGTCTTATCCACTGCACCACCAGGGAAGTCTCCCATTTATTTCTTAAACGTTCCTATATTTATAATGATATAATTACAATTCAGATTCCTGTCTTTTTTTCATTTGAATTAGGTATGGACTGTCAAACTATTTTTTATTGTTGTTGCAGAATCCTGGCTTTTATTAGTTCTCTTTACCTCTGTGCATAATTGTCAAAAGGGTACTTCCTGTTTAAAAAGAAACTTAACGTATTTTTATACCTTTTGTAAAAAGTTGTCCATGTCAATTTAAATATTATTGTTGCAGTCACAAAATCTTTAGGAAGACAAGCAGAGATTTTCAGAAGTCTATAAAGACTCTCACATAACAGGGCAACAACGTACGACCTCCACATGTCTGACAGTCTTCTGTTGGTAGAAATCACATCTCTAAGGATAATTTCTAACTAAAATATCATCTGCTTTACCGCAGTTGCTAAGAAATAAGAAACCCTGACAGTGGTGTTCTCAGAGCTTCCTACCTTATGACGATCTCACGAGGTGGATGCCCGTGTTCTCCCCTACTGGCAGAAGACAGAACTGAGGCGAAGAGATGTGAATAATTTGCCCAGGGTGACACTGCTAGTGAATGGCGTAGCCTGATCAGAGCCCATGCATATTGACTCCAAAACCTACTCTGACTTACATGGTCTCTGTTTACCCCATACCCAGAATAAGAATGACCCCTGTGGAAGCTGCAGGCACACTGTGAGGGGGCCACTGTGTATGGCTGGGCAGGTCATTCCTCACACAGCCACTGAGGGGGTTCACGGGGGCATCTGGTATCTGCGTGGGGCTCTGCTCATCAAGCATAATCAGCTGTAGCCACCCCGAGGACTGGGAGCCTTGGTAATTCACAATGAGCACCACGTGGGTTAGTGACTTCTTTTTCTTTAAACCAGTTTCCAGTTTGACTTCTTCTTTCCCTGTCTGTCTTGCTAGGACTCTGCACTGCCCCAGAAGGAGAGAGAACATGAGCACATTCCAGGTGAGTAGAGCTTGCCTTTCTTGCTGTTAAAAACGCCATTTTTGTACTCAGGTTGGACACAGGTTTTCCTCTTTTTTTTCTTTTTCTTTTTTTTTTTTGATTGGAGTATAGTTGATTTACAATGTATTAATTTCAGGTGTACAGCAAAGTGATTCAGTTATACATATATATACATATATTTTCAGATTCTTTTCCCTTATAGGTTATTACGAAATATTGGGTATAGTTCCATATGGGTTTTCTCTTTCAAGGAGAGTCTAAGCATATGAGGACCTGAGTGTGCCATGTGTGCTTTTTTTAAAATTCCTGTTAAATTTAATTGGTTTCGGTTTTAATTTTTGTTTTATTTCATCATTTTTTTTATTTTACAAGTAAAAGAAAAATTAAGGGAAATGAAGGACATCTTCCAGTCTACTGCTTACCTGCTTACAAATTAGCTGCTTTTATATTTCTGTAATCTCTTCATCATATGTATTCATGGATGTGTATTCGTATTTATAACATAGATACAGTTTTAAATTGTTTTTTTCATTTAATACTAGCTAACATTCACTTTTAATTGCTTTATCATGTTCCTGCAAACTTATGCACCTATTTTTTTTTTTTTTCTGGTATGCGGGCCTCTCACTGTTGTGGCCTCTCCCGTTGCGGGGCACAGGCTCCGGACGCGCAGGCTCAGCGGCCATGGCTCACGGGCCCAGCTGCTCCGCGGCATGTGGGATCTTCCCGGACCGGGGCACGAACCCGTGTCCCCTGCATCGGCAGGCGGACTCTCAACCACTGCGCCACCAGGGGAGCCCTGCACCTATTCTTTAAACTATTCTTTATGCACAGACATTTAGTTTAAAGACTTCTCCTGTTTTAGGAGCACTACAGTGACAGTGTTCCTGATTTAACCTTTTTCTCAAAATATCTGTTCTGAAGAATATTGCCCCTTTTTGCCCTTAACATAGTAGGTTTAGGTATTCAGAATTTAAGAGGTATGTTTTACATGTGGTGCCTTGGATGTTTTTTGGTAGAATATCCAAATACGGCAGAGCACAGCAGGATCAAACTGCTGCTTCACGCAGAAAAAATCAGGTATTGTTGGAAGTTTTCTCACGACCAGAGTTAGATTCAGTCTTCCCCATGCTTGAGTCAGACCCTTTGTGTATTTTATTTACTGGTTTGTTTCTTTTTCCATCTTATATTTTTTTCTAATCAGAGTAATGCATGACCTTAGTTTAAAAAGTCCAGTGGTACTTAAAGCACTTGTCACTGCATAGACAGCTCAGAACAATTGTATAAAGAGGTGCTTGGTTTCATCTTTGTTTTAAATATAAAGAATCGGGGTTGTGAAAAAAGGAGGAACCAACTCAGACTCACCCAGAAAACCAAGGGTCTGGAGTCAGAGTATTGCATTCAAGCGAAAGACAGAAACGGGGAAAGAGAGAGTTTTCATTCAGAGACCTGGCATGGCCTTTTGGTTAGTTTCCACATATAACACTCCTTCTCAGCTGGTTCCCACCTCAGTGAGAAAGCAGGTGCCATCAAATACTGCCAGGACTAAATTGGTAACTGTTTCTGGGGCACTTGGCAATAATAATTAAACAGTGAAAGCTTTTTAGTTCAGGATCCAGTGGTTAGAATTCTAGGGAGTTTACTTATGAGTTGTCTGAGAGCCCCAGGTAAACACACAAAGCTTTCTCTTTCATAGCTGCACGTCCAGTGAGGCTGAGGAAAGTCAGTGTGTGGCATTGGCAGGATGGAAGGAGGGGGTGCTGGGAAGTCTGCACACCTCACAGGAGCCGGAGCAACTTCCCATCCTCCTCGTCTCCTCGGGGCTGCCCCTCTTCCACTGGCCACTGGGTATAAGATTGAGGTGGTGTTGTTTGTCGTAGGAGGCGGTGACCTTCAAGGACGTGGCCGTGGCCTTCACAGAGGAGGAGCTGGGGCTGCTGGACTCGGCCCAGAGGAAGCTGTACCAGGATGTGATGGTGGAACACTTCGGGAACCTGGTCTCAGTGGGTGAGGACAGCCTTTCTCTGCGAGTGTCTTTGTGACCTTGGTGTTTCAAGGCTTTGGGCCTCCTGAGGTGGTTCCCTGAGTTTGGGGACCAGACTTTTGCAATTCCTGTGGGACACGAGAGGATGTCTCTGGTCTTTCCAAACAGTGTGTTTCAGGTCCTTTTCAATTATTTTGTAAAAGAACTGTAAATCGGCAGTATCTTGCTGTACCTTGTGTATTCTTCTTCAGATTTCCCTCCCTGCCATTAGTGGATCATAAAGCCAATTTATTGAGCCCTACGTGTGACTTTTTAATGAAATAAAATAGTATAGAAAATATCAGAGTTTCTTAGGAAGAGTACAGCACATTGCAGCAGAAACTCTGGGCGATGGCATGAGTGGTGTGAGAGCCAGTGGGAACAGATTTCATGAAAAGAGACATTGGTTAGATATAGGTCATTCAAGCTTCGTTTTAGTAATGTATACTTTTCTACCTGTGTATCTAGGTTGTGAAATAAATGCTGTTTCTTCAGTGGGTCATGATACAAAGTTTGAAAAACACAGCTTTCAATACCTTGAATATGCAGTTGGAACTCAAATTTCTAGTAAACTTTCGCTCTAGCCCGTTCATGTTAACTTGTGACTTTGCATGTTCTCATTCTTCAAACGAGATACAAAACATATAGAAAGAGAAGAGAGGCTTTGGTTGATGAATTCAGCAACCCAGATAGAAATTTAGGTGAGAACCAAGCAGCTGTGAGTTCCTGTGGTTAGCTCTCTATCTGTTTTGCTTCTCACCAGCCCTGTGCTGTCCATCACCTGGTCCCAGTTGGAAATCTCTTTCCAGGATTATTGCATAGTCTTTGTACTGGTCACCTGTTGCCACCCTTCTCCTGCCACAGTTTGTTCTTTAGGTGGCAAAGTGATCTTTTGTAACTTTAAGTCAGGTTATGTTCTTGTTTCAAAATTCTCTTGTGGCTTCTTTTACTTAGAATAAAAACCACTTAAAGTGGCTTCTAGAGCCTTCTGTGGGCTGCTGTTCGTTCTCCACCACCTCCCTGAATACACCACCTCTCCTCCCTCTTACCCTATCTTTTCCAGACCTGCAAAGGATGCTTCTGCCACAGAGCCTTTTCCTGGTCCTTCTCTCTGCCTGGAATACTCTTTCACCTGTAATCTTTTAGGCCTCTACTTCTTTCAGTCAGTCACCTTAAAGATGAGGAGGTGGCTGTCCTCTGACCACCCTATGGAAAATACAGTCCTCTCTTTCTTACTCTCTCTGCCCTGCCTTGTTTTGTCTCTAAGCGTTTCACTCATGTACATTTTGTTCACCTGTTTCTCACCTCTCTTTCTTCCACTGGAGGGTAATCCAGGAGTGCAGGAGGAATTCGGTCTGTTATATGTTTATTGCTCACTAGCCTCAGTGCTTAGCATAGTCTTGGTACATGACAGGAACTCTTAAATATTTCTTGAATAAACGAATGAGTTAATGGATAGAGAAATTAGCCTTCCATGAAAATAGCTAGTAGGCGGTGAACAAATCCGAGTGAATAAGGGATATTGCTAAATGTTTTTTTTGTCTTCAAATGAATTCCCAGCCTAATTCTAACTTCTCAGGTGCCCATGATGTGTGTATGTGTGTGTTTGCCTTTCTGTACAAGTTGGCCCTCATCAACTTGCACAAAAAATATGTACAGAACCTGTAATTATAACCAAACTGAGTAAAATGCTTTCCCTGTGACTTTCCTTGAGCTCTCAGTAGCAGAGCAAATTCATTTGGGGAGGAAATACTGTTTTGAATGAGGATTCTTATGTCTACTTCTTAGGTAACCCTCCCATAGAAGGAAAGAAATTTCTATTTCCTTATCCCTTATACCAGGGGAGAACAGGTCTCAGAAAACAGCCAGCTGGTGAGTTAGCCTTTCCCTTAAAAGATTTGCCCCGCTGCGTCCCATTTGCCTCCTCCAAAGCCCACCTCACTAATAAGAAATCGATCTTTGTTAGCTGTACAAACATTTTGTGTGTGTGTGTGTGTGCATTTGTATGTATCTTGTAGAAGGCATTTTAGATAATGTCACCTTGAGTGCTTTGATCATTCTTTAATAGTTTCTAGTCTGTTTCTTCTCAATACTTATCACAGGCTATGGAATTTATTCCCAGCTCACTCATAAAGCCCATTCTTCACTTTGGAACTCATTCTTGTTAAAGACCAATGTATCTGTGTCCAAAAATTTTCCATGCTGTTTTTAAAGAGACAGCATTCTTCCCTAGCCTCTACATTTTGACTCCTGCTTGGCAGGGGGAGTGGAGGAACATATTAGGCAGCACAAATGCCTGAGAAGGATCCAGTGCATAGGTCTTCATGCTTTTTTTTAACCCCACTGATTCTTAGACCCTTTTTTAAAATTAATTAATTGTTGGTTGCATTGGGTCTTGGTTGCTGCATATGGGCTTTTCTCTCGTTGTGGTGAGTGGGAGCAGCTCTTCGTTGTGGTGCGCAGGCTTCTCATTGCAGTGGCTTCTCTTGTTTCAGAGCACGGTCTCTAGGAACGCGGGCTTCAGTAGTTGTGGCACGTGGGCTCAGTAGTTGTGGCTCACGGGCTTAGTTGCTCTGCGGCATGTGGGATCTTCCCGGACCAGGGCTCGAACCTGTGTCCCCTGCACTGGCAGGCAGATTATTAACCACTGTGCCACCGGGGCAGTCCCGGTTTTTAGCCCCTTTCATATCCTCCTCAGCACTAACCCCCTTGGTGTGCTGCCGCCTCGGGTGCAGCCTTTCAACTTAAGCCAAACTGTACTTTCCAGTCCTTTTCCTGTATCTGATACCTGACTTGTAAAAGCTGTTTCGCTTCTCTGACTTGGTTCAAACTTAACCTGGGATTCAGAATTGTAGAGAATCCTAGAAATCAAACTGAGTTCACCTGTGCATGCATTTCTTGAGCCCTGACTAACTGCTAGGCACTGTTAAAGCTGTGAGCACAGCAAAATGCTTGTCTTTATTGATACTGTGTTATGGTAGGAATGACATGTAATTTTTGAAAGATGATTGAAATAGTATGTCAGAGTAGTCATTTGGTTTTAAATGGGTTTCATTAATGCTAAGTATTTGGGAGTTTAACAGACCATCTCTTGGTTTCTGTTAGTATATAAACCAGAGAACTTCATTTGTCATGCGAAAGATAAGCTGAACCATCCTGAGGTTCATTAAAGTCCCATACTGTGTCTTAAGTGTAAAATCTTGAATCTTTGAACAAAGCTTTCACGTGTCCACATCTCTGAATTCTCTGTCCCTCTAGAAGGAAACAATCAAAGTGAGTTGAGGGCCGTTCAAGACAGAGGATCACGTGAAGAGCTTTCCTGCTGGCAAATCTGGCAACAAATTGCAAATGACTTAACCAGATGCCAAGACTCCATGATAAATAGTTGTCAGTTCCACAAACAAGGTGATTCCCCCTGCCAGATTGGGGCAGGACTCTATTCAAATTTCTGAAGATGAGAACCGTATATTAAATGATAAAGCAGGTGATCCCAGTAGTCCTGGAAATCCAAGGTTTGCAACTTTGAGAGCCCAGGATTCTTGGAGGAAAACTTCATTGGCTGAGTCACAGAATTATCAGAATAGACACCAGCAAATTTCCATGAAAAATAAACTGTGTCAGTGTAAAGAGGATGTTGACACCATCAGTTGGATTTCACATCACCTTGATGCTCATGGAGTACACAAGGGTCAAAAACCTTACGGCTACAGTGATTATAGAAAAGATAGCACGAGGGTTTCAACACTGGATCAGAATACTATGATTCACACGGGACAAAAACCTTACCAGTGTAATGAATGTAAAGAAACCTTCACCGATCTCTCCACCTTTGATCGTCACCAGCAATTACACTCAAAAGAGAAGTCTCATACGTGCAGTGAGTGTGGAAAAGGCTTCCGTTACAGCTCGGTTCTTCATATTCATCAGAGAGTTCACGTGGGAGGAGAACACAGTGAGTGTGATGAGTGTGGCAAGGAGTTCAGTCAGAGCTCCCAGCTGCAGACTCCTCAGAAAGTCCACACTGTAGAGAAACCATTCAAATGTGGGGAATGTGGGAAAGGCTTCAGTCGTAGGTCAGCACTTAACTATTCATTGTAAAGTCCACACGGGAGAGAAACCTTATAATTGTGAGGAGTGTGGGAGGGCCTTCAGTCAGGCCTCTCACCTTCAGGACCATCAGAGAGTCCACACTGGGGAGAAAGCATTCAAATGTGACACATGTGTTAAGAGCTTCAGTCGGAATTCACACCTTCAGTCCCATCAGAGAGTCCATACGGGAGAGAAACCGTACAAATGTGAGGAGTGTGGGAAGGGCTTCATTTGTAGCTCAAATCTATACATTCATCAGAGGGTCCACACAGGAGAAAAACCCTACAAATGTGAGGAATGTGGGAAAGGCTTTAGTCGGCCTTCAAGTCTTCAGGCCCATCAGGGAGTCCACACTGGAGAGAAATCATACATACGTAATGTGTGTGGTAAAGGCTTTACTCTGAGTTCAAACCTTCAGGCACATCAAAGAGTCCATACAGGAGAGAAACCATACAACTGTAAGGAGTGTGGGAAGAGCTTCAGGAGGAACTCCCATTATCAAGTTCATCTGGTTGTCCACACAGGGGAGAAGCCCTATAAATGTGAGGTATGTGGGAAGGGCTTCCGTCAGAGTTCATATCTTCAAATCCATCAGAAGGCCCACAGTGTAGAGAAACCTTACAAGTGTGAGGAGTGTGGGCAGGGCTTCAATCAGAGTTCACGACTTCAGATCCACCAGCTGATCCATACCGGTGAGAAACCATACAAATGTGAAGAGTGTGGGAAGGGATTCAGTCGTAGAGCAGATCTTAAAATTCATTGCAGAATCCACACCGGAGAGAAACCGTATAATTGTGAGGAGTGTGGGAAAGTCTTCAGGCAGGCCTCAAATCTTCTGGCCCATGAGAGAGTCCACAGCAGAGAAAAACCATTCAAATGTGAAGAGTGTGGGAAGAGCTTTGGTCGGAGTTCACACCTTCAAGCCCATCAAAAAGTCCACACTGGAGAAAAGCCATACAAATGTGAGGAGTGTGGGAAGGGCTTCAAGTGGAGCCTGAACCTCGACATGCATCAGAGGGTCCACACAGGAGAGAAACCATATAAGTGTGGGGAGTGTGGGAAGCACTTCATTCAGGCCTCAAGTCTTCAGCTTCATCAAAGCGTCCACACTGGAGAGAAGCCGTACAGATGTGACAGATGCAGTAAGGTCTTCAGTCGGCCTTCACAGCTACAGTCTCATCAAAGAGTGCACACAGGGGAGAAGCCTTACAAGTGTGAGACCTGTGGTAAGAGCTTCAGTTGGCGCTCCAGTCTAACAGTTCATCACAGAATCCATGCTGCTGATAAATCCTATAAAAGTGATAGGAATGGTAAGACCATCAGAGAGCCCACACACGAAGAAAGTTCCATAAAATGATTAAAACAAAAACAAAAACAACTCAGGTGTCATGTGAATTCTTCCAGTCATCAAGTTCAAAAGAAAAAAAAATCATTTCTTTCATTAAAGTCAGTGTTTCAGCCATAGCTCAACATGTCCCAGTAGTCAGGAGGCCACACGGCAGAGAACTCTGGTAAATGGTGTAGTAAGTTTGAACCTTGACCTCTATTAAATATTAGGGGAGAAGCCTTAGTGTGAGTTTTAGCAGGCCTTGTACAAAAGTATGATGAACATGCCAAAATGTATGCCCATTACAACGTAAATTCCACGAACGCAGCGACGTTTGTTCTGAATCTACAGTCTGAACATTGTCAGCTACTTTGTAGGTGCTCGATATTTGTTCAGTTAATGAATGAGGAAAAACTTTTTGAAAATTATGTTGCAATCCCCTCCAAAATTTCATAAAAATTTGTATTCAGAGCAGTTAACCTAAATCTGGCCTTAAAAGTAATTCAGGGAGACAAAAATTTGAAGTGTTAGAAAACCACTCAGTATTGCAATTTGTAATATTAATGTGGCATCGTCCTGTTACGATGAGCTCCATTTGTCTCCCCCCAGCCTCGCTTCAAGTTGGATCTTATCTTGGACTTTGTCTATCTAATATTCTGTGAATCTTATACAGTACAAATGTAGTTATCTTTTGTGACAGTATAGACTTACTGAAAATGGATTGTTCATCTTGCAATACAGAAAACATACTGTTGACCCTTTTTTCAAGAATGTCAAGGCAGAGGTTTAAGTGTCAGAAAGAGTTACTAATGACAGTGACAGAGGACAAACATTTCTTAGTAAATGAACTGATCGTTGGTTTCTTATTCACCACATTTCCGTCTAGGTTTTGATGTGATTGTCTCCCAAGGGTTTTAGCATTACTTTCATCAAGACTTCTTAAGTAGAGAAAAGAGGCTGTTTGAAGTAGATTACTTTTGTCAAGTTCTCTATCTCCTTACTCCTCTCTGGCCTGAGATAAAAAGAAAAAAATTATTTGTTGAAATTTGGTAATTTCATCAAACATATTTATTCAACGACTGACTTGCACACTTTTTCCTAGTGGTGGATTGAAAAATTGATTTTCAAAGTGAAGTTGCTGAGTACATATCAAAACATAGAACGTGCGTCCCTTTGATATAGAAATCACAGAATAGGACCTTATAATTAGGAAATTCAAATAGAAAAGGTGAGTAGCATGTCAATGTTACTAAATTTTGTAAAAGTGAAATATTCAATAGGAATGTCTTTATATTTTAAGATAGTTATGTAATAACAGGTCTGTTAAAATGATGGCTTAAACTTAATGACAGAAGCATGTAACAGTTTAATGTATTTTAGGTAGGTACATCACATACCTTAATCAAACATGTATGTGTATGTGTTAATGCATCCTATCATCTGTAAAGGGATATTCACCCTTATGTAAACAGTGGCAAGATTTTCAGGGATTTTTTCCACACGTAACTTCCATATTTTAAATTTTTCATTGAGCATCAATTTTCCAGTAAAATACTGTTATTTTTATAGTAACATAGGTAGTAAAATAATGTAAAATATAATATTAAAAATTACTAAGAACATATTAATCCCTCACAGTGAGAAATCCTATCATCATGAGGTATACATATATATGGCCAAAATTAAGGAATAGACCTCTAGAAATCAGTTATAAAAAGAAAAAATGTATATGGTTATTCAAAGATACAGAATAGTAGTCAGTGTAACGGTATATTTATAATTAATGCATTTGAAGTTTAGGATAAATCCATGCAGCCCAGAATATTCTGTTTTAATTCCAACAGTAGAAATTTACACATCCTAGTTCTCCTCATCAGGCTTCCTTACTGGGTGAATGGATGGATAGCTCGGGGTACCGGCTTGTCCTTTCAAGTGCTTGGTCTGACTGGAGAAGTAGCTGGGTCGTTCCAGACACTATGACACAGAGAACCATTAGCTGTGGGAAAAAAGGAATTTACCCCCCAAAAAACTTTTTTAAATTGTTTACAAAGTAACAGTGATTGGGCAAATCCTGAAGATAGAGAGTGGAAATAGGTAAGTTTTAGAGGTAAAATTTATCAACGGTTCCCTAAGGAAAAATGTGCATAGGGAAGAAACCTCGACTGATGGGAACAAGTTGTTAAGGAGGAGGTTTGCATACCATTTCCTACTTCTTAGTCATTTCACTGATGTTTAACACTTACTTGGTTAAAGGGCTTTACTCAGCAAAAGATGTATTTAATGTGAGAGGCAGGTTTCCAAGATTGGTTTCCTAGACCACACCTTCACATGTGTATGTGAAGTCCATGCTACCTCAAATTGCATTGCATTAGATGTCAGAAATCCTAGGGCTTTCTTGTTTGGTTTGGTTTGGTAGCTATCAAACCACCAACTCTCAAGGTAATTTGTAGTTTAGTGAGTTAAGTCAAGGGCTGGAAAACTACCTCCTGTGAGCCCAACCTGGCTCATTGCCTTTAAAGCTTTATTGGAACATAAAAGCTCTTTATTGGCCCATCCATTTATTTACCATCTTTGAGTGTTTCCCATTGTGCTGACAGTGTTCAGTGGTTGTGACGAGCACTGATGGCCCACAAAACCTAAAATATTTACTTTCTGGCCCTTGAGAGAAAAAGTCTGTTGATCCCTGTTGTAAGCCCAAAAGGTTTGTCTCTGTAAGTGAAAGACCACAAGTAGAGCAGAACTTAGACTTGGTTCAGTGAGGATTCCAGAGAGGTTTCCTTTTTGATTCTCATATCTGCCCTTCTGGTTGACCTTGTTCTTTAGTTTGGTTCAAAGACAGTGGTAGCAACTAGGGACTACCTGTTTCTTTCTTCACATTCAATGAAAGAGCTGCTCTTCCATTCTTAGTGTTGAGTAGTTCACAACTCACTCCCAGTGCATGGCTTCCTCTAACCTTGACTCCCACCTATGCTAAAGACTAAGTCTTTAGCTTTGTATCCGGTTCCATTGGCCTTTGTAGGGCCTTCAGTTTCAACTCCCAGTTGATAGCTTGAGCTCGAAATCTCTTTTTAGCGTTGGGGATTTTCTGTCTTAGCTTTGAGCTTGGCTACATAAGCAACACTTTGGGGGACTTGTTATAATCAGCATTTCTATCTTTCTTTCCTTCCTTTTTATTTATTTATTTTTTTAAGTGGATCCAAAGTCAAATTCAGTCAGTGGCTGAATGACAACACATTGATTCACAACCTTGTAGATTCTCTTATGTCCTAGGGCATCAGTGGGAAGGAGTAGAATCCTGGAAATTTGAGGTGGAAATACATGGGCAGATTCCAACAAAGCTGAGGCCTGTGACCTCTGACCTGTGACCTCTTAGTTGAGCCTGCTGTGCTATTAGAAGGAAGTCTGCCTCTACTCTGAGATAGTTTCCTTGCAGGGGTCTGTGGATCCTCAAGACTTGCCTCCACTACCTCTCGTTTTTCCAGACCTAGTAATCAGACTAGAGTCCTTGAAATGGGGACGGGAGCAGGGAAGGGGTGGGTACCCACCGGGTATAAAGGATGACCATGAGGAGACACTATCTGCTAAAATAAGGAATTTTATAATTTATATCAATAGAAACCTGAGAAATAATGTGTGTGGATTTTGTAGGTATTGAAGCAGGTGGGAGTAATGTAATATTGGGTTAGGCTGGATTTGTTGATACGAGTGCATTCAACACCCATTCCAGACTCAGCGTGTTAGCTTGGCTACCTGGGAATGCCTTCAACAGTTTGCTCAAATGACTGAAACCTGTACCCAAAGTGAGCGTATGCTAAAGTCAAAATGCCAGGACTTTCTAAGTATGTTGTAGCAAAATTTCTTGGCGTTGGCATGACTGACATTTTGAACTGGATAGCTCTTTGTTGTTGGGAGCTGTCCTGTGCAATGTAAGATGGGCCAGTGGCACATACTCTTCCCTGCCACCCTAGTTGTAACAATCAAAAGTGCCTTGAGGGCTTCCCTGGTGGCGCAGTGATGGAGAGTCCGCCTGCCGATGCAGGGGACACGGGTTTGTGCCCCGGTCCGGGAAGATCCCACATGCCGCGGGGCAGCTGGGCCCGTGAGCCATGGCCGCTGAGCCTGCGCGTCCAGAGCCTGTGCTCCGCAACGGGAGAGACCACAACAGTGAGAGGCCCGCGTACCAAAAAAAAAAAAAAAAGTGCCTTGATACATCCGTGTGCACCAGCCACGTGGGGCTCATTCATAACACAGCTCCTTAAAGAAAAAAGTCTCAAGGGGCATCCCTGGTGGCACAGTGGTTGAGAGTCCGCCTGCCGATGCAGGGGACATGGGTCCATGCCAGGGCCTGGGAAGATCCCACATGCCATGGAGCAGCTAGGCCCGTGAGCCATGGCCACTGAGCCTGTGCGTCCAGAGCTTGTGCTCCACAACAGGAGAGGCCACAACAGTGAGAGGCCCGCGTACCACAAAAGAAAAAAAAAATTCTCAAGACACTGCCACATATATCCTGGGAGGGGGGACCAAAAGTGTCCCCAGCTGAGAACCACCACTGTAGAAGGTTTACAAAGGCATAGGAATGCCAGACCACTGGAGTGGATTTATCACATAAGATCTGCTCACGCAAACCCCCTATGTGCCCTGGGAGGGCTCAGAGGACACTTGCTTTGCCAGAGGTTTAAGAAACATATTGGTGAGGGGAGCGTTAGCAGTCTTGGAATGCTCTATAGCTGCTCTTCTCTGCAGGCCAGGAATGAGAGGGAAATTATGTCATCATAATGGGCTCCCTAAATTCAGTGAGGCTAATGGGATCGTGTGGCATCATTGGTCAAGTGGAAACACTTCATTGGCAGAGATAAAGTGAGCGTGTTTTTCACAATGAACAGCAAAATGAAAGGGCTCATTAGAATGCTTTGATACACAGAGATTTTTTATATTTGCTCATGTGCTATCTCTAGGGCTGAAAGAAATGGGAAGTCTACTAATACCCTACTTGATTTGAATCAGGAGAAAAGCTCTAGGTCTGATGAACATGTCTGACCGGAATCAACATGGGAGTTGTGCTCCCTCAGCCAATTCGATAACATGAGTCAGTTCCCATTTCCAGAGCATCTTGAATGAAGGGCAGGCCAGGTCCCCTTGAGGGAGGATATACCCTGGTTTACTACCAACTATCCCGAGGGTGCTTTCTTCTCCCTGGAAGGGATAAAACAACTGAGGTAGAACAGGAAGAGACAAGAAGCACTCCAAGCTCTGCTGGTCAGGGTTACCCTCCAGCATTGCCTTAATGCTCAGAGCCACACACACCACAGTGAGCTTGGCTCCAGATCAACTACCACGCAACGAAGGTTCTGGAACATTTCCATATCTCGGGGGACCTCATTTCCACGTGACTCTCTTTCATATTCCCCTTTGTTACAGAAGGCTAGGTCCAGTGGTCCGGGTGAGATCTCAGCTCAGGCCCAAGGCTCTCAGACCTCAAAGTTCTGGTCCTGCAAGGGCCCCTGTCCTCTCTTGAGACCACTCCTGGCTCTCTCTGCCGAGAAGGAGCTGCTGGCAGTACGTCCTCTAAGAGTTGAGGTCCATCGTGCAGACCCTGAGAAAACTCCTAGGAAAAGGCTCCACATTCTTATTGAAGTCAACAGAGCTCAATTCCTTTGGAAGTGCTGGGTGTGTCCCAAGTTGATGCAACTTCAGAGCCATTAGGTCAACCAGCACATGTGTGCGGCTCCTTCCCTTAGACTCCTCTGGGCCCTCATGACATAGGCTCAGAAGACTGCCAGCCTCAAGCCTTACCTCTTCCAAGACCACACCGTCTCCAGGATCTTCTGTCCCATGAATCTCAGTTGCTGTGTGGAAATCAAAAGAGAGGAAAGAGCCTGCCTACGGGGTCTCTTTGGGCTGGGGCCTTCTTGCTTCTCTTCCTCCTCCTCCTCGTCCTCCTTGTCCTCCTTGTCCTCCTCCTCGGGGTGATTTCGGATTCCACATTGCCCATCCACTGGGCCATGTTGAGATGAAAGATACGGCAGCTGAAGCCCTCCAGGACGCCGCCCTTCACGTGCTGCTGGAGGACCTCCAAGGTGGGGAAGACCCGGCAGCAGGCCATGCACCTGAAGCCAGTCTCCATGGTCACCATCCAGTCCGGTGTCTTGGCCCTGGGTGTCTCCTCGACGGCAGGTGACCCTGATGGGCTGCCTGGCTCTGCCCTTTCCTCATACTCTTTCTCCTCCCCAGTGGGCTCACTGTCAGACAGGAGGTTTTCGGTGGACACATCAGAGGGGTAAGTGTCTACTGTGCATGCATCCTCAGGAAGGGTCACTTCTTCTATCCTCAGCTGCTTTTCAGGCAACTCCAAGGGTTTCTTTGTCTTCCAGGAGACAGCGACACCCTTGTTCACTTGTACCTGCATGTAGTATATTTTCATGCCCCTTTCCTCTTTGTCTGTGTGCAGATTGTTCTTACAGGGTGAAGAGGGTGAGGAGGAGACACAGTGTGTTGGGGGAGCGGTCTCCCCTTTTTCCTGAACCTGGGCTAGGGGTGCGGTAGGCTGGGCAGTGTCTCGATGTGATCGCCGGATTCCTGAAAAAGGAAATTAAAAACATAATAACATGCATGGGCCATGCCAGAAGCTGAGGGAGCAAGTGTGGTAGACGAGAGAGGGACATTTGCATGACGTAGCTATGTCGTGAGCTTGGTGTCTGTTGGCCGTAGGAGGCAGTGGTGTATCTGGTGTCATCTGTGGGCTTTTTTCTGCGTGTTGGGGTATACTGGAGCGGTGTCTGTATACACGGGTGTGGAGTACAGTGGTGAGGACTGTGGTATGTCAGGGATGCGGATGGATGCGTGTATGACGAGGAGTGTGAGTTTGGGAATACCGGTGGTGCATTCCTTGTGGAATGGGGCGGTGGTGCAGGAGGAGAGTACTGTGGATCACGTGCTTGGGGTTCTTGTGTGCACTGAGAAGGGCTGTGCCTGGAGGGCGCATGTGTGTGTGAGCTGTGTGGACCTGAGCTGGATGGTGCTGCTCTCAGGCTGGAGGTTTGTGATGCAGAACTATGTCCTTCTCTGGAAGCAAAGGCAAAGAGAAACCCTACATTTTCCTCTGAAGATGCTTAATCTGGTCCCTCTTCCCTGAACCTCAAGTCCAGACCTTTCCGGCCCCTGCTCCTTGACTTCCCCACCATGGTAGTACCAGGATTCACACCCGCCCCCCACCCCTGACTCAGCTGGGATCCACGCCCTCGTAACAGCTCAGCCATCCGGCCCAGGCTCCTCCACAGAGCCCTCATCACCTCTGATGACCCTGGGTTTCCTCTCAGCCTCCCTGGGATCTGTGTGCCTCCTGCCTCATAGCCAAGCACCCCCTCACCTGAGGAGCCCCGCGCCCTTACCGGCGTAGATGAGCTTGCATGGAGAAGAAGCACAGGAGAAGTGTTTAGGGGCAGAGGAGACCTCCCCTGCCCCTGGGCTGCAGCCTTGGGCCACCACAGTGGATCCAAGCCGAGGGGGATCCTCTTGTGACTTCGAGATTCCTGAGGGAGGAATGAAAGGCTCAGGGTGGGTTCATCAGTCCTCTGTCCACAAATATTTACTGAGAGTGACACGTCTCAGGTGCAGTGAATACACACAGTTGAGAGTGTGGTTCATCCTGCTCATCTCTGCACTACGACACACACACACACACAGACACAGTCACACACACACACACACAGGAACATAGAGAAAAATATTCTGAATGGTTAGGGGCAGTCCTTGCCTTCCCCAGCCTGGCCCAGCCACTGCCTGAAAATCTGCCTGCTGTCTAGACCTCCATTGCCAGGGCCAACCCTACAGTCTCCAGTGTCCTGGGCCTGGAAGGAGCTACTGGGCTCTAATCTGGGGCAGAGACGTCTCGCTGGAACTTTGGGGTGACCACCCCCGCCCAGGGCAAGCTACTCGCCTACATTTAATGCACGCCGGCACCCCGTGGCCCGTGGCTCTCAGAGCTCCCCGCAGGACCCTGAGGACATTTCTCACCCCCGCCCACGTGGTCTCAGTCTCTGGAAATCCCTTCCTTTCCCTTGATCTCCTTTGGGCAATTCTTCCTGTTGAAGGAATAAAACCTCCTTGCTTTCAATATGACACCAACCCTAGACAAACAATCTTCTTTCGAACTGCATTCCACTTGTCAAGATACTTTTCAACAGGGCCTTCAACTCATGGGGCTTCTCTTTCCACTTTGGTAAAAGAGGCCAAGCAACCCATGGGTCTCTCTCAGCATCCTTGCATCCTTCACATCCCCCACCTCATGTCCACAGGGAAAGATCCAAGAGCATAAGAGAGAAATCGGGGACTGAGAAAAGCTGCACCTCTAGGTCTGTGCAAGCAGGATGCAGCCTGCTGTGAGTCCGACAAAGCTCCACGCCCGGCAGCCCCAGGAGAGAGTCCCCAGACCAGCGGAGCTGACCTCCCATCTCCCAGGGGGCATCTGGCCGTTCTGTGCCATCTCACACCACAGGGACCCTCCGGATGGATACGGCAGCATCAGTGAGACGAGGTCTCTCGCTCCCTGCTTCACAGGTGACACGTTCTCAGTCCCCCGCTTCCTAGAGAAGCTTCAGTTTGGCAGAAACCCATGTGCCCCAGCAAGTTGCCCCCCACATACCTCCTCCGTTCTCGGCAGTTTCCTGGGACTCTTCATTTTCCAGATGTTTCCTCTTTTGTCGCCGTTTCATGGTACTAACTAGAAGTCTCCCTTAGAAGATGCCTCAAGAGATGTCCAACTCCTCCTCTTCCCTACAGGTTGGCCCTTCTTGGCTCTTGGGCAATCCGTTGAAATGATTCAATACAAACAAAAATAGTCAAGTCTCGTAAATTGCTGAAAAACTTGTACCACTTAGTGAACCAGGAGTACTGCCTAGTGCTCACCAGGGCTGTTCAGTTTCCAAGGTTGCCAGGCGCACAGCAGGATTCTGTGACCTCAATGATGACATCAGAGCATTCTGTGGACCTAGGTTCAGCACAGTCACTGCAATAGCACAGGCCCCGTTTTCAAGAACAATTCCTGTTTCCCAGCCGAAGCTTTCCCATGAAAGGGAAAGGTTCATACCATATCTATTATAAGTTGTATCATACCATATCTATTATAAAATGAACATTTTGATTGGAGATCTTTTAATATCTTTTCTAGAGAGATTTAATATGAATGTTTTAAATGGTCTCCAGTTTCCCTGTGGATTATTGACATTTTAAACTCTGCACTTCAATTTTCCCTCAATACGTGTAATTTTGTCACAGCTATTTCTGTACTTAAAGATGAGTAACTATATAATTGATTTCTTCATTTTTTTCCCATCTCTTTCCAAGGTACTGAATTTGATTGTGTCTTACGAATGAGTGAAAAATGCGAGTCCGTGAGTCAGGACATTGGGCCCTTTAGCAAGTAACTCAACCTATCTGGGCTTCAGCTTCTGTCTGTGCGATCGAGAGGCTTGGCCTAGTTGACTTTTCAAATGCTGTGTTTCTTTGATTCACTCTCACGTACTGAGCTGCTACTTAGAAAGAGGGCGTGTTCTCATAAAGTAAGAACAGTCGTTTTTTAATCCTTTGTTTGGGCGGAGTTTAAGTGGTCGTACTCAGTTCGTTAGTTATATTGCCTTCTACGTATGCTTAGCTCTAAATAATTTATACGGCTCTTGTGACAATTTTTAGATCTTCTTTTTTTCTTATTTTCTTTTATAGTTTCTAATTTGTTATCGCCAGTGTAGAGGAGCCTGATTGACTTTTAAAATTTATTGATCTTGTATGTGTGTGCCTTGTTGAACCGTCTTATTAGTTCCTGCTAGTTTATCTGTGGGTTCTTTTGGGTTTCCTAGATAAATGAACATATTAAATGTAAATAATGTGTTCATTGGATAAAGTTCATCTTCTTGCATCTCTCTATATAGAAGCAATATGTTGAATTGATTTAAATATTTAAATACTTACATACCTGTTATCACATTCTAACATTCTTTATCTTATTTTCTTTCAATCAATATTATGTTTTCAAGATTTATCCACGTGAAATCATATAGATCTAGGTCTTTGATTTTTGACTGTTTGATATTATTTCATCACATGCATATAGCATCATTTATTTTCCATTCAAGCATTATTGGACAATTGGATTGTTTCCCTCCCTTCTCTAGAACAAACAACATTTCCTAGAATATCCCAGAAGATGTCTGACAGTCGAGAAGGGCCAGGCTGCCCGAAGGATTGCTACTTGCTTTTAGCCACCTTCCAACAGGCCGTCTCCAGCCAGCAATTTGAAGCACAGCTGAAATGAGAACTGCCCCAAATGTGAAGATCTTAGGAGTTTCCTAGAAGGTGGGAGGTTAATGATAGGCATCCTGCTGGGATCCCAGGGGAGTCTGAGCTGGCCTGAAGCTCATCTTCCTCCTCCACCTCTCAAGAGAAATGTGGAGGAAAGAAGACTTCAAAAACTGTGAGCAGGCAGAGGGAGAGATATTGGGGGCCGAAGCTGTAACTGAGGTCTTGGAGTGGGCTGTGAGCACACAGAGCCTCTCGAGAGCCAGGCTCTGCCTTCTGAGAACTTCTCCCCTAAGGCTGCTCATAATTCACGTGATACCAGCCATATAGAGCCGACTTGGCCCACACTGTCACAGAAAGCCTTATCAGAATCTCTTCTTCATACACTCTTGTGTCTGTTACTTGGTTATTGCCATTGGTACTCCACTGATGTGAACCACAGTCGCCAGGGGATGGAGGACACTAGTGACCCATCTTGCTCTGTGGCCTCAGTCCACAGCTGGAGGGTAAGAGAAGAGGCCAAATGAAGGTTAAGAAGGAAAGATGGAGTTTGAAGAGAAGACCTGAGTTAAGGGTGTCTTCTCAAGTCTTGATGACTGAAATGTAGCTCCAGTACCTGAAGTCCTGCTTGTTCTCAAGGCTGACCGCGGGGCTGGGTGCACTCAGTGAAGGAACCGTATACACTTAGTATTTCCTTGCTTGCTTTCTCACACTTGCCCTCCTCTGATACACCCTCTGCAAGACTGATCTTCCCCTGAAACAACTTTCCACCTGCCACTGTCATCTCATGAACGTTTGCTTCCCCTTCCTAGTGTCCCCCTAGAATGCCATTGCAGCCAATTCATAATTTGATAATCATGCTGCTTACCATATTCTCAGCAACTTCTGAGAAATTTTATTCGCTTTATTCCATAGTCTTCACCCATCAATAATCTTCCTTAACTTCCTAGCTGCAGGTTAACCCATTCGGAATCATTTCTTTTTCTTTCTCTTCTTTGGCAAATCCTTTCTATCTTTTAAGGTCTTTTTCTTGTCTCTCTACCATCTTGCCTTCCTGAACTTCTTTTTTTTCCGTTTAAGTAACCTTTCAATCTCCTTCCCCATTTTCCTCATACACATTGAGAGTTTATTCCTCACACGTTAGATAGCGGTTTATGAATGGCCAGGCATAATGGACTCAGAATGAGTTGGCACCCCCGAGGTACCTGTCTTGCTGGGGAGCCACAGGTGAAGGGCTGTCTGCTGGACACATGTTTGCATGGAGTCAGGCTGAGTGGCCTCAGGGTGTTTGCTCTGCACTTGTGTGTGTTTCTCCCTAGTTGGTTTCCTTGTCCAGCCACCTGTGACCTCCCTCCATCCAGCCCAGGGAATCCTTCTCATCACAGGGGTAGGATGTTTGTCTCATTTTCCATCACATCCTTTCCGCAAAGTTTGGTTGTGAGTTGTTCCCATTCCAAAGACCTTTCCTCTTTGAAGAGAAAAGAGAAAATCTTGTCTCTCCTTTTCTCTCACTTCACTTCTGCTCTATTATCTCCTCCGTCCAGAATGGCCCACTGACTCAGATGGGTGTAGATCCAAAGATGGCAAGAAATGCCAGCAATTCTGAGATAATAATACGGATGGATCAGGAAAACTTGAAAACCTTTATCCCGCCACATTAAAAAAAATTGCACTTCCAGTGTATTCAGAGTCTCAGTGTAGAAACACAAATGATAGAGAAATTGAATTACACTCAAGTTTTTCTTTCCTCCTTTCCTGATTTATTCTAATCCTCCAAGTTAACATGATGAACTCTTTGTTGTGTAAAGTTTCAGACATTTTCTACCCATGCACACTTTTCTTCTTTTCACATTAGAGTGTGAACTAGGTCACTTTCAACATGCTGTGATTCTGTGATTCACTGTCTCCCACCGAGTCATCCACGGATAATGTCATCTGTTTCACGGAGAACTATTTCCAATAGCTAATAGCCAATGTCTGTGGAGTGCTTACTCTGTGTCGGTTTCTTGTAACTACTTTACAGATCATTTGTACAGCGTACCCATGGACCAGGTACAATTATGACCCCCAAGTGACAGATAAGTGCAGATAAATACAAATAAATACAGAGGCCAAGTGACTTGCCCAAGACACTGGAGCAAATCAAAATCCATGCCTCTGTAATCATTTTGCTCTATTGCCTCTGTCTGGGAGGCTTGATGATTTGGCTACTAAAACCTTAAATATCATGTTCCATTTTTATATCTGTGACACAAGCGTGGGGCTGTGATACGGGGTAAGGAACCTGACTACTTTTGAAAACCCTTATGCACCTGGATGAAAGTAAGCCAGGGACTGCAAGCCATAGATTTAAGGTTTCCTACCAACTTTTAAAAATAGCTTCTTGAATGCAATTTATGTAGTGTCAAGTCTAGGATGTAGTCCAAATAGTAACAGAAAAATGGAGATATGTAGAAAAATACTTAAAGTTGACAAGTATTGGGAGTGTAGTATTTTTGGGGCCAGCGTGTAGACCACAGGAAAACTTGCTGTTTCCATCCCAAAGGGAAGAGCCCTACGTTGCAACTGCCAAGGTCCCTGGGACAGCAAGTGTGCTCACTGCTTAGTAAAGAAGCATCCTCAGTTTGATAGAATCATATGGGAGCCTTACATTTGGTTAGCAGTTCTACATTCTTGATGTAATAATATTTTCAGGGTGTGGGAGTGTATCAAGCTCTGAAAATACCCTTGGAGAGATCTGCTTATTAAGTTTGGCTTTTTCAGTCTCCCTACTACTTCTTTACTAAACACCAGGCGGTTTCCTTCACTTTTCAGAACCATATTGTTTTTCCCTTCTCTAATGAACTTTGAAATACTTTTGGATGAGCTATTGAGATTGGGAAAAAATAAACATCTCTTTAAAATAAGGAAGATAATAACAATGACAAGTAGAAAAAGCTCTAAAACAGAGAATATCCTCCATTCTAGCCACTGACTGGGAGTGGAAGGTTCGTGCTCGCTGTCCAGGACGTAGAAATAAAAGCTGAGGAGGCGCTGAGGCGTCTCCTGGATCTCTATGAGCCTCCATCATTTCTGCTGAGTAGGGTTGACAGATAAAATATAGACTGTTTAGTTAAATATGAATGTTTGAAAAACAACGAGTACATTTTGAAGATAAGTATGCCCCAAATAGTTCATAGGATCTACTTATACTAAAAATAATGACTTATTATTCATGTGAAGTTCAAGTTTAACTGGGTATCCTGTATTTTTATGTCCTAAATCTGACAGCCCTACTGATGATCCACAATGGAGGCAGTTGAGGAACGGTACAGGCTGGCTCTCGGACAGTCAGAAATGGCTTCAGCAGATCCAGGTACAGTATGAAATTCTTTTTGGATGTAGCTCAGAAGCCATGGCCAGCCCTTGACTGCAAGTACTGCCTCGGGTTTCCCTGAGGTGGGGTAAACCTTCCTCTTAATGGCCTTTTGGTAAGTCTGGAAGACCATATCCAAGGGGAGCCCCAAAGTCAGTTTCATCCTCACAACCATGTTTCCAATTCCTGGAATTGGCTGCATGTGACTCACAAGAGCTGAGGAGGTTTGTGGAAGTTGGGAGTGTCATAGCTTGAACCCTTTGTAGGTAAAGTTTTGCTGTTGTGAGAGTTTTAACAGGAGCAATGTGAAAGACTCCAAGTCCCCAGGTAGATAGAAATAATCCTGTTCTACCTGTGTGTATGTGACAAGTCTCTAATAGTTCAGAGAGCAAGTATCTGGTCTTAGAAAGACTGATCCAAGCTTGGATGTTTCTGGTGACAAGGCAAGGTCCTGAGTTTCAAGTTCACCTTTTATGGTTGAGGAGACAATAAGGTGGTCAGAAGGGAAATCATGGAGGAGACCTTGGCTTCATCCATCGTGCAGGCTTGTATATGTGGTTCTATGCAGATTGTGTTTCAAAGGTGGAGCTTGTTTACAACTATGAACATTCTCCGATGTGCTTTTTGGACCTTCATTCCCAGAGCGAGAGCAGTGCCGAGGCTCTAGAAATGCCATGGATATTCTGAGCTGTCAGTGGCATTTCCCCGGTACTGTTCCCTTGGTGCCGCTCCTTGAAATGTCCAAAGGGATTATCATGTGTCTTGTGGCGGGTCCTAGCATTGTGAAAGGAAGCTGCTGCACCTGGCTCAGAGGATTTCGGATGTGGTGGGAGGAGGAGTAGTACTACGACTATAAATTGTATCACAGCATATCGATTCCATCTTTAGAGTGGGGTTGGGGGGTTATGAAGGGGGGCTTTTATTCTACTTTTATACATTGTACCCTTGAAACTAATTCAATTTTTAAAAATTAATTAATTTATTTGGGGCTGCATTGGGTCTTTGTCGCTGCTAGCGGGCCTTCTCTAGTTGCAGTGAGCGGGGGCTCCTCTTGGCTGTGGTGCACGGGCTTCTCATTGCAGTGGCTTCTCTTGTTGCAGAGCATGGTCTCTAGGCACGCAGGCTTCCGTAGTTGTGGCACGTGGGCTCCGTTGATGTGGCACACGGGCTCTAGAGCGCAGGATCAGTAGTTGTGGCGCGCGGGCTTAGTTACTCCGTGGCACGTGGGATGTTCCCAGACCAGGGCTCGAACCCATGACCCCTGCATTCGCAGGCATATTCTTAACCACTGCTCCACCAGGGAAGCCCGATAATTCAGTTTTTTATAAAGAGAAGATTCCTAATATTATTCCAAAATTTTAAAAATATGTAGTTGGATAACACTATGAAAAATTAACTGATATATTCTTTTATTATTTCTCTTTGCTCCCTGGATCTTTTTCCCCATCCAGTCAGCTAGGCACTGTGAGTTCACTGCATTAGGAAGGTAAAGACTCAGCAGAAATGAGGGAGAAAAACAGAAAAGTCTCAGCTTTGGAATGTTCACAACGGAGGCCACAGTAGAACAGGTGAGAATTCTGTGAACCAAAAATAAATGTCGTCTCAAATGCAAAAAAGTATTCTCTGCACTGGGAGGCAGGAGAGGGAGGGAGGGAAGGACTGAAGGAGAGAGATCAGTGTGGCCAGGGACATGGAGACTGTGCTTAAGGACGATATGCCCAGGAAGAGAATCAGAATCTGGAGAAGATTCAGCCTGCACGTGATCATTGCCTCCAGCCAGCACCCTCATCTCAGACGTTGGGAAATTCAGAGAGAGAGTGGGAGTACGTCAGGAGGGCCACACGCATAGTCTGTGTGGCAGGGGTTGTGGCCGTTCCCTATTTGTGAGGAGTCCCCAGCAATTTGCAGGCCTCTTCTGGAAAATGCTGGCGGACGTCTCTAGTGCTTATGTGAAAGCTTGTTCACAAACCTTGAAAGATACAGATGTAGATGACAGATAGATGCATAGATAGAAAAATGTCATTAAATAAAAGCTCCAGGAAAGGTTTGGAAAATGCCCTTTATTGCATAGGACGCTTCTATTGTCATATGATGTTAGACTGAGTGCCGGTCCCTTCATCCTCCTTCAGACCACGGCATTCTGTCTGCTACTCTCCCGAGGGTCCTTTCTTCTCCCTGGAAGGGATAAAACAAATGAGGTAGAACAGGAAGAGACAAGAAGCACTCCAAGCTCTGCTGGTCAGGGTTACCCTCCAGCATTGCCTTAATGCTCAGAGCCACACACACCACAGTGAGCTTGGCTCCAGATCAACTACCACGCAACGAAGGTTCTGGAACATTTCCATATCTCGGGGGACCTCATTTCCACGTGACTCTCTTTCATATTCCCCTTTGTCACAGAAGGCTAGGTCCAGTGGTCCGGGTGAGATCTCGGCTCAGGCCCAAGGCTCTCAGACCTCAAAGTTCTGGTCCTGCAAGGGCCCCTGTCCTCTCTTGAGACCACTCCTGGCTCTCTCTGCCGAGAAGGAGCTGCTGGCAGTACGTCCTCTAAGAGTTGAGGTCCATCGTGCAGACCCTGAGAAAACTCCTAGGAAAAGGCTCCACCTTCTTGTTTACGTCAACAGAGGTCAATGCCTTTGTTAGTGCTGGGTGTGTCCCATTTGATGCAACTGCAGAGCCATTAGGTAAACCAGCACATGTGTGCGGCCCCTTCCCTTAGACTCCTCTGGGCCCTCGTGACATAGGCTCAGAAGACTGCCAGCCTCAAGGCTTACCTCTTCCAAGGGACGGCCACACCGTCTTCCAGGATCTTCTGTCCCATGAATCTCAGTTGCTGTTTGGAACTCAAAGGAGAGAAAAGACCCTGCCTGCGGGGTCTCTTTGGGCTGGGGCCTTCCCCCGTGGGCTGCTCTCCCTCATTCTCCTTTTCTTCTTGCTTCTCTACCTCCTTCTCCTCCTCCTCCTCCTCCTCCTCCTCCTCCTCCTCCTCGTTCTCCTCCTCCTCCTCCTCGTCCTCTTCCTCTGGGGTGCTCTCGGATTCCACATTGCCCATCCGCTGGGCCATGGTGAGATGAAAGGCACGGCAGCTGAAGCCCTGCAGGATGCCGCCCTTCACGTGCTGCTGGAGGATCTCCAAGGTGGGGAAGACCCGGCAGCAGGCCATGCACCTGAAGCCGGTCTCCATGGTCAGCATCCAGTCCGCTGTCTTGGCGCTGGGTCTCTCCTCGACGGCAGGTGGCCCTGATGGGCTGCCTGGCTCTGCCCTTTCCTCATACTCTTTCTCCTACCCAGTGGGCTCACTGTCAGACAGGAGGCTTTCGGTGCACACATCAGAAGAGGGGTCAGTGGCTACTGCGCACACATCCTCAGGAAGGGTCACTTCTTCTATCCTCAGCTGCTTTTCAGGCAACTCCAAGGGTTTCTTTGTCTTCCAGGAGACAGCGACACCCTTGTTCACTTGTACCTGCATGTAGTATATTTTCATGCCCCTTTCCTCTTTGTCTGGGTGCAGATAGTTCTTACAGGGTGAAGAGGGTGAGGAGGAGACACAGTGTGATGGGGAAGCGGTCTCTCCTTCTTCCTGATCCTGGGCTAGGGGTGGTCTAGGCTGGGCAGTGTCTCGATGAAATCTCCGGATTCCTGAAAAAGGAAATTAAAATCATAATAACATGCATGGGCCATGCCGGAAGCTGAGGGAGCAGGTGTGGTAGACGAGAGAGGGACATTGGCACGACATAGCAATGTCGTGAGCTTGGTGTCCATTGGCCGTAGGACGGAGTGGTGTATGTGGTGTCATCTGTGGGCTTTTCATGTGCGTGGGGGGGTATACTGGAGCGGTGTCTGTATACAGGGGTGTGGAGTATGGTGGTGAGGGCTGTAGTATGTGAGGGATGCGGCTGGATGCGTGTACGATGAGGAGTGTGAGTTTGGGAATATCGGTGGTGCATTCCTTGTGGAATGGGGCTGTGGTGCAGGAGAGTACTGTGGAGCACGTGCTTGGGGTTGATGTGCACTGAGAAGGGCTGTGCCTGGAGGGCGCGTGTATGTGTGAGCTGTGTGCACCTGAGCTGGATGGTCCTGCTCTCAGGCTGGAGGTGTATGATGCAGAACTCTGTCCTTCTCTGGAAGCAAAGGCAAAGACAAAGCCTACATTTTCCTCTGAAGATGCTTAATCTGGTCCCTCTTCCCTCCACCTCAAGCCCAGACCTTTCCGGCCCCTGCTCCTTGACTTCCCCACCATGGTAGTAGCAGTATTCACACACACACCCCCAGACTCAGCTGGCATCCACGCCCTCGGAACAGCTCAGCCATCCTGCCCAGGCTCCTCCACAGAGCCCTCATCACCTCTGATGACCCTGGATTTCCTCTCAGCCTCCCTGGGATCTGTGTGCCTCCTGCTTCACAGCCAATCACCCCGTCACCTGAGGAGCCCCACGCCCTTACCAGCGTAGCTGAGCTTGCGCAGAGTAGAAGTACAGAAGAAGTATTTAGAGGCAGAGGAGACCTCCACTGCCCCTGGGCTGCAGCCTTGGGCCACCACAATGGATCCAAGCCGAGGGGGATCCTCTTGTGACTTCGAGATTCCTGAGGGAGGAATGAAAGGCTCAGGGTGGGTTCATCAGTCCTCTGTCCACAAATATTTACTGAGTGTGTGACACGTGTCAGGTGCAGTGAATACACACAGTTGAGAGTGTGGTTCCCAGTGGATCCTCCAGGATTTAATTCCAATCAATACTTATTCTCTCACTGTCTAGTTGGTAATGTAGGCCTCGGTGGTGACTGTGAGTGTGTGGGAAGAGTGAGTGATGTGTATCAGTTAAGTCTGTGGTAAGTGTGGGGTTGGCATGGGGAGCACAGTGCAGACGTGTCTATCTGTGTCTGTGGCCTTTGTGTGCATGGTTTCTGTTCACAAGTCAGGAATTCTGGGACATGTAACGTTTCCTCATTACATGGTGTGGCTTGTATTTATGGTGCGTGTTCATTCATTCATTCACCAAGATTCAGTAAGCAGCTACTCCTGTGTATCCGGCACTCTTCCATTGTTGTAGTCTTTGGTAACGCTGCACATTCTAGTAGGGGAAGACACACACTAAACAAAACTACAATAAATATATAATACATCAGCTGGTGGTAAGTATATAAGGGTTGCCAGACTTAGCGAACAAGAATACAAGGCACCCAGTTAAATTTCAGTTTCAGATAAAACCAGAATAATGTTTTAGTGTAAGTATTCCCATGCAGTATTTGTTCTCACTTAGTTTTAGTGTAAGTATGGCCCATACAATATTTGGGACATACTGATACTGAAAAATTACTTGTTCTTTATCTGGAATTCAAATTGAACTGGATAGCCCATATTTTCTCTGGCAATCCTGACATGGGTTACTGAGACTGTGGTTTACTGTGGTTTGTACAAAGCGGGTCTGGCATTACTCAAGAATGTGTTACAAGTGTGGTGTGTATGACACGTGACTGGTTCTTACAGAGGTATTTAGCGATGGCTGAAGTTAGCTGTGTTTGTGCGAGAGTTGTGGAGATACATATATATATATATATATATATATATATATATATATATATATATATATAGTGTGTGTGTGTGTGTGTGTGTCCTATATATATAGTGTGAGTGACTATATACATATCTCATCTCCAGCGTTTGGTGTTGGAGGAGAGGATTGTGATACAGGTGGGTTGTATGAGAACGTAGTACAGGAGGGATCCGTGTATATACCTCCATGTGCTGTGTGTGGTTTACTAAGGAAGTTAAATGTGGGGTGTGTGATATTTTTGCTGCATCAGAGAGTACATGGGTGTATGAGTTACTGTCTCATAAAACACCCCTAACAAGAATTCTGTATACACTCTTACGTACACCGAGTGTCAGCCAGGTCCAGGCAGGGTGTTAAGAAATTTACCACGCAGACTTTATATCTGGTAAGCACTCTAACCCCATTCATCTCGCTCTTCTCTGCACTACCCCCCCCCCCCCCACACACACACACACACTCACACACCCACACACACACAGGAACATAGAGCAAAATATTCTGAATGGTCAGGGGCAGTCATTGCCTTCCCCAGCCTGTCCCAGCCACTGCCTGGAAATCTGCCTGCTGTCTAGAGCTCCATTCCCAGGGCCCATCCTACAGTCTCCAGGGCCCTGGGCCTGTTAGGAGCTACTGGGCTCTAATCTGGGGCAGAGGCCTCTAGCTGGAGCTCTGGGGTGACCACCCCTCTCCCAGGGCAAGCTACTCGCCTACATTTAATGCACGCAGGCACCACGTGGCCCATGGCTCTCAGAGCTCCCCGCAGGACCCTGAGGCCATTTCTCACCCCGGCTCACGTGGTCTCAGTCTCTGGAAAACCCTTCCCTTCCCTTGATCTCCTTTGGGAAATTCTTCCTGTTGAAGGAATAAATCCTCCTTGCTTTCAATATGACACCATCCCTAGACAAACAATCTTCTTTTAAAGTGCATTCCACTTGTCAAGATATTTTTCAACAGGGCCTTCAACTCATGGGGCTTCTCTTTCCACTTTGGTAAAAGAGGCCAAGCAACTCATGGGTCTCTCTCAGCATCCTTGCATCCTTCACATCCCCCACCTCATGGCCACAGGGAAAGATCCAAGAGAATAAGAGAGAAATCGGGGACTGAGAAAAGCTGCACCTCTAGGTCTGTGCAAGCAGGATGCAGCCTGCTGTGAGTCCGACAAACCTCCAGGCCCGGCTGCCCCAGGAGAGAGTCCTCAGACCAGCGGAGCTGACCTGCCATCTCCCAGGGGGTATCTGGCCGTTCTGTGCCATCTCACAACACAGGGGCCCTCCAGATAGACACGGCAGCATCAGTGAGACAAGGTCTCTCGCTCCCTGCTTCACAGGTCACACGTTCTCAGTCCCCCGCTTCCTAGAGAAGCTTCAGTTTGGCAGAAACCCATGTGCCCCAGACAAGTTGCCCCCCACATACCTCCTCCGTTCTCGGCAGTTTCCTGGGACTCTTCATTTTCCAGATGTTTCCTCTTTTGTAGCCGTTCCATCGTACCAACTAGAAGTCTCCCTTAGAAGATGCCTCAAGAGATGTCCAACTCCTCCTCTTCCCTACAGGTTGGCCCTTCTTGGCTCTTGGGCAATCCGTTGAAATGATTCAATACAAACAAAAATAGTCAAGTCTCCTAAATGGCTGAAAAACTTGTACCACTTAGTGAACCAGCAGTACTGCCTAGTGCTCACCAGGGCTGTTATGTTTGCAAGGTTGCCAGGCGCACAGCGGAATTCTGTGACCTCAGTGCTGACATCAGTGCATTCGGTGGACCTAGGGTGAGCACAGTGTCTGCAGTAGCACAGGCCCCATTTTCAAGAACAATTCCTTTTTCCCAGCCGATGCTTTCCCGTGAAAGGGAAAGGTTCCTACCATATCTATTATCAATTGTATCATACCATGTCTATTATAAAATTCACATTTTGATTGGACATCTTTTAATGTCTTTTCTAGAGAGATTTAATATATTTTAAATGGTCTCCAGTTTCCCTGTGGATTATTGACATTTTAAACTCTGCACTTCAATTTTCCCTCAATACGTGTAATTTTGTCACAGCTATTTCTGTACTTAAAGATGAGGAACTATATAATTGATTTCTTCATTTTTTCCCCATCTCTTTCCAAGGTACTGCATTTGATTGTGTCTTGCGACTGAGTGAAAAATGCTAGTCCTTGAGTCAGGACATTGGGCCCTTTAGCAAGTAACTCAACCTATCTGGGCTTCAGCTTCTGTATGTGCGATCAAGAGGCTTGGACTAGCTGACTTTTCAAATGCTGTGTTTCTTTGATTCACTCTCACTTACTGATCTGCTCCTTAAGAAGAGGGTCTGTTCTCATAAAGTAACAACAGTCTTTCGTACTCAGTTTGTTAGTTATATTGCCTTCTACGTATGCTTAGCTCTAAATAATTTATATGGCTCTTGTGACAATTTTTAGATCTTCTTTTTTTCTTATTTTCTTTTACAGTTTCTAATTTGTTATCGCCAGTGTAGAGGAGCCTGATTGATTTTTAAAATTTATTGATCTTGTATGTGTGTGCCTTGTTGAACCGTCTTATTAGTTCCTGCTAGTTTATCTGTGGGTTCTTTTGGGTCTCCTAGATAAATGAGCATATTAAATGTAAATAATGTGTTCTTTGGATAAAGTTTATTTTCTTGCATCTCTCTATATAGAAGCAATATGTTGAATTGATTTAAATATTTAAATACTTACATACCTGTTATCACAATCTAACGTTCTTTATCTTATTTTCTTTCAATCAATATTATGTTTTCAAGATTTATCCACGTGAATCCATATAGATCTAGGTCTTTGATTTTTGACTGTTTGATATTATTTGATCACATGCATATAGCATCATTTATTTTCCATTCAAGCATTATTGGACAATTGGATTGTTTCCCTCCCTTCTCTAGAACAAACAACATTTCCTAGAATATCCCAGAAGATGTCTGACAGTCGAGAAGGGCCAGGCTGCCCGAAGGATTGCTACTTGCTTTTAGCCACCTTCCAACAGGCCGTCTCCAGCCAGCAATTTGAAGCACAGCTGAAATGAGAACTGCCCCAAATGTGAAGATCTTAGGAGTTTCCTAGAAGGTGGGAGGTTAATGATAGGCATCCTGCTGGGATCCCAGGGGAGTCTGAGCTGGCCTGAAGCTCATCTTCCTCCTCCACCTCTCAAGAGAAATGTGGAGGAAAGAAGACTTCAAAAACTGTGAGCAGGCAGAGGGAGAGATATTGGGGGCCGAAGCTGTAACTGAGGTCTTGGAGTGGGCTGTGAGCACACAGAGCCTCTCGAGAGCCAGGCTCTGCCTTCTGAGAACTTCTCCCCTAAGGCTGCTCATAATTCACGTGATACCAGCCATATAGAGCCGACTTGGCCCACACTGTCACAGAAAGCCTTATCAGAATCTCTTCTTCATACACTCTTGTGTCTGTTACTTGGTTATTGCCTTTGGTACTCCAGTGATGTGAACCACAGTCGCCAGGGGATGGAGGACACTAGTGACCCATCTTGCTCTGTGGCCTCAGTCCACAGCTGGAGGGTAAGGGAAGAGGCCAAATGAAGGTTAAGAAGGAAAGATGGAGTTTGAAGAGAAGACCTGAGTTAAGGGTGTCTTCTCAAGTCTTGATGACTGAAATGTAGCTCCAGTACCTGAAGTCCTGCTTGTTCTCAAGGCTGACCGCGGGGCTGGGTGCACTCAGTGAAGGAACCGTATACACTTAGTATTTCCTTGCTTGCTCACACTTGCCCTCCTCTGATACACCCTCTGCAAGACTGATCTTCCCCTGAAACAACTTTCCCCCTGCTACTGTCATCTCAGGAACATTTGCTTCCCCTTCCTAGTGTCCCCCTAGAATGCCATTGCAGCCAATTCATAATTTGATAATCATGCTGCTTACCATATTCTCAGCAATTTCGGATAAATTTTATTCACTTTATCCCATAGTCTTCACCCATCAATAATCTTTCTTAACTTCCTAGCTGCAGGTTAACCCAACCGGAATCATTTCTTTTTCTTTCTCTTCTTTGGCAAATCCTTTCTATCTTTTAAGGTCTTTTTCTTGTGTCTCTACCATCTTGCCTTGCTGAACTTCTTTTTTTTCCGTTTAAGTAACCTTTCAATCTCCTTCCCCAGTTTGCTCATAAACATTGAGAGTTTATTCCTCACACGTTAGACAGCGGTTTATGAATGGCCAGGCATAATGGACTCAGAATGAGTTGGCACCCCCGAGGTACCTGTCTTGCTGGGGAGCCACAGGTGAAGGGCTGGCTGCTGGAAACATGTTTGCATGGAGTCAGGCTGAGTGGCCTCAGGGTGTTTGCCCTGCACTTGTGTGTGTTTCTCCCTAGTTGGTTTCCTTGTCCAGCCACCTGTGACCTCCCTCCATCCAGCCCAGGGAATCCTTCTCATCACAGGGGTAGGATGTTTGTCTCATTTTCCATCACATCCTTTCCCCAAAGTTTGGCTGCGAGTTGTTCCCATTCCAAAGACCTTTCCTCTTTGAAGAGAAAAGAGAAAATCTTGTCTCTCCTTTCCTCTCACTTCACTTCTGCTCTATTATCTCCTCCGTCCAGAATGGCCCACTGACTCACATGGGTGTAGATCCGAAGATGGCAAGAACTGCCAGCAATTCTGAGATTATAATATGGATGGATCAGGAAAACTTGAAAACCTTTATCCCGCCACATTAAAAAAAATTGCACTTCCAGTGTATTCAGAGTCTCTGGGTAGAAACACAAATGATAGACGAGTTGAATTACACTCAAGTTTTTCTTTCCTCCTTTCCTGATTTATTCTAATCCTCAATGCTAACATGATGAACTATTTGTTAGGTAAAGTTTCAGACATTTTCTACCCATGCACACTTTTCTTTTTTTCACATAAGAGTGTGAACTAGGTCACTTTCAACATGCTGTGATTCTGTGATTCACTGTCTCCCACCGAGTCATCCACGGATAAAGTCATCTGTTTCACGGAGAAATATTTCCAATAGCTAATAACCAATGTCTGTGGAGTGCTTACTCAGTGTCGGTTTCTTGTAACTACTTTACAGATCATTTGTACAGCGTACCCATGGACCAGGTACAATTATGACCCCCAAGTGACAGATAAGTGCAGATAAGTACAAATAAATACAGAGGCCAAGTGACTTGCCCAAGACACTGGAGCAAATCAAAATCCATGCCTCTGTAATCATTTTGCTCTATTGCCTCTGTCTGGGAGGCTTGATGATTTGGCAACTAAAACCTTAAATATCATGTTCCATTTTTATATCTGTGACACAAGCGTGGGGCTGTGATACGGGGTAACTAACCTGACTACTGTTGAAAACCCTTATGCACCTGGATGAAAGTAAGCCAGGGACTGCAAGCCATAGATTTAAGGTTTCCTACCAACTTTTAAAAATAGCTTCTTGAATGCAATTTATGTAGTGTCAAGTCTAGGATGTAGTCCAAATAGTAACAGAAAAATGGAGATATGTAGGAAAATACTTAAAGTTGACAAGTATTGAGAGTGTAGTATTTTTGGGGCCAGCGTGTAGACCACAGGAAAACTTGCTGTTTCCATCCCAAAGGGAAGAGCCCTACGTTGCAACTGCCAAGGTCCCTGGGGCAGCAAGTGTGCTCACTGCTTAGTAAAGAAGCATCCTCAGTTTGATAGAATCATATGGGAGCCTTACATTTGGTTAGCAGTTCTACATTCTTGATGTAATAATATTTTCAGGGTGTGGGAGGGTATCAAGCTCTGAAAATACCCTTGGAGAGATCTGCTTATTAAGTTTGGCTTTTTCAGTCTCCCTACTACTTCTTTACTAAACACCAGGCGGTTTCCTTCACTTTTCAGAACCATGTTGTTTTTCCCTTGTCTAATGAACTTTGAA
Organism: Mesoplodon mirus; assembly: GCF_964341445.2. Lineage (NCBI taxonomy): Eukaryota > Metazoa > Chordata > Mammalia > Artiodactyla > Ziphiidae > Mesoplodon > Mesoplodon mirus. The sequence continues at coordinate 507,497 of NW_028295795.1, forward strand.
ATACTTTTGGATGAGCTATTAAGTTTGGGAAAAAATAAACCTCTCTTTAAAATAAGGAAGATAATAACAATGACAAGTAGAAAAAGCTCTAAAACAGAGAATATCCTCCATTCTAGCCAATGACGGAGTGGAAGGTTCGTGCTCGCTGTCCAGGACGTAGAAATAAAAGCTGAGGAGGCGCTGAGGCGTCTCCTGGATCTCTATGAGCCTCCATCATTTCTGCTGAGTAGGGTTGACAGATGAAATATAGGCTGTTTAGTTAAATATGAATGTTTGAAAAACAACGAGTACATTTTGAAGATAAGTATGCCCCAAATAGTTCATAGGATCTACTTATACTAAAAATAATGACTTATTATTCATGTGAAGTTCAAGGTTAACTGGGTATCCTGTATTTTTATGTAGTAAATCTGACAGCCCTACTGATGATCCACAATGGAGGCAGTTGAGGAGCGGCCACAATGTAGGCAGTTGAGGAGCGGTACATGCTGGCTCTCGGACAGTCAGAAATGGCTTCAGCAGATCCAGGTACAGTATGAAATTCTTTTTGGATGTAGCTCAGAAGCCATGGCCAGCCCTTGACTGCAAGTACTGCCTCGGGTTTCCCTGAGGTGGGGTAAACCTTCCTCTTAATGGCCTTTTGGTAAGTCTGGAAGACCATATCCAAGGGGAGCCCCAAAGTCAGTTTCATCCTCACAACCATGTTTCCAATTCCTGGAATTGGCTGCATGTGACTCACAAGAGCTGAGGAGGTTTGTGGAAGTTGGGAGTGTCATAGCTTGAACCCTTTGTAGGTAAAGTTTTGCTGTTGTGAGAGTTTTAACAGGAGCAATGTGAAAGACTCCAGGTCCCCAGGTAGATAGAAATAATCCTGTTCTACCTGTGTGTATGTGACAAGTCTCTAATAGTTCAGAGGGCAAGTATCTGGTCTTAGAAAGACTGATCCAAGCTTGGATGTTTCTGGTGACAAGGCAAGGTCCTGAGTTTCAAGTTCACCTTTTATGGTTGAGGAGACAATAAGGTGGTCAGAAGGGAAATCATGGAGGAGACCTTGGCTTCATCCATCGTGCAGGCTTGTATATGTGGTTCTATGTAGATTGTGTTTCAAAGGTGGAGCTTGTTTACAACTATGAACATTCTCCGATGTGCTTTTTGGACCTTCATTCCCAGAGCGAGAGCAGTGCCGAGGCTCTAGAAATGCCATGGATATTCTGAGCTGTCAGTGGCATTTCCCCGGTACTGTTCCCTTGGTGCCGCTCCTTGAAATGTCCAAAGGGATTATCATGTGTCTTGTGGCGGGTCCTAGCATTGTGAAAGGAAGCTGCTGCACCTGGCTCAGAGGATTTCGGATGTGGTGGGAGGAGGAGTAGTACTACGACTATAAATTGTATCACAGCATATCTATTCCATCTTGAGAGTGGGGTTGGGGGGTTTGAAGGGGGGCTTTTATTGTACTTTTATACATTGTACCCTTGAAACTAATTCAATTTTTTAAAATTAATTAATTTATTTGGGGCTGCATTGGGTCTTTGTTGCTGCTAGCGGGCATTCTCTAGTTGCAGTGAGCGGGGGCTCCTCTTGGCTGTGGTGCATGGGCTTCTCATTGCAGTGGCTTCTCTTGTTGCGGAGCATGGGCTCTAGGCACGCAGGCTTCCGTAGTTGTGGCACGTGGGCTCGGTAGATGTGGCACGGGCTCTAGAGCGCAGGCTCAGTAGTTGTGGCGCGCGGGCTTAGTTACTCCGTGGCACGTGGGATCTTCCCAGAACAGGGCTCGAACCCATGTCCCCTGCATTCGCAGGCATATTCTTAACCACTGCTCCACCAGGGAAGCCCGATAATTCACTTTTTTTATAAAGAGAAGATTCCTAATATTATTCCAAAATTTTAAAAATATGTAGTTGGATAACACTATGAAAAATTAACTGATATATTCTTTTATTATTTCTCTTTGCCCCCTGGATCTTTTTCCCCATCCAGTCAGCTAGGCACTCTGAGTTCACTGCATTAGGAAGGTAAAGACTCAGCAGAAATGAGGGAGAAAAACAGAAAAGTCTCAGCTTTGGAATGTTCACAACGGAGGCCACAGTAGAACAGGTGAGAATTCTGTGAACCAAAAATAAATGTCGTCTCAAATGCAAAAATGTATTCTCTGCACTGGGAGGCAGGGGAGGGAGGGAGGGAAGGACTGAAGGAGAGAGATCAGTGTGGCCAGGGACATGGAGACTGTGCTTGAGGACGATATGCCCAGGAAGAGAATCAGAATCTGGAGAAGTTTCAGCCTGCACGTGATCATTGCCTCCAGCCAGCACCCTCATCTCAGACGTTGGGAAATTCAGAGAGAGAGTGGGAGTACGTCAGGAGGGCCACGCGCATAGTCTGTGTGGCAGGGGTTGTGGCCGTTCCCTATTTGTGAGGAGTCCCCAGCAATTTGCAGGCCTCTTCTGGAAAATGCTGGCGGACGTCTCTAGTGCTTATGTGAAAGCTTGTTCACAAACCTTGAAAGATACAGATGTAGATGACAGATAGATGCATAGATAGAAAAATGTCCTTAAATAAAAGCTCCAGGAAAGGTTTGGAAAATGCCCTTTATTGCATAGGACGCTTCTATTGTCATATGATGTTAGACTGAGTGCCGGTCCCTTCATCCTCCTTCAGACCACGGCATTCTGTCTGCTACTCTCCCGAGGGTCCTTTCTTCTCCCTGGAAGGGATAAAACAAATGAGGTAGGACAGGAAGAGACAAGAAGCACTCCAAGCTCTGCTGGTCAGGGTTACCCTCCAGCATTGCCTTAATGCTCAGAGCCACACACACCACAGTGAGCTTGGCTCCAGATCAACTACCACGCAACGAAGGTTCTGGAACATTTCCATATCTCGGGGGACCTCATTTCCACGTGACTCTCTTTCATATTCCCCTTTGTCACAGAAGGCTCGGTCCAGTGGTCAGGGTGAGATCTCGGCTCAGGCCCAAGGCTCTCAGACCTCAAAGTTCTGGTCCTGCAAGGGCCCCTGTCCTCTCTTGAGACCACTCCTGGCTCTCTCTGCCGAGAAGGAGCTGCTGGCAGTACGTCCTCTAAGAGTTGAGGTCCATCGTGCAGACCCTGAGAAAACTCCTAGGAAAAGGCTCCACCTTCTTGTTTACGTCAACAGAGGTCAATGCCTTTGTTAGTGCTGGGTGTGTCCCATTTGATGCAACTGCAGAGCCATTAGGTCAACCAGCACATGTGTGCGGCCCCTTCCCTTAGACTCCTCTGGGCCCTCGTGACATAGGCTCAGAAGACTGCCAGCCTCAAGCCTTACCTCTTCCAAGGGACGGCCACACCGTCTTCCAGGATCTTCTGTCCCATGAATCTCAGTTGCTGTTTGGAACTCAAAGGAGAGAAAAGACCCTGCCTGCGGGGTCTCTTTGGGCTGGGGCCTTCCCCCGTGGGCTGCTCTCCCTCATTCTCCTTTTCTTCTTGTTTCTCTTCCTCCTCCTCCTCCTCCTCCTCAGGGGTGCTCTCGGATTCCACATTGCCCATCCACTGGGCCATGTTGAGATGAAAGACACGGCAGCTGAAGCCCTGCAGGACACCGCCCTACACGTGCTGCTGGAGGATCTCCAAGGTGGGGAAGACCCGGCAGCAGGCCATGCACCTGAAGCCGGTCTCCATGGTCACCATTCAGTCCAGTGTCTTGGCCCTGGGTCTCTCCTCGATGGCAGGTGACCCTGATGGGCTGCCTGGCTCTTCCCTTTCCTCATACTCTTTCTCCTCCCCAGTGGGCTCACTGTCAGACAGGAGGCTTTCGGTGAACACATCAGAGGGGCAAGTGCCTACTGTGCACGCATCCTCAGGAAGGGTCACTTCTTCTATCGTCAGCTGCTTTTCAGGCAACTCCAAGGGTTTCTTTGTCTTCCAGGAGACAGCGACACCCTTGTTCACTTGTACCTGCATGTAGTATATTTTCATGCCCCTTTCCTCTTTGTCTGTGTGCAGATAGTCCTTACAGGGTGAAGAGAGTGAGGAGGAGACACAGTGTGATGGGGGAGCGGTCTCCCCTTCTTCCTGAACCTGGGCTAGGGGTGCTGTAGGCCAGGCAGTGTCTCGAAATCTCCGCATTGCTGTAAAAGGAAATTAAAACCATAATAACATGCATGGGCCGTGCCGGAAGCTGAGGGAGCAGGTGTGGTAGACGAGAGAGGGACATTTGCATGACGTAGCTATGTCGTGAGCTTGGTGTCTGTTGGCCGTAGGATGGAGCGGTGTATCTGGTGTCATCTGTGGGCTTTTCATGTGCGTGGGGGGGATACTGGAGCGGTGTCTGTATACAGGGGTGTGGAGTATGGTGGTGAGGGCTGTGGTATGTGAGGGATGCGGCTGGATGTGTGTATGACAAGGAGTGTGATTTTGGTAATATCGGTGGTGCGTTACTTGTGGAATGGGGCTGTGGTGCTTGGGGTTTATGTGTGCTGTGAGAAGGGCTGTGCCTGGAGGGCAGATGTATGTGTGAGCTGTGTGGACCTGAGCTGGATGGTCCTGCTCTCAGGCTGGAGGTGTATGATGCAGAACTCTGTCCTTCTCTGGAAGCAAAGGCAAAGACAAAGCCTACATTTTCCTCTGAAGATGCTTAATCTGGTCCCTCTTCCCTCCACCTCAAGCCCAGACCTTTCCGGCCCCTGCTCCTTGACTTCCCCACCATGGTACTACCAGTATTCACACCGCCCCCCCAGACTCAGCTGGCATCCACGCCCTCGGAACAGCTCAGCCATCCTGCCCAGGCTCCTCCACAGAGCCCTCATCACCTCTGATGACCCTGGATTTCCTCTCAGCCTCCCTGGGATCTGTGTGCCTCCTGCCTCACAGCCAAGCACCCCCTCACCTGAGGAGCCCCGCGCCCTTACCAGCGTAGCTGAGCTTGCACGGAGTAGAAGTACAGAAGAAGTATTTAGGGGCGGAGGAGACCTCCACTGCCCCTGGGCTGCAGCCTTGGGCCACCACAGTGGATCCAAGCCGAGGGGGATCCTCTTGTGACTTCGAGATTCCTGAGGGAGGAATGAAAGGCTCAGGGTGGGTTCATCAGTCCTCTGTTCACAAATATTTACTGAGTGTGTGACACGTGTCAGGTGCAGTGAATACACACAGTTGAGAGTGTGGTTCCCAGTGGATCCTCCAGGATTTAATTCCAATCAATACTTATTCTCTCACTGTCTAGTTGGTAATGTAGGCCTCGGTGGTGACTGTGAGTGTGTGGGAAGAGTGAGTGATGTGTATCAGTTAAGTCTGTGGTAAGTGTGGGGTTGGCATGGGGAGCACAGTGCAGATGTGTCTATCTGTGTCTGTGGCCTTTGTGTGCATTTTTTCTGTTCACAAGTCAGGAATTCTGGGACATGTAACGTTTCCTCATTACATGGTGTGGCTTGTATTTATGGTGCGTGTTCATTCATTCATTCACCAAGATTCAGTAAGCAGCTACTCCTGTGTATCCGGCACTCTTCCATTGTTGTAGTCTTTGGTAACGCTGCACATTCTAGTAGGGGAAGACACACACTAAACAAAACTACAATAAATATATAATACATCAGCTGGTGGTAAGTATATAAGGGTTGCCAGACTTAGCGAACAAGAATACAAGGCACCCAGTTAAATTTCAGTTTCAGATAAACCCAGAATAATTTTTTAGTGTAAGTATTCCCATGCAGTATTTGTTCTTACTTAGTTTTAGTGTAAGTATGGCCCATACAATATTTGGGACATACTGATACTGAAAAATTACTTGTTGTTTATCTGGAATTCAAATTGAACTGGATAGCCCATATTTTCTCTGGCAATCCTGACATGGGTTACTGAGACTGTGGTTTACTGTGGTTTGTACAAAGTGGGTCTGGCATTACTCAAGAATGTGTTACAAGTGTGGTGTGTATGACACGTGACTGGTTCTTACAGAGGTATTTAGCGATGGCTGAAGTTAGCTGTGTTTGTGCGAGAGTTGTGGAGATATATATATATATATATATATATATATATATATATATATATATATATATATATATATATATAGTGTGTGTGTGTGTGTGTGTCCTATATATATAGTGTGAGTGTCTATATACATATCTCATCTCCAGCGTTTGGTGTTGGAGGAGAGGATTGTGATACAGGTGGGTTGTATGAGAACGTAGTACAGGAGGGATCCGTGTATATACCTCCATGTGCTGTGTGTGGTTTACTAAGGAAGTTAAATGTGGGGTGTGTGATATTTTTGCTGCATCAGAGTGTACATGGGTGTATGAGTTACTGTCTCATAAAACACCCCTAACAAGAATTCTGTATACACTCTTACGTACACCGAGTGTCAGCCAGGTCCAGGCAGGGTGACAAGAACTTTACCACGCAGACTTTATATCTGGTAAGCACTCTAACCCCATTCATCTCGCTCTTCTCTGCACTACCACACACACACACACACACACACACACACACACACACACTCACACACCCACACACACACAGGAACATAGAGCAAAATATTCTGAATGGTCAGGGGCAGTCATTGCCTTCCCCAGCCTGTCCCAGCCACTGCCTGGAAATCTGCCTGCTGTCTAGAGCTCCATTCCCAGGGCCCATCCTACAGTCTCCAGGGCCCTGGGCCTGTTAGGAGCTACTGGGCTCTAATCTGGGGCAGAGGCCTCTAGCTGGAGCTCTGGGGTGACCACCCCTCTCCCAGGGCAAGCTACTCGCCTACATTTAATGCACGCAGGCACCACGTGGCCCATGGCTCTCAGAGCTCCCCGCAGGACCCTGAGGCCATTTCTCAACCCCGCTCACGTGGTCTCAGTCTCTGGAAAACCCTTCCCTTCCCTTGATCTCCTTTGGGAAATTCTTCCTGTTGAAGGAATAAATCCTCCTTGCTTTCAATATGACACCATCCCTAGACAAACAATCTTCTTTCAAAGTGCATTCCACTTGTCAAGATATTTTTCAACAGGGCCTTCAACTCATGGGGCTTCTCTTTCCACTTTGGCAAAAGAGGCCAAGCAACTCATGGGTCTCTCTCAGCATCCTTGCATCCTTCACATCCCCCACCTCATGACCCCAGGGAAAGATTCAAGAGAATAAGAGAGAAATCGGGGACTGAGAAAAGCTGCACCTCTAGGTCTGTGCAAGCAGGATGCAGCCTGCTGTGAGTCCGACAAAGCTCCAGGCCCGGCTGCCCCAGGAGAGAGTCCTCAGACCAGCGGAGCTGACCTCCCATCTCCCAGGGGGCATCTGGCCATTCTGTGCCGTCTCACACCACAGGGGCCCTCCAGATAGATACGGCAGCATCAGTGAGACAAGGTCTCTCGCTCCCTGCTTCACAGGTGACACGTTCTCAGTCCCCCGCTTCCTAGAGAAGCTTCAGTTTGGCAGAAACCCATGTGCCCCAGACAAGTTGCCCCCCACATACCTCCTCCGTTCTCGGCAGTTTCCTGGGACTCTTCATTTTCCAGATGTTTCCTCTTTTGTCGCCGTTCCATCGTACCAACTAGAAGTCTCCCTTAGAAGATGCCTCAAGAGATGTCCAACTCCTCCTCTTCCCTACAGGTTGGCCCTTCTTGGCTCTTGGGCAATCCGTTGAAATGATTCAATACAAACAAAAATAGTCAAGTCTCCTAAATGGCTGAAAAACTTGTACCACTTAGTGAACCAGCAGTACTGCCTAGTGCTCACCAGGGCTGTTATGTTTGCAAGGTTGCCAGGCTCACAGTGGAATTCTGTGACCTCAGTGCTGACATCAGTGCATTCGGTGGACCTAGGGTGAGCACAGTGTCTGCAGTAGCACAGGCCCCATTTTCAAGAACAATTCCTTTTTCCCAGCCGATGCTTTCCCGTGAAAGGGAAAGGTTCCTACCATATCTATTATAAATTGTATCATACCATGTCTATTATAAAATTCACATTTTGATTGGACATCTTTTAATGTCTTTTCTAGAGAGATTTAATATGAATATTTTAAATGGTCTCCAGTTTCCCTGTGGATTATTGACATTTTAAACTCTGCACTTCAATTTTCCCTCAATACGTGTAATTTTGTCACAGCTATTTCTGTACTTAAAGATGAGGAACTATATAATTGATTTCTTCATTTTTTCCCCATCTCTTTCCAAGGTACTGCATTTGATTGTGTCTTGCGACTGAGTGAAAAATGCTAGTCCTTGAGTCAGGACATTGGGCCCTTTAGCAAGTAACTCAACCTATCTGGGCTTCAGCTTCTGTATGTGCGATCAAGAGGCTTGGACTAGCTGACTTTTCAAATGCTGTGTTTCTTTGATTCACTCTCACTTACTGATCTGCTCCTTAAGAAGAGGGTCTGTTCTCATAAAGTAACAACAGTCTTTTCCTAACCTTGGGTTGGGCGGAGTTTAACTGTTCGTACTCAGTTTGTTAGTTATATTGCCTTCTACGTATGCTTAGCTCTAAATAATTTATATGGCTCTTGTGACAATTTTTAGATCTTCTTTTTTCCTTATTTTCTTTTACAGTTTCTAATTTGTTATCGCCAGTGTAGAGGAGCCTGATTGATTTTTAAAATTTATTGATCTTGTATGTGTGTGCCTTGTTGAACCGTCTTATTAGTTCCTGCTAGTTTATCTGTGGGTTCTTTTGGGTCTCCTAGATAAATGAGCATATTAAATGTAAATAATGTGTTCTTTGGATAAAGTTTATTTTCTTGCATCTCTATATATAGAAGCAATATGTTGAATTGATTTAAATATTTAAATACTTACATACCTGTTATCACAATCTAACGTTCTTTATCTTATTTTCTTTCAATCAATATTATGTTTTCAAGATTTATCCACGTGAATCCATAGAGATCTAGGTCTTTGATTTTTGACTGTTTGATATTATGTGATCACATGCATATAGCATCATTTATTTTCCATTCAAGCATTATTGGACAATTGGATTGTTTCCCTCCCTTCTCTAGAACAAACAACATTTCCTGGAATATCCCTGAAGATGTCTGACAGTCGAGAAGGGCCAGGCTGCCCGAAGGATTGCTACTTGCTTTTAGCCACCTTCCAACAGGCCGTCTCCAGCCAGCAATTTGAAGCACAGCTGAAATGAGAACTGCCCCAAATGTGAAGATCTTAGGAGTTTCCTAGAAGGTGGGTGGTTAATGATAGGCATCCTGCTGGGATCCCAGGGGAGTCTGAGCTGGCCTGAAGCTCATCTTCCTCCTCCACCTCTCAAGAGAAATGTGGAGGAAAGAAGACTTCAAAAACTGTGAGCAGGCAGAGGGAGAGATATTGGGGGCCGAAGCTGTAACTGAGGTCTTGGAGTGGGCTGTGAGCACACAGAGCCTCTCGAGAGCCAGGCTCTGCCTTCTGAGAACTTCTCCCCTAAGGCTGCTCATAATTCACGTGATACCAGCCATATAGAGCCGACTTGGCCCACACTGTCACAGAAAGCCTTATCAGAATCTCTTCTTCTTCATACACTCTTGTGTCTGTTACTTGGTTATTGCCTTTGGTACTCCAGTGATGTGAACCACAGTCGCCAGGGGATGGAGGACACTAGTGACCCATCTTGCTCTGTGGCCTCAGTCCACAGCTGGAGGGTAAGGGAAGAGGCCAAATGAAGGTTAAGAAGGAAAGATGGAGTTTGAAGAGAAGACCTGAGTTAAGGGTGTCTTCTCAAGTCTTGATGACTGAAATGTAGCTCCAGTACCTGAAGTCCTGCTTGTTCTCAAGGCTGACCGCGGGGCTGGGTGCACTCAGTGAAGGAACCGTATACACTTAGTATTTCCTTGCTTGCTCACACTTGCCCTCCTCTGATACACCCTCTGCAAGACTGATCTTCCCCTGAAACAACTTTCCCCCTGCTACTGTCATCTCAGGAACATTTGCTTCCCCTTCCTAGTGTCCCCCTAGAATGCCATTGCAGCCAATTCATAATTTGATAATCATGCTGCTTACCATATTCTCAGCAATTTCGGATAAATTTTATTCACTTTATCCCATAGTCTTCACCCATCAATAATCTTTCTTAACTTCCTAGCTGCAGGTTAACCCAACCGGAATCATTTCTTTTTCTTTCTCTTCTTTGGCAAATCCTTTCTATCTTTTAAGGTCTTTTTCTTGTGTCTCTACCATCTTGCCTTGCTGAACTTCTTTTTTTTCCGTTTAAGTAACCTTTCAATCTCCTTCCCCAGTTTGCTCATAAACATTGAGAGTTTATTCCTCACACGTTAGACAGCGGTTTATGAATGGCCAGGCATAATGGACTCAGAATGAGTTGGCACCCCCGAGGTACCTGTCTTGCTGGGGAGCCACAGGTGAAGGGCTGGCTGCTGGAGACATGTTTGCATGGAGTCAGGCTGAGTGGCCTCAGGGTGTTTGCCCTGCACCTGTGTGTGTTTCTCCCTAGTTGGTTTCCTTGTCCAGCCACCTGTGACCTCCCTCCATCCAGCCCAGGGAATCCTTCTCATCACAGGGGTAGGATGTTTGTCTCATTTTCCATCACATCCTTTCCCCAAAGTTTGGCTGCGAGTTGTTCCCATTCCAAAGACCTTTCCTCTTTGAAGAGAAAAGAGAAAATCTTGTCTCTCCTTTCCTCTCACTTCACTTCTGCTCTATTATCTCCTCCGTCCAGAATGGCCCACTGACTCACATGGGTGTAGATCCGAAGATGGCAAGAACTGCCAGCAATTCTGAGATAATAATATGGATGGATCAGGAAAACTTGAAAACCTTTATCCCGCCACATTAAAAAAAATTGCACTTCCAGTGTATTCAGAGTCTCTGTGTAGAAACACAAATGATAGAGGAGTTGAATTACACTCAAGTTTTTCTTTCCTCCTTTCCTGATTTATTCTAATCCTCAATGCTAACATGATGAACTATTTGTTAGGTAAAGTTTCAGACATTTTCTACCCATGCACACTTTTCTTTTTTTCACATAAGAGTGTGAACTAGGTCACTTTCAACATGCTGTGATTCTGTGATTCACTGTCTCCCACCGAGTCATCCACGGATAAAGTCATCTGTTTCACGGAGAAATATTTCGAATAGCTAATAACCAATGTCTGTGGAGTGCTTACTCAGTGTCGGTTTCTTGTAACTACTTTACAGATCATTTGTACAGCGTACCCATGGACCAGGTACAATTATGACCCCCAAGTGACAGATAAGTGCAGATAAGTACAAATAAATACAGAGGCCAAGTGACTTGCCCAAGACACTGGAGCAAATCAAAATCCATGCCTCTGTAATCATTTTGCTCTATTGCCTCTGTCTGGGAGGCTTGATGATTTGGCAACTAAAACCTTAAATATCATGTTCCATTTTTATATCTGTGACACAAGCGTGGGGCTGTGATACGGGGTAACTAACCTGACTACTTTTGAAAACCCTTATGCACCTGGATGAAAGTAAGCCAGGGACTGCAAGCCATAGATTTAAGGTTTCCTACCAACTTTTAAAAATAGCTTCTTGAATGCAATTTATGTAGTTTCAAGTCTAGGATGTAGTCCAAATAGTAACAGAAAAATGGAGATATGTAGGAAAATACTTAAAGTTGACAAGTATTGAGAGTGTAGTATTTTTGGGGCCAGCGTGTAGACCACAGGAAAACTTGCTGTTTCCATCCCAAAGGGAAGAGCCCTACGTTGCAACTGCCAAGGTCCCTGGGGCAGCAAGTGTGCTCACTGCTTAGTAAAGAAGCATCCTCAGTTTGATAGAATCATATGGGAGCCTTACATTTGGTTAGCAGTTCTACATTCTTGATGTAATAATATTTTCAGGGTGTGGGAGGGTATCAAGCTCTGAAAATACCCTTGGAGAGATCTGCTTATTAAGTTTGGCTTTTTCAATCTCCCTACTACTTCTGTACTAAACACCAGGCGGTTTCCTTCACTTTTCAGAACCATGTTGTTTTTCCCTTGTCTAATGAACTTTGAAATACTTTTGGATGAGCTATTAAGTTTGGGGAAAAATAAACATCTCTTTAAAATAAGGAAGATAATAACAATGACAAGTAGAAAAAGCTCTAAAACAGAGAATATCCTCCATTCTAGCCAATGACGGAGTGGAAGGTTCGTGCTCGCTGTCCAGGACGTAGAAATAAAAGCTGAGGAGGCGCTGAGGCGTCTCCTGGATCTCTATGAGCCTCCATCATTTCTGCTGAGTAGGGTTGACAGATGAAATATAGGCTGTTTAGTTAAATATGAATGTTTGAAAAACAACGAGTACATTTTGAAGATAAGTATGCCCCAAATAGTTCATAGGATCTACTTATACTAAAAATAATGACTTATTATTCATGTGAAGTTCAAGGTTAACTGGGTATCCTGTATTTTTATGTCCTAAATCTGACAGCCCTACTGATGATCCACAATGGAGGCAGTTGAGGAGCGGCCACAATGGAGGCAGTTGAGGAGCGGTACATGCTGGCTCTCGGACAGTCAGAAATGGCTTCAGCAGATCCAGGTACAGTATGAAATTCTTTTTGGATGTAGCTCAGAAGCCATGGCCAGCCCTTGACTGCAAGTACTGCCTCGGGTTTCCCTGAGGTGGGGTAAACCTTCCTCTTAATGGCCTTTTGGTAAGTCTGGAAGACCATATCCAAGGGGAGCCCCAAAGTCAGTTTCATCCTCACAACCATGTTTCCAATTCCTGGAATTGGCTGCATGTGACTCACAAGAGCTGAGGAGGTTTGTGGAAGTTGGGAGTGTCATAGCTTGAACCCTTTGTAGGTAAAGTTTTGCTGTTGTGAGAGTTTTAACAGGAGCAATGTGAAAGACTCCATGTCCCCAGGTAGATAGAAATAATCCTGTTCTACCTGTGTGTATGTGACAAGTCTCTAATAGTTCAGAGAGCAAGTATCTGGTCTTAGAAAGACTGATCCAAGCTTGGATGTTTCTGGTGACAAGGCAAGGTCCTGAGTTTCAAGTTCACCTTTTATGGTTGAGGAGACAATAAGGTGGTCAGAAGGGAAATCATGGAGGAGACCTTGGCTTCATCCATCGTGCAGGCTTGTATATGTGGTTCTATGTAGATTGTGTTTCAAAGGTGGAGCTTGTTTACAACTATGAACATTCTCCGATGTGCTTTTTGGACCTTCATTCCCAGAGCGAGAGCAGTGCCGAGGCTCTAGAAATGCCATGGATATTCTGAGCTGTCAGTGGCATTTCCCCGGTACTGTTCCCTTGGTGCCGCTCCTTGAAATGTCCAAAGGGATTATCATGTGTCTTGTGGCGGGTCCTAGCATTGTGAAAGGAAGCTGCTGCACCTGGCTCAGAGGATTTCGGATGTGGTGGGAGGAGGAGTAGTACTACGACTATAAATTGTATCACAGCATATCTATTCCATCTTGAGAGTGGGGTTGGGGGGTTTGAAGGGGGGCTTTTATTGTACTTTTATACATTGTACCCTTGAAACTAATTCAATTTTTTAAAATTAATTAATTTATTTGGGGCTGCATTGGGTCTTTGTTGCTGCTAGCGGGCATTCTCTAGTTGCAGTGAGCGGGGGCTCCTCTTGGCTGTGGTGCATGGGCTTCTCATTGCAGTGGCTTCTCTTGTTGCGGAGCATTGGCTCTAGGCACGCAGGCTTCCGTAGTTGTGGCACGTGGGCTCGGTAGATGTGGCACGGGCTCTAGAGCGCAGGCTCAGTAGTTGTGGCGCGCGGGCTTAGTTACTCCGTGGCACGTGGGATCTTCCCAGAACAGGGCTCGAACCCATGTCCCCTGCATTCGCAGGCATATTCTTAACCACTGCTCCACCAGGGAAGCCCGATAATTCAGTTTTTTTATAAAGAGAAGATTCCTAATATTATTCCAAAATTTTAAAAATATGTAGTTGGATAACACTATGAAAAATTAACTGATATATTCTTTTATTATTTCTCTTTGCCCCCTGGATCTTTTTCCCCATCCAGTCAGCTAGGCACTCTGAGTTCACTGCATTAGGAAGGTAAAGACTCAGCAGAAATGAGGGAGAAAAACAGAAAAGTCTCAGCTTTGGAATGTTCACAACGGAGGCCACAGTAGAACAGGTGAGAATTCTGTGAACCAAAAATAAATGTCGTCTCAAATGCAAAAATGTATTCTCTGCACTGGGAGGCAGGAGAGGGAGGGAGGGAAGGACTGAAGGAGAGAGATCAGTGTGGCCAGGGACATGGAGACTGTGCTTGAGGACGATATGCCCAGGAAGAGAATCAGGATCTGGAGAAGATTCAGCCTGCACGTGATCATTGCCTCCAGCCAGCACCCTCATCTCAGACGTTGGGAAATTCAGAGAGAGAGTGGGAGTACGTCAGGAGGGCCACGCGCATAGTCTGTGTGGCAGGGGTTGTGGCCGTTCCCTATTTGTGAGGAGTCCCCAGCAATTTGCAGGCCTCTTCTGGAAAATGCTGGCGGACGTCTCTAGTGCTTATGTGAAAGCTTGTTCACAAACCTTGAAAGATACAGATGTAGATGACAGATAGATGCATAGATAGAAAAATGTCCTTAAATAAAAGCTCCAGGAAAGGTTTGGAAAATGCCCTTTATTGCATAGGACGCTTCTATTGTCATATGATGTTAGACTGAGTGCCGGTCCCTTCATCCTCCTTCAGACCACGGCATTCTGTCTGCTACTCTCCCGAGGGTCCTTTCTTCTCCCTGGAAGGGATAAAACAAATGAGGTAGGACAGGAAGAGACAAGAAGCACTCCAAGCTCTGCTGGTCAGGGTTACCCTCCAGCATTGCCTTAATGCTCAGAGCCACACACACCACAGTGAGCTTGGCTCCAGATCAACTACCACGCAACGAAGGTTCTGGAACATTTCCATATCTCGGGGGACCTCATTTCCACGTGACTCTCTTTCATATTCCCCTTTGTCACAGAAGGCTCGGTCCAGTGGTCAGGGTGAGATCTCGGCTCAGGCCCAAGGCTCTCAGACCTCAAAGTTCTGGTCCTGCAAGGGCCCCTGTCCTCTCTTGAGACCACTCCTGGCTCTCTCTGCCGAGAAGGAGCTGCTGGCAGTACGTCCTCTAAGAGTTGAGGTCCATCGTGCAGACCCTGAGAAAACTCCTAGGAAAAGGCTCCACCTTCTTGTTTACGTCAACAGAGGTCAATGCCTTTGTTAGTGCTGGGTGTGTCCCATTTGATGCAACTGCAGAGCCATTAGGTCAACCAGCACATGTGTGCGGCCCCTTCCCTTAGACTCCTCTGGGCCCTCGTGACATAGGCTCAGAAGACTGCCAGCCTCAAGCCTTACCTCTTCCAAGGGACGGCCACACCGTCTTCCAGGATCTTCTGTCCCATGAATCTCAGTTGCTGTTTGGAACTCAAAGGAGAGAAAAGACCCTGCCTGCGGGGTCTCTTTGGGCTGGGGCCTTCCCCCGTGGGCTGCTCTCCCTCATTCTCCTTTTCTTCTTGCTTCTCTTCCTCCTCCTCCTCCTCCTCCTCAGGGGTGCTCTCGGATTCCACATTGCCCATCCACTGGGCCATGTTGAGATGAAAGACACGGCAGCTGAAGCCCTGCAGGACACCGCCCTACACGTGCTGCTGGAGGATCTCCAAGGTGGGGAAGACCCGGCAGCAGGCCATGCACCTGAAGCCGGTCTCCATGGTCACCATCCAGTCCAGTGTCTTGGCCCTGGGTCTCTCCTCGACGGCAGGTGACCCTGATGGGCTGCCTGGCTCTGCCCTTTCCTCATACTCTTTCTCCTCCCCAGTGGGCTCACTGTCAGACAGGAGGCTTTCGGTGAACACATCAGAGGGGCAAGTGCCTACTGTGCACGCATCCTCAGGAAGGGTCACTTCTTCTATCGTCAGCTGCTTTTCAGGCAACTCCAAGGGTTTCTTTGTCTTCCAGGAGACAGCGACACCCTTGTTCACTTGTACCTGCATGTAGTATATTTTCATGCCCCTTTCCTCTTTGTCTGCGTGCAGATAGTCCTTACAGGGTGAAGAGAGTGAGGAGGAGACACAGTGTGATGGGGGAGCGGTCTCCCCTTCTTCCTGAACCTGGGCTAGGGGTGCTGTAGGCCAGGCAGTGTCTCGAAATCTCCGCATTGCTGTAAAAGGAAATTAAAACCATAATAACATGCATGGGCCGTGCCGGAAGCTGAGGGAGCAGGTGTGGTAGACGAGAGAGGGACATTTGCATGACGTAGCTATGTCGTGAGCTTGGTGTCTGTTGGCCGTAGGATGGAGCGGTGTATCTGGTGTCATCTGTGGGCTTTTCATGTGCGTGGGGGGGATACTGGAGCGGTGTTTGTATACAGGGGTGTGGAGTATGGTGGTGAGGGCTGTGGTATGTGAGGGATGCGGCTGGATGCGTGTATGACAAGGAGTGTGATTTTGGTAATATCGGTGGTGCGTTACTTGTGGAATGGGGCTGTGGTGCTTGGGGTTTATGTGTGCTGTGAGAAGGGCTGTGCCTGGAGGGCAGATGTATGTGTGAGCTGTGTGGACCTGAGCTGGATGGTCCTGCTCTCAGGCTGGAGGTGTATGATGCAGAACTCTGTCCTTCTCTGGAAGCAAAGGCAAAGACAAAGCCTACATTTTCCTCTGAAGATGCTTAATCTGGTCCCTCTTCCCTCCACCTCAAGCCCAGACCTTTCCGGCCCCTGCTCCTTGACTTCCCCACCATGGTACTACCAGTATTCACACCGCCCCCCCAGACTCAGCTGGCATCCACGCCCTCGGAACAGCTCAGCCATCCTGCCCAGGCTCCTCCACAGAGCCCTCATCACCTCTGATGACCCTGGATTTCCTCTCAGCCTCCCTGGGATCTGTGTGCCTCCTGCCTCACAGCCAAGCACCCCCTCACCTGAGGAGCCCCGCGCCCTTACCAGCGTAGCTGAGCTTGCGCGGAGTAGAAGTACAGAAGAAGTATTTAGGGGCGGAGGAGACCTCCACTGCCCCTGGGCTGCAGCCTTGGGCCACCACAGTGGATCCAAGCCGAGGGGGATCCTCTTGTGACTTCGAGATTCCTGAGGGAGGAATGAAAGGCTCAGGGTGGGTTCATCAGTCCTCTGTTCACAAATATTTACTGAGTGTGTGACACGTGTCAGGTGCAGTGAATACACACAGTTGAGAGTGTGGTTCCCAGTGGATCCTCCAGGATTTAATTCCAATCAATACTTATTCTCTCACTGTCTAGTTGGTAATGTAGGCCTCGGTGGTGACTGTGAGTGTGTGGGAAGAGTGAGTGATGTGTATCAGTTAAGTCTGTGGTAAGTGTGGGGTTGGCATGGGGAGCACAGTGCAGATGTGTCTATCTGTGTCTGTGGCCTTTGTGTGCATTTTTTCTGTTCACAAGTCAGGAATTCTGGGACATGTAACGTTTCCTCATTACATGGTGTGGCTTGTATTTATGGTGCGTGTTCATTCATTCATTCACCAAGATTCAGTAAGCAGCTACTCCTGTGTATCCGGCACTCTTCCATTGTTGTAGTCTTTGGTAACGCTGCACATTCTAGTAGGGGAAGACACACACTAAACAAAACTACAATAAATATATAATACATCAGCTGGTGGTAAGTATATAAGGGTTGCCAGACTTAGCGAACAAGAATACAAGGCACCCAGTTAAATTTCAGTTTCAGATAAACCCAGAATAATTTTTTAGTGTAAGTATTCCCATGCAGTATTTGTTCTTACTTAGTTTTAGTGTAAGTATGGCCCATACAATATTTGGGACATACTGATACTGAAAAATTACTTGTTCTTTATCTGGAATTCAAATTGAACTGGATAGCCCATATTTTCTCTGGCAATCCTGACATGGGTTACTGAGACTGTGGTTTACTGTGGTTTGTACAAAGCGGGTCTGGCATTACTCAAGAATGTGTTACAAGTGTGGTGTGTATGACACGTGACTGGTTCTTACAGAGGTATTTAGCGATGGCTGAAGTTAGCTGTGTTTGTGCGAGAGTTGTGGAGATATATATATATATATATATATATATATATATATATATATATATATATATATATATATATAGTGTGTGTGTGTGTGTGTGTCCTATATATATAGTGTGAGTGTCTATATACATATCTCATCTCCAGCGTTTGGTGTTGGAGGAGAGGATTGTGATACAGGTGGGTTGTATGAGAACGTAGTACAGGAGGGATCCGTGTATATACCTCCATGTGCTGTGTGTGGTTTACTAAGGAAGTTAAATGTGGGGTGTGTGATATTTTTGCTGCATCAGAGTGTACATGGGTGTATGAGTTACTGTCTCATAAAACACCCCTAACAAGAATTCTGTATACACTCTTACGTACACCGAGTGTCAGCCAGGTCCAGGCAGGGTGACAAGAACTTTACCACGCAGACTTTATATCTGGTAAGCACTCTAACCCCATTCATCTCGCTCTTCTCTGCACTACCACACACACACACACACACACACACACACACACACACACACACTCACACACCCACACACACACAGGAACATAGAGCAAAATATTCTGAATGGTCAGGGGCAGTCATTGCCTTCCCCAGCCTGTCCCAGCCACTGCCTGGAAATCTGCCTGCTGTCTAGAGCTCCATTCCCAGGGCCCATCCTACAGTCTCCAGGGCCCTGGGCCTGTTAGGAGCTACTGGGCTCTAATCTGGGGCAGAGGCCTCTAGCTGGAGCTCTGGGGTGACCACCCCTCTCCCAGGGCAAGCTACTCGCCTACATTTAATGCACGCAGGCACCACGTGGCCCATGGCTCTCAGAGCTCCCCGCAGGACCCTGAGGCCATTTCTCAACCCCGCTCACGTGGTCTCAGTCTCTGGAAAACCCTTCCCTTCCCTTGATCTCCTTTGGGAAATTCTTCCTGTTGAAGGAATAAATCCTCCTTGCTTTCAATATGACACCATCCCTAGACAAACAATCTTCTTTCAAAGTGCATTCCACTTGTCAAGATATTTTTCAACAGGGCCTTCAACTCATGGGGCTTCTCTTTCCACTTTGGTAAAAGAGGCCAAGCAACTCATGGGTCTCTCTCAGCATCCTTGCATCCTTCACATCCCCCACCTCATGACCCCAGGGAAAGATCCAAGAGAATAAGAGAGAAATCGGGGACTGAGAAAAGCTGCACCTCTAGGTCTGTGCAAGCAGGATGCAGCCTGCTGTGAGTCCGACAAAGCTCCAGGCCCGGCTGCCCCAGGAGAGAGTCCTCAGACCAGCGGAGCTGACCTCCCATCTCCCAGGGGGCATCTGGCCATTCTGTGCCGTCTCACACCACAGGGGCCCTCCAGATAGATACGGCAGCATCAGTGAGACAAGGTCTCTCGCTCCCTGCTTCACAGGTGACACGTTCTCAGTCCCCCGCTTCCTAGAGAAGCTTCAGTTTGGCAGAAACCCATGTGCCCCAGACAAGTTGCCCCCCACATACCTCCTCCGTTCTCGGCAGTTTCCTGGGACTCTTCATTTTCCAGATGTTTCCTCTTTTGTCGCCGTTCCATCGTACCAACTAGAAGTCTCCCTTAGAAGATGCCTCAAGAGATGTCCAACTCCTCCTCTTCCCTACAGGTTGGCCCTTCTTGGCTCTTGGGCAATCCGTTGAAATGATTCAATACAAACAAAAATAGTCAAGTCTCCTAAATGGCTGAAAAACTTGTACCACTTAGTGAACCAGCAGTACTGCCTAGTGCTCACCAGGGCTGTTATGTTTGCAAGGTTGCCAGGCTCACAGTGGAATTCTGTGACCTCAGTGCTGACATCAGTGCATTCGGTGGACCTAGGGTGAGCACAGTGTCTGCAGTAGCACAGGCCCCATTTTCAAGAACAATTCCTTTTTCCCAGCCGATGCTTTCCCGTGAAAGGGAAAGGTTCCTACCATATCTATTATAAATTGTATCATACCATGTCTATTATAAAATTCACATTTTGATTGGACATCTTTTAATGTCTTTTCTAGAGAGATTTAATATGAATATTTTAAATGGTCTCCAGTTTCCCTGTGGATTATTGACATTTTAAACTCTGCACTTCAATTTTCCCTCAATACGTGTAATTTTGTCACAGCTATTTCTGTACTTAAAGATGAGGAACTATATAATTGATTTCTTCATTTTTTCCCCATCTCTTTCCAAGGTACTGCATTTGATTGTGTCTTGCGACTGAGTGAAAAATGCTAGTCCTTGAGTCAGGACATTGGGCCCTTTAGCAAGTAACTCAACCTATCTGGGCTTCAGCTTCTGTATGTGCGATCAAGAGGCTTGGACTAGCTGACTTTTCAAATGCTGTGTTTCTTTGATTCACTCTCACTTACTGATCTGCTCCTTAAGAAGAGGGTCTGTTCTCATAAAGTAACAACAGTCTTTTCCTAACCTTGGGTTGGGCGGAGTTTAACTGTTCGTACTCAGTTTGTTAGTTATATTGCCTTCTACGTATGCTTAGCTCTAAATAATTTATATGGCTCTTGTGACAATTTTTAGATCTTCTTTTT
Organism: Mesoplodon mirus; assembly: GCF_964341445.2. Lineage (NCBI taxonomy): Eukaryota > Metazoa > Chordata > Mammalia > Artiodactyla > Ziphiidae > Mesoplodon > Mesoplodon mirus. Next base: position 527,897 of record NW_028295795.1, read on the forward strand.
TCCTTATTTTCTTTTACAGTTTCTAATTTGTTATCGCCAGTGTAGAGGAGCCTGATTGATTTTTAAAATTTATTGATCTTGTATGTGTGTGCCTTGTTGAACCGTCTTATTAGTTCCTGCTAGTTTATCTGTGGGTTCTTTTGGGTCTCCTAGATAAATGAGCATATTAAATGTAAATAATGTGTTCTTTGGATAAAGTTTATTTTCTTGCATCTCTATATATAGAAGCAATATGTTGAATTGATTTAAATATTTAAATACTTACATACCTGTTATCACAATCTAACGTTCTTTATCTTATTTTCTTTCAATCAATATTATGTTTTCAAGATTTATCCACGTGAATCCATAGAGATCTAGGTCTTTGATTTTTGACTGTTTGATATTATGTGATCACATGCATATAGCATCATTTATTTTCCATTCAAGCATTATTGGACAATTGGATTGTTTCCCTCCCTTCTCTAGAACAAACAACATTTCCTGGAATATCCCTGAAGATGTCTGACAGTCGAGAAGGGCCAGGCTGCCCGAAGGATTGCTACTTGCTTTTAGCCACCTTCCAACAGGCCGTCTCCAGCCAGCAATTTGAAGCACAGCTGAAATGAGAACTGCCCCAAATGTGAAGATCTTAGGAGTTTCCTAGAAGGTGGGTGGTTAATGATAGGCATCCTGCTGGGATCCCAGGGGAGTCTGAGCTGGCCTGAAGCTCATCTTCCTCCTCCACCTCTCAAGAGAAATGTGGAGGAAAGAAGACTTCAAAAACTGTGAGCAGGCAGAGGGAGAGATATTGGGGGCCGAAGCTGTAACTGAGGTCTTGGAGTGGGCTGTGAGCACGCAGAGCCTCTCGAGAGCCAGGCTCTGCCTTCTGAGAACTTCTCCCCTAAGGCTGCTCATAATTCACGTGATACCAGCCATATAGAGCCGACTTGGCCCACACTGTCACAGAAAGCCTTATCAGAATCTCTTCTTCTTCATACACTCTTGTGTCTGTTACTTGGTTATTGCCTTTGGTACTCCAGTGATGTGAACCACAGTCGCCAGGGGATGGAGGACACTAGTGACCCATCTTGCTCTGTGGCCTCAGTCCACAGCTGGAGGGTAAGGGAAGAGGCCAAATGAAGGTTAAGAAGGAAAGATGGAGTTTGAAGAGAAGACCTGAGTTAAGGGTGTCTTCTCAAGTCTTGATGACTGAAATGTAGCTCCAGTACCTGAAGTCCTGCTTGTTCTCAAGGCTGACCGCGGGGCTGGGTGCACTCAGTGAAGGAACCGTATACACTTAGTATTTCCTTGCTTGCTCACACTTGCCCTCCTCTGATACACCCTCTGCAAGACTGATCTTCCCCTGAAACAACTTTCCCCCTGCTACTGTCATCTCAGGAACATTTGCTTCCCCTTCCTAGTGTCCCCCTAGAATGCCATTGCAGCCAATTCATAATTTGATAATCATGCTGCTTACCATATTCTCAGCAATTTCGGATAAATTTTATTCACTTTATCCCATAGTCTTCACCCATCAATAATCTTCCTTAACTTCCTAGCTGCAGGTTAACCCATTTGGAATCATTTCTTTTTCTGTCTCTTCTTTGGCAAATCCTTTCTATCTTTTAAGGTCTTTTTCTTGTCTCTCTACCATCCTGCCTTGCTGAACTTCTTTTTTTTCCGTTTAAGTAACCTTTCAATCTCCTTCCCCAGTTTCCTCATAAACATTGAGAGTTTATTCCTCACACGTTAGACAGCGGTTTATGAATGGCCAGGCATAATGGACTCAGAACGAGTTGGCACGCCCGAGGTACCTGTCTTGCTGGGGAGCCAGAGGTGAAGGGCTGGCTGCTGGACACATGTTTGCATGGAGTCAGGCTGAGTGGCCTCAGGGTGTTTGCCCTGCACTTGTGTGTGTTTCTCCCTAGTTGGTTTCCTTGTCCAGCCACCTGTGACCTCCCTCCATCGAGCCCAGGGAATCCTTCTCATCACAGGGGTAGGATGTTTGTCTCATTTTCCATCACATCCTTTCCCCAAAGTTTGGTTGTGAGTTGTTCCCATTCCAAAGACCTTTCCTCTTTGAAGAGAAAAGAGAAAATCTTGTCTCTCCTTTTCTCTCACTTCACTTCTGCTCTATTATCTCCTCCGTCCAGAATGGCCCACTGAACTCACATGGGTGTAGATCCGAAGATGGCAAGAACTGCCAGCAATTCTGAGATAATAATATGGATGGATCAGGAAAACTTGAAAACCTTTATCCCGCCACATTAAAAAAAATTGCACTTCCAGTGTATTCAGAGTCTCAGTGTAGAAACACAAATGATAGAGAAATTGAATTACACTCAAGTTTTTCTTTCCTCCTTTCCTGATTGATTCTAATCCTCAATGCTAACATGATGAACTATTTGTTAGGTAAAGATTCAGACATTTTCTAACCATGCACACTTTTCTTGTTTTCACATAAGAGTGTGAACTAGGTCACTTTCAACATGCTGTGATTCTGTGATTCACTGTCTCCCACCGAGTCATCCACTGATAAAGTCATCTGTTTCACGGAGAACTATTTCCAATAGCTAATAGCCAATGTCTGTGGAGTGCTTACTCTGTGTCGGTTTCTTGTAACTACTTTACAGATCATTTGTACAGCGTACCCATGGACCAGGTACAATTATGACCCCCAAGTGACAGATAAGTGCAGATAAGTACAAATAAATACAGAGGCCAAGTGACTTGCCCAAGACGCTGGAGCAAATCAAAATCCATGCCTCTGTAATCATTTTGCTCTATTGCCTCTGTCTGGGAGGCTTGATGATTTGGCAACTAAAACCTTAAATATCATGTTCCATTTTTATATCTGTGACACAAGCGTGGGGCTGAGATACGGGGTAACTAACCTGACTACTGTTGAAAACCCTTATGCACCTGGATGAAAGTAAGCCAGGGACTGCAAGCCATAGATTTAAGGTTTCCTACCAACTTTTAAAAATAGCTTCTTGAATGCAATTTATGTAGTGTCAAGTCTAGGATGTAGTCCAAATAGTAACAGAAAAATGGAGATATGTAGGAAAATACTTAAAGTTGACAAGTATTGAGAGTGTAGTATTTTTGGGGCCAGCGTGTAGACCACAGGAAAACTTGCTGTTTCCATCCCAAAGGGAAGAGCCCTACGTTGCAACTGCCAAGGTCCCTGGGGCAGCAAGTGTGCTCACTGCTTAGTAAAGAAGCATCCTCAGTTTGATAGAATCATATGGGAGCCTTACATTTGGTTAGCAGTTCTACATTCTTGATGTAATAATATTTTCAGGGTGTGGGAGGGTATCAAGCTCTGAAAATACCCTTGGAGAGATCTGCTTATTAAGTTTGGCTTTTTCAGTCTCCCTACTACTTCTTTACTAAACACCAGGCGGTTTCCTTCACTTTTCAGAACCATGTTGTTTTTCCCTTGTCTAATGAACTTTGAAATACTTTTGGATGAGCTATTAAGTTTGGGAAAAAATAAACCTCTCTTTAAAATAAGGAAGATAATAACAATGACAAGTAGAAAAAGCTCTAAAACAGAGAATATCCTCCATTCTAGCCAATGACGGAGTGGAAGGTTCGTGCTCGCTGTCCAGGACGTAGAAATAAAAGCTGAGGAGGCGCTGAGGCGTCTCCTGGATCTCTATGAGCCTCCATCATTTCTGCTGAGTAGGGTTGACAGATGAAATATAGGCTGTTTAGTTAAATATGAATGTTTGAAAAACAACGAGTACATTTTGAAGATAAGTATGCCCCAAATAGTTCATAGGATCTACTTATACTAAAAATAATGACTTATTATTCATGTGAAGTTCAAGGTTAACTGGGTATCCTGTATTTTTATGTAGTAAATCTGACAGCCCTACTGATGATCCACAATGGAGGCAGTTGAGGAGCGGCCACAATGTAGGCAGTTGAGGAGCGGTACATGCTGGCTCTCGGACAGTCAGAAATGGCTTCAGCAGATCCAGGTACAGTATGAAATTCTTTTTGGATGTAGCTCAGAAGCCATGGCCAGCCCTTGACTGCAAGTACTGCCTCGGGTTTCCCTGAGGTGGGGTAAACCTTCCTCTTAATGGCCTTTTGGTAAGTCTGGAAGACCATATCCAAGGGGAGCCCCAAAGTCAGTTTCATCCTCACAACCATGTTTCCAATTCCTGGAATTGGCTGCATGTGACTCACAAGAGCTGAGGAGGTTTGTGGAAGTTGGGAGTGTCATAGCTTGAACCCTTTGTAGGTAAAGTTTTGCTGTTGTGAGAGTTTTAACAGGAGCAATGTGAAAGACTCCAGGTCCCCAGGTAGATAGAAATAATCCTGTTCTACCTGTGTGTATGTGACAAGTCTCTAATAGTTCAGAGGGCAAGTATCTGGTCTTAGAAAGACTGATCCAAGCTTGGATGTTTCTGGTGACAAGGCAAGGTCCTGAGTTTCAAGTTCACCTTTTATGGTTGAGGAGACAATAAGGTGGTCAGAAGGGAAATCATGGAGGAGACCTTGGCTTCATCCATCGTGCAGGCTTGTATATGTGGTTCTATGTAGATTGTGTTTCAAAGGTGGAGCTTGTTTACAACTATGAACATTCTCCGATGTGCTTTTTGGACCTTCATTCCCAGAGCGAGAGCAGTGCCGAGGCTCTAGAAATGCCATGGATATTCTGAGCTGTCAGTGGCATTTCCCCGGTACTGTTCCCTTGGTGCCGCTCCTTGAAATGTCCAAAGGGATTATCATGTGTCTTGTGGCGGGTCCTAGCATTGTGAAAGGAAGCTGCTGCACCTGGCTCAGAGGATTTCGGATGTGGTGGGAGGAGGAGTAGTACTACGACTATAAATTGTATCACAGCATATCGATTCCATCTTGAGAGTGGGGTTGGGGGGTTTGAAGGGGGGCTTTTATTGTACTTTTATACATTGTACCCTTGAAACTAATTCAATTTTTTAAAATTAATTAATTTATTTGGGGCTGCATTGGGTCTTCGTTGCTTCCAGCGGGCATTCTCTAGTTGCAGTGAGCGGGGGCTCCTCTTGGCTGTGGTGCATGGGCTTCTCATTGCAGTGGCTTCTCTTGTTGCGGAGCATGGGCTCTAGGCACGCAGGCTTCCGTAGTTGTGGCACGTGGGCTCGGTAGATGTGGCACGGGCTCTAGAGCGCAGGCTCAGTAGTTGTGGCGCGCGGGCTTAGTTACTCCGTGGCACGTGGGATCTTCCCAGAACAGGGCTCGAACCCATGTCCCCTGCATTCGCAGGCATATTCTTAACCACTGCTCCACCAGGGAAGCCCGATAATTCACTTTTTTTATAAAGAGAAGATTCCTAATATTATTCCAAAATTTTAAAAATATGTAGTTGGATAACACTATGAAAAATTAACTGATATATTCTTTTATTATTTCTCTTTGCCCCCTGGATCTTTTTCCCCATCCAGTCAGCTAGGCACTCTGAGTTCACTGCATTAGGAAGGTAAAGACTCAGCAGAAATGAGGGAGAAAAACAGAAAAGTCTCAGCTTTGGAATGTTCACAACGGAGGCCACAGTAGAACAGGTGAGAATTCTGTGAACCAAAAATAAATGTCGTCTCAAATGCAAAAATGTATTCTCTGCACTGGGAGGCAGGGGAGGGAGGGAGGGAAGGACTGAAGGAGAGAGATCAGTGTGGCCAGGGACATGGAGACTGTGCTTGAGGACGATATGCCCAGGAAGAGAATCAGAATCTGGAGAAGTTTCAGCCTGCACGTGATCATTGCCTCCAGCCAGCACCCTCATCTCAGACGTTGGGAAATTCAGAGAGAGAGTGGGAGTACGTCAGGAGGGCCACGCGCATAGTCTGTGTGGCAGGGGTTGTGGCCGTTCCCTATTTGTGAGGAGTCCCCAGCAATTTGCAGGCCTCTTCTGGAAAATGCTGGCGGACGTCTCTAGTGCTTATGTGAAAGCTTGTTCACAAACCTTGAAAGATACAGATGTAGATGACAGATAGATGCATAGATAGAAAAATGTCCTTAAATAAAAGCTCCAGGAAAGGTTTGGAAAATGCCCTTTATTGCATAGGACGCTTCTATTGTCATATGATGTTAGACTGAGTGCCGGTCCCTTCATCCTCCTTCAGACCACGGCATTCTGTCTGCTACTCTCCCGAGGGTCCTTTCTTCTCCCTGGAAGGGATAAAACAAATGAGGTAGGACAGGAAGAGACAAGAAGCACTCCAAGCTCTGCTGGTCAGGGTTACCCTCCAGCATTGCCTTAATGCTCAGAGCCACACACACCACAGTGAGCTTGGCTCCAGATCAACTACCACGCAACGAAGGTTCTGGAACATTTCCATATCTCGGGGGACCTCATTTCCACGTGACTCTCTTTCATATTCCCCTTTGTCACAGAAGGCTCGGTCCAGTGGTCAGGGTGAGATCTCGGCTCAGGCCCAAGGCTCTCAGACCTCAAAGTTCTGGTCCTGCAAGGGCCCCTGTCCTCTCTTGAGACCACTCCTGGCTCTCTCTGCCGAGAAGGAGCTGCTGGCAGTACGTCCTCTAAGAGTTGAGGTCCATCGTGCAGACCCTGAGAAAACTCCTAGGAAAAGGCTCCACCTTCTTGTTTACGTCAACAGAGGTCAATGCCTTTGTTAGTGCTGGGTGTGTCCCATTTGATGCAACTGCAGAGCCATTAGGTCAACCAGCACATGTGTGCGGCCCCTTCCCTTAGACTCCTCTGGGCCCTCGTGACATAGGCTCAGAAGACTGCCAGCCTCAAGCCTTACCTCTTCCAAGGGACGGCCACACCGTCTTCCAGGATCTTCTGTCCCATGAATCTCAGTTGCTGTTTGGAACTCAAAGGAGAGAAAAGACCCTGCCTGCGGGGTCTCTTTGGGCTGGGGCCTTCCCCCGTGGGCTGCTCTCCCTCATTCTCCTTTTCTTCTTGTTTCTCTTCCTCCTCCTCCTCCTCCTCCTCAGGGGTGCTCTCGGATTCCACATTGCCCATCCACTGGGCCATGTTGAGATGAAAGACACGGCAGCTGAAGCCCTGCAGGACACCGCCCTACACGTGCTGCTGGAGGATCTCCAAGGTGGGGAAGACCCGGCAGCAGGCCATGCACCTGAAGCCGGTCTCCATGGTCACCATTCAGTCCAGTGTCTTGGCCCTGGGTCTCTCCTCGATGGCAGGTGACCCTGATGGGCTGCCTGGCTCTTCCCTTTCCTCATACTCTTTCTCCTCCCCAGTGGGCTCACTGTCAGACAGGAGGCTTTCGGTGAACACATCAGAGGGGCAAGTGCCTACTGTGCACGCATCCTCAGGAAGGGTCACTTCTTCTATCGTCAGCTGCTTTTCAGGCAACTCCAAGGGTTTCTTTGTCTTCCAGGAGACAGCGACACCCTTGTTCACTTGTACCTGCATGTAGTATATTTTCATGCCCCTTTCCTCTTTGTCTGTGTGCAGATAGTCCTTACAGGGTGAAGAGAGTGAGGAGGAGACACAGTGTGATGGGGGAGCGGTCTCCCCTTCTTCCTGAACCTGGGCTAGGGGTGCTGTAGGCCAGGCAGTGTCTCGAAATCTCCGCATTGCTGTAAAAGGAAATTAAAACCATAATAACATGCATGGGCCGTGCCGGAAGCTGAGGGAGCAGGTGTGGTAGACGAGAGAGGGACATTTGCATGACGTAGCTATGTCGTGAGCTTGGTGTCTGTTGGCCGTAGGATGGAGCGGTGTATCTGGTGTCATCTGTGGGCTTTTCATGTGCGTGGGGGGGATACTGGAGCGGTGTCTGTATACAGGGGTGTGGAGTATGGTGGTGAGGGCTGTGGTATGTGAGGGATGCGGCTGGATGTGTGTATGACAAGGAGTGTGATTTTGGTAATATCGGTGGTGCGTTACTTGTGGAATGGGGCTGTGGTGCTTGGGGTTTATGTGTGCTGTGAGAAGGGCTGTGCCTGGAGGGCAGATGTATGTGTGAGCTGTGTGGACCTGAGCTGGATGGTCCTGCTCTCAGGCTGGAGGTGTATGATGCAGAACTCTGTCCTTCTCTGGAAGCAAAGGCAAAGACAAAGCCTACATTTTCCTCTGAAGATGCTTAATCTGGTCCCTCTTCCCTCCACCTCAAGCCCAGACCTTTCCGGCCCCTGCTCCTTGACTTCCCCACCATGGTACTACCAGTATTCACACCGCCCCCCCAGACTCAGCTGGCATCCACGCCCTCGGAACAGCTCAGCCATCCTGCCCAGGCTCCTCCACAGAGCCCTCATCACCTCTGATGACCCTGGATTTCCTCTCAGCCTCCCTGGGATCTGTGTGCCTCCTGCCTCACAGCCAAGCACCCCCTCACCTGAGGAGCCCCGCGCCCTTACCAGCGTAGCTGAGCTTGCACGGAGTAGAAGTACAGAAGAAGTATTTAGGGGCGGAGGAGACCTCCACTGCCCCTGGGCTGCAGCCTTGGGCCACCACAGTGGATCCAAGCCGAGGGGGATCCTCTTGTGACTTCGAGATTCCTGAGGGAGGAATGAAAGGCTCAGGGTGGGTTCATCAGTCCTCTGTTCACAAATATTTACTGAGTGTGTGACACGTGTCAGGTGCAGTGAATACACACAGTTGAGAGTGTGGTTCCCAGTGGATCCTCCAGGATTTAATTCCAATCAATACTTATTCTCTCACTGTCTAGTTGGTAATGTAGGCCTCGGTGGTGACTGTGAGTGTGTGGGAAGAGTGAGTGATGTGTATCAGTTAAGTCTGTGGTAAGTGTGGGGTTGGCATGGGGAGCACAGTGCAGATGTGTCTATCTGTGTCTGTGGCCTTTGTGTGCATTTTTTCTGTTCACAAGTCAGGAATTCTGGGACATGTAACGTTTCCTCATTACATGGTGTGGCTTGTATTTATGGTGCGTGTTCATTCATTCATTCACCAAGATTCAGTAAGCAGCTACTCCTGTGTATCCGGCACTCTTCCATTGTTGTAGTCTTTGGTAACGCTGCACATTCTAGTAGGGGAAGACACACACTAAACAAAACTACAATAAATATATAATACATCAGCTGGTGGTAAGTATATAAGGGTTGCCAGACTTAGCGAACAAGAATACAAGGCACCCAGTTAAATTTCAGTTTCAGATAAACCCAGAATAATTTTTTAGTGTAAGTATTCCCATGCAGTATTTGTTCTTACTTAGTTTTAGTGTAAGTATGGCCCATACAATATTTGGGACATACTGATACTGAAAAATTACTTGTTGTTTATCTGGAATTCAAATTGAACTGGATAGCCCATATTTTCTCTGGCAATCCTGACATGGGTTACTGAGACTGTGGTTTACTGTGGTTTGTACAAAGTGGGTCTGGCATTACTCAAGAATGTGTTACAAGTGTGGTGTGTATGACACGTGACTGGTTCTTACAGAGGTATTTAGCGATGGCTGAAGTTAGCTGTGTTTGTGCGAGAGTTGTGGAGATATATATATATATATATATATATATATATATATATATATATATATATATATATATATATATATAGTGTGTGTGTGTGTGTGTGTCCTATATATATAGTGTGAGTGTCTATATACATATCTCATCTCCAGCGTTTGGTGTTGGAGGAGAGGATTGTGATACAGGTGGGTTGTATGAGAACGTAGTACAGGAGGGATCCGTGTATATACCTCCATGTGCTGTGTGTGGTTTACTAAGGAAGTTAAATGTGGGGTGTGTGATATTTTTGCTGCATCAGAGTGTACATGGGTGTATGAGTTACTGTCTCATAAAACACCCCTAACAAGAATTCTGTATACACTCTTACGTACACCGAGTGTCAGCCAGGTCCAGGCAGGGTGACAAGAACTTTACCACGCAGACTTTATATCTGGTAAGCACTCTAACCCCATTCATCTCGCTCTTCTCTGCACTACCACACACACACACACACACACACACACACACACACACACTCACACACCCACACACACACAGGAACATAGAGCAAAATATTCTGAATGGTCAGGGGCAGTCATTGCCTTCCCCAGCCTGTCCCAGCCACTGCCTGGAAATCTGCCTGCTGTCTAGAGCTCCATTCCCAGGGCCCATCCTACAGTCTCCAGGGCCCTGGGCCTGTTAGGAGCTACTGGGCTCTAATCTGGGGCAGAGGCCTCTAGCTGGAGCTCTGGGGTGACCACCCCTCTCCCAGGGCAAGCTACTCGCCTACATTTAATGCACGCAGGCACCACGTGGCCCATGGCTCTCAGAGCTCCCCGCAGGACCCTGAGGCCATTTCTCAACCCCGCTCACGTGGTCTCAGTCTCTGGAAAACCCTTCCCTTCCCTTGATCTCCTTTGGGAAATTCTTCCTGTTGAAGGAATAAATCCTCCTTGCTTTCAATATGACACCATCCCTAGACAAACAATCTTCTTTCAAAGTGCATTCCACTTGTCAAGATATTTTTCAACAGGGCCTTCAACTCATGGGGCTTCTCTTTCCACTTTGGCAAAAGAGGCCAAGCAACTCATGGGTCTCTCTCAGCATCCTTGCATCCTTCACATCCCCCACCTCATGACCCCAGGGAAAGATTCAAGAGAATAAGAGAGAAATCGGGGACTGAGAAAAGCTGCACCTCTAGGTCTGTGCAAGCAGGATGCAGCCTGCTGTGAGTCCGACAAAGCTCCAGGCCCGGCTGCCCCAGGAGAGAGTCCTCAGACCAGCGGAGCTGACCTCCCATCTCCCAGGGGGCATCTGGCCATTCTGTGCCGTCTCACACCACAGGGGCCCTCCAGATAGATACGGCAGCATCAGTGAGACAAGGTCTCTCGCTCCCTGCTTCACAGGTGACACGTTCTCAGTCCCCCGCTTCCTAGAGAAGCTTCAGTTTGGCAGAAACCCATGTGCCCCAGACAAGTTGCCCCCCACATACCTCCTCCGTTCTCGGCAGTTTCCTGGGACTCTTCATTTTCCAGATGTTTCCTCTTTTGTCGCCGTTCCATCGTACCAACTAGAAGTCTCCCTTAGAAGATGCCTCAAGAGATGTCCAACTCCTCCTCTTCCCTACAGGTTGGCCCTTCTTGGCTCTTGGGCAATCCGTTGAAATGATTCAATACAAACAAAAATAGTCAAGTCTCCTAAATGGCTGAAAAACTTGTACCACTTAGTGAACCAGCAGTACTGCCTAGTGCTCACCAGGGCTGTTATGTTTGCAAGGTTGCCAGGCTCACAGTGGAATTCTGTGACCTCAGTGCTGACATCAGTGCATTCGGTGGACCTAGGGTGAGCACAGTGTCTGCAGTAGCACAGGCCCCATTTTCAAGAACAATTCCTTTTTCCCAGCCGATGCTTTCCCGTGAAAGGGAAAGGTTCCTACCATATCTATTATAAATTGTATCATACCATGTCTATTATAAAATTCACATTTTGATTGGACATCTTTTAATGTCTTTTCTAGAGAGATTTAATATGAATATTTTAAATGGTCTCCAGTTTCCCTGTGGATTATTGACATTTTAAACTCTGCACTTCAATTTTCCCTCAATACGTGTAATTTTGTCACAGCTATTTCTGTACTTAAAGATGAGGAACTATATAATTGATTTCTTCATTTTTTCCCCATCTCTTTCCAAGGTACTGCATTTGATTGTGTCTTGCGACTGAGTGAAAAATGCTAGTCCTTGAGTCAGGACATTGGGCCCTTTAGCAAGTAACTCAACCTATCTGGGCTTCAGCTTCTGTATGTGCGATCAAGAGGCTTGGACTAGCTGACTTTTCAAATGCTGTGTTTCTTTGATTCACTCTCACTTACTGATCTGCTCCTTAAGAAGAGGGTCTGTTCTCATAAAGTAACAACAGTCTTTTCCTAACCTTGGGTTGGGCGGAGTTTAACTGTTCGTACTCAGTTTGTTAGTTATATTGCCTTCTACGTATGCTTAGCTCTAAATAATTTATATGGCTCTTGTGACAATTTTTAGATCTTCTTTTTTCCTTATTTTCTTTTACAGTTTCTAATTTGTTATCGCCAGTGTAGAGGAGCCTGATTGATTTTTAAAATTTATTGATCTTGTATGTGTGTGCCTTGTTGAACCGTCTTATTAGTTCCTGCTAGTTTATCTGTGGGTTCTTTTGGGTCTCCTAGATAAATGAGCATATTAAATGTAAATAATGTGTTCTTTGGATAAAGTTTATTTTCTTGCATCTCTATATATAGAAGCAATATGTTGAATTGATTTAAATATTTAAATACTTACATACCTGTTATCACAATCTAACGTTCTTTATCTTATTTTCTTTCAATCAATATTATGTTTTCAAGATTTATCCACGTGAATCCATAGAGATCTAGGTCTTTGATTTTTGACTGTTTGATATTATGTGATCACATGCATATAGCATCATTTATTTTCCATTCAAGCATTATTGGACAATTGGATTGTTTCCCTCCCTTCTCTAGAACAAACAACATTTCCTGGAATATCCCTGAAGATGTCTGACAGTCGAGAAGGGCCAGGCTGCCCGAAGGATTGCTACTTGCTTTTAGCCACCTTCCAACAGGCCGTCTCCAGCCAGCAATTTGAAGCACAGCTGAAATGAGAACTGCCCCAAATGTGAAGATCTTAGGAGTTTCCTAGAAGGTGGGTGGTTAATGATAGGCATCCTGCTGGGATCCCAGGGGAGTCTGAGCTGGCCTGAAGCTCATCTTCCTCCTCCACCTCTCAAGAGAAATGTGGAGGAAAGAAGACTTCAAAAACTGTGAGCAGGCAGAGGGAGAGATATTGGGGGCCGAAGCTGTAACTGAGGTCTTGGAGTGGGCTGTGAGCACACAGAGCCTCTCGAGAGCCAGGCTCTGCCTTCTGAGAACTTCTCCCCTAAGGCTGCTCATAATTCACGTGATACCAGCCATATAGAGCCGACTTGGCCCACACTGTCACAGAAAGCCTTATCAGAATCTCTTCTTCTTCATACACTCTTGTGTCTGTTACTTGGTTATTGCCTTTGGTACTCCAGTGATGTGAACCACAGTCGCCAGGGGATGGAGGACACTAGTGACCCATCTTGCTCTGTGGCCTCAGTCCACAGCTGGAGGGTAAGGGAAGAGGCCAAATGAAGGTTAAGAAGGAAAGATGGAGTTTGAAGAGAAGACCTGAGTTAAGGGTGTCTTCTCAAGTCTTGATGACTGAAATGTAGCTCCAGTACCTGAAGTCCTGCTTGTTCTCAAGGCTGACCGCGGGGCTGGGTGCACTCAGTGAAGGAACCGTATACACTTAGTATTTCCTTGCTTGCTCACACTTGCCCTCCTCTGATACACCCTCTGCAAGACTGATCTTCCCCTGAAACAACTTTCCCCCTGCTACTGTCATCTCAGGAACATTTGCTTCCCCTTCCTAGTGTCCCCCTAGAATGCCATTGCAGCCAATTCATAATTTGATAATCATGCTGCTTACCATATTCTCAGCAATTTCGGATAAATTTTATTCACTTTATCCCATAGTCTTCACCCATCAATAATCTTTCTTAACTTCCTAGCTGCAGGTTAACCCAACCGGAATCATTTCTTTTTCTTTCTCTTCTTTGGCAAATCCTTTCTATCTTTTAAGGTCTTTTTCTTGTGTCTCTACCATCTTGCCTTGCTGAACTTCTTTTTTTTCCGTTTAAGTAACCTTTCAATCTCCTTCCCCAGTTTGCTCATAAACATTGAGAGTTTATTCCTCACACGTTAGACAGCGGTTTATGAATGGCCAGGCATAATGGACTCAGAATGAGTTGGCACCCCCGAGGTACCTGTCTTGCTGGGGAGCCACAGGTGAAGGGCTGGCTGCTGGAGACATGTTTGCATGGAGTCAGGCTGAGTGGCCTCAGGGTGTTTGCCCTGCACCTGTGTGTGTTTCTCCCTAGTTGGTTTCCTTGTCCAGCCACCTGTGACCTCCCTCCATCCAGCCCAGGGAATCCTTCTCATCACAGGGGTAGGATGTTTGTCTCATTTTCCATCACATCCTTTCCCCAAAGTTTGGCTGCGAGTTGTTCCCATTCCAAAGACCTTTCCTCTTTGAAGAGAAAAGAGAAAATCTTGTCTCTCCTTTCCTCTCACTTCACTTCTGCTCTATTATCTCCTCCGTCCAGAATGGCCCACTGACTCACATGGGTGTAGATCCGAAGATGGCAAGAACTGCCAGCAATTCTGAGATAATAATATGGATGGATCAGGAAAACTTGAAAACCTTTATCCCGCCACATTAAAAAAAATTGCACTTCCAGTGTATTCAGAGTCTCTGTGTAGAAACACAAATGATAGAGGAGTTGAATTACACTCAAGTTTTTCTTTCCTCCTTTCCTGATTTATTCTAATCCTCAATGCTAACATGATGAACTATTTGTTAGGTAAAGTTTCAGACATTTTCTACCCATGCACACTTTTCTTTTTTTCACATAAGAGTGTGAACTAGGTCACTTTCAACATGCTGTGATTCTGTGATTCACTGTCTCCCACCGAGTCATCCACGGATAAAGTCATCTGTTTCACGGAGAAATATTTCCAATAGCTAATAACCAATGTCTGTGGAGTGCTTACTCAGTGTCGGTTTCTTGTAACTACTTTACAGATCATTTGTACAGCGTACCCATGGACCAGGTACAATTATGACCCCCAAGTGACAGATAAGTGCAGATAAGTACAAATAAATACAGAGGCCAAGTGACTTGCCCAAGACACTGGAGCAAATCAAAATCCATGCCTCTGTAATCATTTTGCTCTATTGCCTCTGTCTGGGAGGCTTGATGATTTGGCAACTAAAACCTTAAATATCATGTTCCATTTTTATATCTGTGACACAAGCGTGGGGCTGTGATACGGGGTAACTAACCTGACTACTTTTGAAAACCCTTATGCACCTGGATGAAAGTAAGCCAGGGACTGCAAGCCATAGATTTAAGGTTTCCTACCAACTTTTAAAAATAGCTTCTTGAATGCAATTTATGTAGTGTCAAGTCTAGGATGTAGTCCAAATAGTAACAGAAAAATGGAGATATGTAGGAAAATACTTAAAGTTGACAAGTATTGAGAGTGTAGTATTTTTGGGGCCAGCGTGTAGACCACAGGAAAACTTGCTGTTTCCATCCCAAAGGGAAGAGCCCTACGTTGCAACTGCCAAGGTCCCTGGGGCAGCAAGTGTGCTCACTGCTTAGTAAAGAAGCATCCTCAGTTTGATAGAATCATATGGGAGCCTTACATTTGGTTAGCAGTTCTACATTCTTGATGTAATAATATTTTCAGGGTGTGGGAGGGTATCAAGCTCTGAAAATACCCTTGGAGAGATCTGCTTATTAAGTTTGGCTTTTTCAATCTCCCTACTACTTCTGTACTAAACACCAGGCGGTTTCCTTCACTTTTCAGAACCATGTTGTTTTTCCCTTGTCTAATGAACTTTGAAATACTTTTGGATGAGCTATTAAGTTTGGGGAAAAATAAACATCTCTTTAAAATAAGGAAGATAATAACAATGACAAGTAGAAAAAGCTCTAAAACAGAGAATATCCTCCATTCTAGCCAATGACGGAGTGGAAGGTTCGTGCTCGCTGTCCAGGACGTAGAAATAAAAGCTGAGGAGGCGCTGAGGCGTCTCCTGGATCTCTATGAGCCTCCATCATTTCTGCTGAGTAGGGTTGACAGATGAAATATAGGCTGTTTAGTTAAATATGAATGTTTGAAAAACAACGAGTACATTTTGAAGATAAGTATGCCCCAAATAGTTCATAGGATCTACTTATACTAAAAATAATGACTTATTATTCATGTGAAGTTCAAGGTTAACTGGGTATCCTGTATTTTTATGTCCTAAATCTGACAGCCCTACTGATGATCCACAATGGAGGCAGTTGAGGAGCGGCCACAATGGAGGCAGTTGAGGAGCGGTACATGCTGGCTCTCGGACAGTCAGAAATGGCTTCAGCAGATCCAGGTACAGTATGAAATTCTTTTTGGATGTAGCTCAGAAGCCATGGCCAGCCCTTGACTGCAAGTACTGCCTCGGGTTTCCCTGAGGTGGGGTAAACCTTCCTCTTAATGGCCTTTTGGTAAGTCTGGAAGACCATATCCAAGGGGAGCCCCAAAGTCAGTTTCATCCTCACAACCATGTTTCCAATTCCTGGAATTGGCTGCATGTGACTCACAAGAGCTGAGGAGGTTTGTGGAAGTTGGGAGTGTCATAGCTTGAACCCTTTGTAGGTAAAGTTTTGCTGTTGTGAGAGTTTTAACAGGAGCAATGTGAAAGACTCCAGGTCCCCAGGTAGATAGAAATAATCCTGTTCTACCTGTGTGTATGTGACAAGTCTCTAATAGTTCAGAGAGCAAGTATCTGGTCTTAGAAAGACTGATCCAAGCTTGGATGTTTCTGGTGACAAGGCAAGGTCCTGAGTTTCAAGTTCACCTTTTATGGTTGAGGAGACAATAAGGTGGTCAGAAGGGAAATCATGGAGGAGACCTTGGCTTCATCCATCGTGCAGGCTTGTATATGTGGTTCTATGTAGATTGTGTTTCAAAGGTGGAGCTTGTTTACAACTATGAACATTCTCCGATGTGCTTTTTGGACCTTCATTCCCAGAGCGAGAGCAGTGCCGAGGCTCTAGAAATGCCATGGATATTCTGAGCTGTCAGTGGCATTTCCCCGGTACTGTTCCCTTGGTGCCGCTCCTTGAAATGTCCAAAGGGATTATCATGTGTCTTGTGGCGGGTCCTAGCATTGTGAAAGGAAGCTGCTGCACCTGGCTCAGAGGATTTCGGATGTGGTGGGAGGAGGAGTAGTACTACGACTATAAATTGTATCACAGCATATCTATTCCATCTTGAGAGTGGGGTTGGGGGGTTTGAAGGGGGGCTTTTATTGTACTTTTATACATTGTACCCTTGAAACTAATTCAATTTTTTAAAATTAATTAATTTATTTGGGGCTGCATTGGGTCTTTGTTGCTGCTAGCGGGCATTCTCTAGTTGCAGTGAGCGGGGGCTCCTCTTGGCTGTGGTGCATGGGCTTCTCATTGCAGTGGCTTCTCTTGTTGCGGAGCATTGGCTCTAGGCACGCAGGCTTCCGTAGTTGTGGCACGTGGGCTCGGTAGATGTGGCACGGGCTCTAGAGCGCAGGCTCAGTAGTTGTGGCGCGCGGGCTTAGTTACTCCGTGGCACGTGGGATCTTCCCAGAACAGGGCTCGAACCCATGTCCCCTGCATTCGCAGGCATATTCTTAACCACTGCTCCACCAGGGAAGCCCGATAATTCAGTTTTTTTATAAAGAGAAGATTCCTAATATTATTCCAAAATTTTAAAAATATGTAGTTGGATAACACTATGAAAAATTAACTGATATATTCTTTTATTATTTCTCTTTGCCCCCTGGATCTTTTTCCCCATCCAGTCAGCTAGGCACTCTGAGTTCACTGCATTAGGAAGGTAAAGACTCAGCAGAAATGAGGGAGAAAAACAGAAAAGTCTCAGCTTTGGAATGTTCACAACGGAGGCCACAGTAGAACAGGTGAGAATTCTGTGAACCAAAAATAAATGTCGTCTCAAATGCAAAAATGTATTCTCTGCACTGGGAGGCAGGAGAGGGAGGGAGGGAAGGACTGAAGGAGAGAGATCAGTGTGGCCAGGGACATGGAGACTGTGCTTGAGGACGATATGCCCAGGAAGAGAATCAGGATCTGGAGAAGATTCAGCCTGCACGTGATCATTGCCTCCAGCCAGCACCCTCATCTCAGACGTTGGGAAATTCAGAGAGAGAGTGGGAGTACGTCAGGAGGGCCACGCGCATAGTCTGTGTGGCAGGGGTTGTGGCCGTTCCCTATTTGTGAGGAGTCCCCAGCAATTTGCAGGCCTCTTCTGGAAAATGCTGGCGGACGTCTCTAGTGCTTATGTGAAAGCTTGTTCACAAACCTTGAAAGATACAGATGTAGATGACAGATAGATGCATAGATAGAAAAATGTCCTTAAATAAAAGCTCCAGGAAAGGTTTGGAAAATGCCCTTTATTGCATAGGACGCTTCTATTGTCATATGATGTTAGACTGAGTGCCGGTCCCTTCATCCTCCTTCAGACCACGGCATTCTGTCTGCTACTCTCCCGAGGGTCCTTTCTTCTCCCTGGAAGGGATAAAACAAATGAGGTAGGACAGGAAGAGACAAGAAGCACTCCAAGCTCTGCTGGTCAGGGTTACCCTCCAGCATTGCCTTAATGCTCAGAGCCACACACACCACAGTGAGCTTGGCTCCAGATCAACTACCACGCAACGAAGGTTCTGGAACATTTCCATATCTCGGGGGACCTCATTTCCACGTGACTCTCTTTCATATTCCCCTTTGTCACAGAAGGCTCGGTCCAGTGGTCAGGGTGAGATCTCGGCTCAGGCCCAAGGCTCTCAGACCTCAAAGTTCTGGTCCTGCAAGGGCCCCTGTCCTCTCTTGAGACCACTCCTGGCTCTCTCTGCCGAGAAGGAGCTGCTGGCAGTACGTCCTCTAAGAGTTGAGGTCCATCGTGCAGACCCTGAGAAAACTCCTAGGAAAAGGCTCCACCTTCTTGTTTACGTCAACAGAGGTCAATGCCTTTGTTAGTGCTGGGTGTGTCCCATTTGATGCAACTGCAGAGCCATTAGGTCAACCAGCACATGTGTGCGGCCCCTTCCCTTAGACTCCTCTGGGCCCTCGTGACATAGGCTCAGAAGACTGCCAGCCTCAAGCCTTACCTCTTCCAAGGGACGGCCACACCGTCTTCCAGGATCTTCTGTCCCATGAATCTCAGTTGCTGTTTGGAACTCAAAGGAGAGAAAAGACCCTGCCTGCGGGGTCTCTTTGGGCTGGGGCCTTCCCCCGTGGGCTGCTCTCCCTCATTCTCCTTTTCTTCTTGCTTCTCTTCCTCCTCCTCCTCCTCCTCCTCAGGGGTGCTCTCGGATTCCACATTGCCCATCCACTGGGCCATGTTGAGATGAAAGACACGGCAGCTGAAGCCCTGCAGGACACCGCCCTACACGTGCTGCTGGAGGATCTCCAAGGTGGGGAAGACCCGGCAGCAGGCCATGCACCTGAAGCCGGTCTCCATGGTCACCATCCAGTCCAGTGTCTTGGCCCTGGGTCTCTCCTCGACGGCAGGTGACCCTGATGGGCTGCCTGGCTCTGCCCTTTCCTCATACTCTTTCTCCTCCCCAGTGGGCTCACTGTCAGACAGGAGGCTTTCGGTGAACACATCAGAGGGGCAAGTGCCTACTGTGCACGCATCCTCAGGAAGGGTCACTTCTTCTATCGTCAGCTGCTTTTCAGGCAACTCCAAGGGTTTCTTTGTCTTCCAGGAGACAGCGACACCCTTGTTCACTTGTACCTGCATGTAGTATATTTTCATGCCCCTTTCCTCTTTGTCTGCGTGCAGATAGTCCTTACAGGGTGAAGAGAGTGAGGAGGAGACACAGTGTGATGGGGGAGCGGTCTCCCCTTCTTCCTGAACCTGGGCTAGGGGTGCTGTAGGCCAGGCAGTGTCTCGAAATCTCCGCATTGCTGTAAAAGGAAATTAAAACCATAATAACATGCATGGGCCGTGCCGGAAGCTGAGGGAGCAGGTGTGGTAGACGAGAGAGGGACATTTGCATGACGTAGCTATGTCGTGAGCTTGGTGTCTGTTGGCCGTAGGATGGAGCGGTGTATCTGGTGTCATCTGTGGGCTTTTCATGTGCGTGGGGGGGATACTGGAGCGGTGTTTGTATACAGGGGTGTGGAGTATGGTGGTGAGGGCTGTGGTATGTGAGGGATGCGGCTGGATGCGTGTATGACAAGGAGTGTGATTTTGGTAATATCGGTGGTGCGTTACTTGTGGAATGGGGCTGTGGTGCTTGGGGTTTATGTGTGCTGTGAGAAGGGCTGTGCCTGGAGGGCAGATGTATGTGTGAGCTGTGTGGACCTGAGCTGGATGGTCCTGCTCTCAGGCTGGAGGTGTATGATGCAGAACTCTGTCCTTCTCTGGAAGCAAAGGCAAAGACAAAGCCTACATTTTCCTCTGAAGATGCTTAATCTGGTCCCTCTTCCCTCCACCTCAAGCCCAGACCTTTCCGGCCCCTGCTCCTTGACTTCCCCACCATGGTACTACCAGTATTCACACCGCCCCCCCAGACTCAGCTGGCATCCACGCCCTCGGAACAGCTCAGCCATCCTGCCCAGGCTCCTCCACAGAGCCCTCATCACCTCTGATGACCCTGGATTTCCTCTCAGCCTCCCTGGGATCTGTGTGCCTCCTGCCTCACAGCCAAGCACCCCCTCACCTGAGGAGCCCCGCGCCCTTACCAGCGTAGCTGAGCTTGCGCGGAGTAGAAGTACAGAAGAAGTATTTAGGGGCGGAGGAGACCTCCACTGCCCCTGGGCTGCAGCCTTGGGCCACCACAGTGGATCCAAGCCGAGGGGGATCCTCTTGTGACTTCGAGATTCCTGAGGGAGGAATGAAAGGCTCAGGGTGGGTTCATCAGTCCTCTGTTCACAAATATTTACTGAGTGTGTGACACGTGTCAGGTGCAGTGAATACACACAGTTGAGAGTGTGGTTCCCAGTGGATCCTCCAGGATTTAATTCCAATCAATACTTATTCTCTCACTGTCTAGTTGGTAATGTAGGCCTCGGTGGTGACTGTGAGTGTGTGGGAAGAGTGAGTGATGTGTATTAGTTAAGTCTGTGGTAAGTGTGGGGTTGGCATGGGGAGCACAGTGCAGATGTGTCTATCTGTGTCTGTGGCCTTTGTGTGCATTTTTTCTGTTCACAAGTCAGGAATTCTGGGACATGTAACGTTTCCTCATTACATGGTGTGGCTTGTATTTATGGTGCGTGTTCATTCATTCATTCACCAAGATTCAGTAAGCAGCTACTCCTGTGTATCCGGCACTCTTCCATTGTTGTAGTCTTTGGTAACGCTGCACATTCTAGTAGGGGAAGACACACACTAAACAAAACTACAATAAATATATAATACATCAGCTGGTGGTAAGTATATAAGGGTTGCCAGACTTAGCGAACAAGAATACAAGGCACCCAGTTAAATTTCAGTTTCAGATAAACCCAGAATAATTTTTTAGTGTAAGTATTCCCATGCAGTATTTGTTCTTACTTAGTTTTAGTGTAAGTATGGCCCATACAATATTTGGGACATACTGATACTGAAAAATTACTTGTTCTTTATCTGGAATTCAAATTGAACTGGATAGCCCATATTTTCTCTGGCAATCCTGACATGGGTTACTGAGACTGTGGTTTACTGTGGTTTGTACAAAGCGGGTCTGGCATTACTCAAGAATGTGTTACAAGTGTGGTGTGTATGACACGTGACTGGTTCTTACAGAGGTATTTAGCGATGGCTGAAGTTAGCTGTGTTTGTGCGAGAGTTGTGGAGATATATATATATATATATATATATATATATATAGTGTGTGTGTGTGTGTGTGTCCTATATATATAGTGTGAGTGTCTATATACATATCTCATCTCCAGCGTTTGGTGTTGGAGGAGAGGATTGTGATACAGGTGGGTTGTATGAGAACGTAGTACAGGAGGGATCCGTGTATATACCTCCATGTGCTGTGTGTGGTTTACTAAGGAAGTTAAATGTGGGGTGTGTGATATTTTTGCTGCATCAGAGTGTACATGGGTGTATGAGTTACTGTCTCATAAAACACCCCTAACAAGAATTCTGTATACACTCTTACGTACACCGAGTGTCAGCCAGGTCCAGGCAGGGTGACAAGAACTTTACCACGCAGACTTTATATCTGGTAAGCACTCTAACCCCATTCATCTCGCTCTTCTCTGCACTACCACACACACACACACACACACACACACACACACACACACACACTCACACACCCACACACACACAGGAACATAGAGCAAAATATTCTGAATGGTCAGGGGCAGTCATTGCCTTCCCCAGCCTGTCCCAGCCACTGCCTGGAAATCTGCCTGCTGTCTAGAGCTCCATTCCCAGGGCCCATCCTACAGTCTCCAGGGCCCTGGGCCTGTTAGGAGCTACTGGGCTCTAATCTGGGGCAGAGGCCTCTAGCTGGAGCTCTGGGGTGACCACCCCTCTCCCAGGGCAAGCTACTCGCCTACATTTAATGCACGCAGGCACCACGTGGCCCATGGCTCTCAGAGCTCCCCGCAGGACCCTGAGGCCATTTCTCAACCCCGCTCACGTGGTCTCAGTCTCTGGAAAACCCTTCCCTTCCCTTGATCTCCTTTGGGAAATTCTTCCTGTTGAAGGAATAAATCCTCCTTGCTTTCAATATGACACCATCCCTAGACAAACAATCTTCTTTCAAAGTGCATTCCACTTGTCAAGATATTTTTCAACAGGGCCTTCAACTCATGGGGCTTCTCTTTCCACTTTGGTAAAAGAGGCCAAGCAACTCATGGGTCTCTCTCAGCATCCTTGCATCCTTCACATCCCCCACCTCATGACCCCAGGGAAAGATCCAAGAGAATAAGAGAGAAATCGGGGACTGAGAAAAGCTGCACCTCTAGGTCTGTGCAAGCAGGATGCAGCCTGCTGTGAGTCCGACAAAGCTCCAGGCCCGGCTGCCCCAGGAGAGAGTCCTCAGACCAGCGGAGCTGACCTCCCATCTCCCAGGGGGCATCTGGCCATTCTGTGCCGTCTCACACCACAGGGGCCCTCCAGATAGATACGGCAGCATCAGTGAGACAAGGTCTCTCGCTCCCTGCTTCACAGGTGACACGTTCTCAGTCCCCCGCTTCCTAGAGAAGCTTCAGTTTGGCAGAAACCCATGTGCCCCAGACAAGTTGCCCCCCACATACCTCCTCCGTTCTCGGCAGTTTCCTGGGACTCTTCATTTTCCAGATGTTTCCTCTTTTGTCGCCGTTCCATCGTACCAACTAGAAGTCTCCCTTAGAAGATGCCTCAAGAGATGTCCAACTCCTCCTCTTCCCTACAGGTTGGCCCTTCTTGGCTCTTGGGCAATCCGTTGAAATGATTCAATACAAACAAAAATAGTCAAGTCTCCTAAATGGCTGAAAAACTTGTACCACTTAGTGAACCAGCAGTACTGCCTAGTGCTCACCAGGGCTGTTATGTTTGCAAGGTTGCCAGGCTCACAGTGGAATTCTGTGACCTCAGTGCTGACATCAGTGCATTCGGTGGACCTAGGGTGAGCACAGTGTCTGCAGTAGCACAGGCCCCATTTTCAAGAACAATTCCTTTTTCCCAGCCGATGCTTTCCCGTGAAAGGGAAAGGTTCCTACCATATCTATTATAAATTGTATCATACCATGTCTATTATAAAATTCACATTTTGATTGGACATCTTTTAATGTCTTTTCTAGAGAGATTTAATATGAATATTTTAAATGGTCTCCAGTTTCCCTGTGGATTATTGACATTTTAAACTCTGCACTTCAATTTTCCCTCAATACGTGTAATTTTGTCACAGCTATTTCTGTACTTAAAGATGAGGAACTATATAATTGATTTCTTCATTTTTTCCCCATCTCTTTCCAAGGTACTGCATTTGATTGTGTCTTGCGACTGAGTGAAAAATGCTAGTCCTTGAGTCAGGACATTGGGCCCTTTAGCAAGTAACTCAACCTATCTGGGCTTCAGCTTCTGTATGTGCGATCAAGAGGCTTGGACTAGCTGACTTTTCAAATGCTGTGTTTCTTTGATTCACTCTCACTTACTGATCTGCTCCTTAAGAAGAGGGTCTGTTCTCATAAAGTAACAACAGTCTTTTCCTAACCTTGGGTTGGGCGGAGTTTAACTGTTCGTACTCAGTTTGTTAGTTATATTGCCTTCTACGTATGCTTAGCTCTAAATAATTTATATGGCTCTTGTGACAATTTTTAGATCTTCTTTTTTCCTTATTTTCTTTTACAGTTTCTAATTTGTTATCGCCAGTGTAGAGGAGCCTGATTGATTTTTAAAATTTATTGATCTTGTATGTGTGTGCCTTGTTGAACCGTCTTATTAGTTCCTGCTAGTTTATCTGTGGGTTCTTTTGGGTCTCCTAGATAAATGAGCATATTAAATGTAAATAATGTGTTCTTTGGATAAAGTTTATTTTCTTGCATCTCTATATATAGAAGCAATATGTTGAATTGATTTAAATATTTAAATACTTACATACCTGTTATCACAATCTAACGTTCTTTATCTTATTTTCTTTCAATCAATATTATGTTTTCAAGATTTATCCACGTGAATCCATAGAGATCTAGGTCTTTGATTTTTGACTGTTTGATATTATGTGATCACATGCATATAGCATCATTTATTTTCCATTCAAGCATTATTGGACAATTGGATTGTTTCCCTCCCTTCTCTAGAACAAACAACATTTCCTGGAATATCCCTGAAGATGTCTGACAGTCGAGAAGGGCCAGGCTGCCCGAAGGATTGCTACTTGCTTTTAGCCACCTTCCAACAGGCCGTCTCCAGCCAGCAATTTGAAGCACAGCTGAAATGAGAACTGCCCCAAATGTGAAGATCTTAGGAGTTTCCTAGAAGGTGGGTGGTTAATGATAGGCATCCTGCTGGGATCCCAGGGGAGTCTGAGCTGGCCTGAAGCTCATCTTCCTCCTCCACCTCTCAAGAGAAATGTGGAGGAAAGAAGACTTCAAAAACTGTGAGCAGGCAGAGGGAGAGATATTGGGGGCCGAAGCTGTAACTGAGGTCTTGGAGTGGGCTGTGAGCACGCAGAGCCTCTCGAGAGCCAGGCTCTGCCTTCTGAGAACTTCTCCCCTAAGGCTGCTCATAATTCACGTGATACCAGCCATATAGAGCCGACTTGGCCCACACTGTCACAGAAAGCCTTATCAGAATCTCTTCTTCTTCATACACTCTTGTGTCTGTTACTTGGTTATTGCCTTTGGTACTCCAGTGATGTGAACCACAGTCGCCAGGGGATGGAGGACACTAGTGACCCATCTTGCTCTGTGGCCTCAGTCCACAGCTGGAGGGTAAGGGAAGAGGCCAAATGAAGGTTAAGAAGGAAAGATGGAGTTTGAAGAGAAGACCTGAGTTAAGGGTGTCTTCTCAAGTCTTGATGACTGAAATGTAGCTCCAGTACCTGAAGTCCTGCTTGTTCTCAAGGCTGACCGCGGGGCTGGGTGCACTCAGTGAAGGAACCGTATACACTTAGTATTTCCTTGCTTGCTCACACTTGCCCTCCTCTGATACACCCTCTGCAAGACTGATCTTCCCCTGAAACAACTTTCCCCCTGCTACTGTCATCTCAGGAACATTTGCTTCCCCTTCCTAGTGTCCCCCTAGAATGCCATTGCAGCCAATTCATAATTTGATAATCATGCTGCTTACCATATTCTCAGCAATTTCGGATAAATTTTATTCACTTTATCCCATAGTCTTCACCCATCAATAATCTTCCTTAACTTCCTAGCTGCAGGTTAACCCATTTGGAATCATTTCTTTTTCTGTCTCTTCTTTGGCAAATCCTTTCTATCTTTTAAGGTCTTTTTCTTGTCTCTCTACCATCCTGCCTTGCTGAACTTCTTTTTTTTCCGTTTAAGTAACCTTTCAATCTCCTTCCCCAGTTTCCTCATAAACATTGAGAGTTTATTCCTCACACGTTAGACAGCGGTTTATGAATGGCCAGGCATAATGGACTCAGAACGAGTTGGCACGCCCGAGGTACCTGTCTTGCTGGGGAGCCAGAGGTGAAGGGCTGGCTGCTGGACACATGTTTGCATGGAGTCAGGCTGAGTGGCCTCAGGGTGTTTGCCCTGCACTTGTGTGTGTTTCTCCCTAGTTGGTTTCCTTGTCCAGCCACCTGTGACCTCCCTCCATCGAGCCCAGGGAATCCTTCTCATCACAGGGGTAGGATGTTTGTCTCATTTTCCATCACATCCTTTCCCCAAAGTTTGGTTGTGAGTTGTTCCCATTCCAAAGACCTTTCCTCTTTGAAGAGAAAAGAGAAAATCTTGTCTCTCCTTTTCTCTCACTTCACTTCTGCTCTATTATCTCCTCCGTCCAGAATGGCCCACTGAACTCACATGGGTGTAGATCCGAAGATGGCAAGAACTGCCAGCAATTCTGAGATAATAATATGGATGGATCAGGAAAACTTGAAAACCTTTATCCCGCCACATTAAAAAAAATTGCACTTCCAGTGTATTCAGAGTCTCAGTGTAGAAACACAAATGATAGAGAAATTGAATTACACTCAAGTTTTTCTTTCCTCCTTTCCTGATTGATTCTAATCCTCAATGCTAACATGATGAACTATTTGTTAGGTAAAGATTCAGACATTTTCTAACCATGCACACTTTTCTTGTTTTCACATAAGAGTGTGAACTAGGTCACTTTCAACATGCTGTGATTCTGTGATTCACTGTCTCCCACCGAGTCATCCACTGATAAAGTCATCTGTTTCACGGAGAACTATTTCCAATAGCTAATAGCCAATGTCTGTGGAGTGCTTACTCTGTGTCGGTTTCTTGTAACTACTTTACAGATCATTTGTACAGCGTACCCATGGACCAGGTACAATTATGACCCCCAAGTGACAGATAAGTGCAGATAAGTACAAATAAATACAGAGGCCAAGTGACTTGCCCAAGACGCTGGAGCAAATCAAAATCCATGCCTCTGTAATCATTTTGCTCTATTGCCTCTGTCTGGGAGGCTTGATGATTTGGCAACTAAAACCTTAAATATCATGTTCCATTTTCATATCTGTGACATAAGCGTGGGACTGTGATACGGGGTAACTAACCTGAGTACTTTTGAAAACCCTTATGCACCTGGATGAAAGTAAGCCAGGGACTGCAAGCCATAGATTTAAGATTTCCTACCAACTTTTAAAAATAGCTTCTTGAATGCAATGTATGTAATGTCAAGGCTAGGATGTAGTCCAAATAGTAACAGAAAAATGAAGATATGCAGAAAAATACTTAAAGTTGACAAGAATTGGGAGTGTAGTATTTTTGGGGCCAGTGTGAAGACCACAGGAAAACTTGCTGTTTCCATCCCAAAGGGAAGAGCTCTGTGTTGCAACTGCCAAGGTACCTGGGGCAGCACGTGTGCTCACTGCTTAGCAAAGAAGCATCCTCAGTTTGATAGAATCATATGGGAGCCTTACATTTGGTTAGCAGGTTCTACATTCTTGATGTAATAATATTTTCAGGGTGTGGGAGGGTATCAAGCTCTGAAAATACCCTTGGAGAGATTTGCTTATTAAGTGTGGCTTTTTCAATCTCCCTAATACTTCTTTACTAAGCACCAGGCGTCTTCCTTCGCTTGTCAGAATCATGTTGTTTTTCCCTTGTCGAATGAACTTCCAAATACTCTTGGATGAGCTATTAAGTTTGGAAAAAAACATACATCTCTTTAAAATAAGGAAGATAATTACAATGACAAGTAGAAAAGACTCTAAAATGGAGAATATATGCCATTACAGGCAATTAATGGGAGTGGGAAGCTCGTCCTCACTGTCCAGGACATAGAAATAAAAGCTGAGGATGCTCTGAGGCATCTCTTGGATCTCTATAAGCCTCCATCATTTCTGATGAGTAGGGTTGACAGGTAAAATATAAGCTGTTCAGTTAAATATGAATGTCAGAAAAACAACGAGTACATTTTTAAGATAAGTATGCCCCAAATACTACATAGGATCTACTTATACTAAAAGTGATGACTTACTATTCATGTGAAGTTCAAGTTTAACTGGGTATCCTGTATTTTTATTTAGTAAATCTGACAGCCCTACTGATGATCCACAATGGAGGCAGTTCAGGAACGGTACATGCTGGCTCTCGGACAGTCAGAAATGGCTCCAGCAGATCCAGGTACAGTATGAATTTCTTTTTGGATGTAGCTCAGAAGCCATGGCCAGCCCTTGACTGCAAGTACTGCCTCGGGTTTCCCTGAGGTGGGGTAAACCTTCCTCTTAATGGCCTTTTGGTAAGTCTGGAAGACCATATCCAAGGGGAGCCCCAAAGTCAGTTTCATCCTCACAACCATGTTTCCAATTCCTGGAATTGGCTGCATGTGACTCACAAGAGCTGAGGAGGTTTGTGGAAATTGGGAGTGTCATAGCTTGAACCCTTTGTAGGTAAAGTTTTGCTGTTGTGAGAGTTTTAACAGGAGCAATGTGAAAGACTCCAGGTCCCCAGGTAGATAGAAATAATCCTCTTATACTTCTGTGTATGTGACAAGTCTCTAGTAGCTCACAGAACAAATTTCTGGTCTTGGAAAGACTGATCCAAGCTTAGATGTTTCTGGTGACAAGGCAAGGTCGTGAGTTTGAAGTTCACCTTTTATGGTTGAGGAGACTATAAGGTTGTCAGAAGGGCAATCATGGAGGAGACGTTGGCTTCATCCATTGTGCAGGCTTGTATATTTGGTTCTATCTAGATTGTGTTTCAAAGGTGGAGCTTGTTTACAATTATGAACATTCTCTGAGATGCTTTTTGGACCTTCATTCCTAGAGCGAGAGCAGTGCCGAGGTTCTAGAAATGCCCTGGATATTCTGAGCTGTCAATGGCCTTTCCCATGTGCTGTTCCCTTGGTGCTGCTCCTTGAAATGTGCAAAGGGATTATCATCTGTTTTGTGGTGGGTCCTAGCATTGTGAAAGGAAGCTGCTGCACCTGGCTCAGAGGATTTGGGATGTGGTTGGAGTAGATGGGCCAAATTTAGGTAACTGGTGTTACTATAGATAAGGACAACAAATTATTGGAAGTGGCGTTGTCTGGGATGGGAATGATGTTGTTGCAAGTTCACAAATGTTCCAGGACCAAGGAAGACAACCAGAAGTACTGGGATTGTTTTAGGTTGCAGGTAAGAGACAGAGGCATGGACTAGAGATTGAGCTCATACAGCTGGTTAGTGTGTTGTTCATTCGTTCATTCATTCATTTATTCATCCAACACGTATTTACTGAGTTCCTATCATGTGTCAGTTAGTCTGTTAGGTTTTGTGATACGATAGTGAAGGAAACAACTTCTCGGTCTTTAAGGAGTGTATAGTTCAGTCAGAGAGACTGATAAAGAAATAGGTAATTACAACATCGGAAATAAGTCATTTGATAGAGGAAGTAGGTGTTTGTGGGTGTAAACAGGAGGGTAAATTTAACTAAGTCCAGTTGTGGTGGTAGGGAATGGGAGACCCAGAGGGACTTCTTGAACGAAGTGATAGTGGAGATGAGCAGGGTGAGTAGCAATTTTCCAGGACCTTCCCAGGCAAAGATGGAAGGAAGGAAGGAAGTTTCAGGCAGAGGGACCACTCTGTACAAAATCCTTAAGATAAAGAGAATATTGTATGTTCTTCAGCATGGCTGGGGCATGAACTCTGAGAAAGGGGGTTGATAGGAGATATGGCTGGAACGAGAGCCATGGCTCTGTCATTTAGACTTTGTTCTGTAAGCAATGGGGATTCATTGAAGGTGAAGGCAGAGGAGTGCCTCCATCAGACTGTGTCCTAGAAAAGCCACTTAGGTGACTGTGTATAGGGTGGGTTTAACTGAGCACCAGCGTGGACAGTAAGCTCAAATTTTTCTGTGTGGGACCAGTGTCACACATGGGACTATGTAGGGCACCAGATTCAATGGGGCAATGAATGTTTTTTGGTTTTTTCCTCCTTTTTTATATGAGGCTAGGCAGATGATGCCATGCCTTCGTTCCATTAAGAGCAATGTGAAATCAGTGAAATCTCCTAAGATTCTGCAAGGCAGATTTTTCTTTGTATGATTTTAAATTCCCTCAAGACCTGAAAGGGCCATTGCTGTAGAAAAGGGGTCTGGTACATGTAACACCTGGATGGAAATAACAGCTTATGGGAAAACATGGAATTTGAGGAATTCTGGGGCAGGATGCTGGAAGTAGATGACTGCAAAAGGCCTTTCCAAGTCACAGCCTTATAGCTCCTGGTCCTCTTTACCTTCTCCTCTTCCTGACCCCAACCTCATGAGGATGAAAGTGTACTCTAGAGACCTTTGATCAAATCCTGCCCACAACAGTCTGTGGTTTGAAAGTTACAAAATTCCCTGAGAATTGGTAAGCTCTCTATCTTCCTCATTAGTCATTTAGTACCATTTATAATTTCCAAACAGCTACTGTTTATAGAGCCCTTGCTTTCCATGTCTGAGTGTGTTTTATCATTATTCTTTTTGATCTTGGAAATGTAATCTTTAACAAACCACCAATTAACCATGAAATGTCACTGCAGCAAAACATCAGTATTCTCCATGGGGTTTGTTGTACTTGGATTTGACCTTCATTGTTCATTCTTGGACTGTCTTCCTAGTTTGTGGCTTATTTGGATTCGCATTTCTTCTTTTTGTTGATTACTTGAAAGCTTTTGTGTAGAAATTAAGCTGGTAAAATAACATAGAAGGCTTTTCCCCTATGATAGTCCCTTTCTTTTGATACCAGTAATTAAAAGTGTGCTGTGATAGCATTAGAGGACTTAAAGTTTGAAGGTTTTAAGAATGACTTGGAGACTCAGGAGTGAAAAGGGACTAATACAAGTGAGCATGAATTATTATTTTGCTCAAAATACTATTTAAAAGAGATTAGAATTTAGGTTTATTGAAGAAAATGGTTATATTTGAGCTATTTGAAGTTCTAACAGTCAGATATTCTTTGAAAATCTATTTTAAAGTTCTAACTGGTGATCGTAGAATAAAATTGCCACTTGATGGAATGTGGAATGTGAAGAGGTGAAAGAAAAGTCAGACTGGAATGATGCTACAAAAAAAGAAACTTCCCATCATGACCAGGCAGAGCAAATGGAAATCAGGTGGGAAAGGACATAGAAGCAGAGATGGTTTTGTGATTCCTGGAGCCTGCAGCTCTTTGAAAGTGCTAACCACCATGGGGCAGGTGCAGAGCACCAAATGAGAGCCTCTCGTAAAAGTCCACGCGGCAGAGATGACAGGGGCACCAGGTGGGAAGTCTCTCCATGTTTGGTACACAGGCTGGAATTTCCAAGATATGAAGACACAGGTCTTTCTCTGAAAGGGGCGGACTGTGACGTTTTTTAGATAGAATTTCCAGAGCTAATGACATACTCAAGCTAAAGAAAATATATCTGTCCATCTAGGGACGCTGAAAACAGTGGGAGGCAGAAAGAGAAAATATTTTGGCAACTGAGAGACCTGGGCTGGTGTCTGTTACTTCAGTAAATTACTTAATGCCTCTGAGTCCAGCTTCCTCCTCTATAAACTGGTGATGTACTAATAAGATTGTTGTGGGCATTAAATGAGATCATGGACGTTGGGCCATTGGTACAGTACCTGGCACATAAGAACTGTTTAATAAATGGAAACCAGCACTCATTATTCAAATGATAAGAATAGTGCATCTCAGGCTCTTGTTGAGAGAGGTTTCTTATTATCTATTCTAATTGCTAAGATGACTTGTGAAGCCCTCTGAATTTGCATTTGCCGGTTGCCTGCTATTGGCAATTTGTTCAATGTCCCTCCTATATTTCTTAGACCCTACCATTTTGTGCATGTGGCAAACTTTCAATTGCCATTATTTGGCATTTTCCAGCCCAGGAACTTCTGAAGCTGTTGAAGTCTGCTCTGTCTGTGTAGATGGCAGGAAGGAAGTGAGGGGAATTAATAGCTTCCCAGCAGCAGTCCTCAACCAAGGACTGATGGGAGTGGGTATCTAAATGCCCCAGCTCCCTGGCCCTTCAAGTTGGAAGCTTGTGTTTCCCAGAGTTTCTCTGTGGATTACCTCCACTTTTCCACACTCTTAACTGGCTATAACACAGTATTTAATGCTTGCCTTCTCTTCCCTATCTCACTTTCCTATTGGCGTTTCTTCCATTTCTCATATTAACTATTTGAACTGGAATGTTTATGACTGGGTTTGATTCTGGGAGAACCCCTAGGAAGTCATTTTCTTGAGAGAAAACAGTTGTCAAGTTGCCTTCTATGAAAAGATATTAAATAATAGAAAAACTTAAGCTTTCTTTATGGTCGATTGATTTTTCCCTATGCACATTAATTGGCTACAGTATTGTTTAAATAATGATATAATATAGAAGTGATACAAAAAGCAAAAGGACACTGCTGATTTTAGAATATTTGTTTTCATGTTAAGCATCTAAGACACATCAGTTATGTGAAATGAAAACATGATGACCCAAAACCTATGGGATGCAGCAACTGCAGTTCTAAGAGGGAAGTTTATAGCAATACAATCCTACCTCAAGAAACAGGAAAAATCTCAAATAAACAACCTAACCTCACACCTAAAGCAATTAGAGAAAGAAAAACAAAAAAGACCCAAAGTTAGCAAAAGGAAAGAAATCATTAAGATCACATCAGAAATAAACAAAAAAGAAATGAAGGAAACAGTAGCAAAGATCAATAAAACTAAAAGCCGGTTCTTTGAGAAGAGAAGCCAAATTGATAAACCATTAGTCAGACTCATCAGGAAAAAAAGGGAGAAGATGCAAATCAACAGTTAGAAATGAAGAAGAAGTAACAACTGACACTGCAGAAATACAAAGGATCGTGAGAGATGACTACAAGCAACTCTATGCCAATAAAATGGACAACCTGGAAGAAATGGACAAATTATTAGAAAAGCATAACCTTCCGAGACCGAACCAGGAAGGAATAGAAAATATAAACAGACCAATCACAAGTGCTGAAATTGAGACTGTGATTAAAAATCTTCCAAGAAACAAAAGCCCAGGACCAGATGGCTTCACAGGCAAATTCTATCAAACATTTAGAGAAGAGCTAACACGTCTCCTTGTCAAGCTCTCCCAAAATGTAGCAGATGGAGCAACACTTCCAAACTCATTCTACAAGGCCACCATCACCCTGATACCAAAACCAGACAAATATGTCACATTGATAGAAAACTACAGGCCAATATCATTGATGAACAGAGATGAAAAAATCCTCAACAAAATACTAGCAAACAGAATCCAGCAGCACATTAAAAGGATCATACACCACGATCAAGTGGGGTTTATCCCAGGATGCAAGGATTCTTTAATATACGCAAATCAATCATTGTGATAAACCATATTAACAAATTGAAGGAGTAAAGCAATATGATCATCTCAAGAGATGCAGAAAAAGCTTTTGACAAAATTCAACACCCATTTATGATAAAAAGCATCCAGAAACTAGGCATAGAGGGAACTTACCTCAGTATAATAAAGGCCATGTATGACAAACCCATAGCTAACATCGTTCTCAATGGTGAGAAACTGAAACCCTTTCCTCTAAGATCAGGAACAAGACAAGGTTGTCCACTCTCACCACTATTATTCAACATAGTTTTGGAAGTTTTAGCCGCAGCAATCAGAGGAGAAAAAGAAATAAAAGGAATCCAAATTGGAAAAGAAGTAAAGCTGTCACTGTTTGCAGATGACATGCTACTTTACATAGAGAATCCTAAAGATGCTACCAGAAAACTACTAGAGCTAATCAATGAATTTGGTAAAGTAGCAGGATACAAAATGGGCAGAAACCTCTTGCATTCCTGTACACTAATGATGAAAAATCTGAAAGAGAAATGAAGGAAACACTCCCATTTACCATGGCAACAAAAAGAATAAAATACCTAGGAATAAACCTACCTAAGGAGACAAAAGACCTGTATGCAGAAAAGTGTAAGACACTGATGAAAGAAATGAAAGATGATTCAAATAGATGGAGAGGAATACCATGTTCTTGGATTGGAAGAATCAACATTGTGAAAATGACTATACGACCCAAAGCAATCTACAGATTCAGTGCAATTCCCATCAAACTAGCAATGGCATTTTTCACAGAACTAGAACAAAAATTTTCACAATTTGTATGGAAACACAAAAGACCCTGAATAGCCAAAGCAATGTTGAGAAAGAAAAACGAGCTGGAGGAATCAGGCTCCCAGACTTCATACTATACTACAAAGCTACAGTAATCAAGACAGTATGGTACTGGCACAAAAACAGAAATATAGATCAGTGGAACAGGACAGAAAGCCCGGAGATAAAGCCACGCACATTTGGTCACCTTATTTTTGAGAAAGGAGGCAAGAATACACAATGGAAAAAAGAGAGCCTCTTCTATAAGTGGTGCTGAGGAAACTGGACAGCTACATGTTAAAGAATGAAATTAGAACACTCCCTAACACCATACGAAAAAGAAAGTCAAAATGGATTAATGACCTAAATATACAGCCAGACACTAAACTCTTCAAGGAAAACATAGGCAGAACAGTCTATGACATAAATCACAGCAAGATCCTTTTTGACCCACCTCCTAGAGAAATGGAAATAAAAATAAACAAATGGGACCTAATGAAACGTAAAAGCTTTTGCACATCAAAAGAAACCCTAAACAAGATGAAAAGACCACCCTCAGAATGGGAGGAAATATTTGCAAACGAAGCAACTGACAAAGGATCAATCTCCAAAATTCACAAACATCTCATGCAACTCAATATCAAAAAAACAAAGAACCCAATCCAAAAATGGGCAGAAGGCCTAAATAGACATTTCTCCAAAGAAGATATAGAGATTGCCCACAAACACATGAAAGAATGCTCAACATCACTAATCATTAGAGAAATGCAAATCAAAGCTACAATGAGGTATCACCTCACACCAGTCAGAATGGCCATCATCAAAAAATCTACAAACCGTAAATGCTGCAGAGGCTGTGGAGAAAAGGGAAGCCTCTTGCACTGTTGTTGGGAATGTAACTTGATACAGCCACTATGGAGGTCAGTATGGAGGTTCCTTAAAAAACTAAAAATAGAGCTACCATACGACTCAGCAATCCCACTACTGGGCATATACCCTGAGAAAACCATAATTCAAAAAGAGTCATGTGCCACAATGTTCATTGCAGCTCTATTTACAACAGCCAGGGTATGGAAGCAACCTATGTGTCCATCGATAGATGAATGGATAAAGAAGATGTGGCACATATATACAATGGAATACTACTCAGCCATAAAAAGAAACAAAATTGAGTTATCTGTAGTGAGGTGAATGGAGCTAGAGACTGCTATACAGAGTGAAGTAAGTCTGAAAGAGAAAAATAAATACCCTATGCTAACACGTATATATGGTATCTAAAAAAAAAAGGTTCTGAAGAACCTAGGGGCAGGATAGGAATAAAGACACAGATGTAGAGAATGGACTTGAGGACACGGGGAGTGGGAAGGGTAAGCTGGGATGAAGTGAGAGAGTGGCATGGACATATATACACTACCAAATGTGAAATAGATAGCTAGTGGGAAGCGGCCGCATAGCACAGGGAGATCAGCTCGGTGCTTTGTTACCACCTAGAGGGGTGGGATAGGGAGAGTGGGAGGGAGACACAAGAGGGAGGAGATATGGTGATATATGTATATATATATAGCTGATTCACTTTTTAATAAAGCATGAACTAACACACCATTTTAAAGTAAGTATAACCCAATAAAGATGTTAAAAAAGAAAAGAAAAGAAAAGATTGAATCGGACCAGAACCCATGTGTAATCACAGCTCGGCATTTAACAACTGGTTTAATTCCTTATCATAAATATACAACCAGGCCAGAGGCATCCAATATTTATAATAAATATCAGTGACATGATAGTATCATCATGAGACCTCTGTGTATTCTTTCTGATTCAGATGAAACCCAAATTTTCTGTCTCCCCACAAAACTTACTTTTTCTATTTTCATGCATTGACTGCATAATTGATTTTGGAGAGCTGTTCCATCTGTGTTTTGAGTTGGGCTGAAGTAAGCAGTCTCCCTCTCAGGGGGTATGCCTACTCATAACTCAGACAAAATACAGCATGGAATACACGTTGGATGTTTTGGTTTTATCTATCAGGTTGATTTACAAATGATGCCAGCGGTTGTGTCGTCAAAATAGCAGCTTTCAAACTTTTTTCCCCCCAGTGATTGATTCCTTTTACAAATATAATTTTCTCTAGAACTCCAAAGTATAAACTATATTATGAAAATACTGATTTGACAGGCAGGTAGCTGAAAATGGTAATGGACTGCTGTGTGCTCTCAGGACACTCTGCAGTTATTATTTACCCAGAAACCCATGGGAGGTATAGTAAGAAATCCCATTTCAAAATTGCATCACCAACAATGCCTAACTACTGCTTGTATTTTTTTTTTTTATTTTTATATTTTGCGGTACACGGGCCTCTCACTGCTGTGGCCTCTCCCTTTGCGGAGCACAGGCTCCGGACGGGCAGGCTCAGCGGCCATGGCTCACGGGCCTAGCCGCTCTGCGGCATGTGGGATCTTCCCAGACCGGGGCACAAATGCGCATCCCCTGCATCGGCAGGTGGACTCTCAACCACTGCGCCACCAGGGAAGCCCTCATATTTCTTATCATAAGCATCAAAGTCAGGGAAGAAGCACACAAAACTTCTAATAAGTACTAAAAGATTTATAACTAAGTAATATTAAAACATTATCTGTTAGAAATTAGTTATTGAGTAATTGACTATTATGTGATAAGACTGGGTTCCAGGTAGATGAGTCTGAATTTTACATGGTATAGAAATTGGAGGGGCATGTTATTGTAGAAGTGGGTTACTGATAGGGGAAAACGGAATTCTCTTATTATATAAATCTTAGAGAAGGGACAGTTTACCGTGATAAACTTAGATGATATGTACTTAGCCAATTGTACCAATAGGCCAGT
Source organism: Mesoplodon mirus (assembly GCF_964341445.2). NCBI lineage: Eukaryota > Metazoa > Chordata > Mammalia > Artiodactyla > Ziphiidae > Mesoplodon > Mesoplodon mirus. Next base: position 564,499 of record NW_028295795.1, read on the forward strand.
CTGTGCGATGTTCAAGGAACATGGATTTTCCATTCTCTGAGGTCCTATCCAGTTGCATGAAACCCAGAATGGTGTCTCATCTAACCCTTTGGGATCCTGAAAACTGTTTGTCACCCTGAAAATCCAGCATGATTCCCCAACATGATTGCAAAATCTGCCATTAATCAAGCAGCCCTTGTAACCTGGCTCTAGCAGTTTCTCACTATACCACTAGCACCATCTTGCCTCATTGCCCAAAGGTTGCATGCTAAGACTAGGTACTGCACATGCCCAATATGGACTGGTTTAGCATGTAGGCTTTGACAAAGGCTTTCACAGACATGAGGACTTGATTACACATGTTTAGAAATGAGAGCAAAGCAGGTACTGCTGTTTTAAAAAAATGACCAGGGCCAATCTACACACTTACTAATAACTAACATATTTAAAGTAAGGTCATTTATATACACAAATTTGGTAGGAGTCTTACACTGAGATTTGCAGACAAGAATGAGTTAACCAGACATGCCTTGCAAGGGGGTTCACCAAAATGTGTTAAAACCTAATATATATCACTTGTGAGTCAGTGACTCCTAGAATATTCCCACAGTGTTAAAATATACATTAAAAATAAAAAATTTGGACTAAATTATTTGTATGTAACACCTGAAACAACTATGCAGAATTTTAGGGCTTCTAGAAACATAGCTTAAAAATAAATCCTAAAATGAGGTCCCTGGCTTGGAGAATTTGGATTATTGCCATTTTACCAATGGAGAAAAAGCAAACAAATCAAAAAATGACTTAGGCATGATTACATAGTAACTCAATGGCAGGCCTGAAGAGTGGAACTCAGGGTTTCTGTGCTGAAATCCAGGAATCCAATGAGCTAAACTTCCAGGAAGTAGAGTATAGCACTGAAGTTCCAGACGACAGCTATATCATTGAGTTTGGTGTAAAATAAAATTCATTTCATTCAAGTGAGAACTGTTAGTTGCTCAAAAATAATATTGGGATATAACTTCCTATTACTTTGACTTTGCTCCTAATCCATGTCTGATGGCTTGGTAATGATAAAAAATCAAAGTGTAAAGTTATGTGCAGGAATACTCATTAGACTTGGAGGACAGAACCAGTAATGGGAAGGAATTGTAGGCTACTGTCTTAGGCTGTGAAGTCATTCATAATAAGCTTCTTATTAGCTTTTGGGCCACCATGTTGTACTGAATATCAAGCGTTAATCACCTCAGCTTGTAGACTGTAAAGTGTCTATAGGAAACAGAGTGTCATTTGATTTTCCCTAAAGTGATGCTGAAGCACATTGGCAATAGATTAACATTTTAAAGGACCATCATTTAAAGAAATGCTTTTCCTCAAAGAGTGAAATTCAGAACAACCTATTGTAGCCTTAAAGTTCAGATGGCTCTTTGTTTGCATCCAACTTCATTCTGATGGGAAATTTTGGACAGTCCCCTTCCCTCATTGTGGAGAGTCAGGGGGAGCTCAGATAAGGTGCTTGCCTTGAAAATGCATGATGAAGTTTGTGTAGTGAAGGAAGATGTAGGGGTGAGTATTCACTAAAGGCATTTAGTTTTCTCATTCAGAAGATAAGTTCAGATTTTCCCAAAAGGTAGGAAAAGATCTAGAAATGGAAGACAAAGCTGAGAGTAGAAGTAGGACAATGTGAGATCAGGTGGGCATGGAGCATGGAAGGATCTCTTTTTCTCTTTGTTGATTTTCAACTGGTTTATTGGCTTTATTGGTGTATTAGTTTTGGAGAGAAGGTGTGAACGTAGGCTTTGTGTATGTACAATCTTCTCGTTTCCTTTTACTGAGAATCTCTGGTACAGGGTGGGATTAGGATCAGTGATAGCGGGTATGAGTCAGCAGAGGAACAGATCTCAAGAAATAGTTCAATTGAAGAATTTTAATAACGAACTAATAATTTCATAAGAAGATAGGGCATGTTTCAGCCCACAAAGGGAATATTTTATTGAAAAATACACTCTCTCCATAGTATGTGCTTGTACCCACTGGGGTAATTCTGGGAGTTAGATAATGCTTTGAAGTTAGTTGGGTGGTTTGAAGGTTTCTACCACTCTGTTCCTGAAAAGGTGTTTTTCATCTTTCTTTTTGATAATAATGCTTACAGGCTTTGTAGAGTAGATACAATGATGCAGAATAAACTCAATAGATAGAACAAATAGGTAGCTAAAATACCTCTCAATGGAAGGGGACCAAATGCATTGTGAATAACCAAGTGTTCATTTTATTCCAAGGAGAGGGGTGGGTAAATGACCCTGGTTCTGTGCCAGATGTTGTTTCAAAACTGGAGCTAGTGGCGATGGAGTCTTGCTGTGTCATTTCAGAAAGGACGTGTTGACTACCATTGTCAGTCTATCTGGTGGCAGTCTTTGTCGTCATTCGCCACAGCCGAGAAGGCAGGCGTCTCACACAAAGTTGTTGAGTTGACAGATGTTTCTTGCGTGGAAGCTCCGAGTTAGCTACCTTTGTAGAGTTTCCTATCCAGCTCAAGCTGGGACTAGAGGAACCATTCAGCAAATGAACACTGACTCTACCAGCTGTTCCATCTACAGCACACGGAGGCTTTTCAGCTTGTCTGAAGCCTGGTACAATTTGTCTGCACAGGTGCTGCAGGTGGAAAGGTATATTAGACTCTCATTAACGCTGGCATTTCACTAGAGGCATTCAAGCCTCCCAGAGCTGGAAAGGGTTGCACTCTTAAATGTTAGGATTCAAAGGACATTCAGATCTTAAGGAGAGAAGCAGGGACATGTAGGCAATGGCCCTCTTTGTTTATAATGTCTCCTTGGTTTCTGAACTCATTCAGTGTTTTGTCCTCCCCTGCCGCTCTGGATGCTGCTGTGCCAGATTCATTAACTGATTAACCCCCCTTTTCATTTTCATGTGAAATGATTCTAACGTTTAAGTAATGAACCCTGGTCTCACTGGTGTGCTGCTGACCTTGGGCTTGTTTTGAATTTGCTAGCTGGCTGCAGTTTACTCTTCAAGCCTTGCCTAAAGTTATCATTCTGTGATGAGATATGAAGAAAATCGGTTAGAAATGGTCCAAAAGACTGAACCAATACAGGAATGGATGATTTTTTTCACCCAAACAGAGACGGAAGAGAGGGAAGTAGGATAACTGCATCTTGGTGGGACATGGCATGTCTGAAGTGAGTGGGAAAGGGAGACGAATATGGAAATTCTTTAGCCCTTGCAGTAGAGACTGGGGGTAGAGGGATAGCTTTAAGTTCCCTTTAGTTTATTTAAGAAATGATTTTATCCTCACATCTGAATGGTCTGAGTACAAATCCAAGTTAATTACAGTGGAACCCGTTGGACTCCTGATGTTATGGTGGGAGTCCTATACCTGCTTTATGAGTTGGCTGCATAAGATGGGTCTTCGATTCTATTCTGTGTTTCTGTTAGAAAGGATGTTAGGATAGTGACGTATCTTAGGGGTATCAGTGCATTGTGCTGTGATACTCCTTCTTTTCTTTCCTTCTCTCCCCACCTTCTTCCTTCTCCTCAGCACATATAGAAGCCAGAAATGTCCTAACCTCTTTTTACCTTCAATTTTTAAAACATTGACCATGCCCCTGGCTCTGTGCCAGGTAATGTTGATTCATTACCCCATTTAATATCCTCAGCAAGCAGCAGAAGTAAGCATTATCAGCACCATGTTACAGACAGAAAATTGAGGCTCAGAGAGGTAACGACACGAATGTCAGGTCATGTAACTAATAAGTGATAAGGCTGAGATTCAGATCCATATCTCACTACAAAAGCCGCCTTTCCCCCACATGACTGATGTGCATTGTCTTTCAATCCGTGTTTTCTTTAAAAAACTTTGGAGAGAGACCAAGTCCTTGATTTGGGTTAGAAAGGAGTTTCATAGACCTGAATCTCAAAATGCTTAAATTACTGAAATAACAAACAGTAAGAAGTCCAGACCTTCTCCACATTTGGAATCATTGTTCTTCCCATAGTCTTGTGTCTGTTTCATCAAATATGAGTTGATTATGTTTCAATAAAAAAGGCCACTGAAACATAAAGCTGGGTGATTTAAAGTCATCTTTCGAGGCTTGACAGTCAGTGAATGTTTTATTCTCCTCTGTTGCTATGTCACAAGGACAAACGTAGATCTGATTATAAAATGCAATTGTGTTCCTCTCCGTATTCTACACAGAAAGTGTTATTAAGCCGTGGTGACCTTTACTCACAAGAAACGTGGTTGGCGAGTCACAGAAAGTGTGAGCAATTGCTCCCCCATGAAGCCCTGCTCCTGTGAATGGAGAGACGTCTTTTGGTAAAATGTAGCCATCTGGGAGGATTTAGGAAGGTTGAATACTGAGAAGTAAAGTGATGTGGGTCTTATGGATGGTTGTTGTGAAGTAGATCATTTGTCTAAATCCCAAACCCTGAAATGGCTATCTCTATGAAATGGAACATAGCTTTTATGATATGAATATTCAGTGACCTGACATCAATAAAAAGAGGAATAAAAAGAAGAAAAGCACATAGGTCAATTACATTTTTCCCACCTGGAGAGGTCTTTGCCGCTGAAGCTTGGCATGTCTCTGGACGCAGAGCATCCTTCTGGTGTGTGCTTCAGGCATTGTGCGCAGGTGTCTGGTTCCCATTGTGCTGCCAGTGGGCTGGGGGGCCACTTGCTGATGGAGCTCATTGGCAGCTCTTTGTGTATCTTCCTGCTCCCACGAAGCATCATGTCTTTATCTTCTTCCTTCACTGCCTACCTCAGGCACAGCAGGGGGATTGGATCCTCTAACACCACCATGAACTTGAGAGCTTTGCCTCTGCTCTTAAATCTTGCCAAAAGCTTAATTGACACGTTTTCTTGAAAATTCTTTTTTACGTTATAACTCAATCTTTTGGAGCTTTTTCCAGGTTCCTTTGTTGGAGTTTTCTCTTACTTGCTGTGAATTTGCTCTTAGTTCTCAATTCGTGGAAGTATCAAATTTGGTCTGTCTTTTACTCATGGTTAATTTTACGTTATTCATTATCCGTTGATATTGTAACTCCTTGAAGCATATTTAATGGTGGTACACGTCATGCCAAACACGTCTGAGTTTCTCAGATCCATCTGAAGCAGAGAGGATGAAAAAAAAAATCAGCATCTTCACTTTTCCAGAGGAAGGGGGGCCAGACCTTCTAATATTGTAAAATGTGTGAAATCATTGCTGTCTCCAACCGCAAGATTGTTTCAGCATCCATGAGGCAAGTTTATGTGTTTTTGGAATGAGATCCTTTAGTTTCTCTCTGTATTACATTTAGTGTCTGATAAACAATCCCTACTGTCTACACTTTTGTCCTGTTAGTAGTCTAAAGACTTCATTCTCACAAACTGTACCAGTTGACTTTTATCTCCCCTGTTATAATAAGTAGTTTGATGTCTGTTATAAGTAGCCTTGCCAGTAATGTTCGAGAATCATCAGGTTCACTAAAATCCCTTTGGGCTGAAATGTTTTCAGTATTCCTGCTCACCTCATTGTGTTCAACCAGCCCTTCTAAGCTTTCTTTAATGTTTCCATTGATTTCCTTCCTAAGTCACAGTCCCTATGACCAGTCCTGCCATTGCAGGTGCACTCAGAGTTCACCCTGATGGATCACAGCTTCTCATGTCTATCAAATGAAGTGGGATGATATTGTAAAGAAGAAATACGTTAAGTCCGTGTGGCTGGCATCTCATGAAACTCACTTGGCATGTGGGCTAACATGCTTTCATGATTTTATAGTCTTTGTTTTTAAAAAATGTTTGAAAACATTGTGGTAAAATATACATAACATGTAATTTACCATTTTAACCATTTTATAAAAAGGTATACACTTCAGTGGCATTCACACTGTTGTGCAACCATCACTACTGTCCACTTCGAGGACTTTTTTCATCTCGTAAGATGGGAACCCGGTACTCATTAAACAATAACTCCTCTTTCCTCCCTTCCCCCAGCCCCTGGCAACTATCATTCTACTTTCTGTCTCTATGAATTTGACTATTCTAGGTATCGTATATAGGTGAGGTAATATACAGTATTTGTCCTTTTGTGACTGGCTTATTTCACTTCACATACTATCTTCAAGGTTCATCCACGTTGTAGCATGTGTCAGAATTTCTTTCCTTTTTAAGGTTGCATAATACTTCACGCTAGGTGTACACCACATTTTCTTTATCCATGCGTGCGTTGATGCACAATTGGGTTGTTTCCTCCTTTGGGCTATTGTGAATACTACTGCTATGAATGTGGTTGGGCAAATATCTTTTCACATCCTTGCTTTCAATTCTTTTGGGTATATATCCAAAAGTGGAATTGTTGGATCAGATAGTAATCCTATTTTTAATTTTTTGAGGAACTGCCATACTACTTTCCACAGTGTTGCACTGTTTTATATTCCCACCAGCAGCGCACAAGAGTTCCGATTTCTCCGCATCTTCACCAATAGTTATTTTCTGTTTTTTGGATAATAACCATTCTGACGAATGGGAAGTGGTGTCTCACTGTGGTTTTGATTTGTATTTCCCTAATATTAGAGATGTAAAGCCATCTCTTCATGCGCTTATTAGATATTTGTATATTTTCTTTGAAGAAATTCCTATTCAAGTCCTTTGCCCATTTTTAAATTGAGTTGTTTGTTTGTTTTGTTGTTGAGTTGTAGGAGTTCTGTTTATATTCTTGATATTAACCCTTTGTCAGACATATAATTTGCAAATATTTTGTTTCATTCCAAGAGCTGCCTTTTCACTTTGTTGATAGTACAAAAGTTGGATGCATAAAAGTTTTAAATTTTGATATAGTCCAATTTACCTATTTTTTTCTTTGGCTGCTTCTGCAGCCTTTGTCTTTTTAGATTCAATCTTTTACAGTGTTTTTATCTTGAAAGAATAATCTTGGTTATTTTACTCTTTCCTCAAGATTCATGTTATAGACCTTTACTTAACCTCACTGCTAAGCATGCTTTTCACTCTCACAGACACTAAAATCTAGCCTGGAGTGTTGCTCCACGCGGAAGGTGAGTGGGCAGGCTGCAAGGGACCTTACATCCCCATGCTTTTACTTAGGCTTTCTCTAGGTTGAAGTTGTGTTATAAACAATAATGTATGATTTGGTTTGTTGGATAGCCTCAGAATTCCACTTTCTTTTCCATCCATGTATTCACTGTTCATTGGTGCTTGTATTTTCTATTTGTGCAGTTACTTTTCTATTAGTGTTATCTGAAAAATTAATGAGTATTCTAGATAGCCTCATCTAGGTCAGGGTTTTTTTAACTTCTTTCTTTAAAGCACTTGAACCCCTTTTCTAACAAAAGCTTAAGTAGAAGCTCAGTACAGTGGGTAAGAGCAGTGGTTACTCAGGAGCAGGGAATGAAGATGTTCAGCTCACTGCTTTCCCTCCTCCAGCCCTTGAACCTTTCCCTTTGAACCTGGATGGAGGCTCTGTGGAGCCAAGTTTGCTCAGGACAGAAAAGCCTGTTGGGCCTCCCTGGTGGCGCAGTGGTTGAGAGTCCGCCTGCCGATGCAGGGGATACGGGTTCGTGCCCCGGTCTGGGAGGATCCCATATGCCGCGGAGCGGCTGGGCCCGTGAGCCATGGCCGCTGGGCCTGCGCGTCCGGAGCCTGTGCTCCGCAACGGGAGAGGCCACAACAGTGAGAGGCCCGCGTACCGCAAAAAGAAAAAAAAAAGAAAAGCCTGTTTATAAGGCAGGAGATGAATTACAGTCATTCACTTCCCACTTCTCCAGTCCTACTTACATGAAAGCAATTCAACTTTTGTATGGTAAGTGTATTTAGGAATCCATGTACTATTCAGCTTAAACTACAGGGTTCTCTCAAACTGGAAATCAAATAAACAAACATCCCCCCACCCCCTCAAAAGAACCAGGTTTCTCTGCCTGAAATTGTTGTTCAGAAACCTCCAATCGACTTTACTGACCAAAACGATAACCCACACATGCCAAGGACTTGTAACCATGATACATGATACACTTCTTGGGACACCCCATTATGCATAGTGACCCATTTTATTGATGAGTATTTCACATAGGAAGATTCAAAAGCCAGAGGAGAGTCCCCTGGTAAGGAGGCCACCTACTGAGACACAGGAAACTTAATTTTGATCCACAGACATTGTAAGCTAGAAAGGAACTTGGAGATCGGTAGCCCAAGAGGCAGCAAGAGTGGTGTGTTTGGTTTGCACAGAATTTAAAAAATTAGTTGCCAGCATTAAAAAAAAAACAGCAGTGTTTATATAAACATTACAAATAAAGATAAAAATCTTGATTTTAGCCTGTCTTGGAAAAATCATAACATGTGACACTAGGCCCATGGTCCTGTATGGCACTGATGAATTACAGGAGGCCTTTAAAAACTCCCAGTGTCGGGCTTCCTTGGTGGCGCAGTGGTTGAGAGTCCGCCTGCCGATGCAGGGGACACGGGTTCGTGCCCCGGTCCGGGAAGATCCCACATGCCATGGAGCGGCTGGGCCCGTGAGCCATGGCCGCTGAGCCTGTGCCTCTGGAGCCTGTGCTCCGCAACGGGAGAGGCCACAACAGCGAGAGGCCCGCGTACCGCAAAAAAAAAATTAAAAAAAATAAAATAAAATCCCAGTGTCCAGTCTGCATCCCAGACAAATTAAATGATATTCTCTGTGGTTAGCACTCAGACGTCAGTATATATTTAAAAAATTGTACTAAAAACACATGACAGTGATTATCATCTAAGTCATTTTAAGCATACAGTTTAGTGTTTTAAGTGTATTCACATTGTTGTGCAACAGACTTCTAGAACTTTTTCATCTTGCAGAACTGAAACTCGATACCCATTAAACACTAATTCCCCCACCCTCCTTCTTCCAGCCCTTCCTTGGCAACCACTTTTCTACTTTCTGTTTCTATGATTTTGAGTACTCTACATACTTCATATGAGAGGAATCATACAGTATTTGTCCTTTTGTGACTGGCTTATTTTGCTTAGCATCATGTCCTCAGGATTCATCCATGTTGTAGCATTTGACAGGATTCCCTTCTTTTTTTTTAAGGCTGTATAATATTTCATTGTTTGTATGTCCATTCATCTGTGAAGGAATATTTTGTTTGCTTCCACCTCCTGACTATTGTGAATAATGTTGCAGAGTGTGCAGATTTATTTCTGAGATCCTGCTTTGAATTATTTTGCATATAAACCCAGAAGTGGGATTGCTGGATCATATGGTAATTTTATTTTTAATTTTTTGAGGAACTTCTGTACTATTTTCTCTAGTGGCTGCACCATTTCTCATTCCCAGCAAGAGGGCACAGGGTTCTTACCTCTCCGTGTCCTCTCCAACACTTGTTATTTCTGTTCTTTTGACAGTGGCCATCCCAATGGGTGTGAGATAATGTCTCATTGTGGCCTTGATTTGCATTTCTCTTAAGTTTAGTGATGTTGAGCATCTTTTCATGTGCTTGTTGGCCATTTGTATATCTTCACTGGAGACTTGTCTGTTCAAGTTCTTTGCACTTAAAAAATCAGTTATTTGTGGTTTTTTTTGTTGAGTTGTGGAAGTTCCTCAGATATTTTGTATATTAATCCCACATTAGACATAAGATTTTCAAATATTTTTCCCATTCCAATAGGTTGCCTTGTCATTCTGTTGATTGTTTCCTTACCTGCATGGAAGTTTTAAAATTTGATGTAGTCCTATTTGTCTACTTTTGCATTGTTGTATGTGCTTTTAGTATTGTATCCCAGAAATTATTGCCAAATGTAATGTCCTAAAATTTTTACCCTATGCTTGCTTCTAGGAGTTTTATAGTTTTGGTCCTGTACTTCTTTCTTTCTTTTTTTCTTTTTTTTTTTTTTTTTTTTTTTTTTTTTGCGGTACGCGGGCCTCTCATTGTTGTGGCCTGTCCTGTTGTGGAGCACAGGCTCCGCACGCGCAGGCTCAGCGGCCATGGCTCACGGGCCTAGCCGCTCCGTGGCATGTGGGATCGTCCCGGACCAGGGGAACGAACCCATGTCCCCTGCATCGGCAGGTGGACTCTCAACCACTGCACCACAGGGAACCCCTGTACTTCGTTCTTTAATTTATTCTTTTGCAAGTAGATATCCAGTTTTCCAATATCATTTGTTTAAGAGATTGTGTTTTCCCCATTGTGTATTTTTGGCACCTTTGTCAAATATCGTTTGGCCATATAAGCAAGGGTTAATTTCTAGGCTCTCTACTCTGTTAAACTGGTCTAAATGTTTTTCTACAAGTACCATACCACTTTGATTGCTGTTGCTTTGTACTGTGTTGTGAAATCAGGAAGTGTGAGGCTTCTAACTTTGTTCTTTTACAAGATTGTTATGGCTACTTGAGGCTCCATAAGAATCATAAGATATTTTTCTGCTACTGGGATTTTGATCGGAATTGCATTCAATTTGTAGATTTCTTTGGGTAGCGTGGCCATTTTAACGATATTCCAATCCTTGAGCATGGGATGTCTTTCCATTTATATACAAATACAATCTTCCTTGATATCTTTAAGCAGTGTGTTGTAGTTTTCAATGTACAAGTTCTTCACCTTCTTGGCTAATTTTATACCTAAGCATTTTCTCCTTCTTGATGCTGCTGTAAGTGAGATTATTTTCTTAATTCTCTTTCAGATTGATCATTGTTAATGTATAAAAATGCAACTGCATTGTGTTTGTTAATTTTGTATTCTGCAACTTTGCTAAAATTATTTCTTGGGTTCAGCAGGTTTGTTTGTGTGTGTGTGTGTGTGTGTGTGTAATCTTTAGGAATTTTTGTGCCTAATATGTCATCTGTAAACAGAGATCATTTTACTTCTTCCTTTCAAATTTGGATGCCTTTTATTTTATTTTTATGTGTGTCTGATTTCTCTGGCTAGGACATTTAGTACTATGTTGAATAGTAGTGATGAGAGTGGGTATCTTTTCCGTCTTCCTGGTCTTAGAGGAAAAGCTTTAAGTCTTTCACTGCCGAGTATGATGTTAGCTGTTGGTTTTACATATATGGCTTTTATTATGTTGAAGTACTTTCCTTCTATTAATAGTTCACTGTGTTTTTATCAGGAAAGGGTATTAGACTTTTGTCAAATGTTTTTTCTACATCAGTTGATACAATCATGTGGTTTTGTCTTTCCTTCTGTTAATTTTGCTGTATTACAATGATTGATTTTCATATGTTTCATCATCACTGCATTTCATTTGGGCATGGTGTATAGTTTTTTTTTTTTTTTTTTTTTTTTTTGCGGTATGTGGGCCTCTCACTGTTGTGGCCTCTCCCTTTGCGGAGCACAGGCTCCGGACGTGCAGGCCCAGCGGCCATGGCTCACGGGCCCAGTGGCTCCGCGGCATGCAGGATGCTCCCGGACCGGGGCACAAACCCGTGTCCCCTGCATCGGCAGGCGGACTCCCAACCACTGCGCCACCAGGGAAGCCCGAGGGCTGTCACTTCTGTTCAGTTACATGAACATGGTGACAGGCAAGCATAAATGCAGAGATGGCATTCCTGTGCTGGTATGGGGAAAAGGAAGAGAGGCCACTGGTCAGGACATTGTTTTGCCTAGGGAGGAAGAAGATCCAGTACTTTGGTAATTTATTTAAGCTTTTGTGTTTTTTTTTTGCGGGATAGAGGAACAAGTAGGGGAGCTCATACTTGAAGCCGAATCCGGCCTCCGTACCCTGACACTGAATTAAATCTCAAGACAGAGTTGTGGGTGAAGTAGAAAAGAATAGCTTTATTGCTTTGCCAGGCAAAGGGGGCTAGAGCAGGCGATTGCCCTCAAAACTCTGTGTCCCTGACCTGGAGAGGGTAGTGAGGAGTTTTATAGTAATCGTTCAAAGAGGAGAGCATGATCAGCTCATGGACATTTCTCTGATTGGTTGGTGGTGAGGTAAGTGGGTGTCAGCATCATCAACCTTACGGTTCCAACTGGTTCTGGGGTCTGTGTGTTTGTGGGTAGCACACCATTAACTTCTCCCACCTAGTGGGGGTTTCAGTATCTGCAAAACAGCTCAAAGATATTGTTATGTGTATCCCTTAAGGGGGAACCAAGACCCTGCCCGAAGGCTGCACTAGTGTTTCTTTTGACTATTCCTCCCTTGCCTCGCATCCCCTCCCTTCTCTAATTAGCAACTGTTTGAACCTGCTCCTTGGAACTCAGGGAAGGTCATGGAGGCTGAATGAAGCCATTTCCTGTAATCAAGAAATGGGGGACACCGATACAGGCTTTGTGCCCAGGAGCCCACAGGGTCCTGCTAGGGATCATACTCAGTGCAAGGAGATGTGGAAAATCCAGAGATAAGGAATCATGGCCTCTTACTTGCCAAGGGCTCCTACTCTATGTTGTGGGGGAAATCAGACGCATTCATTAAGAGTCTGCCCGATTGAAGGATGTGAAAAGAGTTATCACAGAGGTACAACTAACATGCTGGGAAAATGTGTGGTCCATTCTCACTGGGATATCTGGAAGGGCTTCCTGTAGAAAGTGGGATTTTAATTGAACTTAAAAACAATTTGTACTTTGAAAAATTATACTCTTGAAAGAAATGAGTTGAGCAAGCGCCTGTCCTCTGATGGAGGGAGGGAAGTCTGGCCTAGTTGAGTGGAGGCGGGAAGGTGAGTGTTACGCTTAGTCTGGAAAACTCGGCAGGGTCTTCAACCCTACGGGGCTTTGAACGTTCGGTTGACTCTTTTCGGTTTTATTCTTCTCGCATTGGGAAGCCATTTAAGATTTAAGCAGGGGAATAATATTCTTAAAGAAAATAACTATGACCAGGATGAATTGAAGGGAGGGAGAAACGACATACTCATTTATCTACAATTTGGGGAAGAGAGGAAGATTACCTCTAATTCATTAGATGTGCATTGTATCAGCAGGAGGGAAATAAGCAGCATATCTTGATACATAAATCCTCCTCCCATATATGCATTCTTTTTCACCAGGGAGCAAGTATTTGGCAGCCAAGTTATCTTTAAAGTAATAATAAGAAAGCTATTTGGAATAAATGTTTCAGAACCATTTGTTACTTTGCACAGACCTATGAGCAAGTAGGATTGAGCTAAAGCATTTACAGTGGTATGTGGTTCTGCAGGGGCCGCCACCCTATTATATATACTTATATCTTGGCTAAACTCCAGCTGTTGCCACTGCTATTAGTCAAAGAACTGAAGTGTCAACGAGCTAATCAAAATAGCAAAGTGGGAGTCAAGAGTTTTTCCGCCTGTTTCCTAAAGTCTTAGGAAGATTGTTTCCTTTTTATTCCTTATATTCAGAACATAAAAGCCTCGCAGACATCTAATCTTTACTAGGTCAAACATTTCAAAAGGCAGTGGGATTATTTTCCAGTTGCTTTTCAGTTTAAGGCAAGTGTTTTAGGGGCTTCCAAAGCCTCCCTCCTGAATCCATTTATGAAAAAAAAACAAAAACAAAAAATGAAAGGCATTATTAACCCAACTACATTGTCTTGGTGTAAAAATCCTAACATATAGCATAGTGGGAAAAGGTTCTGAATCATGACCTAAGAGATGTGAGTTCTAGACCCAGTTTTGTGAATGCATAGCTTGGTGGTTTTGTCAAGTCTCCTATTTAACAGGGAGGGATTAGAATTTTTCTGTATGGTTTCTGTACTATTCAGTAGTATTGTTCACAATTACTTTCGCCTAAGGAGTTTAGAAAATGGAGAGACACATGATAATGTTGCAGGAAGAGGGACCTCTTCCAGGGCCCAAGAGTGGGCTCTTGCCTACCACTCAGAAAAGAATTTTCTGAGGAGACACACGTGCTGACAAATCAACAGACTTTATTGGGAAGGGGTGTCCGGGTGCAGAGCAGGAGGGGAAGGGAACCCAGGAGAACTGCTCTGCCATGTGGCTCGCAGTCTCAGGTTTTATGGTGATGGGGTTAGTTTCTGGGTTGTCTCCGGCCAGTCATTCTGACTCAGGATCCTTTCTGGTGGTGCACACATTGCTCAGCTAAGATAGGTTCCAGAGAGAAGGATTCTGGGAGGTTGGTAGGACATATGGACAGGAGTCTCCTCTCTCCTTTTGACCTTTCCCTAATTCTTCCGGTTGGGGGTAGTTGGTTAGTTCCGCGTTCCTTACCAGGACCTCCTGTTTTAAGATAACTCGTGAAAGTGGTTACTGTCGGGCCTGGTCAGGGCAGGCAGTTTTGGGCAGTGGTTTCCCTAAAAATAAGATTGTGGTCAACAATTTTGGGTGGAAGTAATGTGTGTTACTTTTGGGCGAGAACTCACACTGCCAGTGTGAGGCTCCAGAATTCTTTCTCTCTACAAAGATGACTGAGAGAGGTGGCTTTGTCAAGCAGGGGGCAGGAATAAGGAAAACGAAGAGCAGAACTCCTAGGCAGCCCATGATGGGCATGTACAACGAGTGGGAAATGAACCTTTGTTGTTTTAAACCACTGAGATTTGGAGGAATTATTCAAGCTTATTCCTTTTTGTTTGTTTGTTTGTTTGTTTGTTTTGCAATATGCGGGCCTCTCACTGCTGTGAGAGGAAGATAATAACAATGACAAGTAGCAAACCCTCTAAAATGGAGACTATACTCCATTATAGCCAATTAATGGGAGTGGGAAGCTCGGGCTCACTGTCCAGGACATAGAAATAAAAGCTGAGGATGCTCTGAGGCATCTCTTGGATATCTATAAGCCTCCATCATTTCTGCTGAGTAGGGTTGACAGATAAAATATAGGCTCTTCAGTTAAATATGAATGTCAGAAAAACAACGAGTACATTTTTAACGTAAGTATGCCCCAAATAGTACATAGGATCTACTTATACTAAAGGTGATGACTTATTATTCATGTGAAATTCAAGTTTAACTGGGTATCCTGTATTTTTATTTAGTAAAGGTGACAGCCCTACTGATGATCCACAATGAAGGCAGTTCAGGAACGGTACATGCTGGCTCTCGGACAGTCAGAAATGGCATCAGCAGATCCAGGTACAGTATGAAATTCTTTTTGGATGTAGCTCAGAAGCCATGGCCAGCCCTTGACTGCAAGTACTGCCTCGGGTTTCCCTGAGGTGGGGTAAACCTTCCTCTTAATGGCCTTTTGGTAAGTCTGGAAGACCATATCCAAGGGGAGCCCCAAAGTCAGTTTCATCCTCACAACCATGTTTCCAATTCCTGGAATTGGCTGCATGTGACTCACAAGAGATGAGGAGGTTTGTGAAAATTGGGAGTGTCATAGCTTGAACCCTTTGTAGGTAAAGTTTTGGTGCTCTGAGAGTTTTAACAGGAGCAATGTGAAAGACTCCAGGTCCCCAGGTAGATAGAAACAATCCTGTTTTACTTCTGTGTATGTGACAAGTCTCTAATAGTTCAGAGAGCAAATATCTGCTCTTACAAAGACTGATACAAGCTTGGATGTTTCTGGTGACAAGGCAAGGTCGTGAGTCTGAAGTTGACCTTTTATGGTTGAGGAGACAATAAGGTGGTCAGAAGGTCAATCATGGAGGAGACGTTGGCTTCATCCAATGTGCAGGCTTGTATATGTGGTTCTATGTAGATTGTGTTTCAAAGGTGGAGCTTGTTTACAAGTATGAACATTCTCTGACGTGCTTTTTGGACCTTCATTCCCAGAGCGAGAGCAGTGCCGAGGCTCTAGAAATGCCATGGATATTCTGAGCTGTCAGTGGCATTTCCCCGGTACTGTTCCCTTGGTGCCGCTCCTTGAAATGTCCAAAGGGATTATCATGTGTCTTGTGGCGGGTCCTAGCATTGTGAAAGGAAGCTGCTGCACCTGGCTCAGAGGATTTCGGATGTGGTGGGAGGAGGAGTAGTACTACGACTATAAATTGTATCACAGCATATCGATTCCATCTTGAGAGTGGGGTTGGGGGGTTATGAAGGGGGGCTTTTATTGTACTTTTATACATTGTACCCTTGAAACTAATTCAATTTTTTAAAATTAATTAATTTATTTGGGGCTGCATTGGGTCTTTGTTGCTGCTAGCGGGCGTTCTCTAGTTGCAGTGAGCGGGGGCTCCTCTTGGCTGTGGTGCACGGGCTTCTCATTGCAGTGGCTTCTCTTGTTGCGGAGCATGGTCTCTAGGCACGCAGGCTTCCGTAGTTGTGGCACGTGGGCTCGGTTGATGTGGCACACGGGCTCTAGAGCGCAGGCTCAGTAGTTGTGGCGCGCGGGCTTAGTTACTCCGTGGCACGTGGGATCTTCCCAGACCAGGGCTCGAACCCATGACCCCTGCATTCGCAGGCATATTCTTAACCACTGCTCCACCAGGGAAGCCCGATAATTCAGTTTTTTATAAAGAGAAGATTCCTAATATTATTCCAAAATTTTAAAAATATGTAGTTGGATAACACTATGAAAAATTAACTGATATATTCTTTTATTATTTCTCTTTGCTCCCTGGATCTTTTTCCCCATCCAGTCAGCTAGGCACTGTGAGTTCACTGCATTAGGAAGGTAAAGACTCAGCAGAAATGAGGGAGAAAAACAGAAAAGTCTCAGCTTTGGAATGTTCACAACGGAGGCCACAGTAGAACAGGTGAGAATTCTGTGAACCAAAAATAAATGTCGTTTCAAATGCAAAAAAGTATTCTCTGCACTGGGAGGCAGGAGAGGGAGGGAGGGAAGGACTGAAGGAGAGAGATCAGTGTGGCCAGGGACATGGAGACTGTGCTTAAGGACGATATGCCCAGGAAGAGAATCAGAATCTGGAGAAGATTCAGCCTGCACGTGATCATTGCCTCCAGCCAGCACCCTCATCTCAGACGTTGGGAAATTCAGAGAGAGAGTGGGAGTACGTCAGGAGGGCCACGCGCATAGTCTGTGTGGCAGGGGTTGTGGCCGTTCCCTATTTGTGAGGAGTCCCCAGCAATTTGCAGGCCTCTTCTGGAAAATGCTGGCGGACGTCTCTAGTGCTTATGTGAAAGCTTGTTCACAAACCTTGAAAGATACAGATGTAGATGACAGATAGATGCATAGATAGAAAAATGTCATTAAATAAAAGCTCCAGGAAAGGTTTGGAAAATGGCCTTTATTGCATAGGACGCTTCTATTGTCATATGTTATTAGACTGAGTGCCGGTCCCTTCATCCTCCTTCAGACCACGGCATTCTGTCTGCTACTCTCCCGAGGGTCCTTTCTTCTCCCTGGAAGGGATAAAACAAATGAGGTAGAACAGGAAGAGACAAGAAGCACTCCAAGCTCTGCTGGTCAGGGTTACCCTCCAGCATTGCCTTAATGCTCAGAGCCACACACACCACAGTGAGCTTGGCTCCAGATCAACTACCACGCAACGAAGGTTCTGGAACATTTCCAGATCTCGGGGGACCTCATTTCCACGTGACTCTCTTTCATATTCCCCTTTGTCACAGAAGGCTAGGTCCAGTGGTCCGGGTGAGATCTCGGCTCAGGCCCAAGGCTCTCAGACCTCAAAGTTCTGGTCCTGCAAGGGCCCCTGTCCTCTCTTGAGACCACTCCTGGCTCTCTCTGCCGAGAAGGAGCTGCTGGCAGTACGTCCTCTAAGAGTTGAGGTCCATCGTGCAGACCCTGAGAAAACTCCTAAGAAAAGGCTCCACCTTCTTGTTTACGTCAACAGAGGTCAATGCCTTTGTTAGTGCTGGGTGTGTCCCATTTGATGCAACTGCAGAGCCATTAGGTAAACCAGCACATGTGTGCGGCCCCTTCCCTTAGACTCCTCTGGGCCCTCGTGACATAGGCTCAGAAGACTGCCAGCCTCAAGCCTTACCTCTTCCAAGGGACGGCCACACCGTCTTCCAGGATCTTCTGTCCCATGAATCTCAGTTGCTGTTTGGAACTCAAAGGAGAGAAAAGACCCTGCCTGCGGGGTCTCTTTGGGATGGGGCCTTCCCCCGTGGGCTGCTCTCCCTCATTCTCCTTTTCTTCTTGCTTCTCTACCTCCTTCTCCTTCTCCTCCTCCTCCTCCTCCTCCTCGTTCTCCTCCTCCTCCTCCTCGTCCTCTTCCTCAGGGGTGCTCTCGGATTCCACATTGCCCATCCGCTGGGCCATGGTGAGATGAAAGGCACGGCAGCTGAAGCCTTGCAGGACGCCGCCCTTCACGTGCTGCTGGAGGATCCCCAGGGTGGGGAAGACACGGCAGCAGGCCATGCACCTGAAGCCGGTCTCCATGGTCAGCATCCAGTCCGCTGTCTTGGCGCTGGGTCTCTCCTCGACGGCAGGTGGCCCTGATGGGCTGCCTGGCTCTGCCCTTTCCTCATACTCTTTCTCCTCCCCAGTGGGCTCACTGTCAGGCAGGAGGCTTTCGGTGGACACATCAGAAGAGGGGTCAGTGGCTACTGCGCACACATCCTCAGGAAGGGTCACTTCTTCTATCCTCAGCTGCTTTTCAGGCAACTCCAAGGGTTTCTTTGTCTTCCAGGAGACAGCGACACCCTTGTTCACTTGTACCTGCATGTAGTATATTTTCATGCCCCTTTCCTCTTTGTCTGGTTGCAGATAGTTCTTACAGGGTGAAGAGGGTGAGGAGGAGACACAGCGTGATGGGGAAGCGGTCTCTCCTTCTTCCTGATCCTGGGCTAGGGGTGGTCTAGGCTGGGCAGTGTCTCGATGAAATCTCCGGATTCCTGAAAAAGGAAATTAAAATCATAATAACATGCATGGGCCATGCCGGAAGCTGAGGGAGCAGGTGTGGTAGACGAGAGAGGGACATTGGCACGACATAGCAATGTCGTGAGCTTGGTGTCCGTTGGCCGTAGGACGGAGTGGTGTATGTGGTGTCATCTGTGGGCTTTTCATGTGCGTGGGGGGGTATACTGGAGCGGTGTCTGTATACAGGGGTGTGGAGTATGGTGGTGAGGGCTGTAGTATGTGAGGGATGCGGCTGGATGCGTGTACGATGAGGAGTGTGAGTTTGGGAATATCGGTGGTGCATTCCTTGTGGAATGGGGCTGTGGTGCAGGAGAGTACTGTGGAGCACGTGCTTGGGGTTGATGTGCACTGAGAAGGGCTGTGCCTGGAGGGCGCGTGTATGTGTGAGCTGTGTGCACCTGAGCTGGATGGTCCTGCTCTCAGGCTGGAGGTGTATGATGCAGAACTCTGTCCTTCTCTGGAAGCAAAGGCAAAGACAAAGCCTACATTTTCCTCTGAAGATGCTTAATCTGGTCCCTCTTCCCTCCACCTCAAGCCCAGACCTTTCCGGCCCCTGCTCCTTGACTTCCCCACCATGGAAGTAGCAGTATTCACAAACACACCCCCAGACTCAGCTGGCATCCACGCCCTCGGAACAGCTCAGCCATCCTGCCCAGGCTCCTCCACAGAGCCCTCATCACCTCTGATGACCCTGGATTTCCTCTCAGCCTCCCTGGGATCTGTGTGCCTCCTGCTTCACAGCCAAGCACCCCGTCACCTGAGGAGCCCCACGCCCTTACCAGCGTAGCTGAGCTTGCGCAGAGTAGAAGTACAGAAGAAGTATTTAGAGGCAGAGGAGACCTCCACTGCCCCTGGGCTGCAGCCTTGGGCCACCACAGTGGATCCAAGCCGAGGGGGATCCTCTTGTGACCTCGAGATTCCTGAGGGAGGAATGAAAGGCTCAGGGTGGGTTCATCAGTCCTCTGTCCACAAATATTTACTGAGTGTGTGACACGTGTCAGGTGCAGTGAATACACACAGTTGAGAGTGTGGTTCCCAGTGGATCCTCCAGGATTTAATTCCAATCAATACTTATTCTCTCACTGTCTAGTTGGTAATGTAGGCCTCGGTGGTGACTGTGAGTGTGTGGGAAGAGTGAGTGATGTGTATCAGTTAAGTCTGTGGTAAGTGTGGGGTTGGCATGGGGAGCACAGTGCAGACGTGTCTATCTGTGTCTGTGGCCTTTGTGTGCATGGTTTCTGTTCACAAGTCAGGAATTCTGGGACATGTAACGTTTCCTCATTACATGGTGTGGCTTGTATTTATGGTGTGTGTTCATTCATTCATTCACCAAGATTCAGTAAGCAGCTACTCCTGTGTATCCGGCACTCTTCCATTGTTGTAGTCTTTGGTAATGCTGCACATTCTAGTAGGGGAATACACACACTAAACAAAACTACAATAAATATATAATACATCAGCTGGTGGTAAGTATATAAGGGTTGCCAGACTTAGCAAACAAGAATACAAGGCACCCAGTTAAATTTCAGTTTCAGATAAACCCAGAATAATCTTTTAGTGTAAGTATTCCCATGCAGTATTTGGCCTGACTTAGTTTTAGTGTAAGTATAGCCCATACAATATGTGGGACATACGGATACTGAAAAATTACTTGTTGTTTATCTGGAATTCAAATTGAACTGGATAGCCCATATTTTCTCTGGCAATCCTGACATGGGTTACTGAGACTGTGGTTTACTGTGGTTTGTACAAAGCGGGTCTGGCATTACTCAAGAATGTGTTATAAGTGTGGTGTGTATGACACGTGACTGGTTCTTATAGAGGTATTTAGAGATGGCTGAAGTTAGTTGTGTTTGTGCAAGAGTTGAGGAGATACATGTATATAGTGTGTGTGTGTGTGTGTGTGTGTGTCCTATATATATAGTGTGTGTGTCTATATACATATCTCATCTCCAGCGTTTGGTGTTGGAGGAGAGGATTGTGATACAGGTGGGTTGTATGAGAACGTAGTATAGGAGGGATGCGTGTATATACCTCCATGTGCTGTGTGTGGTTTACTAAGGAAGTTATATGTGGGGTGTGTGATATTTTTGCTGCATCAGAGTGTACATGGGTGTATGAGTTACTGTCTCATAAAACACCCATAACAAGAATTCTGTATACACTCTTACGTACACCGAGTGTCAGCCAGGTCCAGGCAGGGTGACAAGAACTTTACCACGCAGACTTTATATCTGGTAAGCACTCTACCCCCATTCATCTCGCTCTTCTCTGCACTACCACACACACACACACACACACACACACACACACTCACACACACACACACAGGAACATAGGGCAAAATATTCTGAATGGTCAGGGGCAGTCATTGCCTTCCCCAGCCTGTCCCAGCCACTGCCTGGAAATCTGCCTGCTGTCTAGAGCTCCATTCCCAGGGCCCATCCTACAGTCTCCAGGGCTCTGGGCATGGTAGGAGCTACTGGGCTCTAATCTGGGGCAGAGGCCTCTAGCTGGAGCTCTGGGGTGACCACCCCTCTCCCAGGGCAAGCTACTCGCCTACATTCAATGCACGCAGGCACCACGTGGCCCGTGGCTCTCAGAGCTCCCCGCAGGACCCTGAGGCCATTTCTCACCCCCGCTCACGCGGTCTCAGTCTCTGGAAAACCCTTCCCTTCCCTTGATCTCCTTTGGGAAATTCTTCCTGTTGAAAGAATAAAACCTCCTTGCTTTCAATATGACACCATCCCTAGACAAACAATCTTCTTTCAAAGTACATTCCAATTGTCAAGATATTTTTCAACAGGGCCTTCAACTCATGGGGCTTCTCTTTCCACTTTGGTAAAAGAGGCCAAGCAACTCATGGGTCTCTCTCAGCATCCTTGCATCCTTTACATCCCCCACCTCATGACCCCAGGGAAAGATCCAAGAGCATAAGAGAGAAATCGGGGACTGAGAAAAGCTGCACCTCTAGGTCTGTGCAAGCAGGATGCAGCCTGCTATGAGTCCGACAAAGCTCCAGGCCCGGCTGCCCCAGGAGAGAGTCCTCAGACCAGCGGAGCTGACCTCCCATCTCCCAGGGTGCATCTGGCCGTTCTGTGCCGTCTCACACCACAGGGACCCTCCGGATAGATACGGCAGCATCAGTGAGACAAGGTCTCTCGCTCCCTGCTTCACAGGTGACACGTTCTCAGTCCCCCGCTTCCTAGAGAAGCTTCAGTTTGGCAGAAACCCATGTGCCCCAGACAAGTTGCCCCCCACATACCTCCTCCGTTCTCGGCAGTTTCCTGGGACTCTTCATTTTCCAGATGTTTCCTCTTTTGTCGCCGTTCCATCGTACCAACTAGAAGTCTCCCTTAGAAGATGCCTCAAGAGATGTCCAACTCCTCCTCTTCCCTACAGGTTGGCCCTTCTTGGCTCTTGGGCAATCCGTTGAAATGATTCAATACAAACAAAAATAGTCAAGTCTCCTAAATGGCTGAAAAACTTGTACCACTTGGTGAACCAGCAGTAGTGCCTAGTGCTCACCAGGGCTGTTATGTTTGCAAGGTTGCCAGGCTCACAGTGGAATTCTGTGACCTCAGTGATGACATCAGAGCATTCGGTGGACCTAGGTTGAGCACAGTGTCTGCAATAGCACAGGCCCCATTTTCAAGAACAATTCCTTTTTCCCAGCCGAAGCTTTCCCGTGAAAGGGAAAGGTTCCTACCATATCTATTATAAATTGTATCATACCATGTCTATTATAAAATTCACATTTTGATTGGAGATCTTTTAATGTCTTTTCTAGAGAGATTTAATATGAATGTTTTAAATGGTCTCCAGTTTCCCTGTGGATTATTGACATTTTAAACTCTGCATTTCAATTTTCCCTCAATACGTGTAATTTTGTCACGGCTATTTCTGTACTTAAAGATGAGGAACTATATAATTGATTTCTTCATTTTTTCCCCATCTCTTTCCAAGGTACTGCATTTGATTGTGTCTTGCGACTGAGTGAAAAATGCTAGTCCTTGAGTCAGGACATTGGGCCCTTTAGCAAGTAACTCAACCTATCTGGGCTTCAGCTTCTGTATGTGCGATCAAGAGGCTTGGACTAGCTGACTTTTCAAATGCTGTGTTTCTTTGCTTCACTCTCACTTACTGATCTGCTCCTTAAGAAGAGGGTCTGTTCTCATAAAGTAACAACAGTCTTTTCCTAACCTTGGGTTGGGCGGAGTTTAACTGTTCGTACTCAGTTCGTTAGTTATATTGCCTTCTACGTATGCTTAGCTCTAAATAATTTATACGGCTCTTGTGACAATTTTTAGATCTTCTTTTTTTCTTATTTTCTTTTACAGTTTCTAATTTGTTATCGCCAGTGTAGAGGAGCCTGTTTGACTTTTAAAATTTATTGATCTTGTATGTGTGTGCCTTGTTGAACCGTCTTATTAGTTCCTGCTAGTTTATCTGTGGGTTCTTTTGGGTCTCCTAGATAAATGAGCATATTAAATGTAAATAATGTGTTCTTTGGATAAAGTTTATTTTCTTGCATCTGTATATATAGAAGCAATATGTTGAATTGATTTAAATATTTAAACACTTACATACCTGTTATCACAATCTAACATTGTTTATCTTATTTTCTTTCAATCAATATTATGTTTTCAAGATTTATCCACGTGAATCCATAGAGATCTAGGTCTTTGATTTTTGACTGTTTGATATTATGTGATCACATGCATATAGCATCATTTATTTTCCATTCAAGCATTATTGGACAATTGGATTGTTTCCCTCCCTTCTCTAGAACAAACAACATTTCCCAGAATATCCCTGAAGATGACTGACAGTCGAGAAGGGCCAGGCTGCCCGAAGGATTGCTACTTGCTTTTAGCCACCTTCCAACAGGCCGTCTCCAGCCAGCAATTTGAAGCACAGCTGAAATGAGAACTGCCCCAAATGTGAAGATCTTAGGAGCTTCCTAGAAGGTGGGAGGTTAATGATAGGCATCCTGCTGGGATCCCAGGGGAGTCTGAGCTGGCCTGAAGCTCATCTTCCTCCTCCACCTCTCAAGAGAAATGTGGAGGAAAGAAGACTTCAAAAACTGTGAGCAGGCAGAGGGAGAGATATTGGGGGCCGAAGCTGTAACTGAGGTCTTGGAGTGGGCTGTGAGCACGCAGAGCCTCTCGAGAGCCAGGCTCTGCCTTCTGAGGACTTCTCCCCTAAGGCTGCTCATAATTCACGTGATACCAGCCATATAGAGCCGACTTGGCCCACACTGTCACAGAAAGCCTTATCAGAATCTCTTCTTCTTCATACACTCTTGTGTCTGTTACTTGGTTATTGCCTTTGGTACTCCAGTGATGTGAACCACAGTCGCCAGGGGATGGAGGACACTAGTGACCCATCTTGCTCTGTGGCCTCAGTCCACAGCTGGAGGGTAAGGGAAGAGGCCAAATGAAGGTCAAGAAGGAAAGATGGAGTTTGAAGAGAAGACCTGAGTTAAGGGTGTCTTCTCAAGTCTTGATGACTGAAATGTAGCTCCAGTACCTGAAGTCCTGCTTGTTCTCAAGGCTGACCGCGGGGCTGGGTGCACTCAGTGAAGGAACCGTATACACTTAGTATTTCCTTGCTTGCTCACACTTGCCCTCCTCTGATACACCCTCTGCAAGACTGATCTTCCCCTGAAACAACTTTCCACCTGCTACTGTCATCTCAGGAACATTTGCTTCCCCTTCCTAGTGTCCCCCTAGAATGCCATTGCAGCCAATTCATAATTTGATAATCATGCTGCTTACCATATTCTCAGCAACTTCTGAGAAATTTTATTCACTTTATTCCATAGTCTTCACCCATCAATAATCTTCCTTAACTTCCTAGCTGCAGGTTAACCCATTCGGAATCATTTCTTTTGCTTTCTCTTCTTTGGCAAATCCTTTCTATCTTTTAAGGTCTTTTTCTTGTCTCTCTACCATCTTGCCTTCCTGAACTTCTTTTTTTTTTCGTTTAAGTAACCTTTCAATCTCCTTCCGCAATTTCCTCATAAACATTGAGAGTTTATTCCTCACACGTTAGACAGCGGTTTATGAATGGCCAGGCATAATGGACTCAGAATGAGTTGGCACCCCCGAGGTACCTGTCTTGCTGGGGAGCCACAGGTGAAGGGCTGTCTGCTGGACACATGTTTGCATGGAGTCAGGCTGAGTGGCCTCAGGGTGTTTGCTCTGCACTTGTGTGTGTTTCTCCCTAGTTGGTTTCCTTGTCCAGCCACCTGTGACCTCCCTCCATCCAGCCCAGGGAATCCTTCTCATCACAGGGGTAGGATGTTTGTCTCATTTTCCATCACATCCTTTCCCCAAAGTTTGGTTGTGAGTTGTTCCCATTCCAAAGACCTTTCCTCTTTGAAGAGAAAAGAGAAAATCTTGTCTCTCCTTTTCTCTCACTTCACTTCTGCTCTATTATCTCCTCCGTCCAGAATGGCCCACTGACTCACATGGGTGTAGATCCAAAGATGGCAAGAAATGCCAGCAATTCTGAGATAATAATACGGATGGATCAGGAAAACTTGAAAACCTTTATCCCGCCACATTAAAAAAAATTGCACTTCCAGTGTATTCAGAGTCTCAGTGTAGAAACACAAATGATAGAGTAATTGAATGACACTCAAGTTTTTCTTTCCTCCTTTCCTGATTTATTCTAATCCTCCAAGTTAACATGATGAACTCTTTGTTGTGTAAAGTTTCAGACATTTTCTACCCATGCACACTTTTCTTCTTTTCACATTAGAGTGTGAACTAGGTCACTTTCAACATGCTGTGATTCTGTGATTCACTGTCTCCCACCGAGTCATCCACGGATAATGTCATCTGTTTCACGGAGAAATATTTCCAATAGCTAATAGCCAATGTCTGTGGAGTGCTTACTCTGTGTCGGTTTCTTGTAACTACTTTACAGATCATTTGTACAGCGTACCCATGGACCAGGTACAATTATGACCCCCAAGTGACAGATAAGTGCAGATAAGTACAAATAAATACAGAGGCCAAGTGACTTGCCCAAGACACTGGAGCAAATCAAAATCCATGCCTCTGTAATCATTTTGCTCTATTGCCTCTGTCTGGGAGGCTTGATGATTTGGCAACTAAAACCTTAAATATCATGTTCCATTTTTATATCTGTGACACAAGCGTGGGGCTGTGATACGGGGTAACTAACCTGACTACTTTTGAAAACCCTTATGCACCTGGATGAAAGTAAGCCAGGGACTGCAAGCCATAGATTTAAGGTTTCCTACCAACTTTTAAAAATAGCTTCTTGAATGCAATTTATGTAGTGTCAAGTCTAGGATGTAGTCCAAATAGTAACAGAAAAATGGAGATATGTAGGAAAATACTTAAAGTTGACAAGTATTGAGAGTGTAGTATTTTTGGGGCCAGCGTGTAGACCACAGGAAAACTTGCTGTTTCCATCCCAAAGGGAAGAGCCCTACGTTGCAACTGCCAAGGTCCCTGGGGCAGCAAGTGTGCTCACTGCTTAGTAAAGAAGCATCCTCAGTTTGATAGAATCATATGGGAGCCTTACATTTGGTTAGCAGTTCTACATTCTTGATGTAATAATATTTTCAGGGTGTGGGAGGGTATCAAGCTCTGAAAATACCCTTGGAGAGATCTGCTTATTAAGTTTGGCTTTTTCAATCTCCCTACTACTTCTTTACTAAACACCAGGCGGTTTCCTTCACTTTTCAGAACCATGTTGTTTTTCCCTTGTCTAATGAACTTTGAAATACTTTTGGATGAGCTATTAAGTTTGGGGAAAAATAAACATCTCTTTAAAATAAGGAAGATAATAACAATGACAAGTAGAAAAAGCTCTAAAACAGAGAATATCCTCCATTCTAGCCAATGACGGAGTGGAAGGTTCGTGCTCGCTGTCCAGGACGTAGAAATAAAAGCTGAGGAGGCGCTGAGGCGTCTCCTGGATCTCTATGAGCCTCCATCATTTCTGCTGAGTAGGGTTGACAGATGAAATATAGGCTGTTTAGTTAAATATGAATGTTTGAAAAACAACGAGTACATTTTGAAGATAAGTATGCCCCAAATAGTTCATAGGATCTACTTATACTAAAAATAATGAATTATTATTCATGTGAAGTTCAAGGTTAACTGGGTATCCTGTATTTTTATGTACTAAATCTGACAGCCCTACTGATGATCCACAATGGAGGCAGTTGAGGAGCGGCCACAATGTAGGCAGTTGAGGAGCGGTACATGCTGGCTCTCGGACAGTCAGAAATGGCTTCAGCAGATCCAGGTACAGTATGAAATTCTTTTTGGATGTAGCTCAGAAGCCATGGCCAGCCCTTGACTGCAAGTACTGCCTCGGGTTTCCCTGAGGTGGGGTAAACCTTCCTCTTAATGGCCTTTTGGTAAGTCTGGAAGACCATATCCAAGGGGAGCCCCAAAGTCAGTTTCATCCTCACAACCATGTTTCCAATTCCTGGAATTGGCTGCATGTGACTCACAAGAGCTGAGGAGGTTTGTGGAAGTTGGGAGTGTCATAGCTTGAACCCTTTGTAGGTAAAGTTTTGCTGTTGTGAGAGTTTTAACAGGAGCAATGTGAAAGACTCCAAGTCCCCAGGTAGATAGAAATAATCCTGTTCTACCTGTGTGTATGTGACAAGTCTCTAATAGTTCAGAGAGCAAGTATCTGGTCTTAGAAAGACTGATCCAAGCTTGGATGTTTCTGGTGACAAGGCAAGGTCCTGAGTTTCAAGTTCACCTTTTATGGTTGAGGAGACAATAAGGTGGTCAGAAGGGAAATCATGGAGGAGACCTTGGCTTCATCCATCGTGCAGGCTTGTATATGTGGTTCTATGTAGATTGTGTTTCAAAGGTGGAGCTTGTTTACAACTATGAACATTCTCCGATGTGCTTTTTGGACCTTCATTCCCAGAGCGAGAGCAGTGCCGAGGCTCTAGAAATGCCATGGATATTCTGAGCTGTCAGTGGCATTTCCCCGGTACTGTTCCCTTGGTGCCGCTCCTTGAAATGTCCAAAGGGATTATCATGTGTCTTGTGGCGGGTCCTAGCATTGTGAAAGGAAGCTGCTGCACCTGGCTCAGAGGATTTCGGATGTGGTGGGAGGAGGAGTAGTACTACGACTATAAATTGTATCACAGCATATCGATTCCATCTTGAGAGTGGGGTTGGGGGGTTTGAAGGGGGGCTTTTATTGTACTTTTATACATTGTACCCTTGAAACTAATTCAATTTTTTAAAATTAATTAATTTATTTGGGGCTGCATTGGGTCTTCGTTGCTTCCAGCGGGCATTCTCTAGTTGCAGTGAGCGGGGGCTCCTCTTGGCTGTGGTGCATGGGCTTCTCATTGCAGTGGCTTCTCTTGTTGCGGAGCATGGGCTCTAGGCACGCAGGCTTCCGTAGTTGTGGCACGTGGGCTCGGTAGATGTGGCACGGGCTCTAGAGCGCAGGCTCAGTAGTTGTGGCGCGCGGGCTTAGTTACTCCGTGGCACGTGGGATCTTCCCAGAACAGGGCTCGAACCCATGTCCCCTGCATTCGCAGGCATATTCTTAACCACTGCTCCACCAGGGAAGCCCGATAATTCAGTTTTTTTATAAAGAGAAGATTCCTAATATTATTCCAAAATTTTAAAAATATGTAGTTGGATAACACTATGAAAAATTAACTGATATATTCTTTTATTATTTCTCTTTGCCCCCTGGATCTTTTTCCCCATCCAGTCAGCTAGGCACTCTGAGTTCACTGCATTAGGAAGGTAAAGACTCAGCAGAAATGAGGGAGAAAAACAGAAAAGTCTCAGCTTTGGAATGTTCACAACGGAGGCCACAGTAGAACAGGTGAGAATTCTGTGAACCAAAAATAAATGTCGTCTCAAATGCAAAAATGTATTCTCTGCACTGGGAGGCAGGGGAGGGAGGGAGGGAAGGACTGAAGGAGAGAGATCAGTGTGGCCAGGGACATGGAGACTGTGCTTGAGGACGATATGCCCAGGAAGAGAATCAGAATCTGGAGAAGATTCAGCCTGCACGTGATCATTGCCTCCAGCCAGCACCCTCATCTCAGACGTTGGGAAATTCAGAGAGAGAGTGGGAGTACGTCAGGAGGGCCACGCGCATAGTCTGTGTGGCAGGGGTTGTGGCCGTTCCCTATTTGTGAGGAGTCCCCAGCAATTTGCAGGCCTCTTCTGGAAAATGCTGGCGGACGTCTCTAGTGCTTATGTGAAAGCTTGTTCACAAACCTTGAAAGATACAGATGTAGATGACAGATAGATGCATAGATAGAAAAATGTCCTTAAATAAAAGCTCCAGGAAAGGTTTGGAAAATGCCCTTTATTGCATAGGACGCTTCTATTGTCATATGATGTTAGACTGAGTGCCGGTCCCTTCATCCTCCTTCAGACCACGGCATTCTGTCTGCTACTCTCCCGAGGGTCCTTTCTTCTCCCTGGAAGGGATAAAACAAATGAGGTAGGACAGGAAGAGACAAGAAGCACTCCAAGCTCTGCTGGTCAGGGTTACCCTCCAGCATTGCCTTAATGCTCAGAGCCACACACACCACAGTGAGCTTGGCTCCAGATCAACTACCACGCAACGAAGGTTCTGGAACATTTCCATATCTCGGGGGACCTCATTTCCACGTGACTCTCTTTCATATTCCCCTTTGTCACAGAAGGCTCGGTCCAGTGGTCCGGGTGAGATCTCGGCTCAGGCCCAAGGCTCTCAGACCTCAAAGTTCTGGTCCTGCAAGGGCCCCTGTCCTCTCTTGAGACCACTCCTGGCTCTCTCTGCCGAGAAGGAGCTGCTGGCAGTACGTCCTCTAAGAGTTGAGGTCCATCGTGCAGACCCTGAGAAAACTCCTAGGAAAAGGCTCCACCTTCTTGTTTACGTCAACAGAGGTCAATGCCTTTCTTAGTGCTGGGTGTGTCCCATTTGATGCAACTGCAGAGCCATTAGGTCAACCAGCACATGTGTGCGGCCCCTTCCCTTAGACTCCTCTGGGCCCTCGTGACATAGGCTCAGAAGACTGCCAGCCTCAAGCCTTACCTCTTCCAAGGGACGGCCACACCGTCTTCCAGGATCTTCTGTCCCATGAATCTCAGTTGCTGTTTGGAACTCAAAGGAGAGAAAAGACCCTGCCTGCGGGGTCTCTTTGGGCTGGGGCCTTCCCCCGTGGGCTGCTCTCCCTCATTCTCCTTTTCTTCTTGCTTCTCTTCCTCCTCCTCCTCCTCCTCCTCCTCAGGGGTGCTCTCGGATTCCACATTGCCCATCCACTGGGCCATGTTGAGATGAAAGACACGGCAGCTGAAGCCCTGCAGGACACCGCCCTACACGTGCTGCTGGAGGATCTCCAAGGTGGGGAAGACCCGGCAGCAGGCCATGCACCTGAAGCCGGTCTCCATGGTCACCATCCAGTCCAGTGTCTTGTCCCTGGGTCTCTCCTCGACGGCAGGTGACCCTGATGGGCTGCCTGGCTCTGCCCTTTCCTCATACTCTTTCTCCTCCCCAGTGGGCTCACTGTCAGACAGGAGGCTTTCGGTGAACACATCAGAGGGGCAAGTGCCTACTGTGCACGCATCCTCAGGAAGGGTCACTTCTTCTATCGTCAGCTGCTTTTCAGGCAACTCCAAGGGTTTCTTTGTCTTCCAGGAGACAGCGACACCCTTGTTCACTTGTACCTGCATGTAGTATATTTTCATGCCCCTTTCCTCTTTGTCTGGGTGCAGATAGTCCTTACAGGGTGAAGAGAGTGAGGAGGAGACACAGTGTGATGGGGGAGCGGTCTCCCCTTCTTCCTGAACCTGGGCTAGGGGTGCTGTAGGCCAGGCAGTGTCTCGAAATCTCCGCATTGCTGAAAAAGGAAATTAAAACCATAATAACATGCATGGGCCGTGCCGGAAGCTGAGGGAGCAGGTGTGGTAGACGAGAGAGGGACATTTGCATGACGTAGCTATGTCGTGAGCTTGGTGTCTGTTGGCCGTAGGATGGAGCGGTGTATCTGGTGTCATCTGTGGGCTTTTCATGTGCGTGGGGGGGATACTGGAGCGGTGTTTGTATACAGGGGTGTGGAGTATGGTGGTGAGGGCTGTGGTATGTGAGGGATGCGGCTGGATGCGTGTATGACAAGGAGTGTGATTTTGGTAATATCGGTGGTGCATTACATGTGGAATGGGGCTGTGGTGCTTGGGGTTTATGTGTGCTCTGAGAAGGGCTGTGCCTGGAGGGCGCGTGTATGTGTGAGCTGTGTGCACCTGAGCTGGATGGTCCTGCTCTCAGTCTGGAGGTGTATGATGCAGAACTCTGTCCTTCTCTGGAAGCAAAGGCAAAGACAAAGCCTACATTTTCCTCTGAAGATGCTTAATCTGGTCCCTCTTCCCTCCACCTCAAGCCCAGACCTTTCCGGCCCCTGCTCCTTGACTTCCCCACCATGGAAGTAGCAGTATTCACAAACACACCCCCAGACTCAGCTGGCATCCACGCCCTCGGAACAGCTCAGCCATCCTGCCCAGGCTCCTCCACAGAGCCCTCATCACCTCTGATGACCCTGGATTTCCTCTCAGCCTCCCTGGGATCTGTGTGCCTCCTGCTTCACAGCCAAGCACCCCGTCACCTGAGGAGCCCCACGCCCTTACCAGCGTAGCTGAGCTTGCGCAGAGTAGAAGTACAGAAGAAGTATTTAGAGGCAGAGGAGACCTCCACTGCCCCTGGGCTGCAGCCTTGGGCCACCACAGTGGATCCAAGCCGAGGGGGATCCTCTTGTGACCTCGAGATTCCTGAGGGAGGAATGAAAGGCTCAGGGTGGGTTCATCAGTCCTCTGTCCACAAATATTTACTGAGTGTGTGACACGTGTCAGGTGCAGTGAATACACACAGTTGAGAGTGTGGTTCCCAGTGGATCCTCCAGGATTTAATTCCAATCAATACTTATTCTCTCACTGTCTAGTTGGTAATGTAGGCCTCGGTGGTGACTGTGAGTGTGTGGGAAGAGTGAGTGATGTGTATCAGTTAAGTCTGTGGTAAGTGTGGGGTTGGCATGGGGAGCACAGTGCAGACGTGTCTATCTGTGTCTGTGGCCTTTGTGTGCATGGTTTCTGTTCACAAGTCAGGAATTCTGGGACATGTAACGTTTCCTCATTACATGGTGTGGCTTGTATTTATGGTGTGTGTTCATTCATTCATTCACCAAGATTCAGTAAGCAGCTACTCCTGTGTATCCGGCACTCTTCCATTGTTGTAGTCTTTGGTAATGCTGCACATTCTAGTAGGGGAATACACACACTAAACAAAACTACAATAAATATATAATACATCAGCTGGTGGTAAGTATATAAGGGTTGCCAGACTTAGCAAACAAGAATACAAGGCACCCAGTTAAATTTCAGTTTCAGATAAACCCAGAATAATCTTTTAGTGTAAGTATTCCCATGCAGTATTTGGCCTGACTTAGTTTTAGTGTAAGTATAGCCCATACAATATGTGGGACATACGGATACTGAAAAATTACTTGTTGTTTATCTGGAATTCAAATTGAACTGGATAGCCCATATTTTCTCTGGCAATCCTGACATGGGTTACTGAGACTGTGGTTTACTGTGGTTTGTACAAAGCGGGTCTGGCATTACTCAAGAATGTGTTATAAGTGTGGTGTGTATGACACGTGACTGGTTCTTATAGAGGTATTTAGAGATGGCTGAAGTTAGTTGTGTTTGTGCAAGAGTTGAGGAGATACATGTATATAGTGTGTGTGTGTGTGTGTGTGTGTGTCCTATATATATAGTGTGTGTGTCTATATACATATCTCATCTCCAGCGTTTGGTGTTGGAGGAGAGGATTGTGATACAGGTGGGTTGTATGAGAACGTAGTATAGGAGGGATGCGTGTATATACCTCCATGTGCTGTGTGTGGTTTACTAAGGAAGTTATATGTGGGGTGTGTGATATTTTTGCTGCATCAGAGTGTACATGGGTGTATGAGTTACTGTCTCATAAAACACCCATAACAAGAATTCTGTATACACTCTTACGTACACCGAGTGTCAGCCAGGTCCAGGCAGGGTGACAAGAACTTTACCACGCAGACTTTATATCTGGTAAGCACTCTACCCCCATTCATCTCGCTCTTCTCTGCACTACCACACACACACACACACACACACACACACACACACTCACACACACACACACAGGAACATAGGGCAAAATATTCTGAATGGTCAGGGGCAGTCATTGCCTTCCCCAGCCTGTCCCAGCCACTGCCTGGAAATCTGCCTGCTGTCTAGAGCTCCATTCCCAGGGCCCATCCTACAGTCTCCAGGGCCCTGGGCATGGTAGGAGCTACTGGGCTCTAATCTGGGGCAGAGGCCTCTAGCTGGAGCTCTGGGGTGACCACCCCTCTCCCAGGGCAAGCTACTCGCCTACATTCAATGCACGCAGGCACCACGTGGCCCGTGGCTCTCAGAGCTCCCCGCAGGACCCTGAGGCCATTTCTCACCCCCGCTCACGCGGTCTCAGTCTCTGGAAAACCCTTCCCTTCCCTTGATCTCCTTTGGGAAATTCTTCCTGTTGAAAGAATAAAACCTCCTTGCTTTCAATATGACACCATCCCTAGACAAACAATCTTCTTTCAAAGTACATTCCAATTGTCAAGATATTTTTCAACAGGGCCTTCAACTCATGGGGCTTCTCTTTCCACTTTGGTAAAAGAGGCCAAGCAACTCATGGGTCTCTCTCAGCATCCTTGCATCCTTTACATCCCCCACCTCATGACCCCAGGGAAAGATCCAAGAGCATAAGAGAGAAATCGGGGACTGAGAAAAGCTGCACCTCTAGGTCTGTGCAAGCAGGATGCAGCCTGCTATGAGTCCGACAAAGCTCCAGGCCCAGCTGCCCCAGGAGAGAGTCCTCAGACCAGCGGAGCTGACCTCCCATCTCCCAGGGTGCATCTGGCCGTTCTGTGCCGTCTCACACCACAGGGACCCTCCGGATAGATACGGCAGCATCAGTGAGACAAGGTCTCTCGCTCCCTGCTTCACAGGTGACACGTTCTCAGTCCCCCGCTTCCTAGAGAAGCTTCAGTTTGGCAGAAACCCATGTGCCCCAGACAAGTTGCCCCCCACATACCTCCTCCGTTCTCGGCAGTTTCCTGGGACTCTTCATTTTCCAGATGTTTCCTCTTTTGTCGCCGTTCCATCGTACCAACTAGAAGTCTCCCTTAGAAGATGCCTCAAGAGATGTCCAACTCCTCCTCTTCCCTACAGGTTGGCCCTTCTTGGCTCTTGGGCAATCCGTTGAAATGATTCAATACAAACAAAAATAGTCAAGTCTCCTAAATGGCTGAAAAACTTGTACCACTTGGTGAACCAGCAGTAGTGCCTAGTGCTCACCAGGGCTGTTATGTTTGCAAGGTTGCCAGGCTCACAGTGGAATTCTGTGACCTCAGTGATGACATCAGAGCATTCGGTGGACCTAGGTTGAGCACAGTGTCTGCAATAGCACAGGCCCCATTTTCAAGAACAATTCCTTTTTCCCAGCCGAAGCTTTCCCGTGAAAGGGAAAGGTTCCTACCATATCTATTATAAATTGTATCATACCATGTCTATTATAAAATTCACATTTTGATTGGAGATCTTTTAATGTCTTTTCTAGAGAGATTTAATATGAATGTTTTAAATGGTCTCCAGTTTCCCTGTGGATTATTGACATTTTAAACTCTGCATTTCAATTTTCCCTCAATACGTGTAATTTTGTCACGGCTATTTCTGTACTTAAAGATGAGGAACTATATAATTGATTTCTTCATTTTTTCCCCATCTCTTTCCAAGGTACTGCATTTGATTGTGTCTTGCGACTGAGTGAAAAATGCTAGTCCTTGAGTCAGGACATTGGGCCCTTTAGCAAGTAACTCAACCTATCTGGGCTTCAGCTTCTGTATGTGCGATCAAGAGGCTTGGACTAGCTGACTTTTCAAATGCTGTGTTTCTTTGCTTCACTCTCACTTACTGATCTGCTCCTTAAGAAGAGGGTCTGTTCTCATAAAGTAACAACAGTCTTTTCCTAACCTTGGGTTGGGCGGAGTTTAACTGTTCGTACTCAGTTCGTTAGTTATATTGCCTTCTACGTATGCTTAGCTCTAAATAATTTATACGGCTCTTGTGACAATTTTTAGATCTTCTTTTTTTCTTATTTTCTTTTACAGTTTCTAATTTGTTATCGCCAGTGTAGAGGAGCCTGTTTGACTTTTAAAATTTATTGATCTTGTATGTGTGTGCCTTGTTGAACCGTCTTATTAGTTCCTGCTAGTTTATCTGTGGGTTCTTTTGGGTCTCCTAGATAAATGAGCATATTAAATGTAAATAATGTGTTCTTTGGATAAAGTTTATTTTCTTGCATCTGTATATATAGAAGCAATATGTTGAATTGATTTAAATATTTAAACACTTACATACCTGTTATCACAATCTAACATTGTTTATCTTATTTTCTTTCAATCAATATTATGTTTTCAAGATTTATCCACGTGAATCCATAGAGATCTAGGTCTTTGATTTTTGACTGTTTGATATTATGTGATCACATGCATATAGCATCATTTATTTTCCATTCAAGCATTATTGGACAATTGGATTGTTTCCCTCCCTTCTCTAGAACAAACAACATTTCCCAGAATATCCCTGAAGATGACTGACAGTCGAGAAGGGCCAGGCTGCCCGAAGGATTGCTACTTGCTTTTAGCCACCTTCCAACAGGCCGTCTCCAGCCAGCAATTTGAAGCACAGCTGAAATGAGAACTGCCCCAAATGTGAAGATCTTAGGAGCTTCCTAGAAGGTGGGAGGTTAATGATAGGCATCCTGCTGGGATCCCAGGGGAGTCTGAGCTGGCCTGAAGCTCATCTTCCTCCTCCACCTCTCAAGAGAAATGTGGAGGAAAGAAGACTTCAAAAACTGTGAGCAGGCAGAGGGAGAGATATTGGGGGCCGAAGCTGTAACTGAGGTCTTGGAGTGGGCTGTGAGCACGCAGAGCCTCTCGAGAGCCAGGCTCTGCCTTCTGAGGACTTCTCCCCTAAGGCTGCTCATAATTCACGTGATACCAGCCATATAGAGCCGACTTGGCCCACACTGTCACAGAAAGCCTTATCAGAATCTCTTCTTCTTCATACACTCTTGTGTCTGTTACTTGGTTATTGCCTTTGGTACTCCAGTGATGTGAACCACAGTCGCCAGGGGATGGAGGACACTAGTGACCCATCTTGCTCTGTGGCCTCAGTCCACAGCTGGAGGGTAAGGGAAGAGGCCAAATGAAGGTCAAGAAGGAAAGATGGAGTTTGAAGAGAAGACCTGAGTTAAGGGTGTCTTCTCAAGTCTTGATGACTGAAATGTAGCTCCAGTACCTGAAGTCCTGCTTGTTCTCAAGGCTGACCGCGGGGCTGGGTGCACTCAGTGAAGGAACCGTATACACTTAGTATTTCCTTGCTTGCTCACACTTGCCCTCCTCTGATACACCCTCTGCAAGACTGATCTTCCCCTGAAACAACTTTCCACCTGCTACTGTCATCTCAGGAACATTTGCTTCCCCTTCCTAGTGTCCCCCTAGAATGCCATTGCAGCCAATTCATAATTTGATAATCATGCTGCTTACCATATTCTCAGCAACTTCTGAGAAATTTTATTCACTTTATTCCATAGTCTTCACCCATCAATAATCTTCCTTAACTTCCTAGCTGCAGGTTAACCCATTCGGAATCATTTCTTTTGCTTTCTCTTCTTTGGCAAATCCTTTCTATCTTTTAAGGTCTTTTTCTTGTCTCTCTACCATCTTGCCTTCCTGAACTTCTTTTTTTTTTCGTTTAAGTAACCTTTCAATCTCCTTCCGCAATTTCCTCATAAACATTGAGAGTTTATTCCTCACACGTTAGACAGCGGTTTATGAATGGCCAGGCATAATGGACTCAGAATGAGTTGGCACCCCCGAGGTACCTGTCTTGCTGGGGAGCCACAGGTGAAGGGCTGTCTGCTGGACACATGTTTGCATGGAGTCAGGCTGAGTGGCCTCAGGGTGTTTGCTCTGCACTTGTGTGTGTTTCTCCCTAGTTGGTTTCCTTGTCCAGCCACCTGTGACCTCCCTCCATCCAGCCCAGGGAATCCTTCTCATCACAGGGGTAGGATGTTTGTCTCATTTTCCATCACATCCTTTCCCCAAAGTTTGGTTGTGAGTTGTTCCCATTCCAAAGACCTTTCCTCTTTGAAGAGAAAAGAGAAAATCTTGTCTCTCCTTTTCTCTCACTTCACTTCTGCTCTATTATCTCCTCCGTCCAGAATGGCCCACTGACTCACATGGGTGTAGATCCAAAGATGGCAAGAAATGCCAGCAATTCTGAGATAATAATACGGATGGATCAGGAAAACTTGAAAACCTTTATCCCGCCACATTAAAAAAAATTGCACTTCCAGTGTATTCAGAGTCTCAGTGTAGAAACACAAATGATAGAGTAATTGAATGACACTCAAGTTTTTCTTTCCTCCTTTCCTGATTTATTCTAATCCTCCAAGTTAACATGATGAACTCTTTGTTGTGTAAAGTTTCAGACATTTTCTACCCATGCACACTTTTCTTCTTTTCACATTAGAGTGTGAACTAGGTCACTTTCAACATGCTGTGATTCTGTGATTCACTGTCTCCCACCGAGTCATCCACGGATAATGTCATCTGTTTCACGGAGAAATATTTCCAATAGCTAATAGCCAATGTCTGTGGAGTGCTTACTCTGTGTCGGTTTCTTGTAACTACTTTACAGATCATTTGTACAGCGTACCCATGGACCAGGTACAATTATGACCCCCAAGTGACAGATAAGTGCAGATAAGTACAAATAAATACAGAGGCCAAGTGACTTGCCCAAGACACTGGAGCAAATCAAAATCCATGCCTCTGTAATCATTTTGCTCTATTGCCTCTGTCTGGGAGGCTTGATGATTTGGCAACTAAAACCTTAAATATCATGTTCCATTTTTATATCTGTGACACAAGCGTGGGGCTGTGATACGGGGTAACTAACCTGACTACTTTTGAAAACCCTTATGCACCTGGATGAAAGTAAGCCAGGGACTGCAAGCCATAGATTTAAGGTTTCCTACCAACTTTTAAAAATAGCTTCTTGAATGCAATTTATGTAGTGTCAAGTCTAGGATGTAGTCCAAATAGTAACAGAAAAATGGAGATATGTAGGAAAATACTTAAAGTTGACAAGTATTGAGAGTGTAGTATTTTTGGGGCCAGCGTGTAGACCACAGGAAAACTTGCTGTTTCCATCCCAAAGGGAAGAGCCCTACGTTGCAACTGCCAAGGTCCCTGGGGCAGCAAGTGTGCTCACTGCTTAGTAAAGAAGCATCCTCAGTTTGATAGAATCATATGGGAGCCTTACATTTGGTTAGCAGTTCTACATTCTTGATGTAATAATATTTTCAGGGTGTGGGAGGGTATCAAGCTCTGAAAATACCCTTGGAGAGATCTGCTTATTAAGTTTGGCTTTTTCAATCTCCCTACTACTTCTTTACTAAACACCAGGCGGTTTCCTTCACTTTTCAGAACCATGTTGTTTTTCCCTTGTCTAATGAACTTTGAAATACTTTTGGATGAGCTATTAAGTTTGGGGAAAAATAAACATCTCTTTAAAATAAGGAAGATAATAACAATGACAAGTAGAAAAAGCTCTAAAACAGAGAATATCCTCCATTCTAGCCAATGACGGAGTGGAAGGTTCGTGCTCGCTGTCCAGGACGTAGAAATAAAAGCTGAGGAGGCGCTGAGGCGTCTCCTGGATCTCTATGAGCCTCCATCATTTCTGCTGAGTAGGGTTGACAGATGAAATATAGGCTGTTTAGTTAAATATGAATGTTTGAAAAACAACGAGTACATTTTGAAGATAAGTATGCCCCAAATAGTTCATAGGATCTACTTATACTAAAAATAATGAATTATTATTCATGTGAAGTTCAAGGTTAACTGGGTATCCTGTATTTTTATGTACTAAATCTGACAGCCCTACTGATGATCCACAATGGAGGCAGTTGAGGAGCGGCCACAATGTAGGCAGTTGAGGAGCGGTACATGCTGGCTCTCGGACAGTCAGAAATGGCTTCAGCAGATCCAGGTACAGTATGAAATTCTTTTTGGATGTAGCTCAGAAGCCATGGCCAGCCCTTGACTGCAAGTACTGCCTCGGGTTTCCCTGAGGTGGGGTAAACCTTCCTCTTAATGGCCTTTTGGTAAGTCTGGAAGACCATATCCAAGGGGAGCCCCAAAGTCAGTTTCATCCTCACAACCATGTTTCCAATTCCTGGAATTGGCTGCATGTGACTCACAAGAGCTGAGGAGGTTTGTGGAAGTTGGGAGTGTCATAGCTTGAACCCTTTGTAGGTAAAGTTTTGCTGTTGTGAGAGTTTTAACAGGAGCAATGTGAAAGACTCCAAGTCCCCAGGTAGATAGAAATAATCCTGTTCTACCTGTGTGTATGTGACAAGTCTCTAATAGTTCAGAGAGCAAGTATCTGGTCTTAGAAAGACTGATCCAAGCTTGGATGTTTCTGGTGACAAGGCAAGGTCCTGAGTTTCAAGTTCACCTTTTATGGTTGAGGAGACAATAAGGTGGTCAGAAGGGAAATCATGGAGGAGACCTTGGCTTCATCCATCGTGCAGGCTTGTATATGTGGTTCTATGTAGATTGTGTTTCAAAGGTGGAGCTTGTTTACAACTATGAACATTCTCCGATGTGCTTTTTGGACCTTCATTCCCAGAGCGAGAGCAGTGCCGAGGCTCTAGAAATGCCATGGATATTCTGAGCTGTCAGTGGCATTTCCCCGGTACTGTTCCCTTGGTGCCGCTCCTTGAAATGTCCAAAGGGATTATCATGTGTCTTGTGGCGGGTCCTAGCATTGTGAAAGGAAGCTGCTGCACCTGGCTCAGAGGATTTCGGATGTGGTGGGAGGAGGAGTAGTACTACGACTATAAATTGTATCACAGCATATCGATTCCATCTTGAGAGTGGGGTTGGGGGGTTTGAAGGGGGGCTTTTATTGTACTTTTATACATTGTACCCTTGAAACTAATTCAATTTTTTAAAATTAATTAATTTATTTGGGGCTGCATTGGGTCTTCGTTGCTTCCAGCGGGCATTCTCTAGTTGCAGTGAGCGGGGGCTCCTCTTGGCTGTGGTGCATGGGCTTCTCATTGCAGTGGCTTCTCTTGTTGCGGAGCATGGGCTCTAGGCACGCAGGCTTCCGTAGTTGTGGCACGTGGGCTCGGTAGATGTGGCACGGGCTCTAGAGCGCAGGCTCAGTAGTTGTGGCGCGCGGGCTTAGTTACTCCGTGGCACGTGGGATCTTCCCAGAACAGGGCTCGAACCCATGTCCCCTGCATTCGCAGGCATATTCTTAACCACTGCTCCACCAGGGAAGCCCGATAATTCAGTTTTTTTATAAAGAGAAGATTCCTAATATTATTCCAAAATTTTAAAAATATGTAGTTGGATAACACTATGAAAAATTAACTGATATATTCTTTTATTATTTCTCTTTGCCCCCTGGATCTTTTTCCCCATCCAGTCAGCTAGGCACTCTGAGTTCACTGCATTAGGAAGGTAAAGACTCAGCAGAAATGAGGGAGAAAAACAGAAAAGTCTCAGCTTTGGAATGTTCACAACGGAGGCCACAGTAGAACAGGTGAGAATTCTGTGAACCAAAAATAAATGTCGTCTCAAATGCAAAAATGTATTCTCTGCACTGGGAGGCAGGGGAGGGAGGGAGGGAAGGACTGAAGGAGAGAGATCAGTGTGGCCAGGGACATGGAGACTGTGCTTGAGGACGATATGCCCAGGAAGAGAATCAGAATCTGGAGAAGATTCAGCCTGCACGTGATCATTGCCTCCAGCCAGCACCCTCATCTCAGACGTTGGGAAATTCAGAGAGAGAGTGGGAGTACGTCAGGAGGGCCACGCGCATAGTCTGTGTGGCAGGGGTTGTGGCCGTTCCCTATTTGTGAGGAGTCCCCAGCAATTTGCAGGCCTCTTCTGGAAAATGCTGGCGGACGTCTCTAGTGCTTATGTGAAAGCTTGTTCACAAACCTTGAAAGATACAGATGTAGATGACAGATAGATGCATAGATAGAAAAATGTCCTTAAATAAAAGCTCCAGGAAAGGTTTGGAAAATGCCCTTTATTGCATAGGACGCTTCTATTGTCATATGATGTTAGACTGAGTGCCGGTCCCTTCATCCTCCTTCAGACCACGGCATTCTGTCTGCTACTCTCCCGAGGGTCCTTTCTTCTCCCTGGAAGGGATAAAACAAATGAGGTAGGACAGGAAGAGACAAGAAGCACTCCAAGCTCTGCTGGTCAGGGTTACCCTCCAGCATTGCCTTAATGCTCAGAGCCACACACACCACAGTGAGCTTGGCTCCA
The DNA here is from genome assembly GCF_964341445.2 of Mesoplodon mirus. Classification (NCBI taxonomy): domain Eukaryota; kingdom Metazoa; phylum Chordata; class Mammalia; order Artiodactyla; family Ziphiidae; genus Mesoplodon; species Mesoplodon mirus. The sequence continues at coordinate 605,591 of NW_028295795.1, forward strand.
GATCAACTACCACGCAACGAAGGTTCTGGAACATTTCCATATCTCGGGGGACCTCATTTCCACGTGACTCTCTTTCATATTCCCCTTTGTCACAGAAGGCTCGGTCCAGTGGTCCGGGTGAGATCTCGGCTCAGGCCCAAGGCTCTCAGACCTCAAAGTTCTGGTCCTGCAAGGGCCCCTGTCCTCTCTTGAGACCACTCCTGGCTCTCTCTGCCGAGAAGGAGCTGCTGGCAGTACGTCCTCTAAGAGTTGAGGTCCATCGTGCAGACCCTGAGAAAACTCCTAGGAAAAGGCTCCACCTTCTTGTTTACGTCAACAGAGGTCAATGCCTTTGTTAGTGCTGGGTGTGTCCCATTTGATGCAACTGCAGAGCCATTAGGTCAACCAGCACATGTGTGCGGCCCCTTCCCTTAGACTCCTCTGGGCCCTCGTGACATAGGCTCAGAAGACTGCCAGCCTCAAGCCTTACCTCTTCCAAGGGACGGCCACACCGTCTTCCAGGATCTTCTGTCCCATGAATCTCAGTTGCTGTTTGGAACTCAAAGGAGAGAAAAGACCCTGCCTGCGGGGTCTCTTTGGGCTGGGGCCTTCCCCCGTGGGCTGCTCTCCCTCATTCTCCTTTTCTTCTTGCTTCTCTTCCTCCTCCTCCTCCTCCTCCTCCTCAGGGGTGCTCTCGGATTCCACATTGCCCATCCACTGGGCCATGTTGAGATGAAAGACACGGCAGCTGAAGCCCTGCAGGACACCGCCCTACACGTGCTGCTGGAGGATCTCCAAGGTGGGGAAGACCCGGCAGCAGGCCATGCACCTGAAGCCGGTCTCCATGGTCACCATCCAGTCCAGTGTCTTGTCCCTGGGTCTCTCCTCGACGGCAGGTGACCCTGATGGGCTGCCTGGCTCTGCCCTTTCCTCATACTCTTTCTCCTCCCCAGTGGGCTCACTGTCAGACAGGAGGCTTTCGGTGAACACATCAGAGGGGCAAGTGCCTACTGTGCACGCATCCTCAGGAAGGGTCACTTCTTCTATCGTCAGCTGCTTTTCAGGCAACTCCAAGGGTTTCTTTGTCTTCCAGGAGACAGCGACACCCTTGTTCACTTGTACCTGCATGTAGTATATTTTCATGCCCCTTTCCTCTTTGTCTGGGTGCAGATAGTCCTTACAGGGTGAAGAGAGTGAGGAGGAGACACAGTGTGATGGGGGAGCGGTCTCCCCTTCTTCCTGAACCTGGGCTAGGGGTGCTGTAGGCCAGGCAGTGTCTCGAAATCTCCGCATTGCTGAAAAAGGAAATTAAAACCATAATAACATGCATGGGCCGTGCCGGAAGCTGAGGGAGCAGGTGTGGTAGACGAGAGAGGGACATTTGCATGACGTAGCTATGTCGTGAGCTTGGTGTCTGTTGGCCGTAGGATGGAGCGGTGTATCTGGTGTCATCTGTGGGCTTTTCATGTGCGTGGGGGGGATACTGGAGCGGTGTTTGTATACAGGGGTGTGGAGTATGGTGGTGAGGGCTGTGGTATGTGAGGGATGCGGCTGGATGCGTGTATGACAAGGAGTGTGATTTTGGTAATATCGGTGGTGCGTTACTTGTGGAATGGGGCTGTGGTGCTTGGGGTTTATGTGTGCTGTGAGAAGGGCTGTGCCTGGAGGGCAGATGTATGTGTGAGCTGTGTGGACCTGAGCTGGATGGTCCTGCTCTCAGGCTGGAGGTGTATGATGCAGAACTCTGTCCTTCTCTGGAAGCAAAGGCAAAGACAAAGCCTACATTTTCCTCTGAAGATGCTTAATCTGGTCCCTCTTCCCTCCACCTCAAGCCCAGACCTTTCCGGCCCCTGCTCCTTGACTTCCCCACCATGGTACTACCAGTATTCACACCGCCCCCCCAGACTCAGCTGGCATCCACGCCCTCGGAACAGCTCAGCCATCCTGCCCAGGCTCCTCCACAGAGCCCTCATCACCTCTGATGACCCTGGATTTCCTCTCAGCCTCCCTGGGATCTGTGTGCCTCCTGCCTCACAGCCAAGCACCCCCTCACCTGAGGAGCCCCGCGCCCTTACCAGCGTAGCTGAGCTTGCGCGGAGTAGAAGTACAGAAGAAGTATTTAGGGGCGGAGGAGACCTCCACTGCCCCTGGGCTGCAGCCTTGGGCCACCACAGTGGATCCAAGCCGAGGGGGATCCTCTTGTGACTTCGAGATTCCTGAGGGAGGAATGAAAGGCTCAGGGTGGGTTCATCAGTCCTCTGTTCACAAATATTTACTGAGTGTGTGACACGTGTCAGGTGCAGTGAATACACACAGTTGAGAGTGTGGTTCCCAGTGGATCCTCCAGGAATTAATTCCAATCAATACTTATTCTCTCACTGTCTAGTTGGTAATGTAGGCCTCGGTGGTGACTGTGAGTGTGTGGGAAGAGTGAGTGATGTGTATCAGTTAAGTCTGTGGTAAGTGTGGGGTTGGCATGGGGAGCACAGTGCAGATGTGTCTATCTGTGTCTGTGGCCTTTGTGTGCATTTTTTCTGTTCACAAGTCAGGAATTCTGGGACATGTAACGTTTCCTCATTACATGGTGTGGCTTGTATTTATGGTGCGTGTTCATTCATTCATTCACCAAGATTCAGTAAGCAGCTACTCCTGTGTATCCGGCACTCTTCCATTGTTGTAGTCTTTGGTAACGCTGCACATTCTAGTAGGGGAAGACACACACTAAACAAAACTACAATAAATATATAATACATCAGCTGGTGGTAAGTATATAAGGGTTGCCAGACTTAGCGAACAAGAATACAAGGCACCCAGTTAAATTTCAGTTTCAGATAAACCCAGAATAATTTTTTAGTGTAAGTATTCCCATGCAGTATTTGTTCTTACTTAGTTTTAGTGTAAGTATGGCCCATACAATATTTGGGACATACTGATACTGAAAAATTACTTGTTCTTTATCTGGAATTCAAATTGAACTGGATAGCCCATATTTTCTCTGGAAATCCTGACATGGGTTACTGAGACTGTGGTTTACTGTGGTTTGTACAAAGCGGGTCTGGCATTACTCAAGAATGTGTTACAAGTGTGGTGTGTATGACACGTGACTGGTTCTTACAGAGGTATTTAACGATGGCTGAAGTTAGCTGTGTTTGTGCGAGAGTTGTGGAGATACATATATATATATATATATATATATATATATATAGTGTGAGTGTGTGTGTGTGTCCTATATATATAGTGTGAGTGTCTATATACATATCTCATCTCCAGCGTTTGGTGTTGGAGGAGAGGATTGTGATACAGGTGGGTTGTATGAGAATGTAGTACAGGAGGGATCCGTGTATATACCTCCATGTGCTGTGTGTGGTTTACTAAGGAAGTTAAATGTGGGGTGTGTGATATTTTTGCTGCATCAGAGTGTATATGGGTGTATGAGTTACTGTCTCATAAAACACCCCTAACAAGAATTCTGTATACACTCTTACGTACACCGAGTGTCAGCCAGGTCCAGGCAGGGTGACAAGAACTTTACCACGCAGACTTTATATCTGGTAAGCACTCTACCCCCATTCATCTCGCTCTTCTCTGCACTACCACACACACACACACACACACACACACACACACACACACACACACACACACACTCACACACCCACATACACACAGGAACATAGAGCAAAATATTCTGAATTGTCAGGGGCAGTCATTGCCTTCCCCAGCCTGTCCCAGCCACTGCCTGAAAATCTACCTGCTGTCTAGACCTCCATTGCCAGGGCCCACCCTACAGTCTCCAGTGTCCTGGGCCTGGTAGGAGCTACTGGGCTCTAATCTGGGGCAGAGACGTCTAGCTGGAACTCTGGGGTGTCCACCCCCGCCCAGGGCAAGCTACTCGCCTACATTTAATGCACGCAGGCACCCCGTGGCCCGTGGCTCTCAGAGCTCCCTGCAGGACCATGAGGACATTTCTCACCCCCGCCCACGTGGTCTCAGTCTCTGGAAAACCCTTCCCTTCCCTTGATCTCCTTTGGGAAATTCTTCCTGTTGAAGGAATAAAACCTCCTTGCTTTCAATATGACACCATCCCTAGACAAACAATCTTCTTTCGAACTGCATTCCACTTGTCAAGATACTTTTCAACAGGGCCTTCAACTCATGGGGCTTCTCTTTCCACTTTGGTAAAAGAGGCCAAGCAACTCATGGGTCTCTCTCAGCATCCTTGCATCCTTCACATCCCCCACCTCATGACCCCAGGGAAAGATCCAAGAGCATAAGAGAGAAATCGGGGACAGAGAAAAGCTGCACCTCTAGGTCTGTGCAAGCAGGATGCAGCCTGCTGTGAGTCCGACAAAGCTCCAGGCCCGGCAGCCCCAGGAGAGAGTCCCCAGACCAGCGGAGCTGACCTCCCATCTCCCAGGGGGCATCTGGCCGTTCTGTGCCATCTCACACCACAGGGACCCTCCGGATGGATACGACAGCATCAGTGAGACGAGGTCTCTCGCTCCCTGCTTCACAGGTGACACGTTCTCAGTCCCCCCCCATCCTAGAGAAGGTTTAGTTTGGCAGAAACCCATGTGCCCCAGCAAGTTGCCCCCCACATACCTCCTCCGTTCTCGGAAGTTTCCTGGGACTCTTCATTTTCCAGATGTTTCCTCTTTTGTCACCGTTTCATGGTACCTACTAGAAGTCTCCCTTAGAAGATGCCTCAAGAGATGTCCAACTCCTCCTCTTCCCTACAGGTTGGCCCTTGTTGCCTCTTGGGCAATCTGTTCAAGTGATTCAATACAAACAAAAATAGTCAAGTCTCCTAAATGGCTGAAAAACTTGTACCACTTAGTGAACCAGCAGTACTGCCTAGTGCTCACCAGGGCTGTTCAGTTTACAAGGTTGCCAGGCGCACAGCAGGATTCTGTGACCTCAATGATGACATCGGAACATTCTGTGGACCTAAGTTCAGCACAGTGTCTGCAATAGCACAGGCCCCATTTTCAAGAACAATTCCTGTTTCCCAGCCGAAGCTTTCCCGTGAAAGGGAAAGGTTCATACCATATCTATTATAAGTTGTATCATACCATATCTATTATAAAATGAACATTATGATTGGAGATCTTTTAATGCCTTTTCTAGAGAGATTTAATATGAATATTTTAAATGGTCTCCAGTTTCCCTGTGGATTATTGACATTTTAATCTCTGCACTTCAATTTTCCCTCAATACGTGTAATTTTGTCACGGCTATTTCTGTACTTAAAGATGAGTAACTATATAATTGATTTCTTCATTTTTTTCCCATCTCTTTCCAAGGTACTGAATTTGATTGTGTCTTACGAATGAGTGAAAAATGCGAGTCCTTGAGTCAGGACATTGGGCCCTTTACCAAGTAACTCAACCTGTCTGGGCTTCAGCTTCTTTCTGTGCGATCGAGAGGCTTGGCCTAGTTGACTTTTCAAATGCTGTGTTTCTTTGATTCACTCTCACGTACTGATCTGCTACTTAGGAAGAGGGCGTGTTCTCATAAAGTAAGAACAGTCGTTTTCTAATCCTTGGGTTGGGCGCAGTTTAAGTGGTCGTACTCAGTTTGTCAGTTTTATTTACTTTTATGTATGCTTAGTTCTAAGTAATTTATATGGCTCTTGTGACAATTTTTAGATCTTCTTTTTTTCTTATTTTCTTTTACAGTTTCTAATTTGCTATCACCAGTATAGAGGAGCGTGATTGACTTTTAAAATTTATTGATCTTGTATGTGTGTGCTTTGTTGAACCGTCTTATTAGTTCCTGCTAGTTTATCTGTGGGTTCTTTTGAGTTTCCTAGATAAATGAACATATTAAATGTAAATAATGTGTTCATTGGATAAAATTTATTTTCTTGCATCTATATATATAGAAGCAACATGTTGAATTGATTTAAATATTTAAATACTTACATACCTGTTATCATAATCTAAGATTCTTTATCTTATTTTCTTTCAAACAATATTATGTTTTCAAGATTTAGTGACATCCGTCCATATAGATCTAGGTCTTTGATTTTTGACTGTTTGGTATTATTTCGTCACATTCGTATAGCATCATTTATTTTCCATTCAAGCATTATTGGACAATTGGATTGTTTCCCTCCCTTCTCTAAAACAAGCAATGTTTCCCAGAATATCCCTGAAGATATCTGACAGTCGAGAAGGGCCAGGCTGCCCAAAGGTTCCTACTTGCTTTTAGCCACCTTTCAACAGGCCATCTCCAGCCAGCAATTTGAAGCTCTGATGAAATGAAAACTCCCCCAAGTGTGGAGATCTTAGGAGCTTCCTAGAATGTGGTAGGTTAATGATAGGCATCCTGCTGGGATCCCAGGGGAGTCTGAGCTGGCCTGAAGCTCATCTTCCTCCTCCACTTCTCAAGAGAAATGTGGAGGAAAGAAGACTTCAAAAACTGTGAGTAGGCAGAAGGAGAGAGATTGGGGGCCGAAGCTGCAACTGAGGTCTTGGAGTGGGCTGTGAGGACGCAGAGCCTCTCGAGAGCCAGGCTCTGCCTTCTGAGCACTTCTCCCCTAAGGTTGCTCATCATTCAGGTGATAGCAGACATATACAGCCAACTCGTCCCACACTGTCACAGAAAGCCTTATCAGAATCTCTTCTTCTTCATACACTCTTGTGTCTGTTACGTGGTTATTGCCTTTGGTACTCCACTGATGTGAAGCAGAGTCACCAGGGCATGGAGGACACTAGTGACCCATCTTGCTCTGTGGCCTCAGTCCACAGCTTGAGGGTAAGGGAAGAGGCCAATTGAAGGTCAAGAAGGAAAGATGGAGTTTGAAGAGAAGACCTGAGTTAAGGGTGTCTTCTCAAGTCTTGATGACTGAAATGTAGCTCCAGTACCTGAAGTCCTGCTTGTTCTCAAGGCTGACCACGGGGCTGGGTGCACTCAGTGAAGGAATCGTATACACTTAGTATTTCCTTGCTTGCTCACACTTGCCCTCCTCTGATACACACTCTGCACGTCTGATCTTCCCCTGAAACAACTTTCCACCTGCCACTGTCATCTCATGAACATTTGCTTCCCCTTCCTCGTGTCCCCCTAGAATGCTACTGCAGACAATTCATAATTTGATAATCATGCGTCTTACCATAGTCTCAGCAACTTCTGAGAAATTTTATTCACTTTATTCCATAGTCTTCACCCATCAATAATCTTCCTTAACTTCCTAGCTGCAGGTTAACCCATTCGGAATCATTTCTTTTGCTTTCTCTTCTTTGGCAAATCCTTTCCATCTTTTAAGGTCCTTTTCTTTTCTCTCTACCATCCTGCCTTCCTGAACTTCTTTTTTTTCCGTTTAAGTAACCTTTCAATCTCCTTCCCCAACTTCCTCATAAACATTTAGAATTTATTCCTCACAAGTTAGACAGCGGTTTATGAATGGCCAGGCATAATGGACTCAGAATGAGTTGGCACCCCCGAGGTACCTGTCTTGCTGGGGAGCCACAGGTGAAGGGCTGTCTGCTGGACACATGTTTGCATGGAGTCAGGCTGAGTGGCCTCGGGGTGTTTGCTCTGCACTTGTGTGTGTTTCTCCCTAGTTGGTTTCCTTGTCCATCCACCTGTGACCTCCCTCCATCCAGCCCAGGGAATCCTTCTCATCACAAGGGTCGGATGTTTGTCTCATTTTCCATCACATCCTTTCCCCAAAGTTTGGTTGTGAGTTGTTCCCATTCCAAAGACCTTTCCTCTTTGAAGAGAAAAGAGAAAACCTTGTCTGTCCTTTTCTCTCACTTCACTTCTGCTCTATTATCTCCTCCATCCAGAAGGGCCCACTGACTCAAATGGGTGTAGATCTGAAGATGGCAAGAAATGCCAGCAATTCTGAAATAATAATACGGATGGATCAGGAAAACTTGAAAACCTTTATCCCGCCACATTAAAAAAAATTGCACTTCCAGTGTATTCAGAGTCTCTGTGTAGAAACACAAATGATAGAGAAATTGAATTACACTCAAGTTTTGCTTTCCTCCTTTCCTCATTTATTCTAATCCTCAAAGTTAACATGATGTACTATTTGTTATGTAAAGTTTCAGACATTTTCTACCCATGCACTCTTTTCTTTTTTTCACATAAGAGTGTGAACTAGGTCACCATCAACATGCTGTGATTCTGTGATTCACTGTCTCCCACCGGGTCATCCACTGATAAAGTCATCTGTTTCATGGAGAAATATTTCCAATAGCTAAAAGCCAATGTCTGTGGAGTGCTTACTCTGTGTCGGTTTCTTCTAACTACGTTACAGTTAATTTGTACAACATACCCATGGACTAGGTACAATGATAACCCCCAAGTGACAGATAAGTGCAGATAAGTACAAATAAATACAGAGGCCAAGTGACTTTCCCAATACACTGGAGCAAATCAAAATCCATGCCTCTGTACTCATTTTGCTCTATTGCCTCTGTCTGGGAAGCTTGATGATTTGGCAACTAAAACCTTAAATATCATGTTCCATTTTCATATCTGTGACATAAGCGTGGGACTGTGATACGGGGTAACTAACCTGAGTACTTTTGAAAACCCTTATGCACCTGGATGAAAGTAAGCCAGGGACTGCAAGCCATAGATTTAAGATTTCCTACCAACTTTTAAAAATAGCTTCTTGAATGCAATGTATGTAATGTCAAGGCTAGGATGTAGTCCAAATAGTAACAGAAAAATGAAGATATGCAGAAAAATACTTAAAGTTGACAAGAATTGGGAGTGTAGTATTTTTGGGGCCAGTGTGAAGACCACAGGAAAACTTGCTGTTTCCATCCCAAAGGGAAGAGCTCTGTGTTGCAACTGCCAAGGTACCTGGGGCAGCACGTGTGCTCACTGCTTAGCAAAGAAGCATCCTCAGTTTGATAGAATCATATGGGAGCCTTACATTTGGTTAGCAGGTTCTACATTCTTGATGTAATAATATTTTCAGGGTGTGGGAGGGTATCAAGCTCTGAAAATACCCTTGGAGAGATTTGCTTATTAAGTGTGGCTTTTTCAATCTCCCTAATACTTCTTTACTAAGCACCAGGCGGCTTCCTTCGCTTGTCAGAATCATGTTGTTTTTCCCTTGTCGAATGAACTTCCAGATACTCTTGGATGAGCTATTAAGTTTGGAAAAAATCATACATCTCTTTAAAATAAGGAAGATAATTACAATGACAAGTAGAAAAGACTCTAAAATGGAGAATATATGCCATTACAGGCAATTAATGGGAGTGGGAAGCTCGTCCTCACTGTCCAGGACATATAAATAAAAGCTGAGGATGCTCTGAGGCATCTCTTGGATCTCTATAAGCCTCCATCATTTCTGATGAGTAGGGTTGACAGGTAAAATATAAGCTGTTCAGTTAAATATGAATGTCAGAAAAACAACGAGTACATTTTTAAGATAAGTATGCCCCAAATACTACATAGGATCTACTTATACTAAAAGTGATGACTTACTATTCATGTGAAGTTCAAGTTTAACTGGGTATCCTGTATTTTTATTTAGTAAATCTGACAGCCCTACTGATGATCCACAATGGAGGCAGTTCAGGAACGGTACATGCTGGCTCTCGGACAGTCAGAAATGGCTCCAGCAGATCCAGGTACAGTATGAATTTCTTTTTGGATGTAGCTCAGAAGCCATGGCCAGCCCTTGACTGCAAGTACTGCCTCGGGTTTCCCTGAGGTGGGGTAAACCTTCCTCTTAATGGCCTTTTGGTAAGTCTGGAAGACCATATCCAAGGGGAGCCCCAAAGTCAGTTTCATCCTCACAACCATGTTTCCAATTCCTGGAATTGGCTGCATGTGACTCACAAGTGCTGAGGAGGTTTGTGGAAATTGGGAGTGTCATAGCTTGAACCCTTTGTAGGTAAAGTTTTGCTGTTGTGAGAGTTTTAACAGGAGCAATGTGAAAGACTCCAGGTCCCCAGGTAGATAGAAATAATCCTCTTATACTTCTGTGTATGTGACAAGTCTCTAGTAGCTCACAGAACAAATATCTGGTCTTGGAAAGACTGATCCAAGCTTAGATGTTTCTGGTGACAAGGCAAGGTCGTGAGTTTGAAGTTCACCTTTTATGGTTGAGGAGACTATAAGGTTGTCAGAAGGGCAATCATGGAGGAGACGTTGGCTTCATCCATTGTGCAGGCTTGTATATTTGGTTCTATCTAGATTGTGTTTCAAAGGTGGAGCTTGTTTACAATTATGAACATTCTCTGAGATGCTTTTTGGACCTTCATTCCTAGAGCGAGAGCAGTGCCGAGGTTCTAGAAATGCCCTGGATATTCTGAGCTGTCAATGGCCTTTCCCAGGTGCTGTTCCCTTGGTGCTGCTCCTTGAAATGTGCAAAGGGATTATCATCTGTTTTGTGGTGGGTCCTAGCATTGTGAAAGGAAGCTGCTGCACCTGGCTCAGAGGATTTGGGATGTGGTTGGAGTAGATGGGCCAAATTTAGGTAACTGGTGTTACTATAGATAAGGACAACAAATTATTGGAAGTGGCGTTGTCTGGGATGGGAATGATGTTGTTGCAAGTTCACAAATGTTCCAGGACCAAGGAAGACAACCAGAAGTACTGGGATTGTTTTAGGTTGCAGGTAAGAGACAGAGGCATGGACTAGAGATTGAGCTCATACAGCTGGTTAGTGTGTTGTTCATTCGTTCATTCATTCATTTATTCATCCAACACGTATTTACTGAGTTCCTATCATGTGTCAGTTAGTCTGTTAGGTTTTGTGATACGATAGTGAAGGAAACAACTTCTCGGTCTTTAAGGAGTGTATAGTTCAGTCAGAGAGACTGATAAAGAAATAGGTAATTACAACATCGGAAATAAGTCATTTGATAGAGGAAGTAGGTGTTTGTGGGTGTAAACAGGAGGGTAAATTTAACTAAGTCCAGTTGTGGTGGTAGGGAATGGGAGACCCAGAGGGACTTCTTGAACGAAGTGATAGTGGAGATGAGCAGGGTGAGTAGCAATTTTCCAGGACCTTCCCAGGCAAAGATGGAAGGAAGGAAGGAAGTTTCAGGCAGAGGGACCACTCTGTACAAAATCCTTAAGATAAAGAGAATATTGTATGTTCTTCAGCATGGCTGGGGCATGAACTCTGAGAAAGGGGGTTGATAGGAGATATGGCTGGAACGAGAGCCATGGCTCTGTCATTTAGACTTTGTTCTGTAAGCAATGGGGATTCATTGAAGGTGAAGGCAGAGGAGTGCCTCCATCAGACTGTGTCCTAGAAAAGCCACTTAGGTGACTGTGTATAGGGTGGGTTTAACTGAGCACCAGCGTGGACAGTAAGCTCAAATTTTTCTGTGTGGGACCAGTGTCACACATGGGACTATGTAGGGCACCAGATTCAATGGGGCAATGAATGTTTTTTGGTTTTTTCCTCCTTTTTTATATGAGGCTAGGCAGATGATGCCATGCCTTCGTTCCATTAAGAGCAATGTGAAATCAGTGAAATCTCCTAAGATTCTGCAAGGCAGATTTTTCTTTGTATGATTTTAAATTCCCTCAAGACCTGAAAGGGCCATTGCTGTAGAAAAGGGGTCTGGTACATGTAACACCTGGATGGAAATAACAGCTTATGGGAAAACATGGAATTTGAGGAATTCTGGGGCAGGATGCTGGAAGTAGATGACTGCAAAAGGCCTTTCCAAGTCACAGCCTTATAGCTCCTGGTCCTCTTTACCTTCTCCTCTTCCTGACCCCAACCTCATGAGGATGAAAGTGTACTCTAGAGACCTTTGATCAAATCCTGCCCACAACAGTCTGTGGTTTGAAAGTTACAAAATTCCCTGAGAATTGGTAAGCTCTCTATCTTCCTCATTAGTCATTTAGTACCATTTATAATTTCCAAAGAGCTACTGTTTATAGAGCCCTTGCTTTCCATGTCTGAGTGTGTTTTATCATTATTCTTTTTGATCTTGGAAATGTAATCTTTAACAAACCACCAATTAACCATGAAATGTCACTGCAGCAAAACATCAGTATTCTCCATGGGGTTTGTTGTACTTGGATTTGACCTTCATTGTTCATTCTTGGACTGTCTTCCTAGTTTGTGGCTTATTTGGATTCGCATTTCTTCTTTTTGTTGATTACTTGAAAGCTTTTGTGTAGAAATTAAGCTGGTAAAATAACATAGAAGGCTTTTCCCCTATGATAGTCCCTTTCTTTTGATACCAGTAATTAAAAGTGTGCTGTGATAGCATTAGAGGACTTAAAGTTTGAAGGTTTTAAGAATGACTTGGAGACTCAGGAGTGAAAAGGGACTAATACAAGTGAGCATGAATTATTATTTTGCTCAAAATACTATTTAAAAGAGATTACAATTTAGGTTTATTGAAGAAAATGGTTATATTTGAGCTATTTGAAGTTCTAACAGTCAGATATTCTTTGAAAATCTATTTTAAAGTTCTAACTGGTGATCGTAGAATAAAATTGCCACTTGATGGAATGTGGAATGTGAAGAGGTGAAAGAAAAGTCAGACTGGAATGATGCTACAAAAAAAGAAACTTCCCATCATGACCAGGCAGAGCAAATGGAAATCAGGTGGGAAAGGACATAGAAGCAGAGATGGTTTTGTGATTCCTGGAGCCTGCAGCTCTTTGAAAGTGCTAACCACCATGGGGCAGGTGCAGAGCACCAAATGAGAGCCTCTCGTAAAAGTCCACGCGGCAGAGATGACAGGGGCACCAGGTGGGAAGTCTCTCCATGTTTGGTACACAGGCTGGAATTTCCAAGATATGAAGACACAGGTCTTTCTCTGAAAGGGGCGGACTGTGACGTTTTTTAGATAGAATTTCCAGAGCTAATGACATACTCAAGCTAAAGAAAATATATCTGTCCATCTAGGGACGCTGAAAACAGTGGGAGGCAGAAAGAGAAAATATTTTGGCAACTGAGAGACCTGGGCTGGTGTCTGTTACTTCAGTAAATTACTTAATGCCTCTGAGTCCAGCTTCCTCCTCTATAAACTGGTGATGTACTAATAAGATTGTTGTGGGCATTAAATGAGATCATGGACGTTGGGCCATTGGTACAGTACCTGGCACATAAGAACTGTTTAATAAATGGAAACCAGCACTCATTATTCAAATGATAAGAATAGTGCATCTCAGGCTCTTGTTGAGAGAGGTTTCTTATTATCTATTCTAATTGCTAAGATGACTTGTGAAGCCCTCTGAATTTGCATTTGCCGGTTGCCTGCTATTGGCAATTTGTTCAATGTCCCTCCTATATTTCTTAGACCCTACCATTTTGTGCATGTGGCAAACTTTCAATTGCCATTATTTGGCATTTTCCAGCCCAGGAACTTCTGAAGCTGTTGAAGTCTGCTCTGTCTGTGTAGATGGCAGGAAGGAAGTGAGGGGAATTAATAGCTTCCCAGCAGCAGTCCTCAACCAAGGACTGATGGGAGTGGGTATCTAAATGCCCCAGCTCCCTGGCCCTTCAAGTTGGAAGCTTGTGTTTCCCAGAGTTTCTCTGTGGATTACCTCCACTTTTCCACACTCTTAACTGGCTATAACACAGTATTTAATGCTTGCCTTCTCTTCCCTATCTCACTTTCCTATTGGCGTTTCTTCCATTTCTCATATTAACTATTTGAACTGGAATGTTTATGACTGGGTTTGATTCTGGGAGAACCCCTAGGAAGTCATTTTCTTGAGAGAAAACAGTTGTCAAGTTGCCTTCTATGAAAAGATATTAAATAATAGAAAAACTTAAGCTTTCTTTATGGTCGATTGATTTTTCCCTATGCACATTAATTGGCTACAGTATTGTTTAAATAATGATATAATATAGAAGTGATACAAAAAGCAAAAGGACACTGCTGATTTTAGAATATTTGTTTTCATGTTAAGCATCTAAGACACATCAGTTATGTGAAATGAAAACATGATGACCCAAAACCTATGGGATGCAGCAACTGCAGTTCTAAGAGGGAAGTTTATAGCAATACAATCCTACCTCAAGAAACAGGAAAAATCTCAAATAAACAACCTAACCTCACACCTAAAGCAATTAGAGAAAGAAAAACAAAAAAGACCCAAAGTTAGCAAAAGGAAAGAAATCATTAAGATCACATCAGAAATAAACAAAAAAGAAATGAAGGAAACAGTAGCAAAGATCAATAAAACTAAAAGCCGGTTCTTTGAGAAGAGAAGCCAAATTGATAAACCATTAGTCAGACTCATCAGGAAAAAAAGGGAGAAGATGCAAATCAACAGTTAGAAATGAAGAAGAAGTAACAACTGACACTGCAGAAATACAAAGGATCGTGAGAGATGACTACAAGCAACTCTATGCCAATAAAATGGACAACCTGGAAGAAATGGACAAATTATTAGAAAAGCATAACCTTCCGAGACCGAACCAGGAAGGAATAGAAAATATAAACAGACCAATCACAAGTGCTGAAATTGAGACTGTGATTAAAAATCTTCCAAGAAACAAAAGCCCAGGACCAGATGGCTTCACAGGCAAATTCTATCAAACATTTAGAGAAGAGCTAACACGTCTCCTTGTCAAGCTCTCCCAAAATGTAGCAGATGGAGCAACACTTCCAAACTCATTCTACAAGGCCACCATCACCCTGATACCAAAACCAGACAAATATGTCACATTGATAGAAAACTACAGGCCAATATCATTGATGAACAGAGATGAAAAAATCCTCAACAAAATACTAGCAAACAGAATCCAGCAGCACATTAAAAGGATCATACACCACGATCAAGTGGGGTTTATCCCAGGATGCAAGGATTCTTTAATATACGCAAATCAATCATTGTGATAAACCATATTAACAAATTGAAGGAGTAAAGCAATATGATCATCTCAAGAGATGCAGAAAAAGCTTTTGACAAAATTCAACACCCATTTATGATAAAAAGCATCCAGAAACTAGGCATAGAGGGAACTTACCTCAGTATAATAAAGGCCATGTATGACAAACCCATAGCTAACATCGTTCTCAATGGTGAGAAACTGAAACCCTTTCCTCTAAGATCAGGAACAAGACAAGGTTGTCCACTCTCACCACTATTATTCAACATAGTTTTGGAAGTTTTAGCCGCAGCAATCAGAGGAGAAAAAGAAATAAAAGGAATCCAAATTGGAAAAGAAGTAAAGCTGTCACTGTTTGCAGATGACATGCTACTTTACATAGAGAATCCTAAAGATGCTACCAGAAAACTACTAGAGCTAATCAATGAATTTGGTAAAGTAGCAGGATACAAAATGGGCAGAAACCTCTTGCATTCCTGTACACTAATGATGAAAAATCTGAAAGAGAAATGAAGGAAACACTCCCATTTACCATGGCAACAAAAAGAATAAAATACCTAGGAATAAACCTACCTAAGGAGACAAAAGACCTGTATGCAGAAAAGTGTAAGACACTGATGAAAGAAATGAAAGATGATTCAAATAGATGGAGAGGAATACCATGTTCTTGGATTGGAAGAATCAACATTGTGAAAATGACTATACGACCCAAAGCAATCTACAGATTCAGTGCAATTCCCATCAAACTAGCAATGGCATTTTTCACAGAACTAGAACAAAAATTTTCACAATTTGTATGGAAACACAAAAGACCCTGAATAGCCAAAGCAATGTTGAGAAAGAAAAACGAGCTGGAGGAATCAGGCTCCCAGACTTCATACTATACTACAAAGCTACAGTAATCAAGACAGTATGGTACTGGCACAAAAACAGAAATATAGATCAGTGGAACAGGACAGAAAGCCCGGAGATAAAGCCACGCACATTTGGTCACCTTATTTTTGAGAAAGGAGGCAAGAATACACAATGGAAAAAAGAGAGCCTCTTCTATAAGTGGTGCTGAGGAAACTGGACAGCTACATGTTAAAGAATGAAATTAGAACACTCCCTAACACCATACGAAAAAGAAAGTCAAAATGGATTAATGACCTAAATATACAGCCAGACACTAAACTCTTCAAGGAAAACATAGGCAGAACAGTCTATGACATAAATCACAGCAAGATCCTTTTTGACCCACCTCCTAGAGAAATGGAAATAAAAATAAACAAATGGGACCTAATGAAACGTAAAAGCTTTTGCACATCAAAAGAAACCCTAAACAAGATGAAAAGACCACCCTCAGAATGGGAGGAAATATTTGCAAACGAAGCAACTGACAAAGGATCAATCTCCAAAATTCACAAACATCTCATGCAACTCAATATCAAAAAAACAAAGAACCCAATCCAAAAATGGGCAGAAGGCCTAAATAGACATTTCTCCAAAGAAGATATAGAGATTGCCCACAAACACATGAAAGAATGCTCAACATCACTAATCATTAGAGAAATGCAAATCAAAGCTACAATGAGGTATCACCTCACACCAGTCAGAATGGCCATCATCAAAAAATCTACAAACCGTAAATGCTGCAGAGGCTGTGGAGAAAAGGGAAGCCTCTTGCACTGTTGTTGGGAATGTAACTTGATACAGCCACTATGGAGGTCAGTATGGAGGTTCCTTAAAAAACTAAAAATAGAGCTACCATACGACTCAGCAATCCCACTACTGGGCATATACCCTGAGAAAACCATAATTCAAAAAGAGTCATGTGCCACAATGTTCATTGCAGCTCTATTTACAACAGCCAGGGTATGGAAGCAACCTATGTGTCCATCGATAGATGAATGGATAAAGAAGATGTGGCACATATATACAATGGAATACTACTCAGCCATAAAAAGAAACAAAATTGAGTTATCTGTAGTGAGGTGAATGGAGCTAGAGACTGCTATACAGAGTGAAGTAAGTCTGAAAGAGAAAAATAAATACCCTATGCTAACACGTATATATGGTATCTAAAAAAAAAAGGTTCTGAAGAACCTAGGGGCAGGATAGGAATAAAGACACAGATGTAGAGAATGGACTTGAGGACACGGGGAGTGGGAAGGGTAAGCTGGGATGAAGTGAGAGAGTGGCATGGACATATATACACTACCAAATGTGAAATAGATAGCTAGTGGGAAGCGGCCGCATAGCACAGGGAGATCAGCTCGGTGCTTTGTTACCACCTAGAGGGGTGGGATAGGGAGAGTGGGAGGGAGACACAAGAGGGAGGAGATATGGTGATATATGTATATATATATAGCTGATTCACTTTTTAATAAAGCATGAACTAACACACCATTTTAAAGTAAGTATAACCCAATAAAGATGTTAAAAAAGAAAAGAAAAGAAAAGATTGAATCGGACCAGAACCCATGTGTAATCACAGCTCGGCATTTAACAACTGGTTTAATTCCTTATCATAAATATACAACCAGGCCAGAGGCATCCAATATTTATAATAAATATCAGTGACATGATAGTATCATCATGAGACCTCTGTGTATTCTTTCTGATTCAGATGAAACCCAAATTTTCTGTCTCCCCACAAAACTTACTTTTTCTATTTTCATGCATTGACTGCATAATTGATTTTGGAGAGCTGTTCCATCTGTGTTTTGAGTTGGGCTGAAGTAAGCAGTCTCCCTCTCAGGGGGTATGCCTACTCATAACTCAGACAAAATACAGCATGGAATACACGTTGGATGTTTTGGTTTTATCTATCAGGTTGATTTACAAATGATGCCAGCGGTTGTGTCGTCAAAATAGCAGCTTTCAAACTTTTTTCCCCCCAGTGATTGATTCCTTTTACAAATATAATTTTCTCTAGAACTCCAAAGTATAAACTATATTATGAAAATACTGATTTGACAGGCAGGTAGCTGAAAATGGTAATGGACTGCTGTGTGCTCTCAGGACACTCTGCAGTTATTATTTACCCAGAAACCCATGGGAGGTATAGTAAGAAATCCCATTTCAAAATTGCATCACCAACAATGCCTAACTACTGCTTGTATTTTTTTTTTTTATTTTTATATTTTGCGGTACACGGGCCTCTCACTGCTGTGGCCTCTCCCTTTGCGGAGCACAGGCTCCGGACGGGCAGGCTCAGCGGCCATGGCTCACGGGCCTAGCCGCTCTGCGGCATGTGGGATCTTCCCAGACCGGGGCACAAATGCGCATCCCCTGCATCGGCAGGTGGACTCTCAACCACTGCGCCACCAGGGAAGCCCTCATATTTCTTATCATAAGCATCAAAGTCAGGGAAGAAGCACACAAAACTTCTAATAAGTACTAAAAGATTTATAACTAAGTAATATTAAAACATTATCTGTTAGAAATTAGTTATTGAGTAATTGACTATTATGTGATAAGACTGGGTTCCAGGTAGATGAGTCTGAATTTTACATGGTATAGAAATTGGAGGGGCATGTTATTGTAGAAGTGGGTTACTGATAGGGGAAAACGGAATTCTCTTATTATATAAATCTTAGAGAAGGGACAGTTTACCGTGATAAACTTAGATGATATGTACTTAGCCAATTGTACCAATAGGCCAGTCTGTGCGATGTTCAAGGAACATGGATTTTCCATTCTCTGAGGTCCTATCCAGTTGCATGAAACCCAGAATGGTGTCTCATCTAACCCTTTGGGATCCTGAAAACTGTTTGTCACCCTGAAAATCCAGCATGATTCCCCAACATGATTGCAAAATCTGCCATTAATCAAGCAGCCCTTGTAACCTGGCTCTAGCAGTTTCTCACTATACCACTAGCACCATCTTGCCTCATTGCCCAAAGGTTGCATGCTAAGACTAGGTACTGCACATGCCCAATATGGACTGGTTTAGCATGTAGGCTTTGACAAAGGCTTTCACAGACATGAGGACTTGATTACACATGTTTAGAAATGAGAGCAAAGCAGGTACTGCTGTTTTAAAAAAATGACCAGGGCCAATCTACACACTTACTAATAAATAACATATTTAAAGTAAGGTCATTTATATACACAAATTTGGTAGGAGTCTTACACTGAGATTTGCAGACAAGAATGAGTTAACCAGACATGCCTTGCAAGGGGGTTCACCAAAATGTGTTAAAACCTAATATATATCACTTGTGAGTCAGTGACTCCTAGAATATTCCCACAGTGTTAAAATATACATTAAAAATAAAAAATTTGGACTAAATTATTTGTATGTAACACCTGAAACAACTATGCAGAATTTTAGGGCTTCTAGAAACATAGCTTAAAAATAAATCCTAAAATGAGGTCCCTGGCTTGGAGAATTTGGATTATTGCCATTTTACCAATGGAGAAAAAGCAAACAAATCAAAAAATGACTTAGGCATGATTACATAGTAACTCAATGGCAGGCCTGAAGAGTGGAACTCAGGGTTTCTGTGCTGAAATCCAGGAATCCAATGAGCTAAACTTCCAGGAAGTAGAGTATAGCACTGAAGTTCCAGACGACAGCTATATCATTGAGTTTGGTGTAAAATAAAATTCATTTCATTCAAGTGAGAACTGTTAGTTGCTCAAAAATAATATTGGGATATAACTTCCTATTACTTTGACTTTGCTCCTAATCCATGTCTGATGGCTTGGTAATGATAAAAAATCAAAGTGTAAAGTTATGTGCAGGAATACTCATTAGACTTGGAGGACAGAACCAGTAATGGGAAGGAATTGTAGGCTACTGTCTTAGGCTGTGAAGTCATTCATAATAAGCTTCTTATTAGCTTTTGGGCCACCATGTTGTACTGAATATCAAGCGTTAATCACCTCAGCTTGTAGACTGTAAAGTGTCTATAGGAAACAGAGTGTCATTTGATTTTCCCTAAAGTGATGCTGAAGCACATTGGCAATAGATTAACATTTTAAAGGACCATCATTTAAAGAAATGCTTTTCCTCAAAGAGTGAAATTCAGAACAACCTATTGTAGCCTTAAAGTTCAGATGGCTCTTTGTTTGCATCCAACTTCATTCTGATGGGAAATTTTGGACAGTCCCCTTCCCTCATTGTGGAGAGTCAGGGGGAGCTCAGATAAGGTGCTTGCCTTGAAAATGCATGATGAAGTTTGTGTAGTGAAGGAAGATGTAGGGGTGAGTATTCACTAAAGGCATTTAGTTTTCTCATTCAGAAGATAAGTTCAGATTTTCCCAAAAGGTAGGAAAAGATCTAGAAATGGAAGACAAAGCTGAGAGTAGAAGTAGGACAATGTGAGATCAGGTGGGCATGGAGCATGGAAGGATCTCTTTTTCTCTTTGTTGATTTTCAACTGGTTTATTGGCTTTATTGGTGTATTAGTTTTGGAGAGAAGGTGTGAACGTAGGCTTTGTGTATGTACAATCTTCTCGTTTCCTTTTACTGAGAATCTCTGGTACAGGGTGGGATTAGGATCAGTGATAGCGGGTATGAGTCAGCAGAGGAACAGATCTCAAGAAATAGTTCAATTGAAGAATTTTAATAACGAACTAATAATTTCATAAGAAGATAGGGCATGTTTCAGCCCACAAAGGGAATATTTTATTGAAAAATACACTCTCTCCATAGTATGTGCTTGTACCCACTGGGGTAATTCTGGGAGTTAGATAATGCTTTGAAGTTAGTTGGGTGGTTTGAAGGTTTCTACCACTCTGTTCCTGAAAAGGTGTTTTTCATCTTTCTTTTTGATAATAATGCTTACAGGCTTTGTAGAGTAGATACAATGATGCAGAATAAACTCAATAGATAGAACAAATAGGTAGCTAAAATACCTCTCAATGGAAGGGGACCAAATGCATTGTGAATAACCAAGTGTTCATTTTATTCCAAGGAGAGGGGTGGGTAAATGACCCTGGTTCTGTGCCAGATGTTGTTTCAAAACTGGAGCTAGTGGCGATGGAGTCTTGCTGTGTCACTTCAGAAAGGACGTGTTGACTACCATTGTCAGTCTATCTGGTGGCAGTCTTTGTCGTCATTCGCCACAGCCGAGAAGGCAGGCGTCTCACACAAAGTTGTTGAGTTGACAGATGTTTCTTGCGTGGAAGCTCCGAGTTAGCTACCTTTGTAGAGTTTCCTATCCAGCTCAAGCTGGGACTAGAGGAACCATTCAGCAAATGAACACTGACTCTACCAGCTGTTCCATCTACAGCACACGGAGGCTTTTCAGCTTGTCTGAAGCCTGGTACAATTTGTCTGCACAGGTGCTGCAGGTGGAAAGGTATATTAGACTCTCATTAACGCTGGCATTTCACTAGAGGCATTCAAGCCTCCCAGAGCTGGAAAGGGTTGCACTCTTAAATGTTAGGATTCAAAGGACATTCAGATCTTAAGGAGAGAAGCAGGGACATGTAGGCAATGGCCCTCTTTGTTTATAATGTCTCCTTGGTTTCTGAACTCATTCAGTGTTTTGTCCTCCCCTGCCGCTCTGGATGCTGCTGTGCCAGATTCATTAACTGATTAACCCCCCTTTTCATTTTCATGTGAAATGATTCTAACGTTTAAGTAATGAACCCTGGTCTCACTGGTGTGCTGCTGACCTTGGGCTTGTTTTGAATTTGCTAGCTGGCTGCAGTTTACTCTTCAAGCCTTGCCTAAAGTTATCATTCTGTGATGAGATATGAAGAAAATCGGTTAGAAATGGTCCAAAAGACTGAACCAATACAGGAATGGATGATTTTTTTCACCCAAACAGAGACGGAAGAGAGGGAAGTAGGATAACTGCATCTTGGTGGGACATGGCATGTCTGAAGTGAGTGGGAAAGGGAGACGAATATGGAAATTCTTTAGCCCTTGCAGTAGAGACTGGGGGTAGAGGGATAGCTTTAAGTTCCCTTTAGTTTATTTAAGAAATGATTTTATCCTCACATCTGAATGGTCTGAGTACAAATCCAAGTTAATTACAGTGGAACCCGTTGGACTCCTGATGTTATGGTGGGAGTCCTATACCTGCTTTATGAGTTGGCTGCATAAGATGGGTCTTCGATTCTATTCTGTGTTTCTGTTAGAAAGGATGTTAGGATAGTGACGTATCTTAGGGGTATCAGTGCATTGTGCTGTGATACTCCTTCTTTTCTTTCCTTCTCTCCCCACCTTCTTCCTTCTCCTCAGCACATATAGAAGCCAGAAATGTCCTAACCTCTTTTTACCTTCAATTTTTAAAACATTGACCATGCCCCTGGCTCTGTGCCAGGTAATGTTGATTCATTACCCCATTTAATATCCTCAGCAAGCAGCAGAAGTAAGCATTATCAGCACCATGTTACAGACAGAAAATTGAGGCTCAGAGAGGTAACGACACGAATGTCAGGTCATGTAACTAATAAGTGATAAGGCTGAGATTCAGATCCATATCTCACTACAAAAGCCGCCTTTCCCCCACATGACTGATGTGCATTGTCTTTCAATCCGTGTTTTCTTTAAAAAACTTTGGAGAGAGACCAAGTCCTTGATTTGGGTTAGAAAGGAGTTTCATAGACCTGAATCTCAAAATGCTTAAATTACTGAAATAACAAACAGTAAGAAGTCCAGACCTTCTCCACATTTGGAATCATTGTTCTTCCCATAGTCTTGTGTCTGTTTCATCAAATATGAGTTGATTATGTTTCAATAAAAAAGGCCACTGAAACATAAAGCTGGGTGATTTAAAGTCATCTTTCGAGGCTTGACAGTCAGTGAATGTTTTATTCTCCTCTGTTGCTATGTCACAAGGACAAACGTAGATCTGATTATAAAATGCAATTGTGTTCCTCTCCGTATTCTACACAGAAAGTGTTATTAAGCCGTGGTGACCTTTACTCACAAGAAACGTGGTTGGCGAGTCACAGAAAGTGTGAGCAATTGCTCCCCCATGAAGCCCTGCTCCTGTGAATGGAGAGACGTCTTTTGGTAAAATGTAGCCATCTGGGAGGATTTAGGAAGGTTGAATACTGAGAAGTAAAGTGATGTGGGTCTTATGGATGGTTGTTGTGAAGTAGATCATTTGTCTAAATCCCAAACCCTGAAATGGCTATCTCTATGAAATGGAACATAGCTTTTATGATATGAATATTCAGTGACCTGACATCAATAAAAAGAGGAATAAAAAGAAGAAAAGCACATAGGTCAATTACATTTTTCCCACCTGGAGAGGTCTTTGCCGCTGAAGCTTGGCATGTCTCTGGACGCAGAGCATCCTTCTGGTGTGTGCTTCAGGCATTGTGCGCAGGTGTCTGGTTCCCATTGTGCTGCCAGTGGGCTGGGGGGCCACTTGCTGATGGAGCTCATTGGCAGCTCTTTGTGTATCTTCCTGCTCCCACGAAGCATCATGTCTTTATCTTCTTCCTTCACTGCCTACCTCAGGCACAGCAGGGGGATTGGATCCTCTAACACCACCATGAACTTGAGAGCTTTGCCTCTGCTCTTAAATCTTGCCAAAAGCTTAATTGACACGTTTTCTTGAAAATTCTTTTTTACGTTATAACTCAATCTTTTGGAGCTTTTTCCAGGTTCCTTTGTTGGAGTTTTCTCTTACTTGCTGTGAATTTGCTCTTAGTTCTCAATTCGTGGAAGTATCAAATTTGGTCTGTCTTTTACTCATGGTTAATTTTACGTTATTCATTATCCGTTGATATTGTAACTCCTTGAAGCATATTTAATGGTGGTACACGTCATGCCAAACACGTCTGAGTTTCTCAGATCCATCTGAAGCAGAGAGGATGAAAAAAAAAATCAGCATCTTCACTTTTCCAGAGGAAGGGGGGCCAGACCTTCTAATATTGTAAAATGTGTGAAATCATTGCTGTCTCCAACCGCAAGATTGTTTCAGCATCCATGAGGCAAGTTTATGTGTTTTTGGAATGAGATCCTTTAGTTTCTCTCTGTATTACATTTAGTGTCTGATAAACAATCCCTACTGTCTACACTTTTGTCCTGTTAGTAGTCTAAAGACTTCATTCTCACAAACTGTACCAGTTGACTTTTATCTCCCCTGTTATAATAAGTAGTTTGATGTCTGTTATAAGTAGCCTTGCCAGTAATGTTCGAGAATCATCAGGTTCACTAAAATCCCTTTGGGCTGAAATGTTTTCAGTATTCCTGCTCACCTCATTGTGTTCAACCAGCCCTTCTAAGCTTTCTTTAATGTTTCCATTGATTTCCTTCCTAAGTCACAGTCCCTATGACCAGTCCTGCCATTGCAGGTGCACTCAGAGTTCACCCTGATGGATCACAGCTTCTCATGTCTATCAAATGAAGTGGGATGATATTGTAAAGAAGAAATACGTTAAGTCCGTGTGGCTGGCATCTCATGAAACTCACTTGGCATGTGGGCTAACATGCTTTCATGATTTTATAGTCTTTGTTTTTAAAAAATGTTTGAAAACATTGTGGTAAAATATACATAACATGTAATTTACCATTTTAACCATTTTATAAAAAGGTATACACTTCAGTGGCATTCACACTGTTGTGCAACCATCACTACTGTCCACTTCGAGGACATTTTTCATCTCGTAAGATGGGAACCCGGTACTCATTAAACAATAACTCCTCTTTCCTCCCTTCCCCCAGCCCCTGGCAACTATCATTCTACTTTCTGTCTCTATGAATTTGACTATTCTAGGTATCGTATATAGGTGAGGTAATATACAGTATTTGTCCTTTTGTGACTGGCTTATTTCACTTCACATACTATCTTCAAGGTTCATCCACGTTGTAGCATGTGTCAGAATTTCTTTCCTTTTTAAGGTTGCATAATACTTCACGCTAGGTGTACACCACATTTTCTTTATCCATGCGTGCGTTGATGCACAATTGGGTTGTTTCCTCCTTTGGGCTATTGTGAATACTACTGCTATGAATGTGGTTGGGCAAATATCTTTTCACATCCTTGCTTTCAATTCTTTTGGGTATATATCCAAAAGTGGAATTGTTGGATCAGATAGTAATCCTATTTTTAATTTTTTGAGGAACTGCCATACTACTTTCCACAGTGTTGCACTGTTTTATATTCCCACCAGCAGCGCACAAGAGTTCCGATTTCTCCGCATCTTCACCAATAGTTATTTTCTGTTTTTTGGATAATAACCATTCTGACGAATGGGAAGTGGTGTCTCACTGTGGTTTTGATTTGTATTTCCCTAATATTAGAGATGTAAAGCCATCTCTTCATGCGCTTATTAGATATTTGTATATTTTCTTTGAAGAAATTCCTATTCAAGTCCTTTGCCCATTTTTAAATTGAGTTGTTTGTTTGTTTTGTTGTTGAGTTGTAGGAGTTCTGTTTATATTCTTGATATTAACCCTTTGTCAGACATATAATTTGCAAATATTTTGTTTCATTCCAAGAGCTGCCTTTTCACTTTGTTGATAGTACAAAAGTTGGATGCATAAAAGTTTTAAATTTTGATATAGTCCAATTTACCTATTTTTTTCTTTGGCTGCTTCTGCAGCCTTTGTCTTTTTAGATTCAATCTTTTACAGTGTTTTTATCTTGAAAGAATAATCTTGGTTATTTTACTCTTTCCTCAAGATTCATGTTATAGACCTTTACTTAACCTCACTGCTAAGCATGCTTTTCACTCTCACAGACACTAAAATCTAGCCTGGAGTGTTGCTCCACGCGGAAGGTGAGTGGGCAGGCTGCAAGGGACCTTACATCCCCATGCTTTTACTTAGGCTTTCTCTAGGTTGAAGTTGTGTTATAAACAATAATGTATGATTTGGTTTGTTGGATAGCCTCAGAATTCCACTTTCTTTTCCATCCATGTATTCACTGTTCATTGGTGCTTGTATTTTCTATTTGTGCAGTTACTTTTCTATTAGTGTTATCTGAAAAATTAATGAGTATTCTAGATAGCCTCATCTAGGTCAGGGTTTTTTTAACTTCTTTCTTTAAAGCACTTGAACCCCTTTTCTAACAAAAGCTTAAGTAGAAGCTCAGTACAGTGGGTAAGAGCAGTGGTTACTCAGGAGCAGGGAATGAAGATGTTCAGCTCACTGCTTTCCCTCCTCCAGCCCTTGAACCTTTCCCTTTGAACCTGGATGGAGGCTCTGTGGAGCCAAGTTTGCTCAGGACAGAAAAGCCTGTTGGGCCTCCCTGGTGGCGCAGTGGTTGAGAGTCCGCCTGCCGATGCAGGGGATACGGGTTCGTGCCCCGGTCTGGGAGGATCCCATATGCCGCGGAGCGGCTGGGCCCGTGAGCCATGGCCGCTGGGCCTGCGCGTCCGGAGCCTGTGCTCCGCAACGGGAGAGGCCACAACAGTGAGAGGCCCGCGTACCGCAAAAAGAAAAAAAAAAGAAAAGCCTGTTTATAAGGCAGGAGATGAATTACAGTCATTCACTTCCCACTTCTCCAGTCCTACTTACATGAAAGCAATTCAACTTTTGTATGGTAAGTGTATTTAGGAATCCATGTACTATTCAGCTTAAACTACAGGGTTCTCTCAAACTGGAAATCAAATAAACAAACATCCCCCCACCCCCTCAAAAGAACCAGGTTTCTCTGCCTGAAATTGTTGTTCAGAAACCTCCAATCGACTTTACTGACCAAAACGATAACCCACACATGCCAAGGACTTGTAACCATGATACATGATACACTTCTTGGGACACCCCATTATGCATAGTGACCCATTTTATTGATGAGTATTTCACATAGGAAGATTCAAAAGCCAGAGGAGAGTCCCCTGGTAAGGAGGCCACCTACTGAGACACAGGAAACTTAATTTTGATCCACAGACATTGTAAGCTAGAAAGGAACTTGGAGATCGGTAGCCCAAGAGGCAGCAAGAGTGGTGTGTTTGGTTTGCACAGAATTTAAAAAATTAGTTGCCAGCATTAAAAAAAAAACAGCAGTGTTTATATAAACATTACAAATAAAGATAAAAATCTTGATTTTAGCCTGTCTTGGAAAAATCATAACATGTGACACTAGGCCCATGGTCCTGTATGGCACTGATGAATTACAGGAGGCCTTTAAAAACTCCCAGTGTCGGGCTTCCTTGGTGGCGCAGTGGTTGAGAGTCCGCCTGCCGATGCAGGGGACACGGGTTCGTGCCCCGGTCCGGGAAGATCCCACATGCCATGGAGCGGCTGGGCCCGTGAGCCATGGCCGCTGAGCCTGTGCCTCTGGAGCCTGTGCTCCGCAACGGGAGAGGCCACAACAGCGAGAGGCCCGCGTACCGCAAAAAAAAAATTAAAAAAAATAAAATAAAATCCCAGTGTCCAGTCTGCATCCCAGACAAATTAAATGATATTCTCTGTGGTTAGCACTCAGACGTCAGTATATATTTAAAAAATTGTACTAAAAACACATGACAGTGATTATCATCTAAGTCATTTTAAGCATACAGTTTAGTGTTTTAAGTGTATTCACATTGTTGTGCAACAGACTTCTAGAACTTTTTCATCTTGCAGAACTGAAACTCGATACCCATTAAACACTAATTCCCCCACCCTCCTTCTTCCAGCCCTTCCTTGGCAACCACTTTTCTACTTTCTGTTTCTATGATTTTGAGTACTCTACATACTTCATATGAGAGGAATCATACAGTATTTGTCCTTTTGTGACTGGCTTATTTTGCTTAGCATCATGTCCTCAGGATTCATCCATGTTGTAGCATTTGACAGGATTCCCTTCTTTTTTTTTAAGGCTGTATAATATTTCATTGTTTGTATGTCCATTCATCTGTGAAGGAATATTTTGTTTGCTTCCACCTCCTGACTATTGTGAATAATGTTGCAGAGTGTGCAGATTTATTTCTGAGATCCTGCTTTGAATTATTTTGCATATAAACCCAGAAGTGGGATTGCTGGATCATATGGTAATTTTATTTTTAATTTTTTGAGGAACTTCTGTACTATTTTCTCTAGTGGCTGCACCATTTCTCATTCCCAGCAAGAGGGCACAGGGTTCTTACCTCTCCGTGTCCTCTCCAACACTTGTTATTTCTGTTCTTTTGACAGTGGCCATCCCAATGGGTGTGAGATAATGTCTCATTGTGGCCTTGATTTGCATTTCTCTTAAGTTTAGTGATGTTGAGCATCTTTTCATGTGCTTGTTGGCCATTTGTATATCTTCACTGGAGACTTGTCTGTTCAAGTTCTTTGCACTTAAAAAATCAGTTATTTGTGGTTTTTTTTGTTGAGTTGTGGAAGTTCCTCAGATATTTTGTATATTAATCCCACATTAGACATAAGATTTTCAAATATTTTTCCCATTCCAATAGGTTGCCTTGTCATTCTGTTGATTGTTTCCTTACCTGCATGGAAGTTTTAAAATTTGATGTAGTCCTATTTGTCTACTTTTGCATTGTTGTATGTGCTTTTAGTATTGTATCCCAGAAATTATTGCCAAATGTAATGTCCTAAAATTTTTACCCTATGCTTGCTTCTAGGAGTTTTATAGTTTTGGTCCTGTACTTCTTTCTTTCTTTTTTTCTTTTTTTTTTTTTTTTTTTTTTTTTTTTTTGCGGTACGCGGGCCTCTCATTGTTGTGGCCTGTCCTGTTGTGGAGCACAGGCTCCGCACGCGCAGGCTCAGCGGCCATGGCTCACGGGCCTAGCCGCTCCGTGGCATGTGGGATCGTCCCGGACCAGGGGAACGAACCCATGTCCCCTGCATCGGCAGGTGGACTCTCAACCACTGCACCACAGGGAACCCCTGTACTTCGTTCTTTAATTTATTCTTTTGCAAGTAGATATCCAGTTTTCCAATATCATTTGTTTAAGAGATTGTGTTTTCCCCATTGTGTATTTTTGGCACCTTTGTCAAATATCGTTTGGCCATATAAGCAAGGGTTAATTTCTAGGCTCTCTACTCTGTTAAACTGGTCTAAATGTTTTTCTACAAGTACCATACCACTTTGATTGCTGTTGCTTTGTACTGTGTTGTGAAATCAGGAAGTGTGAGGCTTCTAACTTTGTTCTTTTACAAGATTGTTATGGCTACTTGAGGCTCCATAAGAATCATAAGATATTTTTCTGCTACTGGGATTTTGATCGGAATTGCATTCAATTTGTAGATTTCTTTGGGTAGCGTGGCCATTTTAACGATATTCCAATCCTTGAGCATGGGATGTCTTTCCATTTATATACAAATACAATCTTCCTTGATATCTTTAAGCAGTGTGTTGTAGTTTTCAATGTACAAGTTCTTCACCTTCTTGGCTAATTTTATACCTAAGCATTTTCTCCTTCTTGATGCTGCTGTAAGTGAGATTATTTTCTTAATTCTCTTTCAGATTGATCATTGTTAATGTATAAAAATGCAACTGCATTGTGTTTGTTAATTTTGTATTCTGCAACTTTGCTAAAATTATTTCTTGGGTTCAGCAGGTTTGTTTGTGTGTGTGTGTGTGTGTGTGTGTAATCTTTAGGAATTTTTGTGCCTAATATGTCATCTGTAAACAGAGATCATTTTACTTCTTCCTTTCAAATTTGGATGCCTTTTATTTTATTTTTATGTGTGTCTGATTTCTCTGGCTAGGACATTTAGTACTATGTTGAATAGTAGTGATGAGAGTGGGTATCTTTTCCGTCTTCCTGGTCTTAGAGGAAAAGCTTTAAGTCTTTCACTGCCGAGTATGATGTTAGCTGTTGGTTTTACATATATGGCTTTTATTATGTTGAAGTACTTTCCTTCTATTAATAGTTCACTGTGTTTTTATCAGGAAAGGGTATTAGACTTTTGTCAAATGTTTTTTCTACATCAGTTGATACAATCATGTGGTTTTGTCTTTCCTTCTGTTAATTTTGCTGTATTACAATGATTGATTTTCATATGTTTCATCATCACTGCATTTCATTTGGGCATGGTGTATAGTTTTTTTTTTTTTTTTTTTTTTTTTTGCGGTATGTGGGCCTCTCACTGTTGTGGCCTCTCCCTTTGCGGAGCACAGGCTCCGGACGTGCAGGCCCAGCGGCCATGGCTCACGGGCCCAGTGGCTCCGCGGCATGCAGGATGCTCCCGGACCGGGGCACAAACCCGTGTCCCCTGCATCGGCAGGCGGACTCCCAACCACTGCGCCACCAGGGAAGCCCGAGGGCTGTCACTTCTGTTCAGTTACATGAACATGGTGACAGGCAAGCATAAATGCAGAGATGGCATTCCTGTGCTGGTATGGGGAAAAGGAAGAGAGGCCACTGGTCAGGACATTGTTTTGCCTAGGGAGGAAGAAGATCCAGTACTTTGGTAATTTATTTAAGCTTTTGTGTTTTTTTTTTGCGGGATAGAGGAACAAGTAGGGGAGCTCATACTTGAAGCCGAATCCGGCCTCCGTACCCTGACACTGAATTAAATCTCAAGACAGAGTTGTGGGTGAAGTAGAAAAGAATAGCTTTATTGCTTTGCCAGGCAAAGGGGGCTAGAGCAGGCGATTGCCCTCAAAACTCTGTGTCCCTGACCTGGAGAGGGTAGTGAGGAGTTTTATAGTAATCGTTCAAAGAGGAGAGCATGATCAGCTCATGGACATTTCTCTGATTGGTTGGTGGTGAGGTAAGTGGGTGTCAGCATCATCAACCTTACGGTTCCAACTGGTTCTGGGGTCTGTGTGTTTGTGGGTAGCACACCATTAACTTCTCCCACCTAGTGGGGGTTTCAGTATCTGCAAAACAGCTCAAAGATATTGTTATGTGTATCCCTTAAGGGGGAACCAAGACCCTGCCCGAAGGCTGCACTAGTGTTTCTTTTGACTATTCCTCCCTTGCCTCGCATCCCCTCCCTTCTCTAATTAGCAACTGTTTGAACCTGCTCCTTGGAACTCAGGGAAGGTCATGGAGGCTGAATGAAGCCATTTCCTGTAATCAAGAAATGGGGGACACCGATACAGGCTTTGTGCCCAGGAGCCCACAGGGTCCTGCTAGGGATCATACTCAGTGCAAGGAGATGTGGAAAATCCAGAGATAAGGAATCATGGCCTCTTACTTGCCAAGGGCTCCTACTCTATGTTGTGGGGGAAATCAGACGCATTCATTAAGAGTCTGCCCGATTGAAGGATGTGAAAAGAGTTATCACAGAGGTACAACTAACATGCTGGGAAAATGTGTGGTCCATTCTCACTGGGATATCTGGAAGGGCTTCCTGTAGAAAGTGGGATTTTAATTGAACTTAAAAACAATTTGTACTTTGAAAAATTATACTCTTGAAAGAAATGAGTTGAGCAAGCGCCTGTCCTCTGATGGAGGGAGGGAAGTCTGGCCTAGTTGAGTGGAGGCGGGAAGGTGAGTGTTACGCTTAGTCTGGAAAACTCGGCAGGGTCTTCAACCCTACGGGGCTTTGAACGTTCGGTTGACTCTTTTCGGTTTTATTCTTCTCGCATTGGGAAGCCATTTAAGATTTAAGCAGGGGAATAATATTCTTAAAGAAAATAACTATGACCAGGATGAATTGAAGGGAGGGAGAAACGACATACTCATTTATCTACAATTTGGGGAAGAGAGGAAGATTACCTCTAATTCATTAGATGTGCATTGTATCAGCAGGAGGGAAATAAGCAGCATATCTTGATACATAAATCCTCCTCCCATATATGCATTCTTTTTCACCAGGGAGCAAGTATTTGGCAGCCAAGTTATCTTTAAAGTAATAATAAGAAAGCTATTTGGAATAAATGTTTCAGAACCATTTGTTACTTTGCACAGACCTATGAGCAAGTAGGATTGAGCTAAAGCATTTACAGTGGTATGTGGTTCTGCAGGGGCCGCCACCCTATTATATATACTTATATCTTGGCTAAACTCCAGCTGTTGCCACTGCTATTAGTCAAAGAACTGAAGTGTCAACGAGCTAATCAAAATAGCAAAGTGGGAGTCAAGAGTTTTTCCGCCTGTTTCCTAAAGTCTTAGGAAGATTGTTTCCTTTTTATTCCTTATATTCAGAACATAAAAGCCTCGCAGACATCTAATCTTTACTAGGTCAAACATTTCAAAAGGCAGTGGGATTATTTTCCAGTTGCTTTTCAGTTTAAGGCAAGTGTTTTAGGGGCTTCCAAAGCCTCCCTCCTGAATCCATTTATGAAAAAAAAACAAAAACAAAAAATGAAAGGCATTATTAACCCAACTACATTGTCTTGGTGTAAAAATCCTAACATATAGCATAGTGGGAAAAGGTTCTGAATCATGACCTAAGAGATGTGAGTTCTAGACCCAGTTTTGTGAATGCATAGCTTGGTGGTTTTGTCAAGTCTCCTATTTAACAGGGAGGGATTAGAATTTTTCTGTATGGTTTCTGTACTATTCAGTAGTATTGTTCACAATTACTTTCGCCTAAGGAGTTTAGAAAATGGAGAGACACATGATAATGTTGCAGGAAGAGGGACCTCTTCCAGGGCCCAAGAGTGGGCTCTTGCCTACCACTCAGAAAAGAATTTTCTGAGGAGACACACGTGCTGACAAATCAACAGACTTTATTGGGAAGGGGTGTCCGGGTGCAGAGCAGGAGGGGAAGGGAACCCAGGAGAACTGCTCTGCCATGTGGCTCGCAGTCTCAGGTTTTATGGTGATGGGGTTAGTTTCTGGGTTGTCTCCGGCCAGTCATTCTGACTCAGGATCCTTTCTGGTGGTGCACACATTGCTCAGCTAAGATAGGTTCCAGAGAGAAGGATTCTGGGAGGTTGGTAGGACATATGGACAGGAGTCTCCTCTCTCCTTTTGACCTTTCCCTAATTCTTCCGGTTGGGGGTAGTTGGTTAGTTCCGCGTTCCTTACCAGGACCTCCTGTTTTAAGATAACTCGTGAAAGTGGTTACTGTCGGGCCTGGTCAGGGCAGGCAGTTTTGGGCAGTGGTTTCCCTAAAAATAAGATTGTGGTCAACAATTTTGGGTGGAAGTAATGTGTGTTACTTTTGGGCGAGAACTCACACTGCCAGTGTGAGGCTCCAGAATTCTTTCTCTCTACAAAGATGACTGAGAGAGGTGGCTTTGTCAAGCAGGGGGCAGGAATAAGGAAAACGAAGAGCAGAACTCCTAGGCAGCCCATGATGGGCATGTACAACGAGTGGGAAATGAACCTTTGTTGTTTTAAACCACTGAGATTTGGAGGAATTATTCAAGCTTATTCCTTTTTGTTTGTTTGTTTGTTTGTTTGTTTTGCAATATGCGGGCCTCTCACTGCTGTGAGAGGAAGATAATAACAATGACAAGTAGCAAACCCTCTAAAATGGAGACTATACTCCATTATAGCCAATTAATGGGAGTGGGAAGCTCGGGCTCACTGTCCAGGACATAGAAATAAAAGCTGAGGATGCTCTGAGGCATCTCTTGGATATCTATAAGCCTCCATCATTTCTGCTGAGTAGGGTTGACAGATAAAATATAGGCTCTTCAGTTAAATATGAATGTCAGAAAAACAACGAGTACATTTTTAACGTAAGTATGCCCCAAATAGTACATAGGATCTACTTATACTAAAGGTGATGACTTATTATTCATGTGAAATTCAAGTTTAACTGGGTATCCTGTATTTTTATTTAGTAAAGGTGACAGCCCTACTGATGATCCACAATGAAGGCAGTTCAGGAACGGTACATGCTGGCTCTCGGACAGTCAGAAATGGCATCAGCAGATCCAGGTACAGTATGAAATTCTTTTTGGATGTAGCTCAGAAGCCATGGCCAGCCCTTGACTGCAAGTACTGCCTCGGGTTTCCCTGAGGTGGGGTAAACCTTCCTCTTAATGGCCTTTTGGTAAGTCTGGAAGACCATATCCAAGGGGAGCCCCAAAGTCAGTTTCATCCTCACAACCATGTTTCCAATTCCTGGAATTGGCTGCATGTGACTCACAAGAGATGAGGAGGTTTGTGAAAATTGGGAGTGTCATAGCTTGAACCCTTTGTAGGTAAAGTTTTGGTGCTCTGAGAGTTTTAACAGGAGCAATGTGAAAGACTCCAGGTCCCCAGGTAGATAGAAACAATCCTGTTTTACTTCTGTGTATGTGACAAGTCTCTAATAGTTCAGAGAGCAAATATCTGCTCTTACAAAGACTGATACAAGCTTGGATGTTTCTGGTGACAAGGCAAGGTCGTGAGTCTGAAGTTGACCTTTTATGGTTGAGGAGACAATAAGGTGGTCAGAAGGTCAATCATGGAGGAGACGTTGGCTTCATCCAATGTGCAGGCTTGTATATGTGGTTCTATGTAGATTGTGTTTCAAAGGTGGAGCTTGTTTACAAGTATGAACATTCTCTGACGTGCTTTTTGGACCTTCATTCCCAGAGCGAGAGCAGTGCCGAGGCTCTAGAAATGCCATGGATATTCTGAGCTGTCAGTGGCATTTCCCCGGTACTGTTCCCTTGGTGCCGCTCCTTGAAATGTCCAAAGGGATTATCATGTGTCTTGTGGCGGGTCCTAGCATTGTGAAAGGAAGCTGCTGCACCTGGCTCAGAGGATTTCGGATGTGGTGGGAGGAGGAGTAGTACTACGACTATAAATTGTATCACAGCATATCGATTCCATCTTGAGAGTGGGGTTGGGGGGTTATGAAGGGGGGCTTTTATTGTACTTTTATACATTGTACCCTTGAAACTAATTCAATTTTTTAAAATTAATTAATTTATTTGGGGCTGCATTGGGTCTTTGTTGCTGCTAGCGGGCGTTCTCTAGTTGCAGTGAGCGGGGGCTCCTCTTGGCTGTGGTGCACGGGCTTCTCATTGCAGTGGCTTCTCTTGTTGCGGAGCATGGTCTCTAGGCACGCAGGCTTCCGTAGTTGTGGCACGTGGGCTCGGTTGATGTGGCACACGGGCTCTAGAGCGCAGGCTCAGTAGTTGTGGCGCGCGGGCTTAGTTACTCCGTGGCACGTGGGATCTTCCCAGACCAGGGCTCGAACCCATGACCCCTGCATTCGCAGGCATATTCTTAACCACTGCTCCACCAGGGAAGCCCGATAATTCAGTTTTTTATAAAGAGAAGATTCCTAATATTATTCCAAAATTTTAAAAATATGTAGTTGGATAACACTATGAAAAATTAACTGATATATTCTTTTATTATTTCTCTTTGCTCCCTGGATCTTTTTCCCCATCCAGTCAGCTAGGCACTGTGAGTTCACTGCATTAGGAAGGTAAAGACTCAGCAGAAATGAGGGAGAAAAACAGAAAAGTCTCAGCTTTGGAATGTTCACAACGGAGGCCACAGTAGAACAGGTGAGAATTCTGTGAACCAAAAATAAATGTCGTTTCAAATGCAAAAAAGTATTCTCTGCACTGGGAGGCAGGAGAGGGAGGGAGGGAAGGACTGAAGGAGAGAGATCAGTGTGGCCAGGGACATGGAGACTGTGCTTAAGGACGATATGCCCAGGAAGAGAATCAGAATCTGGAGAAGATTCAGCCTGCACGTGATCATTGCCTCCAGCCAGCACCCTCATCTCAGACGTTGGGAAATTCAGAGAGAGAGTGGGAGTACGTCAGGAGGGCCACGCGCATAGTCTGTGTGGCAGGGGTTGTGGCCGTTCCCTATTTGTGAGGAGTCCCCAGCAATTTGCAGGCCTCTTCTGGAAAATGCTGGCGGACGTCTCTAGTGCTTATGTGAAAGCTTGTTCACAAACCTTGAAAGATACAGATGTAGATGACAGATAGATGCATAGATAGAAAAATGTCATTAAATAAAAGCTCCAGGAAAGGTTTGGAAAATGGCCTTTATTGCATAGGACGCTTCTATTGTCATATGTTATTAGACTGAGTGCCGGTCCCTTCATCCTCCTTCAGACCACGGCATTCTGTCTGCTACTCTCCCGAGGGTCCTTTCTTCTCCCTGGAAGGGATAAAACAAATGAGGTAGAACAGGAAGAGACAAGAAGCACTCCAAGCTCTGCTGGTCAGGGTTACCCTCCAGCATTGCCTTAATGCTCAGAGCCACACACACCACAGTGAGCTTGGCTCCAGATCAACTACCACGCAACGAAGGTTCTGGAACATTTCCAGATCTCGGGGGACCTCATTTCCACGTGACTCTCTTTCATATTCCCCTTTGTCACAGAAGGCTAGGTCCAGTGGTCCGGGTGAGATCTCGGCTCAGGCCCAAGGCTCTCAGACCTCAAAGTTCTGGTCCTGCAAGGGCCCCTGTCCTCTCTTGAGACCACTCCTGGCTCTCTCTGCCGAGAAGGAGCTGCTGGCAGTACGTCCTCTAAGAGTTGAGGTCCATCGTGCAGACCCTGAGAAAACTCCTAAGAAAAGGCTCCACCTTCTTGTTTACGTCAACAGAGGTCAATGCCTTTGTTAGTGCTGGGTGTGTCCCATTTGATGCAACTGCAGAGCCATTAGGTAAACCAGCACATGTGTGCGGCCCCTTCCCTTAGACTCCTCTGGGCCCTCGTGACATAGGCTCAGAAGACTGCCAGCCTCAAGCCTTACCTCTTCCAAGGGACGGCCACACCGTCTTCCAGGATCTTCTGTCCCATGAATCTCAGTTGCTGTTTGGAACTCAAAGGAGAGAAAAGACCCTGCCTGCGGGGTCTCTTTGGGATGGGGCCTTCCCCCGTGGGCTGCTCTCCCTCATTCTCCTTTTCTTCTTGCTTCTCTACCTCCTTCTCCTTCTCCTCCTCCTCCTCCTCCTCCTCCTCCTCGTTCTCCTCCTCCTCCTCCTCGTCCTCTTCCTCAGGGGTGCTCTCGGATTCCACATTGCCCATCCGCTGGGCCATGGTGAGATGAAAGGCACGGCAGCTGAAGCCTTGCAGGACGCCGCCCTTCACGTGCTGCTGGAGGATCCCCAGGGTGGGGAAGACACGGCAGCAGGCCATGCACCTGAAGCCGGTCTCCATGGTCAGCATCCAGTCCGCTGTCTTGGCGCTGGGTCTCTCCTCGACGGCAGGTGGCCCTGATGGGCTGCCTGGCTCTGCCCTTTCCTCATACTCTTTCTCCTCCCCAGTGGGCTCACTGTCAGGCAGGAGGCTTTCGGTGGACACATCAGAAGAGGGGTCAGTGGCTACTGCGCACACATCCTCAGGAAGGGTCACTTCTTCTATCCTCAGCTGCTTTTCAGGCAACTCCAAGGGTTTCTTTGTCTTCCAGGAGACAGCGACACCCTTGTTCACTTGTACCTGCATGTAGTATATTTTCATGCCCCTTTCCTCTTTGTCTGGTTGCAGATAGTTCTTACAGGGTGAAGAGGGTGAGGAGGAGACACAGCGTGATGGGGAAGCGGTCTCTCCTTCTTCCTGATCCTGGGCTAGGGGTGGTCTAGGCTGGGCAGTGTCTCGATGAAATCTCCGGATTCCTGAAAAAGGAAATTAAAATCATAATAACATGCATGGGCCATGCCGGAAGCTGAGGGAGCAGGTGTGGTAGACGAGAGAGGGACATTGGCACGACATAGCAATGTCGTGAGCTTGGTGTCCGTTGGCCGTAGGACGGAGTGGTGTATGTGGTGTCATCTGTGGGCTTTTCATGTGCGTGGGGGGGTATACTGGAGCGGTGTCTGTATACAGGGGTGTGGAGTATGGTGGTGAGGGCTGTAGTATGTGAGGGATGCGGCTGGATGCGTGTACGATGAGGAGTGTGAGTTTGGGAATATCGGTGGTGCATTCCTTGTGGAATGGGGCTGTGGTGCAGGAGAGTACTGTGGAGCACGTGCTTGGGGTTGATGTGCACTGAGAAGGGCTGTGCCTGGAGGGCGCGTGTATGTGTGAGCTGTGTGCACCTGAGCTGGATGGTCCTGCTCTCAGGCTGGAGGTGTATGATGCAGA
Source organism: Mesoplodon mirus (assembly GCF_964341445.2). Lineage (NCBI taxonomy): Eukaryota > Metazoa > Chordata > Mammalia > Artiodactyla > Ziphiidae > Mesoplodon > Mesoplodon mirus. The sequence continues at coordinate 643,087 of NW_028295795.1, forward strand.
ACTCTGTCCTTCTCTGGAAGCAAAGGCAAAGACAAAGCCTACATTTTCCTCTGAAGATGCTTAATCTGGTCCCTCTTCCCTCCACCTCAAGCCCAGACCTTTCCGGCCCCTGCTCCTTGACTTCCCCACCATGGAAGTAGCAGTATTCACAAACACACCCCCAGACTCAGCTGGCATCCACGCCCTCGGAACAGCTCAGCCATCCTGCCCAGGCTCCTCCACAGAGCCCTCATCACCTCTGATGACCCTGGATTTCCTCTCAGCCTCCCTGGGATCTGTGTGCCTCCTGCTTCACAGCCAAGCACCCCGTCACCTGAGGAGCCCCACGCCCTTACCAGCGTAGCTGAGCTTGCGCAGAGTAGAAGTACAGAAGAAGTATTTAGAGGCAGAGGAGACCTCCACTGCCCCTGGGCTGCAGCCTTGGGCCACCACAGTGGATCCAAGCCGAGGGGGATCCTCTTGTGACCTCGAGATTCCTGAGGGAGGAATGAAAGGCTCAGGGTGGGTTCATCAGTCCTCTGTCCACAAATATTTACTGAGTGTGTGACACGTGTCAGGTGCAGTGAATACACACAGTTGAGAGTGTGGTTCCCAGTGGATCCTCCAGGATTTAATTCCAATCAATACTTATTCTCTCACTGTCTAGTTGGTAATGTAGGCCTCGGTGGTGACTGTGAGTGTGTGGGAAGAGTGAGTGATGTGTATCAGTTAAGTCTGTGGTAAGTGTGGGGTTGGCATGGGGAGCACAGTGCAGACGTGTCTATCTGTGTCTGTGGCCTTTGTGTGCATGGTTTCTGTTCACAAGTCAGGAATTCTGGGACATGTAACGTTTCCTCATTACATGGTGTGGCTTGTATTTATGGTGTGTGTTCATTCATTCATTCACCAAGATTCAGTAAGCAGCTACTCCTGTGTATCCGGCACTCTTCCATTGTTGTAGTCTTTGGTAATGCTGCACATTCTAGTAGGGGAATACACACACTAAACAAAACTACAATAAATATATAATACATCAGCTGGTGGTAAGTATATAAGGGTTGCCAGACTTAGCAAACAAGAATACAAGGCACCCAGTTAAATTTCAGTTTCAGATAAACCCAGAATAATCTTTTAGTGTAAGTATTCCCATGCAGTATTTGGCCTGACTTAGTTTTAGTGTAAGTATAGCCCATACAATATGTGGGACATACGGATACTGAAAAATTACTTGTTGTTTATCTGGAATTCAAATTGAACTGGATAGCCCATATTTTCTCTGGCAATCCTGACATGGGTTACTGAGACTGTGGTTTACTGTGGTTTGTACAAAGCGGGTCTGGCATTACTCAAGAATGTGTTATAAGTGTGGTGTGTATGACACGTGACTGGTTCTTATAGAGGTATTTAGAGATGGCTGAAGTTAGTTGTGTTTGTGCAAGAGTTGAGGAGATACATGTATATAGTGTGTGTGTGTGTGTGTGTGTGTGTCCTATATATATAGTGTGTGTGTCTATATACATATCTCATCTCCAGCGTTTGGTGTTGGAGGAGAGGATTGTGATACAGGTGGGTTGTATGAGAACGTAGTATAGGAGGGATGCGTGTATATACCTCCATGTGCTGTGTGTGGTTTACTAAGGAAGTTATATGTGGGGTGTGTGATATTTTTGCTGCATCAGAGTGTACATGGGTGTATGAGTTACTGTCTCATAAAACACCCATAACAAGAATTCTGTATACACTCTTACGTACACCGAGTGTCAGCCAGGTCCAGGCAGGGTGACAAGAACTTTACCACGCAGACTTTATATCTGGTAAGCACTCTACCCCCATTCATCTCGCTCTTCTCTGCACTACCACACACACACACACACACACACTCACACACACACACACAGGAACATAGGGCAAAATATTCTGAATGGTCAGGGGCAGTCATTGCCTTCCCCAGCCTGTCCCAGCCACTGCCTGGAAATCTGCCTGCTGTCTAGAGCTCCATTCCCAGGGCCCATCCTACAGTCTCCAGGGCCCTGGGCATGGTAGGAGCTACTGGGCTCTAATCTGGGGCAGAGGCCTCTAGCTGGAGCTCTGGGGTGACCACCCCTCTCCCAGGGCAAGCTACTCGCCTACATTCAATGCACGCAGGCACCACGTGGCCCGTGGCTCTCAGAGCTCCCCGCAGGACCCTGAGGCTATTTCTCACCCCCGCTCACGCGGTCTCAGTCTCTGGAAAACCCTTCCCTTCCCTTGATCTCCTTTGGGAAATTCTTCCTGTTGAAAGAATAAAACCTCCTTGCTTTCAATATGACACCATCCCTAGACAAACAATCTTCTTTCAAAGTACATTCCAATTGTCAAGATATTTTTCAACAGGGCCTTCAACTCATGGGGCTTCTCTTTCCACTTTGGTAAAAGAGGCCAAGCAACTCATGGGTCTCTCTCAGCATCCTTGCATCCTTTACATCCCCCACCTCATGACCCCAGGGAAAGATCCAAGAGCATAAGAGAGAAATCGGGGACTGAGAAAAGCTGCACCTCTAGGTCTGTGCAAGCAGGATGCAGCCTGCTATGAGTCCGACAAAGCTCCAGGCCCGGCTGCCCCAGGAGAGAGTCCTCAGACCAGCGGAGCTGACCTCCCATCTCCCAGGGTGCATCTGGCCGTTCTGTGCCGTCTCACACCACAGGGACCCTCCGGATAGATACGGCAGCATCAGTGAGACAAGGTCTCTCGCTCCCTGCTTCACAGGTGACACGTTCTCAGTCCCCCGCTTCCTAGAGAAGCTTCAGTTTGGCAGAAACCCATGTGCCCCAGACAAGTTGCCCCCCACATACCTCCTCCGTTCTCGGCAGTTTCCTGGGACTCTTCATTTTCCAGATGTTTCCTCTTTTGTCGCCGTTCCATCGTACCAACTAGAAGTCTCCCTTAGAAGATGCCTCAAGAGATGTCCAACTCCTCCTCTTCCCTACAGGTTGGCCCTTCTTGGCTCTTGGGCAATCCGTTGAAATGATTCAATACAAACAAAAATAGTCAAGTCTCCTAAATGGCTGAAAAACTTGTACCACTTGGTGAACCAGCAGTAGTGCCTAGTGCTCACCAGGGCTGTTATGTTTGCAAGGTTGCCAGGCTCACAGTGGAATTCTGTGACCTCAGTGATGACATCAGAGCATTCGGTGGACCTAGGTTGAGCACAGTGTCTGCAATAGCACAGGCCCCATTTTCAAGAACAATTCCTTTTTCCCAGCCGAAGCTTTCCCGTGAAAGGGAAAGGTTCCTACCATATCTATTATAAATTGTATCATACCATGTCTATTATAAAATTCACATTTTGATTGGAGATCTTTTAATGTCTTTTCTAGAGAGATTTAATATGAATGTTTTAAATGGTCTCCAGTTTCCCTGTGGATTATTGACATTTTAAACTCTGCATTTCAATTTTCCCTCAATACGTGTAATTTTGTCACGGCTATTTCTGTACTTAAAGATGAGGAACTATATAATTGATTTCTTCATTTTTTCCCCATCTCTTTCCAAGGTACTGCATTTGATTGTGTCTTGCGACTGAGTGAAAAATGCTAGTCCTTGAGTCAGGACATTGGGCCCTTTAGCAAGTAACTCAACCTATCTGGGCTTCAGCTTCTGTATGTGCGATCAAGAGGCTTGGACTAGCTGACTTTTCAAATGCTGTGTTTCTTTGCTTCACTCTCACTTACTGATCTGCTCCTTAAGAAGAGGGTCTGTTCTCATAAAGTAACAACAGTCTTTTCCTAACCTTGGGTTGGGCGGAGTTTAACTGTTCGTACTCAGTTCGTTAGTTATATTGCCTTCTACGTATGCTTAGCTCTAAATAATTTATACGGCTCTTGTGACAATTTTTAGATCTTCTTTTTTTCTTATTTTCTTTTACAGTTTCTAATTTGTTATCGCCAGTGTAGAGGAGCCTGTTTGACTTTTAAAATTTATTGATCTTGTATGTGTGTGCCTTGTTGAACCGTCTTATTAGTTCCTGCTAGTTTATCTGTGGGTTCTTTTGGGTCTCCTAGATAAATGAGCATATTAAATGTAAATAATGTGTTCTTTGGATAAAGTTTATTTTCTTGCATCTGTATATATAGAAGCAATATGTTGAATTGATTTAAATATTTAAACACTTACATACCTGTTATCACAATCTAACATTGTTTATCTTATTTTCTTTCAATCAATATTATGTTTTCAAGATTTATCCACGTGAATCCATAGAGATCTAGGTCTTTGATTTTTGACTGTTTGATATTATGTGATCACATGCATATAGCATCATTTATTTTCCATTCAAGCATTATTGGACAATTGGATTGTTTCCCTCCCTTCTCTAGAACAAACAACATTTCCCAGAATATCCCTGAAGATGACTGACAGTCGAGAAGGGCCAGGCTGCCCGAAGGATTGCTACTTGCTTTTAGCCACCTTCCAACAGGCCGTCTCCAGCCAGCAATTTGAAGCACAGCTGAAATGAGAACTGCCCCAAATGTGAAGATCTTAGGAGCTTCCTAGAAGGTGGGAGGTTAATGATAGGCATCCTGCTGGGATCCCAGGGGAGTCTGAGCTGGCCTGAAGCTCATCTTCCTCCTCCACCTCTCAAGAGAAATGTGGAGGAAAGAAGACTTCAAAAACTGTGAGCAGGCAGAGGGAGAGATATTGGGGGCCGAAGCTGTAACTGAGGTCTTGGAGTGGGCTGTGAGCACGCAGAGCCTCTCGAGAGCCAGGCTCTGCCTTCTGAGGACTTCTCCCCTAAGGCTGCTCATAATTCACGTGATACCAGCCATATAGAGCCGACTTGGCCCACACTGTCACAGAAAGCCTTATCAGAATCTCTTCTTCTTCATACACTCTTGTGTCTGTTACTTGGTTATTGCCTTTGGTACTCCAGTGATGTGAACCACAGTCGCCAGGGGATGGAGGACACTAGTGACCCATCTTGCTCTGTGGCCTCAGTCCACAGCTGGAGGGTAAGGGAAGAGGCCAAATGAAGGTCAAGAAGGAAAGATGGAGTTTGAAGAGAAGACCTGAGTTAAGGGTGTCTTCTCAAGTCTTGATGACTGAAATGTAGCTCCAGTACCTGAAGTCCTGCTTGTTCTCAAGGCTGACCGCGGGGCTGGGTGCACTCAGTGAAGGAACCGTATACACTTAGTATTTCCTTGCTTGCTCACACTTGCCCTCCTCTGATACACCCTCTGCAAGACTGATCTTCCCCTGAAACAACTTTCCACCTGCTACTGTCATCTCAGGAACATTTGCTTCCCCTTCCTAGTGTCCCCCTAGAATGCCATTGCAGCCAATTCATAATTTGATAATCATGCTGCTTACCATATTCTCAGCAACTTCTGAGAAATTTTATTCACTTTATTCCATAGTCTTCACCCATCAATAATCTTCCTTAACTTCCTAGCTGCAGGTTAACCCATTCGGAATCATTTCTTTTGCTTTCTCTTCTTTGGCAAATCCTTTCTATCTTTTAAGGTCTTTTTCTTGTCTCTCTACCATCTTGCCTTCCTGAACTTCTTTTTTTTTTCGTTTAAGTAACCTTTCAATCTCCTTCCGCAATTTCCTCATAAACATTGAGAGTTTATTCCTCACACGTTAGACAGCGGTTTATGAATGGCCAGGCATAATGGACTCAGAATGAGTTGGCACCCCCGAGGTACCTGTCTTGCTGGGGAGCCACAGGTGAAGGGCTGTCTGCTGGACACATGTTTGCATGGAGTCAGGCTGAGTGGCCTCAGGGTGTTTGCTCTGCACTTGTGTGTGTTTCTCCCTAGTTGGTTTCCTTGTCCAGCCACCTGTGACCTCCCTCCATCCAGCCCAGGGAATCCTTCTCATCACAGGGGTAGGATGTTTGTCTCATTTTCCATCACATCCTTTCCCCAAAGTTTGGTTGTGAGTTGTTCCCATTCCAAAGACCTTTCCTCTTTGAAGAGAAAAGAGAAAATCTTGTCTCTCCTTTTCTCTCACTTCACTTCTGCTCTATTATCTCCTCCGTCCAGAATGGCCCACTGACTCACATGGGTGTAGATCCAAAGATGGCAAGAAATGCCAGCAATTCTGAGATAATAATACGGATGGATCAGGAAAACTTGAAAACCTTTATCCCGCCACATTAAAAAAAATTGCACTTCCAGTGTATTCAGAGTCTCAGTGTAGAAACACAAATGATAGAGTAATTGAATGACACTCAAGTTTTTCTTTCCTCCTTTCCTGATTTATTCTAATCCTCCAAGTTAACATGATGAACTCTTTGTTGTGTAAAGTTTCAGACATTTTCTACCCATGCACACTTTTCTTCTTTTCACATTAGAGTGTGAACTAGGTCACTTTCAACATGCTGTGATTCTGTGATTCACTGTCTCCCACCGAGTCATCCACGGATAATGTCATCTGTTTCACGGAGAAATATTTCCAATAGCTAATAGCCAATGTCTGTGGAGTGCTTACTCTGTGTCGGTTTCTTGTAACTACTTTACAGATCATTTGTACAGCGTACCCATGGACCAGGTACAATTATGACCCCCAAGTGACAGATAAGTGCAGATAAGTACAAATAAATACAGAGGCCAAGTGACTTGCCCAAGACACTGGAGCAAATCAAAATCCATGCCTCTGTAATCATTTTGCTCTATTGCCTCTGTCTGGGAGGCTTGATGATTTGGCAACTAAAACCTTAAATATCATGTTCCATTTTTATATCTGTGACACAAGCGTGGGGCTGTGATACGGGGTAACTAACCTGACTACTTTTGAAAACCCTTATGCACCTGGATGAAAGTAAGCCAGGGACTGCAAGCCATAGATTTAAGGTTTCCTACCAACTTTTAAAAATAGCTTCTTGAATGCAATTTATGTAGTGTCAAGTCTAGGATGTAGTCCAAATAGTAACAGAAAAATGGAGATATGTAGGAAAATACTTAAAGTTGACAAGTATTGAGAGTGTAGTATTTTTGGGGCCAGCGTGTAGACCACAGGAAAACTTGCTGTTTCCATCCCAAAGGGAAGAGCCCTACGTTGCAACTGCCAAGGTCCCTGGGGCAGCAAGTGTGCTCACTGCTTAGTAAAGAAGCATCCTCAGTTTGATAGAATCATATGGGAGCCTTACATTTGGTTAGCAGTTCTACATTCTTGATGTAATAATATTTTCAGGGTGTGGGAGGGTATCAAGCTCTGAAAATACCCTTGGAGAGATCTGCTTATTAAGTTTGGCTTTTTCAATCTCCCTACTACTTCTTTACTAAACACCAGGCGGTTTCCTTCACTTTTCAGAACCATGTTGTTTTTCCCTTGTCTAATGAACTTTGAAATACTTTTGGATGAGCTATTAAGTTTGGGGAAAAATAAACATCTCTTTAAAATAAGGAAGATAATAACAATGACAAGTAGAAAAAGCTCTAAAACAGAGAATATCCTCCATTCTAGCCAATGACGGAGTGGAAGGTTCGTGCTCGCTGTCCAGGACGTAGAAATAAAAGCTGAGGAGGCGCTGAGGCGTCTCCTGGATCTCTATGAGCCTCCATCATTTCTGCTGAGTAGGGTTGACAGATGAAATATAGGCTGTTTAGTTAAATATGAATGTTTGAAAAACAACGAGTACATTTTGAAGATAAGTATGCCCCAAATAGTTCATAGGATCTACTTATACTAAAAATAATGAATTATTATTCATGTGAAGTTCAAGGTTAACTGGGTATCCTGTATTTTTATGTACTAAATCTGACAGCCCTACTGATGATCCACAATGGAGGCAGTTGAGGAGCGGCCACAATGTAGGCAGTTGAGGAGCGGTACATGCTGGCTCTCGGACAGTCAGAAATGGCTTCAGCAGATCCAGGTACAGTATGAAATTCTTTTTGGATGTAGCTCAGAAGCCATGGCCAGCCCTTGACTGCAAGTACTGCCTCGGGTTTCCCTGAGGTGGGGTAAACCTTCCTCTTAATGGCCTTTTGGTAAGTCTGGAAGACCATATCCAAGGGGAGCCCCAAAGTCAGTTTCATCCTCACAACCATGTTTCCAATTCCTGGAATTGGCTGCATGTGACTCACAAGAGCTGAGGAGGTTTGTGGAAGTTGGGAGTGGCATAGCTTGAACCCTTTGTAGGTAAAGTTTTGCTGTTGTGAGAGTTTTAACAGGAGCAATGTGAAAGACTCCAAGTCCCCAGGTAGATAGAAATAATCCTGTTCTACCTGTGTGTATGTGACAAGTCTCTAATAGTTCAGAGAGCAAGTATCTGGTCTTAGAAAGACTGATCCAAGCTTGGATGTTTCTGGTGACAAGGCAAGGTCCTGAGTTTCAAGTTCACCTTTTATGGTTGAGGAGACAATAAGGTGGTCAGAAGGGAAATCATGGAGGAGACCTTGGCTTCATCCATCGTGCAGGCTTGTATATGTGGTTCTATGTAGATTGTGTTTCAAAGGTGGAGCTTGTTTACAACTATGAACATTCTCCGATGTGCTTTTTGGACCTTCATTCCCAGAGCGAGAGCAGTGCCGAGGCTCTAGAAATGCCATGGATATTCTGAGCTGTCAGTGGCATTTCCCCGGTACTGTTCCCTTGGTGCCGCTCCTTGAAATGTCCAAAGGGATTATCATGTGTCTTGTGGCGGGTCCTAGCATTGTGAAAGGAAGCTGCTGCACCTGGCTCAGAGGATTTCGGATGTGGTGGGAGGAGGAGTAGTACTACGACTATAAATTGTATCACAGCATATCGATTCCATCTTGAGAGTGGGGTTGGGGGGTTTGAAGGGGGGCTTTTATTGTACTTTTATACATTGTACCCTTGAAACTAATTCAATTTTTTAAAATTAATTAATTTATTTGGGGCTGCATTGGGTCTTCGTTGCTTCCAGCGGGCATTCTCTAGTTGCAGTGAGCGGGGGCTCCTCTTGGCTGTGGTGCATGGGCTTCTCATTGCAGTGGCTTCTCTTGTTGCGGAGCATGGGCTCTAGGCACGCAGGCTTCCGTAGTTGTGGCACGTGGGCTCGGTAGATGTGGCACGGGCTCTAGAGCGCAGGCTCAGTAGTTGTGGCGCGCGGGCTTAGTTACTCCGTGGCACGTGGGATCTTCCCAGAACAGGGCTCGAACCCATGTCCCCTGCATTCGCAGGCATATTCTTAACCACTGCTCCACCAGGGAAGCCCGATAATTCAGTTTTTTTATAAAGAGAAGATTCCTAATATTATTCCAAAATTTTAAAAATATGTAGTTGGATAACACTATGAAAAATTAACTGATATATTCTTTTATTATTTCTCTTTGCCCCCTGGATCTTTTTCCCCATCCAGTCAGCTAGGCACTCTGAGTTCACTGCATTAGGAAGGTAAAGACTCAGCAGAAATGAGGGAGAAAAACAGAAAAGTCTCAGCTTTGGAATGTTCACAACGGAGGCCACAGTAGAACAGGTGAGAATTCTGTGAACCAAAAATAAATGTCGTCTCAAATGCAAAAATGTATTCTCTGCACTGGGAGGCAGGGGAGGGAGGGAGGGAAGGACTGAAGGAGAGAGATCAGTGTGGCCAGGGACATGGAGACTGTGCTTGAGGACGATATGCCCAGGAAGAGAATCAGAATCTGGAGAAGATTCAGCCTGCACGTGATCATTGCCTCCAGCCAGCACCCTCATCTCAGACGTTGGGAAATTCAGAGAGAGAGTGGGAGTACGTCAGGAGGGCCACGCGCATAGTCTGTGTGGCAGGGGTTGTGGCCGTTCCCTATTTGTGAGGAGTCCCCAGCAATTTGCAGGCCTCTTCTGGAAAATGCTGGCGGACGTCTCTAGTGCTTATGTGAAAGCTTGTTCACAAACCTTGAAAGATACAGATGTAGATGACAGATAGATGCATAGATAGAAAAATGTCCTTAAATAAAAGCTCCAGGAAAGGTTTGGAAAATGCCCTTTATTGCATAGGACGCTTCTATTGTCATATGATGTTAGACTGAGTGCCGGTCCCTTCATCCTCCTTCAGACCACGGCATTCTGTCTGCTACTCTCCCGAGGGTCCTTTCTTCTCCCTGGAAGGGATAAAACAAATGAGGTAGGACAGGAAGAGACAAGAAGCACTCCAAGCTCTGCTGGTCAGGGTTACCCTCCAGCATTGCCTTAATGCTCAGAGCCACACACACCACAGTGAGCTTGGCTCCAGATCAACTACCACGCAACGAAGGTTCTGGAACATTTCCATATCTCGGGGGACCTCATTTCCACGTGACTCTCTTTCATATTCCCCTTTGTCACAGAAGGCTCGGTCCAGTGGTCCGGGTGAGATCTCGGCTCAGGCCCAAGGCTCTCAGACCTCAAAGTTCTGGTCCTGCAAGGGCCCCTGTCCTCTCTTGAGACCACTCCTGGCTCTCTCTGCCGAGAAGGAGCTGCTGGCAGTACGTCCTCTAAGAGTTGAGGTCCATCGTGCAGACCCTGAGAAAACTCCTAGGAAAAGGCTCCACCTTCTTGTTTACGTCAACAGAGGTCAATGCCTTTCTTAGTGCTGGGTGTGTCCCATTTGATGCAACTGCAGAGCCATTAGGTCAACCAGCACATGTGTGCGGCCCCTTCCCTTAGACTCCTCTGGGCCCTCGTGACATAGGCTCAGAAGACTGCCAGCCTCAAGCCTTACCTCTTCCAAGGGACGGCCACACCGTCTTCCAGGATCTTCTGTCCCATGAATCTCAGTTGCTGTTTGGAACTCAAAGGAGAGAAAAGACCCTGCCTGCGGGGTCTCTTTGGGCTGGGGCCTTCCCCCGTGGGCTGCTCTCCCTCATTCTCCTTTTCTTCTTGCTTCTCTTCCTCCTCCTCCTCCTCCTCCTCCTCAGGGGTGCTCTCGGATTCCACATTGCCCATCAACTGGGCCATGTTGAGATGAAAGACACGGCAGCTGAAGCCCTGCAGGACACCGCCCTACACGTGCTGCTGGAGGATCTCCAAGGTGGGGAAGACCCGGCAGCAGGCCATGCACCTGAAGCCGGTCTCCATGGTCACCATCCAGTCCAGTGTCTTGTCCCTGGGTCTCTCCTCGACGGCAGGTGACCCTGATGGGCTGCCTGGCTCTGCCCTTTCCTCATACTCTTTCTCCTCCCCAGTGGGCTCACTGTCAGACAGGAGGCTTTCGGTGAACACATCAGAGGGGCAAGTGCCTACTGTGCACGCATCCTCAGGAAGGGTCACTTCTTCTATCGTCAGCTGCTTTTCAGGCAACTCCAAGGGTTTCTTTGTCTTCCAGGAGACAGCGACACCCTTGTTCACTTGTACCTGCATGTAGTATATTTTCATGCCCCTTTCCTCTTTGTCTGGGTGCAGATAGTCCTTACAGGGTGAAGAGAGTGAGGAGGAGACACAGTGTGATGGGGGAGCGGTCTCCCCTTCTTCCTGAACCTGGGCTAGGGGTGCTGTAGGCCAGGCAGTGTCTCGAAATCTCCGCATTGCTGAAAAAGGAAATTAAAACCATAATAACATGCATGGGCCGTGCCGGAAGCTGAGGGAGCAGGTGTGGTAGACGAGAGAGGGACATTTGCATGACGTAGCTATGTCGTGAGCTTGGTGTCTGTTGGCCGTAGGATGGAGCGGTGTATCTGGTGTCATCTGTGGGCTTTTCATGTGCGTGGGGGGGATACTGGAGCGGTGTTTGTATACAGGGGTGTGGAGTATGGTGGTGAGGGCTGTGGTATGTGAGGGATGCGGCTGGATGCGTGTATGACAAGGAGTGTGATTTTGGTAATATCGGTGGTGCGTTACTTGTGGAATGGGGCTGTGGTGCTTGGGGTTTATGTGTGCTGTGAGAAGGGCTGTGCCTGGAGGGCAGATGTATGTGTGAGCTGTGTGGACCTGAGCTGGATGGTCCTGCTCTCAGGCTGGAGGTGTATGATGCAGAACTCTGTCCTTCTCTGGAAGCAAAGGCAAAGACAAAGCCTACATTTTCCTCTGAAGATGCTTAATCTGGTCCCTCTTCCCTCCACCTCAAGCCCAGACCTTTCCGGCCCCTGCTCCTTGACTTCCCCACCATGGTACTACCAGTATTCACACCGCCCCCCCAGACTCAGCTGGCATCCACGCCCTCGGAACAGCTCAGCCATCCTGCCCAGGCTCCTCCACAGAGCCCTCATCACCTCTGATGACCCTGGATTTCCTCTCAGCCTCCCTGGGATCTGTGTGCCTCCTGCCTCACAGCCAAGCACCCCCTCACCTGAGGAGCCCCGCGCCCTTACCAGCGTAGCTGAGCTTGCGCGGAGTAGAAGTACAGAAGAAGTATTTAGGGGCGGAGGAGACCTCCACTGCCCCTGGGCTGCAGCCTTGGGCCACCACAGTGGATCCAAGCCGAGGGGGATCCTCTTGTGACTTCGAGATTCCTGAGGGAGGAATGAAAGGCTCAGGGTGGGTTCATCAGTCCTCTGTTCACAAATATTTACTGAGTGTGTGACACGTGTCAGGTGCAGTGAATACACACAGTTGAGAGTGTGGTTCCCAGTGGATCCTCCAGGAATTAATTCCAATCAATACTTATTCTCTCACTGTCTAGTTGGTAATGTAGGCCTCGGTGGTGACTGTGAGTGTGTGGGAAGAGTGAGTGATGTGTATCAGTTAAGTCTGTGGTAAGTGTGGGGTTGGCATGGGGAGCACAGTGCAGATGTGTCTATCTGTGTCTGTGGCCTTTGTGTGCATTTTTTCTGTTCACAAGTCAGGAATTCTGGGACATGTAACGTTTCCTCATTACATGGTGTGGCTTGTATTTATGGTGCGTGTTCATTCATTCATTCACCAAGATTCAGTAAGCAGCTACTCCTGTGTATCCGGCACTCTTCCATTGTTGTAGTCTTTGGTAACGCTGCACATTCTAGTAGGGGAAGACACACACTAAACAAAACTACAATAAATATATAATACATCAGCTGGTGGTAAGTATATAAGGGTTGCCAGACTTAGCGAACAAGAATACAAGGCACCCAGTTAAATTTCAGTTTCAGATAAACCCAGAATAATTTTTTAGTGTAAGTATTCCCATGCAGTATTTGTTCTTACTTAGTTTTAGTGTAAGTATGGCCCATACAATATTTGGGACATACTGATACTGAAAAATTACTTGTTCTTTATCTGGAATTCAAATTGAACTGGATAGCCCATATTTTCTCTGGAAATCCTGACATGGGTTACTGAGACTGTGGTTTACTGTGGTTTGTACAAAGCGGGTCTGGCATTACTCAAGAATGTGTTACAAGTGTGGTGTGTATGACACGTGACTGGTTCTTACAGAGGTATTTAACGATGGCTGAAGTTAGCTGTGTTTGTGCGAGAGTTGTGGAGATACATATATATATATATATATATATATATATATATAGTGTGAGTGTGTGTGTGTGTCCTATATATATAGTGTGAGTGTCTATATACATATCTCATCTCCAGCGTTTGGTGTTGGAGGAGAGGATTGTGATACAGGTGGGTTGTATGAGAATGTAGTACAGGAGGGATCCGTGTATATACCTCCATGTGCTGTGTGTGGTTTACTAAGGAAGTTAAATGTGGGGTGTGTGATATTTTTGCTGCATCAGAGTGTATATGGGTGTATGAGTTACTGTCTCATAAAACACCCCTAACAAGAATTCTGTATACACTCTTACGTACACCGAGTGTCAGCCAGGTCCAGGCAGGGTGACAAGAACTTTACCACGCAGACTTTATATCTGGTAAGCACTCTACCCCCATTCATCTCGCTCTTCTCTGCACTACCACACACACACACACACACACACACACACACACACACACACACACTCACACACCCACATACACACAGGAACATAGAGCAAAATATTCTGAATTGTCAGGGGCAGTCATTGCCTTCCCCAGCCTGTCCCAGCCACTGCCTGAAAATCTACCTGCTGTCTAGACCTCCATTGCCAGGGCCCACCCTACAGTCTCCAGTGTCCTGGGCCTGGTAGGAGCTACTGGGCTCTAATCTGGGGCAGAGATGTCTAGCTGGAACTCTGGGGTGTCCACCCCCGCCCAGGGCAAGCTACTCGCCTACATTTAATGCACGCAGGCACCCCGTGGCCCGTGGCTCTCAGAGCTCCCTGCAGGACCATGAGGACATTTCTCACCCCCGCCCACGTGGTCTCAGTCTCTGGAAAACCCTTCCCTTCCCTTGATCTCCTTTGGGAAATTCTTCCTGTTGAAGGAATAAAACCTCCTTGCTTTCAATATGACACCATCCCTAGACAAACAATCTTCTTTCGAACTGCATTCCACTTGTCAAGATACTTTTCAACAGGGCCTTCAACTCATGGGGCTTCTCTTTCCACTTTGGTAAAAGAGGCCAAGCAACTCATGGGTCTCTCTCAGCATCCTTGCATCCTTCACATCCCCCACCTCATGACCCCAGGGAAAGATCCAAGAGCATAAGAGAGAAATCGGGGACAGAGAAAAGCTGCACCTCTAGGTCTGTGCAAGCAGGATGCAGCCTGCTGTGAGTCCGACAAAGCTCCAGGCCCGGCAGCCCCAGGAGAGAGTCCCCAGACCAGCGGAGCTGACCTCCCATCTCCCAGGGGGCATCTGGCCGTTCTGTGCCATCTCACACCACAGGGACCCTCCGGATGGATACGACAGCATCAGTGAGACGAGGTCTCTCGCTCCCTGCTTCACAGGTGACACGTTCTCAGTCCCCCCCCATCCTAGAGAAGGTTTAGTTTGGCAGAAACCCATGTGCCCCAGCAAGTTGCCCCCCACATACCTCCTCCGTTCTCGGAAGTTTCCTGGGACTCTTCATTTTCCAGATGTTTCCTCTTTTGTCACCGTTTCATGGTACCTACTAGAAGTCTCCCTTAGAAGATGCCTCAAGAGATGTCCAACTCCTCCTCTTCCCTACAGGTTGGCCCTTGTTGCCTCTTGGGCAATCTGTTCAAGTGATTCAATACAAACAAAAATAGTCAAGTCTCCTAAATGGCTGAAAAACTTGTACCACTTAGTGAACCAGCAGTACTGCCTAGTGCTCACCAGGGCTGTTCAGTTTACAAGGTTGCCAGGCGCACAGCAGGATTCTGTGACCTCAATGATGACATCGGAACATTCTGTGGACCTAAGTTCAGCACAGTGTCTGCAATAGCACAGGCCCCATTTTCAAGAACAATTCCTGTTTCCCAGCCGAAGCTTTCCCGTGAAAGGGAAAGGTTCATACCATATCTATTATAAGTTGTATCATACCATATCTATTATAAAATGAACATTATGATTGGAGATCTTTTAATGCCTTTTCTAGAGAGATTTAATATGAATATTTTAAATGGTCTCCAGTTTCCCTGTGGATTATTGACATTTTAATCTCTGCACTTCAATTTTCCCTCAATACGTGTAATTTTGTCACGGCTATTTCTGTACTTAAAGATGAGTAACTATATAATTGATTTCTTCATTTTTTTCCCATCTCTTTCCAAGGTACTGAATTTGATTGTGTCTTACGAATGAGTGAAAAATGCGAGTCCTTGAGTCAGGACATTGGGCCCTTTACCAAGTAACTCAACCTGTCTGGGCTTCAGCTTCTGTCTGTGCGATCGAGAGGCTTGGCCTAGTTGACTTTTCAAATGCTGTGTTTCTTTGATTCACTCTCACGTACTGATCTGCTACTTAGGAAGAGGGCGTGTTCTCATAAAGTAAGAACAGTCGTTTTCTAATCCTTGGGTTGGGCGCAGTTTAAGTGGTCGTACTCAGTTTGTCAGTTTTATTTACTTTTATGTATGCTTAGTTCTAAGTAATTTATATGGCTCTTGTGACAATTTTTAGATATTCTTTTTTTCTTATTTTCTTTTACAGTTTCTAATTTGCTATCACCAGTATAGAGGAGCGTGATTGACTTTTAAAATTTATTGATCTTGTATGTGTGTGCTTTGTTGAACCGTCTTATTAGTTCCTGCTAGTTTATCTGTGGGTTCTTTTGAGTTTCCTAGATAAATGAACATATTAAATGTAAATAATGTGTTCATTGGATAAAATTTATTTTCTTGCATCTATATATATAGAAGCAACATGTTGAATTGATTTAAATATTTAAATACTTACATACCTGTTATCATAATCTAAGATTCTTTATCTTATTTTCTTTCAAACAATATTATGTTTTCAAGATTTAGTGACATCCGTCCATATAGATCTAGGTCTTTGATTTTTGACTGTTTGGTATTATTTCGTCACATTCGTATAGCATCATTTATTTTCCATTCAAGCATTATTGGACAATTGGATTGTTTCCCTCCCTTCTCTAAAACAAGCAATGTTTCCCAGAATATCCCTGAAGATATCTGACAGTCGAGAAGGGCCAGGCTGCCCAAAGGTTCCTACTTGCTTTTAGCCACCTTTCAACAGGCCATCTCCAGCCAGCAATTTGAAGCACTGATGAAATGAAAACTCCCCCAAGTGTGGAGATCTTAGGAGCTTCCTAGAATGTGGGAGGTTAATGATAGGCATCCTGCTGGGATCCCAGGGGAGTCTGAGCTGGCCTGAAGCTCATCTTCCTCCTCCACTTCTCAAGAGAAATGTGGAGGAAAGAAGACTTCAAAAACTGTGAGTAGGCAGAAGGAGAGAGATTGGGGGCCGAAGCTGCAACTGAGGTCTTGGAGTGGGCTGTGAGGACGCAGAGCCTCTCGAGAGCCAGGCTCTGCCTTCTGAGCACTTCTCCCCTAAGGTTGCTCATCATTCAGGTGATAGCAGACATATACAGCCAACTCGTCCCACACTGTCACAGAAAGCCTTATCAGAATCTCTTCTTCTTCATACACTCTTGTGTCTGTTACGTGGTTATTGCCTTTGGTACTCCACTGATGTGAAGCAGAGTCACCAGGGCATGGAGGACACTAGTGACCCATCTTGCTCTGTGGCCTCAGTCCACAGCTTGAGGGTAAGGGAAGAGGCCAATTGAAGGTCAAGAAGGAAAGATGGAGTTTGAAGAGAAGACCTGAGTTAAGGGTGTCTTCTCAAGTCTTGATGACTGAAATGTAGCTCCAGTACCTGAAGTCCTGCTTGTTCTCAAGGCTGACCACGGGGCTGGGTGCACTCAGTGAAGGAATCGTATACACTTAGTATTTCCTTGCTTGCTCACACTTGCCCTCCTCTGATACACACTCTGCACGTCTGATCTTCCCCTGAAACAACTTTCCACCTGCCACTGTCATCTCATGAACATTTGCTTCCCCTTCCTCGTGTCCCCCTAGAATGCTACTGCAGACAATTCATAATTTGATAATCATGCGTCTTACCATAGTCTCAGCAACTTCTGAGAAATTTTATTCACTTTATTCCATAGTCTTCACCCATCAATAATCTTCCTTAACTTCCTAGCTGCAGGTTAACCCATTCGGAATCATTTCTTTTGCTTTCTCTTCTTTGGCAAATCCTTTCCATCTTTTAAGGTCCTTTTCTTGTCTCTCTACCATCCTGCCTTCCTGAACTTCTTTTTTTTCCGTTTAAGTAACCTTTCAATCTCCTTCCCCAGTTTCCTCATAAACATTGAGAGTTTATTCCTCACACGTTAGACAGCGGTTTATGAATGGCCAGGCATAATGAACTCAGAATGAGTTGGCACCCCCGAGGTACCTGTCTTGCTGGGGAGCCACAGGTGAAGGGCTGTCTGCTGGACACATGTTTGCATGGAGTCAGGCTGAGTGGCCTCGGGGTGTTTGCTCTGCACTTGTGTGTGTTTCTCCCTAGTTGGTTTCCTTGTCCATCCACCTGTGACCTCCCTCCATCCAGCCCAGGGAATCCTTCTCATCACAAGGGTCGGATGTTTGTCTCATTTTCCATCACATCCTTTCCCCAAAGTTTGGTTGTGAGTTGTTCCCATTCCAAAGACCTTTCCTCTTTGAAGAGAAAAGAGAAAACCTTGTCTGTCCTTTTCTCTCACTTCACTTCTGCTCTATTATCTCCTCCATCCAGAAGGGCCCACTGACTCAAATGGGTGTAGATCTGAAGATGGCAAGAAATGCCAGCAATTCTGAAATAATAATACGGATGGATCAGGAAAACTTGAAAACCTTTATCCCGCCACATTAAAAAAAATTGCACTTCCAGTGTATTCAGAGTCTCTGTGTAGAAACACAAATGATAGAGAAATTGAATTACACTCAAGTTTTGCTTTCCTCCTTTCCTCATTTATTCTAATCCTCAAAGTTAACATGATGTACTATTTGTTATGTAAAGTTTCAGACATTTTCTACCCATGCACTCTTTTCTTTTTTTCACATAAGAGTGTGAACTAGGTCACCATCAACATGCTGTGATTCTGTGATTCACTGTCTCCCACCGGGTCATCCACTGATAAAGTCATCTGTTTCATGGAGAAATATTTCCAATAGCTAAAAGCCAATGTCTGTGGAGTGCTTACTCTGTGTCGGTTTCTTCTAACTACGTTACAGTTAATTTGTACAACATACCCATGGACTAGGTACAATGATAACCCCCAAGTGACAGATAAGTGCAGATAAGTACAAATAAATACAGAGGCCAAGTGACTTTCCCAATACACTGGAGCAAATCAAAATCCATGCCTCTGTACTCATTTTGCTCTATTGCCTCTGTCTGGGAAGCTTGATGATTTGGCAACTAAAACCTTAAATATCATGTTCCATTTTCATATCTGTGACATAAGCGTGGGACTGTGATACGGGGTAACTAACCTGAGTACTTTTGAAAACCCTTATGCACCTGGATGAAAGTAAGCCAGGGACTGCAAGCCATAGATTTAAGATTTCCTACCAACTTTTAAAAATAGCTTCTTGAATGCAATGTATGTAATGTCAAGGCTAGGATGTAGTCCAAATAGTAACAGAAAAATGAAGATATGCAGAAAAATACTTAAAGTTGACAAGAATTGGGAGTGTAGTATTTTTGGGGCCAGTGTGAAGACCACAGGAAAACTTGCTGTTTCCATCCCAAAGGGAAGAGCTCTGTGTTGCAACTGCCAAGGTACCTGGGGCAGCACGTGTGCTCACTGCTTAGCAAAGAAGCATCCTCAGTTTGATAGAATCATATGGGAGCCTTACATTTGGTTAGCAGGTTCTACATTCTTGATGTAATAATATTTTCAGGGTGTGGGAGGGTATCAAGCTCTGAAAATACCCTTGGAGAGATTTGCTTATTAAGTGTGGCTTTTTCAATCTCCCTAATACTTCTTTACTAAGCACCAGGCGGCTTCCTTCGCTTGTCAGAATCATGTTGTTTTTCCCTTGTCGAATGAACTTCCAGATACTCTTGGATGAGCTATTAAGTTTGGAAAAAATCATACATCTCTTTAAAATAAGGAAGATAATTACAATGACAAGTAGAAAAGACTCTAAAATGGAGAATATATGCCATTACAGGCAATTAATGGGAGTGGGAAGCTCGTCCTCACTGTCCAGGACATAGAAATAAAAGCTGAGGATGCTCTGAGGCATCTCTTGGATCTCTATAAGCCTCCATCATTTCTGATGAGTAGGGTTGACAGGTAAAATATAAGCTGTTCAGTTAAATATGAATGTCAGAAAAACAACGAGTACATTTTTAAGATAAGTATGCCCCAAATACTACATAGGATCTACTTATACTAAAAGTGATGACTTACTATTCATGTGAAGTTCAAGTTTAACTGGGTATCCTGTATTTTTATTTAGTAAATCTGACAGCCCTACTGATGATCCACAATGGAGGCAGTTCAGGAACGGTACATGCTGGCTCTCGGACAGTCAGAAATGGCTCCAGCAGATCCAGGTACAGTATGAATTTCTTTTTGGATGTAGCTCAGAAGCCATGGCCAGCCCTTGACTGCAAGTACTGCCTCGGGTTTCCCTGAGGTGGGGTAAACCTTCCTCTTAATGGCCTTTTGGTAAGTCTGGAAGACCATATCCAAGGGGAGCCCCAAAGTCAGTTTCATCCTCACAACCATGTTTCCAATTCCTGGAATTGGCTGCATGTGACTCACAAGTGCTGAGGAGGTTTGTGGAAATTGGGAGTGTCATAGCTTGAACCCTTTGTAGGTAAAGTTTTGCTGTTGTGAGAGTTTTAACAGGAGCAATGTGAAAGACTCCAGGTCCCCAGGTAGATAGAAATAATCCTCTTATACTTCTGTGTATGTGACAAGTCTCTAGTAGCTCACAGAACAAATATCTGGTCTTGGAAAGACTGATCCAAGCTTAGATGTTTCTGGTGACAAGGCAAGGTCGTGAGTTTGAAGTTCACCTTTTATGGTTGAGGAGACTATAAGGTTGTCAGAAGGGCAATCATGGAGGAGACGTTGGCTTCATCCATTGTGCAGGCTTGTATATTTGGTTCTATCTAGATTGTGTTTCAAAGGTGGAGCTTGTTTACAATTATGAACATTCTCTGAGATGCTTTTTGGACCTTCATTCCTAGAGCGAGAGCAGTGCCGAGGTTCTAGAAATGCCCTGGATATTCTGAGCTGTCAATGGCCTTTCCCAGGTGCTGTTCCCTTGGTGCTGCTCCTTGAAATGTGCAAAGGGATTATCATCTGTTTTGTGGTGGGTCCTAGCATTGTGAAAGGAAGCTGCTGCACCTGGCTCAGAGGATTTGGGATGTGGTTGGAGTAGATGGGCCAAATTTAGGTAACTGGTGTTACTATAGATAAGGACAACAAATTATTGGAAGTGGCGTTGTCTGGGATGGGAATGATGTTGTTGCAAGTTCACAAATGTTCCAGGACCAAGGAAGACAACCAGAAGTACTGGGATTGTTTTAGGTTGCAGGTAAGAGACAGAGGCATGGACTAGAGATTGAGCTCATACAGCTGGTTAGTGTGTTGTTCATTCGTTCATTCATTCATTTATTCATCCAACACGTATTTACTGAGTTCCTATCATGTGTCAGTTAGTCTGTTAGGTTTTGTGATACGATAGTGAAGGAAACAACTTCTCGGTCTTTAAGGAGTGTATAGTTCAGTCAGAGAGACTGATAAAGAAATAGGTAATTACAACATCGGAAATAAGTCATTTGATAGAGGAAGTAGGTGTTTGTGGGTGTAAACAGGAGGGTAAATTTAACTAAGTCCAGTTGTGGTGGTAGGGAATGGGAGACCCAGAGGGACTTCTTGAACGAAGTGATAGTGGAGATGAGCAGGGTGAGTAGCAATTTTCCAGGACCTTCCCAGGCAAAGATGGAAGGAAGGAAGGAAGTTTCAGGCAGAGGGACCACTCTGTACAAAATCCTTAAGATAAAGAGAATATTGTATGTTCTTCAGCATGGCTGGGGCATGAACTCTGAGAAAGGGGGTTGATAGGAGATATGGCTGGAACGAGAGCCATGGCTCTGTCATTTAGACTTTGTTCTGTAAGCAATGGGGATTCATTGAAGGTGAAGGCAGAGGAGTGCCTCCATCAGACTGTGTCCTAGAAAAGCCACTTAGGTGACTGTGTATAGGGTGGGTTTAACTGAGCACCAGCGTGGACAGTAAGCTCAAATTTTTCTGTGTGGGACCAGTGTCACACATGGGACTATGTAGGGCACCAGATTCAATGGGGCAATGAATGTTTTTTGGTTTTTTCCTCCTTTTTTATATGAGGCTAGGCAGATGATGCCATGCCTTCGTTCCATTAAGAGCAATGTGAAATCAGTGAAATCTCCTAAGATTCTGCAAGGCAGATTTTTCTTTGTATGATTTTAAATTCCCTCAAGACCTGAAAGGGCCATTGCTGTAGAAAAGGGGTCTGGTACATGTAACACCTGGATGGAAATAACAGCTTATGGGAAAACATGGAATTTGAGGAATTCTGGGGCAGGATGCTGGAAGTAGATGACTGCAAAAGGCCTTTCCAAGTCACAGCCTTATAGCTCCTGGTCCTCTTTACCTTCTCCTCTTCCTGACCCCAACCTCATGAGGATGAAAGTGTACTCTAGAGACCTTTGATCAAATCCTGCCCACAACAGTCTGTGGTTTGAAAGTTACAAAATTCCCTGAGAATTGGTAAGCTCTCTATCTTCCTCATTAGTCATTTAGTACCATTTATAATTTCCAAAGAGCTACTGTTTATAGAGCCCTTGCTTTCCATGTCTGAGTGTGTTTTATCATTATTCTTTTTGATCTTGGAAATGTAATCTTTAACAAACCACCAATTAACCATGAAATGTCACTGCAGCAAAACATCAGTATTCTCCATGGGGTTTGTTGTACTTGGATTTGACCTTCATTGTTCATTCTTGGACTGTCTTCCTAGTTTGTGGCTTATTTGGATTCGCATTTCTTCTTTTTGTTGATTACTTGAAAGCTTTTGTGTAGAAATTAAGCTGGTAAAATAACATAGAAGGCTTTTCCCCTATGATAGTCCCTTTCTTTTGATACCAGTAATTAAAAGTGTGCTGTGATAGCATTAGAGGACTTAAAGTTTGAAGGTTTTAAGAATGACTTGGAGACTCAGGAGTGAAAAGGGACTAATACAAGTGAGCATGAATTATTATTTTGCTCAAAATACTATTTAAAAGAGATTAGAATTTAGGTTTATTGAAGAAAATGGTTATATTTGAGCTATTTGAAGTTCTAACAGTCAGATATTCTTTGAAAATCTATTTTAAAGTTCTAACTGGTGATCGTAGAATAAAATTGCCACTTGATGGAATGTGGAATGTGAAGAGGTGAAAGAAAAGTCAGACTGGAATGATGCTACAAAAAAAGAAACTTCCCATCATGACCAGGCAGAGCAAATGGAAATCAGGTGGGAAAGGACATAGAAGCAGAGATGGTTTTGTGATTCCTGGAGCCTGCAGCTCTTTGAAAGTGCTAACCACCATGGGGCAGGTGCAGAGCACCAAATGAGAGCCTCTCGTAAAAGTCCACGCGGCAGAGATGACAGGGGCACCAGGTGGGAAGTCTCTCCATGTTTGGTACACAGGCTGGAATTTCCAAGATATGAAGACACAGGTCTTTCTCTGAAAGGGGCGGACTGTGACGTTTTTTAGATAGAATTTCCAGAGCTAATGACATACTCAAGCTAAAGAAAATATATCTGTCCATCTAGGGACGCTGAAAACAGTGGGAGGCAGAAAGAGAAAATATTTTGGCAACTGAGAGACCTGGGCTGGTGTCTGTTACTTCAGTAAATTACTTAATGCCTCTGAGTCCAGCTTCCTCCTCTATAAACTGGTGATGTACTAATAAGATTGTTGTGGGCATTAAATGAGATCATGGACGTTGGGCCATTGGTACAGTACCTGGCACATAAGAACTGTTTAATAAATGGAAACCAGCACTCATTATTCAAATGATAAGAATAGTGCATCTCAGGCTCTTGTTGAGAGAGGTTTCTTATTATCTATTCTAATTGCTAAGATGACTTGTGAAGCCCTCTGAATTTGCATTTGCCGGTTGCCTGCTATTGGCAATTTGTTCAATGTCCCTCCTATATTTCTTAGACCCTACCATTTTGTGCATGTGGCAAACTTTCAATTGCCATTATTTGGCATTTTCCAGCCCAGGAACTTCTGAAGCTGTTGAAGTCTGCTCTGTCTGTGTAGATGGCAGGAAGGAAGTGAGGGGAATTAATAGCTTCCCAGCAGCAGTCCTCAACCAAGGACTGATGGGAGTGGGTATCTAAATGCCCCAGCTCCCTGGCCCTTCAAGTTGGAAGCTTGTGTTTCCCAGAGTTTCTCTGTGGATTACCTCCACTTTTCCACACTCTTAACTGGCTATAACACAGTATTTAATGCTTGCCTTCTCTTCCCTATCTCACTTTCCTATTGGCGTTTCTTCCATTTCTCATATTAACTATTTGAACTGGAATGTTTATGACTGGGTTTGATTCTGGGAGAACCCCTAGGAAGTCATTTTCTTGAGAGAAAACAGTTGTCAAGTTGCCTTCTATGAAAAGATATTAAATAATAGAAAAACTTAAGCTTTCTTTATGGTCGATTGATTTTTCCCTATGCACATTAATTGGCTACAGTATTGTTTAAATAATGATATAATATAGAAGTGATACAAAAAGCAAAAGGACACTGCTGATTTTAGAATATTTGTTTTCATGTTAAGCATCTAAGACACATCAGTTATGTGAAATGAAAACATGATGACCCAAAACCTATGGGATGCAGCAACTGCAGTTCTAAGAGGGAAGTTTATAGCAATACAATCCTACCTCAAGAAACAGGAAAAATCTCAAATAAACAACCTAACCTCACACCTAAAGCAATTAGAGAAAGAAAAACAAAAAAGACCCAAAGTTAGCAAAAGGAAAGAAATCATTAAGATCACATCAGAAATAAACAAAAAAGAAATGAAGGAAACAGTAGCAAAGATCAATAAAACTAAAAGCCGGTTCTTTGAGAAGAGAAGCCAAATTGATAAACCATTAGTCAGACTCATCAGGAAAAAAAGGGAGAAGATGCAAATCAACAGTTAGAAATGAAGAAGAAGTAACAACTGACACTGCAGAAATACAAAGGATCGTGAGAGATGACTACAAGCAACTCTATGCCAATAAAATGGACAACCTGGAAGAAATGGACAAATTATTAGAAAAGCATAACCTTCCGAGACCGAACCAGGAAGGAATAGAAAATATAAACAGACCAATCACAAGTGCTGAAATTGAGACTGTGATTAAAAATCTTCCAAGAAACAAAAGCCCAGGACCAGATGGCTTCACAGGCAAATTCTATCAAACATTTAGAGAAGAGCTAACACGTCTCCTTGTCAAGCTCTCCCAAAATGTAGCAGATGGAGCAACACTTCCAAACTCATTCTACAAGGCCACCATCACCCTGATACCAAAACCAGACAAATATGTCACATTGATAGAAAACTACAGGCCAATATCATTGATGAACAGAGATGAAAAAATCCTCAACAAAATACTAGCAAACAGAATCCAGCAGCACATTAAAAGGATCATACACCACGATCAAGTGGGGTTTATCCCAGGATGCAAGGATTCTTTAATATACGCAAATCAATCATTGTGATAAACCATATTAACAAATTGAAGGAGTAAAACAATATGATCATCTCAAGAGATGCAGAAAAAGCTTTTGACAAAATTCAACACCCATTTATGATAAAAAGCATCCAGAAACTAGGCATAGAGGGAACTTACCTCAGTATAATAAAGGCCATGTATGACAAACCCATAGCTAACATCGTTCTCAATGGTGAGAAACTGAAACCCTTTCCTCTAAGATCAGGAACAAGACAAGGTTGTCCACTCTCACCACTATTATTCAACATAGTTTTGGAAGTTTTAGCCGCAGCAATCAGAGGAGAAAAAGAAATAAAAGGAATCCAAATTGGAAAAGAAGTAAAGCTGTCACTGTTTGCAGATGACATGCTACTTTACATAGAGAATCCTAAAGATGCTACCAGAAAACTACTAGAGCTAATCAATGAATTTGGTAAAGTAGCAGGATACAAAATGGGCAGAAACCTCTTGCATTCCTGTACACTAATGATGAAAAATCTGAAAGAGAAATGAAGGAAACACTCCCATTTACCATGGCAACAAAAAGAATAAAATACCTAGGAATAAACCTACCTAAGGAGACAAAAGACCTGTATGCAGAAAAGTGTAAGACACTGATGAAAGAAATGAAAGATGATTCAAATAGATGGAGAGGAATACCATGTTCTTGGATTGGAAGAATCAACATTGTGAAAATGACTATACGACCCAAAGCAATCTACAGATTCAGTGCAATTCCCATCAAACTAGCAATGGCATTTTTCACAGAACTAGAACAAAAATTTTCACAATTTGTATGGAAACACAAAAGACCCTGAATAGCCAAAGCAATGTTGAGAAAGAAAAACGAGCTGGAGGAATCAGGCTCCCAGACTTCATACTATACTACAAAGCTACAGTAATCAAGACAGTATGGTACTGGCACAAAAACAGAAATATAGATCAGTGGAACAGGACAGAAAGCCCGGAGATAAAGCCACGCACATTTGGTCACCTTATTTTTGAGAAAGGAGGCAAGAATACACAATGGAAAAAAGAGAGCCTCTTCTATAAGTGGTGCTGAGGAAACTGGACAGCTACATGTTAAAGAATGAAATTAGAACACTCCCTAACACCATACGAAAAAGAAAGTCAAAATGGATTAATGACCTAAATATACAGCCAGACACTAAACTCTTCAAGGAAAACATAGGCAGAACAGTCTATGACATAAATCACAGCAAGATCCTTTTTGACCCACCTCCTAGAGAAATGGAAATAAAAATAAACAAATGGGACCTAATGAAACGTAAAAGCTTTTGCACATCAAAAGAAACCCTAAACAAGATGAAAAGACCACCCTCAGAATGGGAGGAAATATTTGCAAACGAAGCAACTGACAAAGGATCAATCTCCAAAATTCACAAACATCTCATGCAACTCAATATCAAAAAAACAAAGAACCCAATCCAAAAATGGGCAGAAGGCCTAAATAGACATTTCTCCAAAGAAGATATAGAGATTGCCCACAAACACATGAAAGAATGCTCAACATCACTAATCATTAGAGAAATGCAAATCAAAGCTACAATGAGGTATCACCTCACACCAGTCAGAATGGCCATCATCAAAAAATCTACAAACC
Source organism: Mesoplodon mirus (assembly GCF_964341445.2). Taxonomy (NCBI): domain Eukaryota; kingdom Metazoa; phylum Chordata; class Mammalia; order Artiodactyla; family Ziphiidae; genus Mesoplodon; species Mesoplodon mirus. The sequence continues at coordinate 669,617 of NW_028295795.1, forward strand.
GTAAATGCTGCAGAGGCTGTGGAGAAAAGGGAAGCCTCTTGCACTGTTGTTGGGAATGTAACTTGATACAGCCACTATGGAGGTCAGTATGGAGGTTCCTTAAAAAACTAAAAATAGAGCTACCATACGACTCAGCAATCCCACTACTGGGCATATACCCTGAGAAAACCATAATTCAAAAAGAGTCATGTGCCACAATGTTCATTGCAGCTCTATTTACAACAGCCAGGGTATGGAAGCAACCTATGTGTCCATCGATAGATGAATGGATAAAGAAGATGTGGCACATATATACAATGGAATACTACTCAGCCATAAAAAGAAACAAAATTGAGTTATCTGTAGTGAGGTGAATGGAGCTAGAGACTGCTATACAGAGTGAAGTAAGTCTGAAAGAGAAAAATAAATACCCTATGCTAACACGTATATATGGTATCTAAAAAAAAAGGTTCTGAAGAACCTAGGGGCAGGATAGGAATAAAGACACAGATGTAGAGAATGGACTTGAGGACACGGGGAGTGGGAAGGGTAAGCTGGGATGAAGTGAGAGAGTGGCATGGACATATATACACTACCAAATGTGAAATAGATAGCTAGTGGGAAGCGGCCGCATAGCACAGGGAGATCAGCTCGGTGCTTTGTTACCACCTAGAGGGGTGGGATAGGGAGAGTGGGAGGGAGACACAAGAGGGAGGAGATATGGTGATATATGTATATATATATAGCTGATTCACTTTTTAATAAAGCATGAACTAACACACCATTTTAAAGTAAGTATAACCCAATAAAGATGTTAAAAAAGAAAAGAAAAGAAAAGATTGAATCGGACCAGAACCCATGTGTAATCACAGCTCGGCATTTAACAACTGGTTTAATTCCTTATCATAAATATACAACCAGGCCAGAGGCATCCAATATTTATAATAAATATCAGTGACATGATAGTATCATCATGAGACCTCTGTGTATTCTTTCTGATTCAGATGAAACCCAAATTTTCTGTCTCCCCACAAAACTTACTTTTTCTATTTTCATGCATTGACTGCATAATTGATTTTGGAGAGCTGTTCCATCTGTGTTTTGAGTTGGGCTGAAGTAAGCTGTCTCCCTCTCAGGGGGTATGCCTACTCATAACTCAGACAAAATACAGCATGGAATACACGTTGGATGTTTTGGTTTTATCTATCAGGTTGATTTACAAATGATGCCAGCGGTTGTGTCGTCAAAATAGCAGCTTTCAAACTTTTTTCCCCCCAGTGATTGATTCCTTTTACAAATATAATTTTCTCTAGAACTCCAAAGTATAAACTATATTATGAAAATACTGATTTGACAGGCAGGTAGCTGAAAATGGTAATGGACTGCTGTGTGCTCTCAGGACACTCTGCAGTTATTATTTACCCAGAAACCCATGGGAGGTATAGTAAGAAATCCCATTTCAAAATTGCATCACCAACAATGCCTAACTACTGCTTGTATTTTTTTTTTTATTTTTATATTTTGCGGTACACGGGCCTCTCACTGCTGTGGCCTCTCCCTTTGCGGAGCACAGGCTCCGGACGGGCAGGCTCAGCGGCCATGGCTCACGGGCCTAGCCGCTCTGCGGCATGTGGGATCTTCCCAGACCGGGGCACAAATGCGCATCCCCTGCATCGGCAGGTGGACTCTCAACCACTGCGCCACCAGGGAAGCCCTCATATTTCTTATCATAAGCATCAAAGTCAGGGAAGAAGCACACAAAACTTCTAATAAGTACTAAAAGATTTATAACTAAGTAATATTAAAACATTATCTGTTAGAAATTAGTTATTGAGTAATTGACTATTATGTGATAAGACTGGGTTCCAGGTAGATGAGTCTGAATTTTACATGGTATAGAAATTGGAGGGGCATGTTATTGTAGAAGTGGGTTACTGATAGGGGAAAACGGAATTCTCTTATTATATAAATCTTAGAGAAGGGACAGTTTACCGTGATAAACTTAGATGATATGTACTTAGCCAATTGTACCAATAGGCCAGTCTGTGCGATGTTCAAGGAACATGGATTTTCCATTCTCTGAGGTCCTATCCAGTTGCATGAAACCCAGAATGGTGTCTCATCTAACCCTTTGGGATCCTGAAAACTGTTTGTCACCCTGAAAATCCAGCATGATTCCCCAACATGATTGCAAAATCTGCCATTAATCAAGCAGCCCTTGTAACCTGGCTCTAGCAGTTTCTCACTATACCACTAGCACCATCTTGCCTCATTGCCCAAAGGTTGCATGCTAAGACTAGGTACTGCACATGCCCAATATGGACTGGTTTAGCATGTAGGCTTTGACAAAGGCTTTCACAGACATGAGGACTTGATTACACATGTTTAGAAATGAGAGCAAAGCAGGTACTGCTGTTTTAAAAAAATGACCAGGGCCAATCTACACACTTACTAATAAATAACATATTTAAAGTAAGGTCATTTATATACACAAATTTGGTAGGAGTCTTACACTGAGATTTGCAGACAAGAATGAGTTAACCAGACATGCCTTGCAAGGGGGTTCACCAAAATGTGTTAAAACCTAATATATATCACTTGTGAGTCAGTGACTCCTAGAATATTCCCACAGTGTTAAAATATACATTAAAAATAAAAAATTTGGACTAAATTATTTGTATGTAACACCTGAAACAACTATGCAGAATTTTAGGGCTTCTAGAAACATAGCTTAAAAATAAATCCTAAAATGAGGTCCCTGGCTTGGAGAATTTGGATTATTGCCATTTTACCAATGGAGAAAAAGCAAACAAATCAAAAAATGACTTAGGCATGATTACATAGTAACTCAATGGCAGGCCTGAAGAGTGGAACTCAGGGTTTCTGTGCTGAAATCCAGGAATCCAATGAGCTAAACTTCCAGGAAGTAGAGTATAGCACTGAAGTTCCAGACGACAGCTATATCATTGAGTTTGGTGTAAAATAAAATTCATTTCATTCAAGTGAGAACTGTTAGTTGCTCAAAAATAATATTGGGATATAACTTCCTATTACTTTGACTTTGCTCCTAATCCATGTCTGATGGCTTGGTAATGATAAAAAATCAAAGTGTAAAGTTATGTGCAGGAATACTCATTAGACTTGGAGGACAGAACCAGTAATGGGAAGGAATTGTAGGCTACTGTCTTAGGCTGTGAAGTCATTCATAATAAGCTTCTTATTAGCTTTTGGGCCACCATGTTGTACTGAATATCAAGCGTTAATCACCTCAGCTTGTAGACTGTAAAGTGTCTATAGGAAACAGAGTGTCATTTGATTTTCCCTAAAGTGATGCTGAAGCACATTGGCAATAGATTAACATTTTAAAGGACCATCATTTAAAGAAATGCTTTTCCTCAAAGAGTGAAATTCAGAACAACCTATTGTAGCCTTAAAGTTCAGATGGCTCTTTGTTTGCATCCAACTTCATTCTGATGGGAAATTTTGGACAGTCCCCTTCCCTCATTGTGGAGAGTCAGGGGGAGCTCAGATAAGGTGCTTGCCTTGAAAATGCATGATGAAGTTTGTGTAGTGAAGGAAGATGTAGGGGTGAGTATTCACTAAAGGCATTTAGTTTTCTCATTCAGAAGATAAGTTCAGATTTTCCCAAAAGGTAGGAAAAGATCTAGAAATGGAAGACAAAGCTGAGAGTAGAAGTAGGACAATGTGAGATCAGGTGGGCATGGAGCATGGAAGGATCTCTTTTTCTCTTTGTTGATTTTCAACTGGTTTATTGGCTTTATTGGTGTATTAGTTTTGGAGAGAAGGTGTGAACGTAGGCTTTGTGTATGTACAATCTTCTCGTTTCCTTTTACTGAGAATCTCTGGTACAGGGTGGGATTAGGATCAGTGATAGCGGGTATGAGTCAGCAGAGGAACAGATCTCAAGAAATAGTTCAATTGAAGAATTTTAATAACGAACTAATAATTTCATAAGAAGATAGGGCATGTTTCAGCCCACAAAGGGAATATTTTATTGAAAAATACACTCTCTCCATAGTATGTGCTTGTACCCACTGGGGTAATTCTGGGAGTTAGATAATGCTTTGAAGTTAGTTGGGTGGTTTGAAGGTTTCTACCACTCTGTTCCTGAAAAGGTGTTTTTCATCTTTCTTTTTGATAATAATGCTTACAGGCTTTGTAGAGTAGATACAATGATGCAGAATAAACTCAATAGATAGAACAAATAGGTAGCTAAAATACCTCTCAATGGAAGGGGACCAAATGCATTGTGAATAACCAAGTGTTCATTTTATTCCAAGGAGGGGGGTGGGTAAATGACCCTGGTTCTGTGCCAGATGTTGTTTCAAAACTGGAGCTAGTGGCGATGGAGTCTTGCTGTGTCACTTCAGAAAGGACGTGTTGACTACCATTGTCAGTCTATCTGGTGGCAGTCTTTGTCGTCATTCGCCACAGCCGAGAAGGCAGGCGTCTCACACAAAGTTGTTGAGTTGACAGATGTTTCTTGCGTGGAAGCTCCGAGTTAGCTACCTTTGTAGAGTTTCCTATCCAGCTCAAGCTGGGACTAGAGGAACCATTCAGCAAATGAACACTGACTCTACCAGCTGTTCCATCTACAGCACACGGAGGCTTTTCAGCTTGTCTGAAGCCTGGTACAATTTGTCTGCACAGGTGCTGCAGGTGGAAAGGTATATTAGACTCTCATTAACGCTGGCATTTCACTAGAGGCATTCAAGCCTCCCAGAGCTGGAAAGGGTTGCACTCTTAAATGTTAGGATTCAAAGGACATTCAGATCTTAAGGAGAGAAGCAGGGACATGTAGGCAATGGCCCTCTTTGTTTATAATGTCTCCTTGGTTTCTGAACTCATTCAGTGTTTTGTCCTCCCCTGCCGCTCTGGATGCTGCTGTGCCAGATTCATTAACTGATTAACCCCCCTTTTCATTTTCATGTGAAATGATTCTAACGTTTAAGTAATGAACCCTGGTCTCACTGGTGTGCTGCTGACCTTGGGCTTGTTTTGAATTTGCTAGCTGGCTGCAGTTTACTCTTCAAGCCTTGCCTAAAGTTATCATTCTGTGATGAGATATGAAGAAAATCGGTTAGAAATGGTCCAAAAGACTGAACCAATACAGGAATGGATGATTTTTTTCACCCAAACAGAGACGGAAGAGAGGGAAGTAGGATAACTGCATCTTGGTGGGACATGGCATGTCTGAAGTGAGTGGGAAAGGGAGACGAATATGGAAATTCTTTAGCCCTTGCAGTAGAGACTGGGGGTAGAGGGATAGCTTTAAGTTCCCTTTAGTTTATTTAAGAAATGATTTTATCCTCACATCTGAATGGTCTGAGTACAAATCCAAGTTAATTACAGTGGAACCCGTTGGACTCCTGATGTTATGGTGGGAGTCCTATACCTGCTTTATGAGTTGGCTGCATAAGATGGGTCTTCGATTCTATTCTGTGTTTCTGTTAGAAAGGATGTTAGGATAGTGACGTATCTTAGGGGTATCAGTGCATTGTGCTGTGATACTCCTTCTTTTCTTTCCTTCTCTCCCCACCTTCTTCCTTCTCCTCAGCACATATAGAAGCCAGAAATGTCCTAACCTCTTTTTACCTTCAATTTTTAAAACATTGACCATGCCCCTGGCTCTGTGCCAGGTAATGTTGATTCATTACCCCATTTAATATCCTCAGCAAGCAGCAGAAGTAAGCATTATCAGCACCATGTTACAGACAGAAAATTGAGGCTCAGAGAGGTAACGACACGAATGTCAGGTCATGTAACTAATAAGTGATAAGGCTGAGATTCAGATCCATATCTCACTACAAAAGCCGCCTTTCCCCCACATGACTGATGTGCATTGTCTTTCAATCCGTGTTTTCTTTAAAAAACTTTGGAGAGAGACCAAGTCCTTGATTTGGGTTAGAAAGGAGTTTCATAGACCTGAATCTCAAAATGCTTAAATTACTGAAATAACAAACAGTAAGAAGTCCAGACCTTCTCCACATTTGGAATCATTGTTCTTCCCATAGTCTTGTGTCTGTTTCATCAAATATGAGTTGATTATGTTTCAATAAAAAAGGCCACTGAAACATAAAGCTGGGTGATTTAAAGTCATCTTTCGAGGCTTGACAGTCAGTGAATGTTTTATTCTCCTCTGTTGCTATGTCACAAGGACAAACGTAGATCTGATTATAAAATGCAATTGTGTTCCTCTCCGTATTCTACACAGAAAGTGTTATTAAGCCGTGGTGACCTTTACTCACAAGAAACGTGGTTGGCGAGTCACAGAAAGTGTGAGCAATTGCTCCCCCATGAAGCCCTGCTCCTGTGAATGGAGAGACGTCTTTTGGTAAAATGTAGCCATCTGGGAGGATTTAGGAAGGTTGAATACTGAGAAGTAAAGTGATGTGGGTCTTATGGATGGTTGTTGTGAAGTAGATCATTTGTCTAAATCCCAAACCCTGAAATGGCTATCTCTATGAAATGGAACATAGCTTTTATGATATGAATATTCAGTGACCTGACATCAATAAAAAGAGGAATAAAAAGAAGAAAAGCACATAGGTCAATTACATTTTTCCCACCTGGAGAGGTCTTTGCCGCTGAAGCTTGGCATGTCTCTGGACGCAGAGCATCCTTCTGGTGTGTGCTTCAGGCATTGTGCGCAGGTGTCTGGTTCCCATTGTGCTGCCAGTGGGCTGGGGGGCCACTTGCTGATGGAGCTCATTGGCAGCTCTTTGTGTATCTTCCTGCTCCCACGAAGCATCATGTCTTTATCTTCTTCCTTCACTGCCTACCTCAGGCACAGCAGGGGGATTGGATCCTCTAACACCACCATGAACTTGAGAGCTTTGCCTCTGCTCTTAAATCTTGCCCAAAGCTTAATTGACACGTTTTCTTGAAAATTCTTTTTTACGTTATAACTCAATCTTTTGGAGCTTTTTCCAGGTTCCTTTGTTGGAGTTTTCTCTTACTTGCTGTGAATTTGCTCTTAGTTCTCAATTCGTGGAAGTATCAAATTTGGTCTGTCTTTTACTCATGGTTAATTTTACGTTATTCATTATCCGTTGATATTGTAACTCCTTGAAGCATATTTAATGGTGGTACACGTCATGCCAAACACGTCTGAGTTTCTCAGATCCATCTGAAGCAGAGAGGATGAAAAAAAAAATCAGCATCTTCACTTTTCCAGAGGAAGGGGGGCCAGACCTTCTAATATTGTAAAATGTGTGAAATCATTGCTGTCTCCAACCGCAAGATTGTTTCAGCATCCATGAGGCAAGTTTATGTGTTTTTGGAATGAGATCCTTTAGTTTCTCTCTGTATTACATTTAGTGTCTGATAAACAATCCCTACTGTCTACACTTTTGTCCTGTTAGTAGTCTAAAGACTTCATTCTCACAAACTGTACCAGTTGACTTTTATCTCCCCTGTTATAATAAGTAGTTTGATGTCTGTTATAAGTAGCCTTGCCAGTAATGTTCGAGAATCATCAGGTTCACTAAAATCCCTTTGGGCTGAAATGTTTTCAGTATTCCTGCTCACCTCATTGTGTTCAACCAGCCCTTCTAAGCTTTCTTTAATGTTTCCATTGATTTCCTTCCTAAGTCACAGTCCCTATGACCAGTCCTGCCATTGCAGGTGCACTCAGAGTTCACCCTGATGGATCACAGCTTCTCATGTCTATCAAGTGAAGTGGGATGATATTGTAAAGAAGAAATACGTTAAGTCCGTGTGGCTGGCATCTCATGAAACTCACTTGGCATGTGGGCTAACATGCTTTCATGATTTTATAGTCTTTGTTTTTAAAAAATGTTTGAAAACATTGTGGTAAAATATACATAACATGTAATTTACCATTTTAACCATTTTATAAAAAGGTATACACTTCAGTGGCATTCACACTGTTGTGCAACCATCACTACTGTCCACTTCGAGGACTTTTTTCATCTCGTAAGATGGGAACCCGGTACTCATTAAATAATAACTCCTCTTTCCTCCCTTCCCCCAGCCCCTGGCAACTATCATTCTACTTTCTGTCTCTATGAATTTGACTATTCTAGGTATCGTATATAGGTGAGGTAATATACAGTATTTGTCCTTTTGTGACTGGCTTATTTCACTTCACATACTATCTTCAAGGTTCATCCACGTTGTAGCATGTGTCAGAATTTCTTTCCTTTTTAAGGTTGCATAATACTTCACGCTAGGTGTACACCACATTTTCTTTATCCATGCGTGCGTTGATGCACAATTGGGTTGTTTCCTCCTTTGGGCTATTGTGAATACTACTGCTATGAATGTGGTTGGGCAAATATCTTTTCACATCCTTGCTTTCAATTCTTTTGGGTATATATCCAAAAGTGGAATTGTTGGATCAGATAGTAATCCTATTTTTAATTTTTTGAGGAACTGCCATACTACTTTCCACAGTGTTGCACTGTTTTATATTCCCACCAGCAGCGCACAAGAGTTCCGATTTCTCCGCATCTTCACCAATAGTTATTTTCTGTTTTTTGGATAATAACCATTCTGACGAATGGGAAGTGGTGTCTCACTGTGGTTTTGATTTGTATTTCCCTAATATTAGAGATGTAAAGCCATCTCTTCATGCGCTTATTAGATATTTGTATATTTTCTTTGAAGAAATTCCTATTCAAGTCCTTTGCCCATTTTTAAATTGAGTTGTTTGTTTGTTTTGTTGTTGAGTTGTAGGAGTTCTGTTTATATTCTTGATATTAACCCTTTGTCAGACATATAATTTGCAAATATTTTGTTTCATTCCAAGAGCTGCCTTTTCACTTTGTTGATAGTACAAAAGTTGGATGCATAAAAGTTTTAAATTTTGATATAGTCCAATTTACCTATTTTTTTCTTTGGCTGCTTCTGCAGCCTTTGTCTTTTTAGATTCAATCTTTTACAGTGTTTTTATCTTGAAAGAATAATCTTGGTTATTTTACTCTTTCCTCAAGATTCATGTTATAGACCTTTACTTAACCTCACTGCTAAGCATGCTTTTCACTCTCACAGACACTAAAATCTAGCCTGGAGTGTTGCTCCACGCGGAAGGTGAGTGGGCAGGCTGCAAGGGACCTTACATCCCCATGCTTTTACTTAGGCTTTCTCTAGGTTGAAGTTGTGTTATAAACAATAACGTATGATTTGGTTTGTTGGATAGCCTCAGAATTCCACTTTCTTTTCCATCCATGTATTCACTGTTCATTGGTGCTTGTATTTTCTATTTGTGCAGTTACTTTTCTATTAGTGTTATCTGAAAAATTAATGAGTATTCTAGATAGCCTCATCTAGGTCAGGGTTTTTTTAACTTCTTTCTTTAAAGCACTTGAACCCCTTTTCTAACAAAAGCTTAAGTAGAAGCTCAGTACAGTGGGTAAGAGCAGTGGTTACTCAGGAGCAGGGAATGAAGATGTTCAGCTCACTGCTTTCCCTCCTCCAGCCCTTGAACCTTTCCCTTTGAACCTGGATGGAGGCTCTGTGGAGCCGAGTTTGCTCAGGACAGAAAAGCCTGTTGGGCCTCCCTGGTGGCGCAGTGGTTGAGAGTCCGCCTGCCGATGCAGGGGATACGGGTTCGTGCCCCGGTCTGGGAGGATCCCATATGCCGCGGAGCGGCTGGGCCCGTGAGCCATGGCCGCTGGGCCTGCGCGTCCGGAGCCTGTGCTCCGCAACGGGAGAGGCCACAACAGTGAGAGGCCCGCGTACCGCAAAAAGAAAAAAAAAAAAAAGAAAAGCCTGTTTATAAGGCAGGAGATGAATTACAGTCATTCACTTCCCACTTCTCCAGTCCTACTTACATGAAAGCAATTCAACTTTTGTATGGTAAGTGTATTTAGGAATCCATGTACTATTCAGCTTAAACTACAGGGTTCTCTCAAACTGGAAATCAAATAAACAAACATCCCCCACCCCCTCAAAAGAACCAGGTTTCTCTGCCTGAAATTGTTGTTCAGAAACCTCCAATCGACTTTACTGACCAAAACGATAACCCACACATGCCAAGGACTTGTAACCATGATACATGATACACTTCTTGGGACACCCCATTATGCATAGTGACCCATTTTATTGATGAGTATTTCACATAGGAAGATTCAAAAGCCAGAGGAGAGTCCCCTGGTAAGGAGGCCACCTACTGAGACACAGGAAACTTAATTTTGATCCACAGACATTGTAAGCTAGAAAGGAACTTGGAGATCGGTAGCCCAAGAGGCAGCAAGAGTGGTGTGTTTGGTTTGCACAGAATTTAAAAAATTAGTTGCCAGCATTAAAAAAAAAAAACAGCAGTGTTTATATAAACATTACAAATAAAGATAAAAATCTTGATTTTAGCCTGTCTTGGAAAAATCATAACATGTGACACTAGGCCCATGGTCCTGTATGGCACTGATGAATTACAGGAGGCCTTTAAAAACTCCCAGTGTCGGGCTTCCTTGGTGGCGCAGTGGTTGAGAGTCCGCCTGCTGATGCAGGGGACACGGGTTCGTGCCCCGGTCCGGGAAGATCCCACATGCCATGGAGCGGCTGGGCCCGTGAGCCATGGCCGCTGAGCCTGTGCCTCTGGAGCCTGTGCTCCGCAACGGGAGAGGCCACAACAGCGAGAGGCCCGCGTACCGCAAAAAAAAATTAAAAAAAATAAAATAAAATCCCAGTGTCCAGTCTGCATCCCAGACAAATTAAATGATATTCTCTGTGGTTAGCACTCAGACGTCAGTATATATTTAAAAAATTGTACTAAAAACACATGACAGTGATTATCATCTAAGTCATTTTAAGCATACAGTTTAGTGTTTTAAGTGTATTCACATTGTTGTGCAACAGACTTCTAGAACTTTTTCATCTTGCAGAACTGAAACTCGATACCCATTAAACACTAATTCCCCCACCCTCCTTCTTCCAGCCCTTCCTTGGCAACCACTTTTCTACTTTCTGTTTCTATGATTTTGAGTACTCTACATACTTCATATGAGAGGAATCATACAGTATTTGTCCTTTTGTGACTGGCTTATTTTGCTTAGCATCATGTCCTCAGGATTCATCCATGTTGTAGCATTTGACAGGATTCCCTTCTTTTTTTTTAAGGCTGTATAATATTTCATTGTTTGTATGTCCATTCATCTGTGAAGGAATATTTTGTTTGCTTCCACCTCCTGACTATTGTGAATAATGTTGCAGAGTGTGCAGATTTATTTCTGAGATCCTGCTTTGAATTATTTTGCATATAAACCCAGAAGTGGGATTGCTGGATCATATGGTAATTTTATTTTTAATTTTTTGAGGAACTTCTGTACTATTTTCTCTAGTGGCTGCACCATTTCTCATTCCCAGCAAGAGGGCACAGGGTTCTAACCTCTCCGTGTCCTCTCCAACACTTGTTATTTCTGTTCTTTTGACAGTGGCCATCCCAATGGGTGTGAGATAATGTCTCATTGTGGCCTTGATTTGCATTTCTCTTAAGTTTAGTGATGTTGAGCATCTTTTCATGTGCTTGTTGGCCATTTGTATATCTTCACTGGAGACTTGTCTGTTCAAGTTCTTTGCACTTAAAAAATCAGTTATTTGTGGGTTTTTTTGTTGAGTTGTGGAAGTTCCTCAGATATTTTGGATATTAATCCCACATTAGACATAAGATTTTCAAATATTTTTCCCATTCCAATAGGTTGCCTTGTCATTCTGTTGATTGTTTCCTTACCTGCATGGAAGTTTTAAAATTTGATGTAGTCCTATTTGTCTACTTTTGCATTGTTGTATGTGCTTTTAGTATCGTATCCCAGAAATTATTGCCAAATGTAATGTCCTAAAATTTTTACCCTATGCTTGCTTCTAGGAGTTTTATAGTTTTGGTCCTGTACTTCTTTCTTTCTTTTTTTTTTTTTTTTTTTTTTTTGCGGTACGCGGGCCTCTCATTGTTGTGGCCTGTCCTGTTGTGGAGCACAGGCTCCGCACGCGCAGGCTCAGCGGCCATGGCTCACGGGCCTAGCCGCTCCATGGCATGTGGGATCGTCCCGGACCAGGGGAACGAACCCATGTCCCCTGCATCGGCAGGTGGACTCTCAACCACTGCGCCACAGGGAACCCCTGTACTTCGTTCTTTAATTTATTCTTTTGCAAGTAGATATCCAGTTTTCCAATATCATTTGTTTAAGAGATTGTGTTTTCCCCATTGTGTATTTTTGGCACCTTTGTCAAATATCGTTTGGCCATATAAGCAAGGGTTAATTTCTAGGCTCTCTACTCTGTTAAACTGGTCTAAATGTTTTTCTACAAGTACCATACCACTTTGATTGCTGTTGCTTTGTACTGTGTTGTGAAATCAGGAAGTGTGAGGCTTCTAACTTTGTTCTTTTACAAGATTGTTATGGCTACTTGAGGCTCCATAAGAATCATAAGATATTTTTCTGCTACTGGGATTTTGATCGGAATTGCATTCAATTTGTAGATTTCTTTGGGTAGCGTGGCCATTTTAACGATATTCCAATCCTTGAGCATGGGATGTCTTTCCATTTATATACAAATACAATCTTCCTTGATATCTTTAAGCAGTGTGTTGTAGTTTTCAATGTACAAGTTCTTCACCTTCTTGGCTAATTTTATACCTAAGCATTTTCTCCTTCTTGATGCTGCTGTAAGTGAGATTATTTTCTTAATTCTCTTTCAGATTGATCATTGTTAATGTATAAAAATGCAACTGCATTGTGTTTGTTAATTTTGTATTCTGCAACTTTGCTAAAATTATTTCTTGGGTTCAGCAGGTTTGTTTGTGTGTGTGTGTGTGTGTGTGTGTAATCTTTAGGAATTTTTGTGCCTAATATGTCATCTGTAAACAGAGATCATTTTACTTCTTCCTTTCAAATTTGGATGCCTTTTATTTTATTTTTATGTGTGTCTGATTTCTCTGGCTAGGACATTTAGTACTATGTTGAATAGTAGTGATGAGAGTGGGTATCTTTTCCGTCTTCCTGGTCTTAGAGGAAAAGCTTTAAGTCTTTCACTGCCGAGTATGATGTTAGCTGTTGGTTTTACATATATGGCTTTTATTATGTTGAAGTACTTTCCTTCTATTAATAGTTCACTGTGTTTTTATCAGGAAAGGGTATTAGACTTTTGTCAAATGTTTTTTCTACATCAGTTGATATAATCATGTGGTTTTGTCTTTCCTTCTGTTAATTTTGCTGTATTACAATGATTGATTTTCATATGTTTCATCATCACTGCATTTCATTTGGGCATGGTGTATAGTTTTGTTTTTTTTTTTTTTTTTTTTTTTTGCGGTATGTGGGCCTCTCACTGTTGTGGCCTCTCCCTTTGCGGAGCACAGGCTCCGGACATGCAGGCCCAGCGGCCATGGCTCACGGGCCCAGTGGCTCCGCGGCATGCGGGATGCTCCCGGACCGGGGCACAAACCCGTGTCCCCTGCATCGGCAGGCGGACTCCCAACCACTGCGCCACCAGGGAAGCCCGAGGGCTGTCACTTCTGTTCAGTTACATGAACATGGTGACAGGCAAGCATAAATGCAGAGATGGCATTCCTGTGCTGGTATGGGGAAAAGGAAGAGAGGCCACTGGTCAGGACATTGTTTTGCCTAGGGAGGAAGAAGATCCAGTACTTTGGTAATTTATTTAAGCTTTTGTGTTTTTTTTTTGCGGGATAGAGGAACAAGTAGGGGAGCTCATACTTGAAGCCGAATCCGGCCTCCGTACCCTGACACTGAATTAAATCTCAAGACAGAGTTGTGGGTGAAGTAGAAAAGAATAGCTTTATTGCTTTGCCAGGCAAAGGGGGCTAGAGCAGGCGATTGCCCTCAAAACTCTGTGTCCCTGACCTGGAGAGGGTAGTGAGGAGTTTTATAGTAATCGTTCAAAGAGGAGAGCATGATCAGCTCATGGACATTTCTCTGATTGGTTGGTGGTGAGGTAAGTGGGTGTCAGCATCATCAACCTTACGGTTCCAACTGGTTCTGGGGTCTGTGTGTTTGTGGGTAGCACACCATTAACTTCTCCCACCTAGTGGGGGTTTCAGTATCTGCAAAACAGCTCAAAGATATTGTTATGTGTATCCCTTAAGGGGGAACCAAGACCCTGCCCGAAGGCTGCACTAGTGTTTCTTTTGACTATTCCTCCCTTGCCTCGCATCCCCTCCCTTCTCTAATTAGCAACTGTTTGAACCTGCTCCTTGGAACTCAGGGAAGGTCATGGAGGCTGAATGAAGCCATTTCCTGTAATCAAGAAATGGGGGACACCGATACAGGCTTTGTGCCCAGGAGCCCACAGGGTCCTGCTAGGGATCATACTCAGTGCAAGGAGATGTGGAAAATCCAGAGATAAGGAATCATGGCCTCTTACTTGCCAAGGGCTCCTACTCTATGTTGTGGGGGAAATCAGACGCATTCATTAAGAGTCTGCCCGATTGAAGGATGTGAAAAGAGTTATCACAGAGGTACAACTAACATGCTGGGAAAATGTGTGGTCCATTCTCACTGGGATATCTGGAAGGGCTTCCTGTAGAAAGTGGGATTTTAATTGAACTTAAAAACAATTTGTACTTTGAAAAATTATACTCTTGAAAGAAATGAGTTGAGCAAGCGCCTGTCCTCTGATGGAGGGAGGGAAGTCTGGCCTAGTTGAGTGGAGGCGGGAAGGTGAGTGTTACGCTTAGTCTGGAAAACTCGGCAGGGTCTTCAACCCTACGGGGCTTTGAACGTTCGGTTGACTCTTTTCGGTTTTATTCTTCTCGCATTGGGAAGCCATTTAAGATTTAAGCAGGGGAATAATATTCTTAAAGAAAATAACTATGACCAGGATGAATTGAAGGGAGGGAGAAACGACATACTCATTTATCTACAATTTGGGGAAGAGAGGAAGATTACCTCTAATTCATTAGATGTGCATTGTATCAGCAGGAGGGAAATAAGCAGCATATCTTGATACATAAATCCTCCTCCCATATATGCATTCTTTTTCACCAGGGAGCAAGTATTTGGCAGCCAAGTTATCTTTAAAGTAATAATAAGAAAGCTATTTGGAATAAATGTTTCAGAACCATTTGTTACTTTGCACAGACCTATGAGCAAGTAGGATTGAGCTAAAGCATTTACAGTGGTATGTGGTTCTGCAGGGGCCGCCACCCTATTATATATACTTATATCTTGGCTAAACTCCAGCTGTTGCCACTGCTATTAGTCAAAGAACTGAAGTGTCAACGAGCTAATCAAAATAGCAAAGTGGGAGTCAAGAGTTTTTCCGCCTGTTTCCTAAAGTCTTAGGAAGATTGTTTCCTTTTTATTCCTTATATTCAGAACATAAAAGCCTCGCAGACATCTAATCTTTACTAGGTCAAACATTTCAAAAGGCAGTGGGATTATTTTCCAGTTGCTTTTCAGTTTAAGGCAAGTGTTTTAGGGGCTTCCAAAGCCTCCCTCCTGAATCCATTTATGAAAAAAAAACAAAAACAAAAAATGAAAGGCATTATTAACCCAACTACATTGTCTTGGTGTAAAAATCCTAACATATAGCATAGTGGGAAAAGGTTCTGAATCATGACCTAAGAGATGTGAGTTCTAGACCCAGTTTTGTGAATGCATAGCTTGGTGGTTTTGTCAAGTCTCCTATTTAACAGGGAGGGATTAGAATTTTTCTGTATGGTTTCTGTACTATTCAGTAGTATTGTTCACAATTACTTTCGCCTAAGGAGTTTAGAAAATGGAGAGACACATGATAATGTTGCAGGAAGAGGGACCTCTTCCAGGGCCCAAGAGTGGGCTCTTGCCTACCACTCAGAAAAGAATTTTCTGAGGAGACACACGTGCTGACAAATCAACAGACTTTATTGGGAAGGGGTGTCCGGGTGCAGAGCAGGAGGGGAAGGGAACCCAGGAGAACTGCTCTGCCATGTGGCTCGCAGTCTCAGGTTTTATGGTGATGGGGTTAGTTTCTGGGTTGTCTCCGGCCAGTCATTCTGACTCAGGATCCTTTCTGGTGGTGCACACATTGCTCAGCTAAGATAGGTTCCAGAGAGAAGGATTCTGGGAGGTTGGTAGGACATATGGACAGGAGTCTCCTCTCTCCTTTTGACCTTTCCCTAATTCTTCCGGTTGGTGGTAGTTGGTTAGTTCCGCGTTCCTTACCAGGACCTCCTGTTTTAAGATAACTCGTGAAAGTGGTTACTGTCGGGCCTGGTCAGGGCAGGCAGTTTTGGGCAGTGGTTTCCCTAAAAATAAGATTGTGGTCAACAATTTTGGGTGGAAGTAATGTGTGTTACTTTTGGGCGAGAACTCACACTGCCAGTGTGAGGCTCCAGAATTCTTTCTCTCTACAAAGATGACTGAGAGAGGTGGCTTTGTCAAGCAGGGGGCAGGAATAAGGAAAACGAAGAGCAGAACTCCTAGGCAGCCCATGATGGGCATGTACAACGAGTGGGAAATGAACCTTTGTTGTTTTAAACCACTGAGATTTGGAGGAATTATTCAAGCTTATTCCTTTTTGTTTGTTTGTTTGTTTGTTTGTTTTGCAATATGCGGGCCTCTCACTGCTGTGAGAGGAAGATAATAACAATGACAAGTAGCAAACCCTCTAAAATGGAGACTATACTCCATTATAGCCAATTAATGGGAGTGGGAAGCTCGGGCTCACTGTCCAGGACATAGAAATAAAAGCTGAGGATGCTCTGAGGCATCTCTTGGATATCTATAAGCCTCCATCATTTCTGCTGAGTAGGGTTGACAGATAAAATATAGGCTCTTCAGTTAAATATGAATGTCAGAAAAACAACGAGTACATTTTTAACGTAAGTATGCCCCAAATAGTACATAGGATCTACTTATACTAAAGGTGATGACTTATTATTCATGTGAAATTCAAGTTTAACTGGGTATCCTGTATTTTAATTTAGTAAAGGTGACAGCCCTACTGATGATCCACAATGAAGGCAGTTCAGGAACGGTACATGCTGGCTCTCGGACAGTCAGAAATGGCATCAGCAGATCCAGGTACAGTATGAAATTCTTTTTGGATGTAGCTCAGAAGCCATGGCCAGCCCTTGACTGCAAGTACTGCCTCGGGTTTCCCTGAGGTGGGGTAAACCTTCCTCTTAATGGCCTTTTGGTAAGTCTGGAAGACCATATCCAAGGGGAGCTCCAAAGTCAGTTTCATCCTCACAACCATGTTTCCAATTCCTGGAATTGGCTGCATGTGACTCACAAGAGATGAGGAGGTTTGTGAAAATTGGGAGTGTCATAGCTTGAACCCTTTGTAGGTAAAGTTTTGGTGCTCTGAGAGTTTTAACAGGAGCAATGTGAAAGACTCCAGGTCCCCAGGTAGATAGAAACAATCCTGTTTTACTTCTGTGTATGTGACAAGTCTCTAATAGTTCAGAGAGCAAATATCTGCTCTTACAAAGACTGATACAAGCTTGGATGTTTCTGGTGACAAGGCAAGGTCGTGAGTCTGAAGTTGACCTTTTATGGTTGAGGAGACAATAAGGTGGTCAGAAGGTCAATCATGGAGGAGACGTTGGCTTCATCCAATGTGCAGGCTTGTATATGTGGTTCTATGTAGATTGTGTTTCAAAGGTGGAGCTTGTTTACAAGTATGAACATTCTCTGACGTGCTTTTTGGACCTTCATTCCCAGAGCGAGAGCAGTGCCGAGGCTCTAGAAATGCCATGGATATTCTGAGCTGTCAGTGGCATTTCCCCGGTACTGTTCCCTTGGTGCCGCTCCTTGAAATGTCCAAAGGGATTATCATGTGTCTTGTGGCGGGTCCTAGCATTGTGAAAGGAAGCTGCTGCACCTGGCTCAGAGGATTTCGGATGTGGTGGGAGGAGGAGTAGTACTACGACTATAAATTGTATCACAGCATATCGATTCCATCTTGAGAGTGGGGTTGGGGGGTTATGAAGGGGGGCTTTTATTGTACTTTTATACATTGTACCCTTGAAACTAATTCAATTTTTAAAAATTAATTAATTTATTTGGGGCTGCATTGGGTCTTTGTTGCTGCTAGCGGGCGTTCTCTAGTTGCAGTGAGCGGGGGCTCCTCTTGGCTGTGGTGCACGGGCTTCTCATTGCAGTGGCTTCTCTTGTTGCGGAGCATGGGCTCTAGGCACGCAGGCTTCCGTAGTTGTGGCACGTGGGCTCGGTTGATGTGGCACACGGGCTCTAGAGCGCAGGCTCAGTAGTTGTGGCGCGCGGGCTTAGTTACTCCGTGGCACGTGGGATCTTCCCAGACCAGGGCTCGAACCCATGACCCCTGCATTCGCAGGCATATTCTTAACCACTGCTCCACCAGGGAAGCCCGATAATTCAGTTTTTTATAAAGAGAAGATTCCTAATATTATTCCAAAATTTTAAAAATATGTAGTTGGATAACACTATGAAAAATTAACTGATATATTCTTTTATTATTTCTCTTTGCTCCCTGGATCTTTTTCCCCATCCAGTCAGCTAGGCACTGTGAGTTCACTGCATTAGGAAGGTAAAGACTCAGCAGAAATGAGGGAGAAAAACAGAAAAGTCTCAGCTTTGGAATGTTCACAACGGAGGCCACAGTAGAACAGGTGAGAATTCTGTGAACCAAAAATAAATGTCGTTTCAAATGCAAAAAAGTATTCTCTGCACTGGGAGGCAGGAGAGGGAGGGAGGGAAGGACTGAAGGAGAGAGATCAGTGTGGCCAGGGACATGGAGACACTGCTTAAGGACGATATGCCCAGGAAGAGAATCAGAATCTGGAGAAGATTCAGCCTGCACGTGATCATTGCCTCCAGCCAGCACCCTCATCTCAGACGTTGGGAAATTCAGAGAGAGAGTGGGAGTACGTCAGGAGGGCCACGCGCATAGTCTGTGTGGCAGGGGTTGTGGCCGTTCCCTATTTGTGAGGAGTCCCCAGCAATTTGCAGGCCTCTTCTGGAAAATGCTGGCGGACGTCTCTAGTGCTTATGTGAAAGCTTGTTCACAAACCTTGAAAGATACAGATGTAGATGACAGATAGATGCATAGATAGAAAAATGTCATTAAATAAAAGCTCCAGGAAAGGTTTGGAAAATGGCCTTTATTGCATAGGACGCTTCTATTGTCATATGTTATTAGACTGAGTGCCGGTCCCTTCATCCTCCTTCAGACCACGGCATTCTGTCTGCTACTCTCCCGAGGGTCCTTTCTTCTCCCTGGAAGGGATAAAACAAATGAGGTAGAACAGGAAGAGACAAGAAACACTCCAAGCTCTGCTGGTCAGGGTTACCCTCCAGCATTGCCTTAATGCTCAGAGCCACACACACCACAGTGAGCTTGGCTCCAGATCAACTACCACGCAACGAAGGTTCTGGAACATTTCCATATCTCGGGGGACCTCATTTCCACGTGACTCTCTTTCATATTCCCCTTTGTCACAGAAGGCTAGGTCCAGTGGTCCGGGTGAGATCTCGGCTCAGGCCCAAGGCTCTCAGACCTCAAAGTTCTGGTCCTGCAAGGGCCCCTGTCCTCTCTTGAGACCACTCCTGGCTCTCTCTGCCGAGAAGGAGCTGCTGGCAGTACGTCCTCTAAGAGTTGAGGTCCATCGTGCAGACCCTGAGAAAACTCCTAGGAAAAGGCTCCACCTTCTTGTTTACGTCAACAGAGGTCAATGCCTTTGTTAGTGCTGGGTGTGTCCCATTTGATGCAACTGCAGAGCCATTAGGTAAACCAGCACATGTGTGCGGCCCCTTCCCTTAGACTCCTCTGGGCCCTCGTGACATAGGCTGAGAAGACTGCCAGCCTCAAGCCTTACCTCTTCCAAGGGATGGCCACACCGTCTTCCAGGATCTTCTGTCCCATGAATCTCAGTTGCTGTTTGGAACTCAAAGGAGAGAAAAGACCCTGCCTGCGGGTCTCTTTGGGATGGGGCCTTCCCCCGTGGGCTGCTCTCCCTCATTCTCCTTTTCTTCTTGCTTCTCTACCTCCTTCTCCTTCTCCTCCTCCTCCTCCTCCTCCTCCTCCTCGTTCTCCTCCTCCTCCTCCTCGTCCTCTTCCTCAGGGGTGCTCTCGGATTCCACATTGCCCATCCGCTGGGCCATGGTGAGATGAAAGGCACGGCAGCTGAAGCCCTGCAGGACGCCTCCCTTCACGTGCTGCTGGAGGATCCCCAAGGTGGGGAAGACCCGGCAGCAGGCCATGCACCTGAAGCCGGTCTCCATGGTCAGCATCCAGTCCGCTGTCTTGGCGCTGGGTCTCTCCTCAACGGCAGGTGGCCCTGATGGGCTGCCTGGCTCTGCCCTTTCCTCATACTCTTTCTGCTCCCCAGTGGGCTCACTGTCAGGCAGGAGGCTTTCGGTGGACACATCAGAAGAGGGGTCAGTGGCTACTGCGCACACATCCTCAGGAAGGGTCACTTCTTCTATCCTCAGCTGCTTTTCAGGCAACTCCAAGGGTTTCTTTGTCTTCCAGGAGACAGCGACACCCTTGTTCACTTGTACCTGCATGTAGTATATTTTCATGCCCCTTTCCTCTTTGTCTGGTTGCAGATAGTTCTTACAGGGTGAAGAGGGTGAGGAGGAGACACAGCGTGATGGGGAAGCGGTCTCTCCTTCTTCCTGATCCTGGGCTAGGTGTGGTCTAGGCTGGGCAGTGTCTCGATGAAATCTCCGGATTCCTGAAAAAGGAAATTAAAATCATAATAACATGCATGGGCCATGCCGGAAGCTGAGGGAGCAGGTGTGGTAGACGAGAGAGGGACATTGGCACGACATAGCAATGTCGTGAGCTTGGTGTCCGTTGGCCGTAGGACGGAGTGGTGTATGTGGTGTCATCTGTGGGCTTTTCATGTGCGTGGGGGGGTATACTGGAGCGGTGTCTGTATACAGGGGTGTGGAGTATGGTGGTGAGGGCTGTAGTATGTGAGGGATGCGGCTGGATGCGTGTACGATGAGGAGTGTGAGTTTGGGAATATCGGTGGTGCATTCCTTGTGGAATGGGGCTGTGGTGCAGGAGAGTACTGTGGAGCACGTGCTTGGGGTTGATGTGCACTGAGAAGGGCTGTGCCTGGAGGGTGCGTGTATGTGTGAGCTGTGTGCACCTGAGCTGGATGGTCCTGCTCTCAGGCTGGAGGTGTATGATGCAGAACTCTGTCCTTCTCTGGAAGCAAAGGCAAAGACAAAGCCTACATTTTCCTCTGAAGATGCTTAATCTGGTCCCTCTTCCCTCCACCTCAAGCCCAGACCTTTCCGGCCCCTGCTCCTTGACTTCCCCACCATGGAAGTAGCAGTATTCACAAACACACCCCCAGACTCAGCTGGCATCCACGCCCTCGGAACAGCTCAGCCATCCTGCCCAGGCTCCTCCACAGAGCCCTCATCACCTCTGATGACCCTGGATTTCCTCTCAGCCTCCCTGGGATCTGTGTGCCTCCTGCTTCACAGCCAAGCACCCCGTCACCTGAGGAGCCCCACGCCCTTACCAGCGTAGCTGAGCTTGCGCAGAGTAGAAGTACAGAAGAAGTATTTAGAGGCAGAGGAGACCTCCACTGCCCCTGGGCTGCAGCCTTGGGCCACCACAGTGGATCCAAGCCGAGGGGGATCCTCTTGTGACCTCGAGATTCCTGAGGGAGGAATGAAAGGCTCAGGGTGGGTTCATCAGTCCTCTGTCCACAAATATTTACTGAGTGTGTGACACGTGTCAGGTGCAGTGAATACACACAGTTGAGAGTGTGGTTCCCAGTGGATCCTCCAGGATTTAATTCCAATCAATACTTATTCTCTCACTGTCTAGTTGGTAATGTAGGCCTCGGTGGTGACTGTGAGTGTGTGGGAAGAGTGAGTGATGTGTATCAGTTAAGTCTGTGGTAAGTGTGGGGTTGGCATGGGGAGCACAGTGCAGACGTGTCTATCTGTGTCTGTGGCCTTTGTGTGCATGGTTTCTGTTCACAAGTCAGGAATTCTGGGACATGTAACGTTTCCTCATTACATGGTGTGGCTTGTATTTATGGTGTGTGTTCATTCATTCATTCACCAAGATTCAGTAAGCAGCTACTCCTGTGTATCCGGCACTCTTCCATTGTTGTAGTCTTTGGTAATGCTGCACATTCTAGTAGGGGAAGACACACACTAAACAAAACTACAATAAATATATAATACATCAGCTGGTGGTAAGTATATAAGGGTTGCCAGACTTAGCAAACAAGAATACAAGGCACCCAGTTAAATTTCAGTTTCAGATAAACCCAGAATAATCTTTTAGTGTAAGTATTCCCATGCAGTATTTGGCCTGACTTAGTTTTAGTGTAAGTATAGCCCATACAATATGTGGGACATACGGATACTGAAAAATTACTTGTTGTTTATCTGGAATTCAAATTGAACTGGATAGCCCATATTTTCTCTGGCAATCCTGACATGGGTTACTGAGACTGTGGTTTACTGTGGTTTGTACAAAGCGGGTCTGGCATTACTCAAGAATGTGTTATAAGTGTGGTGTGTATGACACGTGACTGGTTCTTATAGAGGTATTTAGAGATGGCTGAAGTTAGTTGTGTTTGTGCAAGAGTTGAGGAGATACATGTATATAGTGTGTGTGTGTGTGTGTGTGTGTCCTATATATATAGTGTGTGTGTCTATATACATATCTCATCTCCAGCGTTTGGTGTTGGAGGAGAGGATTGTGATACAGGTGGGTTGTATGAGAACGTAGTATAGGAGGGATGCGTGTATATACCTCCATGTGCTGTGTGTGGTTTACTAAGGAAGTTATATGTGGGGTGTGTGATATTTTTGCTGCATCAGAGTGTACATGGGTGTATGAGTTACTGTCTCATAAAACACCCCTAACAAGAATTCTGTATACACTCTTACGTACACCGAGTGTCAGCCAGGTCCAGGCAGGGTGACAAGAACTTTACCACGCAGACTTTATATCTGGTAAGCACTCTACCCCCATTCATCTCGCTCTTCTCTGCACTACCACACACACACACACACACACACACTCACACACACACACACAGGAACATAGGGCAAAATATTCTGAATGGTCAGGGGCAGTCATTGCCTTCCCCAGCCTGTCCCAGCCACTGCCTGGAAATCTGCCTGCTGTCTAGAGCTCCATTCCCAGGGCCCATCCTACAGTCTCCAGGGCCCTGGGCCTGGTAGGAGCTACTGGGCTCTAATCTGGGGCAGAGGCCTCTAGCTGGAGCTCTGGGATGACCACCCCTCTCCCAGGGCAAGCTACTCGCCTACATTCAATGCACACAGGCACCACGTGGCCCGTGGCTCTCAGAGCTCCCCGCAGGACCCTGAGGCCATTTCTCACCCCCGCTCACGCGGTCTCCGTTTCTGGAAAACCCTTCCCTTCCCTTGATCTCCTTTGGGAAATTCTTCCTGTTGAAGGAATAAAACCTCCTTGCTTTCAATATGACACCATCCCTAGACAAACAATCTTCTTTCAAAGTGCATTCCACTTGTCAAGATATTTTTCAACAGGGCCTTCAACTCATGGGGCTTCTCTTTCCACTTTGGTAAAAGAGGCCAAGCAACTCATGGGTCTCTCTCAGCATCCTTGCATCCTTCACATCCCCCACCTCATGACCCCTAGGAAAGATCCAAGAGCATAAGAGAGAAATCGGGGACTGAGAAAAGCTGCACCTCTAGGTCTGTGCAAGCAGGATGCAGCCTGCTGTGAGTCCGACAAAGCTCCAGGCCCGGCTGCCCCAGGAGAGAGTCCTCAGACCAGCGGAGCTGACCTCCCATCTCCCAGGGGGCATCTGGCCGTTCTGTGCCGTCTCACACCACAGGGACCCTCCGGATAGATACGGCAGCATCAGTGAGACAAGGTCTCTCGCTCCCTGCTTCACAGGTGACACGTTCTCAGTCCCCCGCTTCCTAGAGAAGCTTCAGTTTGGCAGAAACCCATGTGCCCCAGACAAGTTGCCCCCCACATACCTCCTCCGTTCTCGGCAGTTTCCTGGGACTCTTCATTTTCCAGATGTTTCCTCTTTTGTCGCCGTTCCATCGTACCAACTAGAAGTCTCCCTTAGAAGATGCCTCAAGAGATGTCCAACTCCTCCTCTTCCCTACAGGTTGGCCCTTCTTGGCTCTTGGGCAATCCGTTGAAATGATTCAATACAAACAAAAATAGTCAAGTCTCCTAAATGGCTGAAAAACTTGTACCACTTGGTGAACCAGCAGTAGTGCCTAGTGCTCACCAGGGCTGTTATGTTTGCAAGGTTGCCAGGCTCACAGTGGAATTCTGTGACCTCAGTGATGACATCAGAGCATTCGGTGGACCTAGGTTGAGCACAGTGTCTGCAATAGCACAGGCCCCATTTTCAAGAACAATTCCTTTTTCCCAGCCGAAGCTTTCCCGTGAAAGGGAAAGGTTCCTACCATATCTATTATAAATTGTATCATACCATGTCTATTATAAAATTCACATTTTGATTGGAGATCTTTTAATGTCTTTTCTAGAGAGATTTAATATGAATGTTTTAAATGGTCTCCAGTTTCCCTGTGGATTATTGACCTTTTAAACTCTGCATTTCAATTTTCCCTCAATACGTGTAATTTTGTCACGGCTATTTCTGTACTTAAAGATGAGGAACTATATAATTGATTTCTTCATTTTTTCCCCATCTCTTTCCAAGGTACTGCATTTGATTGTGTCTTGCGACTGAGTGAAAAATGCTAGTCCTTGAGTCAGGACATTGGGCCCTTTAGCAAGTAACTCAACCTATCTGGGCTTCAGCTTCTGTATGTGCGATCAAGAGGCTTGGACTAGCTGACTTTTCAAATGCTGTGTTTCTTTGATTCACTCTCACTTACTGATCTGCTCCTTAAGAAGAGGGTCTGTTCTCATAAAGTAACAACAGTCTCTTCCTAACCTTGGGTTGGGCGGAGTTTAACTGTTCGTACTCAGTTCGTTAGTTATATTGCCTTCTACGTATGCTTAGCTCTAAATAATTTATACGGCTCTTGTGACAATTTTAAGATCTTCTTTTTTTCTTATTTTCTTTTACAGTTTCTAATTTGTTATCGCCAGTGTAGAGGAGCCTGATTGACTTTTAAAATTTATTGATCTTGTATGTGTGTGCCTTGTTGAACCGTCTTATTAGTTCCTGCTAGTTTATCTGTGGGTTCTTTTGGGTCTCCTAGATAAATGAGCATATTAAATGTAAATAATGTGTTCTTTGGATAAAGTTTATTTTCTTGCATCTGTATATATAGAAGCAATATGTTGAATTGATTTAAATATTTAAACACTTACATACCTGTTATCACAATCTAACATTGTTTATCTTATTTTCTTTCAATCAATATTATGTTTTCAAGATTTATCCACGTGAATCCATAGAGATCTAGGTCTTTGATTTTTGACTGTTTGATATTATGTGATCACATGCATATAGCATCATTTATTTTCCATTCAAGCATTATTGGACAATTGGATTGTTTCCCTCCCTTCTCTAGAACAAACAACATTTCCCAGAATATCCCTGAAGATGACTGACAGTCGAGAAGGGCCAGGCTGCCCGAAGGATTGCTACTTGCTTTTAGCCACCTTCCAACAGGCCGTCTCCAGCCAGCAATTTGAAGCACAGCTGAAATGAGAACTGCCCCAAATGTGAAAATCTTAGGAGCTTCCTAGAAGGTGGGAGGTTAATGATAGGCATCCTGCTGGGATCCCAGGGGAGTCTGAGCTGGCCTGAAGCTCATCTTCCTCCTCCACCTCTCAAGAGAAATGTGGAGGAAAGAAGACTTCAAAAACTGTGAGCAGGCAGAGGGAGAGATATTGGGGGCCGAAGCTGTAACTGAGGTCTTGGAGTGGGCTGTGAGCACGCAGAGCCTCTCGAGAGCCAGGCTCTGCCTTCTGAGGACTTCTCCCCTAAGGCTGCTCATAATTCACGTGATACCAGCCATATAGAGCCGACTTGGCCCACACTGTCACAGAAAGCCTTATCAGAATCTCTTCTTCTTCATACACTCTTGTGTCTGTTACTTGGTTATTGCCTTTGGTACTCCACTGATGTGAACCACAGTCGCCAGGGGATGGAGGACACTAGTGACCCATCTTGCTCTGTGGCCTCAGTCCACAGCTGGAGGGTAAGGGAAGAGGCCAAATGAAGGTCAAGAAGGAAAGATGGAGTTTGAAGAGAAGACCTGAGTTAAGGGTGTCTTCTCAAGTCTTGATGACTGAAATGTAGCTCCAGTACCTGAAGTCCTGCTTGTTCTCAAGGCTGACCGCGGGGCTGGGTGCACTCAGTGAAGGAACCGTATACACTTAGTATTTCCTTGCTTGCTCACACTTGCCCTCCTCTGATACACCCTCTGCAAGACTGATCTTCCCCTGAAACAACTTTCCACCTGCTACTGTCATCTCAGGAACATTTGCTTCCCCTTCCTAGTGTCCCCCTAGAATGCCATTGCAGCCAATTCATAATTTGATAATCATGCTGCTTACCATATTCTCAGCAACTTCTGAGAAATTTTATTCACTTTATTCCATAGTCTTCACCCATCAATAATCTTCCTTAACTTCCTAGCTGCAGGTTAACCCATTCGGAATCATTTCTTTTGCTTTCTCTTCTTTGGCAAATCCTTTCTATCTTTTAAGGTCTTTTTCTTGTCTCTCTACCATCTTGCCTTCCTGAACTTCTTTTTTTTTCGTTTAAGTAACCTTTCAATCTCCTTCCGCAATTTCCTCATAAACATTGAGAGTTTATTCCTCACACGTTAGACAGCGGTTTATGAATGGCCAGGCATAATGGACTCAGAATGAGTTGGCACCCCCGAGGTACCTGTCTTGCTGGGGAGCCACAGGTGAAGGGCTGTCTGCTGGACACATGTTTGCATGGAGTCAGGCTGAGTGGCCTCAGGGTGTTTGCTCTGCACTTGTGTGTGTTTCTCCCTAGTTGGTTTCCTTGTCCAGCCACCTGTGGCCTCCCTCCATCCAGCCCAGGGAATCCTTCTCATCACAGGGGTAGGATGTTTGTCTCATTTTCCATCACATCCTTTCCCCAAAGTTTGGTTGTGAGTTGTTCCCATTCCAAAGACCTTTCCTCTTTGAAGAGAAAAGAGAAAATCTTGTCTCTCCTTTTCTCTCACTTCACTTCTGCTCTATTATCTCCTCCGTCCAGAATGGCCCACTGACTCACATGGGTGTAGATCCAAAGATGGCAAGAAATGCCAGCAATTCTGAGATAATAATACGGATGGATCAGGAAAACTTGAAAACCTTTATCCCGCCACATTAAAAAAAATTGCACTTCCAGTGTATTCAGAGTCTCAGTGTAGAAACACAAATGATAGAGAAATTGAATTACACTCAAGTTTTTCTTTCCTCCTTTCCTGATTTATTCTAATCCTCCAAGTTAACATGATGAACTCTTTGTTGTGTAAAGTTTCAGACATTTTCTACCCATGCACACTTTTCTTCTTTTCACATTAGAGTGTGAACTAGGTCACTTTCAACATGCTGTGATTCTGTGATTCACTGTCTCCCACCGAGTCATCCACGGATAATGTCATCTGTTTCACGGAGAAATATTTCCAATAGCTAATAGCCAATGTCTGTGGAGTGCTTACTCTGTGTCGGTTTCTTGTAACTACTTTACAGATCATTTGTACAGCGTACCCATGGACCAGGTACAATTATGACCCCCAAGTGACAGATAAGTGCAGATAAGTACAAATAAATACAGAGGCCAAGTGACTTGCCCAAGACACTGGAGCAAATCAAAATCCATGCCTCTGTAATCATTTTGCTCTATTGCCTCTGTCTGGGAGGCTTGATGATTTGGCAACTAAAACCTTAAATATCATGTTCCATTTTTATATCTGTGACACAAGCGTGGGGCTGTGATACAGGGTAACTAACCTGACTACTTTTGAAAACCCTTATGCACCTGGATGAAAGTAAGCCAGGGACTGCAAGCCATAGATTTAAGGTTTCCTACCAACTTTTAAAAATAGCTTCTTGAATGCAATTTATGTAGTGTCAAGTCTAGGATGTAGTCCAAATAGTAACAGAAAAATGGAGATATGTAGGAAAATACTTAAAGTTGACAAGTATTGGGAGTGTAGTATTTTTGGGGCCAGCGTGTAGACCACAGGAAAACTTGCTGTTTCCATCCCAAAGGGAAGAGCCCTACGTTGCAACTGCCAAGGTCCCTGGGACAGCAAGTGTGCTCACTGCTTAGTAAAGAAGCATCCTCAGTTTGATAGAATCATATGGGAGCCTTACATTTGGTTAGCAGTTCTACATTCTTGATGTAATAATATTTTCAGGGTGTGGGAGGGTATCAAGCTCTGAAAATACCCTTGGAGAGATCTGCTTATTAAGTTTGGCTTTTTCAGTCTCCCTACTACTTCTTTACTAAACACCAGGCGGTTTCCTTCACTTTTCAGAACCATATTGTTTTTCCCTTCTCTAATGAACTTTGAAATACTTTTGGATGAGCTATTAAGATTGGGAAAAAATAAACATCTCTTTAAAATAAGGAAGATAATAACAATGACAAGTAGAAAAAGCTCTAAAACAGAGAATATCCTCCATTCTAGCCACTGACTGGGAGTGGAAGGTTCGTGCTCGCTGTCCAGGACGTAGAAATAAAAGCTGAGGAGGCGCTGAGGCATCTCCTGGATCTCTATGAGCCTCCATCATTTCTGCTGAGTAGGGTTGACAGATAAAATATAGACTGTTTAGTTAAATATGAATGTTTGAAAAACAACGAGTACATTTTGAAGATAAGTATGCCCCAAATAGTTCATAGGATCTACTTATACTAAAAATAATGACTTATTATTCATGTGAAGTTCAAGTTTAACTGGGTATCCTGTATTTTTATGTCCTAAATCTGACAGCCCTACTGATGATCCACAATGGAGGCAGTTGAGGAGTGGTACATGCTGGCTCTCGGACAGTCAGAAATGGCTTCAGCAGATCCAGGTACAGTATGAAATTCTTTTTGGATGTAGCTCAGAAGCCATGGCCAGCCCTTGACTGCAAGTACTGCCTCGGGTTTCCCTGAGGTGGAGTAAACCTTCCTCTTAATGGCCTTTTGGTAAGTCTGGAAGACCATATCCAAGGGGAGCCCCAAAGTCAGTTTCATCCTCACAACCATGTTTCCAATTCCTGGAATTGGCTGCATGTGACTCACAAGAGCTGAGGAGGTTTGTGGAAGTTGGGAGTGTCATAGCTTGAACCCTTTGTAGGTAAAGTTTTGCTGTTGTGAGAGTTTTAACAGGAGCAATGTGAAAGACTCCAAGTCCCCAGGTAGATAGAAATAATCCTGTTCTACCTGTGTGTATGTGACAAGTCTCTAATAGTTCAGAGAGCAAGTATCTGGTCTTAGAAAGACTGATCCAAGCTTGGATGTTTCTGGTGACAAGGCAAGGTCCTGAGTTTCAAGTTCACCTTTTATGGTTGAGGAGACAATAAGGTGGTCAGAAGGGAAATCATGGAGGAGACCTTGGCTTCATCCATCGTGCAGGCTTGTATATGTGGTTCTATGTAGATTGTGTTTCAAAGGTGGAGCTTGTTTACAACTATGAACATTCTCCGATGTGCTTTTTGGACCTTCATTCCCAGAGCGAGAGCAGTGCCGAGGCTCTAGAAATGCCATGGATATTCTGAGCTGTCAGTGGCATTTCCCCGGTACTGTTCCCTTGGTGCCGCTCCTTGAAATGTCCAAAGGGATTATCATGTGTCTTGTGGCGGGTCCTAGCATTGTGAAAGGAAGCTGCTGCACCTGGCTCAGAGGATTTCGGATGTGGTGGGAGGAGGAGTAGTACTACGACTATAAATTGTATCACAGCATATCGATTCCATCTTGAGAGTGGGGTTGGGGGGTTATGAAGGGGGGCTTTTATTGTACTTTTATACATTGTACCCTTGAAACTAATTCAATTTTTAAAAATTAATTAATTTATTTGGGGCTGCATTGGGTCTTTGTTGCTGCTAGCGGGTGTTCTCTAGTTGCAGTGAGCGGGGGCTCCTCTTGGCTGTGGTGCACGGGCTTCTCATTGCAGTGGCTTCTCTTGTTGCGGAGCATGGTCTCTAGGCACGCAGGCTTCCGTAGTTGTGGCACGTGGGCTCGGTTGATGTGGCACACGGGCTCTAGTGCGCAGGCTCAGTAGTTGTGGCACGTGGGCTTAGTTACTCCGTGGCACGTGGGATCTTCCCAGACCAGGGCTCGAACCCATGACCCCTGCATTCGCAGGCATATTCTTAACCACTGCTCCACCAGGGAAGCCCGATAATTCAGTTTTTTATAAAGAGAAGATTCCTAATATTATTCCAAAATTTAAAAATTTGTAGTTGGATAACACTATGAAAAATTAACTGATATATTCTTTTATTATTTCTCTTTGCTCCCTGGATTTTTTTCCCCATCCAGTCAGCTAGGCACTGTGAGTTCACTGCATTAGGAAGGTAAAGACTCAGCAGAAATGAGGGAGAAAAACAGAAAAGTCTCAGCTTTGGAATGTTCACAACGGAGGCCACAGTAGAACAGGTGAGAATTCTGTGAACCAAAAATAAATGTCGTCTCAAATGCAAAAAAGTATTCTCTGCACTGGGAGGCAGGAGAGGGAGGGAGGGAAGGACTGAAGGAGAGAGATCAGTGTGGCCAGGGACATGGAGACTGTGCTTAAGGACGATATGCCCAGGAAGAGAATCAGAATCTGGAGAAGATTCAGCCTGCACGTGATCATTGCCTCCAGTCAGCACCCTCATCTCAGACGTTGGGAAATTCAGAGAGAGAGTGGGAGTACGTCAGGAGGGCCACGCGCATAGTCTGTGTGGCAGGGGTTGTGGCCGTTCCCTATTTGTGAGGAGTCCCCAGCAATTTGCAGGCCTCTTCTGGAAAATGCTGGCGGACGTCTCTAGTGCTTATGTGAAAGCTTGTTCACAAACCTTGAAAGATACAGATGTAGATGACAGATAGATGCATAGATAGAAAAATGTCATTAAATAAAAGCTCCAGGAAAGGTTTGGAAAATGCCCTTTATTGCATAGGACGCTTCTATTGTCATATGATGTTAGACTGAGTGCCGGTCCCTTCATCCTCCTTCAGACCACGGCATTCTGTCTGCTACTCTCCCGAGGGTCCTTTCTTCTCCCTGGAAGGGATAAAACAAATGAGGTAGAACAGGAAGAGACAAGAAGCACTCCAAGCTCTGCTGGTCAGGGTTACCCTCCAGCATTGCCTTAATGCTCAGAGCCACACACACCACAGTGAGCTTGGCTCCAGATCAACTACCACGCAACGAAGGTTCTGGAACATTTCCATATCTCGGGGGACCTCATTTCCACGTGACTCTCTTTCATATTCCCCTTTGTCACAGAAGGCTAGGTCCAGTGGTCCGGGTGAGATCTCAGCTCAGGCCCAAGGCTCTCAGACCTCAAAGTTCTGGTCCTGCAAGGGCCCCTGTCCTCTCTTGAGACCACTCCTGGCTCTCTCTGCCGAGAAGGAGCTGCTGGCAGTACGTCCTCTAAGAGTTGAGGTCCATCGTGCAGACCCTGAGAAAACTCCTAGGAAAAGGCTCCACCTTCTTGTTTACGTCAACAGAGGTCAATGCCTTTGTTAGTGCTGGGTGTGTCCCATTTGATGCAACTGCAGAGCCATTAGGTAAACCAGCACATGTGTGCGGCCCCTTCCCTTAGACTCCTCTGGGCCCTCGTGACATAGGCTCAGAAGACTGCCAGCCTCAATCCTTACCTCTTCCAAGGGACGGCCACACCGTCTTCCAGGATCTTCTGTCCCATGAATCTCAGTTGCTGTTTGGAACTCAAAGGAGAGAAAAGACCCTGCCTGCGGGGTCTCTTTGGGCTGGGGCCTTCCCCCGTGGGCTGCTCTCCCTCATTCTCCTTTTCTTCTTGCTTCTCTACCTCCTTCTCCTCCTCCTCCTCCTCCTCCTCCTCCTCCTCGTTCTCCTCCTCCTCCTCCTCGTCCTCTTCCTCAGGGGTGCTCTCGGATTCCACATTGCCCATCCGCTGGGCCATGGTGAGATGAAAGGCACGGCAGCTGAAGCCCTGCAGGACGCCGCCCTTCACGTGCTGCTGGAGGATCTCCAAGGTGGGGAAGACCCGGCAGCAGGCCATGCACCTGAAGCCGGTCTCCATGGTCAGCATCCAGTCCGCTGTCTTGGCGCTGGGTCTCTCCTCGACGGCAGGTGGCCCTGATGGGCTGCCTGGCTCTGCCCTTTCCTCATACTCTTTCTCCTCCCCAGTGGGCTCACTGTCAGACAGGAGGCTTTCGGTGGACACATCAGAAGAGGGGTCATTGGCTACTGCGCACACATCCTCAGGAAGGGTCACTTCTTCTATCCTCAGCTGCTTTTCAGGCAACTCCAAGGGTTTCTTTGTCTTCCAGGAGACAGCGACACCCTTGTTCACTCGTACCTGCATGTAGTATATTTTCATGCCCCTTTCCTCTTTGTCTGGGTGCAGATAGTTCTTACAGGGTGAAGAGGGTGAGGAGGAGACACAGTGTGATGGGGAAGCGGTCTCTCCTTCTTCCTGATCCTGGGCTAGGGGTGGTCTAGGCTGGGCAGTGTCTCGATGAAATCTCCGGATTCCTGAAAAAGGAAATTAAAATCATAATAACAAGCATGGGCCATGCCGGAAGCTGAGGGAGCAGGTGTGGTAGACGAGAGAGGGACATTGGCACGACATAGCAATGTCGTGAGCTTGGTGTCCGTTGGCCGTAGGACGGAGTGGTGTATGTGGTGTCATCTGTGGGCTTTTCATGTGCGTGGGGGGGTATACTGGAGCGGTGTCTGTATACAGGGGTGTGGAGTATGGTGGTGAGGGCTGTAGTATGTGAGGGATGCGGCTGGATGCGTGTACGATGAGGAGTGTGAGTTTGGGAATATCGGTGGTGCATTCCTTGTGGAATGGGGCTGTGGTGCAGGAGAGTACTGTGGAGCACGTGCTTGGGGTTGATGTGCACTGAGAAGGGCTGGGCCTGGAGGGCGCGTGTATGTGTGAGCTGTGTGCACCTGAGCTGGATGGTCCTGCTCTCAGGCTGGAGGTGTATGATGCAGAACTCTGTCCTTCTCTGGAAGCAAAGGCAAAGACAAAGCCTACATTTTCCTCTGAAGATGCTTAATCTGGTCCCTCTTCCCTCCACCTCAAGCCCAGACCTTTCCGGCCCCTGCTCCTTGACTTCCCCACCATGGTAGTAGCAGTATTCACACACACACCCCCAGACTCAGCTGGCATCCACGCCCTCGGAACAGCTCAGCCATCCTGCCCAGGCTCCTCCACAGAGCCCTCATCACCTCTGATGACCCTGGATTTCCTCTCAGCCTCCCTGGGATCTGTGTGCCTCCTGCTTCACAGCCAAGCACCCCGTCACCTGAGGA
This sequence comes from Mesoplodon mirus, assembly GCF_964341445.2. Taxonomy (NCBI): domain Eukaryota; kingdom Metazoa; phylum Chordata; class Mammalia; order Artiodactyla; family Ziphiidae; genus Mesoplodon; species Mesoplodon mirus. Next base: position 702,940 of record NW_028295795.1, read on the forward strand.
GCCCCACGCCCTTACCAGCGTAGCTGAGCTTGCGCAGAGTAGAAGTACAGAAGAAGTATTTAGAGACAGAGGAGACCTCCACTGCCCCTGGGCTGCAGCCTTGGGCCACCACAGTGGATCCAAGCCGACGGGGATCCTCTTGTGACTTCGAGATTCCTGAGGGAGGAATGAAAGGCTCAGGGTGGGTTCATCAGTCCTCTGTCCACAAATATTTACTGAGTGTGTGACACGTGTCAGGTGCAGTGAATACACACAGTTGAGAGTGTGGTTCCCAGTGGATCCTCCAGGATTTAATTCCAATCAATACTTATTCTCTCACTGTCTAGTTGGTAATGTAGGCCTCGGTGGTGACTGTGAGTGTGTGGGAAGAGTGAGTGATGTGTATCAGTTAAGTCTGTGGTAAGTGTGGGGTTGGCATGGGGAGCACAGTGCAGACGTGTCTATCTGTGTCTGTGGCCTTTGTGTGCATGGTTTCTGTTCACAAGTCAGGAATTCTGGGACATGTAACGTTTCCTCATTACATGGTGTGGCTTGTATTTATGGTGTGTGTTCATTCATTCATTCACCAAGATTCAGTAAGCAGCTACTCCTGTGTATCCGGCACTCTTCCATTGTTGTAGTCTTTGGTAACGCTGCACATTCTAGTAGGGGAAGACACACACTAAACAAAACTACAATAAATATATAATACATCAGCTGGTGGTAAGTATATAAGGGTTGCCAGACTTAGCGAACAAGAATACAAGGCACCCAGTTAAATTTCAGTTTCAGATAAACCCAGAATAATCTTTTAGTGTAAGTATTCCCATGCAGTATTTGGCCTGACTTAGTTTTAGTGTAAGTATAGCCCATACAATATGTGGGACATACGGATACTGAAAAATTTCTTGTTCTTTATCTAGAATTCAAATTGAACTGGATAGCCCATATTTTCTCTGGCAATCCTGACATGGGTTACTGAGACTGTGGTTTACTGTGGTTTGTACAAAGCGGGTCTGGCATTACTCAAGAATGTGTTATAAGTGTGGTGTGTATGACACGTGACTGGTTCTTATAGAGGTATTTAGAGATGGCTGAAGTTAGTTGTGTTTGTGCAAGAGTTGAGGAGATACATGTATATAGTGTGTGTGTGTGTGTGTGTGTGTGTGTCCTATATATATAGTGTGTGTGTCTATATACATATCTCATCTCCAGCGTTTGGTGTTGGAGGAGAGGATTGTGATACAGGTGGGTTGTATGAGAACGTAGTTAGGAGGGTTGCGTGTATATACCTCCATGTGCTGTGTGTGGTTTACTAAGGAAGTTATATGTGGGGTGTGTGATATTTTTGCTGCATCAGAGTGTACATGGTTGTATGAGTTACTGTCTCATAAAACACCCCTAACAAGAATTCTGTATACACTCTTACGTACACCGAGTGTCAGCCAGGTCCAGGCAGGGTGACAAGAACTTTACCACGCAGACTTTATATCTGGTAAGCACTCTACCCCCATTCATCTCGCTCTTCTCTGCACTAACACACACACACACACACTCACACACACACACACAGGAACATAGCGCAAAATATTCTGAATGGTCAGGGGCAGTCATTGCCTTCCCCAGCCTGTCCCAGCCACTGCCTGGAAATCTGCCTGCTGTCTAGAGCTCCATTCCCAGGGCCCATCCTACAGTCTCCAGGGCCCTGGGCCTGGTAGGAGCTACTGGGCTCTAATCTGGGGCAGAGGCCTCTAGCTGGAGCTCTGGGGTGACCACCCCTCTCCCAGGGCAAGCTACTCGCCTACATTCAATGCACGCAGGCACCACGTGGCCCGTGGCTCTCAGAGCTCCCCGCAGGACCCTGAGGCCATTTCTCACCCCCGCTCACGCGGTCTCAGTTTCTGGAAAACCCTTCCCTTCCCTTGATCTCCTTTGGGAAATTCTTCCTGTTGAAGGAATAAAACCTCCTTGCTTTCAATATGACACCATCCCTAGACAAACAATCTTCTTTCAAAGTGCATTCCACTTGTCAAGATATTTTTCAACAGGGCCTTCAACTCATGGGGCTTCTCTTTCCACTTTGGTAAAAGAGGCCAAGCAACTCATGGGTCTCTCTCAGCATCCTTGCATCCTTCACATCCCCCACCTCATGACCCCTAGGAAAGATCCAAGAGCATAAGAGAGAAATCGGGGACTGAGAAAAGCTGCACCTCTAGGTCTGTGCAAGCAGGATGCAGCCTGCTGTGAGTCCGACAAAGCTCCAGGCCCGGCTGCCCCAGGAGAGAGTCCTCAGACCAGCGGAGCTGACCTCCCATCTCCCAGGGGGCATCTGGCCGTTCTGTGCCGTCTCACACCACAGGGACCCTCCGGATAGATACGGCAGCATCAGTGAGACAAGGTCTCTCGCTCCCTGCTTCACAGGTGACACGTTCTCAGTCCCCCGCTTCCTAGAGAAGCTTCAGTTTGGCAGAAACCCATGTGCCCCAGACAAGTTGCCCCCCACATACCTCCTCCGTTCTCGGCAGTTTCCTGGGACTCTTCATTTTCCAGATGTTTCCTCTTTTGTCGCCGTTCCATCGTACCAACTAGAAGTCTCCCTTAGAAGATGCCTCAAGAGATGTCCAACTCCTCCTCTTCCCTACAGGTTGGCCCTTCTTGGCTCTTGGGCAATCCGTTGAAATGATTCAATACAAACAAAAATAGTCAAGTCTCCTAAATGGCTGAAAAACTTGTACCACTTGGTGAACCAGCAGTAGTGCCTAGTGCTCACCAGGGCTGTTATGTTTGCAAGGTTGCCAGGCTCACAGTGGAATTCTGTGACCTCAGTGATGACATCAGAGCATTCGGTGGACCTAGGTTGAGCACAGTGTCTGCAATAGCACAGGCCCCATTTTCAAGAACAATTCCTTTTTCCCAGCCGAAGCTTTCCCGTGAAAGGGAAAGGTTCCTACCATATCTATTATAAATTGTATCATACCATGTCTATTATACAATTCACATTTTGATTGGAGATCTTTTAATGTCTTTTCTAGAGAGATTTAATATGAATGTTTTAAATGGTCTCCAGTTTCCCTGTGGATTATTGACATTTTAAACTCTGCACTTCAATTTTCCCTCAATACGTGTAATTTTGTCACGGCTATTTCTGTACTTAAAGATGAGGAACTATATAATTGATTTCTTCATTTTTTCCCCATCTCTTTCCAAGGTACTGCATTTGATTGTGTCTTGCGACTGAGTGAAAAATGCTAGTCCTTGAGTCAGGACATTGGGCCCTTTAGCAAGTAACTCAACCTATCTGGGCTTCAGCTTCTGTATGTGCGATCAAGAGGCTTGGACTAGCTGACTTTTCAAATGCTGTGTTTCTTTGATTCACTCTCACTTACTGATCTGCTCCTTAAGAAGAGGGTCTGTTCTCATAAAGTAACAACAGTCTTTTCCTAACCTTGGGTTGGGCAGAGTTTAACTGTTCGTACTCAGTTCGTTAGTTATATTGCCTTCTACGTATGCTTAGCTCTAAATAATTTATACGGCTCTTGTGACAATTTTTAGATCTTCTTTTTTTCTTATTTTCTTTTATAGTTTCTAATTTGTTATCGCCAGTGTAGAGGAGCCTGATTGACTTTTAAAATTTATTGATCTTGTATGTGTGTGCCTTGTTGAACCGTCTTATTAGTTCCTGCTAGTTTATCTGTGGGTTCTTTTGGGTCTCCTAGATAAATGAGCATATTAAATGTAAATAATGTGTTCTTTGGATAAAGTTTATTTTCTTGCATCTCTATATATAGAAGCAATATGTTGAATTGATTTAAATATTTAAACACTTACATACCTGTTATCACAATCTAACATTGTTTATCTTATTTTCTTTCAATCAATATTATGTTTTCAAGATTTATCCACGTGAATCCATAGAGATCTAGGTCTTTGATTTTTGACTGTTTGATATTATGTGATCACATGCATATAGCATCATTTATTTTCCATTCAAGCATTATTGGACAATTGGATTGTTTCCCTCCCTTCTCTAGAACAAACAACATTTCCCAGAATATCCCTGAAGATGACTGACAGTCGAGAAGGGCCAGGCTGCCCGAAGGATTGCTACTTGCTTTTAGCCACCTTCCAACAGGCCGTCTCCAGCCAGCAATTTGAAGCACAGCTGAAATGAGAACTGCCCCAAATGTGAAAATCTTAGGAGCTTCCTAGAAGGTGGGAGGTTAATGATAGGCATCCTGCTGGGATCCCAGGGGAGTCTGAGCTGGCCTGAAGCTCATCTTCCTCCTCCACCTCTCAAGAGAAATGTGGAGGAAAGAAGACTTCAAAAACTGTGAGCAGGCAGAGGGAGAGATATTGGGGGCCGAAGCTGTAACTGAGGTCTTGGAGTGGGCTGTGAGCACGCAGAGCCTCTCGAGAGCCAGGCTCTGCCTTCTGAGGACTTCTCCCCTAAGGCTGCTCATAATTCACGTGATACCAGCCATATAGAGCCGACTTGGCCCACACTGTCACAGAAAGCCTTATCAGAATCTCTTCTTCTTCATACACTCTTGTGTCTGTTACTTGGTTATTGCCTTTGGTACTCCAGTGATGTGAACCACAGTCGCCAGGGGATGGAGGACACTAGTGACCCATCTTGCTCTGTGGCCTCAGTCCACAGCTGGAGGGTAAGGGAAGAGGCCAAATGAAGGTCAAGAAGGAAAGATGGAGTTTGAAGAGAAGACCTGAGTTAAGGGTGTCTTCTCAAGTCTTGATGACTGAAATGTAGCTCCAGTACCTGAAGTCCTGCTTGTTCTCAAGGCTGACCGCGGGGCTGGGTGCACTCAGTGAAGGAACCGTATACACTTAGTATTTCCTTGCTTGCTCACACTTGCCCTCCTCTGATACACCCTCTGCAAGACTGATCTTCCCCTGAAACAACTTTCCACCTGCTACTGTCATCTCAGGAACATTTGCTTCCCCTTCCTAGTGTCCCCCTAGAATGCCATTGCAGCCAATTCATAATATGATAATCATGCTGCTTACCATATTCTCAGCAACTTCTGAGAAATTTTATTCACTTTATTCCATAGTCTTCACCCATCAATAATCTTCCTTAACTTCCTAGCTGCAGGTTAACCCATTCGGAATCATTTCTTTTGCTTTCTCTTCTTTGGCAAATCCTTTCTATCTTTTAAGGTCTTTTTCTTGTCTCTCTACCATCTTGCCTTCCTGAACTTCTTTTTTTTTCGTTTAAGTAACCTTTCAATCTCCTTCCGCAATTTCCTCATAAACATTGAGAGTTTATTCCTCACACGTTAGACAGCGGTTTATGAATGGCCAGGCATAATGGACTCAGAATGAGTTGGCACCCCCGAGGTACCTGTCTTGCTGGGGAGCCACAGGTGAAGGGCTGTCTGCTGGACACATGTTTGCATGGAGTCAGGCTGAGTGGCCTCAGGGTGTTTGCTCTGCACTTGTGTGTGTTTCTCCCTAGTTGGTTTCCTTGTCCAGCCACCTGTGGCCTCCCTCCATCCAGCCCAGGGAATCCTTCTCATCACAGGGGTAGGATGTTTGTCTCATTTTCCATCACATCCTTTCCCCAAAGTTTGGTTGTGAGTTGTTCCCATTCCAAAGACCTTTCCTCTTTGAAGAGAAAAGAGAAAATCTTGTCTCTCCTTTTCTCTCACTTCACTTCTGCTCTATTATCTCCTCCGTCCAGAATGGCCCACTGACTCACATGGGTGTAGATCCAAAGATGGCAAGAAATGCCAGCAATTCTGAGATAATAATACGGATGGATCAGGAAAACTTGAAAACCTTTATCCCGCCACATTAAAAAAAATTGCACTTCCAGTGTATTCAGAGTCTCAGTGTAGAAACACAAATGATAGAGAAATTGAATTACACTCAAGTTTTTCTTTCCTCCTTTCCTGATTTATTCTAATCCTCCAAGTTAACATGATGAACTCTTTGTTGTGTAAAGTTTCAGACATTTTCTACCCATGCACACTTTTCTTCTTTTCACATTAGAGTGTGAACTAGGTCACTTTCAACATGCTGTGATTCTGTGATTCACTGTCTCCCACCGAGTCATCCACGGATAATGTCATCTGTTTCACGGAGAAATATTTCCAATAGCTAATAGCCAATGTCTGTGGAGTGCTTACTCTGTGTCGGTTTCTTGTAACTACTTTACAGATCATTTGTACAGCGTACCCATGGACCAGGTACAATTATGACCCCCAAGTGACAGATAAGTGCAGATAAGTACAAATAAATACAGAGGCCAAGTGACTTGCCCAAGACACTGGAGCAAATCAAAATCCATGCCTCTGTAATCATTTTGCTCTATTGCCTCTGTCTGGGAGGCTTGATGATTTGGCAACTAAAACCTTAAATATCATGTTCCATTTTTATATCTGTGACACAAGCGTGGGGCTGTGATACAGGGTAACTAACCTGACTACTTTTGAAAACCCTTATGCACCTGGATGAAAGTAAGCCAGGGACTGCAAGCCATAGATTTAAGGTTTCCTACCAACTTTTAAAAATAGCTTCTTGAATGCAATTTATGTAGTGTCAAGTCTAGGATGTAGTCCAAATAGTAACAGAAAAATGGAGATATGTAGGAAAATACTTAAAGTTGACAAGTATTGGGAGTGTAGTATTTTTGGGGCCAGCGTGTAGACCACAGGAAAACTTGCTGTTTCCATCCCAAAGGGAAGAGCCCTACGTTGCAACTGCCAAGGTCCCTGGGACAGCAAGTGTGCTCACTGCTTAGTAAAGAAGCATCCTCAGTTTGATAGAATCATATGGGAGCCTTACATTTGGTTAGCAGTTCTACATTCTTGATGTAATAATATTTTCAGGGTGTGGGAGGGTATCAAGCTCTGAAAATACCCTTGGAGAGATCTGCTTATTAAGTTTGGCTTTTTCAGTCTCCCTACTACTTCTTTACTAAACACCAGGCGGTTTCCTTCACTTTTCAGAACCATATTGTTTTTCCCTTCTCTAATGAACTTTGAAATACTTTTGGATGAGCTATTAAGATTGGGAAAAAATAAACATCTCTTTAAAATAAGGAAGATAATAACAATGACAAGTAGAAAAAGCTCTAAAACAGAGAATATCCTCCATTCTAGCCACTGACTGGGAGTGGAAGGTTCGTGCTCGCTGTCCAGGACGTAGAAATAAAAGCTGAGGAGGCGCTGAGGCATCTCCTGGATCTCTATGAGCCTCCATCATTTCTGCTGAGTAGGGTTGACAGATAAAATATAGACTGTTTAGTTAAATATGAATGTTTGAAAAACAACGAGTACATTTTGAAGATAAGTATGCCCCAAATAGTTCATAGGATCTACTTATACTAAAAATAATGACTTATTATTCATGTGAAGTTCAAGTTTAACTGGGTATCCTGTATTTTTATGTCCTAAATCTGACAGCCCTACTGATGATCCACAATGGAGGCAGTTGAGGAGTGGTACATGCTGGCTCTCGGACAGTCAGAAATGGCTTCAGCAGATCCAGGTACAGTATGAAATTCTTTTTGGATGTAGCTCAGAAGCCATGGCCAGCCCTTGACTGCAAGTACTGCCTCGGGTTTCCCTGAGGTGGAGTAAACCTTCCTCTTAATGGCCTTTTGGTAAGTCTGGAAGACCATATCCAAGGGGAGCCCCAAAGTCAGTTTCATCCTCACAACCATGTTTCCAATTCCTGGAATTGGCTGCATGTGACTCACAAGAGCTGAGGAGGTTTGTGGAAGTTGGGAGTGTCATAGCTTGAACCCTTTGTAGGTAAAGTTTTGCTGTTGTGAGAGTTTTAACAGGAGCAATGTGAAAGACTCCAAGTCCCCAGGTAGATAGAAATAATCCTGTTCTACCTGTGTGTATGTGACAAGTCTCTAATAGTTCAGAGAGCAAGTATCTGGTCTTAGAAAGACTGATCCAAGCTTGGATGTTTCTGGTGACAAGGCAAGGTCCTGAGTTTCAAGTTCACCTTTTATGGTTGAGGAGACAATAAGGTGGTCAGAAGGGAAATCATGGAGGAGACCTTGGCTTCATCCATCGTGCAGGCTTGTATATGTGGTTCTATGTAGATTGTGTTTCAAAGGTGGAGCTTGTTTACAACTATGAACATTCTCCGATGTGCTTTTTGGACCTTCATTCCCAGAGCGAGAGCAGTGCCGAGGCTCTAGAAATGCCATGGATATTCTGAGCTGTCAGTGGCATTTCCCCGGTACTGTTCCCTTGGTGCCGCTCCTTGAAATGTCCAAAGGGATTATCATGTGTCTTGTGGCGGGTCCTAGCATTGTGAAAGGAAGCTGCTGCACCTGGCTCAGAGGATTTCGGATGTGGTGGGAGGAGGAGTAGTACTACGACTATAAATTGTATCACAGCATATCGATTCCATCTTGAGAGTGGGGTTGGGGGGTTATGAAGGGGGGCTTTTATTGTACTTTTATACATTGTACCCTTGAAACTAATTCAATTTTTAAAAATTAATTAATTTATTTGGGGCTGCATTGGGTCTTTGTTGCTGCTAGCGGGTGTTCTCTAGTTGCAGTGAGCGGGGGCTCCTCTTGGCTGTGGTGCACGGGCTTCTCATTGCAGTGGCTTCTCTTGTTGCGGAGCATGGTCTCTAGGCACGCAGGCTTCCGTAGTTGTGGCACGTGGGCTCGGTTGATGTGGCACACGGGCTCTAGTGCGCAGGCTCAGTAGTTGTGGCACGTGGGCTTAGTTACTCCGTGGCACGTGGGATCTTCCCAGACCAGGGCTCGAACCCATGACCCCTGCATTCGCAGGCATATTCTTAACCACTGCTCCACCAGGGAAGCCCGATAATTCAGTTTTTTATAAAGAGAAGATTCCTAATATTATTCCAAAATTTAAAAATTTGTAGTTGGATAACACTATGAAAAATTAACTGATATATTCTTTTATTATTTCTCTTTGCTCCCTGGATTTTTTTCCCCATCCAGTCAGCTAGGCACTGTGAGTTCACTGCATTAGGAAGGTAAAGACTCAGCAGAAATGAGGGAGAAAAACAGAAAAGTCTCAGCTTTGGAATGTTCACAACGGAGGCCACAGTAGAACAGGTGAGAATTCTGTGAACCAAAAATAAATGTCGTCTCAAATGCAAAAAAGTATTCTCTGCACTGGGAGGCAGGAGAGGGAGGGAGGGAAGGACTGAAGGAGAGAGATCAGTGTGGCCAGGGACATGGAGACTGTGCTTAAGGACGATATGCCCAGGAAGAGAATCAGAATCTGGAGAAGATTCAGCCTGCACGTGATCATTGCCTCCAGTCAGCACCCTCATCTCAGACGTTGGGAAATTCAGAGAGAGAGTGGGAGTACGTCAGGAGGGCCACGCGCATAGTCTGTGTGGCAGGGGTTGTGGCCGTTCCCTATTTGTGAGGAGTCCCCAGCAATTTGCAGGCCTCTTCTGGAAAATGCTGGCGGACGTCTCTAGTGCTTATGTGAAAGCTTGTTCACAAACCTTGAAAGATACAGATGTAGATGACAGATAGATGCATAGATAGAAAAATGTCATTAAATAAAAGCTCCAGGAAAGGTTTGGAAAATGCCCTTTATTGCATAGGACGCTTCTATTGTCATATGATGTTAGACTGAGTGCCGGTCCCTTCATCCTCCTTCAGACCACGGCATTCTGTCTGCTACTCTCCCGAGGGTCCTTTCTTCTCCCTGGAAGGGATAAAACAAATGAGGTAGAACAGGAAGAGACAAGAAGCACTCCAAGCTCTGCTGGTCAGGGTTACCCTCCAGCATTGCCTTAATGCTCAGAGCCACACACACCACAGTGAGCTTGGCTCCAGATCAACTACCACGCAACGAAGGTTCTGGAACATTTCCATATCTCGGGGGACCTCATTTCCACGTGACTCTCTTTCATATTCCCCTTTGTCACAGAAGGCTAGGTCCAGTGGTCCGGGTGAGATCTCAGCTCAGGCCCAAGGCTCTCAGACCTCAAAGTTCTGGTCCTGCAAGGGCCCCTGTCCTCTCTTGAGACCACTCCTGGCTCTCTCTGCCGAGAAGGAGCTGCTGGCAGTACGTCCTCTAAGAGTTGAGGTCCATCGTGCAGACCCTGAGAAAACTCCTAGGAAAAGGCTCCACCTTCTTGTTTACGTCAACAGAGGTCAATGCCTTTGTTAGTGCTGGGTGTGTCCCATTTGATGCAACTGCAGAGCCATTAGGTAAACCAGCACATGTGTGCGGCCCCTTCCCTTAGACTCCTCTGGGCCCTCGTGACATAGGCTCAGAAGACTGCCAGCCTCAATCCTTACCTCTTCCAAGGGACGGCCACACCGTCTTCCAGGATCTTCTGTCCCATGAATCTCAGTTGCTGTTTGGAACTCAAAGGAGAGAAAAGACCCTGCCTGCGGGGTCTCTTTGGGCTGGGGCCTTCCCCCGTGGGCTGCTCTCCCTCATTCTCCTTTTCTTCTTGCTTCTCTACCTCCTTCTCCTCCTCCTCCTCCTCCTCCTCCTCCTCCTCGTTCTCCTCCTCCTCCTCCTCGTCCTCTTCCTCAGGGGTGCTCTCGGATTCCACATTGCCCATCCGCTGGGCCATGGTGAGATGAAAGGCACGGCAGCTGAAGCCCTGCAGGACGCCGCCCTTCACGTGCTGCTGGAGGATCTCCAAGGTGGGGAAGACCCGGCAGCAGGCCATGCACCTGAAGCCGGTCTCCATGGTCAGCATCCAGTCCGCTGTCTTGGCGCTGGGTCTCTCCTCGACGGCAGGTGGCCCTGATGGGCTGCCTGGCTCTGCCCTTTCCTCATACTCTTTCTCCTCCCCAGTGGGCTCACTGTCAGACAGGAGGCTTTCGGTGGACACATCAGAAGAGGGGTCATTGGCTACTGCGCACACATCCTCAGGAAGGGTCACTTCTTCTATCCTCAGCTGCTTTTCAGGCAACTCCAAGGGTTTCTTTGTCTTCCAGGAGACAGCGACACCCTTGTTCACTCGTACCTGCATGTAGTATATTTTCATGCCCCTTTCCTCTTTGTCTGGGTGCAGATAGTTCTTACAGGGTGAAGAGGGTGAGGAGGAGACACAGTGTGATGGGGAAGCGGTCTCTCCTTCTTCCTGATCCTGGGCTAGGGGTGGTCTAGGCTGGGCAGTGTCTCGATGAAATCTCCGGATTCCTGAAAAAGGAAATTAAAATCATAATAACATGCATGGGCCATGCCGGAAGCTGAGGGAGCAGGTGTGGTAGACGAGAGAGGGACATTGGCACGACATAGCAATGTCGTGAGCTTGGTGTCCGTTGGCCGTAGGACGGAGTGGTGTATGTGGTGTCATCTGTGGGCTTTTCATGTGCGTGGGGGGGTATACTGGAGCGGTGTCTGTATACAGGGGTGTGGAGTATGGTGGTGAGGGCTGTAGTATGTGAGGGATGCGGCTGGATGCGTGTACGATGAGGAGTGTGAGTTTGGGAATATCGGTGGTGCATTCCTTGTGGAATGGGGCTGTGGTGCAGGAGAGTACTGTGGAGCACGTGCTTGGGGTTGATGTGCACTGAGAAGGGCTGGGCCTGGAGGGCGCGTGTATGTGTGAGCTGTGTGCACCTGAGCTGGATGGTCCTGCTCTCAGGCTGGAGGTGTATGATGCAGAACTCTGTCCTTCTCTGGAAGCAAAGGCAAAGACAAAGCCTACATTTTCCTCTGAAGATGCTTAATCTGGTCCCTCTTCCCTCCACCTCAAGCCCAGACCTTTCCGGCCCCTGCTCCTTGACTTCCCCACCATGGTAGTAGCAGTATTCACACACACACCCCCAGACTCAGCTGGCATCCACGCCCTAGGAACAGCTCAGCCATCCTGCCCAGGCTCCTCCACAGAGCCCTCATCACCTCTGATGACCCTGGATTTCCTCTCAGCCTCCCTGGGATCTGTGTGCCTCCTGCTTCACAGCCAAGCACCCCGTCACCTGAGGAGCCCCACGCCCTTACCAGCGTAGCTGAGCTTGCGCAGAGTAGAAGTACAGAAGAAGTATTTAGAGGCAGAGGAGACCTCCACTGCCCCTGGGCTGCAGCCTTGGGCCACCACAGTGGATCCAAGCCGAGGGGGATCCTCTTGTGACCTCGAGATTCCTGAGGGAGGAATGAAAGGCTCAGGGTGGGTTCATCAGTCCTCTGTCCACAAATATTTACTGAGTGTGTGACACGTGTCAGGTGCAGTGAATACACACAGTTGAGAGTGTGGTTCCCAGTGGATCCTCCAGGATTTAATTCCAATCAATACTTATTCTCTCACTGTCTAGTTGGTAATGTAGGCCTCGGTGGTGACTGTGAGTGTGTGGGAAGAGTGAGTGATGTGTATCAGTTAAGTCTGTGGTAAGTGTGGGGTTGGCATGGGGAGCACAGTGCAGACGTGTCTATCTGTGTCTGTGGCCTTTGTGTGCATGGTTTCTGTTCACAAGTCAGGAATTCTGGGACATGTAACGTTTCCTCATTACATGGTGTGGCTTGTATTTATGGTGTGTGTTCATTCATTCATTCACCAAGATTCAGTAAGCAGCTACTCCTGTGTATCCGGCACTCTTCCATTGTTGTAGTCTTTGGTAACGCTGCACATTCTAGTAGGGGAAGACACACACTAAACAAAACTACAATAAATATATAATACATCAGCTGGTGGTAAGTATATAAGGGTTGCCAGACTTAGCGAACAAGAATACAAGGCACCCAGTTAAATTTCAGTTTCAGATAAACCCAGAATAATCTTTTAGTGTAAGTATTCCCATGCAGTATTTGGCCTGACTTAGTTTTAGTGTAAGTATAGCCCATACAATATGTGGGACATACGGATACTGAAAAATTTCTTGTTCTTTATCTAGAATTCAAATTGAACTGGATAGCCCATATTTTCTCTGGCAATCCTGACATGGGTTACTGAGACTGTGGTTTACTGTGGTTTGTACAAAGCGGGTCTGGCATTACTCAAGAATGTGTTATAAGTGTGGTGTGTATGACACGTGACTGGTTCTTATAGAGGTATTTAGAGATGGCTGAAGTTAGTTGTGTTTGTGCAAGAGTTGAGGAGATACATGTATATAGTGTGTGTGTGTGTGTGTGTGTGTGTCCTATATATATAGTGTGTGTGTCTATATACATATCTCATCTCCAGCGTTTGGTGTTGGAGGAGAGGATTGTGATACAGGTGGGTTGTATGAGAACGTAGTTAGGAGGGATGCGTGTATATACCTCCATGTGCTGTGTGTGGTTTACTAAGGAAGTTATATGTGGGGTGTGTGATATTTTTGCTGCATCAGAGTGTACATGGTTGTATGAGTTACTGTCTCATAAAACACCCCTAACAAGAATTCTGTATACACTCTTACGTACACCGAGTGTCAGCCAGGTCCAGGCAGGGTGACAAGAACTTTACCACGCAGACTTTATATCTGGTAAGCACTCTACCCCCATTCATCTCGCTCTTCTCTGCACTACCACACACACACACACACTCACACACACACACACAGGAACATAGCGCAAAATATTCTGAATGGTCAGGGGCAGTCATTGCCTTCCCCAGCCTGTCCCAGCCACTGCCTGGAAATCTGCCTGCTGTCTAGAGCTCCATTCCCAGGGCCCATCCTACAGTCTCCAGGGCCCTGGGCCTGGTAGGAGCTACTGGGCTCTAATCTGGGGCAGAGGCCTCTAGCTGGAGCTCTGGGGTGACCACCCCTCTCCCAGGGCAAGCTACTCGCCTACATTCAATGCACGCAGGCACCACGTGGCCCGTGGCTCTCAGAGCTCCCCGCAGGACCCTGAGGCCATTTCTCACCCCCGCTCACGCGGTCTCAGTTTCTGGAAAACCCTTCCCTTCCCTTGATCTCCTTTGGGAAATTCTTCCTGTTGAAGGAATAAAACCTCCTTGCTTTCAATATGACACCATCCCTAGACAAACAATCTTCTTTCAAAGTGCATTCCACTTGTCAAGATATTTTTCAACAGGGCCTTCAACTCATGGGGCTTCTCTTTCCACTTTGGTAAAAGAGGCCAAGCAACTCATGGGTCTCTCTCAGCATCCTTGCATCCTTCACATCCCCCACCTCATGACCCCTAGGAAAGATCCAAGAGCATAAGAGAGAAATCGGGGACTGAGAAAAGCTGCACCTCTAGGTCTGTGCAAGCAGGATGCAGCCTGCTGTGAGTCCGACAAAGCTCCAGGCCCGGCTGCCCCAGGAGAGAGTCCTCAGACCAGCGGAGCTGACCTCCCATCTCCCAGGGGGCATCTGGCCGTTCTGTGCCGTCTCACACCACAGGGACCCTCCGGATAGATACGGCAGCATCAGTGAGACAAGGTCTCTCGCTCCCTGCTTCACAGGTGACACGTTCTCAGTCCCCCGCTTCCTAGAGAAGCTTCAGTTTGGCAGAAACCCATGTGCCCCAGACAAGTTGCCCCCCACATACCTCCTCCGTTCTCGGCAGTTTCCTGGGACTCTTCATTTTCCAGATGTTTCCTCTTTTGTCGCCGTTCCATCGTACCAACTAGAAGTCTCCCTTAGAAGATGCCTCAAGAGATGTCCAACTCCTCCTCTTCCCTACAGGTTGGCCCTTCTTGGCTCTTGGGCAATCCGTTGAAATGATTCAATACAAACAAAAATAGTCAAGTCTCCTAAATGGCTGAAAAACTTGTACCACTTGGTGAACCAGCAGTAGTGCCTAGTGCTCACCAGGGCTGTTATGTTTGCAAGGTTGCCAGGCTCACAGTGGAATTCTGTGACCTCAGTGATGACATCAGAGCATTCGGTGGACCTAGGTTGAGCACAGTGTCTGCAATAGCACAGGCCCCATTTTCAAGAACAATTCCTTTTTCCCAGCCGAAGCTTTCCCGTGAAAGGGAAAGGTTCCTACCATATCTATTATAAATTGTATCATACCATGTCTATTATACAATTCACATTTTGATTGGAGATCTTTTAATGTCTTTTCTAGAGAGATTTAATATGAATGTTTTAAATGGTCTCCAGTTTCCCTGTGGATTATTGACATTTTAAACTCTGCACTTCAATTTTCCCTCAATACGTGTAATTTTGTCACGGCTATTTCTGTACTTAAAGATGAGGAACTATATAATTGATTTCTTCATTTTTTCCCCATCTCTTTCCAAGGTACTGCATTTGATTGTGTCTTGCGACTGAGTGAAAAATGCTAGTCCTTGAGTCAGGACATTGGGCCCTTTAGCAAGTAACTCAACCTATCTGGGCTTCAGCTTCTGTATGTGCGATCAAGAGGCTTGGACTAGCTGACTTTTCAAATGCTGTGTTTCTTTGATTCACTCTCACTTACTGATCTGCTCCTTAAGAAGAGGGTCTGTTCTCATAAAGTAACAACAGTCTTTTCCTAACCTTGGGTTGGGCAGAGTTTAACTGTTCGTACTCAGTTCGTTAGTTATATTGCCTTCTACGTATGCTTAGCTCTAAATAATTTATACGGCTCTTGTGACAATTTTTAGATCTTCTTTTTTTCTTATTTTCTTTTATAGTTTCTAATTTGTTATCGCCAGTGTAGAGGAGCCTGATTGACTTTTAAAATTTATTGATCTTGTATGTGTGTGCCTTGTTGAACCGTCTTATTA
The DNA here is from genome assembly GCF_964341445.2 of Mesoplodon mirus. Lineage (NCBI taxonomy): Eukaryota > Metazoa > Chordata > Mammalia > Artiodactyla > Ziphiidae > Mesoplodon > Mesoplodon mirus. Next base: position 718,501 of record NW_028295795.1, read on the forward strand.
GTTCCTGCTAGTTTATCTGTGGGTTCTTTTGGGTCTCCTAGATAAATGAGCATATTAAATGTAAATAATGTGTTCTTTGGATAAAGTTTATTTTCTTGCATCTCTATATATAGAAGCAATATGTTGAATTGATTTAAATATTTAAACACTTACATACCTGTTATCACAATCTAACATTGTTTATCTTATTTTCTTTCAATCAATATTATGTTTTCAAGATTTATCCACGTGAATCCATAGAGATCTAGGTCTTTGATTTTTGACTGTTTGATATTATGTGATCACATGCATATAGCATCATTTATTTTCCATTCAAGCATTATTGGACAATTGGATTGTTTCCCTCCCTTCTCTAGAACAAACAACATTTCCCAGAATATCCCTGAAGATGACTGACAGTCGAGAAGGGCCAGGCTGCCCGAAGGATTGCTACTTGCTTTTAGCCACCTTCCAACAGGCCGTCTCCAGCCAGCAATTTGAAGCACAGCTGAAATGAGAACTGCCCCAAATGTGAAAATCTTAGGAGCTTCCTAGAAGGTGGGAGGTTAATGATAGGCATCCTGCTGGGATCCCAGGGGAGTCTGAGCTGGCCTGAAGCTCATCTTCCTCCTCCAGCTCTCAAGAGAAATGTGGAGGAAAGAAGACTTCAAAAACTGTGAGCAGGCAGAGGGAGAGATATTGGGGGCCGAAGCTGTAACTGAGGTCTTGGAGTGGGCTGTGAGCACGCAGAGCCTCTCGAGAGCCAGGCTCTGCCTTCTGAGGACTTCTCCCCTAAGGCTGCTCATAATTCACGTGATACCAGCCATATAGAGCCGACTTGGCCCACACTGTCACAGAAAGCCTTATCAGAATCTCTTCTTCTTCATACACTCTTGTGTCTGTTACTTGGTTATTGCCTTTGGTACTCCAGTGATGTGAACCACAGTCGCCAGGGGATGGAGGACACTAGTGACCCATCTTGCTCTGTGGCCTCAGTCCACAGCTGGAGGGTAAGGGAAGAGGCCAAATGAAGGTCAAGAAGGAAAGATGGAGTTTGAAGAGAAGACCTGAGTTAAGGGTGTCTTCTCAAGTCTTGATGACTGAAATGTAGCTCCAGTACCTGAAGTCCTGCTTGTTCTCAAGGCTGACCGCGGGGCTGGGTGCACTCAGTGAAGGAACCGTATACACTTAGTATTTCCTTGCTTGCTCACACTTGCCCTCCTCTGATACACCCTCTGCAAGACTGATCTTCCCCTGAAACAACTTTCCACCTGCTACTGTCATCTCAGGAACATTTGCTTCCCCTTCCTAGTGTCCCCCTAGAATGCCATTGCAGCCAATTCATAATATGATAATCATGCTGCTTACCATATTCTCAGCAACTTCTGAGAAATTTTATTCACTTTATTCCATAGTCTTCACCCATCAATAATCTTCCTTAACTTCCTAGCTGCAGGTTAACCCATTCGGAATCATTTCTTTTGCTTTCTCTTCTTTGGCAAATCCTTTCTATCTTTTAAGGTCTTTTTCTTGTCTCTCTACCATCTTGCCTTCCTGAACTTCTTTTTTTTTCGTTTAAGTAACCTTTCAATCTCCTTCCGCAATTTCCTCATAAACATTGAGAGTTTATTCCTCACACGTTAGACAGCGGTTTATGAATGGCCAGGCATAATGGACTCAGAATGAGTTGGCACCCCCGAGGTACCTGTCTTGCTGGGGAGCCACAGGTGAAGGGCTGTCTGCTGGACACATGTTTGCATGGAGTCAGGCTGAGTGGCCTCAGGGTGTTTGCTCTGCACTTGTGTGTGTTTCTCCCTAGTTGGTTTCCTTGTCCAGCCACCTGTGGCCTCCCTCCATCCAGCCCAGGGAATCCTTCTCATCACAGGGGTAGGATGTTTGTCTCATTTTCCATCACATCCTTTCCCCAAAGTTTGGTTGTGAGTTGTTCCCATTCCAAAGACCTTTCCTCTTTGAAGAGAAAAGAGAAAATCTTGTCTCTCCTTTTCTCTCACTTCACTTCTGCTCTATTATCTCCTCCGTCCAGAATGGCCCACTGACTCACATGGGTGTAGATCCAAAGATGGCAAGAAATGCCAGCAATTCTGAGATAATAATACGGATGGATCAGGAAAACTTGAAAACCTTTATCCCGCCACATTAAAAAAAATTGCACTTCCAGTGTATTCAGAGTCTCAGTGTAGAAACACAAATGATAGAGAAATTGAATTACACTCAAGTTTTTCTTTCCTCCTTTCCTGATTTATTCTAATCCTCCAAGTTAACATGATGAACTCTTTGTTGTGTAAAGTTTCAGACATTTTCTACCCATGCACACTTTTCTTCTTTTCACATTAGAGTGTGAACTAGGTCACTTTCAACATGCTGTGATTCTGTGATTCACTGTCTCCCACCGAGTCATCCACGGATAATGTCATCTGTTTCACGGAGAAATATTTCCAATAGCTAATAGCCAATGTCTGTGGAGTGCTTACTCTGTGTCGGTTTCTTGTAACTACTTTACAGATCATTTGTACAGCGTACCCATGGACCAGGTACAATTATGACCCCCAAGTGACAGATAAGTGCAGATAAGTACAAATAAATACAGAGGCCAAGTGACTTGCCCAAGACACTGGAGCAAATCAAAATCCATGCCTCTGTAATCATTTTGCTCTATTGCCTCTGTCTGGGAGGCTTGATGATTTGGCAACTAAAACCTTAAATATCATGTTCCATTTTTATATCTGTGACACAAGCGTGGGGCTGTGATACAGGGTAACTAACCTGACTACTTTTGAAAACCCTTATGCACCTGGATGAAAGTAAGCCAGGGACTGCAAGCCATAGATTTAAGGTTTCCTACCAACTTTTAAAAATAGCTTCTTGAATGCAATTTATGTAGTGTCAAGTCTAGGATGTAGTCCAAATAGTAACAGAAAAATGGAGATATGTAGGAAAATACTTAAAGTTGACAAGTATTGGGAGTGTAGTATTTTTGGGGCCAGCGTGTAGACCACAGGAAAACTTGCTGTTTCCATCCCAAAGGGAAGAGCCCTACGTTGCAACTGCCAAGGTCCCTGGGACAGCAAGTGTGCTCACTGCTTAGTAAAGAAGCATCCTCAGTTTGATAGAATCATATGGGAGCCTTACATTTGGTTAGCAGTTCTACATTCTTGATGTAATAATATTTTCAGGGTGTGGGAGGGTATCAAGCTCTGAAAATACCCTTGGAGAGATCTGCTTATTAAGTTTGGCTTTTTCAGTCTCCCTACTACTTCTTTACTAAACACCAGGCGGTTTCCTTCACTTTTCAGAACCATATTGTTTTTCCCTTCTCTAATGAACTTTGAAATACTTTTGGATGAGCTATTAAGATTGGGAAAAAATAAACATCTCTTTAAAATAAGGAAGATAATAACAATGACAAGTAGAAAAAGCTCTAAAACAGAGAATATCCTCCATTCTAGCCACTGACTGGGAGTGGAAGGTTCGTGCTCGCTGTCCAGGACGTAGAAATAAAAGCTGAGGAGGCGCTGAGGCATCTCCTGGATCTCTATGAGCCTCCATCATTTCTGCTGAGTAGGGTTGACAGATAAAATATAGACTGTTTAGTTAAATATGAATGTTTGAAAAACAACGAGTACATTTTGAAGATAAGTATGCCCCAAATAGTTCATAGGATCTACTTATACTAAAAATAATGACTTATTATTCATGTGAAGTTCAAGTTTAACTGGGTATCCTGTATTTTTATGTCCTAAATCTGACAGCCCTACTGATGATCCACAATGGAGGCAGTTGAGGAGTGGTACATGCTGGCTCTCGGACAGTCAGAAATGGCTTCAGCAGATCCAGGTACAGTATGAAATTCTTTTTGGATGTAGCTCAGAAGCCATGGCCAGCCCTTGACTGCAAGTACTGCCTCGGGTTTCCCTGAGGTGGAGTAAACCTTCCTCTTAATGGCCTTTTGGTAAGTCTGGAAGACCATATCCAAGGGGAGCCCCAAAGTCAGTTTCATCCTCACAACCATGTTTCCAATTCCTGGAATTGGCTGCATGTGACTCACAAGAGCTGAGGAGGTTTGTGGAAGTTGGGAGTGTCATAGCTTGAACCCTTTGTAGGTAAAGTTTTGCTGTTGTGAGAGTTTTAACAGGAGCAATGTGAAAGACTCCAAGTCCCCAGGTAGATAGAAATAATCCTGTTCTACCTGTGTGTATGTGACAAGTCTCTAATAGTTCAGAGAGCAAGTATCTGGTCTTAGAAAGACTGATCCAAGCTTGGATGTTTCTGGTGACAAGGCAAGGTCCTGAGTTTCAAGTTCACCTTTTATGGTTGAGGAGACAATAAGGTGGTCAGAAGGGAAATCATGGAGGAGACCTTGGCTTCATCCATCGTGCAGGCTTGTATATGTGGTTCTATGTAGATTGTGTTTCAAAGGTGGAGCTTGTTTACAACTATGAACATTCTCCGATGTGCTTTTTGGACCTTCATTCCCAGAGCGAGAGCAGTGCCGAGGCTCTAGAAATGCCATGGATATTCTGAGCTGTCAGTGGCATTTCCCCGGTACTGTTCCCTTGGTGCCGCTCCTTGAAATGTCCAAAGGGATTATCATGTGTCTTGTGGCGGGTCCTAGCATTGTGAAAGGAAGCTGCTGCACCTGGCTCAGAGGATTTCGGATGTGGTGGGAGGAGGAGTAGTACTACGACTATAAATTGTATCACAGCATATCGATTCCATCTTGAGAGTGGGGTTGGGGGGTTATGAAGGGGGGCTTTTATTGTACTTTTATACATTGTACCCTTGAAACTAATTCAATTTTTAAAAATTAATTAATTTATTTGGGGCTGCATTGGGTCTTTGTTGCTGCTAGCGGGTGTTCTCTAGTTGCAGTGAGCGGGGGCTCCTCTTGGCTGTGGTGCACGGGCTTCTCATTGCAGTGGCTTCTCTTGTTGCGGAGCATGGGCTCTAGGCACGCAGGCTTCCGTAGTTGTGGCACGTGGGCTCGGTTGATGTGGCACACGGGCTCTAGTGCGCAGGCTCAGTAGTTGTGGCACGTGGGCTTAGTTACTCCGTGGCACGTGGGATCTTCCCAGACCAGGGCTCGAACCCATGACCCCTGCATTCGCAGGCATATTCTTAACCACTGCTCCACCAGGGAAGCCCGATAATTCAGTTTTTTATAAAGAGAAGATTCCTAATATTATTCCAAAATTTAAAAATTTGTAGTTGGATAACACTATGAAAAATTAACTGATATATTCTTTTATTATTTCTCTTTGCTCCCTGGATTTTTTTCCCCATCCAGTCAGCTAGGCACTGTGAGTTCACTGCATTAGGAAGGTAAAGACTCAGCAGAAATGAGGGAGAAAAACAGAAAAGTCTCAGCTTTGGAATGTTCACAACGGAGGCCACAGTAGAACAGGTGAGAATTCTGTGAACCAAAAATAAATGTCGTCTCAAATGCAAAAAAGTATTCTCTGCACTGGGAGGCAGGAGAGGGAGGGAGGGAAGGACTGAAGGAGAGAGATCAGTGTGGCCAGGGACATGGAGACTGTGCTTAAGGACGATATGCCCAGGAAGAGAATCAGAATCTGGAGAAGATTCAGCCTGCACGTGATCATTGCCTCCAGTCAGCACCCTCATCTCAGACGTTGGGAAATTCAGAGAGAGAGTGGGAGTACGTCAGGAGGGCCACGCGCATAGTCTGTGTGGCAGGGGTTGTGGCCGTTCCCTATTTGTGAGGAGTCCCCAGCAATTTGCAGGCCTCTTCTGGAAAATGCTGGCGGACGTCTCTAGTGCTTATGTGAAAGCTTGTTCACAAACCTTGAAAGATACAGATGTAGATGACAGATAGATGCATAGATAGAAAAATGTCATTAAATAAAAGCTCCAGGAAAGGTTTGGAAAATGGCCTTTATTGCATAGGACGCTTCTATTGTCATATGATGTTAGACTGAGTGCCGGTCCCTTCATCCTCCTTCAGACCACGGCATTCTGTCTGCTACTCTCCCGAGGGTCCTTTCTTCTCCCTGGAAGGGATAAAACAAATGAGGTAGAACAGGAAGAGACAAGAAGCACTCCAAGCTCTGCTGGTCAGGGTTACCCTCCAGCATTGCCTTAATGCTCAGAGCCACACACACCACAGTGAGCTTGGCTCCAGATCAACTACCACGCAACGAAGGTTCTGGAACATTTCCATATCTCGGGGGACCTCATTTCCACGTGACTCTCTTTCATATTCCCCTTTGTCACAGAAGGCTAGGTCCAGTGGTCCGGGTGAGATCTCAGCTCAGGCCCAAGGCTCTCAGACCTCAAAGTTCTGGTCCTGCAAGGGCCCCTGTCCTCTCTTGAGACCACTCCTGGCTCTCTCTGCCGAGAAGGAGCTGCTGGCAGTACGTCCTCTAAGAGTTGAGGTCCATCGTGCAGACCCTGAGAAAACTCCTAGGAAAAGGCTCCACCTTCTTGTTTACGTCAACAGAGGTCAATGCCTTTGTTAGTGCTGGGTGTGTCCCATTTGATGCAACTGCAGAGCCATTAGGTAAACCAGCACATGTGTGCGGCCCCTTCCCTTAGACTCCTCTGGGCCCTCGTGACATAGGCTCAGAAGACTGCCAGCCTCAATCCTTACCTCTTCCAAGGGACGGCCACACCGTCTTCCAGGATCTTCTGTCCCATGAATCTCAGTTGCTGTTTGGAACTCAAAGGAGAGAAAAGACCCTGCCTGCGGGGTCTCTTTGGGCTGGGGCCTTCCCCCGTGGGCTGCTCTCCCTCATTCTCCTTTTCTTCTTGCTTCTCTACCTCCTTCTCCTCCTCCTCCTCCTCCTCCTCCTCCTCCTCGTTCTCCTCCTCCTCCTCCTCGTCCTCTTCCTCAGGGGTGCTCTCGGATTCCACATTGCCCATCCGCTGGGCCATGGTGAGATGAAAGGCACGGCAGCTGAAGCCCTGCAGGACGCCGCCCTTCACGTGCTGCTGGAGGATCTCCAAGGTGGGGAAGACCCGGCAGCAGGCCATGCACCTGAAGCCGGTCTCCATGGTCAGCATCCAGTCCGCTGTCTTGGCGCTGGGTCTCTCCTCGACGGCAGGTGGCCCTGATGGGCTGCCTGGCTCTGCCCTTTCCTCATACTCTTTCTCCTCCCCAGTGGGCTCACTGTCAGACAGGAGGCTTTCGGTGGACACATCAGAAGAGGGGTCAGTGGCTACTGCGCACACATCCTCAGGAAGGGTCACTTCTTCTATCCTCAGCTGCTTTTCAGGCAACTCCAAGGGTTTCTTTGTCTTCCAGGAGACAGCGACACCCTTGTTCACTCGTACCTGCATGTAGTATATTTTCATGCCCCTTTCCTCTTTGTCTGGGTGCAGATAGTTCTTACAGGGTGAAGAGGGTGAGGAGGAGACACAGTGTGATGGGGAAGCGGTCTCTCCTTCTTCCTGATCCTGGGCTAGGGGTGGTCTAGGCTGGGCAGTGTCTCGATGAAATCTCCGGATTCCTGAAAAAGGAAATTAAAATCATAATAACATGCATGGGCCATGCCGGAAGCTGAGGGAGCAGGTGTGGTAGACGAGAGAGGGACATTGGCACGACATAGCAATGTCGTGAGCTTGGTGTCCGTTGGCCGTAGGACGGAGTGGTGTATGTGGTGTCATCTGTGGGCTTTTCATGTGCGTGGGGGTGTATACTGGAGCGGTGTCTGTATACAGGGGTGTGGAGTATGGTGGTGAGGGCTGTAGTATGTGAGGGATGCGGCTGGATGCGTGTACGATGAGGAGTGTGAGTTTGGGAATATCGGTGGTGCATTCCTTGTGGAATGGGGCTGTGGTGCAGGAGAGTACTGTGGAGCACGTGCTTGGGGTTGATGTGCACTGAGAAGGGCTGTGCCTGGAGGGCGCGTGTATGTGTGAGCTGTGTGCACCTGAGCTGGATGGTCCTGCTCTCAGGCTGGAGGTGTATGATGCAGAACTCTGTCCTTCTCTGGAAGCAAAGGCAAAGACAAAGCCTACATTTTCCTCTGAAGATGCTTAATCTGGTCCCTCTTCCCTCCACCTCAAGCCCAGACCTTTCCGGCCCCTGCTCCTTGACTTCCCCACCATGGTAGTAGCAGTATTCACACACACACCCCCAGACTCAGCTGGCATCCACGCCCTAGGAACAGCTCAGCCATCCTGCCCAGGCTCCTCCACAGAGCCCTCATCACCTCTGATGACCCTGGATTTCCTCTCAGCCTCCCTGGGATCTGTGTGCCTCCTGCTTCACAGCCAAGCACCCCGTCACCTGAGGAGCCCCACGCCCTTACCAGCGTAGCTGAGCTTGCGCAGAGTAGAAGTACAGAAGAAGTATTTAGAGGCAGAGGAGACCTCCACTGCCCCTGGGCTGCAGCCTTGGGCCACCACAGTGGATCCAAGCCGACGGGGATCCTCTTGTGACTTCGAGATTCCTGAGGGAGGAATGAAAGGCTCAGGGTGGGTTCATCAGTCCTCTGTCCACAAATATTTACTGAGTGTGTGACACGTGTCAGGTGCAGTGAATACACACAGTTGAGAGTGTGGTTCCCAGTGGATCCTCCAGGATTTAATTCCAATCAATACTTATTCTCTCACTGTCTAGTTGGTAATGTAGGCCTCGGTGGTGACTGTGAGTGTGTGGGAAGAGTGAGTGATGTGTATCAGTTAAGTCTGTGGTAAGTGTGGGGTTGGCATGGGGAGCACAGTGCAGACGTGTCTATCTGTGTCTGTGGCCTTTGTGTGCATGGTTTCTGTTCACAAGTCAGGAATTCTGGGACATGTAACGTTTCCTCATTACATGGTGTGGCTTGTATTTATGGTGTGTGTTCATTCATTCATTCACCAAGATTCAGTAAGCAGCTACTCCTGTGTATCCGGCACTCTTCCATTGTTGTAGTCTTTGGTAACGCTGCACATTCTAGTAGGGGAAGACACACACTAAACAAAACTACAATAAATATATAATACATCAGCTGGTGGTAAGTATATAAGGGTTGCCAGACTTAGCGAACAAGAATACAAGGCACCCAGTTAAATTTCAGTTTCAGATAAACCCAGAATAATCTTTTAGTGTAAGTATTCCCATGCAGTATTTGGCCTGACTTAGTTTTAGTGTAAGTATAGCCCATACAATATGTGGGACATACGGATACTGAAAAATTTCTTGTTCTTTATCTAGAATTCAAATTGAACTGGATAGCCCATATTTTCTCTGGCAATCCTGACATGGGTTACTGAGACTGTGGTTTACTGTGGTTTGTACAAAGCGGGTCTGGCATTACTCAAGAATGTGTTATAAGTGTGGTGTGTATGACACGTGACTGGTTCTTATAGAGGTATTTAGAGATGGCTGAAGTTAGTTGTGTTTGTGCAAGAGTTGAGGAGATACATGTATATAGTGTGTGTGTGTGTGTGTGTGTGTCCTATATATATAGTGTGTGTGTCTATATACATATCTCATCTCCAGCGTTTGGTGTTGGAGGAGAGGATTGTGATACAGGTGGGTTGTATGAGAACGTAGTTAGGAGGGATGCGTGTATATACCTCCATGTGCTGTGTGTGGTTTACTAAGGAAGTTATATGTGGGGTGTGTGATATTTTTGCTGCATCAGAGTGTACATGGTTGTATGAGTTACTGTCTCATAAAACACCCCTAACAAGAATTCTGTATACACTCTTACGTACACCGAGTGTCAGCCAGGTCCAGGCAGGGTGACAAGAACTTTACCACGCAGACTTTATATCTGGTAAGCACTCTACCCCCATTCATCTCGCTCTTCTCTGCACTACCACACACACACACACACTCACACACACACACACAGGAACATAGCGCAAAATATTCTGAATGGTCAGGGGCAGTCATTGCCTTCCCCAGCCTGTCCCAGCCACTGCCTGGAAATCTGCCTGCTGTCTAGAGCTCCATTCCCAGGGCCCATCCTACAGTCTCCAGGGCCCTGGGCCTGGTAGGAGCTACTGGGCTCTAATCTGGGGCAGAGGCCTCTAGCTGGAGCTCTGGGGTGACCACCCCTCTCCCAGGGCAAGCTACTCGCCTACATTCAATGCACGCAGGCACCACGTGGCCCGTGGCTCTCAGAGCTCCCCGCAGGACCCTGAGGCCATTTCTCACCCCCGCTCACGCGGTCTCAGTTTCTGGAAAACCCTTCCCTTCCCTTGATCTCCTTTGGGAAATTCTTCCTGTTGAAGGAATAAAACCTCCTTGCTTTCAATATGACACCATCCCTAGACAAACAATCTTCTTTCAAAGTGCATTCCACTTGTCAAGATATTTTTCAACAGGGCCTTCAACTCATGGGGCTTCTCTTTCCACTTTGGTAAAAGAGGCCAAGCAACTCATGGGTCTCTCTCAGCATCCTTGCATCCTTCACATCCCCCACCTCATGACCCCTAGGAAAGATCCAAGAGCATAAGAGAGAAATCGGGGACTGAGAAAAGCTGCACCTCTAGGTCTGTGCAAGCAGGATGCAGCCTGCTGTGAGTCCGACAAAGCTCCAGGCCCGGCTGCCCCAGGAGAGAGTCCTCAGACCAGCGGAGCTGACCTCCCATCTCCCAGGGGGCATCTGGCCGTTCTGTGCCGTCTCACACCACAGGGACCCTCCGGATAGATACGGCAGCATCAGTGAGACAAGGTCTCTCGCTCCCTGCTTCACAGGTGACACGTTCTCAGTCCCCCGCTTCCTAGAGAAGCTTCAGTTTGGCAGAAACCCATGTGCCCCAGACAAGTTGCCCCCCACATACCTCCTCCGTTCTCGGCAGTTTCCTGGGACTCTTCATTTTCCAGATGTTTCCTCTTTTGTCGCCGTTCCATCGTACCAACTAGAAGTCTCCCTTTGAAGATGCCTCAAGAGATGTCCAACTCCTCCTCTTCCCTACAGGTTGGCCCTTCTTGGCTCTTGGGCAATCCGTTGAAATGATTCAATACAAACAAAAATAGTCAAGTCTCCTAAATGGCTGAAAAACTTGTACCACTTGGTGAACCAGCAGTAGTGCCTAGTGCTCACCAGGGCTGTTATGTTTGCAAGGTTGCCAGGCTCACAGTGGAATTCTGTGACCTCAGTGATGACATCAGAGCATTCGGTGGACCTAGGTTGAGCACAGTGTCTGCAATAGCACAGGCCCCATTTTCAAGAACAATTCCTTTTTCCCAGCCGAAGCTTTCCCGTGAAAGGGAAAGGTTCCTACCATATCTATTATAAATTGTATCATACCATGTCTATTATACAATTCACATTTTGATTGGAGATCTTTTAATGTCTTTTCTAGAGAGATTTAATATGAATGTTTTAAATGGTCTCCAGTTTCCCTGTGGATTATTGACATTTTAAACTCTGCACTTCAATTTTCCCTCAATACGTGTAATTTTGTCACGGCTATTTCTGTACTTAAAGATGAGGAACTATATAATTGATTTCTTCATTTTTTCCCCATCTCTTTCCAAGGTACTGCATTTGATTGTGTCTTGCGACTGAGTGAAAAATGCTAGTCCTTGAGTCAGGACATTGGGCCCTTTAGCAAGTAACTCAACCTATCTGGGCTTCAGCTTCTGTATGTGCGATCAAGAGGCTTGGACTAGCTGACTTTTCAAATGCTGTGTTTCTTTGATTCACTCTCACTTACTGATCTGCTCCTTAAGAAGAGGGTCTGTTCTCATAAAGTAACAACAGTCTTTTCCTAACCTTGGGTTGGGCAGAGTTTAACTGTTCGTACTCAGTTCGTTAGTTATATTGCCTTCTACGTATGCTTAGCTCTAAATAATTTATACGGCTCTTGTGACAATTTTTAGATCTTCTTTTTTTCTTATTTTCTTTTATAGTTTCTAATTTGTTATCGCCAGTGTAGAGGAGCCTGATTGACTTTTAAAATTTATTGATCTTGTATGTGTGTGCCTTGTTGAACCGTCTTATTAGTTCCTGCTAGTTTATCTGTGGGTTCTTTTGGGTCTCCTAGATAAATGAGCATATTAAATGTAAATAATGTGTTCTTTGGATAAAGTTTATTTTCTTGCATCTCTATATATAGAAGCAATATGTTGAATTGATTTAAATATTTAAACACTTACATACCTGTTATCACAATCTAACATTGTTTATCTTATTTTCTTTCAATCAATATTATGTTTTCAAGATTTATCCACGTGAATCCATAGAGATCTAGGTCTTTGATTTTTGACTGTTTGATATTATGTGATCACATGCATATAGCATCATTTATTTTCCATTCAAGCATTATTGGACAATTGGATTGTTTCCCTCCCTTCTCTAGAACAAACAACATTTCCCAGAATATCCCTGAAGATGACTGAGAGTCGAGAAGGGCCAGGCTGCCCGAAGGATTGCTACTTGCTTTTAGCCACCTTCCAACAGGCCGTCTCCAGCCAGCAATTTGAAGCACAGCTGAAATGAGAACTGCCCCAAATGTGAAAATCTTAGGAGCTTCCTAGAAGGTGGGAGGTTAATGATAGGCATCCTGCTGGGATCCCAGGGGAGTCTGAGCTGGCCTGAAGCTCATCTTCCTCCTCCAGCTCTCAAGAGAAATGTGGAGGAAAGAAGACTTCAAAAACTGTGAGCAGGCAGAGGGAGAGATATTGGGGGCCGAAGCTGTAACTGAGGTCTTGGAGTGGGCTGTGAGCACGCAGAGCCTCTCGAGAGCCAGGCTCTGCCTTCTGAGGACTTCTCCCCTAAGGCTGCTCATAATTCACGTGATACCAGCCATATAGAGCCGACTTGGCCCACACTGTCACAGAAAGCCTTATCAGAATCTCTTCTTCTTCATACACTCTTGTGTCTGTTACTTGGTTATTGCCTTTGGTACTCCAGTGATGTGAACCACAGTCGCCAGGGGATGGAGGACACTAGTGACCCATCTTGCTCTGTGGCCTCAGTCCACAGCTGGAGGGTAAGGGAAGAGGCCAAATGAAGGTCAAGAAGGAAAGATGGAGTTTGAAGAGAAGACCTGAGTTAAGGGTGTCTTCTCAAGTCTTGATGACTGAAATGTAGCTCCAGTACCTGAAGTCCTGCTTGTTCTCAAGGCTGACCGCGGGGCTGGGTGCACTCAGTGAAGGAACCGTATACACTTAGTATTTCCTTGCTTGCTCACACTTGCCCTCCTCTGATACACCCTCTGCAAGACTGATCTTCCCCTGAAACAACTTTCCACCTGCTACTGTCATCTCAGGAACATTTGCTTCCCCTTCCTAGTGTCCCCCTAGAATGCCATTGCAGCCAATTCATAATTTGATAATCATGCTGCTTACCATATTCTCAGCAACTTCTGAGAAATTTTATTCACTTTATTCCATAGTCTTCACCCATCAATAATCTTCCTTAACTTCCTAGCTGCAGGTTAACCCATTCGGAATCATTTCTTTTGCTTTCTCTTCTTTGGCAAATCCTTTCTATCTTTTAAGGTCTTTTTCTTGTCTCTCTACCATCTTGCCTTCCTGAACTTCTTTTTTTTTCGTTTAAGTAACCTTTCAATCTCCTTCCGCAATTTCCTCATAAACATTGAGAGTTTATTCCTCACACGTTAGACAGCGGTTTATGAATGGCCAGGCATAATGGACTCAGAATGAGTTGGCACCCCCGAGGTACCTGTCTTGCTGGGGAGCCACAGGTGAAGGGCTGTCTGCTGGACACATGTTTGCATGGAGTCAGGCTGAGTGGCCTCAGGGTGTTTGCTCTGCACTTGTGTGTGTTTCTCCCTAGTTGGTTTCCTTGTCCAGCCACCTGTGACCTCCCTCCATCCAGCCCAGGGAATCCTTCTCATCACAGGGGTAGGATGTTTGTCTCATTTTCCATCACATCCTTTCCCCAAAGTTTGGTTGTGAGTTGTTCCCATTCCAAAGACCTTTCCTCTTTGAAGAGAAAAGAGAAAATCTTGTCTCTCCTTTTCTCTCACTTCACTTCTGCTCTATTATCTCCTCCGTCCAGAATGGCCCACTGACTCACATGGGTGTAGATCCAAAGATGGCAAGAAATGCCAGCAATTCTGAGATAATAATACGGATGGATCAGGAAAACTTGAAAACCTTTATCCCGCCACATTAAAAAAAATTGCACTTCCAGTGTATTCAGAGTCTCAGTGTAGAAACACAAATGATAGAGAAATTGAATTACACTCAAGTTTTTCTTTCCTCCTTTCCTGATTTATTCTAATCCTCCAAGTTAACATGATGAACTCTTTGTTGTGTAAAGTTTCAGACATTTTCTACCCATGCACACTTTTCTTCTTTTCACATTAGAGTGTGAACTAGGTCACTTTCAACATGCTGTGATTCTGTGATTCACTGTCTCCCACCGAGTCATCCACGGATAATGTCATCTGTTTCACGGAGAAATATTTCCAATAGCTAATAGCCAATGTCTGTGGAGTGCTTACTCTGTGTCGGTTTCTTGTAACTACTTTACAGATCATTTGTACAGCGTACCCATGGACCAGGTACAATTATGACCCCCAAGTGACAGATAAGTGCAGATAAGTACAAATAAATACAGAGGCCAAGTGACTTGCCCAAGACACTGGAGCAAATCAAAATCCATGCCTCTGTAATCATTTTGCTCTATTGCCTCTGTCTGGGAGGCTTGATGATTTGGCAACTAAAACCTTAAATATCATGTTCCATTTTTATATCTGTGACACAAGCGTGGGGCTGTGATACAGGGTAACTAACCTGACTACTTTTGAAAACCCTTATGCACCTGGATGAAAGTAAGCCAGGGACTGCAAGCCATAGATTTAAGGTTTCCTACCAACTTTTATAAATAGCTTCTTGAATGCAATTTATGTAGTGTCAAGTCTAGGATGTAGTCCAAATAGTAACAGAAAAATGGAGATATGTAGGAAAATACTTAAAGTTGACAAGTATTGGGAGTGTAGTATTTTTGGGGCCAGCGTGTAGACCACAGGAAAACTTGCTGTTTCCATCCCAAAGGGAAGAGCCCTACGTTGCAACTGCCAAGGTCCCTGGGACAGCAAGTGTGCTCACTGCTTAGTAAAGAAGCATCCTCAGTTTGATAGAATCATATGGGAGCCTTACATTTGGTTAGCAGTTCTACATTCTTGATGTAATAATATTTTCAGGGTGTGGGAGGGTATCAAGCTCTGAAAATACCCTTGGAGAGATCTGCTTATTAAGTTTGGCTTTTTCAGTCTCCCTACTACTTCTTTACTAAACACCAGGCGGTTTCCTTCACTTTTCAGAACCATATTGTTTTTCCCTTCTCTAATGAACTTTGAAATACTTTTGGATGAGCTATTGAGATTGGGAAAAAATAAACATCTCTTTAAAATAAGGAAGATAATAACAATGACAAGTAGAAAAAGCTCTAAAACAGAGAATATCCTCCATTCTAGCCACTGACTGGGAGTGGAAGGTTCGTGCTCGCTGTCCAGGACGTAGAAATAAAAGCTGAGGAGGCGCTGAGGCGTCTCCTGGATCTCTATGAGCCTCCATCATTTCTGCTGAGTAGGGTTGACAGATAAAATATAGACTGTTTAGTTAAATATGAATGTTTGAAAAACAACGAGTACATTTTGAAGATAAGTATGCCCCAAATAGTTCATAGGATCTACTTACACTAAAAATAATGACTTATTATTCATGTGAAGTTCAAGTTTAACTGGGTATCCTGTATTTTTATGTCCTATATCTGACAGCCCTACTGATGATCCACAATGGAGGCAGTTGAGGAGTGGTACATGATGGCTCTCGGACAGTCAGAAATGGCTTCAGCAGATCCAGGTACAGTATGAAATTCTTTTTGGATGTAGCTCAGAAGCCATGGCCAGCCCTTGACTGCAAGTACTGCCTCGGGTTTCCCTGAGGTGGGGTAAACCTTCCTCTTAATGGCCTTTTGGTAAGTCTGGAAGACCATATCCAAGGGGAGCCCCAAAGTCAGTTTCATCCTCACAACC
The DNA here is from genome assembly GCF_964341445.2 of Mesoplodon mirus. Classification (NCBI taxonomy): domain Eukaryota; kingdom Metazoa; phylum Chordata; class Mammalia; order Artiodactyla; family Ziphiidae; genus Mesoplodon; species Mesoplodon mirus. The sequence goes on from NW_028295795.1 coordinate 734,413, forward strand.
ATGTTTCCAATTCCTGGAATTGGCTGCATGTGACTCACAAGAGCTGAGGAGGTTTGTGGAAGTTGGGAGTGTCATAGCTTGAACCCTTTGTAGGTAAAGTTTTGCTGTTGTGAGAGTTTTAACAGGAGCAATGTGAAAGACTCCAAGTCCCCAGGTAGATAGAAATAATCCTGTTCTACCTGTGTGTATGTGACAAGTCTCTAATAGTTCAGAGAGCAAGTATCTGGTCTTAGAAAGACTGATCCAAGCTTGGATGTTTCTGGTGACAAGGCAAGGTCCTGAGTTTCAAGTTCACCTTTTATGGTTGAGGAGACAATAAGGTGGTCAGAAGGGAAATCATGGAGGAGACCTTGGCTTCATCCATCGTGCAGGCTTGTATATGTGGTTCTATGTAGATTGTGTTTCAAAGGTGGAGCTTGTTTACAACTATGAACATTCTCCGATGTGCTTTTTGGACCTTCATTCCCAGAGCGAGAGCAGTGCCGAGGCTCTAGAAATGCCATGGATATTCTGAGCTGTCAGTGGCATTTCCCCGGTACTGTTCCCTTGGTGCCGCTCCTTGAAATGTCCAAAGGGATTATCATGTGTCTTGTGGCGGGTCCTAGCATTGTGAAAGGAAGCTGCTGCACCTGGCTCAGAGGATTTCGGATGTGGTGGGAGGAGGAGTAGTACTACGACTATAAATTGTATCACAGCATATCGATTCCATCTTGAGAGTGGGGTTGGGGGGTTATGAAGGGGGGCTTTTATTGTACTTTTATACATTGTACCCTTGAAACTAATTCAATTTTTAAAAATTAATTAATTTATTTGGGGCTGCATTGGGTCTTTGTTGCTGCTAGCGGGTGTTCTCTAGTTGCAGTGAGCGGGGGTTCTTCTTGGCTGTGGTGCACGGGCTTCTCATTGCAGTGGCTTCTCTTGTTGCGGAGCATGGTCTCTAGGCACGCAGGCTTCCGTAGTTGTGGCACGTGGGCTCGGTTGATGTGGCACACGGGCTCTAGAGCGCAGGCTCAGTAGTTGTGGCACGCGGGCTTAGTTACTCCATGGCACGTGGGATCTTCCCAGACCAGGGCTCGAACCCATGACCCCTGCATTCGCAGGCATATTCTTAACCACTGCTCCACCAGGGAAGCCCGATAATTCAGTTTTTTATAAAGAGAAGATTCCTAATATTATTCCAAAATTTAAAAATATGTAGTTGGATAACACTATGAAAAATTAACTGATATATTCTTTTATTATTTCTCTTTGCTCCCTGGATTTTTTTCCCCATCCAGTCAGCTAGGCACTGTGAGTTCACTGCATTAGGAAGGTAAAGACTCAGCAGAAATGAGGGAGAAAAACAGAAAAGTCTCAGCTTTGGAATGTTCACAACGGAGGCCACAGTAGAACAGGTTAGAATTCTGTGAACCAAAAATAAATGTCGTTTCAAATGCAAAAAAGTATTCTCTGCACTGGGAGGCAGGAGAGGGAGGGAGGGAAGGACTGAAGGAGAGAGATCAGTGTGGCCAGGGACATGGAGACTGTGCTTAAGGACGATATGCCCAGGAAGAGAATCAGAATCTGGAGAAGATTCAGCCTGCACGTGATCATTGCCTCCAGTCAGCACCCTCATCTCAGACGTTGGGAAATTCAGAGAGAGAGTGGGAGTACGTCAGGAGGGCCACGCGCATAGTCTGTGTGGCAGGGGTTGTGGCCGTTCCCTATTTGTGAGGAGTCCCCAGCAATTTGCAGGCCTCTTCTGGAAAATGCTGGCGGACGTCTCTAGTGCTTATGTGAAAGCTTGTTCACAAACCTTGAAAGATACAGATGTAGATGACAGATAGATGCATAGATAGAAAAATGTCATTAAATAAAAGCTCCAGGAAAGGTTTGGAAAATGCCCTTTATTGCATAGGACGCTTCTATTGTCATATGATGTTAGACTGAGTGCCGGTCCCTTCATCCTCCTTCAGACCACGGCATTCTGTCTGCTACTCTCCCGAGGGTCCTTTCTTCTCCCTGGAAGGGATAAAACAAATGAGGTAGAACAGGAAGAGACAAGAAGCACTCCAAGCTCTGCTGGTCAGGGTTACCCTCCAGCATTGCCTTAATGCTCAGAGCCACACACACCACAGTGAGCTTGGCTCCAGATCAACTACCACGCAACGAAGGTTCTGGAACATTTCCATATCTCGGGGGACCTCATTTCCACGTGACTCTCTTTCATATTCCCCTTTGTCACAGAAGGCTAGGTCCAGTGGTCCGGGTGAGATCTCGGCTCAGGCCCAAGGCTCTCAGACCTCAAAGTTCTGGTCCTGCAAGGGCCCCTGTCCTCTCTTGAGACCACTCCTGGCTCTCTCTGCCGAGAAGGAGCTGCTGGCAGTACGTCCTCTAAGAGTTGAGGTCCATCGTGCAGACCCTGAGAAAACTCCTAGGAAAAGGCTCCACCTTCTTGTTTACGTCAACAGAGGTCAATGCCTTTCTTAGTGCTGGGTGTGTCCCATTTGATGCAACTGCAGAGCCATTAGGTAAACCAGCACATGTGTGCGGCCCCTTCCCTTAGACTCCTCTGGGCCCTCGTGACATAGGCTCAGAAGACTGCCAGCCTCAAGCCTTACCTCTTCCAAGGGACGGCCACACCGTCTTCCAGGATCTTCTGTCCCATGAATCTCAGTTGCTGTTTGGAACTCAAAGGAGAGAAAAGACCCTGCCTGCGGGGTCTCTTTGGGCTGGGGCCTTCCCCCGTGGGCTGCTCTCCCTCATTCTCCTTTTCTTCTTGCTTCTCTACCTCCTTCTCCTCCTCCTCCTCCTCCTCCTCCTCCTCCTCCTCCTCCTCGTTCTCCTCCTCCTCCTCCTCGTCCTCTTCCTCAGGGGTGCTCTCGGATTCCACATTGCCCATCCGCTGGGCCATGGTGAGATGAAAGGCACGGCAGCTGAAGCCCTGCAGGACGCCGCCCTTCACGTGCTGCTGGAGGATCTCCAAGGTGGGGAAGACCCGGCAGCAGGCCATGCACCTGAAGCCGGTCTCCATGGTCAGCATCCAGTCCGCTGTCTTGGCGCTGGGTCTCTCCTCGACGGCAGGTGGCCCTGATGGGCTGCCTGGCTCTGCCCTTTCCTCATACTCTTTCTCCTCCCCAGTGGGCTCACTGTCAGACAGGAGGCTTTCGGTGGACACATCAGAAGAGGGGTCAGTGGCTACTGCACACACATCCTCAGGAAGGGTCTCTTCTTCTATCCTCAGCTGCTTTTCAGGCAACTCCAAGGGTTTCTTTGTCTTCCAGGAGACAGCGACACCCTTGTTCACTTGTACCTGCATGTAGTGTATTTTCATGCCCCTTTCCTCTTTGTCTGGGTGCAGATAGTTCTTACAGGGTGAAGAGGGTGAGGAGGAGACACAGTGTGATGGGGAAGCGGTCTCTCCTTCTTCCTGATCCTGGGCTAGGGGTGGTCTAGGCTGGGCAGTGTCTCGATGAAATCTCCGGATTCCTGAAAAAGGAAATTAAAATCATAATAACATGCATGGGCCATGCCGGAAGCTGAGGGAGCAGGTGTGGTAGACGAGAGAGGGACATTGGCACGACATAGCAATGTCGTGAGCTTGGTGTCCATTGGCCGTAGGATGGAGTGGTGTATGTGGTGTCATCTGTGGGCTTTTCATGTGCGTGGGGGGGTATACTGGAGCGGTGTCTGTATACAGGGGTGTGGAGTATGGTGGTGAGGGCTGTAGTATGTGAGGGATGCGGCTGGATGCGTGTACGATGAGGAGTGTGAGTTTGGGAATATCGGTGGTGCATTCCTTGTGGAATGGGGCTGTGGTGCAGGAGAGTACTGTGGAGCACGTGCTTGGGGTTGATGTGCACTGAGAAGGGCTGTGCCTGGAGGGCGCGTGTATGTGTGAGCTGTGTGCACCTGAGCTGGATGGTCCTGCTCTCAGGCTGGAGGTGTATGATGCAGAACTCTGTCCTTCTCTGGAAGCAAAGGCAAAGACAAAGCCTACATTTTCCTCTGAAGATGCTTAATCTGGTCCCTCTTCCCTCCACCTCAAGCCCAGACCTTTCCGGCCCCTGCTCCTTGACTTCCCCACCATGGTAGTAGCAGTATTCACACACACACCCCCAGACTCAGCTGGCATCCACGCCCTCGGAACAGCTCAGCCATCCTGCCCAGGCTCCTCCACAGAGCCCTCATCACCTCTGATGACCCTGGATTTCCTCTCAGCCTCCCTGGGATCTGTGTGCCTCCTGCTTCACAGCCAAGCACCCCGTCACCTGAGGAGCCCCACGCCCTTACCAGCGTAGCTGAGCTTGCGCAGAGTAGAAGTACAGAAGAAGTATTTAGAGGCAGAGGAGACCTCCACTGCCCCTGGGCTGCAGCCTTGGGCCACCACAGTGGATCCAAGCCGAGGGGGATCCTCTTGTGACTTCGAGATTCCTGAGGGAGGAATGAAAGGCTCAGGGTGGGTTCATCAGTCCTCTGTCCACAAATATTTACTGAGTGTGTGACACGTGTCAGGTGCAGTGAATACACACAGCTGAGAGTGTGGTTCCCAGTGGATCCTCCAGGATTTAATTCCAATCAATACTTATTCTCTCACTGTCTAGTTGGTAATGTAGGCCTCGGTGGTGACTGTGAGTGTGTGGGAAGAGTGAGTGATGTGTATCAGTTAAGTCTGTGGTAAGTGTGGGGTTGGCATGGGGAGCACAGTGCAGACGTGTCTATCTGTGTCTGTGGCCTTTGTGTGCATGGTTTCTGTTCACAAGTCAGGAATTCTGGGACATGTAACGTTTCCTCATTACATGGTGTGGCTTGTATTTATGGTGTGTGTTCATTCATTCATTCACCAAGATTCAGTAAGCAGCTACTCCTGTGTATCCGGCACTCTTCCATTGTTGTAGTCTTTGGTAACGCTGCACATTCTAGTAGGGGAAGACACACACTAAACAAAACTACAATAAATATATAATACATCAGCTGGTGGCAAGTATATAAGGGTTGCCAGACTTAGCGAACAAGAATACAAGGCACCCAGTTAAATTTCAGTTTCAGATAAACCCAGAATAATCTTTTAGTGTAAGTATTCCCATGCAGTATTTGGCCTGACTTAGTTTTAGTGTAAGTATAGCCCATACAATATGTGGGACATACGGATACTGAAAAATTACTTGTTCTTTATCTAGAATTCAAATTGAACTGGATAGCCCATATTTTCTCTGGCAATCCTGACATGGGTTACTGAGACTGTGGTTTACTGTGGTTTGTACAAAGCGGGTCTGGCATTACTCAAGAATGTGTTATAAGTGTGGTGTGTATGACACGTGACTGGTTCTTATAGAGGTATTTAGAGATGGCTGAAGTTAGTTGTGTTTGTGCAAGAGTTGAGGAGATACATGTATATAGTGTGTGTGTGTGTGTGTGTGTGTGTCCTATATATATAGTGTGTGTGTCTATATACATATCTCATCTCCAGCGTTTGGTGTTGGAGGAGAGGATTGTGATACAGGTGGGTTGTATGAGAACGTAGTATAGGAGGGATGCGTGTATATACCTCCATGTGCTGTGTGTGGTTTACTAAGGAAGTTATATGTGGGGTGTGTGATATTTTTGCTGCATCAGAGTGTACATGGGTGTATGAGTTACTGTCTCATAAAACACCCCTAACAAGAATTCTGTATACACTCTTACGTACACCGAGTGTCAGCCAGGTCCAGGCAGGGTGACAAGAACTTTACCACGCAGACTTTATATCTGGTAAGCACTCTACCCCCATTCATCTCGCTCTTCTCTGCACTACCACACACACACACACACACACACACACACACACACACACACTCACACACACACACACAGGAACATACGGCAAAATATTCTGAATGGTCAGGGGCAGTCATTGCCTTCCCCAGCCTGTCCCAGCCACTGCCTGGAAATCTGCCTGCTGTCTAGAGCTCCATTCCCAGGGCCCATCCTACAGTCTCCAGGGCCCTGGGCCTGGTAGGAGCTACTGGGCTCTAATCTGGGGCAGAGGCCTCTAGCTGGAGCTCTGGGGTGACCACCCCTCTCCCAGGGCAAGCTACTCGCCTACATTTAATGCACGCAGGCACCACGTAGCCCGTGGCTCTCAGAGCTCCCCGCAGGACCCTGAGGCCATTTCTCACCCCCGCTCATGCGGTCTCAGTTTCTGGAAAACCCTTCCCTTCCCTTGATCTCCTTTGGGAAATTCTTCCTGTTGAAGGAATAAAACCTCCTTGCTTTCAATATGACACCATCCCTAGACAAACAATCTTCTTTCAAAGTGCATTCCACTTGTCAAGATATTTTTCAACAGGGCCTTCAACTCATGGGGCTTCTCTTTCCACTTTGGTAAAAGAGGCCAAGCAACTCATGGGTCTCTCTCAGCATCCTTGCATCCTTCACATCCCCCACCTCATGACCCCTAGGAAAGATCGAAGAGCATAAGAGAGAAATCGGGGACTGAGGAAAGCTGCACCTCTAGGTCTGTGCAAGCAGGATGCAGCCTGCTGTGAGTCCGACAAAGCTCCAGGCCCGGCTGCCCCAGGAGAGAGTCCTCAGACCAGCGGAGCTGACCTCCCATCTCCCAGGGGGCATCTGGCCGTTCTGTGCCGTCTCACACCACAGGGACCCTCCGGATAGATACGGCAGCATCAGTGAGACAAGGTCTCTCGCTCCCTGCTTCACAGGTGACACGTTCCCAGTTCCCCGCTTCCTAGAGAAGCTTCAGTTTGGCAGAAACCCATGTGCCCCAGACAAGTTGCCCCCCACATACCTCCTCCGTTCTCGGCAGTTTCCTGGGACTCTTCATTTTCCAGATGTTTCCTCTTTTGTCGCCGTTCCATCGTACCAACTAGAAGTCTCCCTTAGAAGATGCCTCAAGAGATGTCCAACTCCTCCTCTTCCCTACAGGTTGGCCCTTCTTGGCTCTTGGGCAATCCGTTGAAATGATTCAATACAAACAAAAATAGTCAAGTCTCCTAAATGGCTGAAAAAGTTGTACCACTTGGTGAACCAGCAGTAGTGCCTAGTGCTCACCAGGGCTGTTATGTTTGCAAGGTTGCCAGGCTCACAGTGGAATTCTGTGACCTCAGTGATGACATCAGAGCATTCGGTGGACCTAGGTTGAGCACAGTGTCTGCAATAGCACAGGCCCCATTTTCAAGAACAATTCCTTTTTCCCAGCCGAAGCTTTCCCGTGAAAGGGAAAGGTTCCTACCATATCTATTATAAATTGTATCATACCATGTCTATTATAAAATTCACATTTTGATTGGAGATCTTTTAATGTCTTTTCTAGAGAGATTTAATATGAATGTTTTAAATGGTCTCCAGTTTCCCTGTGGATTATCGACATTTTAAACTCTGCACTTCAATTTTCCCTCAATACGTGTAATTTTGTCACGGCTATTTCTGTACTTAAAGATGAGGAACTATATAATTGATTTCTTCATTTTTTCCCCATCTCTTTCCAAGGTACTGCATTTGATTGTGTCTTGCGACTGAGTGAAAAATGCTAGTCCTTGAGTCAGGACATTGGGCCCTTTAGCAAGTAACTCAACCTATCTGGGCTTCAGCTTCTGTATGTGCGATCAAGAGGCTTGGACTAGCTGACTTTTCAAATGCTGTGTTTCTTTGATTCACTCTCACTTACTGATCTGCTCCTTAAGAAGAGGGTCTGTTCTCATAAAGTAACAACAGTCTCTTCCTAACCTTGGGTTGGGCGGAGTTTAACTGTTCGTACTCAGTTCGTTAGTTATATTGCCTTCTACGTATGCTTAGCTCTAAATAATTTATACGGCTCTTGTGACAATTTTTAGATCTTCTTTTTTTCTTATTTCTTTTATAGTTTCTAATTTGTTATCGCCAGTGTAGAGGAGCCTGATTGACTTTTAAAATTTATTGATCTTGTATGTGTGTGCCTTGTTGAACCGTCTTATTAGTTCCTGCTAGTTTATCTGTGGGTTCTTTTGGGTCTCCTAGATAAATGAGCATATTAAATGTAAATAATGTGTTCTTTGGATAAAGTTTATTTTCTTGCATCTCTATATATAGAAGCAATATGTTGAATTGATTTAAATATTTAAACACTTACATACCTGTTATCACAATCTAACATTGTTTATCTTATTTTCTTTCAATCAATATTATGTTTTCAAGATTTATCCACGTGAATCCATAGAGATCTAGGTCTTTGATTTTTGACTGTTTGATATTATGTGATCACATGCATATAGCATCATTTATTTTCCATTCAAGCATTATTGGACAATTGGATTGTTTCCCTCCCTTCTCTAGAACAAACAACATTTCCCAGAATATCCCTGAAGATGACTGACAGTCGAGAAGGGCCAGGCTGCCCGAAGGATTGCTACTTGCTTTTAGCCACCTTCCAACAGGCCGTCTCCAGCCAGCAATTTGAAGCACAGCTGAAATGAGAACTGCCCCAAATGTGAAAATCTTAGGAGCTTCCTAGAAGGTGGGAGGTTAATGATAGGCATCCTGCTGGGATCCCAGGGGAGTCTGAGCTGGCCTGAAGCTCATCTTCCTCCTCCAGCTCTCAAGAGAAATGTGGAGGAAAGAAGACTTCAAAAACTGTGAGCAGGCAGAGGGAGAGATATTGGGGGCCGAAGCTGTAACTGAGGTCTTGGAGTGGGCTGTGAGCACGCAGAGCCTCTCGAGAGCCAGGCTCTGCCTTCTGAGGACTTCTCCCCTAAGGCTGCTCATAATTCACGTGATACCAGCCATATAGAGCCGACTTGGCCCACACTGTCACAGAAAGCCTTATCAGAATCTCTTCTTCTTCATACACTCTTGTGTCTGTTACTTGGTTATTGCCTTTGGTACTCCACTGATGTGAACCACAGTCGCCAGGGGATGGAGGACACTAGTGACCCATCTTGCTCTGTGGCCTCAGTCCACAGCTGGAGGGTAAGGGAAGAGGCCAAATGAAGGTCAAGAAGGAAAGATGGAGTTTGAAGAGAAGACCTGAGTTAAGGGTGTCTTCTCAAGTCTTGATGACTGAAATGTAGCTCCAGTACCTGAAGTCCTGCTTGTTCTCAAGGCTGACCGCGGGGCTGGGTGCACTCAGTGAAGGAACCGTATACACTTAGTATTTCCTTGCTTGCTCACACTTGCCCTCCTCTGATACACCCTCTGCAAGACTGATCTTCCCCTGAAACAACTTTCCACCTGCTACTGTCATCTCAGGAACATTTGCTTCACCTTCCTAGTGTCCCCCTAGAATGCCATTGCAGCCAATTCATAATTTGATAATCATGCTGCTTACCATATTCTCAGCAACTTCTGAGAAATTTTATTCACTTTATTCCATAGTCTTCACCCATCAATAATCTTCCTTAACTTCCTAGCTGCAGGTTAACCCATTCGGAATCATTTCTTTTGCTTTCTCTTCTTTGGCAAATCCTTTCTATCTTTTAAGGTCTTTTTCTTGTCTCTCTACCATCTTGCCTTCCTGAACTTCTTTTTTTTTCGTTTAAGTAACCTTTCAATCTCCTTCCCCAATTTCCTCATAAACATTGAGAGTTTATTCCTCACACGTTAGACAGCGGTTTATGAATGGCCAGGCATAATGGACTCAGAATGAGTTGGCACCCCCGAGGTACCTGTCTTGCTGGGGAGCCACAGGTGAAGGGCTCTCTGCTGGACACATGTTTGCATGGAGTCAGGCTGAGTGGCCTCACGGTGTTTGCTCTGCACTTGTGTGTGTTTCTCCCTAGTTGGTTTCCTTGTCCAGCCACCTGTGACCTCCCTCCATCCAGCCCAGGGAATCCTTCTCATCACAGGGGTAGGATGTTTGTCTCATTTTCCATCACATCCTTTCCCCAAAGTTTGGTTGTGAGTTGTTCCCATTCCAAAGACCTTTCCTCTTTGAAGAGAAAAGAGAAAATCTTGTCTCTCCTTTTCTCTCACTTCACTTCTGCTCTATTATCTCCTCCGTCCAGAATGGCCCACTGACTCACATGGGTGTAGATCCAAAGATGGCAAGAAATGCCAGCAATTCTGAGATAATAATACGGATGGATCAGGAAAACTTGAAAACCTTTATCCCGCCACATTAAAAAAAATTGCACTTCCAGTGTATTCAGAGTCTCAGTGTAGAAACACAAATGATAGAGAAATTGAATTACACTCAAGTTTTTCTTTCCTCCTTTCCTGATTTATTCTAATCCTCCAAGTTAACATGATGAACTCTTTGTTGTGTAAAGTTTCAGACATTTTCTACCCATGCACACTTTTCTTCTTTTCACATTAGAGTGTGAACTAGGTCACTTTCAACATGCTGTGATTCTGTGATTCACTGTCTCCCACCGAGTCATCCACGGATAATGTCATCTGTTTCACGGAGAACTATTTCCAATAGCTAATAGCCAATGTCTGTGGAGTGCTTACTCTGTGTCGGTTTCTTGTAACTACTTTACAGATCATTTGTACAGCGTACCCATGGACCAGGTACAATTATGACCCCCAAGTGACAGATAAGTGCAGATAAGTACAAATAAATACAGAGGCCAAGTGACTTGCCCAAGACACTGGAGCAAATCAAAATCCATGCCTCTGTAATCATTTTGCTCTATTGCCTCTGTCTGGGAGGCTTGATGATTTGGCAACTAAAACCTTAAATATCATGTTCCATTTTTATATCTGTGACACAAGCGTGGGGCTGTGATACAGGGTAAGTAACCTGAGTACTTTGGAAAACCCTTATGCACCTGGATGAAAGTAAGCCAGGGACTGCAAGCCATAGATTTAAGGTTTCCTACCAACTTTTATAAATAGCTTCTTGAATGCAATTTATGTAGTGTCAAGTCTAGGATGTAGTCCAAATAGTAACAGAAAAATGGAGATATGTAGGAAAATACTTAAAGTTGACAAGTATTGGGAGTGTAGTATTTTTGGGGCCAGCGTGTAGACCACAGGAAAACTTGCTGTTTCCATCCCAAAGGGAAGAGCCCTACGTTGCAACTGCCAAGGTCCCTGGGACAGCAAGTGTGCTCACTGCTTAGTAAAGAAGCATCCTCAGTTTGATAGAATCATATGGGAGCCTTACATTTGGTTAGCAGTTCTACATTCTTGATGTAATAATATTTTCAGGGTGTGGGAGGGTATCAAGCTCTGAAAATACCCTTGGAGAGATCTGCTTATTAAGTTTGGCTTTTTCAGTCTCCCTACTACTTCTTTACTAAACACCAGGCGGTTTCCTTCACTTTTCAGAACCATATTGTTTTTCCCTTCTCTAATGAACTTTGAAATACTTTTGGATGAGCTATTGAGATTGGGAAAAAATAAACATCTCTTTAAAATAAGGAAGATAATAACAATGACAAGTAGAAAAAGCTCTAAAACAGAGAATATCCTCCATTCTAGCCACTGACTGGGAGTGGAAGGTTCGTGCTCGCTGTCCAGGACGTAGAAATAAAAGCTGAGGAGGCGCTGAGGCGTCTCCTGGATCTCTATGAGCCTCCATCATTTCTGCTGAGTAGGGTTGACAGATAAAATATAGACTGTTTAGTTAAATATGAATGTTTGAAAAACAACGAGTACATTTTGAAGATAAGTATGCCCCAAATAGTTCATAGGATCTACTTACACTAAAAATAATGACTTATTATTCATGTGAAGTTCAAGTTTAACTGGGTATCCTGTATTTTTATGTCCTAAATCTGACAGCCCTACTGATGATCCACAATGGAGGCAGTTGAGGAGTGGTACATGCTGGCTCTCGGACAGTCAGAAATGGCTTCAGCAGATCCAGGTACAGTATGAAATTCTTTTTGGATGTAGCTCAGAAGCCATGGGCAGCCCTTGACTGCAAGTACTGCCTCGGGTTTCCCTGAGGTGGGGTAAACCTTCCTCTTAATGGCCTTTTGGTAAGTCTGGAAGACCATATCCAAGGGGAGCCCCAAAGTCAGTTTCATCCTCACAACCATGTTTCCAATTCCTGGAATTGGCTGCATGTGACTCACAAGAGCTGAGGAGGTTTGTGGAAGTTGGGAGTGTCATAGCTTGAACCCTTTGTAGGTAAAGTTTTGCTGTTGTGAGAGTTTTAACAGGAGCAATGTGAAAGACTCCAAGTCCCCAGGTAGATAGAAATAATCCTGTTCTACCTGTGTGTATGTGACAAGTCTCTAATAGTTCAGAGAGCAAGTATCTGGTCTTAGAAAGACTGATCCAAGCTTGGATGTTTCTGGTGACAAGGCAAGGTCCTGAGTTTCAAGTTCACCTTTTATGGTTGAGGAGACAATAAGGTGGTCAGAAGGGAAATCATGGAGGAGACCTTGGCTTCATCCATCGTGCAGGCTTGTATATGTGGTTCTATGTAGATTGTGTTTCAAAGGTGGAGCTTGTTTACAACTATGAACATTCTCCGATGTGCTTTTTGGACCTTCATTTCCAGAGCGAGAGCAGTGCCGAGGCTCTAGAAATGCCATGGATATTCTGAGCTGTCAGTGGCATTTCCCCGGTACTGTTCCCTTGGTGCCGCTCCTTGAAATGTCCAAAGGGATTATCATGTGTCTTGTGGCGGGTCCTAGCATTGTGAAAGGAAGCTGCTGCACCTGGCTCAGAGGATTTCGGATGTGGTGGGAGGAGGAGTAGTACTACGACTATAAATTGTATCACAGCATATCGATTCCATCTTGAGAGTGGGGTTGGGGGGTTATGAAGGGGGGCTTTTATTGTACTTTTATACATTGTACCCTTGAAACTAATTCAATTTTTAAAAATTAATTAATTTATTTGGGGCTGCATCGGGTCTTTGTTGCTGCTAGCGGGTGTTCTCTAGTTGCAGTGAGCGGGGGCTCCTCTTGGCTGTGGTGCACGGGCTTCTCATTGCAGTGGCTTCTCTTGTTGCGGAGCATGGTCTCTAGGCACGCAGGCTTCCGTAGTTGTGGCACGTGGGCTCGGTTGATGTGGCACACGGGCTCTAGAGCGCAGGCTCAGTAGTTGTGGCACGCGGGCTTAGTTACTCCGTGGCACGTGGGATCTTCCCAGACCAGGGCTCGAACCCATGACCCCTGCATTCGCAGGCATATTCTTAACCACTGCTCCACCAGGGAAGCCCGATAATTCAGTTTTTTATAAAGAGAAGATTCCTAATATTATTCCAAAATTTAAAAAATATGTAGTTGGATAACACTATGAAAAATTAACTGATATATTCTTTTATTATTTCTCTTTGCTCCCTGGATTTTTTTCCCCATCCAGTCAGCTAGGCACTGTGAGTTCACTGCATTAGGAAGGTAAAGACTCAGCAGAAATGAGGGAGAAAAACAGAAAAGTCTCAGCTTTGGAATGTTCACAACGGAGGCCACAGTAGAACAGGTGAGAATTCTGTGAACCAAAAATAAATGTCGTCTCAAATGCAAAAAAGTATTCTCTGCACTGGGAGGCAGGAGAGGGAGGGAGGGAAGGACTGAAGGAGAGAGATCAGTGTGGCCAGGGACATGGAGACTGTGCTTAAGGACGATATGCCCAGGAAGAGAATCAGAATCTGGAGAAGATTCAGCCTGCACGTGATCATTGCCTCCAGTCAGCACCCTCATCTCAGACGTTGGGAAATTCAGAGAGAGAGTGGGAGTACGTCAGGAGGGCCACGCGCATAGTCTGTGTGGCAGGGGTTGTGGCCGTTCCCTATTTGTGAGGAGTCCCCAGCAATTTGCAGGCCTCTTCTGGAAAATGCTGGCGGACGTCTCTAGTGCTTATGTGAAAGCTTGTTCACAAACCTTGAAAGATACAGATGTAGATGACAGATAGATGCATAGATAGAAAAATGTCCTTAAATAAAAGCTCCAGGAAAGGTTTGGAAAATGCCCTTTATTGCATAGGACGCTTCTATTGTCATATGATGTTAGACTGAGTGCCGGTCCCTTCATCCTCCTTCAGACCACGGCATTCTGTCTGCTACTCTCCCGAGGGTCCTTTCTTCTCCCTGGAAGGGATAAAACAAATGAGGTAGAACAGGAAGAGACAAGAAGCACTCCAAGCTCTGCTGGTCAGGGTTACCCTCCAGCATTGCCTTAATGCTCAGAGCCACACACACCACAGTGAGCTTGGCTCCAGATCAACTACCATGCAACGAAGGTTCTGGAACATTTCCATATCTCGGGGGACCTCATTTCCACGTGACTCTCTTTCATATTCCCCTTTGTCACAGAAGGCTAGGTCCAGTGGTCCGGGTGAGATCTCGGCTCAGGCCCAAGGCTCTCAGACCTCAAAGTTCTGGTCCTGCAAGGGCCCCTGTCCTCTCTTGAGACCACTCCTGGCTCTCTCTGCCGAGAAGGAGCTGCTGGCAGTACGTCCTCTAAGAGTTGAGGTCCATCGTGCAGACCCTGAGAAAACTCCTAGGAAAAGGCTCCACCTTCTTGTTTACGTCAACAGAGGTCAATGCCTTTGTTAGTGCTGGGTGTGTCCCATTTGATGCAACTGCAGAGCCATTAGGTAAACCAGCACATGTGTGCGGCCCCTTCCCTTAGACTCCTCTGGGCCCTCGTGACATAGGCTCAGAAGACTGCCAGCCTCAAGCCTTACCTCTTCCAAGGGACGGCCACACCGTCTTCCAGGATCTTCTGTCCCATGAATCTCAGTTGCTGTTTGGAACTCAAAGGAGAGAAAAGACCCTGCCTGCGGGGTCTCTTTGGGCTGGGGCCTTCCCCCGTGGGCTGCTCTCCCTCATTCTCCTTTTCTTCTTGCTTCTCTACCTCCTTCTCCTCCTCCTCCTCCTCCTCCTCCTCCTCGTTCTCCTCCTCCTCCTCCTCGTCCTCTTCCTCAGGGGTGCTCTCGGATTCCACATTGCCCATCCGCTGGGCCATGGTGAGATGAAAGGCACGGCAGCTGAAGCCCTGCAGGACGCCGCCCTTCACGTGCTGCTGGAGGATCTCCAAGGTGGGGAAGACCCGGCAGCAGGCCATGCACCTGAAGCCGGTCTCCATGGTCAGCATCCAGTCCGCTGTCTTGGCGCTGGGTCTCTCCTCGACGGCAGGTGGCCCTGATGGGCTGCCTGGCTCTGCCCTTTCCTCATACTCTTTCTCCTACCCAGTGGGCTCACTGTCAGACAGGAGGCTTTCGGTGCACACATCAGAAGAGGGGTCAGTGGCTACTGCGCACACATCCTCAGGAAGGGTCACTTCTTCTATCCTCAGCTGCTTTTCAGGCAACTCCAAGGGTTTCTTTGTCTTCCAGGAGACAGCGACACCCTTGTTCACTTGTACCTGCATGTAGTGTATTTTCATGCCCCTTTCCTCTTTGTCTGGGTGCAGATAGTTCTTACAGGGTGAAGAGGGTGAGGAGGAGACACAGTGTGATGGGGAAGCGGTCTCTCCTTCTTCCTGATCCTGGGCTAGGGGTGGTCTAGGCTGGGCAGTGTCTCGATGAAATCTCCGGATTCCTGAAAAAGGAAATTAAAATCATAATAACATGCATGGGCCATGCCGGAAGCTGAGGGAGCAGGTGTGGTAGACGAGAGAGGGACATTGGCACGACATAGCAATGTCGTGAGCTTGGTGTCCGTTGGCCGTAGGACGGAGTGGTGTATGTGGTGTCATCTGTGGGCTTTTCATGTGCGTGGGGGGGTATACTGGAGCGGTGTCTGTATACAGGGGTGTGGAGTATGGTGGTGAGGGCTGTAGTATGTGAGGGATGCGGCTGGATGCGTGTACGATGAGGAGTGTGAGTTTGGGAATATCGGTGGTGCATTCCTTGTGGAATGGGGCTGTGGTGCAGGAGAGTACTGTGGAGCACGTGCTTGGGGTTGATGTGCACTGAGAAGGGCTGTGCCTGGAGGGCGCGTGTATGTGTGAGCTGTGTGCACCTGAGCTGGATGGTCCTGCTCTCAGGCTGGAGGTGTATGATGCAGAACTCTGTCCTTCTCTGGAAGCAAAGGCAAAGACAAAGCCTACATTTTCCTCTGAAGATGCTTAATCTGGTCCCTCTTCCCTCCACCTCAAGCCCAGACCTTTCCGGCCCCTGCTCCTTGACTTCCCCACCACGGTAGTAGCAGTATTCACACACACACCCCCAGACTCAGCTGGCATCCACGCCCTAGGAACAGCTCAGCCATCCTGCCCAGGCTCCTCCACAGAGCCCTCATCACCTCTGATGACCCTGGATTTCCTCTCAGCCTCCCTGGGATCTGTGTGCCTCCTGCTTCACAGCCAAGCACCCCGTCACCTGAGGAGCCCCACGCCCTTACCAGCGTAGCTGAGCTTGCGCAGAGTAGAAGTACAGAAGAAGTATTTAGAGGCAGAGGAGACCTCCACTGCCCCTGGGCTGCAGCCTTGGGCCACCACAGTGGATCCAAGCCGAGGGGGATCCTCTTGTGACTTCGAGATTCCTGAGGGAGGAATGAAAGGCTCAGGGTGGGTTCATCAGTCCTCTGTCCACAAATATTTACTGAGTGTGTGACACGTGTCAGGTGCAGTGAATACACACAGCTGAGAGTGTGGTTCCCAGTGGATCCTCCAGGATTTAATTCCAATCAATACTTATTCTCTCACTGTCTAGTTGGTAATGTAGGCCTCGGTGGTGACTGTGAGTGTGTGGGAAGAGTGAGTGATGTGTATCAGTTAAGTCTGTGGTAAGTGTGGGGTTGGCATGGGGAGCACAGTGCAGACGTGTCTATCTGTGTCTGTGGCCTTTGTGTGCATGGTTTCTGTTCACAAGTCAGGAATTCTGGGACATGTAACGTTTCCTCATTACATGGTGTGGCTTGTATTTATGGTGTGTGTTCATTCATTCATTCACCAAGATTCAGTAAGCAGCTACTCCTGTGTATCCGGCACTCTTCCATTGTTGTAGTCTTTGGTAACGCTGCACATTCTAGTAGGGGAAGACACACACTAAACAAAACTACAATAAATATATAATACATCAGCTGGTGGCAAGTATATAAGGGTTGCCAGACTTAGCGAACAAGAATACAAGGCACCCAGTTAAATTTCAGTTTCAGATAAACCCAGAATAATCTTTTAGTGTAAGTATTCCCATGCAGTATTTGGCCTGACTTAGTTTTAGTGTAAGTATAGCCCATACAATATGTGGGACATACGGATACTGAAAAATTACTTGTTCTTTATCTAGAATTCAAATTGAACTGGATAGCCCATATTTTCTCTGGCAATCCTGACATGGGTTACTGAGACTGTGGTTTACTGTGGTTTGTACAAAGCGGGTCTGGCATTACTCAAGAATGTGTTATAAGTGTGGTGTGTATGACACGTGACTGGTTCTTATAGAGGTATTTAGAGATGGCTGAAGTTAGTTGTGTTTGTGCAAGAGTTGAGGAGATACATGTATATAGTGTGTGTGTGTGTGTGTGTGTGTGTCCTATATATATAGTGTGTGTGTCTATATACATATCTCATCTCCAGCGTTTGGTGTTGGAGGAGAGGATTGTGATACAGGTGGGTTGTATGAGAACGTAGTATAGGAGGGATGCGTGTATATACCTCCATGTGCTGTGTGTGGTTTACTAAGGAAGTTATATGTGGGGTGTGTGATATTTTTGCTGCATCAGAGTGTACATGGGTGTATGAGTTACTGTCTCATAAAACACCCCTAACAAGAATTCTGTATACACTCTTACGTACACCGAGTGTCAGCCAGGTCCAGGCAGGGTGACAAGAACTTTACCACGCAGACTTTATATCTGGTAAGCACTCTACCCCCATTCATCTCGCTCTTCTCTGCACTACCACACACACACACACACACACACACACACACACACTCACACACACACACACAGGAACATAGGGCAAAATATTCTGAATGGTCAGGGGCAGTCATTGCCTTCACCAGCCTGTCCCAGCCACTGCCTGGAAATCTGCCTGCTGTCTAGAGCTCCATTCCCAGGGCCCATCCTACAGTCTCCAGGGCCCTGGGCCTGGTAGGAGCTACTGGGCTCTAATCTGGGGCAGAGGCCTCTAGCTGGAGCTCTGGGGTGACCACCCCTCTCCCAGGGCAAGCTACTCGCCTACATTTAATGCACGCAGGCACCACGTGGCCCGTGGCTCTCAGAGCTCCCCGCAGGACCCTGAGGCCATTTCTCACCCCCGCTCACGCGGTCTCAGTCTCTGGAAAACCCTTCCCTTCCCTTGATCTCCCTTGGGAAATTCTTCCTGTTGAAGGAATAAAACCTCCTTGCTTTCAATATGACACCATCCCTAGACAAACAATCTTCTTTCAAAGTGCATTCCACTTGTCAAGATATTTTTCAACAGGGCCTTCAACTCATGGGGCTTCTCTTTCCACTTTGGTAAAAGAGGCCAAGCAACTCATGGGTCTCTCTCAGCATCCTTGCATCCTTCACATCCCCCACCTCATGACCCCTAGGAAAGATCCAAGAGCATAAGGGAGAAATCGGGGACTGAGGAAAGCTGCACCTCTAGGTCTGTGCAAGCAGGATGCAGCCTGCTGTGAGTCCGACAAAGCTCCAGGCCCGGCTGCCCCAGGAGAGAGTCCTCAGACCAGCGGAGCTGACCTCCCATCTCCCAGGGGGCATCTGGCCGTTCTGTGCCGTCTCACACCACAGGGACCCTCCGGATAGATACGGCAGCATCAGTGAGACAAGGTCTCTCGCTCCCTGCTTCACAGGTGACACGTTCTCAGTCCCCCGCTTCCTAGAGAAGCTTCAGTTTGGCAGAAACCCATGTGCCCCAGACAAGTTGCCCCCCACATACCTCCTCCGTTCTCGGCAGTTTCCTGGGACTCTTCATTTTCCAGATGTTTCCTCTTTTGTCGCCGTTCCATCGTACCAACTAGAAGTCTCCCTTTGAAGATGCCTCAAGAGATGTCCAACTCCTCCTCTTCCCTACAGGTTGGCCCTTCTTGGCTCTTGGGCAATCCGTTGAAATGATTCAATACAAACAAAAATAGTCAAGTCTCCTAAATGGCTGAAAAACTTGTACCACTTGGTGAACCAGCAGTAGTGCCTAGTGCTCACCAGGGCTGTTATGTTTGCAAGGTTGCCAGGCTCACAGTGGAATTCTGTGACCTCAGTGATGACATCAGAGCATTCGGTGGACCTAGGTTGAGCACAGTGTCTGCAATAGCACAGGCCCCATTTTCAAGAACAATTCCTTTTTCCCAGCCGAAGCTTTCCCGTGAAAGGGAAAGGTTCCTACCATATCTATTATAAATTGTATCATACCATGTCTATTATACAATTCACATTTTGATTGGAGATCTTTTAATGTCTTTTCTAGAGAGATTTAATATGAATGTTTTAAATGGTCTCCAGTTTCCCTGTGGATTATTGACATTTTAAACTCTGCACTTCAATTTTCCCTCAATACGTGTAATTTTGTCACGGCTATTTCTGTACTTAAAGATGAGGAACTATATAATTGATTTCTTCATTTTTTCCCCATCTCTTTCCAAGGTACTGCATTTGATTGTGTCTTGCGACTGAGTGAAAAATGCTAGTCCTTGAGTCAGGACATTGGGCCCTTTAGCAAGTAACTCAACCTATCTGGGCTTCAGCTTCTGTATGTGCGATCAAGAGGCTTGGACTAGCTGACTTTTCAAATGCTGTGTTTCTTTGATTCACTCTCACTTACTGATCTGCTCCTTAAGAAGAGGGTCTGTTCTCATAAAGTAACAACAGTCTTTTCCTAACCTTGGGTTGGGCAGAGTTTAACTGTTCGTACTCAGTTCGTTAGTTATATTGCCTTCTACGTATGCTTAGCTCTAAATAATTTATACGGCTCTTGTGACAATTTTTAGATCTTCTTTTTTTCTTATTTTCTTTTATAGTTTCTAATTTGTTATCGCCAGTGTAGAGGAGCCTGATTGACTTTTAAAATTTATTGATCTTGTATGTGTGTGCCTTGTTGAACCGTCTTATTAGTTCCTGCTAGTTTATCTGTGGGTTCTTTTGGGTCTCCTAGATAAATGAGCATATTAAATGTAAATAATGTGTTCTTTGGATAAAGTTTATTTTCTTGCATCTCTATATATAGAAGCAATATGTTGAATTGATTTAAATATTTAAACACTTACATACCTGTTATCACAATCTAACATTGTTTATCTTATTTTCTTTCAATCAATATTATGTTTTCAAGATTTATCCACGTGAATCCATAGAGATCTAGGTCTTTGATTTTTGACTGTTTGATATTATGTGATCACATGCATATAGCATCATTTATTTTCCATTCAAGCATTATTGGACAATTGGATTGTTTCCCTCCCTTCTCTAGAACAAACAACATTTCCCAGAATATCCCTGAAGATGACTGACAGTCGAGAAGGGCCAGGCTGCCCGAAGGATTGCTACTTGCTTTTAGCCACCTTCCAACAGGCCGTCTCCAGCCAGCAATTTGAAGCACAGCTGAAATGAGAACTGCCCCAAATGTGAAAATCTTAGGAGCTTCCTAGAAGGTGGGAGGTTAATGATAGGCATCCTGCTGGGATCCCAGGGGAGTCTGAGCTGGCCTGAAGCTCATCTTCCTCCTCCAGCTCT
Source organism: Mesoplodon mirus (assembly GCF_964341445.2). Lineage (NCBI taxonomy): Eukaryota > Metazoa > Chordata > Mammalia > Artiodactyla > Ziphiidae > Mesoplodon > Mesoplodon mirus. Next base: position 754,889 of record NW_028295795.1, read on the forward strand.
CAAGAGAAATGTGGAGGAAAGAAGACTTCAAAAACTGTGAGCAGGCAGAGGGAGAGATATTGGGGGCCGAAGCTGTAACTGAGGTCTTGGAGTGGGCTGTGAGCACGCAGAGCCTCTCGAGAGCCAGGCTCTGCCTTCTGAGGACTTCTCCCCTAAGGCTGCTCATAATTCACGTGATACCAGCCATATAGAGCCGACTTGGCCCACACTGTCACAGAAAGCCTTATCAGAATCTCTTCTTCTTCATACACTCTTGTGTCTGTTACTTGGTTATTGCCTTTGGTACTCCAGTGATGTGAACCACAGTCGCCAGGGGATGGAGGACACTAGTGACCCATCTTGCTCTGTGGCCTCAGTCCACAGCTGGAGGGTAAGGGAAGAGGCCAAATGAAGGTCAAGAAGGAAAGATGGAGTTTGAAGAGAAGACCTGAGTTAAGGGTGTCTTCTCAAGTCTTGATGACTGAAATGTAGCTCCAGTACCTGAAGTCCTGCTTGTTCTCAAGGCTGACCGCGGGGCTGGGTGCACTCAGTGAAGGAACCGTATACACTTAGTATTTCCTTGCTTGCTCACACTTGCCCTCCTCTGATACACCCTCTGCAAGACTGATCTTCCCCTGAAACAACTTTCCACCTGCTACTGTCATCTCAGGAACATTTGCTTCCCCTTCCTAGTGTCCCCCTAGAATGCCATTGCAGCCAATTCATAATTTGATAATCATGCTGCTTACCATATTCTCAGCAACTTCTGAGAAATTTTATTCACTTTATTCCATAGTCTTCACCCATCAATAATCTTCCTTAACTTCCTAGCTGCAGGTTAACCCATTCGGAATCATTTCTTTTGCTTTCTCTTCTTTGGCAAATCCTTTCTATCTTTTAAGGTCTTTTTCTTGTCTCTCTACCATCTTGCCTTCCTGAACTTCTTTTTTTTTTCGTTTAAGTAACCTTTCAATCTCCTTCCGCAATTTCCTCATAAACATTGAGAGTTTATTCCTCACACGTTAGACAGCGGTTTATGAATGGCCAGGCATAATGGACTCAGAATGAGTTGGCACCCCCGAGGTACCTGTCTTGCTGGGGAGCCACAGGTGAAGGGCTGTCTGCTGGACACATGTTTGCATGGAGTCAGGCTGAGTGGCCTCAGGGTGTTTGCTCTGCACTTGTGTGTGTTTCTCCCTAGTTGGTTTCCTTGTCCAGCCACCTGTGACCTCCCTCCATCCAGCCCAGGGAATCCTTCTCATCACAGGGGTAGGATGTTTGTCTCATTTTCCATCACATCCTTTCCCCAAAGTTTGGTTGTGAGTTGTTCCCATTCCAAAGACCTTTCCTCTTTGAAGAGAAAAGAGAAAATCTTGTCTCTCCTTTTCTCTCACTTCACTTCTGCTCTATTATCTCCTCCGTCCAGAATGGCCCACTGACTCACATGGGTGTAGATCCAAAGATGGCAAGAAATGCCAGCAATTCTGAGATAATAATACGGATGGATCAGGAAAACTTGAAAACCTTTATCCCGCCACATTAAAAAAAATTGCACTTCCAGTGTATTCAGAGTCTCAGTGTAGAAACACAAATGATAGAGAAATTGAATTACACTCAAGTTTTTCTTTCCTCCTTTCCTGATTTATTCTAATCCTCCAAGTTAACATGATGAACTCTTTGTTGTGTAAAGTTTCAGACATTTTCTACCCATGCACACTTTTCTTCTTTTCACATTAGAGTGTGAACTAGGTCACTTTCAACATGCTGTGATTCTGTGATTCACTGTCTCCCACCGAGTCATCCACGGATAATGTCATCTGTTTCACGGAGAAATATTTCCAATAGCTAATAGCCAATGTCTGTGGAGTGCTTACTCTGTGTCGGTTTCTTGTAACTACTTTACAGATCATTTGTACAGCGTACCCATGGACCAGGTACAATTATGACCCCCAAGTGACAGATAAGTGCAGATAAGTACAAATAAATACAGAGGCCAAGTGACTTGCCCAAGACACTGGAGCAAATCAAAATCCATGCCTCTGTAATCATTTTGCTCTATTGCCTCTGTCTGGGAGGCTTGATGATTTGGCAACTAAAACCTTAAATATCATGTTCCATTTTTATATCTGTGACACAAGCGTGGGGCTGTGATACAGGGTAACTAACCTGACTACTTTTGAAAACCCTTATGCACCTGGATGAAAGTAAGCCAGGGACTGCAAGCCATAGATTTAAGGTTTCCTACCAACTTTTATAAATAGCTTCTTGAATGCAATTTATGTAGTGTCAAGTCTAGGATGTAGTCCAAATAGTAACAGAAAAATGGAGATATGTAGGAAAATACTTAAAGTTGACAAGTATTGGGAGTGTAGTATTTTTGGGGCCAGCGTGTAGACCACAGGAAAACTTGCTGTTTCCATCCCAAAGGGAAGAGCCCTACGTTGCAACTGCCAAGGTCCCTGGGACAGCAAGTGTGCTCACTGCTTAGTAAAGAAGCATCCTCAGTTTGATAGAATCATATGGGAGCCTTACATTTGGTTAGCAGTTCTACATTCTTGATGTAATAATATTTTCAGGGTGTGGGAGGGTATCAAGCTCTGAAAATACCCTTGGAGAGATCTGCTTATTAAGTTTGGCTTTTTCAGTCTCCCTACTACTTCTTTACTAAACACCAGGCGGTTTCCTTCACTTTTCAGAACCATATTGTTTTTCCCTTCTCTAATGAACTTTGAAATACTTTTGGATGAGCTATTAAGATTGGGAAAAAATAAACATCTCTTTAAAATAAGGAAGATAATAACAATGACAAGTAGAAAAAGCTCTAAAACAGAGAATATCCTCCATTCTAGCCACTGACTGGGAGTGGAAGGTTCGTGCTCGCTGTCCAGGACGTAGAAATAAAAGCTGAGGAGGCGCTGAGGCATCTCCTGGATCTCTATGAGCCTCCATCATTTCTGCTGAGTAGGGTTGACAGATAAAATATAGACTGTTTAGTTAAATATGAATGTTTGAAAAACAACGAGTACATTTTGAAGATAAGTATGCCCCAAATAGTTCATAGGATCTACTTACACTAAAAATAATGACTTATTATTCATGTGAAGTTCAAGTTTAACTGGGTATCCTGTATTTTTATGTCCTAAATCTGACAGCCCTACTGATGATCCACAATGGAGGCAGTTGAGGAGTGGTACATGCTGGCTCTCGGACAGTCAGAAATGGCTTCAGCAGATCCAGGTACAGTATGAAATTCTTTTTGGATGTAGCTCAGAAGCCATGGCCAGCCCTTGACTGCAAGTACTGCCTCGGGTTTCCCTGAGGTGGGGTAAACCTTCCTCTTAATGGCCTTTTGTTAAGTCTGGAAGACCATATCCAAGGGGAGCCCCAAAGTCAGTTTCATCCTCACAACCATGTTTCCAATTCCTGGAATTGGCTGCATGTGACTCACAAGAGCTGAGGAGGTTTGTGGAAGTTGGGAGTGTCATAGCTTGAACCCTTTGTAGGTAAAGTTTTGCTGTTGTGAGAGTTTTAACAGGAGCAATGTGAAAGACTCCAAGTCCCCAGGTAGATAGAAATAATCCTGTTCTACCTGTGTGTATGTGACAAGTCTCTAATAGTTCAGAGAGCAAGTATCTGGTCTTAGAAAGACTGATCCAAGCTTGGATGTTTCTGGTGACAAGGCAAGGTCCTGAGTTTCAAGTTCACCTTTTATGGTTGAGGAGACAATAAGGTGGTCAGAAGGGAAATCATGGAGGAGACCTTGGCTTCATCCATCGTGCAGGCTTGTATATGTGGTTCTATGTAGATTGTGTTTCAAAGGTGGAGCTTGTTTACAACTATGAACATTCTCCGATGTGCTTTTTGGACCTTCATTCCCAGAGCGAGAGCAGTGCCGAGGCTCTAGAAATGCCATGGATATTCTGAGCTGTCAGTGGCATTTCCCCGGTACTGTTCCCTTGGTGCCGCTCCTTGAAATGTCCAAAGGGATTATCATGTGTCTTGTGGCGGGTCCTAGCATTGTGAAAGGAAGCTGCTGCACCTGGCTCAGAGGATTTCGGATGTGGTGGGAGGAGGAGTAGTACTACGACTATAAATTGTATCACAGCATATCGATTCCATCTTGAGAGTGGGGTTGGGGGGTTATGAAGGGGGGCTTTTATTGTACTTTTATACATTGTACCCTTGAAACTAATTCAATTTTTAAAAATTAATTAATTTATTTGGGGCTGCATTGGGTCTTTGTTGCTGCTAGCGGGTGTTCTCTAGTTGCAGTGAGCGGGGGCTCCTCTTGGCTGTGGTGCACGGGCTTCTCATTGCAGTGGCTTCTCTTGTTGCGGAGCATGGTCTCTAGGCACGCAGGCTTCCGTAGTTGTGGCACGTGGGCTCGGTTGATGTGGCACACGGGCTCTAGAGCGCAGGCTCAGTAGTTGTGGCACGCGGGCTTAGTTACTCCGTGGCACGTGGGATCTTCCCAGACCAGGGCTCGAACCCATGACCCCTGCATTCGCAGGCATATTCTTAACCACTGCTCCACCAGGGAAGCCCGATAATTCAGTTTTTTATAAAGAGAAGATTCCTAATATTATTCCAAAATTTAAAAATATGTAGTTGGATAACACTATGAAAAATTAACTGATATATTCTTTTATTATTTCTCTTTGCTCCCTGGATTTTTTTCCCCATCCAGTCAGCTAGGCACTGTGAGTTCACTGCATTAGGAAGGTAAAGACTCAGCAGAAATGAGGGAGAAAAACAGAAAAGTCTCAGCTTTGGAATGTTCACAACGGAGGCCACAGTAGAACAGGTGAGAATTCTGTGAACCAAAAATAAATGTCGTCTCAAATGCAAAAAAGTATTCTCTGCACTGGGAGGCAGGAGAGGGAGGGAGGGAAGGACTGAAGGAGAGAGATCAGTGTGGCCAGGGACATGGAGACTGTGCTTAAGGACGATATGCCCAGGAAGAGAATCAGAATCTGGAGAAGATTCAGCCTGCACGTGATCATTGCCTCCAGTCAGCACCCTCATCTCAGACGTTGGGAAATTCAGAGAGAGAGTGGGAGTACGTCAGGAGGGCCACGCGCATAGTCTGTGTGGCAGGGGTTGTGGCCGTTCCCTATTTGTGAGGAGTCCCCAGCAATTTGCAGGCCTCTTCTGGAAAATGCTGGCGGACGTCTCTAGTGCTTATGTGAAAGCTTGTTCACAAACCTTGAAAGATACAGATGTAGATGACAGATAGATGCATAGATAGAAAAATGTCATTAAATAAAAGCTCCAGGAAAGGTTTGGAAAATGCCCTTTATTGCATAGGACGCTTCTATTGTCATATGATGTTAGACTGAGTGCCGGTCCCTTCATCCTCCTTCAGACCACGGCATTCTGTCTGCTACTCTCCCGAGGGTCCTTTCTTCTCCCTGGAAGGGATAAAACAAATGAGGTAGAACAGGAAGAGACAAGAAGCACTCCAAGCTCTGCTGGTCAGGGTTACCCTCCAGCATTGCCTTAATGCTCAGAGCCACACACACCACAGTGAGCTTGGCTCCAGATCAACTACCACGCAACGAAGGTTCTGGAACATTTCCATATCTCGGGGGACCTCATTTCCACGTGACTCTCTTTCATATTCCCCTTTGTCACAGAAGGCTAGGTCCAGTGGTCCGGGTGAGATCTCGGCTCAGGCCCAAGGCTCTCAGACCTCAAAGTTCTGGTCCTGCAAGGGCCCCTGTCCTCTCTTGAGACCACTCCTGGCTCTCTCTGCCGAGAAGGAGCTGCTGGCAGTACGTCCTCTAAGAGTTGAGGTCCATCGTGCAGACCCTGAGAAAACTCCTAGGAAAAGGCTCCACCTTCTTGTTTACGTCAACAGAGGTCAATGCCTTTCTTAGTGCTGGGTGTGTCCCATTTGATGCAACTGCAGAGCCATTAGGTCAACCAGCACATGTGTGCGGCCCCTTCCCTTAGACTCCTCTGGGCCCTCGTGACATAGGCTCAGAAGACTGCCAGCCTCAAGCCTTACCTCTTCCAAGGGACGGCCACACCGTCTTCCAGGATCTTCTGTCCCATGAATCTCAGTTGCTGTTTGGAACTCAAAGGAGAGAAAAGACCCTGCCTGCGGGGTCTCTTTGGGCTGGGGCCTTCCCCCGTGGGCTGCTCTCCCTCATTCTCCTTTTCTTCTTGCTTCTCTACCTCCTTCTCCTCCTCCTCCTCCTCCTCCTCCTCCTCCTCCTCCTCCTCGTTCTCCTCCTCCTCCTCCTCGTCCTCTTCCTCAGGGGTGCTCTCGGATTCCACATTGCCCATCCGCTGGGCCATGGTGAGATGAAAGGCACGGCAGCTGAAGCCCTGCAGGACGCCGCCCTTCACGTGCTGCTGGAGGATCTCCAAGGTGGGGAAGACCCGGCAGCAGGCCATGCACCTGAAGCCGGTCTCCATGGTCAGCATCCAGTCCGCTGTCTTGGCGCTGGGTCTCTCCTCGACGGCAGGTGGCCCTGATGGGCTGCCTGGCTCTGCCCTTTCCTCATACTCTTTCTCCTCCCCAGTGGGCTCACTGTCAGACAGGAGGCTTTCGGTGGACACATCAGAAGAGGGGTCAGTGGCTACTGCACACACATCCTCAGGAAGGGTCTCTTCTTCTATCCTCAGCTGCTTTTCAGGCAACTCCAAGGGTTTCTTTGTCTTCCAGGAGACAGCGACACCCTTGTTCACTTGTACCTGCATGTAGTGTATTTTCATGCCCCTTTCCTCTTTGTCTGGGTGCAGATAGTTCTTACAGGGTGAAGAGGGTGAGGAGGAGACACAGTGTGATGGGGAAGCGGTCTCTCCTTCTTCCTGATCCTGGGCTAGGGGTGGTCTAGGCTGGGCAGTGTCTCGATGAAATCTCCGGATTCCTGAAAAAGGAAATTAAAATCATAATAACATGCATGGGCCATGCCGGAAGCTGAGGGAGCAGGTGTGGTAGACGAGAGAGGGACATTGGCACGACATAGCAATGTCGTGAGCTTGGTGTCCATTGGCCGTAGGATGGAGTGGTGTATCTGGTGTCATCTGTGGGCTTTTCATGTGCGTGGGGGGGTATACTGGAGCGGTGTCTGTATACAGGGGTGTGGAGTATGGTGGTGAGGGCTGTAGTATGTGAGGGATGCGGCTGGATGCGTGTACGATGAGGAGTGTGAGTTTGGGAATATCGGTGGTGCATTCCTTGTGGAATGGGGCTGTGGTGCAGGAGAGTACTGTGGAGCACGTGCTTGGGGTTGATGTGCACTGAGAAGGGCTGTGCCTGGAGGGCGCGTGTATGTGTGAGCTGTGTGCACCTGAGCTGGATGGTCCTGCTCTCAGGCTGGAGGTGTATGATGCAGAACTCTGTCCTTCTCTGGAAGCAAAGGCAAAGACAAAGCCTACATTTTCCTCTGAAGATGCTTAATCTGGTCCCTCTTCCCTCCACCTCAAGCCCAGACCTTTCCGGCCCCTGCTCCTTGACTTCCCCACCATGGTAGTAGCAGTATTCACACACACACCCCCAGACTCAGCTGGCATCCACGCCCTCGGAACAGCTCAGCCATCCTGCCCAGGCTCCTCCACAGAGCCCTCATCACCTCTGATGACCCTGGATTTCCTCTCAGCCTCCCTGGGATCTGTGTGCCTCCTGCTTCACAGCCAAGCACCCCGTCACCTGAGGAGCCCCACGCCCTTACCAGCGTAGCTGAGCTTGCGCAGAGTAGAAGTACAGAAGAAGTATTTAGAGGCAGAGGAGACCTCCACTGCCCCTGGGCTGCAGCCTTGGGCCACCACAGTGGATCCAAGCCGAGGGGGATCCTCTTGTGACTTCGAGATTCCTGAGGGAGGAATGAAAGGCTCAGGGTGGGTTCATCAGTCCTCTGTCCACAAATATTTACTGAGTGTGTGACACGTGTCAGGTGCAGTGAATACACACAGCTGAGAGTGTGGTTCCCAGTGGATCCTCCAGGATTTAATTCCAATCAATACTTATTCTCTCACTGTCTAGTTGGTAATGTAGGCCTCGGTGGTGACTGTGAGTGTGTGGGAAGAGTGAGTGATGTGTATCAGTTAAGTCTGTGGTAAGTGTGGGGTTGGCATGGGGAGCACAGTGCAGACGTGTCTATCTGTGTCTGTGGCCTTTGTGTGCATGGTTTCTGTTCACAAGTCAGGAATTCTGGGACATGTAACGTTTCCTCATTACATGGTGTGGCTTGTATTTATGGTGTGTGTTCATTCATTCATTCACCAAGATTCAGTAAGCAGCTACTCCTGTGTATCCGGCACTCTTCCATTGTTGTAGTCTTTGGTAACGCTGCACATTCTAGTAGGGGAAGACACACACTAAACAAAACTACAATAAATATATAATACATCAGCTGGTGGCAAGTATATAAGGGTTGCCAGACTTAGCGAACAAGAATACAAGGCACCCAGTTAAATTTCAGTTTCAGATAAACCCAGAATAATCTTTTAGTGTAAGTATTCCCATGCAGTATTTGGCCTGACTTAGTTTTAGTGTAAGTATAGCCCATACAATATGTGGGACATACGGATACTGAAAAATTACTTGTTCTTTATCTAGAATTCAAATTGAACTGGATAGCCCATATTTTCTCTGGCAATCCTGACATGGGTTACTGAGACTGTGGTTTACTGTGGTTTGTACAAAGCGGGTCTGGCATTACTCAAGAATGTGTTATAAGTGTGGTGTGTATGACACGTGACTGGTTCTTATAGAGGTATTTAGAGATGGCTGAAGTTAGTTGTGTTTGTGCAAGAGTTGAGGAGATACATGTATATAGTGTGTGTGTGTGTGTGTGTGTGTGTCCTATATATATAGTGTGTGTGTCTATATACATATCTCATCTCCAGCGTTTGGTGTTGGAGGAGAGGATTGTGATACAGGTGGGTTGTATGAGAACGTAGTATAGGAGGGATGCGTGTATATACCTCCATGTGCTGTGTGTGGTTTACTAAGGAAGTTATATGTGGGGTGTGTGATATTTTTGCTGCATCAGAGTGTACATGGGTGTATGAGTTACTGTCTCATAAAACACCCCTAACAAGAATTCTGTATACACTCTTACGTACACCGAGTGTCAGCCAGGTCCAGGCAGGGTGACAAGAACTTTACCACGCAGACTTTATATCTGGTAAGCACTCTACCCCCATTCATCTCGCTCTTCTCTGCACTACCACACACACACACACACACACACACACACACACACACACACTCACACACACACACACAGGAACATACGGCAAAATATTCTGAATGGTCAGGGGCAGTCATTGCCTTCCCCAGCCTGTCCCAGCCACTGCCTGGAAATCTGCCTGCTGTCTAGAGCTCCATTCCCAGGGCCCATCCTACAGTCTCCAGGGCCCTGGGCCTGGTAGGAGCTACTGGGCTCTAATCTGGGGCAGAGGCCTCTAGCTGGAGCTCTGGGGTGACCACCCCTCTCCCAGGGCAAGCTACTCGCCTACATTTAATGCACGCAGGCACCACGTAGCCCGTGGCTCTCAGAGCTCCCCGCAGGACCCTGAGGCCATTTCTCACCCCCGCTCATGCGGTCTCAGTTTCTGGAAAACCCTTCCCTTCCCTTGATCTCCTTTGGGAAATTCTTCCTGTTGAAGGAATAAAACCTCCTTGCTTTCAATATGACACCATCCCTAGACAAACAATCTTCTTTCAAAGTGCATTCCACTTGTCAAGATATTTTTCAACAGGGCCTTCAACTCATGGGGCTTCTCTTTCCACTTTGGTAAAAGAGGCCAAGCAACTCATGGGTCTCTCTCAGCATCCTTGCATCCTTCACATCCCCCACCTCATGACCCCTAGGAAAGATCGAAGAGCATAAGAGAGAAATCGGGGACTGAGGAAAGCTGCACCTCTAGGTCTGTGCAAGCAGGATGCAGCCTGCTGTGAGTCCGACAAAGCTCCAGGCCCGGCTGCCCCAGGAGAGAGTCCTCAGACCAGCGGAGCTGACCTCCCATCTCCCAGGGGGCATCTGGCCGTTCTGTGCCGTCTCACACCACAGGGACCCTCCGGATAGATACGGCAGCATCAGTGAGACAAGGTCTCTCGCTCCCTGCTTCACAGGTGACACGTTCCCAGTTCCCCGCTTCCTAGAGAAGCTTCAGTTTGGCAGAAACCCATGTGCCCCAGACAAGTTGCCCCCCACATACCTCCTCCGTTCTCGGCAGTTTCCTGGGACTCTTCATTTTCCAGATGTTTCCTCTTTTGTCGCCGTTCCATCGTACCAACTAGAAGTCTCCCTTAGAAGATGCCTCAAGAGATGTCCAACTCCTCCTCTTCCCTACAGGTTGGCCCTTCTTGGCTCTTGGGCAATCCGTTGAAATGATTCAATACAAACAAAAATAGTCAAGTCTCCTAAATGGCTGAAAAAGTTGTACCACTTGGTGAACCAGCAGTAGTGCCTAGTGCTCACCAGGGCTGTTATGTTTGCAAGGTTGCCAGGCTCACAGTGGAATTCTGTGACCTCAGTGATGACATCAGAGCATTCGGTGGACCTAGGTTGAGCACAGTGTCTGCAATAGCACAGGCCCCATTTTCAAGAACAATTCCTTTTTCCCAGCCGAAGCTTTCCCGTGAAAGGGAAAGGTTCCTACCATATCTATTATAAATTGTATCATACCATGTCTATTATAAAATTCACATTTTGATTGGAGATCTTTTAATGTCTTTTCTAGAGAGATTTAATATGAATGTTTTAAATGGTCTCCAGTTTCCCTGTGGATTATCGACATTTTAAACTCTGCACTTCAATTTTCCCTCAATACGTGTAATTTTGTCACGGCTATTTCTGTACTTAAAGATGAGGAACTATATAATTGATTTCTTCATTTTTTCCCCATCTCTTTCCAAGGTACTGCATTTGATTGTGTCTTGCGACTGAGTGAAAAATGCTAGTCCTTGAGTCAGGACATTGGGCCCTTTAGCAAGTAACTCAACCTATCTGGGCTTCAGCTTCTGTATGTGCGATCAAGAGGCTTGGACTAGCTGACTTTTCAAATGCTGTGTTTCTTTGATTCACTCTCACTTACTGATCTGCTCCTTAAGAAGAGGGTCTGTTCTCATAAAGTAACAACAGTCTCTTCCTAACCTTGGGTTGGGCGGAGTTTAACTGTTCGTACTCAGTTCGTTAGTTATATTGCCTTCTACGTATGCTTAGCTCTAAATAATTTATACGGCTCTTGTGACAATTTTTAGATCTTCTTTTTTTCTTATTTCTTTTATAGTTTCTAATTTGTTATCGCCAGTGTAGAGGAGCCTGATTGACTTTTAAAATTTATTGATCTTGTATGTGTGTGCCTTGTTGAACCGTCTTATTAGTTCCTGCTAGTTTATCTGTGGGTTCTTTTGGGTCTCCTAGATAAATGAGCATATTAAATGTAAATAATGTGTTCTTTGGATAAAGTTTATTTTCTTGCATCTCTATATATAGAAGCAATATGTTGAATTGATTTAAATATTTAAACACTTACATACCTGTTATCACAATCTAACATTGTTTATCTTATTTTCTTTCAATCAATATTATGTTTTCAAGATTTATCCACGTGAATCCATAGAGATCTAGGTCTTTGATTTTTGACTGTTTGATATTATGTGATCACATGCATATAGCATCATTTATTTTCCATTCAAGCATTATTGGACAATTGGATTGTTTCCCTCCCTTCTCTAGAACAAACAACATTTCCCAGAATATCCCTGAAGATGACTGACAGTCGAGAAGGGCCAGGCTGCCCGAAGGATTGCTACTTGCTTTTAGCCACCTTCCAACAGGCCGTCTCCAGCCAGCAATTTGAAGCACAGCTGAAATGAGAACTGCCCCAAATGTGAAAATCTTAGGAGCTTCCTAGAAGGTGGGAGGTTAATGATAGGCATCCTGCTGGGATCCCAGGGGAGTCTGAGCTGGCCTGAAGCTCATCTTCCTCCTCCAGCTCTCAAGAGAAATGTGGAGGAAAGAAGACTTCAAAAACTGTGAGCAGGCAGAGGGAGAGATATTGGGGGCCGAAGCTGTAACTGAGGTCTTGGAGTGGGCTGTGAGCACGCAGAGCCTCTCGAGAGCCAGGCTCTGCCTTCTGAGGACTTCTCCCCTAAGGCTGCTCATAATTCACGTGATACCAGCCATATAGAGCCGACTTGGCCCACACTGTCACAGAAAGCCTTATCAGAATCTCTTCTTCTTCATACACTCTTGTGTCTGTTACTTGGTTATTGCCTTTGGTACTCCACTGATGTGAACCACAGTCGCCAGGGGATGGAGGACACTAGTGACCCATCTTGCTCTGTGGCCTCAGTCCACAGCTGGAGGGTAAGGGAAGAGGCCAAATGAAGGTCAAGAAGGAAAGATGGAGTTTGAAGAGAAGACCTGAGTTAAGGGTGTCTTCTCAAGTCTTGATGACTGAAATGTAGCTCCAGTACCTGAAGTCCTGCTTGTTCTCAAGGCTGACCGCGGGGCTGGGTGCACTCAGTGAAGGAACCGTATACACTTAGTATTTCCTTGCTTGCTCACACTTGCCCTCCTCTGATACACCCTCTGCAAGACTGATCTTCCCCTGAAACAACTTTCCACCTGCTACTGTCATCTCAGGAACATTTGCTTCACCTTCCTAGTGTCCCCCTAGAATGCCATTGCAGCCAATTCATAATTTGATAATCATGCTGCTTACCATATTCTCAGCAACTTCTGAGAAATTTTATTCACTTTATTCCATAGTCTTCACCCATCAATAATCTTCCTTAACTTCCTAGCTGCAGGTTAACCCATTCGGAATCATTTCTTTTGCTTTCTCTTCTTTGGCAAATCCTTTCTATCTTTTAAGGTCTTTTTCTTGTCTCTCTACCATCTTGCCTTCCTGAACTTCTTTTTTTTTCGTTTAAGTAACCTTTCAATCTCCTTCCCCAATTTCCTCATAAACATTGAGAGTTTATTCCTCACACGTTAGACAGCGGTTTATGAATGGCCAGGCATAATGGACTCAGAATGAGTTGGCACCCCCGAGGTACCTGTCTTGCTGGGGAGCCACAGGTGAAGGGCTCTCTGCTGGACACATGTTTGCATGGAGTCAGGCTGAGTGGCCTCACGGTGTTTGCTCTGCACTTGTGTGTGTTTCTCCCTAGTTGGTTTCCTTGTCCAGCCACCTGTGACCTCCCTCCATCCAGCCCAGGGAATCCTTCTCATCACAGGGGTAGGATGTTTGTCTCATTTTCCATCACATCCTTTCCCCAAAGTTTGGTTGTGAGTTGTTCCCATTCCAAAGACCTTTCCTCTTTGAAGAGAAAAGAGAAAATCTTGTCTCTCCTTTTCTCTCACTTCACTTCTGCTCTATTATCTCCTCCGTCCAGAATGGCCCACTGACTCACATGGGTGTAGATCCAAAGATGGCAAGAAATGCCAGCAATTCTGAGATAATAATACGGATGGATCAGGAAAACTTGAAAACCTTTATCCCGCCACATTAAAAAAAATTGCACTTCCAGTGTATTCAGAGTCTCAGTGTAGAAACACAAATGATAGAGAAATTGAATTACACTCAAGTTTTTCTTTCCTCCTTTCCTGATTTATTCTAATCCTCCAAGTTAACATGATGAACTCTTTGTTGTGTAAAGTTTCAGACATTTTCTACCCATGCACACTTTTCTTCTTTTCACATTAGAGTGTGAACTAGGTCACTTTCAACATGCTGTGATTCTGTGATTCACTGTCTCCCACCGAGTCATCCACGGATAATGTCATCTGTTTCACGGAGAACTATTTCCAATAGCTAATAGCCAATGTCTGTGGAGTGCTTACTCTGTGTCGGTTTCTTGTAACTACTTTACAGATCATTTGTACAGCGTACCCATGGACCAGGTACAATTATGACCCCCAAGTGACAGATAAGTGCAGATAAGTACAAATAAATACAGAGGCCAAGTGACTTGCCCAAGACACTGGAGCAAATCAAAATCCATGCCTCTGTAATCATTTTGCTCTATTGCCTCTGTCTGGGAGGCTTGATGATTTGGCAACTAAAACCTTAAATATCATGTTCCATTTTTATATCTGTGACACAAGCGTGGGGCTGTGATACAGGGTAAGTAACCTGAGTACTTTGGAAAACCCTTATGCACCTGGATGAAAGTAAGCCAGGGACTGCAAGCCATAGATTTAAGGTTTCCTACCAACTTTTATAAATAGCTTCTTGAATGCAATTTATGTAGTGTCAAGTCTAGGATGTAGTCCAAATAGTAACAGAAAAATGGAGATATGTAGGAAAATACTTAAAGTTGACAAGTATTGGGAGTGTAGTATTTTTGGGGCCAGCGTGTAGACCACAGGAAAACTTGCTGTTTCCATCCCAAAGGGAAGAGCCCTACGTTGCAACTGCCAAGGTCCCTGGGACAGCAAGTGTGCTCACTGCTTAGTAAAGAAGCATCCTCAGTTTGATAGAATCATATGGGAGCCTTACATTTGGTTAGCAGTTCTACATTCTTGATGTAATAATATTTTCAGGGTGTGGGAGGGTATCAAGCTCTGAAAATACCCTTGGAGAGATCTGCTTATTAAGTTTGGCTTTTTCAGTCTCCCTACTACTTCTTTACTAAACACCAGGCGGTTTCCTTCACTTTTCAGAACCATATTGTTTTTCCCTTCTCTAATGAACTTTGAAATACTTTTGGATGAGCTATTGAGATTGGGAAAAAATAAACATCTCTTTAAAATAAGGAAGATAATAACAATGACAAGTAGAAAAAGCTCTAAAACAGAGAATATCCTCCATTCTAGCCACTGACTGGGAGTGGAAGGTTCGTGCTCGCTGTCCAGGACGTAGAAATAAAAGCTGAGGAGGCGCTGAGGCGTCTCCTGGATCTCTATGAGCCTCCATCATTTCTGCTGAGTAGGGTTGACAGATAAAATATAGACTGTTTAGTTAAATATGAATGTTTGAAAAACAACGAGTACATTTTGAAGATAAGTATGCCCCAAATAGTTCATAGGATCTACTTACACTAAAAATAATGACTTATTATTCATGTGAAGTTCAAGTTTAACTGGGTATCCTGTATTTTTATGTCCTAAATCTGACAGCCCTACTGATGATCCACAATGGAGGCAGTTGAGGAGTGGTACATGCTGGCTCTCGGACAGTCAGAAATGGCTTCAGCAGATCCAGGTACAGTATGAAATTCTTTTTGGATGTAGCTCAGAAGCCATGGGCAGCCCTTGACTGCAAGTACTGCCTCGGGTTTCCCTGAGGTGGGGTAAACCTTCCTCTTAATGGCCTTTTGGTAAGTCTGGAAGACCATATCCAAGGGGAGCCCCAAAGTCAGTTTCATCCTCACAACCATGTTTCCAATTCCTGGAATTGGCTGCATGTGACTCACAAGAGCTGAGGAGGTTTGTGGAAGTTGGGAGTGTCATAGCTTGAACCCTTTGTAGGTAAAGTTTTGCTGTTGTGAGAGTTTTAACAGGAGCAATGTGAAAGACTCCAAGTCCCCAGGTAGATAGAAATAATCCTGTTCTACCTGTGTGTATGTGACAAGTCTCTAATAGTTCAGAGAGCAAGTATCTGGTCTTAGAAAGACTGATCCAAGCTTGGATGTTTCTGGTGACAAGGCAAGGTCCTGAGTTTCAAGTTCACCTTTTATGGTTGAGGAGACAATAAGGTGGTCAGAAGGGAAATCATGGAGGAGACCTTGGCTTCATCCATCGTGCAGGCTTGTATATGTGGTTCTATGTAGATTGTGTTTCAAAGGTGGAGCTTGTTTACAACTATGAACATTCTCCGATGTGCTTTTTGGACCTTCATTTCCAGAGCGAGAGCAGTGCCGAGGCTCTAGAAATGCCATGGATATTCTGAGCTGTCAGTGGCATTTCCCCGGTACTGTTCCCTTGGTGCCGCTCCTTGAAATGTCCAAAGGGATTATCATGTGTCTTGTGGCGGGTCCTAGCATTGTGAAAGGAAGCTGCTGCACCTGGCTCAGAGGATTTCGGATGTGGTGGGAGGAGGAGTAGTACTACGACTATAAATTGTATCACAGCATATCGATTCCATCTTGAGAGTGGGGTTGGGGGGTTATGAAGGGGGGCTTTTATTGTACTTTTATACATTGTACCCTTGAAACTAATTCAATTTTTAAAAATTAATTAATTTATTTGGGGCTGCATTGGGTCTTTGTTGCTGCTAGCGGGTGTTCTCTAGTTGCAGTGAGCGGGGGCTCCTCTTGGCTGTGGTGCACGGGCTTCTCATTGCAGTGGCTTCTCTTGTTGCGGAGCATGGTCTCTAGGCACGCAGGCTTCCGTAGTTGTGGCACGTGGGCTCGGTTGATGTGGCACACGGGCTCTAGAGCGCAGGCTCAGTAGTTGTGGCACGCGGGCTTAGTTACTCCGTGGCACGTGGGATCTTCCCAGACCAGGGCTCGAACCCATGACCCCTGCATTCGCAGGCATATTCTTAACCACTGCTCCACCAGGGAAGCCCGATAATTCAGTTTTTTATAAAGAGAAGATTCCTAATATTATTCCAAAATTTAAAAAATATGTAGTTGGATAACACTATGAAAAATTAACTGATATATTCTTTTATTATTTCTCTTTGCTCCCTGGATTTTTTTCCCCATCCAGTCAGCTAGGCACTGTGAGTTCACTGCATTAGGAAGGTAAAGACTCAGCAGAAATGAGGGAGAAAAACAGAAAAGTCTCAGCTTTGGAATGTTCACAACGGAGGCCACAGTAGAACAGGTGAGAATTCTGTGAACCAAAAATAAATGTCGTCTCAAATGCAAAAAAGTATTCTCTGCACTGGGAGGCAGGAGAGGGAGGGAGGGAAGGACTGAAGGAGAGAGATCAGTGTGGCCAGGGACATGGAGACTGTGCTTAAGGACGATATGCCCAGGAAGAGAATCAGAATCTGGAGAAGATTCAGCCTGCACGTGATCATTGCCTCCAGTCAGCACCCTCATCTCAGACGTTGGGAAATTCAGAGAGAGAGTGGGAGTACGTCAGGAGGGCCACGCGCATAGTCTGTGTGGCAGGGGTTGTGGCCGTTCCCTATTTGTGAGGAGTCCCCAGCAATTTGCAGGCCTCTTCTGGAAAATGCTGGCGGACGTCTCTAGTGCTTATGTGAAAGCTTGTTCACAAACCTTGAAAGATACAGATGTAGATGACAGATAGATGCATAGATAGAAAAATGTCCTTAAATAAAAGCTCCAGGAAAGGTTTGGAAAATGCCCTTTATTGCATAGGACGCTTCTATTGTCATATGATGTTAGACTGAGTGCCGGTCCCTTCATCCTCCTTCAGACCACGGCATTCTGTCTGCTACTCTCCCGAGGGTCCTTTCTTCTCCCTGGAAGGGATAAAACAAATGAGGTAGAACAGGAAGAGACAAGAAGCACTCCAAGCTCTGCTGGTCAGGGTTACCCTCCAGCATTGCCTTAATGCTCAGAGCCACACACACCACAGTGAGCTTGGCTCCAGATCAACTACCATGCAACGAAGGTTCTGGAACATTTCCATATCTCGGGGGACCTCATTTCCACGTGACTCTCTTTCATATTCCCCTTTGTCACAGAAGGCTAGGTCCAGTGGTCCGGGTGAGATCTCGGCTCAGGCCCAAGGCTCTCAGACCTCAAAGTTCTGGTCCTGCAAGGGCCCCTGTCCTCTCTTGAGACCACTCCTGGCTCTCTCTGCCGAGAAGGAGCTGCTGGCAGTACGTCCTCTAAGAGTTGAGGTCCATCGTGCAGACCCTGAGAAAACTCCTAGGAAAAGGCTCCACCTTCTTGTTTACGTCAACAGAGGTCAATGCCTTTGTTAGTGCTGGGTGTGTCCCATTTGATGCAACTGCAGAGCCATTAGGTAAACCAGCACATGTGTGCGGCCCCTTCCCTTAGACTCCTCTGGGCCCTCGTGACATAGGCTCAGAAGACTGCCAGCCTCAAGCCTTACCTCTTCCAAGGGACGGCCACACCGTCTTCCAGGATCTTCTGTCCCATGAATCTCAGTTGCTGTTTGGAACTCAAAGGAGAGAAAAGACCCTGCCTGCGGGGTCTCTTTGGGCTGGGGCCTTCCCCCGTGGGCTGCTCTCCCTCATTCTCCTTTTCTTCTTGCTTCTCTACCTCCTTCTCCTCCTCCTCCTCCTCCTCCTCCTCCTCGTTCTCCTCCTCCTCCTCCTCGTCCTCTTCCTCAGGGGTGCTCTCGGATTCCACATTGCCCATCCGCTGGGCCATGGTGAGATGAAAGGCACGGCAGCTGAAGCCCTGCAGGACGCCGCCCTTCACGTGCTGCTGGAGGATCTCCAAGGTGGGGAAGACCCGGCAGCAGGCCATGCACCTGAAGCCGGTCTCCATGGTCAGCATCCAGTCCGCTGTCTTGGCGCTGGGTCTCTCCTCGACGGCAGGTGGCCCTGATGGGCTGCCTGGCTCTGCCCTTTCCTCATACTCTTTCTCCTACCCAGTGGGCTCACTGTCAGACAGGAGGCTTTCGGTGCACACATCAGAAGAGGGGTCAGTGGCTACTGCGCACACATCCTCAGGAAGGGTCACTTCTTCTATCCTCAGCTGCTTTTCAGGCAACTCCAAGGGTTTCTTTGTCTTCCAGGAGACAGCGACACCCTTGTTCACTTGTACCTGCATGTAGTGTATTTTCATGCCCCTTTCCTCTTTGTCTGGGTGCAGATAGTTCTTACAGGGTGAAGAGGGTGAGGAGGAGACACAGTGTGATGGGGAAGCGGTCTCTCCTTCTTCCTGATCCTGGGCTAGGGGTGGTCTAGGCTGGGCAGTGTCTCGATGAAATCTCCGGATTCCTGAAAAAGGAAATTAAAATCATAATAACATGCATGGGCCATGCCGGAAGCTGAGGGAGCAGGTGTGGTAGACGAGAGAGGGACATTGGCACGACATAGCAATGTCGTGAGCTTGGTGTCCGTTGGCCGTAGGACGGAGTGGTGTATGTGGTGTCATCTGTGGGCTTTTCATGTGCGTGGGGGGGTATACTGGAGCGGTGTCTGTATACAGGGGTGTGGAGTATGGTGGTGAGGGCTGTAGTATGTGAGGGATGCGGCTGGATGCGTGTACGATGAGGAGTGTGAGTTTGGGAATATCGGTGGTGCATTCCTTGTGGAATGGGGCTGTGGTGCAGGAGAGTACTGTGGAGCACGTGCTTGGGGTTGATGTGCACTGAGAAGGGCTGTGCCTGGAGGGCGCGTGTATGTGTGAGCTGTGTGCACCTGAGCTGGATGGTCCTGCTCTCAGGCTGGAGGTGTATGATGCAGAACTCTGTCCTTCTCTGGAAGCAAAGGCAAAGACAAAGCCTACATTTTCCTCTGAAGATGCTTAATCTGGTCCCTCTTCCCTCCACCTCAAGCCCAGACCTTTCCGGCCCCTGCTCCTTGACTTCCCCACCACGGTAGTAGCAGTATTCACACACACACCCCCAGACTCAGCTGGCATCCACGCCCTAGGAACAGCTCAGCCATCCTGCCCAGGCTCCTCCACAGAGCCCTCATCACCTCTGATGACCCTGGATTTCCTCTCAGCCTCCCTGGGATCTGTGTGCCTCCTGCTTCACAGCCAAGCACCCCGTCACCTGAGGAGCCCCACGCCCTTACCAGCGTAGCTGAGCTTGCGCAGAGTAGAAGTACAGAAGAAGTATTTAGAGGCAGAGGAGACCTCCACTGCCCCTGGGCTGCAGCCTTGGGCCACCACAGTGGATCCAAGCCGAGGGGGATCCTCTTGTGACTTCGAGATTCCTGAGGGAGGAATGAAAGGCTCAGGGTGGGTTCATCAGTCCTCTGTCCACAAATATTTACTGAGTGTGTGACACGTGTCAGGTGCAGTGAATACACACAGCTGAGAGTGTGGTTCCCAGTGGATCCTCCAGGATTTAATTCCAATCAATACTTATTCTCTCACTGTCTAGTTGGTAATGTAGGCCTCGGTGGTGACTGTGAGTGTGTGGGAAGAGTGAGTGATGTGTATCAGTTAAGTCTGTGGTAAGTGTGGGGTTGGCATGGGGAGCACAGTGCAGACGTGTCTATCTGTGTCTGTGGCCTTTGTGTGCATGGTTTCTGTTCACAAGTCAGGAATTCTGGGACATGTAACGTTTCCTCATTACATGGTGTGGCTTGTATTTATGGTGTGTGTTCATTCATTCATTCACCAAGATTCAGTAAGCAGCTACTCCTGTGTATCCGGCACTCTTCCATTGTTGTAGTCTTTGGTAACGCTGCACATTCTAGTAGGGGAAGACACACACTAAACAAAACTACAATAAATATATAATACATCAGCTGGTGGCAAGTATATAAGGGTTGCCAGACTTAGCGAACAAGAATACAAGGCACCCAGTTAAATTTCAGTTTCAGATAAACCCAGAATAATCTTTTAGTGTAAGTATTCCCATGCAGTATTTGGCCTGACTTAGTTTTAGTGTAAGTATAGCCCATACAATATGTGGGACATACGGATACTGAAAAATTACTTGTTCTTTATCTAGAATTCAAATTGAACTGGATAGCCCATATTTTCTCTGGCAATCCTGACATGGGTTACTGAGACTGTGGTTTACTGTGGTTTGTACAAAGCGGGTCTGGCATTACTCAAGAATGTGTTATAAGTGTGGTGTGTATGACACGTGACTGGTTCTTATAGAGGTATTTAGAGATGGCTGAAGTTAGTTGTGTTTGTGCAAGAGTTGAGGAGATACATGTATATAGTGTGTGTGTGTGTGTGTGTGTGTGTCCTATATATATAGTGTGTGTGTCTATATACATATCTCATCTCCAGCGTTTGGTGTTGGAGGAGAGGATTGTGATACAGGTGGGTTGTATGAGAACGTAGTATAGGAGGGATGCGTGTATATACCTCCATGTGCTGTGTGTGGTTTACTAAGGAAGTTATATGTGGGGTGTGTGATATTTTTGCTGCATCAGAGTGTACATGGGTGTATGAGTTACTGTCTCATAAAACACCCCTAACAAGAATTCTGTATACACTCTTACGTACACCGAGTGTCAGCCAGGTCCAGGCAGGGTGACAAGAACTTTACCACGCAGACTTTATATCTGGTAAGCACTCTACCCCCATTCATCTCGCTCTTCTCTGCACTACCACACACACACACACACACACACACACACACACACTCACACACACACACACAGGAACATAGGGCAAAATATTCTGAATGGTCAGGGGCAGTCATTGCCTTCACCAGCCTGTCCCAGCCACTGCCTGGAAATCTGCCTGCTGTCTAGAGCTCCATTCCCAGGGCCCATCCTACAGTCTCCAGGGCCCTGGGCCTGGTAGGAGCTACTGGGCTCTAATCTGGGGCAGAGGCCTCTAGCTGGAGCTCTGGGGTGACCACCCCTCTCCCAGGGCAAGCTACTCGCCTACATTTAATGCACGCAGGCACCACGTGGCCCGTGGCTCTCAGAGCTCCCCGCAGGACCCTGAGGCCATTTCTCACCCCCGCTCACGCGGTCTCAGTCTCTGGAAAACCCTTCCCTTCCCTTGATCTCCCTTGGGAAATTCTTCCTGTTGAAGGAATAAAACCTCCTTGCTTTCAATATGACACCATCCCTAGACAAACAATCTTCTTTCAAAGTGCATTCCACTTGTCAAGATATTTTTCAACAGGGCCTTCAACTCATGGGGCTTCTCTTTCCACTTTGGTAAAAGAGGCCAAGCAACTCATGGGTCTCTCTCAGCATCCTTGCATCCTTCACATCCCCCACCTCATGACCCCTAGGAAAGATCCAAGAGCATAAGGGAGAAATCGGGGACTGAGGAAAGCTGCACCTCTAGGTCTGTGCAAGCAGGATGCAGCCTGCTGTGAGTCCGACAAAGCTCCAGGCCCGGCTGCCCCAGGAGAGAGTCCTCAGACCAGCGGAGCTGACCTCCCATCTCCCAGGGGGCATCTGGCCGTTCTGTGCCGTCTCACACCACAGGGACCCTCCGGATAGATACGGCAGCATCAGTGAGACAAGGTCTCTCGCTCCCTGCTTCACAGGTGACACGTTCTCAGTCCCCCGCTTCCTAGAGAAGCTTCAGTTTGGCAGAAACCCATGTGCCCCAGACAAGTTGCCCCCCACATACCTCCTCCGTTCTCGGCAGTTTCCTGGGACTCTTCATTTTCCAGATGTTTCCTCTTTTGTCGCCGTTCCATCGTACCAACTAGAAGTCTCCCTTAGAAGATGCCTCAAGAGATGTCCAACTCCTCCTCTTCCCTACAGGTTGGCCCTTCTTGGCTCTTGGGCAATCCGTTGAAATGATTCAATACAAACAAAAATAGTCAAGTCTCCTAAATGGCTGAAAAACTTGTACCACTTGGTGAACCAGCAGTAGTGCCTAGTGCTCACCAGGGCTGTTATGTTTGCAAGGTTGCCAGGCTCACAGTGGAATTCTGTGACCTCAGTGATGACATCAGAGCATTCGGTGGACCTAGGTTGAGCACAGTGTCTGCAATAGCACAGGCCCCATTTTCAAGAACAATTCCTTTTTCCCAGCCGAAGCTTTCCCGTGAAAGGGAAAGGTTCCTACCATATCTATTATAAATTGTATCATACCATGTCTATTATACAATTCACATTTTGATTGGAGATCTTTTAATGTCTTTTCTAGAGAGATTTAATATGAATGTTTTAAATGGTCTCCAGTTTCCCTGTGGATTATTGACATTTTAAACTCTGCACTTCAATTTTCCCTCAATACGTGTAATTTTGTCACGGCTATTTCTGTACTTAAAGATGAGGAACTATATAATTGATTTCTTCATTTTTTCCCCATCTCTTTCCAAGGTACTGCATTTGATTGTGTCTTGCGACTGAGTGAAAAATGCTAGTCCTTGAGTCAGGACATTGGGCCCTTTAGCAAGTAACTCAACCTATCTGGGCTTCAGCTTCTGTATGTGCGATCAAGAGGCTTGGACTAGCTGACTTTTCAAATGCTGTGTTTCTTTGATTCACTCTCACTTACTGATCTGCTCCTTAAGAAGAGGGTCTGTTCTCATAAAGTAACAACAGTCTTTTCCTAACCTTGGGTTGGGCAGAGTTTAACTGTTCGTACTCAGTTCGTTAGTTATATTGCCTTCTACGTATGCTTAGCTCTAAATAATTTATACGGCTCTTGTGACAATTTTTAGATCTTCTTTTTTTCTTATTTTCTTTTATAGTTTCTAATTTGTTATCGCCAGTGTAGAGGAGCCTGATTGACTTTTAAAATTTATTGATCTTGTATGTGTGTGCCTTGTTGAACCGTCTTATTAGTTCCTGCTAGTTTATCTGTGGGTTCTTTTGGGTCTCCTAGATAAATGAGCATATTAAATGTAAATAATGTGTTCTTTGGATAAAGTTTATTTTCTTGCATCTCTATATATAGAAGCAATATGTTGAATTGATTTAAATATTTAAACACTTACATACCTGTTATCACAATCTAACATTGTTTATCTTATTTTCTTTCAATCAATATTATGTTTTCAATATTTATCCACGTGAATCCATAGAGATCTAGGTCTTTGATTTTTGACTGTTTGATATTATGTGATCACATGCATATAGCATCATTTATTTTCCATTCAAGCATTATTGGACAATTGGATTGTTTCCCTCCCTTCTCTAGAACAAACAACATTTCCCAGAATATCCCTGAAGATGACTGACAGTCGAGAAGGGCCAGGCTGCCCGAAGGATTGCTACTTGCTTTTAGCCACCTTCCAACAGGCCGTCTCCAGCCAGCAATTTGAAGCACAGCTGAAATGAGAACTGCCCCAAATGTGAAAATCTTAGGAGCTTCCTAGAAGGTGGGAGGTTAATGATAGGCATCCTGCTGGGATCCCAGGGGAGTCTGAGCTGGCCTGAAGCTCATCTTCCTCCTCCAGCTCTCAAGAGAAATGTGGAGGAAAGAAGACTTCAAAAACTGTGAGCAGGCAGAGGGAGAGATATTGGGGGCCGAAGCTGTAACTGAGGTCTTGGAGTGGGCTGTGAGCACGCAGAGCCTCTCGAGAGCCAGGCTCTGCCTTCTGAGGACTTCTCCCCTAAGGCTGCTCATAATTCACGTGATACCAGCCATATAGAGCCGACTTGGCCCACACTGTCACAGAAAGCCTTATCAGAATCTCTTCTTCTTCATACACTCTTGTGTCTGTTACTTGGTTATTGCCTTTGGTACTCCACTGATGTGAACCACAGTCGCCAGGGGATGGAGGACACTAGTGACCCATCTTGCTCTGTGGCCTCAGTCCACAGCTGGAGGGTAAGGGAAGAGGCCAAATGAAGGTCAAGAAGGAAAGATGGAGTTTGAAGAGAAGACCTGAGTTAAGGGTGTCTTCTCAAGTCTTGATGACTGAAATGTAGCTCCAGTACCTGAAGTCCTGCTTGTTCTCAAGGCTGACCGCGGGGCTGGGTGCACTCAGTGAAGGAACCGTATACACTTAGTATTTCCTTGCTTGCTCACACTTGCCCTCCTCTGATACACCCTCTGCAAGACTGATCTTCCCCTGAAACAACTTTCCACCTGCTACTGTCATCTCAGGAACATTTGCTTCACCTTCCTAGTGTCCCCCTAGAATGCCATTGCAGCCAATTCATAATTTGATAATCATGCTGCTTACCATATTCTCAGCAACTTCTGAGAAATTTTATTCACTTTATTCCATAGTCTTCACCCATCAATAATCTTCCTTAACTTCCTAGCTGCAGGTTAACCCATTCGGAATCATTTCTTTTGCTTTCTCTTCTTTGGCAAATCCTTTCTATCTTTTAAGGTCTTTTTCTTGTCTCTCTACCATCTTGCCTTCCTGAACTTCTTTTTTTTTTCGTTTAAGTAACCTTTCAATCTCCTTCCGCAATTTCCTCATAAACATTGAGAGTTTATTCCTCACACGTTAGACAGCGGTTTATGAATGGCCAGGCATAATGGACTCAGAATGAGTTGGCACCCCCGAGGTACCTGTCTTGCTGGGGAGCCACAGGTGAAGGGCTCTCTGCTGGACACATGTTTGCATGGAGTCAGGCTGAGTGGCCTCAGGGTGTTTGCTCTGCACTTGTGTGTGTTTCTCCCTAGTTGGTTTCCTTGTCCAGCCACCTGTGACCTCCCTCCATCCAGCCCAGGGAATCCTTCTCATCACAGGGGTAGGATGTTTGTCTCATTTTCCATCACATCCTTTCCCCAAAGTTTGGTTGTGAGTTGTTCCCATTCCAAAGACCTTTCCTCTTTGAAGAGAAAAGAGAAAATCTTGTCTCTCCTTTTCTCTCACTTCACTTCTGCTCTATTATCTCCTCCGTCCAGAATGGCCCACTGACTCACATGGGTGTAGATCCAAAGATGGCAAGAAATGCCAGCAATTCTGAGATAATAATACGGATGGATCAGGAAAACTTGAAAACCTTTATCCCGCCACATTAAAAAAAATTGCACTTCCAGTGTATTCAGAGTCTCAGTGTAGAAACACAAATGATAGAGAAATTGAATTACACTCAAGTTTTTCTTTCCTCCTTTCCTGATTTATTCTAATCCTCCAAGTTAACATGATGAACTCTTTGTTGTGTAAAGTTTCAGACATTTTCTACCCATGCACACTTTTCTTCTTTTCACATTAGAGTGTGAACTAGGTCACTTTCAACATGCTGTGATTCTGTGATTCACTGTCTCCCACCGAGTCATCCACGGATAATGTCATCTGTTTCACGGAGAACTATTTCCAATAGCTAATAGCCAATGTCTGTGGAGTGCTTACTCTGTGTCGGTTTCTTGTAACTACTTTACAGATCATTTGTACAGCGTACCCATGGACCAGGTACAATTATGACCCCCAAGTGACAGATAAGTGCAGATAAGTACAAATAAATACAGAGGCCAAGTGACTTGCCCAAGACACTGGAGCAAATCAAAATCCATGCCTCTGTAATCATTTTGCT
Source organism: Mesoplodon mirus (assembly GCF_964341445.2). Lineage (NCBI taxonomy): Eukaryota > Metazoa > Chordata > Mammalia > Artiodactyla > Ziphiidae > Mesoplodon > Mesoplodon mirus. The sequence goes on from NW_028295795.1 coordinate 780,788, forward strand.
CTATTGCCTCTGTCTGGGAGGCTTGATGATTTGGCAACTAAAACCTTAAATATCATGTTCCATTTTTATATCTGTGACACAAGCGTGGGGCTGTGATACAGGGTAAGTAACCTGAGTACTTTTGAAAACCCTTATGCACCTGGATGAAAGTAAGCCAGGGACTGCAAGCCATAGATTTAAGGTTTCCTACCAACTTTTATAAATAGCTTCTTGAATGCAATTTATGTAGTGTCAAGTCTAGGATGTAGTCCAAATAGTAACAGAAAAATGGAGATATGTAGGAAAATACTTAAAGTTGACAAGTATTGGGAGTGTAGTATTTTTGGGGCCAGCGTGTAGACCACAGGAAAACTTGCTGTTTCCATCCCAAAGGGAAGAGCCCTACGTTGCAACTGCCAAGGTCCCTGGGACAGCAAGTGTGCTCACTGCTTAGTAAAGAAGCATCCTCAGTTTGATAGAATCATATGGGAGCCTTACATTTGGTTAGCAGTTCTACATTCTTGATGTAATAATATTTTCAGGGTGTGGGAGGGTATCAAGCTCTGAAAATACCCTTGGAGAGATCTGCTTATTAAGTTTGGCTTTTTCAGTCTCCCTACTACTTCTTTACTAAACACCAGGCGGTTTCCTTCACTTTTCAGAACCATATTGTTTTTCCCTTCTCTAATGAACTTTGAAATACTTTTGGATGAGCTATTAAGATTGGGAAAAAATAAACATCTCTTTAAAATAAGGAAGATAATAACAATGACAAGTAGAAAAAGCTCTAAAACAGAGAATATCCTCCATTCTAGCCACTGACTGGGAGTGGAAGGTTCGTGCTCGCTGTCCAGGACGTAGAAATAAAAGCTGAGGAGGCGCTGAGGCATCTCCTGGATCTCTATGAGCCTCCATCATTTCTGCTGAGTAGGGTTGACAGATAAAATATAGACTGTTTAGTTAAATATGAATGTTTGAAAAACAACGAGTACATTTTGAAGATAAGTATGCCCCAAATAGTTCATAGGATCTACTTATACTAAAAATAATGACTTATTATTCATGTGAAGTTCAAGTTTAACTGGGTATCCTGTATTTTTATGTCCTAAATCTGACAGCCCTACTGATGATCCACAATGGAGGCAGTTGAGGAGTGGTACATGCTGGCTCTCGGACAGTCAGAAATGGCTTCAGCAGATCCAGGTACAGTATGAAATTCTTTTTGGATGTAGCTCAGAAGCCATGGCCAGCCCTTGACTGCAAGTACTGCCTCGGGTTTCCCTGAGGTGGGGTAAACCTTCCTCTTAATGGCCTTTTGGTAAGTCTGGAAGACCATATCCAAGGGGAGCCCCAAAGTCAGTTTCATCCTCACAACCATGTTTCCAATTCCTGGAATTGGCTGCATGTGACTCACAAGAGCTGAGGAGGTTTGTGGAAGTTGGGAGTGTCATAGCTTGAACCCTTTGTAGGTAAAGTTTTGCTGTTGTGAGAGTTTTAACAGGAGCAATGTGAAAGACTCCAAGTCCCCAGGTAGATAGAAATAATCCTGTTCTACCTGTGTGTATGTGACAAGTCTCTAATAGTTCAGAGAGCAAGTATCTGGTCTTAGAAAGACTGATCCAAGCTTGGATGTTTCTGGTGACAAGGCAAGGTCCTGAGTTTCAAGTTCACCTTTTATGGTTGAGGAGACAATAAGGTGGTCAGAAGGGAAATCATGGAGGAGACCTTGGCTTCATCCATCGTGCAGGCTTGTATATGTGGTTCTATGTAGATTGTGTTTCAAAGGTGGAGCTTGTTTACAACTATGAACATTCTCCGATGTGCTTTTTGGACCTTCATTCCCAGAGCGAGAGCAGTGCCGAGGCTCTAGAAATGCCATGGATATTCTGAGCTGTCAGTGGCATTTCCCCGGTACTGTTCCCTTGGTGCCGCTCCTTGAAATGTCCAAAGGGATTATCATGTGTCTTGTGGCGGGTCCTAGCATTGTGAAAGGAAGCTGCTGCACCTGGCTCAGAGGATTTCGGATGTGGTGGGAGGAGGAGTAGTACTACGACTATAAATTGTATCACAGCATATCGATTCCATCTTGAGAGTGGGGTTGGGGGGTTATGAAGGGGGGCTTTTATTGTACTTTTATACATTGTACCCTTGAAACTAATTCAATTTTTAAAAATTAATTAATTTATTTGGGGCTGCATTGGGTCTTTGTTGCTGCTAGCGGGTGTTCTCTAGTTGCAGTGAGCGGGGGCTCCTCTTGGCTGTGGTGCACGGGCTTCTCATTGCAGTGGCTTCTCTTGTTGCGGAGCATGGTCTCTAGGCACGCAGGCTTCCGTAGTTGTGGCACGTGGGCTCGGTTGATGTGGCACACGGGCTCTAGAGCGCAGGCTCAGTAGTTGTGGCACGCGGGCTTAGTTACTCCGTGGCACGTGGGATCTTCCCAGACCAGGGCTCGAACCCATGACCCCTGCATTCGCAGGCATATTCTTAACCACTGCTCCACCAGGGAAGCCCGATAATTCAGTTTTTTATAAAGAGAAGATTCCTAATATTATTCCAAAATTTAAAAATATGTAGTTGGATAACACTATGAAAAATTAACTGATATATTCTTTTATTATTTCTCTTTGCTCCCTGGATTTTTTTCCCCATCCAGTCAGCTAGGCACTGTGAGTTCACTGCATTAGGAAGGTAAAGACTCAGCAGAAATGAGGGAGAAAAACAGAAAAGTCTCAGCTTTGGAATGTTCACAACGGAGGCCACAGTAGAACAGGTGAGAATTCTGTGAACCAAAAATAAATGTCGTCTCAAATGCAAAAAAGTATTCTCTGCACTGGGAGGCAGGAGAGGGAGGGAGGGAAGGACTGAAGGAGAGAGATCAGTGTGGCCAGGGACATGGAGACTGTGCTTAAGGACGATATGCGCAGGAAGAGAATCAGAATCTGGAGAAGATTCAGCCTGCACGTGATCATTGCCTCCAGCCAGCACCCTCATCTCAGACGTTGGGAAATTCAGAGAGAGAGTGGGAGTACGTCAGGAGGGCCACACGCATAGTCTGTGTGGCAGGGGTTGTGGCCGTTCCCTATTTGTGAGGAGTCCCCAGCAATTTGCAGGCCTCTTCTGGAAAATGCTGGCGGACGTCTCTAGTGCTTATGTGAAAGCTTGTTCACAAACCTTGAAAGATACAGATGTAGATGACAGATAGATGCATAGATAGAAAAATGTCATTAAATAAAAGCTCCAGGAAAGGTTTGGAAAATGGCCTTTATTGCATAGGACGCTTCTATTGTCATATGATGTTAGACTGAGTGCCGGTCCCTTCATCCTCCTTCAGACCACGGCATTCTGTCTGCTACTCTCCCGAGGGTCCTTTCTTCTCCCTGGAAGGGATAAAACAAATGAGGTAGAACAGGAAGAGACAAGAAGCACTCCAAGCTCTGCTGGTCAGGGTTACCCTGCAGCATTGCCTTAATGCTCAGAGCCACACACACCACAGTGAGCTTGGCTCCAGATCAACTACCACGCAACGAAGGTTCTGGAACATTTCCATATCTCGGGGGACCTCATTTCCACGTGACTCTCTTTCATATTCCCCTTTGTCACAGAAGGCTAGGTCCAGTGGTCCGGGTGAGATCTCGGCTCAGGCCCAAGGCTCTCAGACCTCAAAGTTCTGGTCCTGCAAGGGCCCCTGTCCTCTCTTGAGACCACTCCTGGCTCTCTCTGCCGAGAAGGAGCTGCTGGCAGTACGTCCTCTAAGAGTTGAGGTCCATCGTGCAGACCCTGAGAAAACTCCTAGGAAAAGGCTCCACCTTCTTGTTTACGTCAACAGAGGTCAATGCCTTTGTTAGTGCTGGGTGTGTCCCATTTGATGCAACTGCAGAGCCATTAGGTAAACCAGCACATGTGTGCGGCCCCTTCCCTTAGACTCCTCTGGGCCCTCGTGACATAGGCTCAGAAGACTGCCAGCCTCAAGCCTTACCTCTTCCAAGGGACGGCCACACCGTCTTCCAGGATCTTCTGTCCCATGAATCTCAGTTGCTGTTTGGAACTCAAAGGAGAGAAAAGACCCTGCCTGCGGGGTCTCTTTGGGCTGGGGCCTTCCCCCGTGGGCTGCTCTCCCTCATTCTCCTTTTCTTCTTGCTTCTCTACCTCCTTCTCCTCCTCCTCCTCCTCCTCCTCCTCCTCCTCCTCCTCGTTCTCCTCCTCCTCCTCCTCGTCCTCTTCCTCAGGGGTGCTCTCGGATTCCACATTGCCCATCCGCTGGGCCATGGTGAGATGAAAGGCACGGCAGCTGAAGCCCTGCAGGACGCCGCCCTTCACGTGCTGCTGGAGGATCTCCAAGGTGGGGAAGACCCGGCAGCAGGCCATGCACCTGAAGCCGGTCTCCATGGTCAGCATCCAGTCCGCTGTCTTGGCGCTGGGTCTCTCCTCGACGGCAGGTGGCCCTGATGGGCTGCCTGGCTCTGCCCTTTCCTCATACTCTTTCTCCTACCCAGTGGGCTCACTGTCAGACAGGAGGCTTTCGGTGCACACATCAGAAGAGGGGTCAGTGGCTACTGCGCACACATCCTCAGGAAGGGTCACTTCTTCTATCCTCAGCTGCTTTTCAGGCAACTCCAAGGGTTTCTTTGTCTTCCAGGAGACAGCGACACCCTTGTTCACTTGTACCTGCATGTAGTGTATTTTCATGCCCCTTTCCTCTTTGTCTGGGTGCAGATAGTTCTTACAGGGTGAAGAGGGTGAGGAGGAGACACAGTGTGATGGGGAAGCGGTCTCTCCTTCTTCCTGATCCTGGGCTAGGGGTGGTCTAGGCTGGGCAGTGTCTCGATGAAATCTCCGGATTCCTGAAAAAGGAAATTAAAATCATAATAACATGCATGGGCCATGCCGGAAGCTGAGGGAGCAGGTGTGGTAGACGAGAGAGGGACATTGGCACGACATAGCAATGTCGTGAGCTTGGTGTCCGTTGGCCGTAGGACGGAGTGGTGTATGTGGTGTCATCTGTGGGCTTTTCATGTGCGTGGGGGGGTATACTGGAGCGGTGTCTGTATACAGGGGTGTGGAGTATGGTGGTGAGGGCTGTAGTATGTGAGGGATGCGGCTGGATGCGTGTACGATGAGGAGTGTGAGTTTGGGAATATCGGTGGTGCATTCCTTGTGGAATGGGGCTGTGGTGCAGGAGAGTACTGTGGAGCACGTGCTTGGGGTTGATGTGCACTGAGAAGGGCTGTGCCTGGAGGGCGCGTGTATGTGTGAGCTGTGTGCACCTGAGCTGGATGGTCCTGCTCTCAGGCTGGAGGTGTATGATGCAGAACTCTGTCCTTCTCTGGAAGCAAAGGCAAAGACAAAGCCTACATTTTCCTCTGAAGATGCTTAATCTGGTCCCTCTTCCCTCCACCTCAAGCCCAGACCTTTCCGGCCCCTGCTCCTTGACTTCCCCACCACGGTAGTAGCAGTATTCACACACACACCCCCAGACTCAGCTGGCATCCACGCCCTAGGAACAGCTCAGCCATCCTGCCCAGGCTCCTCCACAGAGCCCTCATCACCTCTGATGACCCTGGATTTCCTCTCAGCCTCCCTGGGATCTGTGTGCCTCCTGCTTCACAGCCAAGCACCCCGTCACCTGAGGAGCCCCACGCCCTTACCAGCGTAGCTGAGCTTGCGCAGAGTAGAAGTACAGAAGAAGTATTTAGAGGCAGAGGAGACCTCCACTGCCCCTGGGCTGCAGCCTTGGGCCACCACAGTGGATCCAAGCCGAGGGGGATCCTCTTGTGACTTCGAGATTCCTGAGGGAGGAATGAAAGGCTCAGGGTGGGTTCATCAGTCCTCTGTCCACAAATATTTACTGAGTGTGTGACACGTGTCAGGTGCAGTGAATACACACAGCTGAGAGTGTGGTTCCCAGTGGATCCTCCAGGATTTAATTCCAATCAATACTTATTCTCTCACTGTCTAGTTGGTAATGTAGGCCTCGGTGGTGACTGTGAGTGTGTGGGAAGAGTGAGTGATGTGTATCAGTTAAGTCTGTGGTAAGTGTGGGGTTGGCATGGGGAGCACAGTGCAGACGTGTCTATCTGTGTCTGTGGCCTTTGTGTGCATGGTTTCTGTTCACAAGTCAGGAATTCTGGGACATGTAACGTTTCCTCATTACATGGTGTGGCTTGTATTTATGGTGTGTGTTCATTCATTCATTCACCAAGATTCAGTAAGCAGCTACTCCTGTGTATCCGGCACTCTTCCATTGTTGTAGTCTTTGGTAACGCTGCACATTCTAGTAGGGGAAGACACACACTAAACAAAACTACAATAAATATATAATACATCAGCTGGTGGTAAGTATATAAGGGTTGCCAGACTTAGCGAACAAGAATACAAGGCACCCAGTTAAATTTCAGTTTCAGATAAACCCAGAATAATCTTTTAGTGTAAGTATTCCCATGCAGTATTTGGCCTGACTTAGTTTTAGTGTAAGTATAGCCCATACAATATGTGGGACATACGGATACTGAAAAATTACTTGTTCTTTATCTAGAATTCAAATTGAACTGGATAGCCCATATTTTCTCTGGCAATCCTGACATGGGTTACTGAGACTGTGGTTTACTGTGGTTTGTACAAAGCGGGTCTGGCATTACTCAAGAATGTGTTATAAGTGTGGTGTGTATGACACGTGACTGGTTCTTATAGAGGTATTTAGAGATGGCTGAAGTTAGTTGTGTTTGTGCAAGAGTTGAGGAGATACATGTATATAGTGTGTGTGTGTGTGTGTGTGTGTGTCCTATATATATAGTGTGTGTGTCTATATACATATCTCATCTCCAGCGTTTGGTGTTGGAGGAGAGGATTGTGATACAGGTGGGTTGTATGAGAACGTAGTATAGGAGGGATGCGTGTATATACCTCCATGTGCTGTGTGTGGTTTACTAAGGAAGTTATATGTGGGGTGTGTGATATTTTTGCTGCATCAGAGTGTACATGGGTGTATGAGTTACTGTCTCATAAAACACCCCTAACAAGAATTCTGTATACACTCTTACGTACACCGAGTGTCAGCCAGGTCCAGGCAGGGTGACAAGAACTTTACCACGCAGACTTTATATCTGGTAAGCACTCTACCCCCATTCATCTCGCTCTTCTCTGCACTACCACACACACACACACACACACACACACACACACACTCACACACACACACACAGGAACATAGGGCAAAATATTCTGAATGGTCAGGGGCAGTCATTGCCTTCACCAGCCTGTCCCAGCCACTGCCTGGAAATCTGCCTGCTGTCTAGAGCTCCATTCCCAGGGCCCATCCTACAGTCTCCAGGGCCCTGGGCCTGGTAGGAGCTACTGGGCTCTAATCTGGGGCAGAGGCCTCTAGCTGGAGCTCTGGGGTGACCACCCCTCTCCCAGGGCAAGCTACTCGCCTACATTTAATGCACGCAGGCACCACGTGGCCCGTGGCTCTCAGAGCTCCCCGCAGGACCCTGAGGCCATTTCTCACCCCCGCTCACGCGGTCTCAGTCTCTGGAAAACCCTTCCCTTCCCTTGATCTCCTTTGGGAAATTCTTCCTGTTGAAGGAATAAAACCTCCTTGCTTTCAATATGACACCATCCCTAGACGAACAATCTTCTTTCAAAGTGCATTCCACTTGTCAAGATATTTTTCAACAGGGCCTTCAACTCATGGGGCTTCTCTTTCCACTTTGGTAAAAGAGGCCAAGCAACTCATGGGTCTCTCTCAGCATCCTTGCATCCTTCACATCCCCCACCTCATGACCCCTAGGAAAGATCCAAGAGCATAAGGGAGAAATCGGGGACTGAGGAAAGCTGCACCTCTAGGTCTGTGCAAGCAGGATGCAGCCTGCTGTGAGTCCGACAAAGCTCCAGGCCCGGCTGCCCCAGGAGAGAGTCCTCAGACCAGCGGAGCTGACCTCCCATCTCCCAGGGGGCATCTGGCCGTTCTGTGCCGTCTCACACCACAGGGACCCTCCGGATAGATACGGCAGCATCAGTGAGACAAGGTCTCTCGCTCCCTCCTTCACAGGTGACACGTTCTCAGTTCCCCGCTTCCTAGAGAAGCTTCAGTTTGGCAGAAAGCCATGTGCCCCAGACAAGTTGCCCCCCACATACCTCCTCCGTTCTCGGCAGTTTCCTGGGACTCTTCATTTTCCAGATGTTTCCTCTTTTGTCGCCGTTCCATCGTACCAACTAGAAGTCTCCCTTAGAAGATGCCTCAAGAGATGTCCAACTCCTCCTCTTCCCTACAGGTTGGCCCTTCTTGGCTCTTGGGCAATCCGTTGAAATGATTCAATACAAACAAAAATAGTCAAGTCTCCTAAATGGCTGAAAAACTTGTACCACTTGGTGAACCAGCAGTAGTGCCTAGTGCTCACCAGGGCTGTTATGTTTGCAAGGTTGCCAGGCTCACAGTGGAATTCTGTGACCTCAGTGATGACATCAGAGCATTCGGTGGACCTAGGTTGAGCACAGTGTCTGCAATAGCACAGGCCCCATTTTCAAGAACAATTCCTTTTTCCCAGCCGAAGCTTTCCCGTGAAAGGGAAAGGTTCCTACCATATCTATTATAAATTGTATCATACCATGTCTATTATAAAATTCACATTTTGATTGGAGATCTTTTAATGTCTTTTCTAGAGAGATTTAATATGAATGTTTTAAATGGTCTCCAGTTTCCCTGTGGATTATTGACATTTTAAACTCTGCACTTCAATTTTCCCTCAATACGTGTAATTTTGTCACGGCTATTTCTGTACTTAAAGATGAGGAACTATATAATTGATTTCTTCATTTTTTCCCCATCTCTTTCCAAGGTACTGCATTTGATTGTGTCTTGCGAATGAGTGAAAAATGCTAGTCCTTGAGTCAGGACATTGGGCCCTTTAGCAAGTAACTCAACCTATCTGGGCTTCAGCTTCTGTATGTGCGATCAAGAGGCTTGGACTCGCTGACTTTTCAAATGCTGTGTTTCTTTGATTCACTCTCACTTACTGATCTGCTCCTTAAGAAGAGGGTCTGTTCTCATAAAGTAACAACAGTCTCTTCCTAACCTTGGGTTGGGCGGAGTTTAACTGTTCGTACTCAGTTCGTTAGTTATATTGCCTTCTACGTATGCTTAGCTCTAAATAATTTATACGGCTCTTGTGACAATTTTTAGATCTTCTTTTTTTCTTATTTTCTTTTATAGTTTCTAATTTGTTATCGCCAGTGTAGAGGAGCCTGATTGACTTTTAAAATTTATTGATCTTGTATGTGTGTGCCTTGTTGAACCGTCTTATTAGTTCCTGCTAGTTTATCTGTGGGTTCTTTTGGGTCTCCTAGATAAATGAGCATATTAAATGTAAATAATGTGTTCTTTGGATAAAGTTTATTTTCTTGCATCTCTATATATAGAAGCAATATGTTGAATTGATTTAAATATTTAAACACTTACATACCTGTTATCACAATCTAACATTGTTTATCTTATTTTCTTTCAATCAATATTATGTTTTCAATATTTATCCACGTGAATCCATAGAGATCTAGGTCTTTGATTTTTGACTGTTTGATATTATGTGATCACATGCATATAGCATCATTTATTTTCCATTCAAGCATTATTGGACAATTGGATTGTTTCCCTCCCTTCTCTAGAACAAACAACATTTCCCAGAATATCCCTGAAGATGACTGACAGTCGAGAAGGGCCAGGCTGCCCGAAGGATTGCTACTTGCTTTTAGCCACCTTCCAACAGGCCGTCTCCAGCCAGCAATTTGAAGCACAGCTGAAATGAGAACTGCCCCAAATGTGAAAATCTTAGGAGCTTCCTAGAAGGTGGGAGGTTAATGATAGGCATCCTGCTGGGATCCCAGGGGAGTCTGAGCTGGCCTGAAGCTCATCTTCCTCCTCCAGCTCTCAAGAGAAATGTGGAGGAAAGAAGACTTCAAAAACTGTGAGCAGGCAGAGGGAGAGATATTGGGGGCCGAAGCTGTAACTGAGGTCTTGGAGTGGGCTGTGAGCACGCAGAGCCTCTCGAGAGCCAGGCTCTGCCTTCTGAGGACTTCTCCCCTAAGGCTGCTCATAATTCACGTGATACCAGCCATATAGAGCCGACTTGGCCCACACTGTCACAGAAAGCCTTATCAGAATCTCTTCTTCTTCATACACTCTTGTGTCTGTTACTTGGTTATTGCCTTTGGTACTCCACTGATGTGAACCACAGTCGCCAGGGGATGGAGGACACTAGTGACCCATCTTGCTCTGTGGCCTCAGTCCACAGCTGGAGGGTAAGGGAAGAGGCCAAATGAAGGTCAAGAAGGAAAGATGGAGTTTGAAGAGAAGACCTGAGTTAAGGGTGTCTTCTCAAGTCTTGATGACTGAAATGTAGCTCCAGTACCTGAAGTCCTGCTTGTTCTCAAGGCTGACCGCGGGGCTGGGTGCACTCAGTGAAGGAACCGTATACACTTAGTATTTCCTTGCTTGCTCACACTTGCCCTCCTCTGATACACCCTCTGCAAGACTGATCTTCCCCTGAAACAACTTTCCCCCTGCTACTGTCATCTCAGGAACATTTGCTTCCCCTTCCTAGTGTCCCCCTAGAATGCCATTGCAGCCAATTCATAATTTGATAATCATGCTGCTTACCATATTCTCAGCAACTTCTGAGAAATTTTATTCACTTTATTCCATAGTCTTCACCCATCAATAATCTTCCTTAACTTCCTAGCTGCAGGTTAACCCATTCGGAATCATTTCTTTTGCTTTCTCTTCTTTGGCAAATCCTTTCTATCTTTTAAGGTCTTTTTCTTGTCTCTCTACCATCTTGCCTTCCTGAACTTCTTTTTTTTTTCGTTTAAGTAACCTTTCAATCTCCTTCCGCAATTTCCTCATAAACATTGAGAGTTTATTCCTCACACGTTAGACAGCGGTTTATGAATGGCCAGGCATAATGGACTCAGAATGAGTTGGCACCCCCGAGGTACCTGTCTTGCTGGGGAGCCACAGGTGAAGGGCTCTCTGCTGGACACATGTTTGCATGGAGTCAGGCTGAGTGGCCTCAGGGTGTTTGCTCTGCACTTGTGTGTGTTTCTCCCTAGTTGGTTTCCTTGTCCAGCCACCTGTGACCTCCCTCCATCCAGCCCAGGGAATCCTTCTCATCACAGGGGTAGGATGTTTGTCTCATTTTCCATCACATCCTTTCCCCAAAGTTTGGTTGTGAGTTGTTCCCATTCCAAAGACCTTTCCTCTTTGAAGAGAAAAGAGAAAATCTTGTCTCTCCTTTTCTCTCACTTCACTTCTGCTCTATTATCTCCTCCGTCCAGAATGGCCCACTGACTCACATGGGTGTAGATCCAAAGATGGCAAGAAATGCCAGCAATTCTGAGATAATAATATGGATGGATCAGGAAAACTTGAAAACCTTTATCCCGCCACATTAAAAAAAATTGCACTTCCAGTGTATTCAGAGTCTCAGTGTAGAAACACAAATGATAGAGAAATTGAATTACACTCAAGTTTTTCTTTCCTCCTTTCCTGATTTATTCTAATCCTCCAAGTTAACATGATGAACTCTTTGTTGTGTAAAGTTTCAGACATTTTCTACCCATGCACACTTTTCTTCTTTTCACATTAGAGTGTGAACTAGGTCACTTTCAACATGCTGTGATTCTGTGATTCACTGTCTCCCACCGAGTCATCCACGGATAATGTCATCTGTTTCACGGAGAACTATTTCCAATAGCTAATAGCCAATGTCTGTGGAGTGCTTACTCTGTGTCGGTTTCTTGTAACTACTTTACAGATCATTTGTACAGCGTACCCATGGACCAGGTACAATTATGACCCCCAAGTGACAGATAAGTGCAGATAAGTACAAATAAATACAGAGGCCAAGTGACTTGCCCAAGACACTGGAGCAAATCAAAATCCATGCCTCTGTAATCATTTTGCTCTATTGCCTCTGTCTGGGAGGCTTGATGATTTGGCAACTAAAACCTTAAATATCATGTTCCATTTTTATATCTGTGACACAAGCGTGGGGCTGTGATACAGGGTAACTAACCTGACTACTTTTGAAAACCCTTATGCACCTGGATGAAAGTAAGCCAGGGACTGCAAGCCATAGATTTAAGGTTTCCTACCAACTTTTAAAAATAGCTTCTTGAATGCAATTTATGTAGTGTCAAGTCTAGGATGTAGTCCAAATAGTAACAGAAAAATGGAGATATGTAGAAAAATACTTAAAGTTGACAAGTATTGGGAGTGTAGTATTTTTGGGGCCAGCGTGTAGACCACAGGAAAACTTGCTGTTTCCATCCCAAAGGGAAGAGCCCTACGTTGCAACTGCCAAGGTCCCTGGGACAGCAAGTGTGCTCACTGCTTAGTAAAGAAGCATCCTCAGTTTGATAGAATCATATGGGAGCCTTACATTTGGTTAGCAGTTCTACATTCTTGATGTAATAATATTTTCAGGGTGTGGGAGGGTATCAAGCTCTGAAAATACCCTTGGAGAGATCTGCTTATTAAGTTTGGCTTTTTCAGTCTCCCTACTACTTCTTTACTAAACACCAGGCGGTTTCCTTCACTTTTCAGAACCATATTGTTTTTCCCTTCTCTAATGAACTTTGAAATACTTTTGGATGAGCTATTGAGATTGGGAAAAAATAAACATCTCTTTAAAATAAGGAAGATAATAACAATGACAAGTAGAAAAAGCTCTAAAACAGAGAATATCCTCCATTCTAGCCACTGACTGGGAGTGGAAGGTTCGTGCTCGCTGTCCAGGACGTAGAAATAAAAGCTGAGGAGGCGCTGAGGCGTCTCCTGGATCTCTATGAGCCTCCATCATTTCTGCTGAGTAGGGTTGACAGATAAAATATAGACTGTTTAGTTAAATATGAATGTTTGAAAAACAACGAGTACATTTTGAAGATAAGTATGCCCCAAATAGTTCATAGGATCTACTTATACTAAAAATAATGACTTATTATTCATGTGAAGTTCAAGTTTAACTGGGTATCCTGTATTTTTATGTCCTAAATCTGACAGCCCTACTGATGATCCACAATGGAGGCAGTTGAGGAGTGGTACATGCTGGCTCTCGGACAGTCAGAAATGGCTTCAGCAGATCCAGGTACAGTATGAAATTCTTTTTGGATGTAGCTCAGAAGCCATGGCCAGCCCTTGACTGCAAGTACTGCCTCGGGTTTCCCTGAGGTGGGGTAAACCTTCCTCTTAATGGCCTTTTGGTAAGTCTGGAAGACCATATCCAAGGGGAGCCCCAAAGTCAGTTTCATCCTCACAACCATGTTTCCAATTCCTGGAATTGGCTGCATGTGACTCACAAGAGCTGAGGAGGTTTGTGGAAGTTGGGAGTGGCATAGCTTGAACCCTTTGTAGGTAAAGTTTTGCTGTTGTGAGAGTTTTAACAGGAGCAATGTGAAAGACTCCAAGTCCCCAGGTAGATAGAAATAATCCTGTTCTACCTGTGTGTATGTGACAAGTCTCTAATAGTTCAGAGAGCAAGTATCTGGTCTTAGAAAGACTGATCCAAGCTTGGATGTTTCTGGTGACAAGGCAAGGTCCTGAGTTTCAAGTTCACCTTTTATGGTTGAGGAGACAATAAGGTGGTCAGAAGGGAAATCATGGAGGAGACCTTGGCTTCATCCATCGTGCAGGCTTGTATATGTGGTTCTATGTAGATTGTGTTTCAAAGGTGGAGCTTGTTTACAACTATGAACATTCTCCGATGTGCTTTTTGGACCTTCATTCCCAGAGCGAGAGCAGTGCCGAGGCTCTAGAAATGCCATGGATATTCTGAGCTGTCAGTGGCATTTCCCCGGTACTGTTCCCTTGGTGCCGCTCCTTGAAATGTCCAAAGGGATTATCATGTGTCTTGTGGCGGGTCCTAGCATTGTGAAAGGAAGCTGCTGCACCTGGCTCAGAGGATTTCGGATGTGGTGGGAGGAGGAGTAGTACTACGACTATAAATTGTATCACAGCATATCGATTCCATCTTGAGAGTGGGGTTGGGGGGTTATGAAGGGGGGCTTTTATTGTACTTTTATACATTGTACCCTTGAAACTAATTCAATTTTTAAAAATTAATTAATTTATTTGGGGCTGCATTGGGTCTTTGTTGCTGCTAGCGGGTGTTCTCTAGTTGCAGTGAGCGGGGGCTCCTCTTGGCTGTGGTGCACGGGCTTCTCATTGCAGTGGCTTCTCTTGTTGCGGAGCATGGTCTCTAGGCACGCAGGCTTCCGTAGTTGTGGCACGTGGGCTCGGTTGATGTGGCACACGGGCTCTAGAGCGCAGGCTCAGTAGTTGTGGCACGCGGGCTTAGTTACTCCGTGGCACGTGGGATCTTCCCAGACCAGGGCTCGAACCCATGACCCCTGCATTCGCAGGCATATTCTTAACCACTGCTCCACCAGGGAAGCCCGATAATTCAGTTTTTTATAAAGAGAAGATTCCTAATATTATTCCAAAATTTAAAAATATGTAGTTGGATAACACTATGAAAAATTAACTGATATATTCTTTTATTATTTCTCTTTGCTCCCTGGATTTTTTTCCCCATCCAGTCAGCTAGGCACTGTGAGTTCACTGCATTAGGAAGGTAAAGACTCAGCAGAAATGAGGGAGAAAAACAGAAAAGTCTCAGCTTTGGAATGTTCACAACGGAGGCCACAGTAGAACAGGTGAGAATTCTGTGAACCAAAAATAAATGTCGTCTCAAATGCAAAAAAGTATTCTCTGCACTGGGAGGCAGGAGAGGGAGGGAGGGAAGGACTGAAGGAGAGAGATCAGTGTGGCCAGGGACATGGAGACTGTGCTTAAGGACGATATGCGCAGGAAGAGAATCAGAATCTGGAGAAGATTCAGCCTGCACGTGATCATTGCCTCCAGCCAGCACCCTCATCTCAGACGTTGGGAAATTCAGAGAGAGAGTGGGAGTACGTCAGGAGGGCCACACGCATAGTCTGTGTGGCAGGGGTTGTGGCCGTTCCCTATTTGTGAGGAGTCCCCAGCAATTTGCAGGCCTCTTCTGGAAAATGCTGGCGGACGTCTCTAGTGCTTATGTGAAAGCTTGTTCACAAACCTTGAAAGATACAGATGTAGATGACAGATAGATGCATAGATAGAAAAATGTCATTAAATAAAAGCTCCAGGAAAGGTTTGGAAAATGCCCTTTATTGCATAGGACGCTTCTATTGTCATATGATGTTAGACTGAGTGCCGGTCCCTTCATCCTCCTTCAGACCACGGCATTCTGTCTGCTACTCTCCCGAGGGTCCTTTCTTCTCCCTGGAAGGGATAAAACAAATGAGGTAGAACAGGAAGAGACAAGAAGCACTCCAAGCTCTGCTGGTCAGGGTTACCCTGCAGCATTGCCTTAATGCTCAGAGCCACACACACCACAGTGAGCTTGGCTCCAGATCAACTACCACGCAACGAAGGTTCTGGAACATTTCCATATCTCGGGGGACCTCATTTCCACGTGACTCTCTTTCATATTCCCCTTTGTCACAGAAGGCTAGGTCCAGTGGTCCGGGTGAGATCTCGGCTCAGGCCCAAGGCTCTCAGACCTCAAAGTTCTGGTCCTGCAAGGGCCCCTGTCCTCTCTTGAGACCACTCCTGGCTCTCTCTGCCGAGAAGGAGCTGCTGGCAGTACGTCCTCTAAGAGTTGAGGTCCATCGTGCAGACCCTGAGAAAACTCCTAGGAAAAGGCTCCACCTTCTTGTTTACGTCAACAGAGGTCAATGCCTTTGT
Organism: Mesoplodon mirus; assembly: GCF_964341445.2. Lineage (NCBI taxonomy): Eukaryota > Metazoa > Chordata > Mammalia > Artiodactyla > Ziphiidae > Mesoplodon > Mesoplodon mirus. The sequence goes on from NW_028295795.1 coordinate 796,542, forward strand.
TAGTGCTGGGTGTGTCCCATTTGATGCAACTGCAGAGCCATTAGGTAAACCAGCACATGTGTGCGGCCCCTTCCCTTAGACTCCTCTGGGCCCTCGTGACATAGGCTCAGAAGACTGCCAGCCTCAATCCTTACCTCTTCCAAGGGACGGCCACACCGTCTTCCAGGATCTTCTGTCCCATGAATCTCAGTTGCTGTTTGGAACTCAAAGGAGAGAAAAGACCCTGCCTGTGGGGTCTCTTTGGGCTGGGGCCTTCCCCCGTGGGCTGCTCTCCCTCATTCTCCTTTTCTTCTTGCTTCTCTACCTCCTTCTCCTCCTCCTCCTCCTCCTCCTCCTCCTCCTCGTTCTCCTCCTCCTCCTCCTCGTCCTCTTCCTCAGGGGTGCTCTCGGATTCCACATTGCCCATCCGCTGGGCCATGGTGAGATGAAAGGCACGGCAGCTGAAGCCCTGCAGGACGCCGCCCTTCACGTGCTGCTGGAGGATCTCCAAGGTGGGGAAGACCCGGCAGCAGGCCATGCACCTGAAGCCGGTCTCCATGGTCAGCATCCAGTCCGCTGTCTTGGCGCTGGGTCTCTCCTCGACGGCAGGTGGCCCTGATGGGCTGCCTGGCTCTGCCCTTTCCTCATACTCTTTCTCCTCCCCAGTGGGCTCACTGTCAGACAGGAGGCTTTCGGTGGACACATCAGAAGAGGGGTCAGTGGCTACTGCGCACACATCCTCAGGAAGGGTCACTTCTTCTATCCTCAGCTGCTTTTCAGGCAACTCCAAGGGTTTCTTTGTCTTCCAGGAGACAGCGACACCCTTGTTCACTTGTACCTGCATGTAGTGTATTTTCATGCCCCTTTCCTCTTTGTCTGGGTGCAGATAGTTCTTACAGGGTGAAGAGGGTGAGGAGGAGACACAGTGTGATGGGGAAGCGGTCTCTCCTTCTTCCTGATCCTGGGCTAGGGGTGGTCTAGGCTGGGCAGTGTCTCGATGAAATCTCCGGATTCCTGAAAAAGGAAATTAAAATCATAATAACATGCATGGGCCATGCCGGAAGCTGAGGGAGCAGGTGTGGTAGACGAGAGAGGGACATTGGCACGACATAGCAATGTCGTGAGCTTGGTGTCCATTGGCCGTAGGACGGAGTGGTGTATGTGGTGTCATCTGTGGGCTTTTCATGTGCGTGGGGGGGTATACTGGAGCGGTGTCTGTATACAGGGGTGTGGAGTATGGTGGTGAGGGCTGTAGTATGTGAGGGATGCGGCTGGATGCGTGTACGATGAGGAGTGTGAGTTTGGGAATATCGGTGGTGCATTCCTTGTGGAATGGGGCTGTGGTGCAGGAGAGTACTGTGGAGCACGTGCTTGGGGTTGATGTGCACTGAGAAGGGCTGTGCCTGGAGGGCGCGTGTATGTGTGAGCTGTGTGCACCTGAGCTGGATGGTCCTGCTCTCAGGCTGGAGGTGTATGATGCAGAACTCTGTCCTTCTCTGGAAGCAAAGGCAAAGACAAAGCCTACATTTTCCTCTGAAGATGCTTAATCTGGTCCCTCTTCCCTCCACCTCAAGCCCAGACCTTTCCGGCCCCTGCTCCTTGACTTCCCCACCACGGTAGTAGCAGTATTCACACACACACACCCAGACTCAGCTGGCATCCACGCCCTAGGAACAGCTCAGCCATCCTGCCCAGGCTCCTCCACAGAGCCCTCATCACCTCTGATGACCCTGGATTTCCTCTCAGCCTCCCTGGGATCTGTGTGCCTCCTGCTTCACAGCCAAGCACCCCGTCACCTGAGGAGCCCCACGCCCTTACCAGCGTAGCTGAGCTTGCGCAGAGTAGAAGTACAGAAGAAGTATTTAGAGGCAGAGGAGACCTCCACTGCCCCTGGGCTGCAGCCTTGGGCCACCACAGTGGATCCAAGCCGAGGGGGATCCTCTTGTGACTTCGAGATTCCTGAGGGAGGAATGAAAGGCTCAGGGTGGGTTCATCAGTCCTCTGTCCACAAATATTTACTGAGTGTGTGACACGTGTCAGGTGCAGTGAATACACACAGCTGAGAGTGTGGTTCCCAGTGGATCCTCCAGGATTTAATTCCAATCAATACTTATTCTCTCACTGTCTAGTTGGTAATGTAGGCCTCGGTGGTGACTGTGAGTGTGTGGGAAGAGTGAGTGATGTGTATCAGTTAAGTCTGTGGTAAGTGTGGGGTTGGCATGGGGAGCACAGTGCAGACGTGTCTATCTGTGTCTGTGGCCTTTGTGTGCATGGTTTCTGTTCACAAGTCAGGAATTCTGGGACATGTAACGTTTCCTCATTACATGGTGTGGCTTGTATTTATGGTGTGTGTTCATTCATTCATTCACCAAGATTCAGTAAGCAGCTACTCCTGTGTATCCGGCACTCTTCCATTGTTGTAGTCTTTGGTAACGCTGCACATTCTAGTAGGGGAAGACACACACTAAACAAAACTACAATAAATATATAATACATCAGCTGGTGGCAAGTATATAAGGGTTGCCAGACTTAGCGAACAAGAATACAAGGCACCCAGTTAAATTTCAGTTTCAGATAAACCCAGAATAATCTTTTAGTGTAAGTATTCCCATGCAGTATTTGGCCTGACTTAGTTTTAGTGTAAGTATAGCCCATACAATATGTGGGACATACGGATACTGAAAAATTACTTGTTCTTTATCTAGAATTCAAATTGAACTGGATAGCCCATATTTTCTCTGGCAATCCTGACATGGGTTACTGAGACTGTGGTTTACTGTGGTTTGTACAAAGCGGGTCTGGCATTACTCAAGAATGTGTTATAAGTGTGGTGTGTATGACACGTGACTGCTTCTTATAGAGGTATTTAGAGATGGCTGAAGTTAGTTGTGTTTGTGCAAGAGTTGAGGAGATACATGTATATAGTGTGTGTGTGTGTGTGTGTGTGTGTCCTATATATATAGTGTGTGTGTCTATATACATATCTCATCTCCAGCGTTTGGTGTTGGAGGAGAGGATTGTGATACAGGTGGGTTGTATGAGAACGTAGTATAGGAGGGATGCGTGTATATACCTCCATGTGCTGTGTGTGGTTTACTAAGGAAGTTATATGTGGGGTGTGTGATATTTTTGCTGCATCAGAGTGTACATGGGTGTATGAGTTACTGTCTCATAAAACACCCCTAACAAGAATTCTGTATACACTCTTACGTACACCGAGTGTCAGCCAGGTCCAGGCAGGGTGACAAGAACTTTACCACGCAGACTTTATATCTGGTAAGCACTCTACCCCCATTCATCTCGCTCTTCTCTGCACTACCACACACACACACACACACACACACACACACACACACTCACACACACACACACACAGGAACATAGGGCAAAATATTCTGAATGGTCAGGGGCAGTCATTGCCTTCACCAGCCTGTCCCAGCCACTGCCTGGAAATCTGCCTGCTGTCTAGAGCTCCATTCCCAGGGCCCATCCTACAGTCTCCAGGGCCCTGGGCCTGGTAGGAGCTACTGGGCTCTAATCTGGGGCAGAGGCCTCTAGCTGGAGCTCTGGGGTGACCACCCCTCTCCCAGGGCAAGCTACTCGCCTACATTTAATGCACGCAGGCACCACGTGGCCCGTGGCTCTCAGAGCTCCCCGCAGGACCCTGAGGCCATTTCTCACCCCCGCTCACGCGGTCTCAGTCTCTGGAAAACCCTTCCCTTCCCTTGATCTCCTTTGGGAAATTCTTCCTGTTGAAGGAATAAAACCTCCTTGCTTTCAATATGACACCATCCCTAGACGAACAATCTTCTTTCAAAGTGCATTCCACTTGTCAAGATATTTTTCAACAGGGCCTTCAACTCATGGGGCTTCTCTTTCCACTTTGGTAAAAGAGGCCAAGCAACTCATGGGTCTCTCTCAGCATCCTTGCATCCTTCACATCCCCCACCTCATGACCCCTAGGAAAGATCCAAGAGCATAAGGGAGAAATCGGGGACTGAGGAAAGCTGCACCTCTAGGTCTGTGCAAGCAGGATGCAGCCTGCTGTGAGTCCGACAAAGCTCCAGGCCCGGCTGCCCCAGGAGAGAGTCCTCAGACCAGCGGAGCTGACCTCCCATCTCCCAGGGGGCATCTGGCCGTTCTGTGCCGTCTCACACCACAGGGACCCTCCGGATAGATACGGCAGCATCAGTGAGACAAGGTCTCTCGCTCCCTCCTTCACAGGTGACACGTTCTCAGTTCCCCGCTTCCTAGAGAAGCTTCAGTTTGGCAGAAACCCATGTGCCCCAGACAAGTTGCCCCCCACATACCTCCTCCGTTCTCGGCAGTTTCCTGGGACTCTTCATTTTCCAGATGTTTCCTCTTTTGTCGCCGTTCCATCGTACCAACTAGAAGTCTCCCTTAGAAGATGCCTCAAGAGATGTCCAACTCCTCCTCTTCCCTACAGGTTGGCCCTTCTTGGCTCTTGGGCAATCCGTTGAAATGATTCAATACAAACAAAAATAGTCAAGTCTCCTAAATGGCTGAAAAACTTGTACCACTTGGTGAACCAGCAGTAGTGCCTAGTGCTCACCAGGGTTGTTATGTTTGCAAGGTTGCCAGGCTCACAGTGGAATTCTGTGACCTCAGTGATGACATCAGAGCATTCGGTGGACCTAGGTTGAGCACAGTGTCTGCAATAGCACAGGCCCCATTTTCAAGAACAATTCCTTTTTCCCAGCCGAAGCTTTCCCGTGAAAGGGAAAGGTTCCTACCATATCTATTATAAATTGTATCATACCATGTCTATTATAAAATTCACATTTTGATTGGAGATCTTTTAATGTCTTTTCTAGAGAGATTTAATATGAATGTTTTAAATGGTCTCCAGTTTCCCTGTGGATTATTGACATTTTAAACTCTGCACTTCAATTTTCCCTCAATACGTGTAATTTTGTCACGGCTATTTCTGTACTTAAAGATGAGGAACTATATAATTGATTTCTTCATTTTTTCCCCATCTCTTTCCAAGGTACTGCATTTGATTGTGTCTTGCGACTGAGTGAAAAATGCTAGTCCTTGAGTCAGGACATTGGGCCCTTTAGCAAGTAACTCAACCTATCTGGGCTTCAGCTTCTGTATGTGCGATCAAGAGGCTTGGACTAGCTGACTTTTCAAATGCTGTGTTTCTTTGATTCACTCTCACTTACTGATCTGCTCCTTAAGAAGAGGGTCTGTTCTCATAAAGTAACAACAGTCTCTTCCTAACCTTGGGTTGGGCGGAGTTTAACTGTTTGTACTCAGTTCGTTAGTTATATTGCCTTCTACGTATGCTTAGCTCTAAATAATTTATACGGCTCTTGTGACAATTTTTAGATCTTCTTTTTTTCTTATTTTCTTTTATAGTTTCTAATTTGTTATCGCCAGTGTAGAGGAGCCTGATTGACTTTTAAAATTTATTGATCTTGTATGTGTGTGCCTTGTTGAACCGTCTTATTAGTTCCTGCTAGTTTATCTGTGGGTTCTTTTGGGTCTCCTAGATAAATGAGCATATTAAATGTAAATAATGTGTTCTTTGGATAAAGTTTATTTTCTTGCATCTCTATATATAGAAGCAATAAGTTGAATTGATTTAAATATTTAAACACTTACATACCTGTTATCACAATCTAACATTGTTTATCTTATTTTCTTTCAATCAATATTATGTTTTCAAGATTTATCCACGTGAATCCATAGAGATCTAGGTCTTTGATTTTTGACTGTTTGATATTATGTGATCACATGCATATAGCATCATTTATTTTCCATTCAAGCATTATTGGACAATTGGATTGTTTCCCTCCCTTCTCTAGAACAAACAACATTTCCCAGAATATCCCTGAAGATGACTGACAGTCGAGAAGGGCCAGGCTGCCCGAAGGATTGCTACTTGCTTTTAGCCACCTTCCAACAGGCCGTCTCCAGCCAGCAATTTGAAGCACAGCTGAAATGAGAACTGCCCCAAATGTGAAAATCTTAGGAGCTTCCTAGAAGGTGGGAGGTTAATGATAGGCATCCTGCTGGGATCCCAGGGGAGTCTGAGCTGGCCTGAAGCTCATCTTCCTCCTCCAGCTCTCAAGAGAAATGTGGAGGAAAGAAGACTTCAAAAACTGTGAGCAGGCAGAGGGAGAGATATTGGGGGCCGAAGCTGTAACTGAGGTCTTGGAGTGGGCTGTGAGCACGCAGAGCCTCTCGAGAGCCAGGCTCTGCCTTCTGAGGACTTCTCCCCTAAGGCTGCTCATAATTCACGTGATACCAGCCATATAGAGCCGACTTGGCCCACACTGTCACAGAAAGCCTTATCAGAATCTCTTCTTCTTCATACACTCTTGTGTCTGTTACTTGGTTATTGCCTTTGGTACTCCACTGATGTGAACCACAGTCGCCAGGGGATGGAGGACACTAGTGACCCATCTTGCTCTGTGGCCTCAGTCCACAGCTGGAGGGTAAGGGAAGAGGCCAAATGAAGGTCAAGAAGGAAAGATGGAGTTTGAAGAGAAGACCTGAGTTAAGGGTGTCTTCTCAAGTCTTGATGACTGAAATGTAGCTCCAGTACCTGAAGTCCTGCTTGTTCTCAAGGCTGACCGCGGGGCTGGGTGCACTCAGTGAAGGAACCGTATACACTTAGTATTTCCTTGCTTGCTCACACTTGCCCTCCTCTGATACACCCTCTGCAAGACTGATCTTCCCCTGAAACAACTTTCCCCCTGCTACTGTCATCTCAGGAACATTTGCTTCCCCTTCCTAGTGTCCCCCTAGAATGCCATTGCAGCCAATTCATAATTTGATAATCATGCTGCTTACCATATTCTCAGCAACTTCTGAGAAATTTTATTCACTTTATTCCATAGTCTTCACCCATCAATAATCTTCCTTAACTTCCTAGCTGCAGGTTAACCCATTCGGAATCATTTCTTTTGCTTTCTCTTCTTTGGCAAATCCTTTCTATCTTTTAAGGTCTTTTTCTTGTCTCTCTACCATCTTGCCTTCCTGAACTTCTTTTTTTTTCGTTTAAGTAACCTTTCAATCTCCTTCCGCAATTTCCTCATAAACATTGAGAGTTTATTCCTCACACGTTAGACAGCGGTTTATGAATGGCCAGGCATAATGGACTCAGAATGAGTTGGCACCCCCGAGGTACCTGTCTTGCTGGGGAGCCACAGGTGAAGGGCTCTCTGCTGGACACATGTTTGCATGGAGTCAGGCTGAGTGGCCTCAGGGTGTTTGCTCTGCACTTGTGTGTGTTTCTCCCTAGTTGGTTTCCTTGTCCAGCCACCTGTGACCTCCCTCCATCCAGCCCAGGGAATCCTTCTCATCACAGGGGTAGGATGTTTGTCTCATTTTCCATCACATCCTTTCCCCAAAGTTTGGTTGTGAGTTGTTCCCATTCCAAAGACCTTTCCTCTTTGAAGAGAAAAGAGAAAATCTTGTCTCTCCTTTTCTCTCACTTCACTTCTGCTCTATTATCTCCTCCGTCCAGAATGGCCCACTGACTCACATGGGTGTAGATCCAAAGATGGCAAGAAATGCCAGCAATTCTGAGATAATAATACGGATGGATCAGGAAAACTTGAAAACCTTTATCCCGCCACATTAAAAAAAATTGCACTTCCAGTGTATTCAGAGTCTCAGTGTAGAAACACAAATGATAGAGAAATTGAATTACACTCAAGTTTTTCTTTCCTCCTTTCCTGATTTATTCTAATCCTCCAAGTTAACATGATGAGCTCTTTGTTGTGTAAAGTTTCAGACATTTTCTACCCATGCACACTTTTCTTCTTTTCACATTAGAGTGTGAACTAGGTCACTTTCAACATGCTGTGATTCTGTGATTCACTGTCTCCCACCGAGTCATCCACGGATAAAGTCATCTGTTTCACGGAGAACTATTTCCAATAGCTAATAGCCAATGTCTGTGGAGTGCTTACTCTGTGTCGGTTTCTTGTAACTACTTTACAGATCATTTGTACAGCGTACCCATGGACCAGGTACAATTATGACCCCCAAGTGACAGATAAGTGCAGATAAGTACAAATAAATACAGAGGCCAAGTGACTTGCCCAAGACACTGGAGCAAATCAAAATCCATGCCTCTGTAATCATTTTGCTCTATTGCCTCTGTCTGGGGCGCTTGATGATTTGGCAACTAAAACCTTAAATATCATGTTCCATTTTTATATCTGTGACACAAGCGTGGGGCTGTGATACGGGGTAACTAACCTGACTACTTTTGAAAACCCTTATGCACCTGGATGAAAGTAAGCCAGGGACTGCAAGCCATAGATTTAAGGTTTCCTACCAACTTTTAAAAATAGCTTCTTGAATGCAATTTATGTAGTGTCAAGTCTAGGATGTAGTCCAAATAGTAACAGAAAAATGGAGATATGTAGAAAAATACTTAAAGTTGACAAGTATTGGGAGTGTAGTATTTTTGGGGCCAGCGTGTAGACCACAGGAAAACTTGCTGTTTCCATCCCAAAGGGAAGAGCCCTACGTTGCAACTGCCAAGGTCCCTGGGACAGCAAGTGTGCTCACTGCTTAGTAAAGAAGCATCCTCAGTTTGATAGAATCATATGGGAGCCTTACATTTGGTTAGCAGTTCTACATTCTTGATGTAATAATATTTTCAGGGTGTGGGAGGGTATCAAGCTCTGAAAATACCCTTGGAGAGATCTGCTTATTAAGTTTGGCTTTTTCAGTCTCCCTACTACTTCTTTACTAAACACCAGGCGGTTTCCTTCACTTTTCAGAACCATATTGTTTTTCCCTTCTCTAATGAACTTTGAAATACTTTTGGATGAGCTATTGAGATTGGGAAAAAATAAACCTCTCTTTAAAATAAGGAAGATAATAACAATGACAAGTAGAAAAAGCTCTAAAACAGAGAATATCCTCCATTCTAGCCACTGACTGGGAGTGGAAGGTTCGTGCTCGCTGTCCAGGACGTAGAAATAAAAGCTGAGGAGGCGCTGAGGCGTCTCCTGGATCTCTATGAGCCTCCATCATTTCTGCTGAGTAGGGTTGACAGATAAAATATAGACTGTTTAGTTAAATATGAATGTTTGAAAAACAACGAGTACATTTTGAAGATAAGTATGCCCCAAATAGTTCATAGGATCTACTTATACTAAAAATAATGACTTATTATTCATGTGAAGTTCAAGTTTAACTGGGTATCCTGTATTTTTATGTCCTAAATCTGACAGCCCTACTGATGATCCACAATGGAGGCAGTTGAGGAGTGGTACATGCTGGCTCTCGGACAGTCAGAAATGGCTTCAGCAGATCCAGGTACAGTATGAAATTCTTTTTGGATGTAGCTCAGAAGCCATGGCCAGCCCTTGACTGCAAGTACTGCCTCGGGTTTCCCTGAGGTGGGGTAAACCTTCCTCTTAATGGCCTTTTGGTAAGTCTGGAAGACCATATCCAAGGGGAGCCCCAAAGTCAGTTTCATCCTCACAACCATGTTTCCAATTCCTGGAATTGGCTGCATGTGACTAACAAGAGCTGAGGAGGTTTGTGGAAGTTGGGAGTGTCATAGCTTGAACCCTTTGTAGGTAAAGTTTTGCTGTTGTGAGAGTTTTAACAGGAGCAATGTGAAAGACTCCAAGTCCCCAGGTAGATAGAAATAATCCTGTTCTACCTGTGTGTATGTGACAAGTCTCTAATAGTTCAGAGAGCAAGTATCTGGTCTTAGAAAGACTGATCCAAGCTTGGATGTTTCTGGTGACGAGGCAAGGTCCTGAGTTTCAAGTTCACCTTTTATGGTTGAGGAGACAATAAGGTGGTCAGAAGGGAAATCATGGAGGAGACCTTGGCTTCATCCATCGTGCAGGCTGGTATATGTGGTTCTATGTAGATTGTGTTTCAAAGGTGGAGCTTGTTTACAACTATGAACATTCTCCGATGTGCTTTTTGGACCTTCATTCCCAGAGCGAGAGCAGTGCCGAGGCTCTAGAAATGCCATGGATATTCTGAGCTGTCAGTGGCATTTCCCCGGTACTGTTCCCTTGGTGCCGCTCCTTGAAATGTCCAAAGGGATTATCATGTGTCTTGTGGCGGGTCCTAGCATTGTGAAAGGAAGCTGCTGCACCTGGCTCAGAGGATTTCGGATGTGGTGGGAGGAGGAGTAGTACTACGACTATAAATTGTATCACAGCATATCGATTCCATCTTGAGAGTGGGGTTGGGGGGTTATGAAGGGGGGCTTTTATTGTACTTTTATACATTGTACCCTTGAAACTAATTCAATTTCTAAAAATTAATTAATTTATTTGGGGCTGCATTGGGTCTTTGTTGCTGCTAGCGGGTGTTCTCTAGTTGCAGTGAGCGGGGGCTCCTCTTGGCTGTGGTGCACGGGCTTCTCATTGCAGTGGCTTCTCTTGTTGCGGAGCATGGTCTCTAGGCACGCAGGCTTCCGTAGTTGTGGCACGTGGGCTCGGTTGATGTGGCACACGGGCTCTAGAGCGCAGGCTCAGTAGTTGTGGCACGCGGGCTTAGTTACTCCGTGGCACGTGGGATCTTCCCAGACCAGGGCTCGAACCCATGACCCCTGCATTCGCAGGCATATTCTTAACCACTGCTCCACCAGGGAAGCCCGATAATTCAGTTTTTTATAAAGAGAAGATTCCTAATATTATTCCAAAATTTAAAAAATATGTAGTTGGATAACACTATGAAAAATTAACTGATATATTCTTTTATTATTTCTCTTTGCTCGCTGGATTTTTTTCCCCATCCAGTCAGCTAGGCACTGTGAGTTCACTGCATTAGGAAGGTAAAGACTCAGCAGAAATGAGGGAGAAAAACAGAAAAGTCTCAGCGTTGGAATGTTCACAACGGAGGCCACAGTAGAACAGGTGAGAATTCTGTGAACCAAAAATAAATGTCGTCTCAAATGCAAAAAAGTATTCTCTGCACTGGGAGGCAGGAGAGGGAGGGAGGGAAGGACTGAAGGAGAGAGATCAGTGTGGCCAGGGACATGGAGACTGTGCTTAAGGACGATATGCCCAGGAAGAGAATCAGAATCTGGAGAAGATTCAGCCTGCACGTGATCATTGCCTCCAGTCAGCACCCTCATCTCAGACGTTGGGAAATTCAGAGAGAGAGTGGGAGTACGTCAGGAGGGCCACGCGCATAGTCTGTGTGGCAGGGGTTGTGGCCGTTCCCTATTTGTGAGGAGTCCCCAGCAATTTGCAGGCCTCTTCTGGAAAATGCTGGCGGACGTCTCTAGTGCTTATGTGAAAGCTTGTTCACAAACCTTGAAAGATACAGATGTAGATGACAGATAGATGCATAGATAGAAAAATGTCATTAAATAAAAGCTCCAGGAAAGGTTTGGAAAATGGCCTTTATTGCATAGGACGCTTCTATTGTCATATGATGTTAGACTGAGTGCCGGTCCCTTCATCCTCCTTCAGACCACGGCATTCTGTCTGCTACTCTCCCGAGGGTCCTTTCTTCTCCCTGGAAGGGATAAAACAAATGAGGTAGAACAGGAAGAGACAAGAAGCACTCCAAGCTCTGCTGGTCAGGGTTACCCTGCAGCATTGCCTTAATGCTCAGAGCCACACACACCACAGTGAGCTTGGCTCCAGATCAACTACCACGCAACGAAGGTTCTGGAACATTTCCATATCTCGGGGGACCTCATTTCCACGTGACTCTCTTTCATATTCCCCTTTGTCACAGAAGGCTAGGTCCAGTGGTCCGGGTGAGATCTCGGCTCAGGCCCAAGGCTCTCAGACCTCAAAATTCTGGTCCTGCAAGGGCCCCTGTCCTCTCTTGAGACCACTCCTGGCTCTCTCTGCCGAGAAGGAGCTGCTGGCAGTACGTCCTCTAAGAGTTGAGGTCCATCGTGCAGACCCTGAGAAAACTCCTAGGAAAAGGCTCCACCTTCTTGTTTACGTCAACAGAGGTCAATGCCTTTCTTAGTGCTGGGTGTGTCCCATTTGATGCAACTGCAGAGCCATTAGGTAAACCAGCACATGTGTGCGGCCCCTTCCCTTAGACTCCTCTGGGCCCTCGTGACATAGGCTCAGAAGACTGCCAGCCTCAAGCCTTACCTCTTCCAAGGGACGGCCACACCGTCTTCCAGGATCTTCTGTCCCATGAATCTCAGTTGCTGTTTGGAACTCAAAGGAGAGAAAAGACCCTGCCTGCGGGGTCTCTTTGGGCTGGGGCCTTCCCCCGTGGGCTGCTCTCCCTCATTCTCCTTTTCTTCTTGCTTCTCTACCTCCTTCTCCTCCTCCTCCTCCTCCTCCTCCTCCTCGTTCTCCTCCTCCTCCTCCTCGTCCTCTTCCTCAGGGGTGCTCTCGGATTCCACATTGCCCATCCGCTGGGCCATGGTGAGATGAAAGGCACGGCAGCTGAAGCCCTGCAGGACGCCGCCCTTCACGTGCTGCTGGAGGATCTCCAAGGTGGGGAAGACCCGGCAGCAGGCCATGCACCTGAAGCCGGTCTCCATGGTCAGCATCCAGTCCGCTGTCTTGGCGCTGGGTCTCTCCTCGACGGCAGGTGGCCCTGATGGGCTGCCTGGCTCTGCCCTTTCCTCATACTCTTTCTCCTCCCCAGTGGGCTCACTGTCAGACAGGAGGCTTTCGGTGGACACATCAGAAGAGGGGTCAGTGGCTACTGCGCACACATCCTCAGGAAGGGTCACTTCTTCTATCCTCAGCTGCTTTTCAGGCAACTCCAAGGGTTTCTTTGTCTTCCAGGAGACAGCGACACCCTTGTTCACTTGTACCTGCATGTAGTGTATTTTCATGCCCCTTTCCTCTTTGTCTGGGTGCAGATAGTTCTTACAGGGTGAAGAGGGTGAGGAGGAGACACAGTGTGATGGGGAAGCGGTCTCTCCTTCTTCCTGATCCTGGGCTAGGGGTGGTCTAGGCTGGGCAGTGTCTCGATGAAATCTCTGGATTCCTGAAAAAGGAAATTAAAATCATAATAACATGCATGGGCCATGCCGGAAGCTGAGGGAGCAGGTGTGGTAGACGAGAGAGGGACATTGGCACGACATAGCAATGTCGTGAGCTTGGTGTCCGTTGGCCGTAGGACGGAGTGGTGTATGTGGTGTCATCTGTGGGCTTTTCATGTGCGTGGGGGGGTATACTGGAGCGGTGTCTGTATACAGGGGTGTGGAGTATGGTGGTGAGGGCTGTAGTATGTGAGGGATGCGGCTGGATGCGTGTACGATGAGGAGTGTGAGTTTGGGAATATCGGTGGTGCATTCCTTGTGGAATGGGGCTGTGGTGCAGGAGAGTACTGTGGAGCACGTGCTTGGGGTTGATGTGCACTGAGAAGGGCTGGGCCTGGAGGGCGCGTGTATGTGTGAGCTGTGTGCACCTGAGCTGGATGGTCCTGCTCTCAGGCTGGAGGTGTATGATGCAGAACTCTGTCCTTCTCTGGAAGCAAAGGCAAAGACAAAGCCTACATTTTCCTCTGAAGATGCTTAATCTGGTCCCTCTTCCCTCCACCTCAAGCCCAGACCTTTCCGGCCCCTGCTCCTTGACTTCCCCACCACGGTAGTAGCAGTATTCACACACACACACCCAGACTCAGCTGGCATCCACGCCCTAGGAACAGCTCAGCCATCCTGCCCAGGCTCCTCCACAGAGCCCTCATCACCTCTGATGACCCTGGATTTCCTCTCAGCCTCCCTGGGATCTGTGTGCCTCCTGCTTCACAGCCAAGCACCCCGTCACCTGAGGAGCCCCACGCCCTTACCAGCGTAGCTGAGCTTGCGCAGAGTAGAAGTACAGAAGAAGTATTTAGAGGCAGAGGAGACCTCCACTGCCCCTGGGCTGCAGCCTTGGGCCACCACAGTGGATCCAAGCCGAGGGGGATCCTCTTGTGACTTCGCGATTCCTGAGGGAGGAATGAAAGGCTCAGGGTGGGTTCATCAGTCCTCTGTCCACAAATATTTACTGAGTGTGTGACACGTGTCAGGTGCAGTGAATACACACAGCTGAGAGTGTGGTTCCCAGTGGATCCTCCAGGATTTAATTCCAATCAATACTTATTCTCTCACTGTCTAGTTGGTAATGTAGGCCTCGGTGGTGACTGTGAGTGTGTGGGAAGAGTGAGTGATGTGTATCAGTTAAGTCTGTGGTAAGTGTGGGGTTGGCATGGGGAGCACAGTGCAGACGTGTCTATCTGTGTCTGTGGCCTTTGTGTGCATGGTTTCTGTTCACAAGTCAGGAATTCTGGGACATGTAACGTTTCCTCATTACATGGTGTGGCTTGTATTTATGGTGTGTGTTCATTCATTCATTCACCAAGATTCAGTAAGCAGCTACTCCTGTGTATCCGGCACTCTTCCATTGTTGTAGTCTTTGGTAACGCTGCACATTCTAGTAGGGGAAGACACACACTAAACAAAACTACAATAAATATATAATACATCAGCTGGTGGCAAGTATATAAGGGTTGCCAGACTTAGCGAACAAGAATACAAGGCACCCAGTTAAATTTCAGTTTCAGATAAACCCAGAATAATCTTTTAGTGTAAGTATTCCCATGCAGTATTTGGCCTGACTTAGTTTTAGTGTAAGTATAGCCCATACAATATGTGGGACATACGGATACTGAAAAATTACTTGTTCTTTATCTAGAATTCAAATTGAACTGGATAGCCCATATTTTCTCTGGCAATCCTGACATGGGTTACTGAGACTGTGGTTTACTGTGGTTTGTACAAAGCGGGTCTGGCATTACTCAAGAATGTGTTATAAGTGTGGTGTGTATGACACGTGACTGGTTCTTATAGAGGTATTTAGAGATGGCTGAAGTTAGTTGTGTTTGTGCAAGAGTTGAGGAGATACATGTATATAGTGTGTGTGTGTGTGTGTGTCCTATATATATAGTGTGTGTGTCTATATACATATCTCATCTCCAGCGTTTGGTGTTGGAGGAGAGGATTGTGATACAGGTGGGTTGTATGAGAACGTAGTATAGGAGGGATGCGTGTATATACCTCCATGTGCTGTGTGTGGTTTACTAAGGAAGTTATATGTGGGGTGTGTGATATTTTTGCTGCATCAGAGTGTACATGGGTGTATGAGTTACTGTCTCATAAAACACCCCTAACAAGAATTCTGTATACACTCTTACGTACACCGAGTGTCAGCCAGGTCCAGGCAGGGTGACAAGAACTTTACCACGCAGACTTTATATCTGGTAAGCACTCTACCCCCATTCATCTCGCTCTTCTCTGCACTACCACACACACACACACACACACACACACACACACTCACACACACACACACAGGAACATAGGGCAAAATATTCTGAATGGTCAGGGGCAGTCATTGCCTTCCCCAGCCTGTCCCAGCCACTGCCTGGAAATCTGCCTGCTGTCTAGAGCTCCATTCCCAGGGCCCATCCTACAGTCTCCAGGGCCCTGGGCCTGGTAGGAGCTACTGGGCTCTAATCTGGGGCAGAGGCCTCTAGCTGGAGCTCTGGGGTGACCACCCCTCTCCCAGGGCAAGCTACTCGCCTACATTTAATGCACGCAGGCACCACGTGGCCCGTGGCTCTCAGAGCTCCCCGCAGGACCCTGAGGCCATTTCTCACCCCCGCTCACGCGGTCTCAGTCTCTGGAAAACCCTTCCCTTCCCTTGATCTCCTTTGGGAAATTCTTCCTGTTGAAGGAATAAAACCTCCTTGCTTTCAATATGACACCATCCCTAGACGAACAATCTTCTTTCAAAGTGCATTCCACTTGTCAAGATATTTTTCAACAGGGCCTTCAACTCATGGGGCTTCTCTTTCCACTTTGGTAAAAGAGGCCAAGCAACTCATGGGTCTCTCTCAGCATCCTTGCATCCTTCACATCCCCCACCTCATGACCCCTAGGAAAGATCCAAGAGCATAAGGGAGAAATCGGGGACTGAGGAAAGCTGCACCTCTAGGTCTGTGCAAGCAGGATGCAGCCTGCTGTGAGTCCGACAAAGCTCCAGGCCCGGCTGCCCCAGGAGAGAGTCCTCAGACCAGCGGAGCTGACCTCCCATCTCCCAGGGGGCATCTGGCCGTTCTGTGCCGTCTCACACCACAGGGACCCTCCGGATAGATACGGCAGCATCAGTGAGACAAGGTCTCTCGCTCCCTCCTTCACAGGTGACACGTTCTCAGTTCCCCGCTTCCTAGAGAAGCTTCAGTTTGGCAGAAACCCATGTGCCCCAGACAAGTTGCCCCCCACATACCTCCTCCGTTCTCGGCAGTTTCCTGGGACTCTTCATTTTCCAGATGTTTCCTCTTTTGTCGCCGTTCCATCGTACCAACTAGAAGTCTCCCTTAGAAGATGCCTCAAGAGATGTCCAACTCCTCCTCTTCCCTACAGGTTGGCCCTTCTTGGCTCTTGGGCAATCCGTTGAAATGATTCAATACAAACAAAAATAGTCAAGTCTCCTAAATGGCTGAAAAACTTGTACCACTTGGTGAACCAGCAGTAGTGCCTAGTGCTCACCAGGGTTGTTATGTTTGCAAGGTTG
This sequence comes from Mesoplodon mirus, assembly GCF_964341445.2. Classification (NCBI taxonomy): domain Eukaryota; kingdom Metazoa; phylum Chordata; class Mammalia; order Artiodactyla; family Ziphiidae; genus Mesoplodon; species Mesoplodon mirus. The sequence continues at coordinate 813,035 of NW_028295795.1, forward strand.
CCAGGCTCACAGTGGAATTCTGTGACCTCAGTGATGACATCAGAGCATTCGGTGGACCTAGGTTGAGCACAGTGTCTGCAATAGCACAGGCCCCATTTTCAAGAACAATTCCTTTTTCCCAGCCGAAGCTTTCCCGTGAAAGGGAAAGGTTCCTACCATATCTATTATAAATTGTATCATACCATGTCTATTATAAAATTCACATTTTGATTGGAGATCTTTTAATGTCTTTTCTAGAGAGATTTAATATGAATGTTTTAAATGGTCTCCAGTTTCCCTGTGGATTATTGACATTTTAAACTCTGCACTTCAATTTTCCCTCAATACGTGTAATTTTGTCACGGCTATTTCTGTACTTAAAGATGAGGAACTATATAATTGATTTCTTCATTTTTTCCCCATCTCTTTCCAAGGTACTGCATTTGATTGTGTCTTGCGAATGAGTGAAAAATGCTAGTCCTTGAGTCAGGACATTGGGCCCTTTAGCAAGTAACTCAACCTATCTGGGCTTCAGCTTCTGTATGTGCGATCAAGAGGCTTGGACTCGCTGACTTTTCAAATGCTGTGTTTCTTTGATTCACTCTCACTTACTGATCTGCTCCTTAAGAAGAGGGTCTGTTCTCATAAAGTAACAACAGTCTCTTCCTAACCTTGGGTTGGGCGGAGTTTAACTGTTTGTACTCAGTTCGTTAGTTATATTGCCTTCTACGTATGCTTAGCTCTAAATAATTTATACGGCTCTTGTGACAATTTTTAGATCTTCTTTTTTTCTTATTTTCTTTTATAGTTTCTAATTTGTTATCGCCAGTGTAGAGGAGCCTGATTGACTTTTAAAATTTATTGATCTTGTATGTGTGTGCCTTGTTGAACCGTCTTATTAGTTCCTGCTAGTTTATCTGTGGGTTCTTTTGGGTCTCCTAGATAAATGAGCATATTAAATGTAAATAATGTGTTCTTTGGATAAAGTTTATTTTCTTGCATCTCTATATATAGAAGCAATATGTTGAATTGATTTAAATATTTAAACACTTACATACCTGTTATCACAATCTAACATTGTTTATCTTATTTTCTTTCAATCAATATTATGTTTTCAATATTTATCCACGTGAATCCATAGAGATCTAGGTCTTTGATTTTTGACTGTTTGATATTATGTGATCACATGCATATAGCATCATTTATTTTCCATTCAAGCATTATTGGACAATTGGATTGTTTCCCTCCCTTCTCTAGAACAAACAACATTTCCCAGAATATCCCTGAAGATGACTGACAGTCGAGAAGGGCCAGGCTGCCCGAAGGATTGCTACTTGCTTTTAGCCACCTTCCAACAGGCCGTCTCCAGCCAGCAATTTGAAGCACAGCTGAAATGAGAACTGCCCCAAATGTGAAAATCTTAGGAGCTTCCTAGAAGGTGGGAGGTTAATGATAGGCATCCTGCTGGGATCCCAGGGGAGTCTGAGCTGGCCTGAAGCTCATCTTCCTCCTCCAGCTCTCAAGAGAAATGTGGAGGAAAGAAGACTTCAAAAACTGTGAGCAGGCAGAGGGAGAGATATTGGGGGCCGAAGCTGTAACTGAGGTCTTGGAGTGGGCTGTGAGCACGCAGAGCCTCTCGAGAGCCAGGCTCTGCCTTCTGAGGACTTCTCCCCTAAGGCTGCTCATAATTCACGTGATACCAGCCATATAGAGCCGACTTGGCCCACACTGTCACAGAAAGCCTTATCAGAATCTCTTCTTCTTCATACACTCTTGTGTCTGTTACTTGGTTATTGCCTTTGGTACTCCACTGATGTGAACCACAGTCGCCAGGGGATGGAGGACACTAGTGACCCATCTTGCTCTGTGGCCTCAGTCCACAGCTGGAGGGTAAGGGAAGAGGCCAAATGAAGGTCAAGAAGGAAAGATGGAGTTTGAAGAGAAGACCTGAGTTAAGGGTGTCTTCTCAAGTCTTGATGACTGAAATGTAGCTCCAGTACCTGAAGTCCTGCTTGTTCTCAAGGCTGACCGCGGGGCTGGGTGCACTCAGTGAAGGAACCGTATACACTTAGTATTTCCTTGCTTGCTCACACTTGCCCTCCTCTGATACACCCTCTGCAAGACTGATCTTCCCCTGAAACAACTTTCCCCCTGCTACTGTCATCTCAGGAACATTTGCTTCCCCTTCCTAGTGTCCCCCTAGAATGCCATTGCAGCCAATTCATAATTTGATAATCATGCTGCTTACCATATTCTCAGCAACTTCTGAGAAATTTTATTCACTTTATTCCATAGTCTTCACCCATCAATAATCTTCCTTAACTTCCTAGCTGCAGGTTAACCCATTCGGAATCATTTCTTTTGCTTTCTCTTCTTTGGCAAATCCTTTCTATCTTTTAAGGTCTTTTTCTTGTCTCTCTACCATCTTGCCTTCCTGAACTTCTTTTTTTTTTCGTTTAAGTAACCTTTCAATCTCCTTCCGCAATTTCCTCATAAACATTGAGAGTTTATTCCTCACACGTTAGACAGCGGTTTATGAATGGCCAGGCATAATGGACTCAGAATGAGTTGGCACCCCCGAGGTACCTGTCTTGCTGGGGAGCCACAGGTGAAGGGCTCTCTGCTGGACACATGTTTGCATGGAGTCAGGCTGAGTGGCCTCAGGGTGTTTGCTCTGCACTTGTGTGTGTTTCTCCCTAGTTGGTTTCCTTGTCCAGCCACCTGTGACCTCCCTCCATCCAGCCCAGGGAATCCTTCTCATCACAGGGGTAGGATGTTTGTCTCATTTTCCATCACATCCTTTCCCCAAAGTTTGGTTGTGAGTTGTTCCCATTCCAAAGACCTTTCCTCTTTGAAGAGAAAAGAGAAAATCTTGTCTCTCCTTTTCTCTCACTTCACTTCTGCTCTATTATCTCCTCCGTCCAGAATGGCCCACTGACTCACATGGGTGTAGATCCAAAGATGGCAAGAAATGCCAGCAATTCTGAGATAATAATACGGATGGATCAGGAAAACTTGAAAACCTTTATCCCGCCACATTAAAAAAAATTGCACTTCCAGTGTATTCAGAGTCTCAGTGTAGAAACACAAATGATAGAGAAATTGAATTACACTCAAGTTTTTCTTTCCTCCTTTCCTGATTTATTCTAATCCTCCAAGTTAACATGATGAACTCTTTGTTGTGTAAAGTTTCAGACATTTTCTACCCATGCACACTTTTCTTCTTTTCACATTAGAGTGTGAACTAGGTCACTTTCAACATGCTGTGATTCTGTGATTCACTGTCTCCCACCGAGTCATCCACGGATAATGTCATCTGTTTCACGGAGAACTATTTCCAATAGCTAATAGCCAATGTCTGTGGAGTGCTTACTCTGTGTCGGTTTCTTGTAACTACTTTACAGATCATTTGTACAGCGTACCCATGGACCAGGTACAATTATGACCCCCAAGTGACAGATAAGTGCAGATAAGTACAAATAAATACAGAGGCCAAGTGACTTGCCCAAGACACTGGAGCAAATCAAAATCCATGCCTCTGTAATCATTTTGCTCTATTGCCTCTGTCTGGGAGGCTTGATGATTTGGCAACTAAAACCTTAAATATCATGTTCCATTTTTATATCTGTGACACAAGCGTGGGGCTGTGATACAGGGTAAGTAACCTGACTACTTTTGAAAACCCTTATGCACCTGGATGAAAGTAAGCCAGGGACTGCAAGCCATAGATTTAAGGTTTCCTACCAACTTTTAAAAATAGCTTCTTGAATGCAATTTATGTAGTGTCAAGTCTAGGATGTAGTCCAAATAGTAACAGAAAAATGGAGATATGTAGAAAAATACTTAAAGTTGACAAGTATTGGGAGTGTAGTATTTTTGGGGCCAGCGTGTAGACCACAGGAAAACTTGCTGTTTCCATCCCAAAGGGAAGAGCCCTACGTTGCAACTGCCAAGGTCCCTGGGACAGCAAGTGTGCTCACTGCTTAGTAAAGAAGCATCCTCAGTTTGATAGAATCATATGGGAGCCTTACATTTGGTTAGCAGTTCTACATTCTTGATGTAATAATATTTTCAGGGTGTGGGAGGGTATCAAGCTCTGAAAATACCCTTGGAGAGATCTGCTTATTAAGTTTGGCTTTTTCAGTCTCCCTACTACTTCTTTACTAAACACCAGGCGGTTTCCTTCACTTTTCAGAACCATATTGTTTTTCCCTTCTCTAATGAACTTTGAAATACTTTTGGATGAGCTATTGAGATTGGGAAAAAATAAACATCTCTTTAAAATAAGGAAGATAATAACAATGACAAGTAGAAAAAGCTCTAAAACAGAGAATATCCTCCATTCTAGCCACTGACTGGGAGTGGAAGGTTCGTGCTCGCTGTCCAGGACGTAGAAATAAAAGCTGAGGAGGCGCTGAGGCGTCTCCTGGATCTCTATGAGCCTCCATCATTTCTGCTGAGTAGGGTTGACAGATAAAATATAGACTGTTTAGTTAAATATGAATGTTTGAAAAACAACGAGTACATTTTGAAGATAAGTATGCCCCAAATAGTTCATAGGATCTACTTATACTAAAAATAATGACTTATTATTCATGTGAAGTTCAAGTTTAACTGGGTATCCTGTATTTTTATGTCCTAAATCTGACAGCCCTACTGATGATCCACAATGGAGGCAGTTGAGGAGTGGTACATGCTGGCTCTCGGACAGTCAGAAATGGCTTCAGCAGATCCAGGTACAGTATGAAATTCTTTTTGGATGTAGCTCAGAAGCCATGGCCAGCCCTTGACTGCAAGTACTGCCTCGGGTTTCCCTGAGGTGGGGTAAACCTTCCTCTTAATGGCCTTTTGGTAAGTCTGGAAGACCATATCCAAGGGGAGCCCCAAAGTCAGTTTCATCCTCACAACCATGTTTCCAATTCCTGGAATTGGCTGCATGTGACTCACAAGAGCTGAGGAGGTTTGTGGAAGTTGGGAGTGGCATAGCTTGAACCCTTTGTAGGTAAAGTTTTGCTGTTGTGAGAGTTTTAACAGGAGCAATGTGAAAGACTCCAAGTCCCCAGGTAGATAGAAATAATCCTGTTCTACCTGTGTGTATGTGACAAGTCTCTAATAGTTCAGAGAGCAAGTATCTGGTCTTAGAAAGACTGATCCAAGCTTGGATGTTTCTGGTGACAAGGCAAGGTCCTGAGTTTCAAGTTCACCTTTTATGGTTGAGGAGACAATAAGGTGGTCAGAAGGGAAATCATGGAGGAGACCTTGGCTTCATCCATCGTGCAGGCTTGTATATGTGGTTCTATGTAGATTGTGTTTCAAAGGTGGAGCTTGTTTACAACTATGAACATTCTCCGATGTGCTTTTTGGACCTTCATTCCCAGAGCGAGAGCAGTGCCGAGGCTCTAGAAATGCCATGGATATTCTGAGCTGTCAGTGGCATTTCCCCGGTACTGTTCCCTTGGTGCCGCTCCTTGAAATGTCCAAAGGGATTATCATGTGTCTTGTGGCGGGTCCTAGCATTGTGAAAGGAAGCTGCTGCACCTGGCTCAGAGGATTTCGGATGTGGTGGGAGGAGGAGTAGTACTACGACTATAAATTGTATCACAGCATATCGATTCCATCTTGAGAGTGGGGTTGGGGGGTTATGAAGGGGGGCTTTTATTGTACTTTTATACATTGTACCCTTGAAACTAATTCAATTTTTAAAAATTAATTAATTTATTTGGGGCTGCATTGGGTCTTTGTTGCTGCTAGCGGGTGTTCTCTAGTTGCAGTGAGCGGGGGCTCCTCTTGGCTGTGGTGCACGGGCTTCTCATTGCAGTGGCTTCTCTTGTTGCGGAGCATGGTCTCTAGGCACGCAGGCTTCCGTAGTTGTGGCACGTGGGCTCGGTTGATGTGGCACACGGGCTCTAGAGCGCAGGCTCAGTAGTTGTGGCACGCGGGCTTAGTTACTCCGTGGCACGTGGGATCTTCCCAGACCAGGGCTCGAACCCATGACCCCTGCATTCGCAGGCATATTCTTAACCACTGCTCCACCAGGGAAGCCCGATAATTCAGTTTTTTATAAAGAGAAGATTCCTAATATTATTCCAAAATTTAAAAATATGTAGTTGGATAACACTATGAAAAATTAACTGATATATTCTTTTATTATTTCTCTTTGCTCCCTGGATTTTTTTCCCCATCCAGTCAGCTAGGCACTGTGAGTTCACTGCATTAGGAAGGTAAAGACTCAGCAGAAATGAGGGAGAAAAACAGAAAAGTCTCAGCTTTGGAATGTTCACAACGGAGGCCACAGTAGAACAGGTGAGAATTCTGTGAACCAAAAATAAATGTCGTCTCAAATGCAAAAAAGTATTCTCTGCACTGGGAGGCAGGAGAGGGAGGGAGGGAAGGACTGAAGGAGAGAGATCAGTGTGGCCAGGGACATGGAGACTGTGCTTAAGGACGATATGCGCAGGAAGAGAATCAGAATCTGGAGAAGATTCAGCCTGCACGTGATCATTGCCTCCAGCCAGCACCCTCATCTCAGACGTTGGGAAATTCAGAGAGAGAGTGGGAGTACGTCAGGAGGGCCACACGCATAGTCTGTGTGGCAGGGGTTGTGGCCGTTCCCTATTTGTGAGGAGTCCCCAGCAATTTGCAGGCCTCTTCTGGAAAATGCTGGCGGACGTCTCTAGTGCTTATGTGAAAGCTTGTTCACAAACCTTGAAAGATACAGATGTAGATGACAGATAGATGCATAGATAGAAAAATGTCATTAAATAAAAGCTCCAGGAAAGGTTTGGAAAATGCCCTTTATTGCATAGGACGCTTCTATTGTCATATGATGTTAGACTGAGTGCCGGTCCCTTCATCCTCCTTCAGACCACGGCATTCTGTCTGCTACTCTCCCGAGGGTCCTTTCTTCTCCCTGGAAGGGATAAAACAAATGAGGTAGAACAGGAAGAGACAAGAAGCACTCCAAGCTCTGCTGGTCAGGGTTACCCTGCAGCATTGCCTTAATGCTCAGAGCCACACACACCACAGTGAGCTTGGCTCCAGATCAACTACCACGCAACGAAGGTTCTGGAACATTTCCATATCTCGGGGGACCTCATTTCCACGTGACTCTCTTTCATATTCCCCTTTGTCACAGAAGGCTAGGTCCAGTGGTCCGGGTGAGATCTCGGCTCAGGCCCAAGGCTCTCAGACCTCAAAGTTCTGGTCCTGCAAGGGCCCCTGTCCTCTCTTGAGACCACTCCTGGCTCTCTCTGCCGAGAAGGAGCTGCTGGCAGTACGTCCTCTAAGAGTTGAGGTCCATCGTGCAGACCCTGAGAAAACTCCTAGGAAAAGGCTCCACCTTCTTGTTTACGTCAACAGAGGTCAATGCCTTTCTTAGTGCTGGGTGTGTCCCATTTGATGCAACTGCAGAGCCATTAGGTAAACCAGCACATGTGTGCGGCCCCTTCCCTTAGACTCCTCTGGGCCCTCGTGACATAGGCTCAGAAGACTGCCAGCCTCAAGCCTTACCTCTTCCAAGGGACGGCCACACCGTCTTCCAGGATCTTCTGTCCCATGAATCTCAGTTGCTGTTTGGAACTCAAAGGAGAGAAAAGACCCTGCCTGCGGGGTCTCTTTGGGCTGGGGCCTTCCCCCGTGGGCTGCTCTCCCTCATTCTCCTTTTCTTCTTGCTTCTCTACCTCCTTCTCCTCCTCCTCCTCCTCCTCCTCCTCCTCGTTCTCCTCCTCCTCCTCCTCGTCCTCTTCCTCAGGGGTGCTCTCGGATTCCACATTGCCCATCCGCTGGGCCATGGTGAGATGAAAGGCACGGCAGCTGAAGCCCTGCAGGACGCCGCCCTTCACGTGCTGCTGGAGGATCTCCAAGGTGGGGAAGACCCGGCAGCAGGCCATGCACCTGAAGCCGGTCTCCATGGTCAGCATCCAGTCCGCTGTCTTGGCGCTGGGTCTCTCCTCGACGGCAGGTGGCCCTGATGGGCTGCCTGGCTCTGCCCTTTCCTCATACTCTTTCTCCTCCCCAGTGGGCTCACTGTCAGACAGGAGGCTTTCGGTGGACACATCAGAAGAGGGGTCAGTGGCTACTGCGCACACATCCTCAGGAAGGGTCACTTCTTCTATCCTCAGCTGCTTTTCAGGCAACTCCAAGGGTTTCTTTGTCTTCCAGGAGACAGCGACACCCTTGTTCACTTGTACCTGCATGTAGTGTATTTTCATGCCCCTTTCCTCTTTGTCTGGGTGCAGATAGTTCTTACAGGGTGAAGAGGGTGAGGAGGAGACACAGTGTGATGGGGAAGCGGTCTCTCCTTCTTCCTGATCCTGGGCTAGGGGTGGTCTAGGCTGGGCAGTGTCTCGATGAAATCTCTGGATTCCTGAAAAAGGAAATTAAAATCATAATAACATGCATGGGCCATGCCGGAAGCTGAGGGAGCAGGTGTGGTAGACGAGAGAGGGACATTGGCACGACATAGCAATGTCGTGAGCTTGGTGTCCGTTGGCCGTAGGATGGAGTGGTGTATGTGGTGTCATCTGTGGGCTTTTCATGTGCGTGGGGGGGTATACTGGAGCGGTGTCTGTATACAGGGGTGTGGAGTATGGTGGTGAGGGCTGTAGTATGTGAGGGATGCGGCTGGATGCGTGTACGATGAGGAGTGTGAGTTTGGGAATATCGGTGGTGCATTCCTTGTGGAATGGGGCTGTGGTGCAGGAGAGTACTGTGGAGCACGTGCTTGGGGTTGATGTGCACTGAGAAGGGCTGTGCCTGGAGGGCGCGTGTATGTGTGAGCTGTGTGCACCTGAGCTGGATGGTCCTGCTCTCAGGCTGGAGGTGTATGATGCAGAACTCTGTCCTTCTCTGGAAGCAAAGGCAAAGACAAAGCCTACATTTTCCTCTGAAGATGCTTAATCTGGTCCCTCTTCCCTCCACCTCAAGCCCAGACCTTTCCGGCCCCTGCTCCTTGACTTCCCCACCACGGTAGTAGCAGTATTCACACACACACACCCAGACTCAGCTGGCATCCACGCCCTAGGAACAGCTCAGCCATCCTGCCCAGGCTCCTCCACAGAGCCCTCATCACCTCTGATGACCCTGGATTTCCTCTCAGCCTCCCTGGGATCTGTGTGCCTCCTGCTTCACAGCCAAGCACCCCGTCACCTGAGGAGCCCCACGCCCTTACCAGCGTAGCTGAGCTTGCGCAGAGTAGAAGTACAGAAGAAGTATTTAGAGGCAGAGGAGACCTCCACTGCCCCTGGGCTGCAGCCTTGGGCCACCACAGTGGATCCAAGCCGAGGGGGATCCTCTTGTGACTTCGCGATTCCTGAGGGAGGAATGAAAGGCTCAGGGTGGGTTCATCAGTCCTCTGTCCACAAATATTTACTGAGTGTGTGACACGTGTCAGGTGCAGTGAATACACACAGCTGAGAGTGTGGTTCCCAGTGGATCCTCCAGGATTTAATTCCAATCAATACTTATTCTCTCACTGTCTAGTTGGTAATGTAGGCCTCGGTGGTGACTGTGAGTGTGTGGGAAGAGTGAGTGATGTGTATCAGTTAAGTCTGTGGTAAGTGTGGGGTTGGCATGGGGAGCACAGTGCAGACGTGTCTATCTGTGTCTGTGGCCTTTGTGTGCATGGTTTCTGTTCACAAGTCAGGAATTCTGGGACATGTAACGTTTCCTCATTACATGGTGTGGCTTGTATTTATGGTGTGTGTTCATTCATTCATTCACCAAGATTCAGTAAGCAGCTACTCCTGTGTATCCGGCACTCTTCCATTGTTGTAGTCTTTGGTAACGCTGCACATTCTAGTAGGGGAAGACACACACTAAACAAAACTACAATAAATATATAATACATCAGCTGGTGGCAAGTATATAAGGGTTGCCAGACTTAGCGAACAAGAATACAAGGCACCCAGTTAAATTTCAGTTTCAGATAAACCCAGAATAATCTTTTAGTGTAAGTATTCCCATGCAGTATTTGGCCTGACTTAGTTTTAGTGTAAGTATAGCCCATACAATATGTGGGACATACGGATACTGAAAAATTACTTGTTCTTTATCTAGAATTCAAATTGAACTGGATAGCCCATATTTTCTCTGGCAATCCTGACATGGGTTACTGAGACTGTGGTTTACTGTGGTTTGTACAAAGCGGGTCTGGCATTACTCAAGAATGTGTTATAAGTGTGGTGTGTATGACACGTGACTGGTTCTTATAGAGGTATTTAGAGATGGCTGAAGTTAGTTGTGTTTGTGCAAGAGTTGAGGAGATACATGTATATAGTGTGTGTGTGTGTGTGTGTGTCCTATATATATAGTGTGTGTGTCTATATACATATCTCATCTCCAGCGTTTGGTGTTGGAGGAGAGGATTGTGATACAGGTGGGTTGTATGAGAACGTAGTATAGGAGGGATGCGTGTATATACCTCCATGTGCTGTGTGTGGTTTACTAAGGAAGTTATATGTGGGGTGTGTGATATTTTTGCTGCATCAGAGTGTACATGGGTGTATGAGTTACTGTCTCATAAAACACCCCTAACAAGAATTCTGTATACACTCTTACGTACACCGAGTGTCAGCCAGGTCCAGGCAGGGTGACAAGAACTTTACCACGCAGACTTTATATCTGGTAAGCACTCTACCCCCATTCATCTCGCTCTTCTCTGCACTACCACACACACACACACACACACACACACACACACTCACACACACACACACAGGAACATAGGGCAAAATATTCTGAATGGTCAGGGGCAGTCATTGCCTTCACCAGCCTGTCCCAGCCACTGCCTGGAAATCTGCCTGCTGTCTAGAGCTCCATTCCCAGGGCCCATCCTACAGTCTCCAGGGCCCTGGGCCTGGTAGGAGCTACTGGGCTCTAATCTGGGGCAGAGGCCTCTAGCTGGAGCTCTGGGGTGACCACCCCTCTCCCAGGGCAAGCTACTCGCCTACATTTAATGCACGCAGGCACCACGTGGCCCGTGGCTCTCAGAGCTCCCCGCAGGACCCTGAGGCCATTTCTCACCCCCGCTCACGCGGTCTCAGTCTCTGGAAAACCCTTCCCTTCCCTTGATCTCCTTTGGGAAATTCTTCCTGTTGAAGGAATAAAACCTCCTTGCTTTCAATATGACACCATCCCTAGACGAACAATCTTCTTTCAAAGTGCATTCCACTTGTCAAGATATTTTTCAACAGGGCCTTCAACTCATGGGGCTTCTCTTTCCACTTTGGTAAAAGAGGCCAAGCAACTCATGGGTCTCTCTCAGCATCCTTGCATCCTTCACATCCCCCACCTCATGACCCCTAGGAAAGATCCAAGAGCATAAGGGAGAAATCGGGGACTGAGGAAAGCTGCACCTCTAGGTCTGTGCAAGCAGGATGCAGCCTGCTGTGAGTCCGACAAAGCTCCAGGCCCGGCTGCCCCAGGAGAGAGTCCTCAGACCAGCGGAGCTGACCTCCCATCTCCCAGGGGGCATCTGGCCGTTCTGTGCCGTCTCACACCACAGGGACCCTCCGGATAGATACGGCAGCATCAGTGAGACAAGGTCTCTCGCTCCCTCCTTCACAGGTGACACGTTCTCAGTTCCCCGCTTCCTAGAGAAGCTTCAGTTTGGCAGAAAGCCATGTGCCCCAGACAAGTTGCCCCCCACATACCTCCTCCGTTCTCGGCAGTTTCCTGGGACTCTTCATTTTCCAGATGTTTCCTCTTTTGTCGCCGTTCCATCGTACCAACTAGAAGTCTCCCTTAGAAGATGCCTCAAGAGATGTCCAACTCCTCCTCTTCCCTACAGGTTGGCCCTTCTTGGCTCTTGGGCAATCCGTTGAAATGATTCAATACAAACAAAAATAGTCAAGTCTCCTAAATGGCTGAAAAACTTGTACCACTTGGTGAACCAGCAGTAGTGCCTAGTGCTCACCAGGGTTGTTATGTTTGCAAGGTTGCCAGGCTCACAGTGGAATTCTGTGACCTCAGTGATGACATCAGAGCATTCGGTGGACCTAGGTTGAGCACAGTGTCTGCAATAGCACAGGCCCCATTTTCAAGAACAATTCCTTTTTCCCAGCCGAAGCTTTCCCGTGAAAGGGAAAGGTTCCTACCATATCTATTATAAATTGTATCATACCATGTCTATTATAAAATTCACATTTTGATTGGAGATCTTTTAATGTCTTTTCTAGAGAGATTTAATATGAATGTTTTAAATGGTCTCCAGTTTCCCTGTGGATTATTGACATTTTAAACTCTGCACTTCAATTTTCCCTCAATACGTGTAATTTTGTCACGGCTATTTCTGTACTTAAAGATGAGGAACTATATAATTGATTTCTTCATTTTTTCCCCATCTCTTTCCAAGGTACTGCATTTGATTGTGTCTTGCGACTGAGTGAAAAATGCTAGTCCTTGAGTCAGGACATTGGGCCCTTTAGCAAGTAACTCAACCTATCTGGGCTTCAGCTTCTGTATGTGCGATCAAGAGGCTTGGACTAGCTGACTTTTCAAATGCTGTGTTTCTTTGATTCACTCTCACTTACTGATCTGCTCCTTAAGAAGAGGGTCTGTTCTCATAAAGTAACAACAGTCTCTTCCTAACCTTGGGTTGGGCGGAGTTTAACTGTTCGTACTCAGTTCGTTAGTTATATTGCCTTCTACGTATGCTTAGCTCTAAATAATTTATACGGCTCTTGTGACAATTTTTAGATCTTCTTTTTTTCTTATTTTCTTTTATAGTTTCTAATTTGTTATCGCCAGTGTAGAGGAGCCTGATTGACTTTTAAAATTTATTGATCTTGTATGTGTGTGCCTTGTTGAACCGTCTTATTAGTTCCTGCTAGTTTATCTGTGGGTTCTTTTGGGTCTCCTAGATAAATGAGCATATTAAATGTAAATAATGTGTTCTTTGGATAAAGTTTATTTTCTTGCATCTCTATATATAGAAGCAATAAGTTGAATTGATTTAAATATTTAAACACTTACATACCTGTTATCACAATCTAACATTGTTTATCTTATTTTCTTTCAATCAATATTATGTTTTCAAGATTTATCCACGTGAATCCATAGAGATCTAGGTCTTTGATTTTTGACTGTTTGATATTATGTGATCACATGCATATAGCATCATTTATTTTCCATTCAAGCATTATTGGACAATTGGATTGTTTCCCTCCCTTCTCTAGAACAAACAACATTTCCCAGAATATCCCTGAAGATGACTGAGAGTCGAGAAGGGCCAGGCTGCCCGAAGGATTGCTACTTGCTTTTAGCCACCTTCCAACAGGCCGTCTCCAGCCAGCAATTTGAAGCACAGCTGAAATGAGAACTGCCCCAAATGTGAAAATCTTAGGAGCTTCCTAGAAGGTGGGAGGTTAATGATAGGCATCCTGCTGGGATCCCAGGGGAGTCTGAGCTGGCCTGAAGCTCATCTTCCTCCTCCACCTCTCAAGAGAAATGTGGAGGAAAGAAGACTTCAAAAACTGTGAGCAGGCAGAGGGAGAGATATTGGGGGCCGAAGCTGTAACTGAGGTCTTGGAGTGGGCTGTGAGCACGCAGAGCCTCTCGAGAGCCAGGCTCTGCCTTCTGAGGACTTCTCCCCTAAGGCTGCTCATAATTCACGTGATACCAGCCATATAGAGCCGACTTGGCCCACACTGTCACAGAAAGCCTTATCAGAATCTCTTCTTCTTCATACACTCTTGTGTCTGTTACTTGGTTATTGCCTTTGGTACTCCACTGATGTGAACCACAGTCGCCAGGGGATGGAGGACACTAGTGACCCATCTTGCTCTGTGGCCTCAGTCCACAGCTGGAGGGTAAGGGAAGAGGCCAAATGAAGGTCAAGAAGGAAAGATGGAGTTTGAAGAGAAGACCTGAGTTAAGGGTGTCTTCTCAAGTCTTGATGACTGAAATGTAGCTCCAGTACCTGAAGTCCTGCTTGTTCTCAAGGCTGACCGCGGGGCTGGGTGCACTCAGTGAAGGAACCGTATACACTTAGTATTTCCTTGCTTGCTCACACTTGCCCTCCTCTGATACACCCTCTGCAAGACTGATCTTCCCCTGAAACAACTTTCCCCCTGCTACTGTCATCTCAGGAACATTTGCTTCCCCTTCCTAGTGTCCCCCTAGAATGCCATTGCAGCCAATTCATAATTTGATAATCATGCTGCTTACCATATTCTCAGCAACTTCTGAGAAATTTTATTCACTTTATTCCATAGTCTTCACCCATCAATAATCTTCCTTAACTTCCTAGCTGCAGGTTAACCCATTCGGAATCATTTCTTTTGCTTTCTCTTCTTTGGCAAATCCTTTCTATCTTTTAAGGTCTTTTTCTTGTCTCTCTACCATCTTGCCTTCCTGAACTTCTTTTTTTTTCGTTTAAGTAACCTTTCAATCTCCTTCCCCAATTTCCTCATAAACATTGAGAGTTTATTCCTCACACGTTAGACAGCGGTTTATGAATGGCCAGGCATAATGGACTCAGAATGAGTTGGCACCCCCGAGGTACCTGTCTTGCTGGGGAGCCACAGGTGAAGGGCTCTCTGCTGGACACATGTTTGCATGGAGTCAGGCTGAGTGGCCTCAGGGTGTTTGCTCTGCACTTGTGTGTGTTTCTCCCTAGTTGGTTTCCTTGTCCAGCCACCTGTGACCTCCCTCCATCCAGCCCAGGGAATCCTTCTCATCACAGGGGTAGGATGTTTGTCTCATTTTCCATCACATCCTTTCCCCAAAGTTTGGTTGTGAGTTGTTCCCATTCCAAAGACCTTTCCTCTTTGAAGAGAAAAGAGAAAATCTTGTCTCTCCTTTTCTCTCACTTCACTTCTGCTCTATTATCTCCTCCGTCCAGAATGGCCCACTGACTCACATGGGTGTAGATCCAAAGATGGCAAGAAATGCCAGCAATTCTGAGATAATAATACGGATGGATCAGGAAAACTTGAAAACCTTTATCCCGCCACATTAAAAAAAATTGCACTTCCAGTGTATTCAGAGTCTCAGTGTAGAAACACAAATGATAGAGAAATTGAATTACACTCAAGTTTTTCTTTCCTCCTTTCCTGATTTATTCTAATCCTCCAAGTTAACATGATGAGCTCTTTGTTGTGTAAAGTTTCAGACATTTTCTACCCATGCACACTTTTCTTCTTTTCACATTAGAGTGTGAACTAGGTCACTTTCAACATGCTGTGATTCTGTGATTCACTGTCTCCCACCGAGTCATCCACGGATAAAGTCATCTGTTTCACGGAGAACTATTTCCAATAGCTAATAGCCAATGTCTGTGGAGTGCTTACTCTGTGTCGGTTTCTTGTAACTACTTTACAGATCATTTGTACAGCGTACCCATGGACCAGGTACAATTATGACCCCCAAGTGACAGATAAGTGCAGATAAGTACAAATAAATACAGAGGCCAAGTGACTTGCCCAAGACACTGGAGCAAATCAAAATCCATGCCTCTGTAATCATTTTGCTCTATTGCCTCTGTCTGGGGGGCTTGATGATTTGGCAACTAAAACCTTAAATATCATGTTCCATTTTTATATCTGTGACACAAGCGTGGGGCTGTGATACGGGGTAACTAACCTGACTACTTTTGAAAACCCTTATGCACCTGGATGAAAGTAAGCCAGGGACTGCAAGCCATAGATTTAAGGTTTCCTACCAACTTTTAAAAATAGCTTCTTAAATGCAATTTATGTAGTGTCAAGTCTAGGATGTAGTCCAAATAGTAACAGAAAAATGGAGATATGTAGGAAAATACTTAAAGTTGACAAGTATTGGGAGTGTAGTATTTTTTGGGCCAGCGTGTAGACCACAGGAAAACTTGCTGTTTCCATCCCAAAGGGAAGAGCCCTACGTTGCAACTGCCAAGGTCCCTGGGACAGCAAGTGTGCTCACTGCTTAGTAAAGAAGCATCCTCAGTTTGATAGAATCATATGGGAGCCTTACATTTGGTTAGCAGTTCTACATTCTTGATGTAATAATATTTTCAGGGTGTGGGAGGGTATCAAGCTCTGAAAATACCCTTGGAGAGATCTGCTTATTAAGTTTGGCTTTTTCAGTCTCCCTACTACTTCTTTACTAAACACCAGGCGGTTTCCTTCACTTTTCAGAACCATATTGTTTTTCCCTTCTCTAATGAACTTTGAAATACTTTTGGATGAGCTATTGAGATTGGGAAAAAATAAACATCTCTTTAAAATAAGGAAGATAATAACAATGACAAGTAGAAAAAGCTCTAAAACAGAGAATATCCTCCATTCTAGCCACTGACTGGGAGTGGAAGGTTCGTGCTCGCTGTCCAGGACGTAGAAATAAAAGCTGAGGAGGCGCTGAGGCGTCTCCTGGATCTCTATGAGCCTCCATCATTTCTGCTGAGTAGGGTTGACAGATAAAATATAGACTGTTTAGTTAAATATGAATGTTTGAAAAACAACGAGTACATTTTGAAGATAAGTATGCCCCAAATAGTTCATAGGATCTACTTATACTAAAAATAATGACTTATTATTCATGTGAAGTTCAAGTTTAACTGGGTATCCTGTATTTTTATGTCCTAAATCTGACAGCCCTACTGATGATCCACAATGGAGGCAGTTGAGGAGTGGTACATGCTGGCTCTCGGACAGTCAGAAATGGCTTCAGCAGATCCAGGTACAGTATGAAATTCTTTTTGGATGTAGCTCAGAAGCCATGGCCAGCCCTTGACTGCAAGTACTGCCTCGGGTTTCCCTGAGGTGGGGTAAACCTTCCTCTTAATGGCCTTTTGGTAAGTCTGGAAGACCATATCCAAGGGGAGCCCCAAAGTCAGTTTCATCCTCACAACCATGTTTCCAATTCCTGGAATTGGCTGCATGTGACTCACAAGAGCTGAGGAGGTTTGTGGAAGTTGGGAGTGGCATAGCTTGAACCCTTTGTAGGTAAAGTTTTGCTGTTGTGAGAGTTTTAACAGGAGCAATGTGAAAGACTCCAAGTCCCCAGGTAGATAGAAATAATCCTGTTCTACCTGTGTGTATGTGACAAGTCTCTAATAGTTCAGAGAGCAAGTATCTGGTCTTAGAAAGACTGATCCAAGCTTGGATGTTTCTGGTGACAAGGCAAGGTCCTGAGTTTCAAGTTCACCTTTTATGGTTGAGGAGACAATAAGGTGGTCAGAAGGGAAATCATGGAGGAGACCTTGGCTTCATCCATCGTGCAGGCTTGTATATGTGGTTCTATGTAGATTGTGTTTCAAAGGTGGAGCTTGTTTACAACTATGAACATTCTCCGATGTGCTTTTTGGACCTTCATTCCCAGAGCGAGAGCAGTGCCGAGGCTCTAGAAATGCCATGGATATTCTGAGCTGTCAGTGGCATTTCCCCGGTACTGTTCCCTTGGTGCCGCTCCTTGAAATGTCCAAAGGGATTATCATGTGTCTTGTGGCGGGTCCTAGCATTGTGAAAGGAAGCTGCTGCACCTGGCTCAGAGGATTTCGGATGTGGTGGGAGGAGGAGTAGTACTACGACTATAAATTGTATCACAGCATATCGATTCCATCTTGAGAGTGGGGTTGGGGGGTTATGAAGGGGGGCTTTTATTGTACTTTTATACATTGTACCCTTGAAACTAATTCAATTTTTAAAAATTAATTAATTTATTTGGGGCTGCATTGGGTCTTTGTTGCTGCTAGCGGGTGTTCTCTAGTTGCAGTGAGCGGGGGCTCCTCTTGGCTGTGGTGCACGGGCTTCTCATTGCAGTGGCTTCTCTTGTTGCGGAGCATGGTCTCTAGGCACGCAGGCTTCCGTAGTTGTGGCACGTGGGCTCGGTTGATGTGGCACACGGGCTCTAGAGCGCAGGCTCAGTAGTTGTGGCACGCGGGCTTAGTTACTCCGTGGCACGTGGGATCTTCCCAGACCAGGGCTCGAACCCATGACCCCTGCATTCGCAGGCATATTCTTAACCACTGCTCCACCAGGGAAGCCCGATAATTCAGTTTTTTATAAAGAGAAGATTCCTAATATTATTCCAAAATTTAAAAATATGTAGTTGGATAACACTATGAAAAATTAACTGATATATTCTTTTATTATTTCTCTTTGCTCCCTGGATTTTTTTCCCCATCCAGTCAGCTAGGCACTGTGAGTTCACTGCATTAGGAAGGTAAAGACTCAGCAGAAATGAGGGAGAAAAACAGAAAAGTCTCAGCTTTGGAATGTTCACAACGGAGGCCACAGTAGAACAGGTGAGAATTCTGTGAACCAAAAATAAATGTCGTCTCAAATGCAAAAAAGTATTCTCTGCACTGGGAGGCAGGAGAGGGAGGGAGGGAAGGACTGAAGGAGAGAGATCAGTGTGGCCAGGGACATGGAGACTGTGCTTAAGGACGATATGCGCAGGAAGAGAATCAGAATCTGGAGAAGATTCAGCCTGCACGTGATCATTGCCTCCAGCCAGCACCCTCATCTCAGACGTTGGGAAATTCAGAGAGAGAGTGGGAGTACGTCAGGAGGGCCACACGCATAGTCTGTGTGGCAGGGGTTGTGGCCGTTCCCTATTTGTGAGGAGTCCCCAGCAATTTGCAGGCCTCTTCTGGAAAATGCTGGCGGACGTCTCTAGTGCTTATGTGAAAGCTTGTTCACAAACCTTGAAAGATACAGATGTAGATGACAGATAGATGCATAGATAGAAAAATGTCATTAAATAAAAGCTCCAGGAAAGGTTTGGAAAATGCCCTTTATTGCATAGGACGCTTCTATTGTCATATGATGTTAGACTGAGTGCCGGTCCCTTCATCCTCCTTCAGACCACGGCATTCTGTCTGCTACTCTCCCGAGGGTCCTTTCTTCTCCCTGGAAGGGATAAAACAAATGAGGTAGAACAGGAAGAGACAAGAAGCACTCCAAGCTCTGCTGGTCAGGGTTACCCTGCAGCATTGCCTTAATGCTCAGAGCCACACACACCACAGTGAGCTTGGCTCCAGATCAACTACCACGCAACGAAGGTTCTGGAACATTTCCATATCTCGGGGGACCTCATTTCCACGTGACTCTCTTTCATATTCCCCTTTGTCACAGAAGGCTAGGTCCAGTGGTCCGGGTGAGATCTCGGCTCAGGCCCAAGGCTCTCAGACCTCAAAGTTCTGGTCCTGCAAGGGCCCCTGTCCTCTCTTGAGACCACTCCTGGCTCTCTCTGCCGAGAAGGAGCTGCTGGCAGTACGTCCTCTAAGAGTTGAGGTCCATCGTGCAGACCCTGAGAAAACTCCTAGGAAAAGGCTCCACCTTCTTGTTTACGTCAACAGAGGTCAATGCCTTTCTTAGTGCTGGGTGTGTCCCATTTGATGCAACTGCAGAGCCATTAGGTAAACCAGCACATGTGTGCGGCCCCTTCCCTTAGACTCCTCTGGGCCCTCGTGACATAGGCTCAGAAGACTGCCAGCCTCAAGCCTTACCTCTTCCAAGGGACGGCCACACCGTCTTCCAGGATCTTCTGTCCCATGAATCTCAGTTGCTGTTTGGAACTCAAAGGAGAGAAAAGACCCTGCCTGCGGGGTCTCTTTGGGCTGGGGCCTTCCCCCGTGGGCTGCTCTCCCTCATTCTCCTTTTCTTCTTGCTTCTCTACCTCCTTCTCCTCCTCCTCCTCCTCCTCCTCCTCCTCGTTCTCCTCCTCCTCCTCCTCGTCCTCTTCCTCAGGGGTGCTCTCGGATTCCACATTGCCCATCCGCTGGGCCATGGTGAGATGAAAGGCACGGCAGCTGAAGCCCTGCAGGACGCCGCCCTTCACGTGCTGCTGGAGGATCTCCAAGGTGGGGAAGACCCGGCAGCAGGCCATGCACCTGAAGCCGGTCTCCATGGTCAGCATCCAGTCCGCTGTCTTGGCGCTGGGTCTCTCCTCGACGGCAGGTGGCCCTGATGGGCTGCCTGGCTCTGCCCTTTCCTCATACTCTTTCTCCTCCCCAGTGGGCTCACTGTCAGACAGGAGGCTTTCGGTGGACACATCAGAAGAGGGGTCAGTGGCTACTGCGCACACATCCTCAGGAAGGGTCACTTCTTCTATCCTCAGCTGCTTTTCAGGCAACTCCAAGGGTTTCTTTGTCTTCCAGGAGACAGCGACACCCTTGTTCACTTGTACCTGCATGTAGTGTATTTTCATGCCCCTTTCCTCTTTGTCTGGGTGCAGATAGTTCTTACAGGGTGAAGAGGGTGAGGAGGAGACACAGTGTGATGGGGAAGCGGTCTCTCCTTCTTCCTGATCCTGGGCTAGGGGTGGTCTAGGCTGGGCAGTGTCTCGATGAAATCTCTGGATTCCTGAAAAAGGAAATTAAAATCATAATAACATGCATGGGCCATGCCGGAAGCTGAGGGAGCAGGTGTGGTAGACGAGAGAGGGACATTGGCACGACATAGCAATGTCGTGAGCTTGGTGTCCGTTGGCCGTAGGACGGAGTGGTGTATGTGGTGTCATCTGTGGGCTTTTCATGTGCGTGGGGGGGTATACTGGAGCGGTGTCTGTATACAGGGGTGTGGAGTATGGTGGTGAGGGCTGTAGTATGTGAGGGATGCGGCTGGATGCGTGTACGATGAGGAGTGTGAGTTTGGGAATATCGGTGGTGCATTCCTTGTGGAATGGGGCTGTGGTGCAGGAGAGTACTGTGGAGCACGTGCTTGGGGTTGATGTGCACTGAGAAGGGCTGGGCCTGGAGGGCGCGTGTATGTGTGAGCTGTGTGCACCTGAGCTGGATGGTCCTGCTCTCAGGCTGGAGGTGTATGATGCAGAACTCTGTCCTTCTCTGGAAGCAAAGGCAAAGACAAAGCCTACATTTTCCTCTGAAGATGCTTAATCTGGTCCCTCTTCCCTCCACCTCAAGCCCAGACCTTTCCGGCCCCTGCTCCTTGACTTCCCCACCACGGTAGTAGCAGTATTCACACACACACACCCAGACTCAGCTGGCATCCACGCCCTAGGAACAGCTCAGCCATCCTGCCCAGGCTCCTCCACAGAGCCCTCATCACCTCTGATGACCCTGGATTTCCTCTCAGCCTCCCTGGGATCTGTGTGCCTCCTGCTTCACAGCCAAGCACCCCGTCACCTGAGGAGCCCCACGCCCTTACCAGCGTAGCTGAGCTTGCGCAGAGTAGAAGTACAGAAGAAGTATTTAGAGGCAGAGGAGACCTCCACTGCCCCTGGGCTGCAGCCTTGGGCCACCACAGTGGATCCAAGCCGAGGGGGATCCTCTTGTGACTTCGCGATTCCTGAGGGAGGAATGAAAGGCTCAGGGTGGGTTCATCAGTCCTCTGTCCACAAATATTTACTGAGTGTGTGACACGTGTCAGGTGCAGTGAATACACACAGCTGAGAGTGTGGTTCCCAGTGGATCCTCCAGGATTTAATTCCAATCAATACTTATTCTCTCACTGTCTAGTTGGTAATGTAGGCCTCGGTGGTGACTGTGAGTGTGTGGGAAGAGTGAGTGATGTGTATCAGTTAAGTCTGTGGTAAGTGTGGGGTTGGCATGGGGAGCACAGTGCAGACGTGTCTATCTGTGTCTGTGGCCTTTGTGTGCATGGTTTCTGTTCACAAGTCAGGAATTCTGGGACATGTAACGTTTCCTCATTACATGGTGTGGCTTGTATTTATGGTGTGTGTTCATTCATTCATTCACCAAGATTCAGTAAGCAGCTACTCCTGTGTATCCGGCACTCTTCCATTGTTGTAGTCTTTGGTAACGCTGCACATTCTAGTAGGGGAAGACACACACTAAACAAAACTACAATAAATATATAATACATCAGCTGGTGGCAAGTATATAAGGGTTGCCAGACTTAGCGAACAAGAATACAAGGCACCCAGTTAAATTTCAGTTTCAGATAAACCCAGAATAATCTTTTAGTGTAAGTATTCCCATGCAGTATTTGGCCTGACTTAGTTTTAGTGTAAGTATAGCCCATACAATATGTGGGACATACGGATACTGAAAAATTACTTGTTCTTTATCTAGAATTCAAATTGAACTGGATAGCCCATATTTTCTCTGGCAATCCTGACATGGGTTACTGAGACTGTGGTTTACTGTGGTTTGTACAAAGCGGGTCTGGCATTACTCAAGAATGTGTTATAAGTGTGGTGTGTATGACACGTGACTGGTTCTTATAGAGGTATTTAGAGATGGCTGAAGTTAGTTGTGTTTGTGCAAGAGTTGAGGAGATACATGTATATAGTGTGTGTGTGTGTGTGTGTGTGTGTCCTATATATATAGTGTGTGTGTCTATATACATATCTCATCTCCAGCGTTTGGTGTTGGAGGAGAGGATTGTGATACAGGTGGGTTGTATGAGAACGTAGTATAGGAGGGATGCGTGTATATACCTCCATGTGCTGTGTGTGGTTTACTAAGGAAGTTATATGTGGGGTGTGTGATATTTTTGCTGCATCAGAGTGTACATGGGTGTATGAGTTACTGTCTCATAAAACACCCCTAACAAGAATTCTGTATACACTCTTACGTACACCGAGTGTCAGCCAGGTCCAGGCAGGGTGACAAGAACTTTACCACGCATATTTTATATCTGGTAAGCACTCTACCCCCATTCATCTCGCTCTTCTCTGCACTACCACACACACACACACACACACACACACACACACACACACACACACTCACACACACACACACAGGAACATAGGGCAAAATATTCTGAATGGTCAGGGGCAGTCATTGCCTTCCCCAGCCTGTCCCAGCCACTGCCTGGAAATCTGCCTGCTGTCTAGAGCTCCATTCCCAGGGCCCATCCTACAGTCTCCAGGGCCCTGGGCCTGGTAGGAGCTACTGGGCTCTAATCTGGGGCAGAGGCCTCTAGCTGGAGCTCTGGGGTGACCACCCCTCTCCCAGGGCAAGCTACTCGCCTACATTTAATGCACGCAGGCACCACGTGGCCCGTGGCTCTCAGAGCTCCCCGCAGGACCCTGAGGCCATTTCTCACCCCCGCTCACGCGGTCTCAGTCTCTGGAAAACCCTTCCCTTCCCTTGATCTCCTTTGGGAAATTCTTCCTGTTGAAGGAATAAAACCTCCTTGCTTTCAATATGACACCATCCCTAGACGAACAATCTTCTTTCAAAGTGCATTCCACTTGTCAAGATATTTTTCAACAGGGCCTTCAACTCATGGGGCTTCTCTTTCCACTTTGGTAAAAGAGGCCAAGCAACTCATGGGTCTCTCTCAGCATCCTTGCATCCTTCACATCCCCCACCTCATGACCCCTAGGAAAGATCCAAGAGCATAAGGGAGAAATCGGGGACTGAGGAAAGCTGCACCTCTAGGTCTGTGCAAGCAGGATGCAGCCTGCTGTGAGTCCGACAAAGCTCCAGGCCCGGCTGCCCCAGGAGAGAGTCCTCAGACCAGCGGAGCTGACCTCCCATCTCCCAGGGGGCATCTGGCCGTTCTGTGCCGTCTCACACCACAGGGACCCTCCGGATAGATACGGCAGCATCAGTGAGACAAGGTCTCTCGCTCCCTCCTTCACAGGTGACACGTTCTCAGTTCCCCGCTTCCTAGAGAAGCTTCAGTTTGGCAGAAAGCCATGTGCCCCAGACAAGTTGCCCCCCACATACCTCCTCCGTTCTCGGCAGTTTCCTGGGACTCTTCATTTTCCAGATGTTTCCTCTTTTGTCGCCGTTCCATCGTACCAACTAGAAGTCTCCCTTAGAAGATGCCTCAAGAGATGTCCAACTCCTCCTCTTCCCTACAGGTTGGCCCTTCTTGGCTCTTGGGCAATCCGTTGAAATGATTCAATACAAACAAAAATAGTCAAGTCTCCTAAATGGCTGAAAAACTTGTACCACTTGGTGAACCAGCAGTAGTGCCTAGTGCTCACCAGGGTTGTTATGTTTGCAAGGTTGCCAGGCTCACAGTGGAATTCTGTGACCTCAGTGATGACATCAGAGCATTCGGTGGACCTAGGTTGAGCACAGTGTCTGCAATAGCACAGGCCCCATTTTCAAGAACAATTCCTTTTTCCCAGCCGAAGCTTTCCCGTGAAAGGGAAAGGTTCCTACCATATCTATTATAAATTGTATCATACCATGTCTATTATAAAATTCACATTTTGATTGGAGATCTTTTAATGTCTTTTCTAGAGAGATTTAATATGAATGTTTTAAATGGTCTCCAGTTTCCCTGTGGATTATTGACATTTTAAACTCTGCACTTCAATTTTCCCTCAATACGTGTAATTTTGTCACGGCTATTTCTGTACTTAAAGATGAGGAACTATATAATTGATTTCTTCATTTTTTCCCCATCTCTTTCCAAGGTACTGCATTTGATTGTGTCTTGCGACTGAGTGAAAAATGCTAGTCCTTGAGTCAGGACATTGGGCCCTTTAGCAAGTAACTCAACCTATCTGGGCTTCAGCTTCTGTATGTGCGATCAAGAGGCTTGGACTAGCTGACTTTTCAAATGCTGTGTTTCTTTGATTCACTCTCACTTACTGATCTGCTCCTTAAGAAGAGGGTCTGTTCTCATAAAGTAACAACAGTCTCTTCCTAACCTTGGGTTGGGCGGAGTTTAACTGTTCGTACTCAGTTCGTTAGTTATATTGCCTTCTACGTATGCTTAGCTCTAAATAATTTATACGGCTCTTGTGACAATTTTTAGATCTTCTTTTTTTCTTATTTTCTTTTATAGTTTCTAATTTGTTATCGCCAGTGTAGAGGAGCCTGATTGACTTTTAAAATTTATTGATCTTGTATGTGTGTGCCTTGTTGAACCGTCTTATTAGTTCCTGCTAGTTTATCTGTGGGTTCTTTTGGGTCTCCTAGATAAATGAGCATATTAAATGTAAATAATGTGTTCTTTGGATAAAGTTTATTTTCTTGCATCTCTATATATAGAAGCAATAAGTTGAATTGATTTAAATATTTAAACACTTACATACCTGTTATCACAATCTAACATTGTTTATCTTATTTTCTTTCAATCAATATTATGTTTTCAAGATTTATCCACGTGAATCCATAGAGATCTAGGTCTTTGATTTTTGACTGTTTGATATTATGTGATCACATGCATATAGCATCATTTATTTTCCATTCAAGCATTATTGGACAATTGGATTGTTTCCCTCCCTTCTCTAGAACAAACAACATTTCCCAGAATATCCCTGAAGATGACTGAGAGTCGAGAAGGGCCAGGCTGCCCGAAGGATTGCTACTTGCTTTTAGCCACCTTCCAACAGGCCGTCTCCAGCCAGCAATTTGAAGCACAGCTGAAATGAGAACTGCCCCAAATGTGAAAATCTTAGGAGCTTCCTAGAAGGTGGGAGGTTAATGATAGGCATCCTGCTGGGATCCCAGGGGAGTCTGAGCTGGCCTGAAGCTCATCTTCCTCCTCCACCTCTCAAGAGAAATGTGGAGGAAAGAAGACTTCAAAAACTGTGAGCAGGCAGAGGGAGAGATATTGGGGGCCGAAGCTGTAACTGAGGTCTTGGAGTGGGCTGTGAGCACGCAGAGCCTCTCGAGAGCCAGGCTCTGCCTTCTGAGGACTTCTCCCCTAAGGCTGCTCATAATTCACGTGATACCAGCCATATAGAGCCGACTTGGCCCACACTGTCACAGAAAGCCTTATCAGAATCTCTTCTTCTTCATACACTCTTGTGTCTGTTACTTGGTTATTGCCTTTGGTACTCCACTGATGTGAACCACAGTCGCCAGGGGATGGAGGACACTAGTGACCCATCTTGCTCTGTGGCCTCAGTCCACAGCTGGAGGGTAAGGGAAGAGGCCAAATGAAGGTCAAGAAGGAAAGATGGAGTTTGAAGAGAAGACCTGAGTTAAGGGTGTCTTCTCAAGTCTTGATGACTGAAATGTAGCTCCAGTACCTGAAGTCCTGCTTGTTCTCAAGGCTGACCGCGGGGCTGGGTGCACTCAGTGAAGGAACCGTATACACTTAGTATTTCCTTGCTTGCTCACACTTGCCCTCCTCTGATACACCCTCTGCAAGACTGATCTTCCCCTGAAACAACTTTCCCCCTGCTACTGTCATCTCAGGAACATTTGCTTCCCCTTCCTAGTGTCCCCCTAGAATGCCATTGCAGCCAATTCATAATTTGATAATCATGCTGCTTACCATATTCTCAGCAACTTCTGAGAAATTTTATTCACTTTATTCCATAGTCTTCACCCATCAATAATCTTCCTTAACTTCCTAGCTGCAGGTTAACCCATTCGGAATCATTTCTTTTGCTTTCTCTTCTTTGGCAAATCCTTTCTATCTTTTAAGGTCTTTTTCTTGTCTCTCTACCATCTTGCCTTCCTGAACTTCTTTTTTTTTCGTTTAAGTAACCTTTCAATCTCCTTCCCCAATTTCCTCATAAACATTGAGAGTTTATTCCTCACACGTTAGACAGCGGTTTATGAATGGCCAGGCATAATGGACTCAGAATGAGTTGGCACCCCCGAGGTACCTGTCTTGCTGGGGAGCCACAGGTGAAGGGCTCTCTGCTGGACACATGTTTGCATGGAGTCAGGCTGAGTGGCCTCAGGGTGTTTGCTCTGCACTTGTGTGTGTTTCTCCCTAGTTGGTTTCCTTGTCCAGCCACCTGTGACCTCCCTCCATCCAGCCCAGGGAATCCTTCTCATCACAGGGGTAGGATGTTTGTCTCATTTTCCATCACATCCTTTCCCCAAAGTTTGGTTGTGAGTTGTTCCCATTCCAAAGACCTTTCCTCTTTGAAGAGAAAAGAGAAAATCTTGTCTCTCCTTTTCTCTCACTTCACTTCTGCTCTATTATCTCCTCCGTCCAGAATGGCCCACTGACTCACATGGGTGTAGATCCAAAGATGGCAAGAAATGCCAGCAATTCTGAGATAATAATACGGATGGATCAGGAAAACTTGAAAACCTTTATCCCGCCACATTAAAAAAAATTGCACTTCCAGTGTATTCAGAGTCTCAGTGTAGAAACACAAATGATAGAGAAATTGAATTACACTCAAGTTTTTCTTTCCTCCTTTCCTGATTTATTCTAATCCTCCAAGTTAACATGATGAGCTCTTTGTTGTGTAAAGTTTCAGACATTTTCTACCCATGCACACTTTTCTTCTTTTCACATTAGAGTGTGAACTAGGTCACTTTCAACATGCTGTGATTCTGTGATTCACTGTCTCCCACCGAGTCATCCACGGATAAAGTCATCTGTTTCACGGAGAACTATTTCCAATAGCTAATAGCCAATGTCTGTGGAGTGCTTACTCTGTGTCGGTTTCTTGTAACTACTTTACAGATCATTTGTACAGCGTACCCATGGACCAGGTACAATTATGACCCCCAAGTGACAGATAAGTGCAGATAAGTACAAATAAATACAGAGGCCAAGTGACTTGCCCAAGACACTGGAGCAAATCAAAATCCATGCCTCTGTAATCATTTTGCTCTATTGCCTCTGTCTGGGGGGCTTGATGATTTGGCAACTAAAACCTTAAATATCATGTTCCATTTTTATATCTGTGACACAAGCGTGGGGCTGTGATACGGGGTAACTAACCTGACTACTTTTGAAAACCCTTATGCACCTGGATGAAAGTAAGCCAGGGACTGCAAGCCATAGATTTAAGGTTTCCTACCAACTTTTAAAAATAGCTTCTTAAATGCAATTTATGTAGTGTCAAGTCTAGGATGTAGTCCAAATAGTAACAGAAAAATGGAGATATGTAGGAAAATACTTAAAGTTGACAAGTATTGGGAGTGTAGTATTTTTGGGGCCAGCGTGTAGACCACAGGAAAACTTGCTGTTTCCATCCCAAAGGGAAGAGCCCTACGTTGCAACTGCCAAGGTCCCTGGGACAGCAAGTGTGCTCACTGCTTAGTAAAGAAGCATCCTCAGTTTGATAGAATCATATGGGAGCCTTACATTTGGTTAGCAGTTCTACATTCTTGATGTAATAATATTTTCAGGGTGTGGGAGGGTATCAAGCTCTGAAAATACCCTTGGAGAGATCTGCTTATTAAGTTTGGCTTTTTCAGTCTCCCTACTACTTCTTTACTAAACACCAGGCGGTTTCCTTCACTTTTCAGAACCATATTGTTTTTCCCTTCTCTAATGAACTTTGAAATACTTTTGGATGAGCTATTGAGATTGGGAAAAAATAAACCTCTCTTTAAAATAAGGAAGATAATAACAATGACAAGTAGAAAAAGCTCTAAAACAGAGAATATCCTCCATTCTAGCCACTGACTGGGAGTGGAAGGTTCGTGCTCGCTGTCCAGGACGTAGAAATAAAAGCTGAGGAGGCGCTGAGGCGTCTCCTGGATCTCTATGAGCCTCCATCATTTCTGCTGAGTAGGGTTGACAGATAAAATATAGACTGTTTAGTTAAATATGAATGTTTGAAAAACAACGAGTACATTTTGAAGATAAGTATGCCCCAAATAGTTCATAGGATCTACTTATACTAAAAATAATGACTTATTATTCATGTGAAGTTCAAGTTTAACTGGGTATCCTGTATTTTTATGTCCTAAATCTGACAGCCCTACTGATGATCCACAATGGAGGCAGTTGAGGAGTGGTACATGCTGGCTCTCGGACAGTCAGAAATGGCTTCAGCAGATCCAGGTACAGT
Organism: Mesoplodon mirus; assembly: GCF_964341445.2. NCBI lineage: Eukaryota > Metazoa > Chordata > Mammalia > Artiodactyla > Ziphiidae > Mesoplodon > Mesoplodon mirus. The sequence goes on from NW_028295795.1 coordinate 841,607, forward strand.
ATGAAATTCTTTTTGGATGTAGCTCAGAAGCCATGGCCAGCCCTTGACTGCAAGTACTGCCTCGGGTTTCCCTGAGGTGGGGTAAACCTTCCTCTTAATGGCCTTTTGGTAAGTCTGGAAGACCATATCCAAGGGGAGCCCCAAAGTCAGTTTCATCCTCACAACCATGTTTCCAATTCCTGGAATTGGCTGCATGTGACTCACAAGAGCTGAGGAGGTTTGTGGAAGTTGGGAGTGTCATAGCTTGAACCCTTTGTAGGTAAAGTTTTGCTGTTGTGAGAGTTTTAACAGGAGCAATGTGAAAGACTCCAAGTCCCCAGGTAGATAGAAATAATCCTGTTCTACCTGTGTGTATGTGACAAGTCTCTAATAGTTCAGAGAGCAAGTATCTGGTCTTAGAAAGACTGATCCAAGCTTGGATGTTTCTGGTGACAAGGCAAGGTCCTGAGTTTCAAGTTCACCTTTTATGGTTGAGGAGACAATAAGGTGGTCAGAAGGGAAATCATGGAGGAGACCTTGGCTTCATCCATCGTGCAGGCTTGTATATGTGGTTCTATGTAGATTGTGTTTCAAAGGTGGAGCTTGTTTACAACTATGAACATTCTCCGATGTGCTTTTTGGACCTTCATTCCCAGAGCGAGAGCAGTGCCGAGGCTCTAGAAATGCCATGGATATTCTGAGCTGTCAGTGGCATTTCCCCGGTACTGTTCCCTTGGTGCCGCTCCTTGAAATGTCCAAAGGGATTATCATGTGTCTTGTGGCGGGTCCTAGCATTGTGAAAGGAAGCTGCTGCACCTGGCTCAGAGGATTTCGGATGTGGTGGGAGGAGGAGTAGTACTACGACTATAAATTGTATCACAGCATATCGATTCCATCTTGAGAGTGGGGTTGGGGGGTTATGAAGGGGGGCTTTTATTGTACTTTTATACATTGTACCCTTGAAACTAATTCAATTTTTAAAAATTAATTAATTTATTTGGGGCTGCATTGGGTCTTTGTTGCTGCTAGCGGGTGTTCTCTAGTTGCAGTGAGCGGGGGCTCCTCTTGGCTGTGGTGCACGGGCTTCTCATTGCAGTGGCTTCTCTTGTTGCGGAGCATGGTCTCTAGGCACGCAGGCTTCCGTAGTTGTGGCACGTGGGCTCGGTTGATGTGGCACACGGGCTCTAGAGCGCAGGCTCAGTAGTTGTGGCACGCGGGCTTAGTTACTCCGTGGCACGTGGGATCTTCCCAGACCAGGGCTCGAACCCATGACCCCTGCATTCGCAGGCATATTCTTAACCACTGCTCCACCAGGGAAGCCCGATAATTCAGTTTTTTATAAAGAGAAGATTCCTAATATTATTCCAAAATTTAAAAAATATGTAGTTGGATAACACTATGAAAAATTAACTGATATATTCTTTTATTATTTCTCTTTGCTCCCTGGATTTTTTTCCCCATCCAGTCAGCTAGGCACTGTGAGTTCACTGCATTAGGAAGGTAAAGACTCAGCAGAAATGAGGGAGAAAAACAGAAAAGTCTCAGCGTTGGAATGTTCACAACGGAGGCCACAGTAGAACAGGTGAGAATTCTGTGAACCAAAAATAAATGTCGTCTCAAATGCAAAAAAGTATTCTCTGCACTGGGAGGCAGGAGAGGGAGGGAGGGAAGGACTGAAGGAGAGAGATCAGTGTGGCCAGGGACATGGAGACTGTGCTTAAGGACGATATGCCCAGGAAGAGAATCAGAATCTGGAGAAGATTCAGCCTGCACGTGATCATTGCCTCCAGTCAGCACCCTCATCTCAGACGTTGGGAAATTCAGAGAGAGAGTGGGAGTACGTCAGGAGGGCCACACGCATAGTCTGTGTGGCAGGGGTTGTGGCCGTTCCCTATTTGTGAGGAGTCCCCAGCAATTTGCAGGCCTCTTCTGGAAAATGCTGGCGGACGTCTCTAGTGCTTATGTGAAAGCTTGTTCACAAACCTTGAAAGATACAGATGTAGATGACAGATAGATGCATAGATAGAAAAATGTCATTAAATAAAAGCTCCAGGAAAGGTTTGGAAAATGGCCTTTATTGCATAGGACGCTTCTATTGTCATATGATGTTAGACTGAGTGCCGGTCCCTTCATCCTCCTTCAGACCACGGCATTCTGTCTGCTACTCTCCCGAGGGTCCTTTCTTCTCCCTGGAAGGGATAAAACAAATGAGGTAGAACAGGAAGAGACAAGAAGCACTCCAAGCTCTGCTGGTCAGGGTTACCCTCCAGCATTGCCTTAATGCTCAGAGCCACACACACCACAGTGAGCTTGGCTCCAGATCAACTACCATGCAACGAAGGTTCTGGAACATTTCCATATCTCGGGGGACCTCATTTCCACGTGACTCTCTTTCATATTCCCCTTTGTCACAGAAGGCTAGGTCCAGTGGTCCGGGTGAGATCTCGGCTCAGGCCCAAGGCTCTCAGACCTCAAAGTTCTGGTCCTGCAAGGGCCCCTGTCCTCTCTTGAGACCACTCCTGGCTCTCTCTGCCGAGAAGGAGCTGCTGGCAGTACGTCCTCTAAGAGTTGAGGTCCATCGTGCAGACCCTGAGAAAACTCCTAGGAAAAGGCTCCACCTTCTTGTTTACGTCAACAGAGGTCAATGCCTTTCTTAGTGCTGGGTGTGTCCCATTTGATGCAACTGCAGAGCCATTAGGTCAACCAGCACATGTGTGCGGCCCCTTCCCTTAGACTCCTCTGGGCCCTCGTGACATAGGCTCAGAAGACTGCCAGCCTCAAGCCTTACCTCTTCCAAGGGACGGCCACACCGTCTTCCAGGATCTTGTCCCATGAATCTCAGTTGCTGTTTGGAACTCAAAGGAGAGAAAAGACCCTGCCTGCGGGGTCTCTTTGGGCTGGGGCCTTCCCCCGTGGGCTGCTCTCCATCATTCTCCTTTTCTTCTTGCTTCTCTACCTCCTTCTCCTCCTCCTCCTCCTCCTCCTCCTCCTCGTTCTCCTCCTCCTCCTCCTCGTCCTCTTCCTCAGGGGTGCTCTCGGATTCCACATTGCCCATCCGCTGGGCCATGGTGAGATGAAAGGCACGGCAGCTGAAGCCCTGCAGGACGCCGCCCTTCACGTGCTGCTGGAGGATCTCCAAGGTGGGGAAGACCCGGCAGCAGGCCATGCACCTGAAGCCGGTCTCCATGGTCAGCATCCAGTCCGCTGTCTTGGCGCTGGGTCTCTCCTCGACGGCAGGTGGCCCTGATGGGCTGCCTGGCTCTGCCCTTTCCTCATACTCTTTCTCCTCCCCAGTGGGCTCACTGTCAGACAGGAGGCTTTCGGTGCACACATCAGAAGAGGGGTCAGTGGCTACTGCGCACACATCCTCAGGAAGGGTCACTTCTTCTATCCTCAGCTGCTTTTCAGGCAACTCCAAGGGTTTCTTTGTCTTCCAGGAGACAGCGACACCCTTGTTCACTTGTACCTGCATGTAGTGTATTTTCATGCCCCTTTCCTCTTTGTCTGGGTGCAGATAGTTCTTACAGGGTGAAGAGGGTGAGGAGGAGACACAGTGTGATGGGGAAGCGGTCTCTCCTTCTTCCTGATCCTGGGCTAGGGGTGGTCTAGGCTGGGCAGTGTCTCGATGAAATCTCCGGATTCCTGAAAAAGGAAATTAAAATCATAATAACATGCATGGGCCATGCCGGAAGCTGAGGGAGCAGGTGTGGTAGACGAGAGAGGGACATTGGCACGACATAGCAATGTCGTGAGCTTGGTGTCCATTGGCCGTAGGACGGAGTGGTGTATCTGGTGTCATCTGTGGGCTTTTCATGTGCGTGGGGGGGTATACTGGAGCGGTGTGTGTATACAGGGGTGTGGAGTATGGTGGTGAGGGCTGTAGTATGTGAGGGATGCGGCTGGATGTGTGTACGATGAGGAGTGTGAGTTTGGGAATATCGGTGGTGCATTCCTTGTGGAATGGGGCTGTGGTGCAGGAGAGTACTGTGGAGCACGTGCTTGGGGTTGATGTGCACTGAGAAGGGCTGTGCCTGGAGGGCGCGTGTATGTGTGAGCTGTGTGCACCTGAGCTGGATGGTCCTGCTCTCAGGCTGGAGGTGTATGATGCAGAACTCTGTCCTTCTCTGGAAGCAAAGGCAAAGACAAAGCCTACATTTTCCTCTGAAGATGCTTAATCTGGTCCCTCTTCCCTCCACCTCAAGCCCAGACCTTTCCGGCCCCTGCTCCTTGACTTCCCCACCATGGTAGTAGCAGTATTCACACACACATCCCCAGACTCAGCTGGCATCCACGCCCTCGGAACAGCTCAGCCATCCTGCCCAGGCTCCTCCACAGAGCCCTCATCACCTCTGAAGACCCTGGATTTCCTCTCAGCCTCCCTGGGATCTGTGTGCCTCCTGCTTCACAGCCAAGCACCCCGTCACCTGAGGAGCCCCACGCCCTTACCAGCGTAGCTGAGCTTGCGCAGAGTAGAAGTACAGAAGAAGTATTTAGAGGCAGAGGAGACCTCCACTGCCCCTGGGCTGCAGCCTTGGGCCACCACAGTGGATCCAAGCCGAGGGGGATCCTCTTGTGACTTCGCGATTCCTGAGGGAGGAATGAAAGGCTCAGGGTGGGTTCATCAGTCCTCTGTCCACAAATATTTACTGAGTGTGTGACACGTGTCAGGTGCAGTGAATACACACAGCTGAGAGTGTGGTTCCCAGTGGATCCTCCAGGATTTAATTCCAATCAATACTTATTCTCTCACTGTCTAGTTGGTAATGTAGGCCTCGGTGGTGACTGTGAGTGTGTGGGAAGAGTGAGTGATGTGTATCAGTTAAGTCTGTGGTAAGTGTGGGGTTGGCATGGGGAGCACAGTGCAGACGTGTCTATCTGTGTCTGTGGCCTTTGTGTGCATGGTTTCTGTTCACAAGTCAGGAATTCTGGGACATGTAACGTTTCCTCATTACATGGTGTGGCTTGTATTTATGGTGTGTGTTCATTCATTCATTCACCAAGATTCAGTAAGCAGCTACTCCTGTGTATCCGGCACTCTTCCATTGTTGTAGTCTTTGGTAACGCTGCACATTCTAGTAGGGGAAGACACACACTAAACAAAACTACAATAAATATATAATACATCAGCTGGTGGCAAGTATATAAGGGTTGCCAGACTTAGCGAACAAGAATACAAGGCACCCAGTTAAATTTCAGTTTCAGATAAACCCAGAATAATCTTTTAGTGTAAGTATTCCCATGCAGTATTTGGCCTGACTTAGTTTTAGTGTAAGTATAGCCCATACAATATGTGGGACATACGGATACTGAAAAATTACTTGTTCTTTATCTAGAATTCAAATTGAACTGGATAGCCCATATTTTCTCTGGCAATCCTGACATGGGTTACTGAGACTGTGGTTTACTGTGGTTTGTACAAAGCGGGTCTGGCATTACTCAAGAATGTGTTATAAGTGTGGTGTGTATGACACGTGACTGGTTCTTATAGAGGTATTTAGAGATGGCTGAAGTTAGTTGTGTTTGTGCAAGAGTTGAGGAGATACATGTATATAGTGTGTGTGTGTGTGTGTGTGTGTGTCCTATATATATAGTGTGTGTGTCTATATACATATCTCATCTCCAGCGTTTGGTGTTGGAGGAGAGGATTGTGATACAGGTGGGTTGTATGAGAACGTAGTATAGGAGGGATGCGTGTATATACCTCCATGTGCTGTGTGTGGTTTACTAAGGAAGTTATATGTGGGGTGTGTGATATTTTTGCTGCATCAGAGTGTACATGGGTGTATGAGTTACTGTCTCATAAAACACCCCTAACAAGAATTCTGTATACACTCTTACGTACACCGAGTGTCAGCCAGGTCCAGGCAGGGTGACAAGAACTTTACCACGCATATTTTATATCTGGTAAGCACTCTACCCCCATTCATCTCGCTCTTCTCTGCACTACCACACACACACACACACACACACACACACACACACACACACACACTCACACACACACACACAGGAACATAGGGCAAAATATTCTGAATGGTCAGGGGCAGTCATTGCCTTCCCCAGCCTGTCCCAGCCACTGCCTGGAAATCTGCCTGCTGTCTAGAGCTCCATTCCCAGGGCCCATCCTACAGTCTCCAGGGCCCTGGGCCTGGTAGGAGCTACTGGGCTCTAATCTGGGGCAGAGGCCTCTAGCTGGAGCTCTGGGGTGACCACCCCTCTCCCAGGGCAAGCTACTCGCCTACATTTAATGCACGCAGGCACCACGTGGCCCGTGGCTCTCAGAGCTCCCCGCAGGACCCTGAGGCCATTTCTCACCCCCGCTCACGCGGTCTCAGTCTCTGGAAAACCCTTCCCTTCCCTTGATCTCCTTTGGGAAATTCTTCCTGTTGAAGGAATAAAACCTCCTTGCTTTCAATATGACACCATCCCTAGACAAACAATCTTCTTTCAAAGTGCATTCCACTTGTCAAGATATTTTTCAACAGGGCCTTCAACTCATGGGGTTTCTCTTTCCACTTTGGTAAAAGAGGCCAAGCAACTCATGGGTCTCTCTCAGCATCCTTGCATCCTTCACATCCCCCACCTCATGACCCCTAGGAAAGATCCAAGAGCATAAGAGAGAAATCGGGGACTGAGGAAAGCTGCACCTCTAGGTCTGTGCAAGCAGGATGCAGCCTGCTGTGAGTCCGACAAAGCTCCAGGCCCGGCTGCCCAAGGAGAGAGTCCTCAGACCAGCGGAGCTGACCTCCCATCTCCCAGGGGGCATCTGGCCGTTCTGTGCCGTCTCACACCACAGGGACCCTCCGGATAGATACGGCAGCATCAGTGAGACAAGGTCTCTCGCTCCCTGCTTCACAGGTGACACGTTCTCAGTCCCCCGCTTCCTAGAGAAGCTTCAGTTTGGCAGAAACCCATGTGCCCCAGACAAGTTGCCCCCCACATACCTCCTCCGTTCTCGGCAGTTTCCTGGGACTCTTCATTTTCCAGATGTTTCCTCTTTTGTCGCCGTTCCATCGTACCAACTAGAAGTCTCCCTTAGAAGATGCCTCAAGAGATGTCCAACTCCTCCTCTTCCCTACAGGTTGGCCCTTCTTGGCTCTTGGGCAATCCGTTGAAATGATTCAATACAAACAAAAATAGTCAAGTCTCCTAAATGGCTGAAAAAGTTGTACCACTTGGTGAACCAGCAGTAGTGCCTAGTGCTCACCAGGGCTGTTATGTTTGCAAGGTTGCCAGGCTCACAGTGGAATTCTGTGACCTCAGTGATGACATCAGAGCATTCGGTGGACCTAGGTTGAGCACAGTGTCTGCAATAGCACAGGCCCCATTTTCAAGAACAATTCCTTTTTCCCAGCCGAAGCTTTCCCGTGAAAGGGAAAGGTTCCTACCATATCTATTATAAATTGTATCATACCATGTCTATTATAAAATTCACATTTTGATTGGAGATCTTTTAATGTCTTTTCTAGAGAGATTTAATATGAATGTTTTAAATGGTCTCCAGTTTCCCTGTGGATTATTGACATTTTAAACTCTGCACTTCAATTTTCCCTCAATACGTGTAATTTTGTCACGGCTATTTCTGTACTTAAAGATGAGGAACTATATAATTGATTTCTTCATTTTTTCCCCATCTCTTTCCAAGGTACTGCATTTGATTGTGTCTTGCGACTGAGTGAAAAATGCTAGTCCTTGAGTCAGGACATTGGGCCCTTTAGCAAGTAACTCAACCTATCTGGGCTTCAGCTTCTGTATGTGCGATCAAGAGGCTTGGACTAGCTGACTTTTCAAATGCTGTGTTTCTTTGATTCACTCTCACTTACTGATCTGCTCCTTAAGAAGAGGGTCTGTTCTCATAAAGTAACAACAGTCTCTTCCTAACCTTGGGTTGGGCGGAGTTTAACTGTTCGTACTCAGTTCGTTAGTTATATTGCCTTCTACGTATGCTTAGCTCTAAATAATTTATACGGCTCTTGTGACAATTTTTAGATCTTCTTTTTTTCTTATTTTCTTTTATAGTTTCTAATTTGTTATCGCCAGTGTAGAGGAGCCTGATTGACTTTTAAAATTTATTGATCTTGTATGTGTGTGCCTTGTTGAACCGTCTTATTAGTTCCTGCTAGTTTATCTGTGGGTTCTTTTGGGTCTCCTAGATAAATGAGCATATTAAATGTAAATAATGTGTTCTTTGGATAAAGTTTATTTTCTTGCATCTGTATATATAGAAGCAATAAGTTGAATTGATTTAAATATTTAAACACTTACATACCTGTTATCACAATCTAACATTGTTTATCTTATTTTCTTTCAATCAATATTATGTTTTCAAGATTTATCCACGTGAATCCATAGAGATCTAGGTCTTTGATTTTTGACTGTTTGATATTATGTGATCACATGCATATAGCATCATTTATTTTCCATTCAAGCATTATTGGACAATTGGATTGTTTCCCTCCCTTCTCTAGAACAAACAACATTTCCCAGAATATCCCTGAAGATGACTGAGAGTCGAGAAGGGCCAGGCTGCCCGAAGGATTGCTACTTGCTTTTAGCCACCTTCCAACAGGCCGTCTCCAGCCAGCAATTTGAAGCACAGCTGAAATGAGAACTGCCCCAAATGTGAAAATCTTAGGAGCTTCCTAGAAGGTGGGAGGTTAATGATAGGCATCCTGCTGGGATCCCAGGGGAGTCTGAGCTGGCCTGAAGCTCATCTTCCTCCTCCACCTCTCAAGAGAAATGTGGAGGAAAGAAGACTTCAAAAACTGTGAGCAGGCAGAGGGAGAGATATTGGGGGCCGAAGCTGTAACTGAGGTCTTGGAGTGGGCTGTGAGCACGCAGAGCCTCTCGAGAGCCAGGCTCTGCCTTCTGAGGACTTCTCCCCTAAGGCTGCTCATAATTCACGTGATACCAGCCATATAGAGCCGACTTGGCCCACACTGTCACAGAAAGCCTTATCAGAATCTCTTCTTCTTCATACACTCTTGTGTCTGTTACTTGGTTATTGCCATTGGTACTCCACTGATGTGAACCACAGTCGCCAGGGGATGGAGGACACTAGTGACCCATCTTGCTCTGTGGCCTCAGTCCACAGCTGGAGGGTAAGGGAAGAGGCCAAATGAAGGTCAAGAAGGAAAGATGGAGTTTGAAGAGAAGACCTGAGTTAAGGGTGTCTTCTCAAGTCTTGATGACTGAAATGTAGCTCCAGTACCTGAAGTCCTGCTTGTTCTCAAGGCTGACCGCGGGGCTGGGTGCACTCAGTGAAGGAACCGTATACACTTAGTATTTCCTTGCTTGCTCACACTTGCCCTCCTCTGATACACCCTCTGCAAGACTGATCTTCCCCTGAAACAACTTTCCACCTGCTACTGTCATCTCAGGAACATTTGCTTCACCTTCCTAGTGTCCCCCTAGAATGCCATTGCAGCCAATTCATAATTTGATAATCATGCTGCTTACCATATTCTCAGCAACTTCTGAGAAATTTTATTCACTTTATTCCATAGTCTTCACCCATCAATAATCTTCCTTAACTTCCTAGCTGCAGGTTAACCCATTCGGAATCATTTCTTTTGCTTTCTCTTCTTTGGCAAATCCTTTCTATCTTTTAAGGTCTTTTTCTTGTCTCTCTACCATCTTGCCTTCCTGAACTTCTTTTTTTTTCGTTTAAGTAACCTTTCAATCTCCTTCCCCAATTTCCTCATAAACATTGAGAGTTTATTCCTCACACGTTAGACAGCGGTTTATGAATGGCCAGGCATAATGGACTCAGAATGAGTTGGCACCCCCGAGGTACCTGTCTTGCTGGGGAGCCACAGGTGAAGGGCTCTCTGCTGGACACATGTTTGCATGGAGTCAGGCTGAGTGGCCTCAGGGTGTTTGCTCTGCACTTGTGTGTGTTTCTCCCTAGTTGGCTTCCTTGTCCAGCCACCTGTGACCTCCCTCCATCCAGCCCAGGGAATCCTTCTCATCACAGGGGTAGGATGTTTGTCTCATTTTCCATCACATCCTTTCCCCAAAGTTTGGTTGTGAGTTGTTCCCATTCCAAAGACCTTTCCTCTTTGAAGAGAAAAGAGAAAATCTTGTCTCTCCTTTTCTCTCACTTCACTTCTGCTCTATTATCTCCTCCGTCCAGAATGGCCCACTGACTCACATGGGTGTAGATCCAAAGATGGCAAGAAATGCCAGCAATTCTGAGATAATAATACGGATGGATCAGGAAAACTTGAAAACCTTTATCCCGCCACATAAAAAAAAATTGCACTTCCAGTGTATTCAGAGTCTCAGTGTAGAAACACAAATGATAGAGAAATTGAATTACACTCAAGTTTTTCTTTCCTCCTTTCCTGATTTATTCTAATCCTCCAAGTTAACATGATGAACTCTTTGTTGTGTAAAGTTTCAGACATTTTCTACCCATGCACACTTTTCTTCTTTTCACATTAGAGTGTGAACTAGGTCACTTTCAACATGCTGTGATTCTGTGATTCACTGTCTCCCACCGAGTTATCCACGGATAAAGTCATCTGTTTCACGGAGAACTATTTCCAATAGCTAATAGCCAATGTCTGTGGAGTGCTTACTCTGTGTCGGTTTCTTGTAACTACTTTACAGATCATTTGTACAGCGTACCCATGGACCAGGTACAATTATGACCCCCAAGTGACAGATAAGTGCAGATAAGTACAAATAAATACAGAGGCCAAGTGACTTGCCCAAGACACTGGAGCAAATCAAAATCCATGCCTCTGTAATCATTTTGCTCTATTGCCTCTGTCTGGGAGGCTTGATGATTTGGCAACTAAAACCTTAAATATCATGTTCCATTTTTATATCTGTGACACAAGCGTGGGGCTGTGATACGGGGTAACTAACCTGACTACTTTTGAAAACACTTATGCACCTGGATGAAAGTAAGCCAGGGACTGCAAGCCATAGATTTAAGGTTTCCTACCAACTTTTAAAAATAGCTTCTTGAATGCAATTTATGTAGTGTCAAGTCTAGGATGTAGTCCAAATAGTAACAGAAAAATGGAGATATGTAGAAAAATACTTAAAGTTGACAAGTATTGGGAGTGTAGTATTTTTGGGGCCAGCGTGTAGACCACAGGAAAACTTGCTGTTTCCATCCCAAAGGGAAGAGCCCTACGTTGCAACTGCCAAGGTCCCTGGGACAGCAAGTGTGCTCACTGCTTAGTAAAGAAGCATCCTCAGATTGATAGAATCATATGGGAGCCGTACATTTGGTTAGCAGTTCTACATTCTTGATGTAATAATATTTTCAGGGTGTGGGAGGGTATCAAGCTCTGAAAATACCCTTGGAGAGATCTGCTTATTAAGTTTGGCTTTTTCAGTCTCCCTACTACTTCTTTACTAAACACCAGGCGGTTTCCTTCACTTTTCAGAACCATATTGTTTTTCCCTTCTCTAATGAACTTTGAAATACTTTTGGATGAGCTATTGAGATTGGGAAAAAATAAACATCTCTTTAAAATAAGGAAGATAATAACAATGACAAGTAGAAAAAGCTCTAAAACAGAGAATATCCTCCATTCTAGCCACTGACTGGGAGTGGAAGGTTCGTGCTCGCTGTCCAGGACGTAGAAATAAAAGCTGAGGAGGCGCTGAGGCGTCTCCTGGATCTCTATGAGCCTCCATCATTTCTGCTGAGTAGGGTTGACAGATAAAATATAGACTGTTTAGTTAAATATGAATGTTTGAAAAACAACGAGTACATTTTGAAGATAAGTATGCCCCAAATAGTTCATAGGATCTACTTATACTAAAAATAATGACTTATTATTCATGTGAAGTTCAAGTTTAACTGGGTATCCTGTATTTTTATGTCCTAAATCTGACAGCCCTACTGATGATCCACAATGGAGGCAGTTGAGGAGGGGTACATGCTGGCTCTCGGACAGTCAGAAATGGCTTCAGCAGATCCAGGTACAGTATGAAATTCTTTTTGGATGTAGCTCAGAAGCCATGGCCAGCCCTTGACTGCAAGTACTGCCTCGGGTTTCCCTGAGGTGGGGTAAACCTTCCTCTTAATGGCCTTTTGGTAAGTCTGGAAGACCATATCCAAGGGGAGCCCCAAAGTCAGTTTCATCCTCACAACCATGTTTCCAATTCCTGGAATTGGCTGCATGTGACTCACAAGAGCTGAGGAGGTTTGTGGAAGTTGGGAGTGTCATAGCTTGAACCCTTTGTAGGTAAAGTTTTGCTGTTGTGAGAGTTTTAACAGGAGCAATGTGAAAGACTCCAAGTCCCCAGGTAGATAGAAATAATCCTGTTCTACCTGTGTGTATGTGACAAGTCTCTAATAGTTCAGAGAGCAAGTATCTGGTCTTAGAAAGACTGATCCAAGCTTGGATGTTTCTGGTGACAAGGCAAGGTCCTGAGTTTCAAGTTCACCTTTTATGGTTGAGGAGACAATAAGGTGGTCAGAAGGGAAATCATGGAGGAGACCTTGGCTTCATCCATCGTGCAGGCTTGTATATGTGGTTCTATGTAGATTGTGTTTCAAAGGTGGAGCTTGTTTACAACTATGAACATTCTCCGATGTGCTTTTTGGACCTTCATTCCCAGAGCGAGAGCAGTGCCGAGGCTCTAGAAATGCCATGGATATTCTGAGCTGTCAGTGGCATTTCCCCGGTACTGTTCCCTTGGTGCCGCTCCTTGAAATGTCCAAAGGGATTATCATGTGTCTTGTGGCGGGTCCTAGCATTGTGAAAGGAAGCTGCTGCACCTGGCTCAGAGGATTTCGGATGTGGTGGGAGGAGGAGTAGTACTACGACTATAAATTGTATCACAGCATATCGATTCCATCTTGAGAGTGGGGTTGGGGGGTTATGAAGGGGGGCTTTTATTGTACTTTTATACATTGTACCCTTGAAACTAATTCAATTTTTAAAAATTAATTAATTTATTTGGGGCTGCATTGGGTCTTTGTTGCTGCTAGCGGGTGTTCTCTAGTTGCAGTGAGCGGGGGCTCCTCTTGGCTGTGGTGCACGGGCTTCTCATTGCAGTGGCTTCTCTTGTTGCGGAGCATGGTCTCTAGGCACGCAGGCTTCCGTAGTTGTGGCAAGTGGGCTCGGTTGATGTGGCACACGGGCTCTAGAGCGCAGGCTCAGTAGTTGTGTCGCGCGGGCTTAGTTACTCCGTGGCACGTGGGATCTTCCCAGACCAGGGCTCGAACCCATGACCCCTGCATTCGCAGGCATATTCTTAACCACTGCTCCACCAGGGAAGCCCGATAATTCAGTTTTTTATAAAGAGAAGATTCCTAATATTATTCCAAAATTTTAAAAATATGTAGTTGGATAACACTATGAAAAATTAACTGATATATTCTTTTATTATTTCTCTTTGCTCGCTGGATTTTTTTCCCCATCCAGTCAGCTAGGCACTGTGAGTTCACTGCATTAGGAAGGTAAAGACTCAGCAGAAATGAGGGAGAAAAACAGAAAAGTCTCAGCGTTGGAATGTTCACAACGGAGGCCACAGTAGAACAGGTGAGAATTCTGTGAACCAAAAATAAATGTCGTCTCAAATGCAAAAAAGTATTCTCTGCACTGGGAGGCAGGAGAGGGAGGGAGGGAAGGACTGAAGGAGAGAGATCAGTGTGGCCAGGGACATGGAGACTGTGCTTAAGGACGATATGCCCAGGAAGAGAATCAGAATCTGGAGAAGATTCAGCCTGCACGTGATCATTGCCTCCAGTCAGCACCCTCATCTCAGACGTTGGGAAATTCAGAGAGAGAGTGGGAGTACGTCAGGAGGGCCACGCGCATAGTCTGTGTGGCAGGGGTTGTGGCCGTTCCCTATTTGTGAGGAGTCCCCAGCAATTTGCAGGCCTCTTCTGGAAAATGCTGGCGGACGTCTCTAGTGCTTATGTGAAAGCTTGTTCACAAACCTTGAAAGATACAGATGTAGATGACAGATAGATGCATAGATAGAAAAATGTCATTAAATAAAAGCTCCAGGAAAGGTTTGGAAAATGCCCTTTATTGCATAGGACGCTTCTATTGTCATATGATGTTAGACTGAGTGCCGGTCCCTTCATCCTCCTTCAGACCACGGCATTCTGTCTGCTACTCTCCGAGGGTCCTTTCTTCTCCCTGGAAGGGATAAAACAAATGAGGTAGAACAGGAAGAGACAAGAAGCACTCCAAGCTCTGCTGGTCAGGGTTACCCTCCAGCATTGCCTTAATGCTCAGAGCCACACACACCACAGTGAGCTTGGCTCCAGATCAACTACCACGCAACGAAGGTTCTGGAACATTTCCATATCTCGGGGGACCTCATTTCCACGTGACTCTCTTTCATATTCCCCTTTGTCACAGAAGGCTAGGTCCAGTGGTCCGGGTGAGATCTCGGCTCAGGCCCAAGGCTCTCAGACCTCAAAGTTCTGGTCCTGCAAGGGCCCCTGTCCTCTCTTGAGACCACTCCTGGCTCTCTCTGCCGAGAAGGAGCTGCTGGCAGTACGTCCTCTAAGAGTTGAGGTCCATCGTGCAGACCCTGAGAAAACTCCTAGGAAAAGGCCCCACCTTCTTGTTTACATCAACAGAGGTCAATGCCTTTGTTAGTGCTGGGTGTGTCCCATTTGATGCAACTGCAGAGCCATTAGGTAAACCAGCATATGTGTGCGGCCCCTTCCCTTAGACTCCTCTGGGCCCTCGTGACATAGGCTCAGAAGACTGCCAGCCTCAAGCCTTACCTCTTCCAAGGGACGGCCACACCGTCTTCCAGGATCTTCTGTCCCATGAATCTCAGTTGCTGTTTGGAACTCAAAGGAGAGAAAAGACCCTGCCTGCGGGGTCTCTTTGGGCTGGGGCCTTCCCCCGTGGGCTGCTCTCCCTCATTCTCCTTTTCTTCTTGCTTCTCTACCTCCTTCTCCTCCTCCTCCTCCTCCTCCTCCTCGTTCTCCTCCTCCTCCTCCTCGTCCTCTTCCTCAGGGGTGCTCTCGGATTCCACATGGCCCATCCGCTGGGCCATGGTGAGATGAAAGGCACGGCAGCTGAAGCCCTGCAGGACGCCGCCCTTCACGTGCTGCTGGAGGATCTCCAAGGTGGGGAAGACCCGGCAGCAGGCCATGCACCTGAAGCCGGTCTCCATGGTCAGCATCCAGTCCGCTGTCTTGGCGCTGGGTCTCTCCTCGACGGCAGGTGGCCCTGATGGGCTGCCTGGCTCTGCCCTTTCCTCATACTCTTTCTCCTCCCCAGTGGGCTCACTGTCAGACAGGAGGCTTTCGGTGCACACATCAGAAGAGGGGTCAGTGGCTACTGCACACACATCCTCAGGAAGGGTCACTTCTTCTATCCTCAGCTGCTTTTCAGGCAACTCCAAGGGTTTCTTTGTCTTCCAGGAGACAGCGACACCCTTGTTCACTTGTACCTGCATGTAGTGTATTTTCATGCCCCTTTCCTCTTTGTCTGGGTGCAGATAGTTCTTACAGGGTGAAGAGGGTGAGGAGGAGACACAGTGTGATGGGGAAGCGGTCTCTCCTTCTTCCTGATCCTGGGCTAGGGGTGGTCTAGGCTGGGCAGTGTCTCGATGAAATCTCCGGATTCCTGAAAAAGGAAATTAAAATCATAATAACATGCATGGGCCATGCCGGAAGCTGAGGGAGCAGGTGTGGTAGACGAGAGAGGGACATTGGCACGACATAGCAATGTCGTGAGCTTGGTGTCCATTGGCCGTAGGACGGAGTGGTGTATGTGGTGTCATCTGTGGGCTTTTCATGTGCGTGGGGGGGTATACTGGAGCGGTGTCTGTATACAGGGGTGTGGAGTATGGTGGTGAGGGCTGTAGTATGTGAGGGATGCGGCTGGATGCGTGTACGATGAGGAGTGTGAGTTTGGGAATATCGGTGGTGCATTCCTTGTGGAATGGGGCTGTGGTGCAGGAGAGTACTGTGGAGCACGTGCTTGGGGTTGATGTGCACTGAGAAGGGCTGTGCCTGGAGGGCACGTGTATGTGTGAGCTGTGTGCACCTGAGCTGGATGGTCCTGCTCTCAGGCTGGAGGTGTATGATGCAGAACTCTGTCCTTCTCTGGAAGCAAAGGCAAAGACAAAGCCTACATTTTCCTCTGAAGATGCTTAATCTGGTCCCTCTTCCCTCCACCTCAAGCCCAGACCTTTCCGGCCCCTGCTCCTTGACTTCCCCACCATGGTAGTAGCAGTATTCACACACACACCCCCAGACTCAGCTGGCATCCACGCCCTCGGAACAGCTCAGCCATCCTGCCCAGGCTCCTCCACAGAGCCCTCATCACCTCTGATGACCCTGGATTTCCTCTCAGCCTCCCTGGGATCTGTGTGCCTCCTGCTTCACAGCCAAGCACCCCGTCACCTGAGGAGCCCCACGCCCTTACCAGCGTAGCTGAGCTTGCGCAGAGTAGAAGTACAGAAGAAGTATTTAGAGGCAGAGGAGACCTCCACTGCCCCTGGGCTGCAGCCTTGGGCCACCACAGTGGATCCAAGCCGAGGGGGATCCTCTTGTGACTTCGAGATTCCTGAGGGAGGAATGAAAGGCTCAGGGTGGGTTCATCAGTCCTCTGTCCACAAATATTTACTGAGTGTGTGACACGTGTCAGGTGCAGTGAATACACACAGCTGAGAGTGTGGTTCCCAGTGGATCCTCCAGGATTTAATTCCAATCAATACTTATTCTCTCACTGTCTAGTTGGTAATGTAGGCCTCGGTGGTGACTGTGAGTGTGTGGGAAGAGTGAGTGATGTGTATCAGTTAAGTCTGTGGTAAGTGTGGGGTTGGCATGGGGAGCACGGTGCAGACGTGTCTATCTGTGTCTGTGGCCTTTGTGTGCATGGTTTCTGTTCACAAGTCAGGAATTCTGGGACATGTAACGTTTCCTCATTACATGGTGTGGCTTGTATTTATGGTGTGTGTTCATTCATTCATTCACCAAGATTCAGTAAGCAGCTACTCCTGTGTATCCGGCACTCTTCCATTGTTGTAGTCTTTGGTAACGCTGCACATTCTAGTAGGGGAAGACACACACTAAACAAAACTACAATAAATATATAATACATCAGCTGGTGGTAAGTATATAAGGGTTGCCAGACTTAGCGAACAAGAATACAAGGCACCCAGTTAAATTTCAGTTTCAGATAAACCCAGAATAATCTTTTAGTGTAAGTATTCCCATGCAGTATTTGGCCTGACTTAGTTTTAGTGTAAGTATAGCCCATACAATATGTGGGACATACGGATACTGAAAAATTACTTGTTCTTTATCTAGAATTCAAATTGAACTGGATAGCCCATATTTTCTCTGGCAATCCTGACATGGGTTACTGAGACTGTGGTTTACTGTGGTTTGTACAAAGCGGGTCTGGCATTACTCAAGAATGTGTTATAAGTGTGGTGTGTATGACACGTGACTGGTTCTTATAGAGGTATTTAGAGATGGCTGAAGTTAGTTGTGTTTGTGCAAGAGTTGAGGAGATACATGTATATAGTGTGTGTGTGTGTGTGTGTGTGTGTCCTATATATATAGTGTGTGTGTCTATATACATATCTCATCTCCAGCGTTTGGTGTTGGAGGAGAGGATTGTGATACAGGTGGGTTGTATGAGAACGTAGTATAGGAGGGATGCGTGTATATACCTCCATGTGCTGTGTGTGGTTTACTAAGGAAGTTATATGTGGGGTGTGTGATATTTTTGCTGCATCAGAGTGTACATGGGTGTATGAGTTACTGTCTCATAAAACACCCCTAACAAGAATTCTGTATACACTCTTACGTACACCGAGTGTCAGCCAGGTCCAGGCAGGGTGACAAGAACTTTACCACGCAGACTTTATATCTGGTAAGCACTCTACCCCCATTCATCTCGCTCTTCTCTGCACTACCACACACACACACACACACACACACACACACACACACACACTCACACACACACACAGAGGAACATAGGGCAAAATATTCTGAATGGTCAGGGGCAGTCATTGCCTTCACCAGCCTGTCCCAGCCACTGCCTTGAAATCTGCCTGCAGTCTAGAGCTCCATTCCCAGGGCCCATCCTACAGTCTCCAGGGCCCTGGGCCTGGTAGGAGCTACTGGGCTCTAATCTGGGGCAGAGGCCTCTAGCTGGAGCTCTGGGGTGACCACCCCTCTCCCAGGGCAAGCTACTCGCCTACATTTAATGCACGCAGGCACCACGTGGCCCGTGGCTCTCAGAGCTCCCCGGAGGACCCTGAGGCCATTTCCCACCCACGCTCACGCGGTCTCAGTCTCTGGAAAACCCTTCCCTTCCCTTGATCTCCTTTGGGAAATTCTTCCTGTTGAAGGAATAAAACCTCCTTGCTTTCAATATGACACCATCCCTAGACAAACAATCTTCTTTCAAAGTGCATTCCACTTGTCAAGATATTTTTCAACAGGGCCTTCAACTCATGGGGCTTCTCTTTCCACTTTGGTAAAAGAGGCCAAGCAACTCATGGGTCTCTCTCAGCATCCTTGCATCCTTCACATCCCCCACCTCATGACCCCTAGGAAAGATCCAAGAGCATAAGGGAGAAATCGGGGACTGAGGAAAGCTGCACCTCTAGGTCTGTGCAAGCAGGATGCAGCCTGCTGTGAGTCCGACAAAGCTCCAGGCCCGGCTGCCCAAGGAGAGAGTCCTCAGACCAGCGGAGCTGACCTCCCATCTCCCAGGGGGCATCTGGCCGTTCTGTGCCGTCTCACACCACAGGGACCCTCCGGATAGATACGGCAGCATCAGTGAGACAAGGTCTCTCGCTCCCTGCTTCACAGGTGACACGTTCTCAGTCCCCCGCTTCCTAGAGAAGCTTCAGTTTGGCAGAAACCCATGTGCCCCAGACAAGTTGCCCCCCACATACCTCCTCCGTTCTCGGCAGTTTCCTGGGACTCTTCATTTTCCAGATGTTTCCTCTTTTGTCGCCGTTCCATCGTACCAACTAGAAGTCTCCCTTAGAAGATGCCTCAAGAGATGTCCAACTCCTCCTCTTCCCTACAGGTTGGCCCTTCTTGGCTCTTGGGCAATCCGTTGAAATGATTCAATACAAACAAAAATAGTCAAGTCTCCTAAATGGCTGAAAAAGTTGTACCACTTGGTGAACCAGCAGTAGTGCCTAGTGCTCACCAGGGCTGTTATGTTTGCAAGGTTGCCAGGCTCACAGTGGAATTCTGTGACCTCAGTGATGACATCAGAGCATTCGGTGGACCTAGGTTGAGCACAGTGTCTGCAATAGCACAGGCCCCATTTTCAAGAACAATTCCTTTTTCCCAGCCGAAGCTTTCCCGTGAAAGGGAAAGGTTCCTACCATATCTATTATAAATTGTATCATACCATGTCTATTATAAAATTCACATTTTGATTGGAGATCTTTTAATGTCTTTTCTAGAGAGATTTAATATGAATGTTTTAAATGGTCTCCAGTTTCCCTGTGGATTATTGACATTTTAAACTCTGCACTTCAATTTTCCCTCAATACGTGTAATTTTGTCACGGCTATTTCTGTACTTAAAGATGAGGAACTATATAATTGATTTCTTCATTTTTTCCCCATCTCTTTCCAAGGTACTGCATTTGATTGTGTCTTGCGACTGAGTGAAAAATGCTAGTCCTTGAGTCAGGACATTGGGCCCTTTAGCAAGTAACTCAACCTATCTGGGCTTCAGCTTCTGTATGTGCGATCAAGAGGCTTGGACTAGCTGACTTTTCAAATGCTGTGTTTCTTTGATTCACTCTCACTTACTGATCTGCTCCTTAAGAAGAGGGTCTGTTCTCATAAAGTAACAACAGTCTCTTCCTAACCTTGGGTTGGGCGGAGTTTAACTGTTCGTACTCAGTTCGTTAGTTATATTGCCTTCTACGTATGCTTAGCTCTAAATAATTTATACGGCTCTTGTGACAATTTTTAGATCTTCTTTTTTTCTTATTTTCTTTTATAGTTTCTAATTTGTTATCGCCAGTGTAGAGGAGCCTGATTGACTTTTAAAATTTATTGATCTTGTATGTGTGTGCCTTGTTGAACCGTCTTATTAGTTCCTGCTAGTTTATCTGTGGGTTCTTTTGGGTCTCCTAGATAAATGAGCATATTAAATGTAAATAATGTGTTCTTTGGATAAAGTTTATTTTCTTGCATCTCTATATATAGAAGCAATATGTTGAATTGATTTAAATATTTAAACACTTACATACCTGTTATCACAATCTAACATTGTTTATCTTATTTTCTTTCAATCAATATTATGTTTTCAAGATTTATCCACGTGAATCCATAGAGATCTAGGTCTTTGATTTTTGACTGTTTGATATTATGTGATCACATGCATATAGCATCATTTATTTTCCATTCAAGCATTATTGGACAATTGGATTGTTTCCCTCCCTTCTCTAGAACAAACAACATTTCCCAGAATATCCCTGAAGATGACTGACAGTCGAGAAGGGCCAGGCTGCCCGAAGGATTGCTACTTGCTTTTAGCCACCTTCCAACAGGCCGTCTCCAGCCAGCAATTTGAAGCACAGCTGAAATGAGAACTGCCCCAAATGTGAAAATCTTAGGAGCTTCCTAGAAGGTGGGAGGTTAATGATAGGCATCCTGCTGGGATCCCAGGGGAGTCTGAGCTGGCCTGAAGCTCATCTTCCTCCTCCACCTCTCAAGAGAAATGTGGAGGAAAGAAGACTTCAAAAACTGTGAGCAGGCAGAGGGAGAGATATTGGGGGCCGAAGCTGTAACTGAGGTCTTGGAGTGGGCTGTGAGCACGCAGAGCCTCTCGAGAGCCAGGCTCTGCCTTCTGAGCACTTCTCCCCTAAGGCTGCTCATAATTCACGTGATACCAGCCATATAGAGCCGACTTGGCCCACACTGTCACAGAAAGCCTTATCAGAATCTCTTCTTCTTCATACACTCTTGTGTCTGTTACTTGGTTATTGCCTTTGGTACTCCACTGATGTGAACCACAGTCGCCAGGGGATGGAGGACACTAGTGACCCATCTTGCTCTGTGGCCTCAGTCCACAGCTGGAGGGTAAGGGAAGAGGCCAAATGAAGGTCAAGAAGGAAAGATGGAGTTTGAAGAGAAGACCTGAGTTAAGGGTGTCTTCTCAAGTCTTGATGACTGAAATGTAGCTCCAGTACCTGAAGTCCTGCTTGTTCTCAAGGCTGACCGCGGGGCTGGGTGCACTCAGTGAAGGAACCGTATACACTTAGTATTTCCTTGCTTGCTCACACTTGCCCTCCTCTGATACACCCTCTGCAAGACTGATCTTCCCCTGAAACAACTTTCCACCTGCTACTGTCATCTCAGGAACATTTGCTTCACCTTCCTAGTGTCCCCCTAGAATGCCATTGCAGCCAATTCATAATTTGATAATCATGCTGCTTACCATATTCTCAGCAACTTCTGAGAAATTTTATTCACTTTATTCCATAGTCTTCACCCATCAATAATCTTCCTTAACTTCCTAGCTGCAGGTTAACCCATTCGGAATCATTTCTTTTGCTTTCTCTTCTTTGGCAAATCCTTTCTATCTTTTAAGGTCTTTTTCTTGTCTCTCTACCATCTTGCCTTCCTGAACTTCTTTTTTTTTCGTTTAAGTAACCTTTCAATCTCCTTCCCCAATTTCCTCATAAACATTGAGAGTTTATTCCTCACACGTTAGACAGCGGTTTATGAATGGCCAGGCATAATGGACTCAGAATGAGTTGGCACCCCCGAGGTACTTGTCTTGCTGGGGAGCCACAGGTGAAGGGCTGTCTGCTGGACACATGTTTGCATGGAGTCAGGCTGAGTGGCCTCAGGGTGTTTGCTCTGCACTTGTGTGTGTTTCTCCCTAGTTGGTTTCCTTGTCCAGCCACCTGTGACCTCCCTCCATCCAGCCCAGGGAATCCTTCTCATCACAGGGGTAGGATGTTTGTCTCATTTTCCATCACATCCTTTCCCCAAAGTTTGGTTGTGAGTTGTTCCCATTCCAAAGACCTTTCCTCTTTGAAGAGAAAAGAGAAAATCTTGTCTCTCCTTTTCTCTCACTTCACTTCTGCTCTATTATCTCCTCCGTCCAGAATGGCCCACTGACTCACATGGGTGTAGATCCAAAGATGGCAAGAAATGCCAGCAATTCTGAGATAATAATACGGATGGATCAGGAAAACTTGAAAACCTTTATCCCGCCACATTAAAAAAAATTGCACTTCCAGTGTATTCAGAGTCTCAGTGTAGAAACACAAATGATAGAGAAATTGAATTACACTCAAGTTTTTCTTTCCTCCTTTCCTGATTTATTCTAATCCTCCAAGTTAACATGATGAGCTCTTTGTTGTGTAAAGTTTCAGACATTTTCTACCCATGCACACTTTTCTTCTTTTCACATTAGAGTGTGAACTAGGTCACTTTCAACATGCTGTGATTCTGTGATTCACTGTCTCCCACCGAGTCATCCACGGATAAAGTCATCTGTTTCACGGAGAACTATTTCCAATAGCTAATAGCCAATGTCTGTGGAGTGCTTACTCTGTGTCGGTTTCTTGTAACTACTTTACAGATCATTTGTACAGCGTACCCATGGACCAGGTACAATTATGACCCCCAAGTGACAGATAAGTGCAGATAAGTACAAATAAATACAGAGGCCAAGTGACTTGCCCAAGACACTGGAGCAAATCAAAATCCATGCCTCTGTAATCATTTTGCTCTATTGCCTCTGTCTGGGAGGCTTGATGATTTGGCAACTAAAACCTTAAATATCATGTTCCATTTTTATATCTGTGACACAAGCGTGGGGCTGTGATACGGGGTAAGTAACCTGACTACTTTTGAAAACCCTTATGCACCTGGATGAAAGTAAGCCAGGGACTGCAAGCCATAGATTTAAGGTTTCCTACCAACTTTTAAAAATAGCTTCTTGAATGCAATTTATGTAGTGTCAAGTCTAGGATGTAGTCCAAATAGTAACAGAAAAATGGAGATATGTAGAAAAATACTTAAAGTTGACAAGTATTGGGAGTGTAGTATTTTTGGGGCCAGCGTGTAGACCACAGGAAAACTTGCTGTTTCCATCCCAAAGGGAAGAGCCCTACGTTGCAACTGCCAAGGTCCCTGGGACAGCAAGTGTGCTCACTGCTTAGTAAAGAAGCATCCTCAGTTTGATAGAATCATATGGGAGCCTTACATTTGGTTAGCAGTTCTACATTCTTGATGTAATAATATTTTCAGGGTGTGGGAGGGTATCAAGCTCTGAAAATACCCTTGGAGAGATCTGCTTATTAAGTTTGGCTTTTTCAGTCTCCCTACTACTTCTTTACTAAACACCAGGCGGTTTCCTTCACTTTTCAGAACCATATTGTTTTTCCCTTCTCTAATGAACTTTGAAATACTTTTGGATGAGCTATTAAGATTGGGAAAAAATAAACATCTCTTTAAAATAAGGAAGATAATAACAATGACAAGTAGAAAAAGCTCTAAAACAGAGAATATCCTCCATTCTAGCCACTGACTGGGAGTGGAAGGTTCGTGCTCGCTGTCCAGGACGTAGAAATAAAAGCTGAGGAGGCGCTGAGGCGTCTCCTGGATCTCTATGAGCCTCCATCATTTCTGCTGAGTAGGGTTGACAGATAAAATATAGACTGTTTAGTTAAATATGAATGTTTGAAAAACAACGAGTACATTTTGAAGATAAGTATGCCCCAAATAGTTCATAGGATCTACTTATACTAAAAATAATGACTTATTATTCATGTGAAGTTCAAGTTTAACTGGGTATCCTGTATTTTTATGTCCTAAATCTGACAGCCCTACTGATGATCCACAATGGAGGCAGTTGAGGAGTGGTACATGCTGGCTCTCGGACAGTCAGAAATGGCTTCAGCAGATCCAGGTACAGTATGAAATTCTTTTTGGATGTAGCTCAGAAGCCATGGCCAGCCCTTGACTGCAAGTACTGCCTCGGGTTTCCCTGAGGTGGGGTAAACCTTCCTCTTAATGGCCTTTTGGTAAGTCTGGAAGACCATATCCAAGGGGAGCCCCAAAGTCAGTTTCATCCTCACAACCATGTTTCCAATTCCTGGAATTGGCTGCATGTGACTCACAAGAGCTGAGGAGGTTTGTGGAAGTTGGGAGTGTCATAGCTTGAACCCTTTGTAGGTAAAGTTTTGCTGTTGTGAGAGTTTTAACAGGAGCAATGTGAAAGACTCCAAGTCCCCAGGTAGATAGAAATAATCCTGTTCTACCTGTGTGTATGTGACAAGTCTCTAATAGTTCAGAGAGCAAGTATCTGGTCTTAGAAAGACTGATCCAAGCTTGGATGTTTCTGGTGACAAGGCAAGGTCCTGAGTTTCAAGTTCACCTTTTATGGTTGAGGAGACAATAAGGTGGTCAGAAGGGAAATCATGGAGGAGACCTTGGCTTCATCCATCGTGCAGGCTTGTATATGTGGTTCTATGTAGATTGTGTTTCAAAGGTGGAGCTTGTTTACAACTATGAACATTCTCCGATGTGCTTTTTGGACCTTCATTCCCAGAGCGAGAGCAGTGCCGAGGCTCTAGAAATGCCATGGATATTCTGAGCTGTCAGTGGCATTTCCCCGGTACTGTTCCCTTGGTGCCGCTCCTTGAAATGTCCAAAGGGATTATCATGTGTCTTGTGGCGGGTCCTAGCATTGTGAAAGGAAGCTGCTGCACCTGGCTCAGAGGATTTCGGATGTGGTGGGAGGAGGAGTAGTACTACGACTCTAAATTGTATCACAGCATATCGATTCCATCTTGAGAGTGGGGTTGGGGGGTTATGAAGGGGGGCTTTTATTGTACTTTTATACATTGTACCCTTGAAACTAATTCAATTTTTAAAAATTAATTAATTTATTTGGGGCTGCATTGGGTCTTTGTTGCTGCTAGCGGGTGTTCTCTAGTTGCAGTGAGCGGGGGCTCCTCTTGGCTGTGGTGCACGGGCTTCTCATTGCAGTGGCTTCTCTTGTTGCAGAGCATGGTCTCTAGGCACGCAGGCTTCTGTAGTTGTGGCACGTGGGCTCGGTTGATGTGGCACACGGGCTCTAGAGCGCAGGCTCAGTAGTTGTGGCACGCGGGCTTAGTTACTCCGTGGCACGTGGGATCTTCCCAGACCAGGGCTCGAACCCATGACCCCTGCATTCGCAGGCATATTCTTAACCACTGCTCCACCAGGGAAGCCCAATAATTAAGTTTTTTATAAAGAGAAGATTCCTAATATTATTCCAAAATTTAAAAATATGTAGTTGGATAACACTATGAAAAATTAACTGATATATTCTTTTATTATTTCTCTTTGCTCCCTGGATTTTTTCCCCATCCAGTCAGCTAGGCACTGTGAGTTCACTGCATTAGGAAGGTAAAGACTCAGCAGAAATGAGGGAGAAAAACAGAAAAGTCTCAGCTTTGGAATGTTCACAACGGAGGCCACAGTAGAACAGGTGAGAATTCTGTGAACCAAAAATAAATGTCGTCTCAAATGCAAAAAAGTATTCTCTGCACTGGGAGGCAGGAGAGGGAGGGAGGGAAGGACTGAAGGAGAGAGATCAGTGTGGCCAGGGACATGGAGACTGTGCTTAAGGACGATATGCCCAGGAAGAGAATCAGAATCTGGAGAAGATTCAGCCTGCACGTGATCATTGCCTCCAGTCAGCACCCTCATCTCAGACGTTGGGAAATTCAGAGACAGAGTGGGAGTACGTGAGGAGGGCCACGAGCATAGTCTGTGTGGCAGGGGTTGTGGCCGTTCCCTATTTGTGAGGAGTCCCCAGCAATTTGCAGGCCTCTTCTGGAAAATGCTGGTGGACGTCTCTAGTGCTTATGTGAAAGCTTGTTCACAAACCTTGAAAGATACAGATGTAGATGACAGATAGATGCATAGATAGAAAAATGTCATTAAATAAAAGCTCCAGGAAAGGTTTGGAAAATGCCCTTTATTGCATAGGACGCTTCTATTGTCATATGATGTTAGACTGAGTGCCGGTCCCTTCATCCTCCTTCAGACCACGGCATTCTGTCTGCTACTCTCCCGAGGGTCCTTTCTTCTCCCTGGAAGGGATAAAACCAATGAGGTAGAACAGGAAGAGACAAGAAGCACTCCAAGCTCTGCTGGTCAGGGTTACCCTCCAGCATTGCCTTAATGCTCAGAGCCACACACACCACAGTGAGCTTGGCTCCAGATCAACTACCACGCAACGAAGGTTCTGGAACATTTCCGTATCTCGGGGGACCTCATTTCCACGTGACTCTCTTTCATATTCCCCTTTGTCACAGAAGGCTAGGTCCAGTGGTCCGGGTGAGATCTCGGCTCAGGCCCAAGGCTCTCAGACCTCAAAGTTCTGGTCCTGCAAGGGCCCCTGTCCTCTCTTGAGACCACTCCTGGCTCTCTCTGCCGAGAAGGAGCTGCTGGCAGTACGTCCTCTAAGAGTTGAGGTCCATCGTGCAGACCCTGAGAAAACTCCTAGGAAAAGGCTCCACCTTCTTGTTTACGTCAACAGAGGTCAATGCCTTTCTTAGTGCTGGGTGTGTCCCATTTGATGCAACTGCAGAGCCATTAGGTAAACCAGCACATGTGTGCGGCCCCTTCCCTTAGACTCCTCTGGGCCCTCGTGACATAGGCTCAGAAGACTGCCAGCCTCAAGCCTTACCTCTTCCAAGGGACGGCCACACCGTCTTCCAGGATCTTCTGTCCCATGAATCTCAGTTGCTGTTTGGAACTCAAAGGAGAGAAAAGACCCTGCCTGCGGGGTCTCTTTGGGCTGGGGCCTTCCCCCGTGGGCTGCTCTCCCTCATTCTCCTTTTCTTCTTGCTTCTCTACCTCCTTCTCCTCCTCCTCCTCCTCCTCCTCCTCCTCCTCCTCCTCGTTCTCCTCCTCCT
The DNA here is from genome assembly GCF_964341445.2 of Mesoplodon mirus. Lineage (NCBI taxonomy): Eukaryota > Metazoa > Chordata > Mammalia > Artiodactyla > Ziphiidae > Mesoplodon > Mesoplodon mirus. The sequence goes on from NW_028295795.1 coordinate 868,459, forward strand.
CCTCCTCATCCTCTTCCTCAGGGGTGCTCTCGGATTCCACATTGCCCATCCGCTGGGCCATGGTGAGATGAAAGGCACGGCAGCTGAAGCCCTGCAGGACGCCGCCCTTCACGTGCTGCTGGAGGATCTCCAAGGTGGGGAAGACCCGGCAGCAGGCCATGCACCTGAAGCCGGTCTCCATGGTCTGCATCCAGTCCGCTGTCTTGGCGCTGGGTCTCTCCTCGACGGCAGGTGGCCCTGATGGGCTGCCTGGCTCTGCCCTTTCCTCATACTCTTTCTCCTCCCCAGTGGGCTCACTGTCAGACAGGAGGCTTTCGGTGCACACATCAGAAGAGGGGTCAGTGGCTACTGCACATACATCCTCAGGAAGGGTCACTTCTTCTATCCTCAGCTGCTTTTCAGGCAACTCCAAGGGTTTCTTTGTCTTCCAGGAGACAGCGACACCCTTGTTCACTTGTACCTGCATGTAGTGTATTTTCATGCCCCTTTCCTCTTTGTCTGGGTGCAGATAGTTCTTACAGGGTGAAGAGGGTGAGGAGGAGACACAGTGTGATGGGGAAGCGGTCTCTCCTTCTTCCTGATCCTGGGCTAGGGGTGGTCTAGGCTGGGCAGTGTCTCGATGAAATCTCCGGATTCCTGAAAAAGGAAATTAAAATCATAATAACATGCATGGGCCATGCCGGAAGCTGAGGGAGCAGGTGTGGTAGACGAGAGAGGGACATTGGCACGACATAGCAATGTCGTGAGCTTGGTGTCCATTGGCCGTAGGACGGAGTGGTGTATGTGGTGTCATCTGTGGGCTTTTCATGTGCGTGGGGGGGTATACTGGAGCGGTGTCTGTATACAGGGGTGTGGAGTATGGTGGTGAGGGCTGTAGTATGTGAGGGATGCGGCTGGATGCGTGTACGATGAGGAGTGTGAGTTTGGGAATATCGGTGGTGCATTCCTTGTGGAATGGGGCTGTGGTGCAGGAGAGTACAGTGGAGCACGTGCTTGGGGTTGATGTGCACTGAGAAGGGCTGTGCCTGGAGGGCACGTGTATGTGTGAGCTGTGTGCACCTGAGCTGGATGGTCCTGCTCTCAGGCTGGAGGTGTATGATGCAGAACTCTGTCCTTCTCTGGAAGCAAAGGCAAAGACAAAGCCTACATTTTCCTCTGAAGATGCTTAATCTGGTCCCTCTTCCCTCCACCTCAAGCCCAGACCTTTCCGGCCCCTGCTCCTTGACTTCCCCACCATGGTAGTAGCAGTATTCACACACACACCCCCAGACTCAGCTGGCATCCACGCCCTAGGAACAGCTCAGCCATCCGGCCCAGGCTCCTCCACAGAGCCCTCATCACCTCTGATGACCCTGGATTTCCTCTCAGCCTCCCTGGGATCTGTGTGCCTCCTGCTTCACAGCCAAGCACCCCGTCACCTGAGGAGCCCCACGCCCTTACCAGTGTAGCTGAGCTTGCGCAGAGTAGAAGTACAGAAGAAGTATTTAGAGGCAGAGGAGACCTCCACTGCCCCTGGGCTGCAGCCTTGGGCCACCACAGTGGATCCAAGCCGAGGGGGATCCTCTTGTGACTTCGAGATTCCTGAGGGAGGAATGAAAGGCTCAGGGTGGGTTCATCAGTCCACTGTCCACAAATATTTACTGAGTGTGTGACACGTGTCAGGTGCAGTGAATACACACAGCTGAGAGTGTGGTTCCCAGTGGATCCTCCAGGATTTAATTCCAATCAATACTTATTCTCTCACTGTCTAGTTGGTAATGTAGGCCTCGGTGGTGACTGTGAGTGTGTGGGAAGAGTGAGTGATGTGTATCAGTTAAGTCTGTGGTAAGTGTGGGGTTGGCATGGGGAGCACAGTGCAGACGTGTCTATCTGTGTCTGTGGCCTTTGTGTGCATGGTTTCTGTTCACAAGTCAGGAATTCTGGGACATGTAACGTTTCCTCATTACATGGTGTGGCTTGTATTTATGGTGTGTGTTCATTCATTCATTCACCAAGATTCAGTAAGCAGCTACTCCTGTGTATCCGGCACTCTTCCATTGTTGTAGTCTTTGGTAACGCTGCACATTCTAGTAGGGGAAGACACACACTAAACAAAACTACAATAAATATATAATACATCAGCTGGTGGTAAGTATATAAGGGTTGCCAGACTTAGCGAACAAGAATACAAGGCACCCAGTTAAATTTCAGTTTCAGATAAACCCAGAATAATCTTTTAGTGTAAGTATTCCCATGCAGTATTTGGCCTGACTTAGTTTTAGTGTAAGTATAGCCCATACAATATGTGGGACATACGGATACTGAAAAATTACTTGTTCTTTATCTAGAATTCAAATTGAACTGGATAGCCCATATTTTCTCTGGCAATCCTGACATGGGTTACTGAGACTGTGGTTTACTGTGGTTTGTACAAAGCGGGTCTGGCATTACTCAAGAATGTGTTATAAGTGTGGTGTGTATGACACGTGACTGGTTCTTATAGAGGTATTTAGAGATGGCTGAAGTTAGTTGTGTTTGTGCAAGAGTTGAGGAGATACATGTATATAGTGTGTGTGTGTGTGTGTGTGTGTGTCCTATATATATAGTGTGTGTGTCTATATACATATCTCATCTCCAGCGTTTGGTGTTGGAGGAGAGGATTGTGATACAGGTGGGTTGTATGAGAACGTAGTATAGGAGGGATGCGTGTATATACCTCCATGTGCTGTGTGTGGTTTACTAAGGAAGTTATATGTGGGGTGTGTGATATTTTTGCTGCATCAGAGTGTACATGGGTGTATGAGTTACTGTCTCATAAAACAACCCTAACAAGAATTCTGTATACACTCTTACGTACACCGAGTGTCAGCCAGGTCCAGGCAGGGTGACAAGAACTTTACCATGCAGACTTTATATCTGGTAAGCACTCTACCCCCATTCATCTCGCTCTTCTCTGCACTACCACACACACACACACACACACACACACACACACACACACACTCACACACACACACACAGGAACATAGGGCAAAATATTCTGAATGGTCAGGGGCAGTCATTGCCTTCCCCAGCCTGTCCCAGCCACTGCCTGGAAATCTGCCTGCTGTCTAGAGCTCCATTCCCAGGGCCCATCCTACAGTCTCCAGGGCCCTGGGCCTGGTAGGAGCTACTGGGCTCTAATCTGGGGCAGAGGCCTCTAGCTGGAGCTCTGGGGTGACCACCCCTCTCCCAGGGCAAGCTCCTCGCCTACATTTAATGCACGCAGGCACCACGTGGCCCGTGGCTCTCAGAGCTCCCCGCAGGACCCTGAGGCCATTTCTCACCCCCGCTCACGCGGTCTCAGTCTCTGGAAAACCCTTCCCTTCCCTTGATCTCCTTTGGGAAATTCTTCCTGTTGAAGGAATAAAACCTCCTTGCTTTCAATATGACACCATCCCTAGACAAACAATCTTCTTTCAAAGTGCATTCCACTTGTCAAGATATTTTTCAACAGGGCCTTCAACTCATGGGGCTTCTCTTTCCACTTTGGTAAAAGAGGCCAAGCAACTCATGGGTCTCTCTCAGCATCCTTGCATCCTTCACATCCCCCACCTCATGACCCCTAGGAAAGTTCCAAGAGCATAAGGGAGAAATCGGGGACTGAGGAAAGCTGCGCCTCTAGGTCTGTGCAAGCAGGATGCAGCCTGCTGTGAGTCCGACAAAGCTCCAGGCCCGGCTGCCCCAGGAGAGAGTCCTCAGACCAGCGGAGCTGACCTCCCATCTCCCAGGGGGCATCTGGCCGTTCTGTGCCGTCTCACACCACAGGGACCCTCCGGATAGATACGGCAGCATCAGTGAGACAAGGTCTCTCGCTCCCTGCTTCACAGGTGACACGTTCTCAGTCCCCCGCTTCCTAGAGAAGCTTCAGTTTGGCAGAAAGCCATGTGCCCCAGACAAGTTGCCCCCCACATACCTCCTCCGTTCTCGGCAGTTTCCTGGGACTCTTCATTTTCCAGATGTTTCCTCTTTTGTCGCCGTTCCATCGTACCAACTAGAAGTCTCCCTTAGAAGATGCCTCAAGAGATGTCCAACTCCTCCTCTTCCCTACAGGTTGGCCCTTCTTGGCTCTTGGGCAATCCGTTGAAATGATTCAATACAAACAAAAATAGTCAAGTCTCCTAAATGGCTGAAAAACTTGTACCACTTGGTGAACCAGCAGTAGTGCCTAGTGCTCACCAGGGCTGTTATGTTTGCAAGGTTGCCAGGCTCACAGTGGAATTCTGTGACCTCAGTGATGACATCAGAGCATTCGGTGGACCTAGGTTGAGCACAGTGTCTGCAATAGCACAGGCCCCATTTTCAAGAACAATTCCTTTTTCCCAGCCGAAGCTTTCCCGTGAAAGGGAAAGGTTCCTACCATATCTATTATAAATTGTATCATACCATGTCTATTATAAAATTCACATTTTGATTGGAGATCTTTTAATGTCTTTTCTAGAGAGATTTAATATGAATGTTTTAAATGGTCTCCAGTTTCCCTGTGGATTATTGACATTTTAAACTCTGCACTTCAATTTTCCCTCAATACGTGTAATTTTGTCACGGCTATTTCTGTACTTAAAGATGAGGAACTATATAATTGATTTCTTCATTTTTTCCCCATCTCTTTCCAAGGTACTGCATTTGATTGTGTCTTGCGACTGAGTGAAAAATGCTAGTCCTTGAGTCAGGACATTGGGCCCTTTAGCAAGTAACTCAACCTATCTGGGCTTCAGCTTCTGTATGTGCGATCAAGAGGCTTGGACTAGCTGACTTTTCAAATGCTGTGTTTCTTTGATTCACTCTCACTTACTGATCTGCTCCTTAAGAAGAGGGTCTGTTCTCATAAAGTAACAACAGTCTCTTCCTAACCTTGGGTTGGGCGGAGTTTAACTGTTCGTACTCAGTTCGTTAGTTATATTGCCTTCTACGTATGCTTAGCTCTAAATAATTTATACGGCTCTTGTGACAATTTTTAGATCTTCTTTTTTTCTTATTTTCTTTTATAGTTTCTAATTTGTTATCGCCAGTGTAGAGGAGCCTGATTGACTTTTAAAATTTATTGATCTTGTATGTGTGTGCCTTGTTGAACCGTCTTATTAGTTCCTGCTAGTTTATCTGTGGGTTCTTTTGGGTCTCCTAGATAAATGAGCATATTAAATGTAAATAATGTGTTCTTTGGATAAAGTTTATTTTCTTGCATCTCTATATATAGAAGCAATATGTTGAATTGATTTAAATATTTAAACACTTACATACCTGTTATCACAATCTAACATTGTTTATCTTATTTTCTTTCAATCAATATTATGTTTTCAAGATTTATCCACGTGAATCCATAGAGATCTAGGTCTTTGATTTTTGACTGTTTGATATTATGTGATCACATGCATATAGCATCATTTATTTTCCATTCAAGCATTATTGGACAATTGGATTGTTTCCCTCCCTTCTCTAGAACAAACAACATTTCCCAGAATATCCCTGAAGATGACTGACAGTCGAGAAGGGCCAGGCTGCCCGAAGGATTGCTACTTGCTTTTAGCCACCTTCCAACAGGCCGTCTCCAGCCAGCAATTTGAAGCACAGCTGAAATGAGAACTGCCCCAAATGTGAAAATCTTAGGAGCTTCCTAGAAGGTGGGAGGTTAATGATAGGCATCCTGCTGGGATCCCAGGGGAGTCTGAGCTGGCCTGAAGCTCATCTTCCTCCTCCACCTCTCAAGAGAAATGTGGAGGAAAGAAGACTTCAAAAACTGTGAGCAGGCAGAGGGAGAGATATTGGGGGCCGAAGCTGTAACTGAGGTCTTGGAGTGGGCTGTGAGCACGCAGAGCCTCTCGAGAGCCAGGCTCTGCCTTCTGAGCACTTCTCCCCTAAGGCTGCTCATAATTCACGTGATACCAGCCATATAGAGCCGACTTGGCCCACACTGTCACAGAAAGCCTTATCAGAATCTCTTCTTCTTCATACACTCTTGTGTCTGTTACTTGGTTATTGCCTTTGGTACTCCACTGATGTGAACCACAGTCGCCAGGGGATGGAGGACACTAGTGACCCATCTTGCTCTGTGGCCTCAGTCCACAGCTGGAGGGTAAGGGAAGAGGCCAAATGAAGGTCAAGAAGGAAAGATGGAGTTTGAAGAGAAGACCTGAGTTAAGGGTGTCTTCTCAAGTCTTGATGACTGAAATGTAGCTCCAGTACCTGAAGTCCTGCTTGTTCTCAAGGCTGACCGCGGGGCTGGGTGCACTCAGTGAAGGAACCGTATACACTTAGTATTTCCTTGCTTGCTCACACTTGCCCTCCTCTGATACACCCTCTGCAAGACTGATCTTCCCCTGAAACAACTTTCCACCTGCTACTGTCATCTCAGGAACATTTGCTTCACCTTCCTAGTGTCCCCCTAGAATGCCATTGCAGCCAATTCATAATTTGATAATCATGCTGCTTACCATATTCTCAGCAACTTCTGAGAAATTTTATTCACTTTATTCCATAGTCTTCACCCATCAATAATCTTCCTTAACTTCCTAGCTGCAGGTTAACCCATTCGGAATCATTTCTTTTGCTTTCTCTTCTTTGGAAAATCCTTTCTATCTTTTAAGGTCTTTTTCTTGTCTCTCTACCATCTTGCCTTCCTGAACTTCTTTTTTTTTCGTTTAAGTAACCTTTCAATCTCCTTCCCCAATTTCCTCATAAACATTGAGAGTTTATTCCTCACACGTTAGACAGCGGTTTATGAATGGCCAGGCATAATGGACTCAGAATGAGTTGGCACCCCCGAGGTACCTGTCTTGCTGGGGAGCCACAGGTGAAGGGCTGTCTGCTGGACACATGTTTGCATGGAGTCAGGCTGAGTGGCCTCAGGGTGTTTGCTCTGCACTTGTGTGTGTTTCTCCCTAGTTGGTTTCCTTGTCCAGCCACCTGTGACCTCCCTCCATCCAGCCCAGGGAATCCTTCTCATCACAGGGGTAGGATGTTTGTCTCATTTTCCATCACATCCTTTCCCCAAAGTTTGGTTGTGAGTTGTTCCCATTCCAAAGACCTTTCCTCTTTGAAGAGAAAAGAGAAAATCTTGTCTCTCCTTTTCTCTCACTTCACTTCTGCTCTATTATCTCCTCCGTCCAGAATGGCCCACTGACTCACATGGGTGTAGATCCAAAGATGGCAAGAAATGCCAGCAATTCTGAGATAATAATACGGATGGATCAGGAAAACTTGAAAACCTTTATCCCGCCACATTAAAAAAAATTGCACTTCCAGTGTATTCAGAGTCTCAGTGTAGAAACACAAATGATAGAGAAATTGAATTACACTCAAGTTTTTCTTTCCTCCTTTCCTGATTTATTCTAATCCTCCAAGTTAACATGATGAGCTCTTTGTTGTGTAAAGTTTCAGACATTTTCTACCCATGCACACTTTTCTTCTTTTCACATTAGAGTGTGAACTAGGTCACTTTCAACATGCTGTGATTCTGTGATTCACTGTCTCCCACCGAGTCATCCACGGATAAAGTCATCTGTTTCACGGAGAACTATTTCCAATAGCTAATAGCCAATGTCTGTGGAGTGCTTACTCTGTGTCGGTTTCTTGTAAGTACTTTACAGATCATTTGTACAGCGTACCCATGGACCAGGTACAATTATGACCCCCAAGTGACAGATAAGTGCAGATAAGTACAAATAAATACAGAGGCCAAGTGACTTGCCCAAGACACTGGAGCAAATCAAAATCCATGCCTCTGTAATCATTTTGCTCTATTGCCTCTGTCTGGGAGGCTTGATGATTTGGCAACTAAAACCTTAAATATCATGTTCCATTTTTATATCTGTGACACAAGCGTGGGGCTGTGATACGGGGTAACTAACCTGACTACTTTTGAAAACCCTTATGCACCTGGATGAAAGTAAGCCAGGGACTGCAAGCCATAGATTTAAGGTTTCCTACCAACTTTTAAAAATAGCTTCTTGAATGCAATTTATGTAGTGTCAAGTCTAGGATGTAGTCCAAATAGTAACAGAAAAATGGAGATATGTAGAAAAATACTTAAAGTTGACAAGTATTGGGAGTGTAGTATTTTTGGGGCCAGCGTGTAGACCACAGGAAAACTTGCTGTTTCCATCCCAAAGGGAAGAGCCCTACGTTGCAACTGCCAAGGTCCCTGGGACAGCAAGTGTGCTCACTGCTTAGTAAAGAAGCATCCTCAGTTTGATAGAATCATATGGGAGCCTTACATTTGGTTAGCAGTTCTACATTCTTGATGTAATAATATTTTCAGGGTGTGGGAGGGTATCAAGCTCTGAAAATACCCTTGGAGAGATCTGCTTATTAAGTTTGGCTTTTTCAGTCTCCCTACTACTTCTTTACTAAACACCAGGCGGTTTCCTTCACTTTTCAGAACCATATTGTTTTTCCCTTCTCTAATGAACTTTGAAATACTTTTGGATGAGCTATTAAGATTGGGAAAAAATAAACATCTCTTTAAAATAAGGAAGATAATAACAATGACAAGTAGAAAAAGCTCTAAAACAGAGAATATCCTCCATTCTAGCCACTGACTGGGAGTGGAAGGTTCGTGCTCGCTGTCCAGGACGTAGAAATAAAAGCTGAGGAGGCGCTGAGGCGTCTCCTGGATCTCTATGAGCCTCCATCATTTCTGCTGAGTAGGGTTGACAGATAAAATATAGACTGTTTAGTTAAATATGAATGTTTGAAAAACAACGAGTACATTTTGAAGATAAGTATGCCCCAAATAGTTCATAGGATCTACTTATACTAAAAATAATGACTTATTATTCATGTGAAGTTCAAGTTTAACTGGGTATCCTGTATTTTTATGTCCTAAATCTGACAGCCCTACTGATGATCCACAATGGAGGCAGTTGAGGAGTGGTACATGCTGGCTCTCGGACAGTCAGAAATGGCTTCAGCAGATCCAGGTACAGTATGAAATTCTTTTTGGATGTAGCTCAGAAGCCATGGCCAGCCCTTGACTGCAAGTACTGCCTCGGGTTTCCCTGAGGTGGGGTAAACCTTCCTCTTAATGGCCTTTTGGTAAGTCTGGAAGACCATATCCAAGGGGAGCCCCAAAGTCAGTTTCATCCTCACAACCATGTTTCCAATTCCTGGAATTGGCTGCATGTGACTCACAAGAGCTGAGGAGGTTTGTGGAAGTTGGGAGTGTCATAGCTTGAACCCTTTGTAGGTAAAGTTTTGCTGTTGTGAGAGTTTTAACAGGAGCAATGTGAAAGACTCCAAGTCCCCAGGTAGATAGAAATAATCCTGTTCTACCTGTGTGTATGTGACAAGTCTCTAATAGTTCAGAGAGCAAGTATCTGGTCTTAGAAAGACTGATCCAAGCTTGGATGTTTCTGGTGACAAGGCAAGGTCCTGAGTTTCAAGTTCACCTTTTATGGTTGAGGAGACAATAAGGTGGTCAGAAGGGAAATCATGGAGGAGACCTTGGCTTCATCCATCGTGCAGGCTTGTATATGTGGTTCTATGTAGATTGTGTTTCAAAGGTGGAGCTTGTTTACAACTATGAACATTCTCCGATGTGCTTTTTGGACCTTCATTCCCAGAGCGAGAGCAGTGCCGAGGCTCTAGAAATGCCATGGATATTCTGAGCTGTCAGTGGCATTTCCCCGGTACTGTTCCCTTGGTGCCGCTCCTTGAAATGTCCAAAGGGATTATCATGTGTCTTGTGGCGGGTCCTAGCATTGTGAAAGGAAGCTGCTGCACCTGGCTCAGAGGATTTCGGATGTGGTGGGAGGAGGAGTAGTACTACGACTATAAATTGTATCACAGCATATCGATTCCATCTTGAGAGTGGGGTTGGGGGGTTATGAAGGGGGGCTTTTATTGTACTTTTATACATTGTACCCTTGAAACTAATTCAATTTTTAAAAATTAATTAATTTATTTGGGGCTGCATTGGGTCTTTGTTGCTGCTAGCGGGTGTTCTCTAGTTGCAGTGAGCGGGGGCTCCTCTTGGCTGTGGTGCACGGGCTTCTCATTGCAGTGGCTTCTCTTGTTGCGGAGCATGGTCTCTAGGCACGCAGGCTTCCGTAGTTGTGGCACGTGGGCTCGGTTGATGTGGCACACGGGCTCTAGAGCGCAGGCTCAGTAGTTGTGGCGCGCGGGCTTAGTTACTCCGTGGCACGTGGGATCTTCCCAGACCAGGGCTCGAACCCATGACGCCTGCATTCGCAGGCATATTCTTAACCACTGCTCCACCAGGGAAGCCCGATAATTCAGTTTTTTATAAAGAGAAGATTCCTAATATTATTCCAAAATTTAAAAAATATGTAGTTGGATAACACTATGAAAAATTAACTGATATATTCTTTTATTATTTCTCTTTGCTCCCTGGATTTTTTTCCCCATCCAGTCAGCTAGGCACTGTGAGTTCACTGCATTAGGAAGGTAAAGACTCAGCAGAAATGAGGGAGAAAAACAGAAAAGTCTCAGCTTTGGAATGTTCACAACGGAGGCCACAGTAGAACAGGTGAGAATTCTGTGAACCAAAAATAAATGTCGTCTCAAATGCAAAAAAGTATTCTCTGCACTGGGAGGCAGGAGAGGGAGGGAGGGAAGGACTGAAGGAGAGAGATCAGTGTGGCCAGGGACATGGAGACTGTGCTTAAGGACGATATGCCCAGGAAGAGAATCAGAATCTGGAGAAGATTCAGCCTGCACGTGATCATTGCCTCCAGTCAGCACCCTCATCTCAGACGTTGGGAAATTCAGAGAGAGAGTGGGAGTACGTCAGGAGGGCCACGAGCATAGTCTGTGTGGCAGGGGTTGTGGCCGTTCCCTATTTGTGAGGAGTCCCCAGCAATTTGCAGGCCTCTTCTGGAAAATGCTGGCGGACGTCTCTAGTGCTTATGTGAAAGCTTGTTCACAAACCTTGAAAGATACAGATGTAGATGACAGATAGATGCATAGATAGAAAAATGTCATTAAATAAAAGCTCCAGGAAAGGTTTGGAAAATGCCCTTTATTGCATAGGACGCTTCTATTGTCATATGATGTTAGACTGAGTGCCGGTCCCTTCATCCTCCTTCAGACCACGGCATTCTGTCTGCTACTCTCCCGAGGGTCCTTTCTTCTCCCTGGAAGGGATAAAACAAATGAGGTAGAACAGGAAGAGACAAGAAGCACTCCAAGCTCTGCTGGTCAGGGTTACCCTGCAGCATTGCCTTAATGCTCAGAGCCACACACACCACAGTGAGCTTGGCTCCAGATCAACTACCATGCAACGAAGGTTCTGGAACATTTCCATATCTCGGGGGACCTCATTTCCACGTGACTCTCTTTCATATTCCCCTTTGTCACAGAAGGCTAGGTCCAGTGGTCCGGGTGAGATCTCGGCTCAGGCCCAAGGCTCTCAGACCTCAAAGTTCTGGTCCTGCAAGGGCCCCTGTCCTCTCTTGAGACCACTCCTGGCTCTCTCTGCCGAGAAGGAGCTGCTGGCAGTACGTCCTCTAAGAGTTGAGGTCCATCGTGCAGACCCTGAGAAAACTCCTAGGAAAAGGCTCCACCTTCTTGTTTACGTCAACAGAGGTCAATGCCTTTCTTAGTGCTGGGTGTGTCCCATTTGATGCAACTGCAGAGCCATTAGGTAAACCAGCACATGTGTGCGGCCCCTTCCCTTAGACTCCTCTGGGCCCTCGTGACATAGGCTCAGAAGACTGCCAGCCTCAAGCCTTACCTCTTCCAAGGGACGGCCACACCGTCTTCCAGGATCTTGTCCCATGAATCTCAGTTGCTGTTTGGAACTCAAAGGAGAGAAAAGACCCTGCCTGCGGGGTCTCTTTGGGCTGGGGCCTTCCCCCGTGGGCTGCTCTCCCTCATTCTCCTTTTCTTCTTGCTTCTCTACCTCCTTCTCCTCCTCCTCCTCCTCCTCCTCCTCCTCGTTCTCCTCCTCCTCCTCCTCGTCCTCTTCCTCAGGGGTGCTCTCGGATTCCACATTGCCCATCCGCTGGGCCATGGTGAGATGAAAGGCACGGCAGCTGAAGCCCTGCAGGACGCTGCCCTTCACGTGCTGCTGGAGGATCTCCAAGGTGGGGAAGACCCGGCAGCAGGCCATGCACCTGAAGCCGGTCTCCATGGTCAGCATCCAGTCCGCTGTCTTGGCGCTGGGTCTCTCCTCGATGGCAGGTGGCCCTGATGGGCTGCCTGGCTCTGCCCTTTCCTCATACTCTTTCTCCTCCCCAGTGGGCTCACTGTCAGACAGGAGGCTTTCGGTGCACACATCAGAAGAGGGGTCAGTGGCTACTGCGCACACATCCTCAGGAAGGGTCACTTCTTCTATCCTCAGCTGCTTTTCAGGCAACTCCAAGGGTTTCTTTGTCTTCCAGGAGACAGCGACACCCTTGTTCACTTGTACCTGCATGTAGTGTATTTTCATGCCCCTTTCCTCTTTGTCTGGGTGCAGATTGTTCTTACAGGGTGAAGAGGGTGAGGAGGAGACACAGTGTGATGGGGAAGCGGTCTCTCCTTCTTCCTGATCCTGGGCTAGGGGTGGTCTAGGCTGGGCAGTGTCTCGATGAAATCTCTGGATTCCTGAAAAAGGAAATTAAAATCATAATAACATGCATGGGCCATGCCGGAAGCTGAGGGAGCAGGTGTGGTAGACGAGAGAGGGACATTGGCACGACATAGCAATGTCGTGAGCTTGGTGTCCGTTGGCCGTAGGACGGAGTGGTGTATGTGGTGTCATCTGTGGGCTTTTCATGTGCGTGGGGGGGTATACTGGAGCGGTGTCTGTATACAGGGGTGTGGAGTATGGTGGTGAGGGCTGTAGTATGTGAGGGATGCGGCTGGATGTGTGTACGATGAGGAGTGTGAGTTTGGGAATATCGGTGGTGCATTCCTTGTGGAATGGGGCTGTGGTGCAGGAGAGTACTGTGGAGCACGTGCTTGGGGTTGATGTGCACTGAGAAGGGCTGTGCCTGGAGGGCGCGTGTATGTGTGAGCTGTGTGCACCTGAGCTGGATGGTCCTGCTCTCAGGCTGGAGGTGTATGATGCAGAACTCTGTCCTTCTCTGGAAGCAAAGGCAAAGACAAAGCCTACATTTTCCTCTGAAGATGCTTAATCTGGTCCCTCTTCCCTCCACCTCAAGCCCAGACCTTTCCGGCCCCTGCTCCTTGACTTCCCCACCATGGTAGTAGCAGTATTCACACACACACACCCAGACTCAGCTGGCATCCACGCCCTAGGAACAGCTCAGCCATCCTGCCCAGGCTCCTCCACAGAGCCCTCATCACCTCTGATGACCCTGGATTTCCTCTCAGCCTCCCTGGGATCTGTGTGCCTCCTGCTTCACAGCCAAGCACCCCGTCACCTGAGGAGCCCCACGCCCTTACCAGCGTAGCTGAGCTTGCGCAGAGTAGAAGTACAGAAGAAGTATTTAGAGGCAGAGGAGACCTCCACTGCCCCTGGGCTGCAGCCTTGGGCCACCACAGTGGATCCAAGCCGAGGGGGATCCTCTTGTGACTTCGAGATTCCTGAGGGAGGAATGAAAGGCTCAGGGTGGGTTCATCAGTCCTCTGTCCACAAATATTTACTGAGTGTGTGACACGTGTCAGGTGCAGTGAATACACACAGCTGAGAGTGTTGTTCCCAGTGGATCCTCCAGGATTTAATTCTAATCAATACTTATTCTCTCACTGTCTAGTTGGTAATGTAGGCCTCGGTGGTGACTGTGAGTGTGTGGGAAGAGTGAGTGATGTGTATCAGTTAAGTCTGTGGTAAGTGTGGGGTTGGCATGGGGAGCACAGTGCAGACGTGTCTATCTGTGTCTGTGGCCTTTGTGTGCATGGTTTCTGTTCACAAGTCAGGAATTCTGGGACATGTAACGTTTCCTCATTACATGGTGTGGCTTGTATTTATGGTGTGTGTTCATTCATTCATTCACCAAGATTCAGTAAGCAGCTACTCCTGTGTATCCGGCACTCTTCCATTGTTGTAGTCTTTGGTAACGCTGCACATTCTAGTAGGGGAAGACACACACTAAACAAAACTACAATAAATATATAATACATCAGCTGGTGGCAAGTATATAAGGGTTGCCAGACTTAGCGAACAAGAATACAAGGCACCCAGTTAAATTTCAGTTTCAGATAAACCCAGAATAATCTTTTAGTGTAAGTATTCCCATGCAGTATTTGGCCTGACTTAGTTTTAGTGTAAGTATAGCCCATACAATATGTGGGACATACGGATACTGAAAAATTACTTGTTCTTTATCTAGAATTCAAATTGAACTGGATAGCCCATATTTTCTCTGGCAATCCTGACATGGGTTACTGAGACTGTGGTTTACTGTGGTTTGTACAAAGCGGGTCTGGCATTACTCAAGAATATGTTATAAGTGTGGTGTGTATGACACGTGACTGGTTCTTATAGAGGTATTTAGAGATGGCTGAAGTTAGTTGTGTTTGTGCAAGAGTTGAGGAGATACATGTATATAGTGTGTGTGTGTGTGTGTGTGTGCGTCCTATATATATAGTGTGTGTGTCTATATACATATCTCATCTCCAGCGTTTGGTGTTGGAGGAGAGGATTGTGATACAGGTGGGTTGTATGAGAACGTAGTATAGGAGGGATGCGTGTATATACCTCCATGTGCTGTGTGTGGTTTACTAAGGAAGTTATATGTGGGGTGTGTGATATTTTTGCTGCATCAGAGTGTACATGGGTGTATGAGTTACTGTCTCATAAAACACCCCTAACAAGAATTCTGTATACACTCTTACGTACACCGAGTGTCAGCCAGGTCCAGGCAGGGTGACAAGAACTTTACCACGCAGACTTTATATCTGGTAAGCACTCTACCCCCATTCATCTCGCTCTTCTCTGCACTACCACACACACACACACACACACACACACACACACTCACACACACACACACAGGAACATAGGGCAAAATATTCTGAATGGTCAGGGGCAGTCATTGCCTTCCCCAGCCTGTCCCAGCCACTGCCTGGAAATCTGCCTGCTGTCTAGAGCTCCATTCCCAGGGCCCATCCTACAGTCTCCAGGGCCCTGGGCCTGGTAGGAGCTACTGGGCTCTAATCTGGGGCAGAGGCCTCTAGCTGGAGCTCTGGGGTGACCACCCCTCTCCCAGGGCAAGCTACTCGCCTACATTTAATGCACGCAGGCACCACGTGGCCCGTGGCTCTCAGAGCTCCCCGCAGGACCCTGAGGCCATTTCTCACCCCCGCTCACGCGGTCTCAGTCTCTGGAAAACCCTTCCCTTCCCTTGATCTCCTTTGGGAAATTCTTCCTGTTGAAGGAATAAAACCTCCTTGCTTTCAATATGACACCATCCCTAGACAAACAATCTTCTTTCAAAGTGCATTCCACTTGTCAAGATATTTTTCAACAGGGCCTTCAACTCATGGGGCTTCTCTTTCCACTTTGGTAAAAGAGGCCAAGCAACTCATGGGTCTCTCTCAGCATCCTTGCATCCTTCACATCCCCCACCTCATGACCCCTAGGAAAGATCCAAGAGCATAAGAGAGAAATCGGGGACTGAGGAAAGCTGCACCTCTAGGTCTGTGCAAGCAGGATGCAGCCTGCTGTGAGTCCGACAAAGCTCCAGGCCCGGCTGCCCCAGGAGAGAGTCCTCAGACCAGCGGAGCTGACCTCCCATCTCCCAGGGGGCATCTGGCCGTTCTGTGCCGTCTCACACCACAGGGACCCTCCGGATAGATACGGCAGCATCAGTGAGACAAGGTCTCTCGCTCCCTGCTTCACAGGTGACACGTTCTCAGTCCCCCGCTTCCTAGAGAAGCTTCAGTTTGGCAGAAAGCCATGTGCCCCAGACAAGTTGTCCCCCACATACCTCCTCCGTTCTCGGCAGTTTCCTGGGACTCTTCATTTTCCAGATGTTTCCTCTTTTGTCGCCGTTCCATCGTACCAACTAGAAGTCTCCCTTAGAAGATGCCTCAAGAGATGTCCAACTCCTCCTCTTCCCTACAGGTTGGCCCTTCTTGGCTCTTGGGCAATCCGTTGAAATGATTCAATACAAACAAAAATAGTCAAGTCTCCTAAATGGCTGAAAAACTTGTACCACTTGGTGAACCAGCAGTAGTGCCTAGTGCTCACCAGGGCTGTTATGTTTGCAAGGTTGCCAGGCTCACAGTGGAATTCTGTGACCTCAGTGATGACATCAGAGCATTCGGTGGACCTAGGTTGAGCACAGTGTCTGCAATAGCACAGGCCCCATTTTCAAGAACAATTCCTTTTTCCCAGCCGAAGCTTTCCCGTGAAAGGGAAAGGTTCCTACCATATCTATTATAAATTGTATCATACCATGTCTATTATAAAATTCACATTTTGATTGGAGATCTTTTAATGTCTTTTCTAGAGAGATTTAATATGAATGTTTTAAATGGTCTCCAGTTTCCCTGTGGATTATTGACATTTTAAACTCTGCACTTCAATTTTCCCTCAATACGTGTAATTTTGTCACGGCTATTTCTGTACTTAAAGATGAGGAACTATATAATTGATTTCTTCATTTTTTCCCCATCTCTTTCCAAGGTACTGCATTTGATTGTGTCTTGCGACTGAGTGAAAAATGCTAGTCCTTGAGTCAGGACATTGGGCCCTTTAGCAAGTAACTCAACCTATCTGGGCTTCAGCTTCTGTATGTGCGATCAAGAGGCTTGGACTAGCTGACTTTTCAAATGCTGTGTTTCTTTGATTCACTCTCACTTACTGATCTGCTCCTTAAGAAGAGGGTCTGTTCTCATAAAGTAACAACAGTCTCTTCCTAACCTTGGGTTGGGCGGAGTTTAACTGTTCATACTCAGTTCGTTAGTTATATTGCCTTCTACGTATGCTTAGCTCTAAATAATTTATACGGCTCTTGTGACAATTTTTAGATCTTCTTTTTTTCTTATTTTTTTTATAGTTTCTAATTTGTTATCGCCAGTGTAGAGGAGCCTGATTGACTTTTAAAATTTATTGATCTTGTATGTGTGTGCCTTGTTGAACCGTCTTATTAGTTCCTGCTAGTTTATCTGTGGGTTCTTTTGGGTCTCCTAGATAAATGAGCATATTAAATGTAAATAATGTGTTCTTTGGATAAAGTTTATTTTCTTGCATCTCTATATATAGAAGCAATAAGTTGAATTGATTTAAATATTTAAACACTTACATACCTGTTATCACAATCTAACATTGTTTATCTTATTTTCTTTCAATCAATATTATGTTTTCAAGATTTATCCACGTGAATCCATAGAGATCTAGGTCTTTGATTTTTGACTGTTTGATATTATGTGATCACATGCATATAGCATCATTTATTTTCCATTCAAGCATTATTGGACAATTGGATTGTTTCCCTCCCTTCTCTAGAACAAACAACATTTCCCAGAATATCCCTGAAGATGACTGAGAGTCGAGAAGGGCCAGGCTGCCCGAAGGATTGCTACTTGCTTTTAGCCACCTTCCAACAGGCCGTCTCCAGCCAGCAATTTGAAGCACAGCTGAAATGAGAACTGCCCCAAATGTGAAAATCTTAGGAGCTTCCTAGAAGGTGGGAGGTTAATGATAGGCATCCTGCTGGGATCCCAGGGGAGTCTGAGCTGGCCTGAAGCTCATCTTCCTCCTCCAGCTCTCAAGAGAAATGTGGAGGAAAGAAGACTTCAAAAACTGTGAGCAGGCAGAGGGAGAGATATTGGGGGCCGAAGCTGTAACTGAGGTCTTGGAGTGGGCTGTGAGCACGCAGAGCCTCTCGAGAGCCAGGCTCTGCCTTCTGAGCACTTCTCCCCTAAGGCTGCTCATAATTCACGTGATACCAGCCATATAGAGCCGACTTGGCCCACACTGTCACAGAAAGCCTTATCAGAATCTCTTCTTCTTCATACACTCTTGTGTCTGTTACTTGGTTATTGCCTTTGGTACTCCACTGATGTGAACCACAGTCGCCAGGGGATGGAGGACACTAGTGACCCATCTTGCTCTGTGGCCTCAGTCCACAGCTGGAGGGTAAGGGAAGAGGCCAAATGAAGGTCAAGAAGGAAAGATGGAGTTTGAAGAGAAGACCTGAGTTAAGGGTGTCTTCTCAAGTCTTGATGACTGAAATGTAGCTCCAGTACCTGAAGTCCTGCTTGTTCTCAAGGCTGACCGCGGGGCTGGGTGCACTCAGTGAAGGAACCGTATACACTTAGTATTTCCTTGCTTGCTCACACTTGCCCTCCTCTGATACACCCTCTGCAAGACTGATCTTCCCCTGAAACAACTTTCCACCTGCTACTGTCATCTCAGGAACATTTGCTTCCCCTTCCTAGTGTCCCCCTAGAATGCCATTGCAGCCAATTCATAATTTGATAATCATGCTGCTTACCATATTCTCAGCAACTTCTGAGAAATTTTATTCACTTTATTCCATAGTCTTCACCCATCAATAATCTTCCTTAACTTCCTAGCTGCAGGTTAACCCATTCGGAATCATTTCTTTTGCTTTCTCTTCTTTGGCAAATCCTTTCTATCTTTTAAGGTCTTTTTCTTGTCTCTCTACCATCTTGCCTTCCTGAACTTCTTTTTTTTTCGTTTAAGTAACCTTTCAATCTCCTTCCCCAATTTCCTCATAAACATTGAGAGTTTATTCCTCACACGTTAGACAGCGGTTTATGAATGGCCAGGCATAATGGACTCAGAATGAGTTGGCACCCCCGAGGTACCT
This sequence comes from Mesoplodon mirus, assembly GCF_964341445.2. Classification (NCBI taxonomy): domain Eukaryota; kingdom Metazoa; phylum Chordata; class Mammalia; order Artiodactyla; family Ziphiidae; genus Mesoplodon; species Mesoplodon mirus. The sequence goes on from NW_028295795.1 coordinate 887,166, forward strand.
GTCTTGCTGGGGAGCCACAGGTGAAGGGCTCTCTGCTGGACACATGTTTGCATGGAGTCAGGCTGAGTGGCCTCAGGGTGTTTGCTCTGCACTTGTGTGTGTTTCTCCCTAGTTGGTTTCCTTGTCCAGCCACCTGTGACCTCCCTCCATCCAGCCCAGGGAATCCTTCTCATCACAGGGGTAGGATGTTTGTCTCATTTTCCATCACATCCTTTCCCCAAAGTTTGGTTGTGAGTTGTTCCCATTCCAAAGACCTTTCCTCTTTGAAGAGAAAAGAGAAAATCTTGTCTCTCCTTTTCTCTCACTTCACTTCTGCTCTATTATCTCCTCCGTCCAGAATGGCCCACTGACTCACATGGGTGTAGATCCAAAGATGGCAAGAAATGCCAGCAATTCTGAGATAATAATACGGATGGATCAGGAAAACTTGAAAACCTTTATCCCGCCACATTAAAAAAAATTGCACTTCCAGTGTATTCAGAGTCTCAGTGTAGAAACACAAATGATAGAGAAATTGAATTACACTCAAGTTTTTCTTTCCTCCTTTCCTGATTTATTCTAATCCTCCAAGTTAACATGATGAGCTCTTTGTTGTGTAAAGTTTCAGACATTTTCTACCCATGCACACTTTTCTTCTTTTCACATTAGAGTGTGAACTAGGTCACTTTCAACATGCTGTGATTCTGTGATTCACTGTCTCCCACCGAGTCATCCACGGATAAAGTCATCTGTTTCACGGAGAACTATTTCCAATAGCTAATAGCCAATGTCTGTGGAGTGCTTACTCTGTGTCGGTTTCTTGTAACTACTTTACAGATCATTTGTACAGCGTACCCATGGACCAGGTACAATTATGACCCCCAAGTGACAGATAAGTGCAGATAAGTACAAATAAATACAGAGGCCAAGTGACTTGCCCAAGACACTGGAGCAAATCAAAATCCATGCCTCTGTAATCATTTTGCTCTATTGCCTCTGTCTGGGAGGCTTGATGATTTGGCAACTAAAACCTTAAATATCATGTTCCATTTTTATATCTGTGACACAAGCGTGGGGCTGTGATACGGGGTAACTAACCTGACTACTTTTGAAAACACTTATGCACCTGGATGAAAGTAAGCCAGGGACTGCAAGCCATAGATTTAAGGTTTCCTACCAACTTTTAAAAATAGCTTCTTGAATGCAATTTATGTAGTGTCAAGTCTAGGATGTAGTCCAAATAGTAACAGAAAAATGGAGATATGTAGAAAAATACTTAAAGTTGACAAGTATTGGGAGTGTAGTATTTTTGGGGCCAGCGTGTAGACCACAGGAAAACTTGCTGTTTCCATCCCAAAGGGAAGAGCCCTACGTTGCAACTGCCAAGGTCCCTGGGACAGCAAGTGTGCTCACTGCTTAGTAAAGAAGCATCCTCAGTTTGATAGAATCATATGGGAGCCTTACATTTGGTTAGCAGTTCTACATTCTTGATGTAATAATATTTTCAGGGTGTGGGAGGGTATCAAGCTCTGAAAATACCCTTGGAGAGATCTGCTTATTAAGTTTGGCTTTTTCAGTCTCCCTACTACTTCTTTACTAAACACCAGGCGGTTTCCTTCACTTTTCAGAACCATATTGTTTTTCCCTTCTCTAATGAACTTTGAAATACTTTTGGATGAGCTATTGAGATTGGGAAAAAATAAACCTCTCTTTAAAATAAGGAAGATAATAACAATGACAAGTAGAAAAAGCTCTAAAACAGAGAATATCCTCCATTCTAGCCACTGACTGGGAGTGGAAGGTTCGTGCTCGCTGTCCAGGACGTAGAAATAAAAGCTGAGGAGGCGCTGAGGCGTCTCCTGGATCTCTATGAGCCTCCATCATTTCTGCTGAGTAGGGTTGACAGATAAAATATAGACTGTTTAGTTAAATATGAATGTTTGAAAAACAACGAGTACATTTTGAAGATAAGTATGCCCCAAATAGTTCATAGGATCTACTTATACTAAAAATAATGACTTATTATTCATGTGAAGTTCAAGTTTAACTGGGTATCCTGTATTTTTATGTCCTAAATCTGACAGCCCTACTGATGATCCACAATGGAGGCAGTTGAGGAGTGGTACATGCTGGCTCTCGGACAGTCAGAAATGGCTTCAGCAGATCCAGGTACAGTATGAAATTCTTTTTGGATGTAGCTCAGAAGCCATGGCCAGCCCTTGACTGCAAGTACTGCCTCGGGTTTCCCTGAGGTGGGGTAAACCTTCCTCTTAATGGCCTTTTGGTAAGTCTGGAAGACCATATCCAAGGGGAGCCCCAAAGTCAGTTTCATCCTCACAACCATGTTTCCAATTCCTGGAATTGGCTGCATGTGACTCACAAGAGCTGAGGAGGTTTGTGGAAGTTGGGAGTGTCATAGCTTGAACCCTTTGTAGGTAAAGTTTTGCTGTTGTGAGAGTTTTAACAGGAGCAATGTGAAAGACTCCAAGTCCCCAGGTAGATAGAAATAATCCTGTTCTACCTGTGTGTATGTGACAAGTCTCTAATAGTTCAGAGAGCAAGTATCTGGTCTTAGAAAGACTGATCCAAGCTTGGATGTTTCTGGTGACAAGGCAAGGTCCTGAGTTTCAAGTTCACCTTTTATGGTTGAGGAGACAATAAGGTGGTCAGAAGGGAAATCATGGAGGAGACCTTGGCTTCATCCATCGTGCAGGCTTGTATATGTGGTTCTATGTAGATTGTGTTTCAAAGGTGGAGCTTGTTTACAACTATGAACATTCTCCGATGTGCTTTTTGGACCTTCATTCCCAGAGCGAGAGCAGTGCCGAGGCTCTAGAAATGCCATGGATATTCTGAGCTGTCAGTGGCATTTCCCCGGTACTGTTCCCTTGGTGCCGCTCCTTGAAATGTCCAAAGGGATTATCATGTGTCTTGTGGCGGGTCCTAGCATTGTGAAAGGAAGCTGCTGCACCTGGCTCAGAGGATTTCGGATGTGGTGGGAGGAGGAGTAGTACTACGACTCTAAATTGTATCACAGCATATCGATTCCATCTTGAGAGTGGGGTTGGGGGGTTATGAAGGGGGGCTTTTATTGTACTTTTATACATTGTACCCTTGAAACTAATTCAATTTTTAAAAATTAATTAATTTATTTGGGGCTGCATTGGGTCTTTGTTGCTGCTAGCGGGTGTTCTCTAGTTGCAGTGAGCGGGGGCTCCTCTTGGCTGTGGTGCACGGGCTTCTCATTGCAGTGGCTTCTCTTGTTGCGGAGCATGGTCTCTAGGCACGCAGGCTTCCGTAGTTGTGGCACGTGGGCTCGGTTGATGTGGCACACGGGCTCTAGAGCGCAGGCTCAGTAGTTGTGGCACGCGGGCTTAGTTACTCCGTGGCACGTGGGATCTTCCCAGACCAGGGCTCGAACCCATGACGCCTGCATTCGCAGGCATATTCTTAACCACTGCTCCACCAGGGAAGCCCGATAATTCAGTTTTTTATAAAGAGAAGATTCCTAATATTATTCCAAAATTTAAAAATATGTAGTTGGATAACACTATGAAAAATTAACTGATATATTCTTTTATTATTTCTCTTTGCTCCCTGGATTTTTTTCCCCATCCAGTCAGCTAGGCACTGTGAGTTCACTGCATTAGGAAGGTAAAGACTCAGCAGAAATGAGGGAGAAAAACAGAAAAGTCTCAGCTTTGGAATGTTCACAACGGAGGCCACAGTAGAACAGGTGAGAATTCTGTGAACCAAAAATAAATGTCGTCTCAAATGCAAAAAAGTATTCTCTGCACTGGGAGGCAGGAGAGGGAGGGAGGGAAGGACTGAAGGAGAGAGATCAGTGTGGCCAGGGACATGGAGACTGTGCTTAAGGACGATATGCCCAGGAAGAGAATCAGAATCTGGAGAAGATTCAGCCTGCACGTGATCATTGCCTCCAGTCAGCACCCTCATCTCAGACGTTGGGAAATTCAGAGACAGAGTGGGAGTACGTGAGGAGGGCCACGCGCATAGTCTGTGTGGCAGGGGTTGTGGCCGTTCCCTATTTGTGAGGAGTCCCCAGCAATTTGCAGGCCTCTTCTGGAAAATGCTGGCGGACGTCTCTAGTGCTTATGTGAAAGCTTGTTCACAAACCTTGAAAGATACAGATGTAGATGACAGATAGATGCATAGATAGAAAAATGTCATTAAATAAAAGCTCCAGGAAAGGTTTGGAAAATGCCCTTTATTGCATAGGACGCTTCTATTGTCATATGATGTTAGACTGAGTGCCGGTCCCTTCATCCTCCTTCAGACCACGGCATTCTGTCTGCTACTCTCCCGAGGGTCCTTTCTTCTCCCTGGAAGGGATAAAACAAATGAGGTAGAACAGGAAGAGACAAGAAGCACTCCAATCTCTGCTGGTCAGGGTTACCCTCCAGCATTGCCTTAATGCTCAGAGCCACACACACCACAGTGAGCTTGGCTCCAGATCAACTACCACACAACGAAGGTTCTGGAACATTTCCATATCTCGGGGGACCTCATTTCCACGTGACTCTCTTTCATATTCCCCTTTGTCACAGAAGGCTAGGTCCAGTGGTCCGGGTGAGATCTCGGCTCAGGCCCAAGGCTCTCAGACCTCAAAGTTCTGGTCCTTCAAGGGCCCCTGTCCTCTCTTGAGACCACTCCTGGCTCTCTCTGCCGAGAAGGAGCTGCTGGCAGTACGTCCTCTAAGAGTTGAGGTCCATCGTGCAGACCCTGAGAAAACTCCTAGGAAAAGGCTCCACCTTCTTGTTTACGTCAACAGAGGTCAATGCCTTTCTTAGTGCTGGGTGTGTCCCATTTGATGCAACTGCAGAGCCATTAGGTAAACCAGCACATGTGTGCGGCCCCTTCCCTTAGACTCCTCTGGGCCCTCGTGACATAGGCTCAGAAGACTGCCAGCCTCAAGCCTTACCTCTTCCAAGGGACGGCCACACCGTCTTCCAGGATCTTCTGTCCCATGAATCTCAGTTGCTGTTTGGAACTCAAAGGAGAGAAAAGACCCTGCCTGCGGGGTCACTTTGGGCTGGGGCCTTCCCCCGTGGGCTGCTCTCCCTCATTCTCCTTTTCTTCTTGCTTCTCTACCTCCTTCTCCTCCTCCTCCTCCTCCTCGTTCTCCTCCTCCTCCTCCTCATCCTCTTCCTCAGGGGTGCTCTCGGATTCCACATTGCCCATCCGCTGGGCCATGGTGAGATGAAAGGCACGGCAGCTGAAGCCCTGCAGGACGCCGCCCTTCACGTGCTGCTGGAGGATCTCCAAGGTGGGGAAGACCCGGCAGCAGGCCATGCACCTGAAGCCGGTCTCCATGGTCAGCATCCAGTCAGCTGTCTTGGCGCTGGGTCTCTCCTCGACGGCAGGTGGCCCTGATGGGCTGCCTGGCTCTGCCCTTTCCTCATACTCTTTCTCCTCCCCAGTGGGCTCACTGTCAGACAGGAGGCTTTCGGTGCACACATCAGAAGAGGGGTCAGTGGCTACTGCACATACATCCTCAGGAAGGGTCACTTCTTCTATCCTCAGCTGCTTTTCAGGCAACTCCAAGGGTTTCTTTGTCTTCCAGGAGACAGCGACACCCTTGTTCACTTGTACCTGCATGTAGTGTATTTTCATGCCCCTTTCCTCTTTGTCTGGGTGCAGATAGTTCTTACAGGGTGAAGAGGGTGAGGAGGAGACACAGTGTGATGGGGAAGCGGTCTCTCCTTCTTCCTGATCCTGGGCTAGGGGTGGTCTAGGCTGGGCAGTGTCTCGATGAAATCTCCGGATTCCTGAAAAAGGAAATTAAAATCATAATAACATGCATGGGCCATGCCGGAAGCTGAGGGAGCAGGTGTGGTAGACGAGAGAGGGACATTGGCACGACATAGCAATGTCGTGAGCTTGGTGTCCATTGGCCGTAGGACGGAGTGGTGTATGTGGTGTCATCTGTGGGCTTTTCATGTGCGTGGGGGGGTATACTGGAGCGGTGTCTGTATACAGGGGTGTGGAGTATGGTGGTGAGGGCTGTAGTATGTGAGGGATGCGGCTGGATGCGTGTACGATGAGGAGTGTGAGTTTGGGAATATCGGTGGTGCATTCCTTGTGGAATGGGGCTGTGGTGCAGGAGAGTACTGTGGAGCACGTGCTTGGGGTTGATGTGCACTGAGAAGGGCTGTGCCTGGAGGGCACGTGTATGTGTGAGCTGTGTGCACCTGAGCTGGATGGTCCTGCTCTCAGGCTGGAGGTGTATGATGCAGAACTCTGTCCTTCTCTGGAAGCAAAGGCAAAGACAAAGCCTACATTTTCCTCTGAAGATGCTTAATCTGGTCCCTCTTCCCTCCACCTCAAGCCCAGACCTTTCCGGCCCCTGCTCCTTGACTTCCCCACCATGGTAGTAGCAGTATTCACACACACACCCCCAGACTCAGCTGGCATCCACGCCCTCGGAACAGCTCAGCCATCCTGCCCAGGCTCCTCCACAGAGCCCTCATCACCTCTGATGACCCTGGATTTCCTCTCAGCCTCCCTGGGATCTGTGTGCCTCCTGCTTCACAGCCAAGCACCCCGTCACCTGAGGAGCCCCACGCCCTTACCAGCGTAGCTGAGCTTGCGCAGAGTAGAAGTACAGAAGAAGTATTTAGAGGCAGAGGAGACCTCCACTGCCCCTGGGCTGCAGCCTTGGGCCACCACAGTGGATCCAAGCCGAGGGGGATCCTCTTGTGACTTCGAGATTCCTGAGGGAGGAATGAAAGGCTCAGGGTGGGTTCATCAGTCCTCTGTCCACAAATATTTACTGAGTGTGTGACACGTGTCAGGTGCAGTGAATACACACAGCTGAGAGTGTGGTTCCCAGTGGATCCTCCAGGATTTAATTCCAATCAATACTTATTCTCTCACTGTCTAGTTGGTAATGTAGGCCTCGGTGGTGACTGTGAGTGTGTGGGAAGAGTGAGTGATGTGTATCAGTTAAGTCTGTGGTAAGTGTGGGGTTGGCATGGGGAGCACAGTGCAGACGTGTCTATCTGTGTCTGTGGCCTTTGTGTGCATGGTTTCTGTTCACAAGTCAGGAATTCTGGGACATGTAACGTTTCCTCATTACATGGTGTGGCTTGTATTTATGGTGTGTGTTCATTCATTCATTCACCAAGATTCAGTAAGCAGCTACTCCTGTGTATCCGGCACTCTTCCATTGTTGTAGTCTTTGGTAACGCTGCACATTCTAGTAGGGGAAGACACACACTAAACAAAACTACAGTAAATATATAATACATCAGCTGGTGGTAAGTATATAAGGGTTGCCAGACTTAGCGAACAAGAATACAAGGCACCCAGTTAAATTTCAGTTTCAGATAAACCCAGAATAATCTTTTAGTGTAAGTATTCCCATGCAGTATTTGGCCTGACTTAGTTTTAGTGTAAGTATAGCCCATACAATATGTGGGACATACGGATACTGAAAAATTACTTGTTCTTTATCTAGAATTCAAATTGAACTGGATAGCCCATATTTTCTCTGGCAATCCTGACATGGGTTACTGAGACTGTGGTTTACTGTGGTTTGTACAAAGCGGGTCTGGCATTACTCAAGAATGTGTTATAAGTGTGGTGTGTATGACACGTGACTGGTTCTTATAGAGGTATTTAGAGATGGCTGAAGTTAGTTGTGTTTGTGCAAGAGTTGAGGAGATACATGTATATAGTGTGTGTGTGTGTGTGTGTGTGCGTCCTATATATATAGTGTGTGTGTCTATATACATATCTCATCTCCAGCGTTTGGTGTTGGAGGAGAGGATTGTGATACAGGTGGGTTGTATGAGAACGTAGTATAGGAGGGATGCGTGTATATACCTCCATGTGCTGTGTGTGGTTTACTAAGGAAGTTATATGTGGGGTGTGTGATATTTTTGCTGCATCAGAGTGTACATGGGTGTATGAGTTACTGTCTCATAAAACACCCCTAACAAGAATTCTGTATACACTCTTACGTACACCGAGTGTCAGCCAGGTCCAGGCAGGGTGACAAGAACTTTACCACGCAGACTTTATATCTGGTAAGCACTCTACCCCCATTCATCTCGCTCTTCTCTGCACTACAACACACACACACACACACACACACACACACACACACTCACACACACACACACAGGAACATAGGGCAAAATATTCTGAATGGTCAGGGGCAGTCATTGCCTTCCCCAGCCTGTCCCAGCCACTGCCTGGAAATCTGCCTGCTGTCTAGAGCTCCATTCCCAGGGCCCATCCTACAGTCTCCAGGGCCCTGGGCCTGGTAGGAGCTACTGGGCTCTAATCTGGGGCAGAGGCCTCTAGCTGGAGCTCTGGGGTGACCACCCCTCTCCCAGGGCAAGCTACTCGCCTACATTTAATGCACGCAGGCACCACGTGGCCCGTGGCTCTCAGAGCTCCCCGCAGGACCCTGAGGCCATTTCTCACCCCCGCTCACGCGGTCTCAGTTTCTGGAAAACCCTTCCCTTCCCTTGATCTCCTTTGGGAAATTCTTCCTGTTGAAGGAATAAAACCTCCTTGCTTTCAATATGACACCATCCCTAGACAAACAATCTTCTTTCAAAGTGCATTCCACTTGTCAAGATATTTTTCAACAGGGCCTTCAACTCATGGGGCTTCTCTTTCCACTTTGGTAAAAGAGGCCAAGCAACTCATGGGTCTCTCTCAGCATCCTTGCATCCTTCACATCCCCCACCTCATGACCCCTAGGAAAGATCCAAGAGCATAAGAGAGAAATCGGGGACTGAGGAAAGCTGCACCTCTAGGTCTGTGCAAGCAGGATGCAGCCTGCTGTGAGTCCGACAAAGCTCCAGGCCCGGCTGCCCCAGGAGAGAGTCCTCAGACCAGCGGAGCTGACCTCCCATCTCCCAGGGGGCATCTGGCCGTTCTGTGCCGTCTCACACCACAGGGACCCTCCGGATAGATACGGCAGCATCAGTGAGACAAGGTCTCTCGCTCCCTGCTTCACAGGTGACACGTTCTCAGTCCCCCGCTTCCTAGAGAAGCTTCAGTTTGGCAGAAACCCATGTGCCGAGACAAGTTGCCCCCCACATACCTCCTCCATTCTCGGCAGTTTCCTGGGACTCTTCATTTTCCAGATGTTTCCTCTTTTGTCGCCGTTCCATCGTACCAACTAGAAGTCTCCCTTAGAAGATGCCTCAAGAGATGTCCAACTCCTCCTCTTCCCTACAGGTTGGCCCTTCTTGGCTCTTGGGCAATCCGTTGAAATGATTCAATACAAACAAAAATAGTCAAGTCTCCTAAATGGCTGAAAAAGTTGTACCACTTGGTGAACCAGCAGTAGTGCCTAGTGCTCACCAGGGCTGTTATGTTTGCAAGGTTGCCAGGCTCACAGTGGAATTCTGTGACCTCAGTGATGACATCAGAGCATTTGGTGGACCTAGGTTGAGCACAGTGTCTGCAATAGCACAGGCCCCATTTTCAAGAACAATTCCTTTTTCCCAGCCGAAGCTTTCCCGTGAAAGGGAAAGGTTCCTACCATATCTATTATAAATTGTATCATACCATGTCTATTATAAAATTCACATTTTGATTGGAGATCTTTTAATGTCTTTTCTAGAGAGATTTAATATGAATGTTTTAAATGGTCTCCAGTTTCCCTGTGGATTATTGACATTTTAAACTCTGCACTTCAATTTTCCCTCAATACGTGTAATTTTGTCACGGCTATTTCTGTACTTAAAGATGAGGAACTATATAATTGATTTCTTCATTTTTTCCCCATCTCTTTCCAAGGTACTGCATTTGATTGTGTCTTGCGACTGAGTGAAAAATGCTAGTCCTTGAGTCAGGACATTGGGCCCTTTAGCAAGTAACTCAACCTATCTGGGCTTCAGCTTCTGTATGTGCGATCAAGAGGCTTGGACTAGCTGACTTTTCAAATGCTGTGTTTCTTTGATTCACTCTCACTTACTGATCTGCTCCTTAAGAAGAGGGTCTGTTCTCATAAAGTAACAACAGTCTCTTCCTAACCTTGGGTTGGGCGGAGTTTAACTGTTCGTACTCAGTTCGTTAGTTATATTGCCTTCTACGTATGCTTAGCTCTAAGTAATTTATACGGCTCTTGTGACAATTTTTAGATCTTCTTTTTTTCTTATTTTCTTTTATAGTTTCTAATTTGTTATCGCCAGTGTAGAGGAGCCTGATTGACTTTTAAAATTTATTGATCTTGTATGTGTGTGCCTTGTTGAACCGTCTTATTAGTTCCTGCTAGTTTATCTGTGGGTTCTTTTGGGTCTCCTAGATAAATGAGCATATTAAATGTAAATAATGTGTTCTTTGGATAAAGTTTATTTTCTTGCATCTGTATATATAGAAGCAATATGTTGAATTGATTTAAATATTTAAACACTTACATACCTGTTATCACAATCTAACATTCTTTATCTTATTTTCTTTCAATCAATATTATGTTTTCAAGATTTATCCACGTGAATCCATAGAGATCTAGGTCTTTGATTTTTGACTGTTTGATATTATGTGATCACATGCATATAGCATCATTTATTTTCCATTCAAGCATTATTGGACAATTGGATTGTTTCCCTCCCTTCTCTAGAACAAACAACATTTCCCAGAATATCCCTGAAGATGACTGACAGTCGAGAAGGGCCAGGCTGCCCGAAGGATTGCTACTTGCTTTTAGCCACCTTCCAACAGGCCGTCTCCAGCCAGCAATTTGAAGCACAGCTGAAATGAGAACTGCCCCAAATGTGAAAATCTTAGGAGCTTCCTAGAAGGTGGGAGGTTAATGATAGGCATCCTGCTGGGATCCCAGGGGAGTCTGAGCTGGCCTGAAGCTCATCTTCCTCCTCCACCTCTCAAGAGAAATGTGGAGGAAAGAAGACTTCAAAAACTGTGAGCAGGCAGAGGGAGAGATATTGGGGGCCGAAGCTGTAACTGAGGTCTTGGAGTGGGCTGTGAGCACGCAGAGCCTCTCGAGAGCCAGGCTCTGCCTTCTGAGCACTTCTCCCCTAAGGCTGCTCATAATTCACGTGATACCAGCCATATAGAGCCGACTTGGCCCACACTGTCACAGAAAGCCTTATCAGAATCTCTTCTTCTTCATACACTCTTGTGTCTGTTACTTGGTTATTGCCTTTGGTACTCCACTGATGTGAACCACAGTCGCCAGGGGATGGAGGACACTAGTGACCCATCTTGCTCTGTGGCCTCAGTCCACAGCTGGAGGGTAAGGGAAGAGGCCAAATGAAGGTCAAGAAGGAAAGATGGAGTTTGAAGAGAAGACCTGAGTTAAGGGTGTCTTCTCAAGTCTTGATGACTGAAATGTAGCTCCAGTACCTGAAGTCCTGCTTGTTCTCAAGGCTGACCGCGGGGCTGGGTGCACTCAGTGAAGGAACCGTATACACTTAGTATTTCCTTGCTTGCTCACACTTGCCCTCCTCTGATACACCCTCTGCAAGACTGATCTTCCCCTGAAACAACTTTCCACCTGCTACTGTCATCTCAGGAACATTTGCTTCCCCTTCCTAGTGTCCCCCTAGAATGCCATTGCAGCCAATTCATAATTTGATAATCATGCTGCTTACCATATTCTCAGCAACTTCTGAGAAATTTTATTCACTTTATTCCATAGTCTTCACCCATCAATAATCTTCCTTAACTTCCTAGCTGCAGGTTAACCCATTCGGAATCATTTCTTTTGCTTTCTCTTCTTTGGAAAATCCTTTCTATCTTTTAAGGTCTTTTTCTTGTCTCTCTACCATCTTGCCTTCCTGAACTTCTTTTTTTTTCGTTTAAGTAACCTTTCAATCTCCTTCCGCAATTTCCTCATAAACATTGAGAGTTTATTCCTCACACGTTAGACAGCGGTTTATGAATGGCCAGGCATAATGGACTCAGAATGAGTTGGCACCCCCGAGGTACCTGTCTTGCTGGGGAGCCACAGGTGAAGGGCTGTCTGCTGGACACATGTTTGCATGGAGTCAGGCTGAGTGGCCTCAGGGTGTTTGCTCTGCACTTGTGTGTGTTTCTCCCTAGTTGGTTTCCTTGTCCAGCCACCTGTGACCTCCCTCCATCCAGCCCAGGGAATCCTTCTCACCACAGGGGTAGGATGTTTGTCTCATTTTCCATCACATCCTTTCCCCAAAGTTTGGTTGTGAGTTGTTCCCATTCCAAAGACCTTTCCTCTTTGAAGAGAAAAGAGAAAATCTTGTCTCTCCTTTTCTCTCACTTCACTTCTGCTCTATTATCTCCTCCGTCCAGAATGGCCCACTGACTCACATGGGTGTAGATCCAAAGATGGCAAGAAATGCCAGCAATTCTGAGATAATAATACGGATGGATCAGGAAAACTTGAAAACCTTTATCCCGCCACATTAAAAAAAATTGCACTTCCAGTGTATTCAGAGTCTCAGTGTAGAAACACAAATGATAGAGAAATTGAATTACACTCAAGTTTTTCTTTCCTCCTTTCCTGATTTATTCTAATCCTCCAAGTTAACATGATGAGCTCTTTGTTGTGTAAAGTTTCAGACATTTTCTACCCATGCACACTTTTCTTCTTTTCACATTAGAGTGTGAACTAGGTCACTTTCAACATGCTGTGATTCTGTGATTCACTGTCTCCCACCGAGTCATCCACGGATAAAGTCATCTGTTTCACGGAGAACTATTTCCAATAGCTAATAGCCAATGTCTGTGGAGTGCTTACTCTGTGTCGGTTTCTTGTAACTACTTTACAGATCATTTGTACAGCGTACCCATGGACCAGGTACAATTATGACCCCCAAGTGACAGATAAGTGCAGATAAGTACAAATAAATACAGAGGCCAAGTGACTTGCCCAAGACACTGGAGCAAATCAAAATCCATGCCTCTGTAATCATTTTGCTCTATTGCCTCTGTCTGGGAGGCTTGATGATTTGGCAACTAAAACCTTAAATATCATGTTCCATTTTTATATCTGTGACACAAGCGTGGGGCTGTGATACGGGGTAACTAACCTGACTACTTTTGAAAACACTTATGCACCTGGATGAAAGTAAGCCAGGGACTGCAAGCCATAGATTTAAGGTTTCCTACCAACTTTTAAAAATAGCTTCTTGAATGCAATTTATGTAGTGTCAAGTCTAGGATGTAGTCCAAATAGTAACAGAAAAATGGAGATATGTAGAAAAATACTTAAAGTTGACAAGTATTGGGAGTGTAGTATTTTTGGGGCCAGCGTGTAGACCACAGGAAAACTTGCTGTTTCCATCCCAAAGGGAAGAGCCCTACGTTGCAACTGCCAAGGTCCCTGGGACAGCAAGTGTGCTCACTGCTTAGTAAAGAAGCATCCTCAGTTTGATAGAATCATATGGGAGCCTTACATTTGGTTAGCAGTTCTACATTCTTGATGTAATAATATTTTCAGGGTGTGGGAGGGTATCAAGCTCTGAAAATACCCTTGGAGAGATCTGCTTATTAAGTTTGGCTTTTTCAGTCTCCCTACTACTTCTTTACTAAACACCAGGCGGTTTCCTTCACTTTTCAGAACCATATTGTTTTTCCCTTCTCTAATGAACTTTGAAATACTTTTGGATGAGCTATTAAGATTGGGAAAAAATAAACATCTCTTTAAAATAAGGAAGATAATAACAATGACAAGTAGAAAAAGCTCTAAAACAGAGAATATCCTCCATTCTAGCCACTGACTGGGAGTGGAAGGTTCGTGCTCGCTGTCCAGGACGTAGAAATAAAAGCTGAGGAGGCGCTGAGGCGTCTCCTGGATCTCTATGAGCCTCCATCATTTCTGCTGAGTAGGGTTGACAGATAAAATATAGACTGTTTAGTTAAATATGAATGTTTGAAAAACAACAAGTACATTTTGAAGATAAGTATGCCCCAAATAGTTCATAGGATCTACTTATACTAAAAATAATGACTTATTATTCATGTGAAGTTCAAGTTTAACTGGGTATCCTGTATTTTTATGTCCTAAATCTGACAGCCCTACTGATGATCCACAATGGAGGCAGTTGAGGAGTGGTACATGCTGGCTCTCGGACAGTCAGAAATGGCTTCAGCAGATCCAGGTACAGTATGAAATTCTTTTTGGATGTAGCTCAGAAGCCATGGCCAGCCCTTGACTGCAAGTACTGCCTCGGGTTTCCCTGAGGTGGGGTAAACCTTCCTCTTAATGGCCTTTTGGTAAGTCTGGAAGACCATATCCAAGGGGAGCCCCAAAGTCAGTTTCATCCTCACAACCATGTTTCCAATTCCTGGAATTGGCTGCATGTGACTCACAAGAGCTGAGGAGGTTTGTGGAAGTTGGGAGTGTCATAGCTTGAACCCTTTGTAGGTAAAGTTTTGCTGTTGTGAGAGTTTTAACAGGAGCAATGTGAAAGACTCCAAGTCCCCAGGTAGATAGAAATAATCCTGTTCTACCTGTGTGTATGTGACAAGTCTCTAATAGTTCAGAGAGCAAGTATCTGGTCTTAGAAAGACTGATCCAAGCTTGGATGTTTCTGGTGACAAGGCAAGGTCCTGAGTTTCAAGTTCACCTTTTATGGTTGAGGAGACAATAAGGTGGTCAGAAGGGAAATCATGGAGGAGACCTTGGCTTCATCCATCGTGCAGGCTTGTATATGTGGTTCTATGTAGATTGTGTTTCAAAGGTGGAGCTTGTTTACAACTATGAACATTCTCCGATGTGCTTTTTGGACCTTCATTCCCAGAGCGAGAGCAGTGCCGAGGCTCTAGAAATGCCATGGATATTCTGAGCTGTCAGTGGCATTTCCCCGGTACTGTTCCCTTGGTGCCGCTCCTTGAAATGTCCAAAGGGATTATCATGTGTCTTGTGGCGGGTCCTAGCATTGTGAAAGGAAGCTGCTGCACCTGGCTCAGAGGATTTCGGATGTGGTGGGAGGAGGAGTAGTACTACGACTATAAATTGTATCACAGCATATCGATTCCATCTTGAGAGTGGGGTTGGGGGGTTATGAAGGGGGGCTTTTATTGTACTTTTATACATTGTACCCTTGAAACTAATTCAATTTTTAAAAATTAATTAATTTATTTGGGGCTGCATTGGGTCTTTGTTGCTGCTAGCGGGTGTTCTCTAGTTGCAGTGAGCGGGGGCTCCTCTTGGCTGTGGTGCACGGGCTTCTCATTGCAGTGGCTTCTCTTGTTGCGGAGCATGGTCTCTAGGCACGCAGGCTTCCGTAGTTGTGGCACGTGGGCTCGGTTGATGTGGCACACGGGCTCTAGAGCGCAGGCTCAGTAGTTGTGTCGCGCGGGCTTAGTTACTCCGTGGCACGTGGGATCTTCCCAGACCAGGGCTCGAACCCATGACCCCTGCATTCGCAGGCATATTCTTAACCACTGCTCCACCAGGGAAGCCCGATAATTCAGTTTTTTATAAAGAGAAGATTCCTAATATTATTGCAAAATTTAAAAAATATGTAGTTGGATAACACTATGAAAAATTAACTGATATATTCTTTTATTATTTCTCTTTGCTCCCTGGATTTTTTTCCCCATCCAGTCAGCTAGGCACTGTGAGTTCACTGCATTAGGAAGGTAAAGACTCAGCAGAAATGAGGGAGAAAAACAGAAAAGTCTCAGCTTTGGAATGTTCACAACGGAGGCCACAGTAGAACAGGTGAGAATTCTGTGAACCAAAAATAAATGTCGTCTCAAATGCAAAAAAGTATTCTCTGCACTGGGAGGCAGGAGAGGGAGGGAGGGAAGGACTGAAGGAGAGAGATCAGTGTGGCCAGGGACATGGAGACTGTGCTTAAGGACGATATGCCCAGGAAGAGAATCAGAATCTGGAGAAGATTCAGCCTGCACGTGATCATTGCCTCCAGTCAGCACCCTCATCTCAGACGTTGGGAAATTCAGAGAGAGAGTGGGAGTACGTCAGGAGGGCCACGCGCATAGTCTGTGTGGCAGGGGTTGTGGCCGTTCCCTATTTGTGAGGAGTCCCCAGCAATTTGCAGGCCTCTTCTGGAAAATGCTGGCGGACGTCTCTAGTGCTTATGTGAAAGCTTGTTCACAAACCTTGAAAGATACAGATGTAGATGACAGATAGATGCATAGATAGAAAAATGTCATTAAATAAAAGCTCCAGGAAAGGTTTGGAAAATGGCCTTTATTGCATAGGACGCTTCTATTGTCATATGATGTTAGACTGAGTGCCGGTCCCTTCATCCTCCTTCAGACCACGGCATTCTGTCTGCTACTCTCCCGAGGGTCCTTTCTTCTCCCTGGAAGGGATAAAACAAATGAGGTAGAACAGGAAGAGACAAGAAGCACTCCAAGCTCTGCTGGTCAGGGTTACCCTCCAGCATTGCCTTAATGCTCAGAGCCACACACACCACAGTGAGCTTGGCTCCAGATCAACTACCATGCAACGAAGGTTCTGGAACATTTCCATATCTCGGGGGACCTCATTTCCACGTGACTCTCTTTCATATTCCCCTTTGTCACAGAAGGCTAGGTCCAGTGGTCCGGGTGAGATCTCGGCTCAGGCCCAAGGCTCTCAGACCTCAAAGTTCTGGTCCTGCAAGGGCCCCTGTCCTCTCTTGAGACCACTCCTGGCTCTCTCTGCCGAGAAGGAGCTGCTGGCAGTACGTCCTCTAAGAGTTGAGGTCCATCGTGCAGACCCTGAGAAAACTCCTAGGAAAAGGCTCCACCTTCTTGTTTACGTCAACAGAGGTCAATGCCTTTCTTAGTGCTGGGTGTGTCCCATTTGATGCAACTGCAGAGCCATTAGGTAAACCAGCACATGTGTGCGGCCCCTTCCCTTAGACTCCTCTGGGCCCTCGTGACATAGGCTCAGAAGACTGCCAGCCTCAAGCCTTACCTCTTCCAAGGGACGGCCACACCGTCTTCCAGGATCTTGTCCCATGAATCTCAGTTGCTGTTTGGAACTCAAAGGAGAGAAAAGACCCTGCCTGCGGGGTCTCTTTGGGCTGGGGCCTTCCCCCGTGGGCTGCTCTCCCTCATTATCCTTTTCTTCTTGCTTCTCTACCTCCTTCTCCTCCTCCTCCTCCTCCTCCTCCTCCTCCTCGTTCTCCTCCTCCTCCTCCTCGTCCTCTTCCTCAGGGGTGCTCTCGGATTCCACATTGCCCATCCGCTGGGCCATGGTGAGATGAAAGGCACGGCAGCTGAAGCCCTGCAGGACGCTGCCCTTCACGTGCTGCTGGAGGATCTCCAAGGTGGGGAAGACCCGGCAGCAGGCCATGCACCTGAAGCCGGTCTCCATGGTCAGCATCCAGTCCGCTGTCTTGGCGCTGGGTCTCTCCTCGACGGCAGGTGGCCCTGATGGGCTGCCTGGCTCTGCCCTTTCCTCATACTCTTTCTCCTCCCCAGTGGGCTCACTGTCAGACAGGAGGCTTTCGGTGGACACATCAGAAGAGGGGTCAGTGGCTACTGCGCACACATCCTCAGGAAGGGTCACTTCTTCTATCCTCAGCTGCTTTTCAGGCAACTCCAAGGGTTTCTTTGTCTTCCAGGAGACAGCGACACCCTTGTTCACTTGTACCTGCATGTAGTGTATTTTCATGCCCCTTTCCTCTTTGTCTGGGTGCAGATAGTTCTTACAGGGTGAAGAGGGTGAGGAGGAGACACAGTGTGATGGGGAAGCGGTCTCTCCTTCTTCCTGATCCTGGGCTAGGGGTGGTCTAGGCTGGGCAGTGTCTCGATGAAATCTCCGGATTCCTGAAAAAGGAAATTAAAATCATAATAACATGCATGGGCCATGCCGGAAGCTGAGGGAGCAGGTGTGGTAGACGAGAGAGGGACATTGGCACGACATAGCAATGTCGTGAGCTTGGTGTCCGTTGGCCGTAGGACGGAGTGGTGTATGTGGTGTCATCTGTGGGCTTTTCATGTGCGTGGGGGGGTATACTGGAGCGGTGTCTGTATACAGGGGTGTGGAGTATGGTGGTGAGGGCTGTAGTATGTGAGGGATGCGGCTGGATGTGTGTACGATGAGGAGTGTGAGTTTGGGAATATCGGTGGTGCATTCCTTGTGGAATGGGGCTGTGGTGCAGGAGAGTACTGTGGAGCACGTGCTTGGGGTTGATGTGCACTGAGAAGGGCTGTGCCTGGAGGGCGCGTGTATGTGTGAGCTGTGTGCACCTGAGCTGGATGGTCCTGCTCTCAGGCTGGAGGTGTATGATGCAGAACTCTGTCCTTCTCTGGAAGCAAAGGCAAAGACAAAGCCTACATTTTCCTCTGAAGATGCTTAATCTGGTCCCTCTTCCCTCCACCTCAAGCCCAGACCTTTCCGGCCCCTGCTCCTTGACTTCCCCACCATGGTAGTAGCAGTATTCACACACACATCCCCAGACTCAGCTGGCATCCACGCCCTCGGAACAGCTCAGCCATCCTGCCCAGGCTCCTCCACAGAGCCCTCATCACCTCTGATGACCCTGGATTTCCTCTCAGCCTCCCTGGGATCTGTGTGCCTCCTGCTTCACAGCCAAGCACCCCGTCACCTGAGGAGCCCCACGCCCTTACCAGCGTAGCTGAGCTTGCGCAGAGTAGAAGTACAGAAGAAGTATTTAGAGGCAGAGGAGACCTCCACTGCCCCTGGGCTGCAGCCTTGGGCCACCACAGTGGATCCAAGCCGAGGGGGATCCTCTTGTGACTTCGCGATTCCTGAGGGAGGAATGAAAGGCTCAGGGTGGGTTCATCAGTCCTCTGTCCACAAATATTTACTGAGTGTGTGACACGTGTCAGGTGCAGTGAATACACACAGCTGAGAGTGTGGTTCCCAGTGGATCCTCCAGGATTTAATTCCAATCAATACTTATTCTCTCACTGTCTAGTTGGTAATGTAGGCCTCGGTGGTGACTGTGAGTGTGTGGGAAGAGTGAGTGATGTGTATCAGTTAAGTCTGTGGTAAGTGTGGGGTTGGCATGGGGAGCACAGTGCAGACGTGTCTATCTGTGTCTGTGGCCTTTGTGTGCATGGTTTCTGTTCACAAGTCAGGAATTCTGGGACATGTAACGTTTCCTCATTACATGGTGTGGCTTGTATTTATGGTGTGTGTTCATTCATTCATTCACCAAGATTCAGTAAGCAGCTACTCCTGTGTATCCGGCACTCTTCCATTGTTGTAGTCTTTGGTAAC
Source organism: Mesoplodon mirus (assembly GCF_964341445.2). Classification (NCBI taxonomy): domain Eukaryota; kingdom Metazoa; phylum Chordata; class Mammalia; order Artiodactyla; family Ziphiidae; genus Mesoplodon; species Mesoplodon mirus. The sequence goes on from NW_028295795.1 coordinate 906,280, forward strand.
GCTGCACATTCTAGTAGGGGAAGACACACACTAAACAAAACTACAATAAATATATAATACATCAGCTGGTGGCAAGTATATAAGGGTTGCCAGACTTAGCGAACAAGAATACAAGGCACCCAGTTAAATTTCAGTTTCAGATAAACCCAGAATAATCTTTTAGTGTAAGTATTCCCATGCAGTATTTGGCCTGACTTAGTTTTAGTGTAAGTATAGCCCATACAATATGTGGGACATACGGATACTGAAAAATTACTTGTTCTTTATCTAGAATTCAAATTGAACTGGATAGCCCATATTTTCTCTGGCAATCCTGACATGGGTTACTGAGACTGTGGTTTACTGTGGTTTGTACAAAGCGGGTCTGGCATTACTCAAGAATGTGTTATAAGTGTGGTGTGTATGACACGTGACTGGTTCTTATAGAGGTATTTAGAGATGGCTGAAGTTAGTTGTGTTTGTGCAAGAGTTGAGGAGATACATGTATATAGTGTGTGTGTGTGTGTGTGTGTGTCCTATATATATAGTGTGTGTGTCTATATACATATCTCATCTCCAGCGTTTGGTGTTGGAGGAGAGGATTGTGATACAGGTGGGTTGTATGAGAACGTAGTATAGGAGGGATGCGTGTATATACCTCCATGTGCTGTGTGTGGTTTACTAAGGAAGTTATATGTGGGGTGTGTGATATTTTTGCTGCATCAGAGTGTACATGGGTGTATGAGTTACTATCTCATAAAACACCCCTAACAAGAATTCTGTATACATTCTTACGTACACCGAGTGTCAGCCAGGTCCAGGCAGGGTGACAAGAACTTTACCACGCAGACTTTATATCTGGTAAGCACTCTACCCCCATTCATCTCGCTCTTCTCTGCACTACCACACACACACACACACACACACACACACACACACTCACACACACACACACAGGAACATAGGGCAAAATATTCTGAATGGTCAGGGGCAGTCATTGCCTTCCCCAGCCTGTCCCAGCCACTGCCTGGAAATCTGCCTGCTGTCTAGAGCTCCATTCCCAGGGCCCATCCTACAGTCTCCAGGGCCCTGGGCCCGGTAGGAGCTACTGGGCTCTAATCTGGGGCAGAGGCCTCTAGCTGGAGCTCTGGGGTGACCACCCCTCTCCCAGGGCAAGCTACTCGCCTACATTTAATGCACGCAGGCGCCACGTGGCCCGTGGCTCTCAGAGCTCCCCGCAGGACCCTGAGGCCATTTCTCACCCCCGCTCACGCGGTCTCAGTCTCTGGAAAACCCTTCCCTTCCCTTGATCTCCTTTGGGAAATTCTTCCTGTTGAAGGAATAAAACCTCCTTGCTTTCAATATGACACCATCCCTAGACAAACAATCTTCTTTCAAAGTGCATTCCACTTGTCAAGATATTTTTCAACAGGGCCTTCAACTCATGGGGCTTCTCTTTCCACTTTGGTAAAAGAGGCCAAGCAACTCATGGGTCTCTCTCAGCATCCTTGCATCCTTCACATCCCCCACCTCATGACCCCTAGGAAAGATCCAAGAGCATAAGAGAGAAATCGGGGACTGAGAAAAGCTGCACCTCTAGGTCTGTGCAAGCAGGATGCAGCCTGCTGTGAGTCCGACAAAGCTCCAGGCCCGGCTGCCCCAGGAGAGAGTCCTCAGACCAGCGGAGCTGACCTCCCATCTCCCAGGGGGCATCTGGCCGTTCTGTGCCGTCTCACACCACAGGGACCCTCCGGATAGATACGGCAGCATCAGTGAGACAAGGTCTCTCGCTCCCTGCTTCACAGGTGACACGTTCTCAGTCCCCCGCTTCCTAGAGAAGCTTCAGTTTGGCAGAAACCCATGTGCCCCAGACAAGTTGCCCCCCACATACCTCCTCCGTTCTCGGCAGTTTCCTGGGACTCTTCATTTTCCAGATGTTTCCTCTTTTGTCGCCGTTCCATCGTACCAACTAGAAGTCTCCCTTAGAAGATGCCTCAAGAGATGTCCAACTCCTCCTCTTCCCTACAGGTTGGCCCTTCTTGGCTCTTGGGCAATCCGTTGAAATGATTCAATACAAACAAAAATAGTCAAGTCTCCTAAATGGCTGAAAAACTTGTACCACTTGGTGAACCAGCAGTAGTGCCTAGTGCTCACCAGGGCTGTTATGTTTGCAAGGTTGCCAGGCTCACAGTGGAATTCTGTGACCTCAGTGATGACATCAGAGCATTCGGTGGACCTAGGTTGAGCACAGTGTCTGCAATAGCACAGGCCCCATTTTCAAGAACAATTCCTTTTTCCCAGCCGAAGCTTTCCCGTGAAAGGGAAAGGTTCCTACCATATCTATTATAAATTGTATCATACCATGTCTATAATAAAATTCACATTTTGATTGGAGATCTTTTAATGTCTTTTCTAGAGAGATTTAATATGAATGTTTTAAATGGTCTCCAGTTTCCCTGTGGATTATTGACATTTTAAACTCTGCACTTCAATTTTCCCTCAATACGTGTAATTTTGTCACGGCTATTTCTGTACTTAAAGATGAGGAACTATATAATTGATTTCTTCATTTTTTCCCCATCTCTTTCCAAGGTACTGCATTTGATTGTGTCTTGCGACTGAGTGAAAAATGCTAGTCCTTGAGTCAGGACATTGGGCCCTTTAGCAAGTAACTCAACCTATCTGGGCTTCAGCTTCTGTATGTGCGATCAAGAGGCTTGGACTAGCTGACTTTTCAAATGCTGTGTTTCTTTGATTCACTCTCACTTACTGATCTGCTCCTTAAGAAGAGGGTCTGTTCTCATAAAGTAACAACAGTCTCTTCCTAACCTTGGGTTGGGCGGAGTTTAACTGTTCGTACTCAGTTCGTTAGTTATATTGCCTTCTACGTATGCTTAGCTCTAAATAATTTATACGGCTCTTGTGACAATTTTTAGATCTTCTTTTTTTCTTATTTTCTTTTATAGTTTCTAATTTGTTATCGCCAGTGTAGAGGAGCCTGATTGACTTTTAAAATTTATTGATCTTGTATGTGTGTGCCTTGTTGAACCGTCTTATTAGTTCCTGCTAGTTTATCTGTGGGTTCTTTTGGGTCTCCTAGATAAATGAGCATATTAAATGTAAATAATGTGTTCTTTGGATAAAGTTTATTTTCTTGCATCTCTATATATAGAAGCAATATGTTGAATTGATTTAAATATTTAAACACTTACATACCTGTTATCACAATCTAACATTGTTTATCTTATTTTCTTTCAATCAATATTATGTTTTCAAGATTTATCCACGTGAATCCATAGAGATCTAGGTCTTTGATTTTTGACTGTTTGATATTATGTGATCACATGCATATAGCATCATTTATTTTCCATTCAAGCATTATTGGACAATTGGATTGTTTCCCTCCCTTCTCTAGAACAAACAACATTTCCCAGAATATCCCTGAAGATGACTGACAGTCGAGAAGGGCCAGGCTGCCCGAAGGATTGCTACTTGCTTTTAGCCACCTTCCAACAGGCCGTCTCCAGCCAGCAATTTGAAGCACAGCTGAAATGAGAACTGCCCCAAATGTGAAAATCTTAGGAGCTTCCTAGAAGGTGGGAGGTTAATGATAGGCATCCTGCTGGGATCCCAGGGGAGTCTGAGCTGGCCTGAAGCTCATCTTCCTCCTCCACCTCTCAAGAGAAATGTGGAGGAAAGAAGACTTCAAAAACTGTGAGCAGGCAGAGGGAGAGATATTGGGGGCCGAAGCTGTAACTGAGGTCTTGGAGTGGGCTGTGAGCACGCAGAGCCTCTCGAGAGCCAGGCTCTGCCTTCTGAGGACTTCTCCCCTAAGGCTGCTCATAATTCACGTGATACCAGCCATATAGAGCCGACTTGGCCCACACTGTCACAGAAAGCCTTATCAGAATCTCTTCTTCTTCATACACTCTTGTGTCTGTTACTTGGTTATTGCCTTTGGTACTCCACTGATGTGAACCACAGTCGCCAGGGGATGGAGGACACTAGTGACCCATCTTGCTCTGTGGCCTCAGTCCACAGCTGGAGGGTAAGGGAAGAGGCCAAATGAAGGTCAAGAAGGAAAGATGGAGTTTGAAGAGAAGACCTGAGTTAAGGGTGTCTTCTCAAGTCTTGATGACTGAAATGTAGCTCCAGTACCTGAAGTCCTGCTTGTTCTCAAGGCTGACCGCGGGGCTGGGTGCACTCAGTGAAGGAACCGTATACACTTAGTATTTCCTTGCTTGCTCACACTTGCCCTCCTCTGATACACCCTCTGCAAGACTGATCTTCCCCTGAAACAACTTTCCACCTGCTACTGTCATCTCAGGAACATTTGCTTCACCTTCCTAGTGTCCCCCTAGAATGCCATTGCAGCCAATTCATAATTTGATAATCATGCTGCTTACCATATTCTCAGCAACTTCTGAGAAATTTTATTCACTTTATTCCATAGTCTTCACCCATCAATAATCTTCCTTAACTTCCTAGCTGCAGGTTAACCCATTCGGAATCATTTCTTTTGCTTTCTCTTCTTTGGCAAATCCTTTCTATCTTTTAAGGTCTTTTTCTTGTCTCTCTACCATCTTGCCTTCCTGAACTTCTTTTTTTTTCGTTTAAGTAACCTTTCAATCTCCTTCCCCAATTTCCTCATAAACATTGAGAGTTTATTCCTCACACGTTAGACAGCGGTTTATGAATGGCCAGGCATAATGGACTCAGAATGAGTTGGCACCCCCGAGGTACCTGTCTTGCTGGGGAGCCACAGGTGAAGGGCTCTCTGCTGGACACATGTTTGCATGGAGTCAGGCTGAGTGGCCTCAGGGTGTTTGCTCTGCACTTGTGTGTGTTTCTCCCTAGTTGGTTTCCTTGTCCAGCCACCTGTGACCTCCCTCCATCCAGCCCAGGGAATCCTTCTCATCACAGGGGTAGGATGTTTGTCTCATTTTCCATCACATCCTTTCCCCAAAGTTTGGTTGTGAGTTGTTCCCATTCCAAAGACCTTTCCTCTTTGAAGAGAAAAGAGAAAATCTTGTCTCTCCTTTTCTCTCACTTCACTTCTGCTCTATTATCTCCTCCGTCCAGAATGGCCCACTGACTCACATGGGTGTAGATCCAAAGATGGCAAGAAATGCCAGCAATTCTGAGATAATAATACGGATGGATCAGGAAAACTTGAAAACCTTTATCCCGCCACATTAAAAAAAAATTGCACTTCCAGTGTATTCAGAGTCTCAGTGTAGAAACACAAATGATAGAGAAATTGAATTACACTCAAGTTTTTCTTTCCTCCTTTCCTGATTTATTCTAATCCTCCAAGTTAACATGATGAACTCTTTGTTGTGTAAAGTTTCAGACATTTTCTACCCATGCACACTTTTCTTCTTTTCACATTAGAGTGTGAACTAGGTCACTTTCAACATGCTGTGATTCTGTGATTCACTGTCTCCCACCGAGTCATCCACGGATAATGTCATCTGTTTCACGGAGAAATATTTCCAATAGCTAATAGCCAATGTCTGTGGAGTGCTTACTCTGTGTCGGTTTCTTGTAACTACTTTACAGATCATTTGTACAGCGTACCCATGGACCAGGTACAATTATGACCCCCAAGTGACAGATAAGTGCAGATAAGTACAAATAAATACAGAGGCCAAGTGACTTGCCCAAGACACTGGAGCAAATCAAAATCCATGCCTCTGTAATCATTTTGCTCTATTGCCTCTGTCTGGGAGGCTTGATGATTTGGCAACTAAAACCTTAAATATCATGTTCCATTTTTATATCTGTGACACAAGCGTGGGGCTGTGATACAGGGTAACTAACCTGACTACTTTTGAAAACCCTTATGCACCTGGATGAAAGTAAGCCAGGGACTGCAAGCCATAGATTTAAGGTTTCCTACCAACTTTTATAAATAGCTTCTTGAATGCAATTTATGTAGTGTCAAGTCTAGGATGTAGTCCAAATAGTAACAGAAAAATGGAGATATGTAGGAAAATACTTAAAGTTGACAAGTATTGGGAGTGTAGTATTTTTGGGGCCAGCGTGTAGACCACAGGAAAACTTGCTGTTTCCATCCCAAAGGGAAGAGCCCTACGTTGCAACTGCCAAGGTCCCTGGGACAGCAAGTGTGCTCACTGCTTAGTAAAGAAGCATCCTCAGTTTGATAGAATCATATGGGAGCCGTACATTTGGTTAGCAGTTCTACATTCTTGATGTAATAATATTTTCAGGGTGTGGGAGGGTATCAAGCTCTGAAAATACCCTTGGAGAGATCTGCTTATTAAGTTTGGCTTTTTCAGTCTCCCTACTACTTCTTTACTAAACACCAGGCGGTTTCCTTCACTTTTCAGAACCATATTGTTTTTCCCTTCTCTAATGAACTTTGAAATACTTTTGGATGAGCTATTAAGATTGGGAAAAAATAAACATCTCTTTAAAATTAGGAAGATAATAACAATGACAAGTAGAAAAAGCTCTAAAACAGAGAATATCCTCCATTCTAGCCACTGACTGGGAGTGGAAGGTTCGTGCTCGCTGTCCAGGACGTAGAAATAAAAGCTGAGGAGGCGCTGAGGCGTCTCCTGGATCTCTATGAGCCTCCATCATTTCTGCTGAGTAGGGTTGACAGATAAAATATAGACTGTTTAGTTAAATATGAATGTTTGAAAAACAACGAGTACATTTTGAAGATAAGTATGCCCCAAATAGTTCATAGGATCTACTTATACTAAAAATAATGACTTATTATTCATGTGAAGTTCAAGTTTAACTGGGTATCCTGTATTTTTATGTCCTAAATCTGACAGCCCTACTGATGATCCACAATGGAGGCAGTTGAGGAGTGGTACATGCTGGCTCTCGGACAGTCAGAAATGGCTTCAGCAGATCCAGGTACAGTATGAAATTCTTTTTGGATGTAGCTCAGAAGCCATGGCCAGCCCTTGACTGCAAGTACTGCCTCGGGTTTCCCTGAGGTGGGGTAAACCTTCCTCTTAATGGCCTTTTGGTAAGTCTGGAAGACCATATCCAAGGGGAGCCCCAAAGTCAGTTTCATCCTCACAACCATGTTTCCAATTCCTGGAATTGGCTGCATGTGACTCACAAGAGCTGAGGAGGTTTGTGGAAGTTGGGAGTGGCATAGCTTGAACCCTTTGTAGGTAAAGTTTTGCTGTTGTGAGAGTTTTAACAGGAGCAATGTGAAAGACTCCAAGTCCCCAGGTAGATAGAAATAATCCTGTTCTACCTGTGTGTATGTGACAAGTCTCTAATAGTTCAGAGAGCAAGTATCTGGTCTTAGAAAGACTGATCCAAGCTTGGATGTTTCTGGTGACAAGGCAAGGTCCTGAGTTTCAAGTTCACCTTTTATGGTTGAGGAGACAATAAGGTGGTCAGAAGGGAAATCATGGAGGAGACCTTGGCTTCATCCATCGTGCAGGCTTGTATATGTGGTTCTATGTAGATTGTGTTTCAAAGGTGGAGCTTGTTTACAACTATGAACATTCTCCGATGTGCTTTTTGGACCTTCATTCCCAGAGCGAGAGCAGTGCCGAGGCTCTAGAAATGCCATGGATATTCTGAGCTGTCAGTGGCATTTCCCCGGTACTGTTCCCTTGGTGCCGCTCCTTGAAATGTCCAAAGGGATTATCATGTGTCTTGTGGCGGGTCCTAGCATTGTGAAAGGAAGCTGCTGCACCTGGCTCAGAGGATTTCGGATGTGGTGGGAGGAGGAGTAGTACTACGACTCTAAATTGTATCACAGCATATCGATTCCATCTTGAGAGTGGGGTTGGGGGGTTATGAAGGGGGGCTTTTATTGTACTTTTATACATTGTACCCTTGAAACTAATTCAATTTTTAAAAATTAATTAATTTATTTGGGGCTGCATTGGGTCTTTGTCGCTGCTAGCGGGTGTTCTCTAGTTGCAGTGAGCGGGGGCTCCTCTTGGCTGTGGTGCACGGGCTTCTCATTGCAGTGGCTTCTCTTGTTGCGGAGCATGGTCTCTAGGCACGCAGGCTTCCGTAGTTGTGGCACGTGGGCTCGGTTGATGTGGCACACGGGCTCTAGAGCGCAGGCTCAGTAGTTGTGGCGCGCGGGCTTAGTTACTCCGTGGCACGTGGGATCTTCCCAGACCAGGGCTCGAACCCATGACCCCTGCATTCGCAGGCATATTTTTAACCACTGCTCCACCAGGGAAGCCCGATAATTCAGTTTTTTATAAAGAGAAGATTCCTAATATTATTCCAAAATTTAAAAAATATGTAGTTGGATAACACTATGAAAAATTAACTGATATATTCTTTTATTATTTCTCTTTGCTCCCTGGATTTTTTTCCCCATCCAGTCAGCTAGGCACTGTGAGTTCACTGCATTAGGAAGGTAAAGACTCAGCAGAAATGAGGGAGAAAAACAGAAAAGTCTCAGCTTTGGAATGTTCACAACGGAGGCCACAGTAGAACAGGTGAGAATTCTGTGAACCAAAAATAAATGTCGTCTCAAATGCAAAAAAGTATTCTCTGCACTGGGAGGCAGGAGAGGGAGGGAGGGAAGGACTGAAGGAGAGAGATCAGTGTGGCCAGGGACATGGAGACTGTGCTTAAGGACGATATGCCCAGGAAGAGAATCAGAATCTGGAGAAGATTCAGCCTGCACGTGATCATTGCCTCCAGTCAGCACCCTCATCTCAGACGTTGGGAAATTCAGAGACAGAGTGGGAGTACGTCAGGAGGGCCACGCGCATAGTCTGTGTGGCAGGGGTTGTGGCCGTTCCCTATTTGTGAGGAGTCCCCAGCAATTTGCAGGCCTCTTCTGGAAAATGCTGGCGGACGTCTCTAGTGCTTATGTGAAAGCTTGTTCACAAACCTTGAAAGATACAGATGTAGATGACAGATAGATGCATAGATAGAAAAATGTCATTAAATAAAAGCTCCAGGAAAGGTTTGGAAAATGCCCTTTATTGCATAGGACGCTTCTATTGTCATATGATGTTAGACTGAGTGCCGGTCCCTTCATCCTCCTTCAGACCACGGCATTCTGTCTGCTACTCTCCCGAGGGTCCTTTCTTCTCCCTGGAAGGGATAAAACAAATGAGGTAGAACAGGAAGAGACAAGAAGCACTCCAAGCTCTGCTGGTCAGGGTTACCCTCCAGCATTGCCTTAATGCTCAGAGCCACACACACCACAGTGAGCTTGGCTCCAGATCAACTACCACGCAACGAAGGTTCTGGAACATTTCCATATCTCGGGGGACCTCATTTCCACGTGACTCTCTTTCATATTCCCCTTTGTCACAGAAGGCTAGGTCCAGTGGTCCGGGTGAGATCTCGGCTCAGGCCCAAGGCTCTCAGACCTCAAAGTTCTGGTCCTGCAAGGGCCCCTGTCCTCTCTTGAGACCACTCCTGGCTCTCTCTGCCGAGAAGGAGCTGCTGGCAGTACGTCCTCTAAGAGTTGAGGTCCATCGTGCAGACCCTGAGAAAACTCCTAGGAAAAGGCTCCACCTTCTTGTTTACGTCAACAGAGGTCAATGCCTTTGTTAGTGCTGGGTGTGTCCCATTTGATGCAACTGCAGAGCCATTAGGTCAACCAGCACATGTGTGCGGCCCCTTCCCTTAGACTCCTCTGGGCCCTCGTGACATAGGCTCAGAAGACTGCCAGCCTCAAGCCTTACCTCTTCCAAGGGACGGCCACACCGTCTTCCAGGATCTTCTGTCCCATGAATCTCAGTTGCTGTTTGGAACTCAAAGGAGAGAAAAGACCCTGCCTGCGGGGTCTCTTTGGGCTGGGGCCTTCCCCCGTGGGCTGCTCTCCCTCATTCTCCTTTTCTTCTTGCTTCTCTACCTCCTTCTCCTCCTCCTCCTCCTCCTCCTCCTCCTCGTTCTCCTCCTCCTCCTCCTCGTCCTCTTCCTCAGGGGTGCTCTCGGATTCCACATTGCCCATCCGCTGGGCCATGGTGAGATGAAAGGCACGGCAGCTGAAGCCCTGCAGGACGCCGCCCTTCACGTGCTGCTGGAGGATCTCCAAGGTGGGGAAGACCCGGCAGCAGGCCATGCACCTGAAGCCGGTCTCCATGGTCAGCATCCAGTCCGCTGTCTTGGCGCTGGGTCTCTCCTCGACGGCAGGTGGCCCTGATGGGCTGCCTGGCTCTGCCCTTTCCTCATACTCTTTCTCCTCCCCAGTGGGCTCACTGTCAGACAGGAGGCTTTCGGTGCACACATCAGAAGAGGGGTCAGTGGCTACTGCGCACACATCCTCAGGAAGGGTCACTTCTTCTATCCTCAGCTGCTTTTCAGGCAACTCCAAGGGTTTCTTTGTCTTCCAGGAGACAGCGACACCCTTGTTCACTTGTACCTGCATGTAGTGTATTTTCATGCCCCTTTCCTCTTTGTCTGGGTGCAGATAGTTCTTACAGGGTGAAGAGGGTGAGGAGGAGACAGAGTGTGATGGGGAAGCGGTCTCTCCTTCTTCCTGATCCTGGGCTAGGGGTGGTCTAGGCTGGGCAGTGTCTCGATGAAATCTCCGGATTCCTGAAAAAGGAAATTAAAATCATAATAACATGCATGGGCCATGCCGGAAGCTGAGGGAGCAGGTGTGGTAGACGAGAGAGGGACATTGGCACGACATAGCAATGTCGTGAGCTTGGTGTCCATTGGCCGTAGGACGGAGTGGTGTATGTGGTGTCATCTGTGGGCTTTTCATGTGCGTGGGGGGGTATACTGGAGCGGTGTCTGTATACAGGGGTGTGGAGTATGGTGGTGAGGGCTGTAGTATGTGAGGGATGCGGCTGGATGCGTGTACGATGAGGAGTGTGAGTTTGGGAATATCGGTGGTGCATTCCTTGTGGAATGGGGCTGTGGTGCAGGAGAGTACTGTGGAGCACGTGCTTGGGGTTGATGTGCACTGAGAAGGGCTGTGCCTGGAGGGCGCGTGTATGTGTGAGCTGTGTGCACCTGAGCTGGATGGTCCTGCTCTCAGGCTGGAGGTGTATGATGCAGAACTCTGTCCTTCTCTGGAAGCAAAGGCAAAGACAAAGCCTACATTTTCCTCTGAAGATGCTTAATCTGGTCCCTCTTCCCTCCACCTCAAGCCCAGACCTTTCTGGCCCCTGCTCCTTGACTTCCCCACCACGGTAGTAGCAGTATTCACACACACACCCCCAGACTCAGCTGGCATCCACGCCCTAGGAACAGCTCAGCCATCCTGCCCAGGCTCCTCCACAGAGCCCTCATCACCTCTGATGACCCTGGATTTCCTCTCAGCCTCCCTGGGATCTGTGTGCCTCCTGCTTCACAGCCAAGCACCCCGTCACCTGAGGAGCCCCACGCCCTTACCAGCGTAGCTGAGCTTGCGCAGAGTAGAAGTACAGAAGAAGTATTTAGAGGCAGAGGAGACCTCCACTGCCCCTGGGCTGCAGCCTTGGGCCACCACAGTGGATCCAAGCCGAGGGGGATCCTCTTGTGACTTCGAGATTCCTGAGGGAGGAATGAAAGGCTCAGGGTGGGTTCATCAGTCCTCTGTCCACAAATATTTACTGAGTGTGTGACACGTGTCAGGTGCAGTGAATACACACAGCTGAGAGTGTGGTTCCCAGTGGATCCTCCAGGATTTAATTCCAATCAATACTTATTCTCTCACTGTCTAGTTGGTAATGTAGGCCTCGGTGGTGACTGTGAGTGTGTGGGAAGAGTGAGTGATGTGTATCAGCTAAGTCTGTGGTAAGTGTGGGGTTGGCATGGGGAGCACAGTGCAGACGTGTCTATCTGTGTCTGTGGCCTTTGTGTGCATGGTTTCTGTTCACAAGTCAGGAATTCTGGGACATGTAACGTTTCCTCATTACATGGTGTGGCTTGTATTTATGGTGTGTGTTCATTCATTCATTCACCAAGATTCAGTAAGCAGCTACTCCTGTGTATCCGGCACTCTTCCATTGTTGTAGTCTTTGGTAACGCTGCACATTCTAGTAGGGGAAGACACACACTAAACAAAACTACAATAAATATATAATACATCAGCTGGTGGTAAGTATATAAGGGTTGCCAGACTTAGCGAACAAGAATACAAGGCACCCAGTTAAATTTCAGTTTCAGATAAACCCAGAATAATCTTTTAGTGTAAGTATTCCCATGCAGTATTTGGCCTGACTTAGTTTTAGTGTAAGTATAGCCCATACAATATGTGGGACATACAGATACTGAAAAATTACTTGTTCTTTATCTAGAATTCAAATTGAACTGGATAGCCCATATTTTCTCTGGCAATCCTGACATGGGTTACTGAGACTGTGGTTTACTGTGGTTTGTACAAAGCGGGTCTGGCATTACTCAAGAATGTGTTATAAGTGTGGTGTGTATGACACGTGACTGGTTCTTATAGAGGTATTTAGAGATGGCTGAAGTTAGTTGTGTTTGTGCAAGAGTTGAGGAGATACATGTATATAGTGTGTGTGTGTGTGTGTGTGTGTGTCCTATATATATAGTGTGTGTGTCTATATACATATCTCATCTCCAGCGTTTGGTGTTGGAGGAGAGGATTGTGATACAGGTGGGTTGTATGAGAACGTAGTATAGGAGGGATGCGTGTATATACCTCCATGTGCTGTGTGTGGTTTACTAAGGAAGTTATATGTGGGGTGTGTGATATTTTTGCTGCATCAGAGTGTACATGGGTGTATGAGTTACTGTCTCATAAAACACCCCTAACAAGAATTCTGTATACACTCTTACGTACACCGAGTGTCAGCCAGGTCCAGGCAGGGTGACAAGAACTTTACCACGCAGACTTTATATCTGGTAAGCACTCTACCCCCATTCATCTCGCTCTTCTCTGCACTACCACACACACACACACACACACACACACACACACACACTCACACACACACACACAGGAACATAGGGCAAAATATTCTGAATGGTCAGGGGCAGTCATTGCCTTCCCCAGCCTGTCCCAGCCACTGCCTGGAAATCTGCCTGCTGTCTAGAGCTCCATTCCCAGGGCCCATCCTACAGTCTCCAGGGCCCTGGGCCTGGTAGGAGCTACTGGGCTCTAATCTGGGGCAGAGGCCTCTAGCTGGAGCTCTGGGGTGACCACCCCTCTCCCAGGGCAAGCTACTCGCCTACATTTAATGCACGCAGGCACCACGTGGCCCGTGGCTCTCAGAGCTCCCCGCAGGACCCTGAGGCCATTTCTCACCCCCGCTCACGCGGCCTCAGTCTCTGGAAAACCCTTCCCTTCCCTTGATCTCCTTTGGGAAATTCTTCCTGTTGAAGGAATAAAACCTCCTTGCTTTCAATATGACACCATCCCTAGACAAACAATCTTCTTTCAAAGTGCATTCCACTTGTCAAGATATTTTTCAACAGGGCCTTCAACTCATGGGGCTTCTCTTTCCACTTTGGTAAAAGAGGCCAAGCAACTCATGGGTCTCTCTCAGCATCCTTGCATCCTTCACATCCCCCACCTCATGACCCCTAGGAAAGATCCAAGAGCATAAGAGAGAAATCGGGGACTGAGAAAAGCTGCACCTCTAGGTCTGTGCAAGCAGGATGCAGCCTGCTGTGAGTCCGACAAAGCTCCAGGCCCGGCTGCCCCAGGAGAGAGTCCTCAGACCAGCGGAGCTGACCTCCCATCTCCCAGGGGGCATCTGGCCGTTCTGTGCCGTCTCACACCACAGGGACCCTCCGGATAGATACGGCAGCATCAGTGAGACAAGGTCTCTCGCTCCCTGCTTCACAGGTGACACGTTCTCAGTCCCCCGCTTCCTAGAGAAGCTTCAGTTTGGCAGAAACCCATGTGCCCCAGACAAGTTGCCCCCCACATACCTCCTCCGTTCTCGGCAGTTTCCTGGGACTCTTCATTTTCCAGATGTTTCCTCTTTTGTCGCCGTTCCATCGTACCAACTAGAAGTCTCCCTTAGAAGATGCCTCAAGAGATGTCCAACTCCTCCTCTTCCCTACAGGTTGGCCCTTCTTGGCTCTTGGGCAATCCGTTGAAATGATTCAATACAAACAAAAATAGTCAAGTCTCCTAAATGGCTGAAAAACTTGTACCACTTGGTGAACCAGCAGTAGTGCCTAGTGCTCACCAGGGCTGTTATGTTTGCAAGGTTGCCAGGCTCACAGTGGAATTCTGTGACCTCAGTGATGACATCAGAGCATTCGGTGGACCTAGGTTGAGCACAGTGTCTGCAATAGCACAGGCCCCATTTTCAAGAACAATTCCTTTTTCCCAGCCGAAGCTTTCCCGTGAAAGGGAAAGGTTCCTACCATATCTATTATAAATTGTATCATACCATGTCTATTATACAATTCACATTTTGATTGGAGATCTTTTAATGTCTTTTCTAGAGAGATTTAATATGAATGTTTTAAATGGTCTCCAGTTTCCCTGTGGATTATTGACATTTTAAACTCTGCACTTCAATTTTCCCTCAATACGTGTAATTTTGTCACGGCTATTTCTGTACTTAAAGATGAGGAACTATATAATTGATTTCTTCATTTTTTCCCCATCTCTTTCCAAGGTACTGCATTTGATTGTGTCTTGCGACTGAGTGAAAAATGCTAGTCCTTGAGTCAGGACATTGGGCCCTTTAGCAAGTAACTCAACCTATCTGGGCTTCAGCTTCTGTATGTGCGATCAAGAGGCTTGGACTAGCTGACTTTTCAAATGCTGTGTTTCTTTGATTCACTCTCACTTACTGATCTGCTCCTTAAGAAGAGGGTCTGTTCTCATAAAGTAACAACAGTCTCTTCCTAACCTTGGGTTGGGCGGAGTTTAACTGTTCGTACTCAGTTCGTTAGTTATATTGCCTTCTACGTATGCTTAGCTCTAAATAATTTATACGGCTCTTGTGACAATTTTTAGATCTTCTTTTTTTCTTATTTTCTTTTATAGTTTCTAATTTGTTATCGCCAGTGTAGAGGAGCCTGATTGACTTTTAAAATTTATTGATCTTGTATGTGTGTGCCTTGTTGAACCGTCTTATTAGTTCCTGCTAGTTTATCTGTGGGTTCTTTTGGGTCTCCTAGATAAATGAGCATATTAAATGTAAATAATGTGTTCTTTGGATAAAGTTTATTTTCTTGCATCTCTATATATAGAAGCAATATGTTGAATTGATTTAAATATTTAAACACTTACATACCTGTTATCACAATCTAACATTGTTTATCTTATTTTCTTTCAATCAATATTATGTTTTCAAGATTTATCCACGTGAATCCATAGAGATCTAGGTCTTTGATTTTTGACTGTTTGATATTATGTGATCACATGCATATAGCATCATTTATTTTCCATTCAAGCATTATTGGACAATTGGATTGTTTCCCTCCCTTCTCTAGAACAAACAACATTTCCCAGAATATCCCTGAAGATGACTGACAGTCGAGAAGGGCCAGGCTGCCCGAAGGATTGCTACTTGCTTTTAGCCACCTTCCAACAGGCCGTCTCCAGCCAGCAATTTGAAGCACAGCTGAAATGAGAACTGCCCCAAATGTGAAAATCTTAGGAGCTTCCTAGAAGGTGGGAGGTTAATGATAGGCATCCTGCTGGGATCCCAGGGGAGTCTGAGCTGGCCTGAAGCTCATCTTCCTCCTCCACCTCTCAAGAGAAATGTGGAGGAAAGAAGACTTCAAAAACTGTGAGCAGGCAGAGGGAGAGATATTGGGGGCCGAAGCTGTAACTGAGGTCTTGGAGTGGGCTGTGAGCACGCAGAGCCTCTCGAGAGCCAGGCTCTGCCTTCTGAGGACTTCTCCCCTAAGGCTGCTCATAATTCACGTGATACCAGCCATATAGAGCCGACTTGGCCCACACTGTCACAGAAAGCCTTATCAGAATCTCTTCTTCTTCATACACTCTTGTGTCTGTTACTTGGTTATTGCCTTTGGTACTCCACTGATGTGAACCACAGTCGCCAGGGGATGGAGGACACTAGTGACCCATCTTGCTCTGTGGCCTCAGTCCACAGCTGGAGGGTAAGGGAAGAGGCCAAATGAAGGTCAAGAAGGAAAGATGGAGTTTGAAGAGAAGACCTGAGTTAAGGGTGTCTTCTCAAGTCTTGATGACTGAAATGTAGCTCCAGTACCTGAAGTCCTGCTTGTTCTCAAGGCTGACCGCGGGGCTGGGTGCACTCAGTGAAGGAACCGTATACACTTAGTATTTCCTTGCTTGCTCACACTTGCCCTCCTCTGATACACCCTCTGCAAGACTGATCTTCCCCTGAAACAACTTTCCACCTGCTACTGTCATCTCAGGAACATTTGCTTCACCTTCCTAGTGTCCCCCTAGAATGCCATTGCAGCCAATTCATAATTTGATAATCATGCTGCTTACCATATTCTCAGCAACTTCTGAGAAATTTTATTCACTTTATTCCATAGTCTTCACCCATCAATAATCTTCCTTAACTTCCTAGCTGCAGGTTAACCCATTCGGAATCATTTCTTTTGCTTTCTCTTCTTTGGCAAATCCTTTCTATCTTTTAAGGTCTTTTTCTTGTCTCTCTACCATCTTGCCTTCCTGAACTTCTTTTTTTTTCGTTTAAGTAACCTTTCAATCTCCTTCCGCAATTTCCTCATAAACATTGAGAGTTTATTCCTCACACGTTAGACAGCGGTTTATGAATGGCCAGGCATAATGGACTCAGAATGAGTTGGCACCCCCGAGGTACCTGTCTTGCTGGGGAGCCACAGGTGAAGGGCTCTCTGCTGGACACATGTTTGCATGGAGTCAGGCTGAGTGGCCTCAGGGTGTTTGCTCTGCACTTGTGTGTGTTTCTCCCTAGTTGGTTTCCTTGTCCAGCCACCTGTGACCTCCCTCCATCCAGCCCAGGGAATCCTTCTCATCACAGGGGTAGGATGTTTGTCTCATTTTCCATCACATCCTTTCCCCAAAGTTTGGTTGTGAGTTGTTCCCATTCCAAAGACCTTTCCTCTTTGAAGAGAAAAGAGAAAATCTTGTCTCTCCTTTTCTCTCACTTCACTTCTGCTCTATTATCTCCTCCGTCCAGAATGGCCCACTGACTCACATGGGTGTAGATCCAAAGATGGCAAGAAATGCCAGCAATTCTGAGATAATAATACGGATGGATCAGGAAAACTTGAAAACCTTTATCCCGCCACATTAAAAAAAATTGCACTTCCAGTGTATTCAGAGTCTCAGTGTAGAAACACAAATGATAGAGAAATTGAATTACACTCAAGTTTTTCTTTCCTCCTTTCCTGATTTATTCTAATCCTCCAAGTTAACATGATGAACTCTTTGTTGTGTAAAGTTTCAGACATTTTCTACCCATGCACACTTTTCTTCTTTTCACATTAGAGTGTGAACTAGGTCACTTTCAACATGCTGTGATTCTGTGATTCACTGTCTCCCACCGAGTCATCCACGGATAATGTCATCTGTTTCACGGAGAAATATTTCCAATAGCTAATAGCCAATGTCTGTGGAGTGCTTACTCTGTGTCGGTTTCTTGTAACTACTTTACAGATCATTTGTACAGCGTACCCATGGACCAGGTACAATTATGACCCCCAAGTGACAGATAAGTGCAGATAAGTACAAATAAATACAGAGGCCAAGTGACTTGCCCAAGACACTGGAGCAAATCAAAATCCATGCCTCTGTAATCATTTTGCTCTATTGCCTCTGTCTGGGAGGCTTGATGATTTGGCAACTAAAACCTTAAATATCATGTTCCATTTTTATATCTGTGACACAAGCGTGGGGCTGTGATACAGGGTAAGTAACCTGACTACTTTTGAAAACCCTTATGCACCTGGATGAAAGTAAGCCAGGGACTGCAAGCCATAGATTTAAGGTTTCCTACCAACTTTTAAAAATAGCTTCTTTAATGCAATTTATGTAGTGTCAAGTCTAGGATGTAGTCCAAATAGTAACAGAAAAATGGAGATATGTAGAAAAATACTTAAAGTTGACAAGTATTGGGAGTGTAGTATTTTTGGGGCCAGCGTGTAGACCACAGGAAAACTTGCTGTTTCCATCCCAAAGGGAAGAGCCCTACGTTGCAACTGCCAAGGTCCCTGGGACAGCAAGTGTGCTCACTGCTTAGTAAAGAAGCATCCTCAGTTTGATAGAATCATATGGGAGCCTTACATTTGGTTAGCAGTTCTACATTCTTGATGTAATAATATTTTCAGGGTGTGGGAGGGTATCAAGCTCTGAAAATACCCTTGGAGAGATCTGCTTATTAAGTTTGGCTTTTTCAGTCTCCCAACTACTTCTTTACTAAACACCAGGCGGTTTCCTTCACTTTTCAGAACCATATTGTTTTTCCCTTCTCTAATGAACTTTGAAATACTTTTGGATGAGCTATTGAGATTGGGAAAAAATAAACATCTCTTTAAAATAAGGAAGATAATAACAATGACAAGTAGAAAAAGCTCTAAAACAGAGAATATCCTCCATTCTAGCCACTGACTGGGAGTGGAAGGTTCGTGCTCGCTGTCCAGGACGTAGAAATAAAAGCTGAGGAGGCGCTGAGGCGTCTCCTGGATCTCTATGAGCCTCCATCATTTCTGCTGAGTAGGGTTGACAGATAAAATATAGACTGTTTAGTTAAATATGAATGTTTGAAAAACAACGAGTACATTTTGAAGATAAGTATGCCCCAAATAGTTCATAGGATCTACTTATACTAAAAATAATGACTTATTATTCATGTGAAGTTCAAGTTTAACTGGGTATCCTGTATTTTTATGTCCTAAATCTGACAGCCCTACTGATGATCCACAATGGAGGCAGTTGAGGAACGGTACATGCTGGCTCTCGGACAGTCAGAAATGGCTTCAGCCGATCCAGGTACAGTATGAAATTCTTTTTGGATGTAGCTCAGAAGCCATGGCCAGCCCTTGACTGCAAGTACTGCCTCGGGTTTCCCTGAGGTGGGGTAAACCTTCCTCTTAATGGCCTTTTGGTAAGTCTGGAAGACCATATCCAAGGGGAGCCCCAAAGTCAGTTTCATCCTCACAACCATGTTTCCAATTCCTGGAATTGGCTGCATGTGACTCACAAGAGCTGAGGAGGTTTGTGGAAGTTGGGAGTGTCATAGCTTGAACCCTTTGTAGGTAAAGTTTTGCTGTTGTGAGAGTTTTAACAGGAGCAATGTGAAAGACTCCAAGTCCCCAGGTAGATAGAAATAATCCTGTTCTACCTGTGTGTATGTGACAAGTCTCTAATAGTTCAGAGAGCAAGTATCTGGTCTTAGAAAGACTGATCCAAGCTTGGATGTTTCTGGTGACAAGGCAAGGTCCTGTGTTTCAAGTTCACCTTTTATGGTTGAGGAGACAATAAGGTGGTCAGAAGGGAAATCATGGAGGAGACCTTGGCTTCATCCATCGTGCAGGCTTGTATATGTGGTTCTATGTAGATTGTGTTTCAAAGGTGGAGCTTGTTTACAACTATGAACATTCTCCGATGTGCTTTTTGGACCTTCATTCCCAGAGCGAGAGCAGTGCCGAGGCTCTAGAAATGCCATGGATATTCTGAGCTGTCAGTGGCATTTCCCCGGTACTGTTCCCTTGGTGCCGCTCCTTGAAATGTCCAAAGGGATTATCATGTGTCTTGTGGCGGGTCCTAGCATTGTGAAAGGAAGCTGCTGCACCTGGCTCAGAGGATTTCGGATGTGGTGGGAGGAGGAGTAGTACTACGACTCTAAATTGTATCACAGCATATCGATTCCATCTTGAGAGTGGGGTTGGGGGGTTATGAAGGGGGGCTTTTATTGTACTTTTATACATTGTACCCTTGAAACTAATTCAATTTTTAAAAATTAATTAATTTATTTGGGGCTGCATTGGGTCTTTGTTGCTGCTAGCGGGTGTTCTCTAGTTGCAGTGAGCGGGGGCTCCTCTTGGCTGTGGTGCACGGGCTTCTCATTGCAGTGGCTTCTCTTGTTGCGGAGCATGGTCTCTAGGCACGCAGGCTTCCGTAGTTGTGGCACGTGGGCTCGGTTGATGTGGCACACGGGCTCTAGAGCGCAGGCTCAGTAGTTGTGGCACGCGGGCTTAGTTACTCCGTGGCACGTGGGATCTTCCCAGACCAGGGCTCGAACCCATGACCCCTGCATTCGCAGGCATATTCTTAACCACTGCTCCACCAGGGAAGCCCGATAATTCAGTTTTTTATAAAGAGAAGATTCCTAATATTATTCCAAAATTTAAAAATATGTAGTTGGATAACACTATGAAAAATTAACTGATATATTCTTTTATTATTTCTCTTTGCTCCCTGGATTTTTTTCCCCATCCAGTCAGCTAGGCACTGTGAGTTCACTGCATTAGGAAGGTAAAGACTCAGCAGAAATGAGGGAGAAAAACAGAAAAGTCTCAGCTTTGGAATGTTCACAACGGAGGCCACAGTAGAACAGGTGAGAATTCTGTGAACCAAAAATAAATGTCGTCTCAAATGCAAAAAAGTATTCTCTGCACTGGGAGGCAGGAGAGGGAGGGAGGGAAGGACTGAAGGAGAGAGATCAGTGTGGCCAGGGACATGGAGACTGTGCTTAAGGACGATATGCCCAGGAAGAGAATCAGAATCTGGAGAAGATTCAGCCTGCACGTGATCATTGCCTCCAGTCAGCACCCTCATCTCAGACGTTGGGAAATTCAGAGAGAGAGTGGGAGTACGTCAGGAGGGCCACGCGCATAGTCTGTGTGGCAGGGGTTGTGGCCGTTCCCTATTTGTGAGGAGTCCCCAGCAATTTGCAGGCCTCTTCTGGAAAATGCTGGCGGACGTCTCTAGTGCTTATGTGAAAGCTTGTTCACAAACCTTGAAAGATACAGATGTAGATGACAGATAGATGCATAGATAGAAAAATGTCATTAAATAAAAGCTCCAGGAAAGGTTTGGAAAATGCCCTTTATTGCATAGGACGCTTCTATTGTCATATGATGTTAGACTGAGTGCCGGTCCCTTCATCCTCCTTCAGACCACGGCATTCTGTCTGCTACTCTCCCGAGGGTCCTTTCTTCTCCCTGGAAGGGATAAAACAAATGAGGTAGAACAGGAAGAGACAAGAAGCACTCCAAGCTCTGCTGGTCAGGGTTACCCTCCAGCATTGCCTTAATGCTCAGAGCCACACACACCACAGTGAGCTTGGCTCCAGATCAACTACCACGCAACGAAGGTTCTGGAACATTTCCATATCTCGGGGGACCTCATTTCCACGTGACTCTCTTTCATATTCCCCTTTGTCACAGAAGGCTAGGTCCAGGGGTCCGGGTGAGATCTCGGCTCAGGCCCAAGGCTCTCAGACCTCAAAGTTCTGGTCCTGCAAGGGCCCCTGTCCTCTCTTGAGACCACTCCTGGCTCTCTCTGCCGAGAAGGAGCTGCTGGCAGTACGTCCTCTAAGAGTTGAGGTCCATCGTGCAGACCCTGAGAAAACTCCTAGGAAAAGGCTCCACCTTCTTGTTTACGTCAACAGAGGTCAATGCCTTTGTTAGTGCTGGGTGTGTCCCATTTGATGCAACTGCAGAGCCATTAGGTCAACCAGCACATGTGTGCGGCCCCTTCCCTTAGACTCCTCTGGGCCCTCGTGACATAGGCTCAGAAGACTGCCAGCCTCAAGCCTTACCTCTTCCAAGGGACGGCCACACCGTCTTCCAGGATCTTCTGTCCCATGAATCTCAGTTGCTGTTTGGAACTCAAAGGAGAGAAAAGACCCTGCCTGCGGGGTCTCTTTGGGCTGGGGCCTTCCCCCGTGGGCTGCTCTCCCTCATTCTCCTTTTCTTCTTGCTTCTCTACCTCCTTCTCCTCCTCCTCCTCCTCCTCCTCCTCCTCGTTCTCCTCCTCCTCCTCCTCGTCCTCTTCCTCAGGGGTGCTCTCGGATTCCACATTGCCCATCCGCTGGGCCATGGTGAGATGAAAGGCATGGCAGCTGAAGCCCTGCAGGACGCCGCCCTTCACGTGCTGCTGGAGGATCTCCAAGGTGGGGAAGACCCGGCAGCAGGCCATGCACCTGAAGCCGGTCTCCATGGTCAGCATCCAGTCCGCTGTCTTGGCGCTGGGTCTCTCCTCAACGGCAGGTGGCCCTGATGGGCTGCCTGGCTCTGCCCTTTCCTCATACTCTTTCTCCTCCCCAGTGGGCTCACTGTCAGACAGGAGGCTTTCGGTGCACACATCAGAAGAGGGGTCAGTGGCTACTGCGCACACATCCTCAGGAAGGGTCACTTCTTCTATCCTCAGCTGCTTTTCAGGCAACTCCAAGGGTTTCTTTGTCTTCCAGGAGACAGCGACACCCTTGTTCACTTGTACCTGCATGTAGTGTATTTTCATGCCCCTTTCCTCTTTGTCTGGGTGCAGATAGTTCTTACAGGGTGAAGAGGGTGAGGAGGAGACACAGTGTGATGGGGAAGCGGTCTCTCCTTCTTCCTGATCCTGGGCTAGGGGTGGTCTAGGCTGGGCAGTGTCTCGATGAAATCTCCGGATTCCTGAAAAAGGAAATTAAAATCATAATAACATGCATGGGCCATGCCGGAAGCTGAGGGAGCAGGTGTGGTAGACGAGAGAGGGACATTGGCACGACATAGCAATGTCGTGAGCTTGGTGTCCGTTGGCCGTAGGACGGAGTGGTGTATGTGGTGTCATCTGTGGGCTTTTCATGTGCGTGGGGGGGTATACTGGAGCGGTGTCTGTATACAGGGGTGTGGAGTATGGTGGTGAGGGCTGTAGTATGTGAGGGATGCGGCTGGATGCGTGTACGATGAGGAGTGTGAGTTTGGGA
The DNA here is from genome assembly GCF_964341445.2 of Mesoplodon mirus. Lineage (NCBI taxonomy): Eukaryota > Metazoa > Chordata > Mammalia > Artiodactyla > Ziphiidae > Mesoplodon > Mesoplodon mirus. The sequence goes on from NW_028295795.1 coordinate 929,001, forward strand.
ATATCGGTGGTGCATTCCTTGTGGAATGGGGCTGTGGTGCAGGAGAGTACTGAGGAGCACGTGCTTGGGGTTGATGTGCACTGAGAAGGGCTGTGCCTGGAGGGCGCGTGTATGTGTGAGCTGTGTGCACCTGAGCTGGATGGTCCTGCTCTCAGGCTGGAGGTGTATGATGCAGAACTCTGTCCTTCTCTGGAAGCAAAGGCAAAGACAAAGCCTACATTTTCCTCTGAAGATGCTTAATCTGGTCCCTCTTCCCTCCACCTCAAGCCCAGACCTTTCCGGCCCCTGCTCCTTGACTTCCCCACCATGGTAGTAGCAGTATTCACACACACATCCCCAGACTCAGCTGGCATCCACGCCCTCGGAACAGCTCAGCCATCCTGCCCAGGCTCCTCCACAGAGCCCTCATCACCTCTGATGACCCTGGATTTCCTCTCAGCCTCCCTGGGATCTGTGTGCCTCCTGCTTCACAGCCAAGCACCCCGTCACCTGAGGAGCCCCACTCCCTTACCAGCGTAGCTGAGCTTGCGCAGAGTAGAAGTACAGAAGAAGTATTTAGAGGCAGAGGAGACCTCCACTGCCCCTGGGCTGCAGCCTTGGGCCACCACAGTGGATCCAAGCCGAGGGGGATCCTCTTGTGACTTCGAGATTCCTGAGGGAGGAATGAAAGGCTCAGGGTGGGTTCATCAGTCCTCTGTCCACAAATATTTACTGAGTGTGTGACACGTGTCAGGTGCAGTGAATACACACAGCTGAGAGTGTGGTTCCCAGTGGATCCTCCAGGATTTAATTCCAATCAATACTTATTCTCTCACTGTCTAGTTGGTAATGTAGGCCTCGGTGGTGACTGTGAGTGTGTGGGAAGAGTGAGTGATGTGTATCAGTTAAGTCTGTGGTAAGTGTGGGGTTGGCATGGGGAGCACAGTGCAGACGTGTCTATCTGTGTCTGTGGCCTTTGTGTGCATGGTTTCTGTTCACAAGTCAGGAATTCTGGGACATGTAACGTTTCCTCATTACATGGTGTGGCTTGTATTTATGGTGTGTGTTCATTCATTCATTCACCAAGATTCAGTAAGCAGCTACTCCTGTGTATCCGGCACTCTTCCATTGTTGTAGTCTTTGATAACGCTGCACATTCTAGTAGGGGAAGACACACACTAAACAAAACTACAATAAATATATAATACATCAGCTGGTGGCAAGTATATAAGGGTTGCCAGACTTAGCGAACAAGAATACAAGGCACCCAGTTAAATTTCAGTTTCAGATAAACCCAGAATAATCTTTTAGTGTAAGTATTCCCATGCAGTATTTGGCCTGACTTAGTTTTAGTGTAAGTATAGCCCATACAATATGTGGGACATACGGATACTGAAAAATTACTTGTTCTTTATCTAGAATTCAAATTGAACTGGATAGCCCATATTTTCTCTGGCAATCCTGACATGGGTTACTGAGACTGTGGTTTACTGTGGTTTGTACAAAGCGGGTCTGGCATTACTCAAGAATGTGTTATAAGTGTGGTGTGTATGACACGTGACTGGTTCTTATAGAGGTATTTAGAGATGGCTGAAGTTAGTTGTGTTTGTGCAAGAGTTGAGGAGATACATGTATATAGTGTGTGTGTGTGTGTGTGTGTGTGTGTCCTATATATATAGTGTGTGTGTCTATATACATATCTCATCTCCAGCGTTTGGTGTTGGAGGAGAGGATTGTGATACAGGTGGGTTGTATGAGAACGTAGTATAGGAGGGATGCGTGTATATACCTCCATGTGCTGTGTGTGGTTTACTAAGGAAGTTATATGTGGGGTGTGTGATATTTTTGCTGCATCAGAGTGTACATGGGTGTATGAGTTACTGTCTCATAAAACACCCCTAACAAGAATTCTGTATACACTCTTACGTACACCGAGTGTCAGCCAGGTCCAGGCAGGGTGACAAGAACTTTACCACGCAGACTTTATATCTGGTAAGCACTCTACCCCCATTCATCTCGCTCTTCTCTGCACTACCACACACACACACACACACACACACACACACACACACACTCACACACACACACACAGGAACATAGGGCAAAATATTCTGAATGGTCAGGGGCAGTCATTGCCTTCCCCAGCCTGTCCCAGCCACTGCCTGGAAATCTGCCTGCTGTCTAGAGCTCCATTCCCAGGGCCCATCCTACAGTCTCCAGGGCCCTGGGCCTGGTAAGAGCTACTGGGCTCTAATCTGGGGCAGAGGCCTCTAGCTGGAGCTCTGGGGTGACCACCCCTCTCCCAGGGCAAGCTACTCGCCTACATTTAATGCACGCAGGCACCACGTGGCCCGTGGCTCTCAGAGCTCCCCGCAGGACCCTGAGGCCATTTCTCACCCCCGCTCACGCAGTCTCAGTCTCTGGAAAACCCTTCCCTTCCCTTGATCTCCTTTGGGAAATTCTTCCTGTTGAAGGAATAAAACCTCCTTGCTTTCAATATGACACCATCCCTAGACAAACAATCTTCTTTCAAAGTGCATTCCACTTGTCAAGATATTTTTCAACAGGGCCTTCAACTCATGGGGCTTCTCTTTCCACTTTGGTAAAAGAGGCCAAGCAACTCATGGGTCTCTCTCAGCATCCTTGCATCCTTCACATCCCCCACCTCATGACCCCTAGGAAAGATCCAAGAGCATAAGAGAGAAATCGGGGACTGAGAAAAGCTGCACCTCTAGGTCTGTGCAAGCAGGATGCAGCCTGCTGTGAGTCCGACAAAGCTCCAGGCCCGGCTGCCCCAGGAGAGAGTCCTCAGACCAGCGGAGCTGACCTCCCATCTCCCAGGGGGCATCTGGCCGTTCTGTGCCGTCTCACACCACAGGGACCCTCCGGATAGATACGGCAGCATCAGTGAGACAAGGTCTCTCGCTCCCTGCTTCACAGGTGACACGTTCTCAGTCCCCCGCTTCCTAGAGAAGCTTCAGTTTGGCAGAAACCCATGTGCCCCAGACAAGTTGCCCCCCACATACCTCCTCCGTTCTCGGCAGTTTCCTGGGACTCTTCATTTTCCAGATGTTTCCTCTTTTGTCGCCGTTCCATCGTACCAACTAGAAGTCTCCCTTAGAAGATGCCTCAAGAGATGTCCAACTCCTCCTCTTCCCTACAGGTTGGCCCTTCTTGGCTCTTGGGCAATCCGTTGAAATGATTCAATACAAACAAAAATAGTCAAGTCTCCTAAATGGCTGAAAAACTTGTACCACTTGGTGAACCAGCAGTAGTGCCTAGTGCTCACCAGGGCTGTTATGTTTGCAAGGTTGCCAGGCTCACAGTGGAATTCTGTGACCTCAGTGATGACATCAGAGCATTCGGTGGACCTAGGTTGAGCACAGTGTCTGCAATAGCACAGGCCCCATTTTCAAGAACAATTCCTTTTTCCCAGCCGAAGCTTTCCCGTGAAAGGGAAAGGTTCCTACCATATCTATTATAAATTGTATCATACCATGTCTATTATAAAATTCACATTTTGATTGGAGATCTTTTAATGTCTTTTCTAGAGAGATTTAATATGAATGTTTTAAATGGTCTCCAGTTTCCCTGTGGATTATTGACATTTTAAACTCTGCACTTCAATTTTCCCTCAATACGTGTAATTTTGTCACGGCTATTCCTGTACTTAAAGATGAGGAACTATATAATTGATTTCTTCATTTTTTCCCCATCTCTTTCCAAGGTACTGCATTTGATTGTGTCTTGCAACTGAGTGAAAAATGCTAGTCCTTGAGTCAGGACATTGGGCCCTTTAGCAAGTAACTCAACCTATCTGGGCTTCAGCTTCTGTATGTGCGACCAAGAGGCTTGGACTAGCTGACTTTTCAAATGCTGTGTTTCTTTGATTCACTCTCACTTACTGATCTGCTCCTTAAGAAGAGGGTCTGTTCTCATAAAGTAACAACAGTCTCTTCCTAACCTTGGGTTGGGCGGAGTTTAACTGTTCGTACTCAGTTCGTTAGTTATATTGCCTTCTACGTATGCTTAGCTCTAAATAATTTATACGGCTCTTGTGACAATTTTTAGATCTTCTTTTTTTCTTATTTTCTTTTATAGTTTCTAATTTGTTATCGCCAGTGTAGAGGAGCCTGATTGACTTTTAAAATTTATTGATCTTGTATGTGTGTGCCTTGTTGAACCGTCTTATTAGTTCCTGCTAGTTTATCTGTGGGTTCTTTTGGGTCTCCTAGATAAATGAGCATATTAAATGTAAATAATGTGTTCTTTGGATAAAGTTTATTTTCTTGCATCTCTATATATAGAAGCAATATGTTGAATTGATTTAAATATTTAAACACTTACATACCTGTTATCACAATCTAACATTGTTTATCTTATTTTCTTTCAATCAATATTATGTTTTCAAGATTTATCCACGTGAATCCATAGAGATCTAGGTCTTTGATTTTTGACTGTTTGATATTATGTGATCACATGCATATAGCATCATTTATTTTCCATTCAAGCATTATTGGACAATTGGAATGTTTCCCTCCCTTCTCTAGAACAAACAACATTTCCCAGAATATCCCTGAAGATGACTGACAGTCGAGAAGGGCCAGGCTGCCCGAAGGATTGCTACTTGCTTTTAGCCACCTTCCAACAGGCCGTCTCCAGCCAGCAATTTGAAGCACAGCTGAAATGAGAACTGCCCCAAATGTGAAAATCTTAGGAGCTTCCTAGAAGGTGGGAGGTTAATGATAGGCATCCTGCTGGGATCCCAGGGGAGTCTGAGCTGGCCTGAAGCTCATCTTCCTCCTCCACCTCTCAAGAGAAATGTGGAGGAAAGAAGACTTCAAAAACTGTGAGCAGGCAGAGGGAGAGATATTGGGGGCCGAAGCTGTAACTGAGGTCTTGGAGTGGGCTGTGAGCACGCAGAGCCTCTCGAGAGCCAGGCTCTGCCTTCTGAGCACTTCTCCCCTAAGGCTGCTCATAATTCACGTGATACCAGCCATATAGAGCCGACTTGGCCCACACTGTCACAGAAAGCCTTATCAGAATCTCTTCTTCTTCATACACTCTTGTGTCTGTTACTTGGTTATTGCCTTTGGTACTCCACTGATGTGAACCACAGTCGCCAGGGGATGGAGGACACTAGTGACCCATCTTGCTCTGTGGCCTCAGTCCACAGCTGGAGGGTAAGGGAAGAGGCCAAATGAAGGTCAAGAAGGAAAGATGGAGTTTGAAGAGAAGACCTGAGTTAAGGGTGTCTTCTCAAGTCTTGATGACTGAAATGTAGCTCCAGTACCTGAAGTCCTGCTTGTTCTCAAGGCTGACCGCGGGGCTGGGTGCACTCAGTGAAGGAACCGTATACACTTAGTATTTCCTTGCTTGCTCACACTTGCCCTCCTCTGATACACCCTCTGCAAGACTGATCTTCCCCTGAAACAACTTTCCACCTGCTACTGTCATCTCAGGAACATTTGCTTCCCCTTCCTAGTGTCCCCCTAGAATGCCATTGCAGCCAATTCATAATTTGATAATCATGCTGCTTACCATATTCTCAGCAACTTCTGAGAAATTTTATTCACTTTATTCCATAGTCTTCACCCATCAATAATCTTCCTTAACTTCCTAGCTGCAGGTTAACCCATTCGGAATCATTTCTTTTGCTTTCTCTTCTTTGGCAAATCCTTTCTATCTTTTAAGGTCTTTTTCTTGTCTCTCTACCATCTTGCCTTCCTGAACTTCTTTTTTTTTCGTTTAAGTAACCTTTCAATCTCCTTCCGCAATTTCCTCATAAACATTGAGAGTTTATTCCTCACACGTTAGACAGCGGTTTATGAATGGCCAGGCATAATGGACTCAGAATGAGTTGGCACCCCCGAGGTACCTGTCTTGCTGGGGAGCCACAGGTGAAGGGCTGTCTGCTGGACACATGTTTGCATGGAGTCAGGCTGAGTGGCCTCAGGGTGTTTGCTCTGCACTTGTGTGTGTTTCTCCCTAGTTGGTTTCCTTGTCCAGCCACCTGTGACCTCCCTCCATCCAGCCCAGGGAATCCTTCTCATCACAGGGGTAGGATGTTTGTCTCATTTTCCATCACATCCTTTCCCCAAAGTTTGGTTGTGAGTTGTTCCCATTCCAAAGACCTTTCCTCTTTGAAGAGAAAAGAGAAAATCTTGTCTCTCCTTTTCTCTCACTTCACTTCTGCTCTATTATCTCCTCCGTCCAGAATGGCCCACTGACTCAGATGGGTGTAGATCCAAAGATGGCAAGAAATGCCAGCAATTCTGAGATAATAATACGGATGGATCAGGAAAACTTGAAAACCTTTATCCCGCCACATTAAAAAAAATTGCACTTCCAGTGTATTCAGAGTCTCAGTGTAGAAACACAAATGATAGAGAAATTGAATTACACTCAAGTTTTTCTTTCCTCCTTTCCTGATTTATTCTAATCCTCCAAGTTAACATGATGAACTCTTTGTTGTGTAAAGTTTCAGACATTTTCTACCCATGCACACTTTTCTTCTTTTCACATTAGAGTGTGAACTAGGTCACTTTCAACATGCTGTGATTCTGTGATTCACTGTCTCCCACCGAGTCATCCACGGATAATGTCATCTGTTTCACGGAGAAATATTTCCAATAGCTAATAGCCAATGTCTGTGGAGTGCTTACTCTGTGTCGGTTTCTTGTAACTACTTTACAGATCATTTGTACAGCGTACCCATGGACCAGGTACAATTATGACCCCCAAGTGACAGATAAGTGCAGATAAGAACAAATAAATACAGAGGCCAAGTGACTTGCCCAAGACACTGGAGCAAATCAAAATCCATGCCTCTGTAATCATTTTGCTCTATTGCCTCTGTCTGGGAGGCTTGATGATTTGGCAACTAAAACCTTAAATATCATGTTCCATTTTTATATCTGTGACACAAGCGTGGGGCTGTGATACAGGGTAACTAACCTGACTACTTTTGAAAACCCTTATGCACCTGGATGAAAGTAAGCCAGGGACTGCAAGCCATAGATTTAAGGTTTCCTACCAACTTTTAAAAATAGCTTCTTGAATGCAATTTATGTAGTGTCAAGTCTAGGATGTAGTCCAAATAGTAACAGAAAAATGGAGATATGTAGGAAAATACTTAAAGTTGACAAGTATTGGGAGTGTAGTATTTTTGGGGCCAGCGTGTAGACCACAGGAAAACTTGCTGTTTCCATCCCAAAGGGAAGAGCCCTACGTTGCAACTGCCAAGGTCCCTGGGACAGCAAGTGTGCTCCCTGCTTAGTAAAGAAGCATCCTCAGTTTGATAGAATCATATGGGAGCCTTACATTTGGTTAGCAGTTCTACATTCTTGATGTAATAATATTTTCAGGGTGTGGGAGGGTATCAAGCTCTGAAAATACCCTTGGAGAGATCTGCTTATTAAGTTTGGCTTTTTCAGTCTCCCTACTACTTCTTTACTAAACACCAGGCGGTTTCCTTCACTTTTCAGAACCATATTGTTTTTCCCTTCTCTAATGAACTTTGAAATACTTTTGGATGAGCTATTAAGATTGGGAAAAAATAAACATCTCTTTAAAATAAGGAAGATAATAACAATGACAAGTAGAAAAAGCTCTAAAACAGAGAATATCCTCCATTCTAGCCACTGACTGGGAGTGGAAGGTTCGTGCTCGCTGTCCAGGACGTAGAAATAAAAGCTGAGGAGGCGCTGAGGCGTCTCCTGGATCTCTATGAGCCTCCATCATTTCTGCTGAGTAGGGTTGACAGATAAAATATAGACTGTTTAGTTATATATGAATGTTTGAAAAACAACGAGTACATTTTGAAGATAAGTATGCCCCAAATAGTTCATAGGATCTACTTATACTAAAAATAATGACTTATTATTCATGTGAAGTTCAAGTTTAACTGGGTATCCTGTATTTTTATGTCCTAAATCTGACAGCCCTACTGATGATCCACAATGGAGGCAGTTGAGGAGTGGTACATGCTGGCTCTCGGACAGTCAGAAATGGCTTCAGCAGATCCAGGTACAGTATGAAATTCTTTTTGGATGTAGCTCAGAAGCCATGGCCAGCCCTTGACTGCAAGTACTGCCTCGGGTTTCCCTGAGGTGGGGTAAACCTTCCTCTTAATGGCCTTTTGGTAAGTCTGGAAGACCATATCCAAGGGGAGCCCCAAAGTCAGTTTCATCCTCACAACCATGTTTCCAATTCCTGGAATTGGCTGCATGTGACTCACAAGAGCTGAGGAGGTTTGTGGAAGTTGGGAGTGTCATAGCTTGAACCCTTTGTAGGTAAAGTTTTGCTGTTGTGAGAGTTTTAACAGGAGCAATGTGAAAGACTCCAAGTCCCCAGGTAGATAGAAATAATCCTGTTCTACCTGTGTGTATGTGACAAGTCTCTAATAGTTCAGAGAGCAAGTATCTGGTCTTAGAAAGACTGATCCAAGCTTGGATGTTTCTGGTGACAAGGCAAGGTCCTGAGTTTCAAGTTCACCTTTTATGGTTGAGGAGACAATAAGGTGGTCAGAAGGGAAATCATGGAGGAGACCTTGGCTTCATCCATCGTGCAGGCTTGTATATGTGGTTCTATGTAGATTGTGTTTCAAAGGTGGAGCTTGTTTACAACTATGAACATTCTCCGATGTGCTTTTTGGACCTTCATTCCCAGAGCGAGAGCAGTGCCGAGGCTCTAGAAATGCCATGGATATTCTGAGCTGTCAGTGGCATTTCCCCGGTACTGTTCCCTTGGTGCCGCTCCTTGAAATGTCCAAAGGGATTATCATGTGTCTTGTGGCGGGTCCTAGCATTGTGAAAGGAAGCTGCTGCACCTGGCTCAGAGGATTTCGGATGTGGTGGGAGGAGGAGTAGTACTACGACTCTAAATTGTATCACAGCATATCGATTCCATCTTGAGAGTGGGGTTGGGGGGTTATGAAGGGGGGCTTTTATTGTACTTTTATACATTGTACCCTTGAAACTAATTCAATTTTTAAAAATTAATTAATTTATTTGGGGCTGCATTGGGTCTTTGTTGCTGCTAGCGGGTGTTCTCTAGTTGCAGTGAGCGGGGGCTCCTCTTGGCTGTGGTGCACGGGCTTCTCATTGCAGTGGCTTCTCTTGTTGCGGAGCATGGTCTCTAGGCACGCAGGCTTCCGTAGTTGTGGCACGTGGGCTCGGTTGATGTGGCACACGGGCTCTAGAGCGCAGGCTCAGTAGTTGTGGCGCGCGGGCTTAGTTACTCCGTGGCACGTGGGATCTTCCCAGACCAGGGCTCGAACCCATGACCCCTGCATTCGCAGGCATATTTTTAACCACTGCTCCACCAGGGAAGCCCGATAATTCAGTTTTTTATAAAGAGAAGATTCCTAATATTATTCCAAAATTTAAAAAATATGTAGTTGGATAACACTATGAAAAATTAACTGATATATTCTTTTATTATTTCTCTTTGCTCCCTGGATTTTTTTCCCCATCCAGTCAGCTAGGCACTGTGAGTTCACTGCATTAGGAAGGTAAAGACTCAGCAGAAATGAGGGAGAAAAACAGAAAAGTCTCAGCTTTGGAATGTTCACAACGGAGGCCACAGTAGAACAGGTGAGAATTCTGTGAACCAAAAATAAATGTCGTCTCAAATGCAAAAAAGTATTCTCTGCACTGGGAGGCAGGAGAGGGAGGGAGGGAAGGACTGAAGGAGAGAGATCAGTGTGGCCAGGGACATGGAGACTGTGCTTAAGGACGATATGCCCAGGAAGAGAATCAGAATCTGGAGAAGATTCAGCCTGCACGTGATCATTGCCTCCAGTCAGCACCCTCATCTCAGACGTTGGGAAATTCAGAGAGAGAGTGGGAGTACGTCAGGAGGGCCACGCGCATAGTCTGTGTGGCAGGGGTTGTGGCCGTTCCCTATTTGTGAGGAGTCCCCAGCAATTTGCAGGCCTCTTCTGGAAAATGCTGGCGGACGTCTCTAGTGCTTATGTGAAAGCTTGTTCACAAACCTTGAAAGATACAGATGTAGATGACAGATAGATGCATAGATAGAAAAATGTCATTAAATAAAAGCTCCAGGAAAGGTTTGGAAAATGCCCTTTATTGCATAGGACGCTTCTATTGTCATATGATGTTAGACTGAGTGCCGGTCCCTTCATCCTCCTTCAGACCACGGCATTCTGTCTGCTACTCTCCCGAGGGTCCTTTCTTCTCCCTGGAAGGGATAAAACAAATGAGGTAGAACAGGAAGAGACAAGAAGCACTCCAAGCTCTGCTGGTCAGGGTTACCCTCCAGCATTGCCTTAATGCTCAGAGCCACACACACCACAGTGAGCTTGGCTCCAGATCAACTACCACGCAACGAAGGTTCTGGAACATTTCCATATCTCGGGGGACCTCATTTCCACGTGACTCTCTTTCATATTCCCCTTTGTCACAGAAGGCTAGGTCCAGGGGTCCGGGTGAGATCTCGGCTCAGGCCCAAGGCTCTCAGACCTCAAAGTTCTGGTCCTGCAAGGGCCCCTGTCCTCTCTTGAGACCACTCCTGGCTCTCTCTGCCGAGAAGGAGCTGCTGGCAGTACGTCCTCTAAGAGTTGAGGTCCATCGTGCAGACCCTGAGAAAACTCCTAGGAAAAGGCTCCACCTTCTTGTTTACGTCAACAGAGGTCAATGCCTTTGTTAGTGCTGGGTGTGTCCCATTTGATGCAACTGCAGAGCCATTAGGTAAACCAGCACATGTGTGCGGCCCCTTCCCTTAGACTCCTCTGGGCCCTCGTGACATAGGCTCAGAAGACTGCCAGCCTCAAGCCTTACCTCTTCCAAGGGACGGCCACACCGTCTTCCAGGATCTTCTGTCCCATGAATCTCAGTTGCTGTTTGGAACTCAAAGGAGAGAAAAGACCCTGCCTGCGGGGTCTCTTTGGGCTGGGGCCTTCCCCCGTGGGCTGCTCTCCCTCATTCTCCTTTTCTTCTTGCTTCTCTACCTCCTTCTCCTCCTCCTCCTCCTCCTCCTCCTCCTCCTCCTCCTCCTCGTTCTCCTCCTCCTCCTCCTCGTCCTCTTCCTCAGGGGTGCTCTCGGATTCCACATTGCCCATCCGCTGGGCCATGGTGAGATGAAAGGCACGGCAGCTGAAGCCCTGCAGGACGCCGCCCTTCACGTGCTGCTGGAGGATCTCCAAGGTGGGGAAGACCCGGCAGCAGGCCATGCACCTGAAGCCGGTCTCCATGGTCAGCATCCAGTCCGCTGTCTTGGCGCTGGGTCTCTCCTCAACGGCAGGTGGCCCTGATGGGCTGCCTGGCTCTGCCCTTTCCTCATACTCTTTCTCCTCCCCAGTGGGCTCACTGTCAGACAGGAGGCTTTCGGTGCACACATCAGAAGAGGGGTCAGTGGCTACTGCGCACACATCCTCAGGAAGGGTCACTTCTTCTATCCTCAGCTGCTTTTCAGGCAACTCCAAGGGTTTCTTTGTCTTCCAGGAGACAGCGACACCCTTGTTCACTTGTACCTGCATGTAGTGTATTTTCATGCCCCTTTCCTCTTTGTCTGGGTGCAGATAGTTCTTACAGGTTGAAGAGGGTGAGGAGGAGACACAGTGTGATGGGGAAGCGGTCTCTCCTTCTTCCTGATCCTGGGCTAGGGGTGGTCTAGGCTGGGCAGTGTCTCGATGAAATCTCCGGATTCCTGAAAAAGGAAATTAAAATCATAATAACATGCATGGGCCATGCCGGAAGCTGAGGGAGCAGGTGTGGTAGACGAGAGAGGGACATTGGCACGACATAGCAATGTCGTGAGCTTGGTGTCCGTTGGCCGTAGGACGGAGTGGTGTATGTGGTGTCATCTGTGGGCTTTTCATGTGCGTGGGGGGGTATACTGGAGCGGTGTCTGTATACAGGGGTGTGGAGTATGGTGGTGAGGGCTGTAGTATGTGAGGGATGCGGCTGGATGCGTGTACGATGAGGAGTGTGAGTTTGGGAATATCGGTGGTGCATTCCTTGTGGAATGGGGCTGTGGTGCAGGAGAGTACTGTGGAGCACGTGCTTGGGGTTGATGTGCACTGAGAAGGGCTGTGCCTGGAGGGCGCGTGTATGTGTGAGCTGTGTGCACCTGAGCTGGATGGTCCTGCTCTCAGGCTGGAGGTGTATGATGCAGAACTCTGTCCTTCTCTGGAAGCAAAGGCAAAGACAAAGCCTACATTTTCCTCTGAAGATGCTTAATCTGGTCCCTCTTCCCTCCACCTCAAGCCCAGACCTTTCTGGCCCCTGCTCCTTGACTTCCCCACCACGGTAGTAGCAGTATTCACACACACACCCCCAGACTCAGCTGGCATCCACGCCCTAGGAACAGCTCAGCCATCCTGCCCAGGCTCCTCCACAGAGCCCTCATCACCTCTGATGACCCTGGATTTCCTCTCAGCCTCCCTGGGATCTGTGTGCCTCCTGCTTCACAGCCAAGCACCCCGTCACCTGAGGAGCCCCACGCCCTTACCAGCGTAGCTGAGCTTGCGCAGAGTAGAAGTACAGAAGAAGTATTTAGAGGCAGAGGAGACCTCCACTGCCCCTGGGCTGCAGCCTTGGGCCACCACAGTGGATCCAAGCCGAGGGGGATCCTCTTGTGACTTCGAGATTCCTGAGGGAGGAATGAAAGGCTCAGGGTGGGTTCATCAGTCCTCTGTCCACAAATATTTACTGAGTGTGTGACACGTGTCAGGTGCAGTGAATACACACAGCTGAGAGTGTGGTTCCCAGTGGATCCTCCAGGATTTAATTCCAATCAATACTTATTCTCTCACTGTCTAGTTGGTAATGTAGGCCTCGGTGGTGACTGTGAGTGTGTGGGAAGAGTGAGTGATGTGTATCAGCTAAGTCTGTGGTAAGTGTGGGGTTGGCATGGGGAGCACAGTGCAGACGTGTCTATCTGTGTCTGTGGCCTTTGTGTGCATGGTTTCTGTTCACAAGTCAGGAATTCTGGGACATGTAACGTTTCCTCATTACATGGTGTGGCTTGTATTTATGGTGTGTGTTCATTCATTCATTCACCAAGATTCAGTAAGCAGCTACTCCTGTGTATCCGGCACTCTTCCATTGTTGTAGTCTTTGGTAACGCTGCACATTCTAGTAGGGGAAGACACACACTAAACAAAACTACAATAAATATATAATACATCAGCTGGTGGTAAGTATATAAGGGTTGCCAGACTTAGCGAACAAGAATACAAGGCACCCAGTTAAATTTCAGTTTCAGATAAACCCAGAATAATCTTTTAGTGTAAGTATTCCCATGCAGTATTTGGCCTGACTTAGTTTTAGTGTAAGTATAGCCCATACAATATGTGGGACATACAGATACTGAAAAATTACTTGTTCTTTATCTAGAATTCAAATTGAACTGGATAGCCCATATTTTCTCTGGCAATCCTGACATGGGTTACTGAGACTGTGGTTTACTGTGGTTTGTACAAAGCGGGTCTGGCATTACTCAAGAATGTGTTATAAGTGTGGTGTGTATGACACGTGACTGGTTCTTATAGAGGTATTTAGAGATGGCTGAAGTTAGTTGTGTTTGTGCAAGAGTTGAGGAGATACATGTATATAGTGTGTGTGTGTGTGTGTGTGTGTGTGTCCTATATATATAGTGTGTGTGTCTATATACATATCTCATCTCCAGCGTTTGGTGTTGGAGGAGAGGATTGTGATACAGGTGGGTTGTATGAGAACGTAGTATAGGAGGGATGCGTGTATATACCTCCATGTGCTGTGTGTGGTTTACTAAGGAAGTTATATGTGGGGTGTGTGATATTTTTGCTGCATCAGAGTGTACATGGGTGTATGAGTTACTGTCTCATAAAACACCCCTAACAAGAATTCTGTATACACTCTTACGTACACCGAGTGTCAGCCAGGTCCAGGCAGGGTGACAAGAACTTTACCACGCAGACTTTATATCTGGTAAGCACTCTACCCCCATTCATCTCGCTCTTCTCTGCACTACCACACACACACACACACACACACACACACACACACACTCACACACACACACACAGGAACATAGGGCAAAATATTCTGAATGGTCAGGGGCAGTCATTGCCTTCCCCAGCCTGTCCCAGCCACTGCCTGGAAATCTGCCTGCTGTCTAGAGCTCCATTCCCAGGGCCCATCCTACAGTCTCCAGGGCCCTGGGCCTGGTAGGAGCTACTGGGCTCTAATCTGGGGCAGAGGCCTCTAGCTGGAGCTCTGGGGTGACCACCCCTCTCCCAGGGCAAGCTACTCGCCTACATTTAATGCACGCAGGCACCACGTGGCCCGTGGCTCTCAGAGCTCCCCGCAGGACCCTGAGGCCATTTCTCACCCCCGCTCACGCGGTCTCAGTCTCTGGAAAACCCTTCCCTTCCCTTGATCTCCTTTGGGAAATTCTTCCTGTTGAAGGAATAAAACCTCCTTGCTTTCAATATGACACCATCCCTAGACAAACAATCTTCTTTCAAAGTGCATTCCACTTGTCAAGATATTTTTCAACAGGGCCTTCAACTCATGGGGCTTCTCTTTCCACTTTGGTAAAAGAGGCCAAGCAACTCATGGGTCTCTCTCAGCATCCTTGCATCCTTCACATCCCCCACCTCATGACCCCTAGGAAAGATCCAAGAGCATAAGAGAGAAATCGGGGACTGAGAAAAGCTGCACCTCTAGGTCTGTGCAAGCAGGATGCAGCCTGCTGTGAGTCCGACAAAGCTCCAGGCCCGGCTGCCCCAGGAGAGAGTCCTCAGACCAGCGGAGCTGACCTCCCATCTCCCAGGGGGCATCTGGCCGTTCTGTGCCGTCTCACACCACAGGGACCCTCCGGATAGATACGGCAGCATCAGTGAGACAAGGTCTCTCGCTCCCTGCTTCACAGGTGACACGTTCTCAGTCCCCCGCTTCCTAGAGAAGCTTCAGTTTGGCAGAAACCCATGTGCCCCAGACAAGTTGCCCCCCACATACCTCCTCCGTTCTCGGCAGTTTCCTGGGACTCTTCATTTTCCAGATGTTTCCTCTTTTGTCGCCGTTCCATCGTACCAACTAGAAGTCTCCCTTAGAAGATGCCTCAAGAGATGTCCAACTCCTCCTCTTCCCTACAGGTTGGCCCTTCTTGGCTCTTGGGCAATCCGTTGAAATGATTCAATACAAACAAAAATAGTCAAGTCTCCTAAATGGCTGAAAAACTTGTACCACTTGGTGAACCAGCAGTAGTGCCTAGTGCTCACCAGGGCTGTTATGTTTGCAAGGTTGCCAGACTCACAGTGGAATTCTGTGACCTCAGTGATGACATCAGAGCATTCGGTGGACCTAGGTTGAGCACAGTGTCTGCAATAGCACAGGCCCCATTTTCAAGAACAATTCCTTTTTCCCAGCCGAAGCTTTCCCGTGAAAGGGAAAGGTTCCTACCATATCTATTATAAATTGTATCATACCATGTCTATTATACAATTCACATTTTGATTGGAGATCTTTTAATGTCTTTTCTAGAGAGATTTAATATGAATGTTTTAAATGGTCTCCAGTTTCCCTGTGGATTATTGACATTTTAAACTCTGCACTTCAATTTTCCCTCAATACGTGTAATTTTGTCACGGCTATTTCTGTACTTAAAGATGAGGAACTATATAATTGATTTCTTCATTTTTTCCCCATCTCTTTCCAAGGTACTGCATTTGATTGTGTCTTGCGACTGAGTGAAAAATGCTAGTCCTTGAGTCAGGACATTGGGCCCTTTAGCAAGTAACTCAACCTATCTGGGCTTCAGCTTCTGTATGTGCGATCAAGAGGCTTGGACTAGCTGACTTTTCAAATGCTGTGTTTCTTTGATTCACTCTCACTTACTGATCTGCTCCTTAAGAAGAGGGTCTGTTCTCATAAAGTAACAACAGTCTCTTCCTAACCTTGGGTTGGGCGGAGTTTAACTGTTCGTACTCAGTTCGTTAGTTATATTGCCTTCTACGTATGCTTAGCTCTAAATAATTTATACGGCTCTTGTGACAATTTTTAGATCTTCTTTTTTTCTTATTTTCTTTTATAGTTTCTAATTTGTTATCGCCAGTGTAGAGGAGCCTGATTGACTTTTAAAATTTATTGATCTTGTATGTGTGTGCCTTGTTGAACCGTCTTATTAGTTCCTGCTAGTTTATCTGTGGGTTCTTTTGGGTCTCCTAGATAAATGAGCATATTAAATGTAAATAATGTGTTCTTTGGATAAAGTTTATTTTCTTGCATCTCTATATATAGAAGCAATATGTTGAATTGATTTAAATATTTAAACACTTACATACCTGTTATCACAATCTAACATTGTTTATCTTATTTTCTTTCAATCAATATTATGTTTTCAAGATTTATCCACGTGAATCCATATAGATCTAGGTCTTTGATTTTTGACTGTTTGATATTATGTGATCACATGCATATAGCATCATTTATTTTCCATTCAAGCATTATTGGACAATTGGATTGTTTCCCTCCCTTCTCTAGAACAAACAACATTTCCCAGAATATCCCTGAAGATGACTGACAGTCGAGAAGGGCCAGGCTGCCCGAAGGATTGCTACTTGCTTTTAGCCACCTTCCAACAGGCCGTCTCCAGCCAGCAATTTGAAGCACAGCTGAAATGAGAACTGCCCCAAATGTGAAAATCTTAGGAGCTTCCTAGAAGGTGGGAGGTTAATGATAGGCATCCTGCTGGGATCCCAGGGGAGTCTGAGCTGGCCTGAAGCTCATCTTCCTCCTCCATCTCTCAAGAGAAATGTGGAGGAAAGAAGACTTCAAAAACTGTGAGCAGGCAGAGGGAGAGATATTGGGGGCCGAAGCTGTAACTGAGGTCTTGGAGTGGGCTGTGAGCACGCAGAGCCTCTCGAGAGCCAGGCTCTGCCTTCTGAGGACTTCTCCCCTAAGGCTGCTCATAATTCACGTGATACCAGCCATATAGAGCCGACTTGGCCCACACTGTCACAGAAAGCCTTATCAGAATCTCTTCTTCTTCATACACTCTTGTGTCTGTTACTTGGTTATTGCCTTTGGTACTCCACTGATGTGAACCACAGTCGCCAGGGGATGGAGGACACTAGTGACCCATCTTGCTCTGTGGCCTCAGTCCACAGCTGGAGGGTAAGGGAAGAGGCCAAATGAAGGTCAAGAAGGAAAGATGGAGTTTGAAGAGAAGACCTGAGTTAAGGGTGTCTTCTCAAGTCTTGATGACTGAAATGTAGCTCCAGTACCTGAAGTCCTGCTTGTTCTCAAGGCTGACCGCGGGGCTGGGTGCACTCAGTGAAGGAACCGTATACACTTAGTATTTCCTTGCTTGCTCACACTTGCCCTCCTCTGATACACCCTCTGCAAGACTGATCTTCCCCTGAAACAACTTTCCACCTGCTACTGTCATCTCAGGAACATTTGCTTCCCCTTCCTAGTGTCCCCCTAGAATGCCATTGCAGCCAATTCATAATTTGATAATCATGCTGCTTACCATATTCTCAGCAACTTCTGAGAAATTTTATTCACTTTATTCCATAGTCTTCACCCATCAATAATCTTCCTTAACTTCCTAGCTGCAGGTTAACCCATTCGGAATCATTTCTTTTGCTTTCTCTTCTTTGGCAAATCCTTTCTATCTTTTAAGGTCTTTTTCTTGTCTCTCTACCATCTTGCCTTCCTGAACTTCTTTTTTTTTCGTTTAAGTAACCTTTCAATCTCCTTCCGCAATTTCCTCATAAACATTGAGAGTTTATTCCTCACACGTTAGACAGCGGTTTATGAATGGCCAGGCATAATGGACTCAGAATGAGTTGGCACCCCCGAGGTACCTGTCTTGCTGGGGAGCCACAGGTGAAGGGCTCTCTGCTGGACACATGTTTGCATGGAGTCAGGCTGAGTGGTCTCAGGGTGTTTGCTCTGCACTTGTGTGTGTTTCTCCCTAGTTGGTTTCCTTGTCCAGCCACCTGTGACCTCCCTCCATCCAGCCCAGGGAATCCTTCTCATCACAGGGGTAGGATGTTTGTCTCATTTTCCATCACATCCTTTCCCCAAAGTTTGGTTGTGAGTTGTTCCCATTCCAAAGACCTTTCCTCTTTGAAGAGAAAAGAGAAAATCTTGTCTCTCCTTTTCTCTCACTTCACTTCTGCTCTATTATCTCCTCCGTCCAGAATGGCCCACTGACTCAGATGGGTGTAGATCCAAAGATGGCAAGAAATGCCAGCAATTCTGAGATAATAATACGGATGGATCAGGAAAACTTGAAAACCTTTATCCCGCCACATTAAAAAAAATTGCACTTCCAGTGTATTCAGAGTCTCAGTGTAGAAACACAAATGATAGAGAAATTGAATTACACTCAAGTTTTTCTTTCCTCCTTTCCTGATTTATTCTAATCCTCCAAGTTAACATGATGAACTCTTTGTTGTGTAAAGTTTCAGACATTTTCTACCCATGCACACTTTTCTTCTTTTCACATTAGAGTGTGAACTAGGTCACTTTCAACATGCTGTGATTCTGTGATTCACTGTCTCCCACCGAGTCATCCACGGATAATGTCATCTGTTTCACGGAGAAATATTTCCAATAGCTAATAGCCAATGTCTGTGGAGTGCTTACTCTGTGTCGGTTTCTTGTAACTACTTTACAGATCATTTGTACAGCGTACCCATGGACCAGGTACAATTATGACCCCCAAGTGACAGATAAGTGCAGATAAGTACAAATAAATACAGAGGCCAAGTGACTTGCCCAAGACACTGGAGCAAATCAAAATCCATGCCTCTGTAATCATTTTGCTCTATTGCCTCTGTCTGGGAGGCTTGATGATTTGGCAACTAAAACCTTAAATATCATGTTCCATTTTTATATCTGTGACACAAGCGTGGGGCTGTGATACAGGGTAAGTAACCTGACTACTTTTGAAAACCCTTATGCACCTGGATGAAAGTAAGCCAGGGACTGCAAGCCATAGATTTAAGGTTTCCTACCAACTTTTAAAAATAGCTTCTTTAATGCAATTTATGTAGTGTCAAGTCTAGGATGTAGTCCAAATAGTAACAGAAAAATGGAGATATGTAGAAAAATACTTAAAGTTGACAAGTATTGGGAGTGTAGTATTTTTGGGGCCAGCGTGTAGACCACAGGAAAACTTGCTGTTTCCATCCCAAAGGGAAGAGCCCTACGTTGCAACTGCCAAGGTCCCTGGGACAGCAAGTGTGCTCACTGCTTAGTAAAGAAGCATCCTCAGTTTGATAGAATCATATGGGAGCCTTACATTTGGTTAGCAGTTCTACATTCTTGATGTAATAATATTTTCAGGGTGTGGGAGGGTATCAAGCTCTGAAAATACCCTTGGAGAGATCTGCTTATTAAGTTTGGCTTTTTCAGTCTCCCAACTACTTCTTTACTAAACACCAGGCGGTTTCCTTCACTTTTCAGAACCATATTGTTTTTCCCTTCTCTAATGAACTTTGAAATACTTTTGGATGAGCTATTGAGATTGGGAAAAAATAAACATCTCTTTAAAATAAGGAAGATAATAACAATGACAAGTAGAAAAAGCTCTAAAACAGAGAATATCCTCCATTCTAGCCACTGACTGGGAGTGGAAGGTTCGTGCTCGCTGTCCAGGACGTAGAAATAAAAGCTGAGGAGGCGCTGAGGCGTCTCCTGGATCTCTATGAGCCTCCATCATTTCTGCTGAGTAGGGTTGACAGATAAAATATAGACTGTTTAGTTAAATATGAATGTTTGAAAAACAACGAGTACATTTTGAAGATAAGTATGCCCCAAATAGTTCATAGGATCTACTTATACTAAAAATAATGACTTATTATTCATGTGAAGTTCAAGTTTAACTGGGTATCCTGTATTTTTATGTCCTAAATCTGACAGCCCTACTGATGATCCACAATGGAGGCAGTTGAGGAACGGTACATGCTGGCTCTCGGACAGTCAGAAATGGCTTCAGCCGATCCAGGTACAGTATGAAATTCTTTTTGGATGTAGCTCAGAAGCCATGGCCAGCCCTTGACTGCAAGTACTGCCTCGGGTTTCCCTGAGGTGGGGTAAACCTTCCTCTTAATGGCCTTTTGGTAAGTCTGGAAGACCATATCCAAGGGGAGCCCCAAAGTCAGTTTCATCCTCACAACCATGTTTCCAATTCCTGGAATTGGCTGCATGTGACTCACAAGAGCTGAGGAGGTTTGTGGAAGTTGGGAGTGTCATAGCTTGAACCCTTTGTAGGTAAAGTTTTGCTGTTGTGAGAGTTTTAACAGGAGCAATGTGAAAGACTCCAAGTCCCCAGGTAGATAGAAATAATCCTGTTCTACCTGTGTGTATGTGACAAGTCTCTAATAGTTCAGAGAGCAAGTATCTGGTCTTAGAAAGACTGATCCAAGCTTGGATGTTTCTGGTGACAAGGCAAGGTCCTGTGTTTCAAGTTCACCTTTTATGGTTGAGGAGACAATAAGGTGGTCAGAAGGGAAATCATGGAGGAGACCTTGGCTTCATCCATCGTGCAGGCTTGTATATGTGGTTCTATGTAGATTGTGTTTCAAAGGTGGAGCTTGTTTACAACTATGAACATTCTCCGATGTGCTTTTTGGACCTTCATTCCCAGAGCGAGAGCAGTGCCGAGGCTCTAGAAATGCCATGGATATTCTGAGCTGTCAGTGGCATTTCCCCGGTACTGTTCCCTTGGTGCCGCTCCTTGAAATGTCCAAAGGGATTATCATGTGTCTTGTGGCGGGTCCTAGCATTGTGAAAGGAAGCTGCTGCACCTGGCTCAGAGGATTTCGGATGTGGTGGGAGGAGGAGTAGTACTACGACTATAAATTGTATCACAGCATATCGATTCCATCTTGAGAGTGGGGTTGGGGGGTTATGAAGGGGGGCTTTTATTGTACTTTTATACATTGTACCCTTGAAACTAATTCAATTTTTAAAAATTAATTAATTTATTTGGGGCTGCATTGGGTCTTTGTTGCTGCTAGCGGGTGTTCTCTAGTTGCAGTGAGCAGGGGCTCCTCTTGGCTGTGGTGCACGGGCTTCTCATTGCAGTGGCTTCTCTTGTTGCGGAGCATGGTCTCTAGGCACGCAGGCTTCCGTAGTTGTGGCACGTGGGCTCGGTTGATGTGGCACACGGGCTCTAGAGCGCAGGCTCAGTAGTTGTGGCACGCGGGCTTAGTTACTCCGTGGCACGTGGGATCTTCCCAGACCAGGGCTCGAACCCATGACCCCTGCATTCGCAGGCATATTCTTAACCACTGCTCCACCAGGGAAGCCCGATAATTCAGCTTTTTATAAAGAGAAGATTCCTAATATTATTCCAAAATTTAAAAATATGTAGTTGGATAACACTATGAAAAATTAACTGATATATTCTTTTATTATTTCTCTTTGCTCCCTGGATTTTTTTCCCCATCCAGTCAGCTAGGCACTGTGAGTTCACTGCATTAGGAAGGTAAAGACTCAGCAGAAATGAGGGAGAAAAACAGAAAAGTCTCAGCGTTGGAATGTTCACAACGGAGGCCACAGTAGAACAGGTGAGAATTCTGTGAACCAAAAATAAATGTCGTCTCAAATGCAAAAAAGTATTCTCTGCACTGGGAGGCAGGAGAGGGAGGGAGGGAAGGACTGAAGGAGAGAGATCAGTGTGGCCAGGGACATGGAGACTGTGCTTAAGGACGATATGCCCAGGAAGAGAATCAGAATCTGGAGAAGATTCAGCCTGCACGTGATCATTGCCTCCAGTCAGCACCCTCATCTCAGACGTTGGGAAATTCAGAGAGAGAGTGGGAGTACGTCAGGAGGGCCACGCGCATAGTCTGTGTGGCAGGGGTTGTGGCCGTTCCCTATTTGTGAGGAGTCCCCAGCAATTTGCAGGCCTCTTCTGGAAAATGCTGGCGGACGTCTCTAGTGCTTATGTGAAAGCTTGTTCACAAACCTTGAAAGATACAGATGTAGATGACAGATAGATGCATAGATAGAAAAATGTCATTAAATAAAAGCTCCAGGAAAGGTTTGGAAAATGCCCTTTATTGCATAGGACGCTTCTATTGTCATATGATGTTAGACTGAGTGCCGGTCCCTTCATCCTCCTTCAGACCACGGCATTCTGTCTGCTACTCTCCCGAGGGTCCTTTCTTCTCCCTGGAAGGGATAAAACAAATGAGGTAGAACAGGAAGAGACAAGAAGCACTCCAAGCTCTGCTGGTCAGGGTTACCCTCCAGCATTGCCTTAATGCTCAGAGCCACACACACCACAGTGAGCTTGGCTCCAGATCAACTACCACGCAACGAAGGTTCTGGAACATTTCCATATCTCGGGGGACCTCATTTCCACGTGACTCTCTTTCATATTCCCCTTTGTCACAGAAGGCTAGGTCCAGGGGTCCGGGTGAGATCTCGGCTCAGGCCCAAGGCTCTCAGACCTCAAAGTTCTGGTCCTGCAAGGGCCCCTGTCCTCTCTTGAGACCACTCCTGGCTCTCTCTGCCGAGAAGGAGCTGCTGGCAGTACGTCCTCTAAGAGTTGAGGTCCATCATGCAGACCCTGAGAAAACTCCTAGGAAAAGGCTCCACCTTCTTGTTTACGTCAACAGAGGTCAATGCCTTTGTTAGTGCTGGGTGTGTCCCATTTGATGCAACTGCAGAGCCATTAGGTCAACCAGCACATGTGTGCGGCCCCTTCCCTTAGACTCCTCTGGGCCCTCGTGACATAGGCTCAGAAGACTGCCAGCCTCAAGCCTTACCTCTTCCAAGGGACGGCCACACCGTCTTCCAGGATCTTCTGTCCCATGAATCTCAGTTGCTGTTTGGAACTCAAAGGAGAGAAAAGACCCTGCCTGCGGGGTCTCTTTGGGCTGGGGCCTTCCCCCGTGGGCTGCTCTCCCTCATTCTCCTTTTCTTCTTGCTTCTCTACCTCCTTCTCCTCCTCCTCCTCCTCCTCCTCCTCCTCCTCGTTCTCCTCCTCCTCCTCCTCGTCCTCTTCCTCAGGGGTGCTCTCGGATTCCACATTGCCCATCCGCTGGGCCATGGTGAGATGAAAGGCATGGCAGCTGAAGCCCTGCAGGACGCCGCCCTTCACGTGCTGCTGGAGGATCTCCAAGGTGGGGAAGACCCGGCAGCAGGCCATGCACCTGAAGCCGGTCTCCATGGTCAGCATCCAGTCCGCTGTCTTGGCGCTGGGTCTCTCCTCGACGGCAGGTGGCCCTGATGGGCTGCCTGGCTCTGCCCTTTCCTCATACTCTTTCTCCTCCCCAGTGGGCTCACTGTCAGACAGGAGGCTTTCGGTGCACACATCAGAAGAGGGGTCAGTGGCTACTGCGCACACATCCTCAGGAAGGGTCACTTCTTCTATCCTCAGCTGCTTTTCAGGCAACTCCAAGGGTTTCTTTGTCTTCCAGGAGACAGCGACACCCTTGTTCACTTGTACCTGCATGTAGTGTATTTTCATGCCCCTTTCCTCTTTGTCTGGGTGCAGATAGTTCTTACAGGGTGAAGAGGGTGAGGAGGAGACACAGTGTGATGGGGAAGCGGTCTCTCCTTCTTCCTGATCCTGGGCTAGGGGTGGTCTAGGCTGGGCAGTGTCTCGATGAAATCTCCGGATTCCTGAAAAAGGAAATTAAAATCATAATAACATGCATGGGCCATGCCGGAAGCTGAGGGAGCAGGTGTGGTAGACGAGAGAGGGACATTGGCACGACATAGCAATGTCGTGAGCTTGGTGTCCGTTGGCCGTAGGACGGAGTGGTGTATGTGGTGTCATCTGTGGGCTTTTCATGTGCGTGGGGGTGTATACTGGAGCGGTGTCTGTATACAGGGGTGTGGAGTATGGTGGTGAGGGCTGTAGTATGTGAGGGATGCGGCTGGATGCGTGTACGATGAGGAGTGTGAGTTTGGGAATATCGGTGGTGCATTCCTTGTGGAATGGGGCTGTGGTGCAGGAGAGTACTGTGGAGCACGTGCTTGGGGTTGATGTGCACTGAGAAGGGCTGTGCCTGGAGGGCGCGTGTATGTGTGAGCTGTGTGCACCTGAGCTGGATGGTCCTGCTCTCAGGCTGGAGGTGTATGATGCAGAACTCTGTCCTTCTCTGGAAGCAAAGGCAAAGACAAAGCCTACATTTTCCTCTGAAGATGCTTAATCTGGTCCCTCTTCCCTCCACCTCAAGCCCAGACCTTTCCGGCCCCTGCTCCTTGACTTCCCCACCATGGTAGTAGCAGTATTCACACACACATCCCCAGACTCAGCTGGCATCCACGCCCTCGGAACAGCTCAGCCATCCTGCCCAGGCTCCTCCACAGAGCCCTCATCACCTCTGATGACCCTGGATTTCCTCTCAGCCTCCCTGGGATCTGTGTGCCTCCTGCTTCACAGCCAAGCACCCCGTCACCTGAGGAGCCCCACTCCCTTACCAGCGTAGCTGAGCTTGCGCAGAGTAGAAGTACAGAAGAAGTATTTAGAGGCAGAGGAGACCTCCACTGCCCCTGGGCTGCAGCCTTGGGCCACCACAGTGGATCCAAGCCGAGGGGGATCCTCTTGTGACTTCGAGATTCCTGAGGGAGGAATGAAAGGCTCAGGGTGGGTTCATCAGTCCTCTGTCCACAAATATTTACTGAGTGTGTGACACGTGTCAGGTGCAGTGAATACACACAGCTGAGAGTGTGGTTCCCAGTGGATCCTCCAGGATTTAATTCCAATCAATACTTATTCTCTCACTGTCTAGTTGGTAATGTAGGCCTCGGTGGTGACTGTGAGTGTGTGGGAAGAGTGAGTGATGTGTATCAGTTAAGTCTGTGGTAAGTGTGGGGTTGGCATGGGGAGCACAGTGCAGACGTGTCTATCTGTGTCTGTGGCCTTTGTGTGCATGGTTTCTGTTCACAAGTCAGGAATTCTGGGACATGTAACGTTTCCTCATTACATGGTGTGGCTTGTATTTATGGTGTGTGTTCATTCATTCATTCACCAAGATTCAGTAAGCAGCTACTCCTGTGTATCCGGCACTCTTCCATTGTTGTAGTCTTTGGTAACGCTGCACATTCTAGTAGGGGAAGACACACACTAAACAAAACTACAATAAATATATAATACATCAGCTGGTGGCAAGTATATAAGGGTTGCCAGACTTAGCGAACAAGAATACAAGGCACCCAGTTAAATTTCAGTTTCAGATAAACCCAGAATAATCTTTTAGTGTAAGTATTCCCATGCAGTATTTGGCCTGACTTAGTTTTAGTGTAAGTATAGCCCATACAATATGTGGGACATACGGATACTGAAAAATTACTTGTTCTTTATCTAGAATTCAAATTGAACTGGATAGCCCATATTTTCTCTGGCAATCCTGACATGGGTTACTGAGACTGTGGTTTACTGTGGTTTGTACAAAGCGGGTCTGGCATTACTCAAGAATGTGTTATAAGTGTGGTGTGTATGACACGTGACTGGTTCTTATAGAGGTATTTAGAGATGGCTGAAGTTAGTTGTGTTTGTGCAAGAGTTGAGGAGATACATGTATATAGTGTGTGTGTGTGTGTGTGTGTGTCCTATATATATAGTGTGTGTGTCTATATACATATCTCATCTCCAGCGTTTGGTGTTGGAGGAGAGGATTGTGATACAGGTGGGTTGTATGAGAACGTAGTATAGGAGGGATGCGTGTATATACCTCCATGTGCTGTGTGTGGTTTACTAAGGAAGTTATATGTGGGGTGTGTGATATTTTTGCTGCATCAGAGTGTACATGGGTGTATGAGTTACTGTCTCATAAAACACCCCTAACAAGAATTCTGTATACACTCTTACGTACACCGAGTGTCAGCCAGGTCCAGGCAGGGTGACAAGAACTTTACCACGCAGACTTTATATCTGGTAAGCACTCTACCCCCATTCATCTCGCTCTTCTCTGCACTACCACACACACACACACACACACACACACACACACACTCACACACACACACACAGGAACATAGGGCAAAATATTCTGAATGGTCAGGGGCAGTCATTGCCTTCCCCAGCCTGTCCCAGCCACTGCCTGGAAATCTGCCTGCTGTCTAGAGCTCCATTCCCAGGGCCCATCCTACAGTCTCCAGGGCCCTGGGCCTGGTAAGAGCTACTGGGCTCTAATCTGGGGCAGAGGCCTCTAGCTGGAGCTCTGGGGTGACCACCCCTCTCCCAGGGCAAGCTACTCGCCTACATTTAATGCACGCAGGCACCACGTGGCCCGTGGCTCTCAGAGCTCCCCGCAGGACCCTGAGGCCATTTCTCACCCCCGCTCACGCAGTCTCAGTCTCTGGAAAACCCTTCCCTTCCCTTGATCTCCTTTGGGAAATTCTTCCTGTTGAAGGAATAAAACCTCCTTGCTTTCAATATGACACCATCCCTAGACAAACAATCTTCTTTCAAAGTGCATTCCACTTGTCAAGATATTTTTCAACAGGGCCTTCAACTCATGGGGCTTCTCTTTCCACTTTGGTAAAAGAGGCCAAGCAACTCATGGGTCTCTCTCAGCATCCTTGCATCCTTCACATCCCCCACCTCATGACCCCTAGGAAAGATCCAAGAGCATAAGAGAGAAATCGGGGACTGAGAAAAGCTGCACCTCTAGGTCTGTGCAAGCAGGATGCAGCCTGCTGTGAGTCCGACAAAGCTCCAGGCCCGGCTGCCCCAGGAGAGAGTCCTCAGACCAGCGGAGCTGACCTCCCATCTCCCAGGGGGCATCTGGCCGTTCTGTGCCGTCTCACACCACAGGGACCCTCCGGATAGATACGGCAGCATCAGTGAGACAAGGTCTCTCGCTCCCTGCTTCACAGGTGACACGTTCTCAGTCCCCCGCTTCCTAGAGAAGCTTCAGTTTGGCAGAAACCCATGTGCCCCAGACAAGTTGCCCCCCACATACCTCCTCCGTTCTCGGCAGTTTCCTGGGACTCTTCATTTTCCAGATGTTTCCTCTTTTGTCGCCGTTCCATCATACCAACTAGAAGTCTCCCTTAGAAGATGCCTCAAGAGATG
The DNA here is from genome assembly GCF_964341445.2 of Mesoplodon mirus. Lineage (NCBI taxonomy): Eukaryota > Metazoa > Chordata > Mammalia > Artiodactyla > Ziphiidae > Mesoplodon > Mesoplodon mirus. The sequence goes on from NW_028295795.1 coordinate 955,983, forward strand.
TCCAACTCCTCCTCTTCCCTACAGGTTGGCCCTTCTTGGCTCTTGGGCAATCCGTTGAAATGATTCAATACAAACAAAAATAGTCAAGTCTCCTAAATGGCTGAAAAACTTGTACCACTTGGTGAACCAGCAGTAGTGCCTAGTGCTCACCAGGGCTGTTATGTTTGCAAGGTTGCCAGGCTCACAGTGGAATTCTGTGACCTCAGTGATGACATCAGAGCATTCGGTGGACCTAGGTTGAGCACAGTGTCTGCAATAGCACAGGCCCCATTTTCAAGAACAATTCCTTTTTCCCAGCCGAAGCTTTCCCGTGAAAGGGAAAGGTTCCTACCATATCTATTATAAATTGTATCATACCATGTCTATTATAAAATTCACATTTTGATTGGAGATCTTTTAATGTCTTTTCTAGAGAGATTTAATATGAATGTTTTAAATGGTCTCCAGTTTCCCTGTGGATTATTGACATTTTAAACTCTGCACTTCAATTTTCCCTCAATACGTGTAATTTTGTCACGGCTATTCCTGTACTTAAAGATGAGGAACTATATAATTGATTTCTTCATTTTTTCCCCATCTCTTTCCAAGGTACTGCATTTGATTGTGTCTTGCGACTGAGTGAAAAATGCTAGTCCTTGAGTCAGGACATTGGGCCCTTTAGCAAGTAACTCAACCTATCTGGGCTTCAGCTTCTGTATGTGCGACCAAGAGGCTTGGACTAGCTGACTTTTCAAATGCTGTGTTTCTTTGATTCACTCTCACTTACTGATCTGCTCCTTAAGAAGAGGGTCTGTTCTCATAAAGTAACAACAGTCTCTTCCTAACCTTGGGTTGGGCGGAGTTTAACTGTTCGTACTCAGTTCGTTAGTTATATTGCCTTCTACGTATGCTTAGCTCTAAATAATTTATACGGCTCTTGTGACAATTTTTAGATCTTCTTTTTTTCTTATTTTCTTTTATAGTTTCTAATTTGTTATCGCCAGTGTAGAGGAGCCTGATTGACTTTTAAAATTTATTGATCTTGTATGTGTGTGCCTTGTTGAACCGTCTTATTAGTTCCTGCTAGTTTATCTGTGGGTTCTTTTGGGTCTCCTAGATAAATGAGCATATTAAATGTAAATAATGTGTTCTTTGGATAAAGTTTATTTTCTTGCATCTCTATATATAGAAGCAATATGTTGAATTGATTTAAATATTTAAACACTTACATACCTGTTATCACAATCTAACATTGTTTATCTTATTTTCTTTCAATCAATATTATGTTTTCAAGATTTATCCACGTGAATCCATAGAGATCTAGGTCTTTGATTTTTGACTGTTTGATATTATGTGATCACATGCATATAGCATCATTTATTTTCCATTCAAGCATTATTGGACAATTGGAATGTTTCCCTCCCTTCTCTAGAACAAACAACATTTCCCAGAATATCCCTGAAGATGACTGACAGTCGAGAAGGGCCAGGCTGCCCGAAGGATTGCTACTTGCTTTTAGCCACCTTCCAACAGGCCGTCTCCAGCCAGCAATTTGAAGCACAGCTGAAATGAGAACTGCCCCAAATGTGAAAATCTTAGGAGCTTCCTAGAAGGTGGGAGGTTAATGATAGGCATCCTGCTGGGATCCCAGGGGAGTCTGAGCTGGCCTGAAGCTCATCTTCCTCCTCCACCTCTCAAGAGAAATGTGGAGGAAAGAAGACTTCAAAAACTGTGAGCAGGCAGAGGGAGAGATATTGGGGGCCGAAGCTGTAACTGAGGTCTTGGAGTGGGCTGTGAGCACGCAGAGCCTCTCGAGAGCCAGGCTCTGCCTTCTGAGCACTTCTCCCCTAAGGCTGCTCATAATTCACGTGATACCAGCCATATAGAGCCGACTTGGCCCACACTGTCACAGAAAGCCTTATCAGAATCTCTTCTTCTTCATACACTCTTGTGTCTGTTACTTGGTTATTGCCTTTGGTACTCCACTGATGTGAACCACAGTCGCCAGGGGATGGAGGACACTAGTGACCCATCTTGCTCTGTGGCCTCAGTCCACAGCTGGAGGGTAAGGGAAGAGGCCAAATGAAGGTCAAGAAGGAAAGATGGAGTTTGAAGAGAAGACCTGAGTTAAGGGTGTCTTCTCAAGTCTTGATGACTGAAATGTAGCTCCAGTACCTGAAGTCCTGCTTGTTCTCAAGGCTGACCGCGGGGCTGGGTGCACTCAGTGAAGGAACCGTATACACTTAGTATTTCCTTGCTTGCTCACACTTGCCCTCCTCTGATACACCCTCTGCAAGACTGATCTTCCCCTGAAACAACTTTCCACCTGCTACTGTCATCTCAGGAACATTTGCTTCCCCTTCCTAGTGTCCCCCTAGAATGCCATTGCAGCCAATTCATAATTTGATAATCATGCTGCTTACCATATTCTCAGCAACTTCTGAGAAATTTTATTCACTTTATTCCATAGTCTTCACCCATCAATAATCTTCCTTAACTTCCTAGCTGCAGGTTAACCCATTCGGAATCATTTCTTTTGCTTTCTCTTCTTTGGCAAATCCTTTCTATCTTTTAAGGTCTTTTTCTTGTCTCTCTACCATCTTGCCTTCCTGAACTTCTTTTTTTTTCGTTTAAGTAACCTTTCAATCTCCTTCCGCAATTTCCTCATAAACATTGAGAGTTTATTCCTCACACGTTAGACAGCGGTTTATGAATGGCCAGGCATAATGGACTCAGAATGAGTTGGCACCCCCGAGGTACCTGTCTTGCTGGGGAGCCACAGGTGAAGGGCTCTCTGCTGGACACATGTTTGCATGGAGTCAGGCTGAGTGGCCTCAGGGTGTTTGCTCTGCACTTGTGTGTGTTTCTCCCTAGTTGGTTTCCTTGTCCAGCCACCTGTGACCTCCCTCCATCCAGCCCAGGGAATCCTTCTCATCACAGGGGTAGGATGTTTGTCTCATTTTCCATCACATCCTTTCCCCAAAGTTTGGTTGTGAGTTGTTCCCATTCCAAAGACCTTTCCTCTTTGAAGAGAAAAGAGAAAATCTTGTCTCTCCTTTTCTCTCACTTCACTTCTGCTCTATTATCTCCTCCGTCCAGAATGGCCCACTGACTCACATGGGTGTAGATCCAAAGATGGCAAGAAATGCCAGCAATTCTGAGATAATAATACGGATGGATCAGGAAAACTTGAAAACCTTTATCCCGCCACATTAAAAAAAATTGCACTTCCAGTGTATTCAGAGTCTCAGTGTAGAAACACAAATGATAGAGAAATTGAATTACACTCAAGTTTTTCTTTCCTCCTTTCCTGATTTATTCTAATCCTCCAAGTTAACATGATGAACTCTTTGTTGTGTAAAGTTTCAGACATTTTCTACCCATGCACACTTTTCTTCTTTTCACATTAGAGTGTGAACTAGGTCACTTTCAACATGCTGTGATTCTGTGATTCACTGTCTCCCACCGAGTCATCCACGGATAATGTCATCTGTTTCACGGAGAAATATTTCCAATAGCTAATAGCCAATGTCTGTGGAGTGCTTACTCTGTGTCGGTTTCTTGTAACTACTTTACAGATCATTTGTACAGCGTACCCATGGACCAGGTACAATTATGACCCCCAAGTGACAGATAAGTGCAGATAAGTACAAATAAATACAGAGGCCAAGTGACTTGCCCAAGACACTGGAGCAAATCAAAATCCATGCCTCTGTAATCATTTTGCTCTATTGCCTCTGTCTGGGAGGCTTGATGATTTGGCAACTAAAACCTTAAATATCATGTTCCATTTTTATATCTGTGACACAAGCGTGGGGCTGTGATACAGGGTAAGTAACCTGAGTACTTTTGAAAACCCTTATGCACCTGGATGAAAGTAAGCCAGGGACTGCAAGCCATAGATTTAAGGTTTCCTACCAACTTTTAAAAATAGCTTCTTGAATGCAATTTATGTAGTGTCAAGTCTAGGATGTAGTCCAAATAGTAACAGAAAAATGGAGATATGTAGGAAAATACTTAAAGTTGACAAGTATTGGGAGTGTAGTATTTTTGGGGCCAGCGTGTAGACCACAGGAAAACTTGCTGTTTCCATCCCAAAGGGAAGAACCCTACGTTGCAACTGCCAAGGTCCCTGGGACAGCAAGTGTGCTCACTGCTTAGTAAAGAAGCATCCTCAGTTTGATAGAATCATATGGGAGCCGTACATTTGGTTAGCAGTTCTACATTCTTGATGTAATAATATTTTCAGGGTGTGGGAGGGTATCAAGCTCTGAAAATACCCTTGGAGAGATCTGCTTATTAAGTTTGGCTTTTTCAGTCTCCCTACTACTTCTTTACTAAACACCAGGCGGTTTCCTTCACTTTTCAGAACCATATTGTTTTTCCCTTCTCTAATGAACTTTGAAATACTTTTGGATGAGCTATTGAGATTGGGAAAAAATAAACATCTCTTTAAAATAAGGAAGATAATAACAATGACAAGTAGAAAAAGCTCTAAAACAGAGAATATCCTCCATTCTAGACACTGACTGGGAGTGGAAGGTTCGTGCTCGCTGTCCAGGACGTAGAAATAAAAGCTGAGGAGGCGCTGAGGCGTCTCCTGGATCTCTATGAGCCTCCATCATTTCTGCTGAGTAGGGTTGACAGATAAAATATAGACTGTTTAGTTAAATATGAATGTTTGAAAAACAACGAGTACATTTTGAAGATAAGTATGCCCCAAATAGTTCATAGGATCTACTTACACTAAAAATAATGACTTATTATTCATGTGAAGTTCAAGTTTAACTGGGTATCCTGTATTTTTATGTCCTAAATCTGACAGCCCTACTGATGATCCACAATGGAGGCAGTTGAGGAGTGGTACATGCTGGCTCTCGGACAGTCAGAAATGGCTTCAGCAGATCCAGGTACAGTATGAAATTCTTTTTGGATGTAGCTCAGAAGCCATGGCCAGCCCTTGACTGCAAGTACTGCCTCGGGTTTCCCTGAGGTGGGGTAAACCTTCCTCTTAATGGCCTTTTGGTAAGTCTGGAAGACCATATCCAAGGGGAGCCCCAAAGTCAGTTTCATCCTCACAACCATGTTTCCAATTCCTGGAATTGGCTGCATGTGACTCACCAGAGCTGAGGAGGTTTGTGGAAGTTGGGAGTGTCATAGCTTGAACCCTTTGTAGGTAAAGTTTTGCTGTTGTGAGAGTTTTAACAGGAGCAATGTGAAAGACTCCAAGTCCCCAGGTAGATAGAAATAATCCTGTTCTACCTGTGTGTATGTGACAAGTCTCTAATAGTTCAGAGAGCAAGTATCTGGTCTTAGAAAGACTGATCCAAGCTTGGATGTTTCTGGTGACAAGGCAAGGTCCTGAGTTTCAAGTTCACCTTTTATGGTTGAGGAGACAATAAGGTGGTCAGAAGGGAAATCATGGAGGAGACCTTGGCTTCATCCATCGTGCAGGCTTGTATATGTGGTTCTATGTAGATTGTGTTTCAAAGGTGGAGCTTGTTTACAACTATGAACATTCTCCGATGTGCTTTTTGGACCTTCATTCCCAGAGCGAGAGCAGTGCCGAGGCTCTAGAAATGCCATGGATATTCTGAGCTGTCAGTGGCATTTCCCCGGTACTGTTCCCTTGGTGCCGCTCCTTGAAATGTCCAAAGGGATTATCATGTGTCTTGTGGCGGGTCCTAGCATTGTGAAAGGAAGCTGCTGCACCTGGCTCAGAGGATTTCGGATGTGGTGGGAGGAGGAGTAGTACTACGACTATAAATTGTATCACAGCATATCGATTCCATCTTGAGAGTGGGGTTGGGGGGTTATGAAGGGGGGCTTTTATTGTACTTTTATACATTGTACCCTTGAAACTAATTCAATTTTTAAAAATTAATTAATTTATTTGGGGCTGCATTGGGTCTTTGTTGCTGCTAGCGGGTGTTCTCTAGTTGCAGTGAGCGGGGGCTCCTCTTGGCTGTGGTGCACGGGCTTCTCATTGCAGTGGCTTCTCTTGTTGCGGAGCATGGTCTCTAGGCACGCAGGCTTCCGTAGTTGTGGCACGTGGGCTCGGTTGATGTGGCACACGGGCTCTAGAGCGCAGGCTCAGTAGTTGTGGCACGCGGGCTTAGTTACTCCGTGGCACGTGGGATCTTCCCAGACCAGGGCTCGAACCCATGACCCCTGCATTCGCAGGCATATTCTTAACCACTGCTCCACCAGGGAAGCCCGATAATTCAGTTTTTTATAAAGAGAAGATTCCTAATATTATTCCAAAATTTAAAAATATGTAGTTGGATAACACTATGAAAAATTAACTGATATATTCTTTTATTATTTCTCTTTGCTCCCTGGATTTTTTTCCCCATCCAGTCAGCTAGGCACTGTGAGTTCACTGCATTAGGAAGGTAAAGACTCAGCAGAAATGAGGGAGAAAAACAGAAAAGTCTCAGCTTTGGAATGTTCACAACGGAGGCCACAGTAGAACAGGTGAGAATTCTGTGAACCAAAAATAAATGTCGTCTCAAATGCAAAAAAGTATTCTCTGCACTGGGAGGCAGGAGAGGGAGGGAGGGAAGGACTGAAGGAGAGAGATCAGTGTGGCCAGGGACATGGAGACTGTGCTTAAGGACGATATGCCCAGGAAGAGAATCAGAATCTGGAGAAGATTCAGCCTGCACGTGATCATTGCCTCCAGTCAGCACCCTCATCTCAGACGTTGGGAAATTCAGAGAGAGAGTGGGAGTACGTCAGGAGGGCCACGCGCATAGTCTGTGTGGCAGGGGTTGTGGCCGTTCCCTATTTGTGAGGAGTCCCCAGCAATTTGCAGGCCTCTTCTGGAAAATGCTGGCGGACGTCTCTAGTGCTTATGTGAAAGCTTGTTCACAAACCTTGAAAGATACAGATGTAGATGACAGATAGATGCATAGATAGAAAAATGTCATTAAATAAAAGCTCCAGGAAAGGTTTGGAAAATGCCCTTTATTGCATAGGACGCTTCTATTGTCATATGATGTTAGACTGAGTGCCGGTCCCTTCATCCTCCTTCAGACCACGGCATTCTGTCTGCTACTCTCCCGAGGGTCCTTTCTTCTCCCTGGAAGGGATAAAACAAATGAGGTAGAACAGGAAGAGACAAGAAGCACTCCAAGCTCTGCTGGTCAGGGTTACCCTCCAGCATTGCCTTAATGCTCAGAGCCACACACACCACAGTGAGCTTGGCTCCAGATCAACTACCACGCAACGAAGGTTCTGGAACATTTCCATATCTCGGGGGACCTCATTTCCACGTGACTCTCTTTCATATTCCCCTTTGTCACAGAAGGCTAGGTCCAGTGGTCCGGGTGAGATCTCGGCTCAGGCCCAAGGCTCTCAGACCTCAAAGTTCTGGTCCTGCAAGGGCCCCTGTCCTCTCTTGAGACCACTCCTGGCTCTCTCTGCCGAGAAGGAGCTGCTGGCAGTACGTCCTCTAAGAGTTGAGGTCCATCGTGCAGACCCTGAGAAAACTCCTAGGAAAAGGCTCCACCTTCTTGTTTACGTCAACAGAGGTCAATGCCTTTGTTAGTGCTGGGTGTGTCCCATTTGATGCAACTGCAGAGCCATTAGGTCAACCAGCACATGTGTGCGGCCCCTTCCCTTAGACTCCTCTGGGCCCTCGTGACATAGGCTCAGAAGACTGCCAGCCTCAAGCCTTACCTCTTCCAAGGGACGGCCACACCGTCTTCCAGGATCTTCTGTCCCATGAATCTCAGTTGCTGTTTGGAACTCAAAGGAGAGAAAAGACCCTGCCTGCGGGGTCTCTTTGGGCTGGGGCCTTCCCCCGTGGGCTGCTCTCCCTCATTCTCCTTTTCTTCTTGCTTCTCTACCTCCTTCTCCTCCTCCTCCTCCTCCTCCTCCTCCTCCTCCTCCTCGTTCTCCTCCTCCTCCTCCTCGTCCTCTTCCTCAGGGGTGCTCTCGGATTCCACATTGCCCATCCGCTGGGCCATGGTGAGATGAAAGGCATGGCAGCTGAAGCCCTGCAGGACGCCGCCCTTCACGTGCTGCTGGAGGATCTCCAAGGTGGGGAAGACCCGGCAGCAGGCCATGCACCTGAAGCCGGTCTCCATGGTCAGCATCCAGTCCGCTGTCTTGGCGCTGGGTCTCTCCTCGACGGCAGGTGGCCCTGATGGGCTGCCTGGCTCTGCCCTTTCCTCATACTCTTTCTCCTCCCCAGTGGGCTCACTGTCAGACAGGAGGCTTTCGGTGCACACATCAGAAGAGGGGTCAGTGGCTACTGCGCACACATCCTCAGGAAGGGTCACTTCTTCTATCCTCAGCTGCTTTTCAGGCAACTCCAAGGGTTTCTTTGTCTTCCAGGAGACAGCGACACCCTTGTTCACTTGTACCTGCATGTAGTGTATTTTCATGCCCCTTTCCTCTTTGTCTGGGTGCAGATAGTTCTTACAGGGTGAAGAGGGTGAGGAGGAGACACAGTGTGATGGGGAAGCGGTCTCTCCTTCTTCCTGATCCTGGGCTAAGGGTGGTCTAGGCTGGGCAGTGTCTCGATGAAATCTCCGGATTCCTGAAAAAGGAAATTAAAATCATAATAACATGCATGGGCCATGCCGGAAGCTGAGGGAGCAGGTGTGGTAGACGAGAGAGGGACATTGGCACGACATAGCAATGTCGTGAGCTTGGTGTCCGTTGGCCGTAGGACGGAGTGGTGTATGTGGTGTCATCTGTGGGCTTTTCATGTGCGTGGGGGGGTATACTGGAGCGGTGTCTGTATACAGGGGTGTGGAGTATGGTGGTGAGGGCTGTAGTATGTGAGGGATGCGGCTGGATGCGTGTACGATGAGGAGTGTGAGTTTGGGAATATCGGTGGTGCATTCCTTGTGGAATGGGGCTGTGGTGCAGGAGAGTACTGTGGAGCACGTGCTTGGGGTTGATGTGCACTGAGAAGGGCTGTGCCTGGAGGGCGCGTGTATGTGTGAGCTGTGTGCACCTGAGCTGGATGGTCCTGCTCTCAGGCTGGAGGTGTATGATGCAGAACTCTGTCCTTCTCTGGAAGCAAAGGCAAAGACAAAGCCTACATTTTCCTCTGAAGATGCTTAATCTGGTCCCTCTTCCCTCCACCTCAAGCCCAGACCTTTCCGGCCCCTGCTCCTTGACTTCCCCACCATGGTAGTAGCAGTATTCACACACACACCCCCAGACTCAGCTGGCATCCACGCCCTCGGAACAGCTCAGCCATCCTGCCCAGGCTCCTCCACAGAGCCCTCATCACCTCTGATGACCCTGGATTTCCTCTCAGCCTCCCTGGGATCTGTGTGCCTCCTGCTTCACAGCCAAGCACCCCGTCACCTGAGGAGCCCCACGCCCTTACCAGCGTAGCTGAGCTTGCGCAGAGTAGAAGTACAGAAGAAGTATTTAGAGGCAGAGGAGACCTCCACTGCCCCTGGGCTGCAGCCTTGGGCCACCACAGTGGATCCAAGCCGAGGGGGATCCTCTTGTGACTTCGAGATTCCTGAGGGAGGAATGAAAGGCTCAGGGTGGGTTCATCAGTCCTCTGTCCACAAATATTTACTGAGTGTGTGACACGTGTCAGGTGCAGTGAATACACACAGCTGAGAGTGTGGTTCCCAGTGGATCCTCCAGGATTTAATTCCAATCAATACTTATTCTCTCACTGTCTAGTTGGTAATGTAGGCCTCGGTGGTGACTGTGAGTGTGTGGGAAGAGTGAGTGATGTGTATCAGTTAAGTCTGTGGTAAGTGTGGGGTTGGCATGGGGAGCACAGTGCAGACGTGTCTATCTGTGTCTGTGGCCTTTGTGTGCATGGTTTCTGTTCACAAGTCAGGAATTCTGGGACATGTAACGTTTCCTCATTACATGGTGTGGCTTGTATTTATGGTGTGTGTTCATTCATTCATTCACCAAGATTCAGTAAGCAGCTACTCCTGTGTATCCGGCACTCTTCCATTGTTGTAGTCTTTGGTAACGCTGCACATTCTAGTAGGGGAAGACACACACTAAACAAAACTACAATAAATATATAATACATCAGCTGGTGGTAAGTATATAAGGGTTGCCAGACTTAGCGAACAAGAATACAAGGCACCCAGTTAAATTTCAGTTTCAGATAAACCCAGAATAATCTTTTAGTGTAAGTATTCCCATGCAGTATTTGGCCTGACTTAGTTTTAGTGTAAGTATAGCCCATACAATATGTGGGACATACGGATACTGAAAAATTACTTGTTCTTTATCTAGAATTCAAATTGAACTGGATAGCCCATATTTTCTCTGGCAATCCTGACATGGGTTACTGAGACTGTGGTTTACTGTGGTTTGTACAAAGCGGGTCTGGCATTACTCAAGAATGTGTTATAAGTGTGGTGTGTATGACACGTGACTGGTTCTTATAGAGGTATTTAGAGATGGCTGAAGTTAGTTGTGTTTGTGCAAGAGTTGAGGAGATACATGTATATAGTGTGTGTGTGTGTGTGTGTGTGTGTGTCCTATATATATAGTGTGTGTGTCTATATACATATCTCATCTCCAGCGTTTGGTGTTGGAGGAGAGGATTGTGATACAGGTGGGTTGTATGAGAACGTAGTATAGGAGGGATGCGTGTATATACCTCCATGTGCTGTGTGTGGTTTACTAAGGAAGTTATATGTGGGGTGTGTGATATTTTTGCTGCATCAGAGTGTACATGGGTGTATGAGTTACTGTCTCATAAAACACCCCTAACAAGAATTCTGTATACACTCTTACGTACACCGAGTGTCAGCCAGGTCCAGGCAGGGTGACAAGAACTTTACCACGCAGACTTTATATCTGGTAAGCACTCTACCCCCATTCATCTCGCTCTTCTCTGCACTACCACACACACACACACACACACACACACACACACACACACTCACACACACACACACAGGAACATAGGGCAAAATATTCTGAATGGTCAGGGGCAGTCATTGCCTTCCCCAGCCTGTCCCAGCCACTGCCTGGAAATCTGCCTGCTGTCTAGAGCTCCATTCCCAGGGCCCATCCTACAGTCTCCAGGGCCCTGGGCCTGGTAGGAGCTACTGGGCTCTAATCTGGGGCAGAGGCCTCTAGCTGGAGCTCTGGGGTGACCACCCCTCTCCCAGGGCAAGCTCCTCGCCTACATTTAATGCACGCAGGCACCACGTGGCCCGTGGCTCTCAGAGCTCCCCGCAGGACCCTGAGGCCATTTCTCACCCCCGCTCACGCGGTCTCAGTCTCTGGAAAACCCTTCCCTTCCCTTGATCTCCTTTGGGAAATTCTTCCTGTTGAAGGAATAAAACCTCCTTGCTTTCAATATGACACCATCCCTAGACAAACAATCTTCTTTCAAAGTGCATTCCACTTGTCAAGATATTTTTCAACAGGGCCTTCAACTCATGGGGCTTCTCTTTCCACTTTGGTAAAAGAGGCCAAGCAACTCATGGGTCTCTCTCAGCATCCTTGCATCCTTCACATCCCCCACCTCATGACCCCTAGGAAAGATCCAAGAGCATAAGAGAGAAATCGGGGACTGAGGAAAGCTGCACCTCTAGGTCTGTGCAAGCAGGATGCAGCCTGCTGTGAGTCCGACAAAGCTCCAGGCCCGGCTGCCCCAGGAGAGAGTCCTCAGACCAGCGGAGCTGACCTCCCATCTCCCAGGGGGCATCTGGCCGTTCTGTGCCGTCTCACACCACAGGGACCCTCCGGATAGATACGGCAGCATCAGTGAGACAAGGTCTCTCGCTCCCTGCTTCACAGGTGACACGTTCTCAGTCCCCCGCTTCCTAGAGAAGCTTCAGTTTGGCAGAAAGCCATGTGCCCCAGACAAGTTGCCCCCCACATACCTCCTCCGTTCTCGGCAGTTTCCTGGGACTCTTCATTTTCCAGATGTTTCCTCTTTTGTCGCCGTTCCATCGTACCAACTAGAAGTCTCCCTTAGAAGATGCCTCAAGAGATGTCCAACTCCTCCTCTTCCCTACAGGTTGGCCCTTCTTGGCTCTTGGGCAATCCGTTGAAATGATTCAATACAAACAAAAATAGTCAAGTCTCCTAAATGGCTGAAAAACTTGTACCACTTGGTGAACCAGCAGTAGTGCCTAGTGCTCACCAGGGCTGTTATGTTTGCAAGGTTGCCAGGCTCACAGTGGAATTCTGTGACCTCAGTGATGACATCAGAGCATTCGGTGGACCTAGGTTGAGCACAGTGTCTGCAATAGCACAGGCCCCATTTTCAAGAACAATTCCTTTTTCCCAGCCGAAGCTTTCCCGTGAAAGGGAAAGGTTCCTACCATATCTATTATAAATTGTATCATACCATGTCTATTATACAATTCACATTTTGATTGGAGATCTTTTCATGTCTTTTCTAGAGAGATTTAATATGAATGTTTTAAATGGTCTCCAGTTTCCCTGTGGATTATTGACATTTTAAACTCTGCACTTCAATTTTCCCTCAATACGTGTAATTTTGTCACGGCTATTCCTGTACTTAAAGATGAGGAACTATATAATTGATTTCTTCATTTTTTCCCCATCTCTTTCCAAGGTACTGCATTTGATTGTGTCTTGCGACTGAGTGAAAAATGCTAGTCCTTGAGTCAGGACATTGGGCCCTTTAGCAAGTAACTCAACCTATCTGGGCTTCAGCTTCTGTATGTGCGACCAAGAGGCTTGGACTAGCTGACTTTTCAAATGCTGTGTTTCTTTGATTCACTCTCACTTACTGATCTGCTCCTTAAGAAGAGGGTCTGTTCTCATAAAGTAACAACAGTCTCTTCCTAACCTTGGGTTGGGCGGAGTTTAACTGTTCGTACTCAGTTCGTTAGTTATATTGCCTTCTACGTATGCTTAGCTCTAAATAATTTATACGGCTCTTGTGACAATTTTTAGATCTTCTTTTTTTCTTATTTTCTTTTATAGTTTCTAATTTGTTATCGCCAGTGTAGAGGAGCCTGATTGACTTTTAAAATTTATTGATCTTGTATGTGTGTGCCTTGTTGAACCGTCTTATTAGTTCCTGCTAGTTTATCTGTGGGTTCTTTTGGGTCTCCTAGATAAATGAGCATATTAAATGTAAATAATGTGTTCTTTGGATAAAGTTTATTTTCTTGCATCTCTATATATAGAAGCAATATGTTGAATTGATTTAAATATTTAAACACTTACATACCTGTTATCACAATCTAACATTGTTTATCTTATTTTCTTTCAATCAATATTATGTTTTCAAGATTTATCCACGTGAATCCATAGAGATCTAGGTCTTTGATTTTTGACTGTTTGATATTATGTGATCACATGCATATAGCATCATTTATTTTCCATTCAAGCATTATTGGACAATTGGAATGTTTCCCTCCCTTCTCTAGAACAAACAACATTTCCCAGAATATCCCTGAAGATGACTGACAGTCGAGAAGGGCCAGGCTGCCCGAAGGATTGCTACTTGCTTTTAGCCACCTTCCAACAGGCCGTCTCCAGCCAGCAATTTGAAGCACAGCTGAAATGAGAACTGCCCCAAATGTGAAAATCTTAGGAGCTTCCTAGAAGGTGGGAGGTTAATGATAGGCATCCTGCTGGGATCCCAGGGGAGTCTGAGCTGGCCTGAAGCTCATCTTCCTCCTCCACCTCTCAAGAGAAATGTGGAGGAAAGAAGACTTCAAAAACTGTGAGCAGGCAGAGGGAGAGATATTGGGGGCCGAAGCTGTAACTGAGGTCTTGGAGTGGGCTGTGAGCACGCAGAGCCTCTCGAGAGCCAGGCTCTGCCTTCTGAGCACTTCTCCCCTAAGGCTGCTCATAATTCACGTGATACCAGCCATATAGAGCCGACTTGGCCCACACTGTCACAGAAAGCCTTATCAGAATCTCTTCTTCTTCATACACTCTTGTGTCTGTTACTTGGTTATTGCCTTTGGTACTCCACTGATGTGAACCACAGTCGCCAGGGGATGGAGGACACTAGTGACCCATCTTGCTCTGTGGCCTCAGTCCACAGCTGGAGGGTAAGGGAAGAGGCCAAATGAAGGTCAAGAAGGAAAGATGGAGTTTGAAGAGAAGACCTGAGTTAAGGGTGTCTTCTCAAGTCTTGATGACTGAAATGTAGCTCCAGTACCTGAAGTCCTGCTTGTTCTCAAGGCTGACCGCGGGGCTGGGTGCACTCAGTGAAGGAACCGTATACACTTAGTATTTCCTTGCTTGCTCACACTTGCCCTCCTCTGATACACCCTCTGCAAGACTGATCTTCCCCTGAAACAACTTTCCCCCTGCTACTGTCATCTCAGGAACATTTGCTTCCCCTTCCTAGTGTCCCCCTAGAATGCCATTGCAGCCAATTCATAATTTGATAATCATGCTGCTTACCATATTCTCAGCAACTTCTGAGAAATTTTATTCACTTTATTCCATAGTCTTCACCCATCAATAATCTTCCTTAACTTCCTAGCTGCAGGTTAACCCATTCGGAATCATTTCTTTTGCTTTCTCTTCTTTGGCAAATCCTTTCTATCTTTTAAGGTCTTTTTCTTGTCTCTCTACCATCTTGCCTTCCTGAACTTCTTTTTTTTTCGTTTAAGTAACCTTTCAATCTCCTTCCGCAATTTCCTCATAAACATTGAGAGTTTATTCCTCACACGTTAGACAGCGGTTTATGAATGGCCAGGCATAATGGACTCAGAATGAGTTGGCACCCCCGAGGTACCTGTCTTGCTGGGGAGCCACAGGTGAAGGGCTCTCTGCTGGACACATGTTTGCATGGAGTCAGGCTGAGTGGCCTCAGGGTGTTTGCTCTGCACTTGTGTGTGTTTCTCCCTAGTTGGTTTCCTTGTCCAGCCACCTGTGACCTCCCTCCATCCAGCCCAGGGAATCCTTCTCATCACAGGGGTAGGATGTTTGTCTCATTTTCCATCACATCCTTTCCCCAAAGTTTGGTTGTGAGTTGTTCCCATTCCAAAGACCTTTCCTCTTTGAAGAGAAAAGAGAAAATCTTGTCTCTCCTTTTCTCTCACTTCACTTCTGCTCTATTATCTCCTCCGTCCAGAATGGCCCACTGACTCACATGGGTGTAGATCCAAAGATGGCAAGAAATGCCAGCAATTCTGAGATAATAATACGGATGGATCAGGAAAACTTGAAAACCTTTATCCCGCCACATTAAAAAAAATTGCACTTCCAGTGTATTCAGAGTCTCAGTGTAGAAACACAAATGATAGAGAAATTGAATTACACTCAAGTTTTTCTTTCCTCCTTTCCTGATTTATTCTAATCCTCCAAGTTAACATGATGAACTCTTTGTTGTGTAAAGTTTCAGACATTTTCTACCCATGCACACTTTTCTTCTTTTCACATTAGAGTGTGAACTAGGTCACTTTCAACATGCTGTGATTCTGTGATTCACTGTCTCCCACCGAGTCATCCACGGATAATGTCATCTGTTTCACGGAGAAATATTTCCAATAGCTAATAGCCAATGTCTGTGGAGTGCTTACTCTGTGTCGGTTTCTTGTAACTACTTTACAGATCATTTGTACAGCGTACCCATGGACCAGGTACAATTATGACCCCCAAGTGACAGATAAGTGCAGATAAGTACAAATAAATACAGAGGCCAAGTGACTTGCCCAAGACACTGGAGCAAATCAAAATCCATGCCTCTGTAATCATTTTGCTCTATTGCCTCTGTCTGGGAGGCTTGATGATTTGGCAACTAAAACCTTAAATATCATGTTCCATTTTTATATCTGTGACACAAGCGTGGGGCTGTGATACAGGGTAAGTAACCTGACTACTTTTGAAAACCCTTATGCACCTGGATGAAAGTAAGCCAGGGACTGCAAGCCATAGATTTAAGGTTTCCTACCAACTTTTAAAAATAGCTTCTTGAATGCAATTTATGTAGTGTCAAGTCTAGGATGTAGTCCAAATAGTAACAGAAAAATGGAGATATGTAGGAAAATACTTAAAGTTGACAAGTATTGGGAGTGTAGTATTTTTGGGGCCAGCGTGTAGACCACAGGAAAACTTGCTGTTTCCATCCCAAAGGGAAGAGCCCTACGTTGCAACTGCCAAGGTCCCTGGGACAGCAAGTGTGCTCACTGCTTAGTAAAGAAGCATCCTCAGTTTGATAGAATCATATGGGAGCCTTACATTTGGTTAGCAGTTCTACATTCTTGATGTAATAATATTTTCAGGGTGTGGGAGGGTATCAAGCTCTGAAAATACCCTTGGAGAGATCTGCTTATTAAGTTTGGCTTTTTCAGTCTCCCTACTACTTCTTTACTAAACACCAGGCGGTTTCCTTCACTTTTCAGAACCATATTGTTTTTCCCTTCTCTAATGAACTTTGAAATACTTTTGGATGAGCTATTGAGATTGGGAAAAAATAAACATCTCTTTAAAATAAGGAAGATAATAACAATGACAAGTAGAAAAAGCTCTAAAACAGAGAATATCCTCCATTCTAGACACTGACTGGGAGTGGAAGGTTCGTGCTCGCTGTCCAGGACGTAGAAATAAAAGCTGAGGAGGCGCTGAGGCGTCTCCTGGATCTCTATGAGCCTCCATCATTTCTGCTGAGTAGGGTTGACAGATAAAATATAGACTGTTTAGTTAAATATGAATGTTTGAAAAACAACGAGTACATTTTGAAGATAAGTATGCCCCAAATAGTTCATAGGATCTACTTATACTAAAAATAATGACTTATTATTCATGTGAAGTTCAAGTTTAACTGGGTATCCTGTATTTTTATGTCCTAAATCTGACAGCCCTACTGATGATCCACAATGGAGGCAGTTGAGGAGTGGTACATGTTGGCTCTCGGACAGTCAGAAATGGCTTCAGCAGATCCAGGTACAGTATGAAATTCTTTTTGGATATAGCTCAGAAGCCATGGCCAGCCCTTGACTGCAAGTACTGCCTCGGGTTTCCCTGAGGTGGGGTAAACCTTCCTCTTAATGGCCTTTTGGTAAGTCTGGAAGACCATATCCAAGGGGAGCCCCAAAGTCAGTTTCATCCTCACAACCATGTTTCCAATTCCTGGAATTGGCTGCATGTGACTCACAAGAGCTGAGGAGGTTTGTGGAAGTTGGGAGTGTCATAGCTTGAACCCTTTGTAGGTAAAGTTTTGCTGTTGTGAGAGTTTTAACAGGAGCAATGTGAAAGACTCCAAGTCCCCAAGTAGATAGAAATAATCCTGTTCTACCTGTGTGTATGTGACAAGTCTCTAATAGTTCAGAGAGCAAGTATCTGGTCTTAGAAAGACTGATCCAAGCTTGGATGTTTCTGGTGACAAGGCAAGGTCCTGAGTTTCAAGTTCACCTTTTATGGTTGAGGAGACAATAAGGTGGTCAGAAGGGAAATCATGGAGGAGACCTTGGCTTCATCCATCGTGCAGGCTTGTATATGTGGTTCTATGTAGATTGTGTTTCAAAGGTGGAGCTTGTTTACAACTATGAACATTCTCCGATGTGCTTTTTGGACCTTCATTCCCAGAGCGAGAGCAGTGCCGAGGCTCTAGAAATGCCATGGATATTCTGAGCTGTCAGTGGCATTTCCCCGGTACTGTTCCCTTGGTGCCGCTCCTTGAAATGTCCAAAGGGATTATCATGTGTCTTGTGGCGGGTCCTAGCATTGTGAAAGGAAGCTGCTGCACCTGGCTCAGAGGATTTCGGATGTGGTGGGAGGAGGAGTAGTACTACGACTCTAAATTGTATCACAGCATATCGATTCCATCTTGAGAGTGGGGTTGGGGGGTTATGAAGGGGGGCTTTTATTGTACTTTTATACATTGTACCCTTGAAACTAATTCAATTTTTAAAAATTAATTAATTTATTTGGGGCTGCATTGGGTCTTTGTTGCTGCTAGCGGGTGTTCTCTAGTTGCAGTGAGCGGGGGCTCCTCTTGGCTGTGGTGCACGGGCTTCTCATTGCAGTGGCTTCTCTTGTTGCGGAGCATGGTCTCTAGGCACGCAGGCTTCCGTAGTTGTGGCACGTGGGCTCGGTTGATGTGGCACACGGGCTCTAGAGCGCAGGCTCAGTAGTTGTGGCACGCGGGCTTAGTTACTCCGTGGCACGTGGGATCTTCCCAGACCAGGGCTCGAACCCATGACCCCTGCATTTGCAGGCATATTCTTAACCACTGCTCCACCAGGGAAGCCCGATAATTCAGTTTTTTATAAAGAGAAGATTCCTAATATTATTCCAAAATTTAAAAAATATATAGTTGGATAACACTATGAAAAATTAACTGATATATTCTTTTATTATTTCTCTTTGCTCCCTGGATTTTTTTCCCCATCCAGTCAGCTAGGCACTGTGAGTTCACTGCATTAGGAAGGTAAAGACTCAGCAGAAATGAGGGAGAAAAACAGAAAAGTCTCAGCTTTGGAATGTTCACAACGGAGGCCACAGTAGAACAGGTGAGAATTCTGTGAACCAAAAATAAATGTCGTCTCAAATGCAAAAAAGTATTCTCTGCACTGGGAGGCAGGAGAGGGAGGGAGGGAAGGACTGAAGGAGAGAGATCAGTGTGGCCAGGGACATGGAGACTGTGCTTAAGGACGATATGCCCAGGAAGAGAATCAGAATCTGGAGAAGATTCAGCCTGCACGTGATCATTGCCTCCAGTCAGCACCCTCATCTCAGACGTTGGGAAATTCAGAGAGAGAGTGGGAGTACGTCAGGAGGGCCACGCGCATAGTCTGTGTGGCAGGGGTTGTGGCCGTTCCCTATTTGTGAGGAGTCCCCAGCAATTTGCAGGCCTCTTCTGGAAAATGCTGGCGGACGTCTCTAGTGCTTATGTGAAAGCTTGTTCACAAACCTTGAAAGATACAGATGTAGATGACAGATAGATGCATAGATAGAAAAATGTCATTAAATAAAAGCTCCAGGAAAGGTTTGGAAAATGCCCTTTATTGCATAGGACGCTTCTATTGTCATATGATGTTAGACTGAGTGCCGGTCCCTTCATCCTCCTTCAGACCACGGCATTCTGTCTGCTACTCTCCCGAGGGTCCTTTCTTCTCCCTGGAAGGGATAAAACAAATGAGGTAGAACAGGAAGAGACAAGAAGCACTCCAAGCTCTGCTGGTCAGGGTTACCCTCCAGCATTGCCTTAATGCTCAGAGCCACACACACCACAGTGAGCTTGGCTCCAGATCAACTACCACGCAACGAAGGTTCTGGAACATTTCCATATCTCGGGGGACCTCATTTCCACGTGACTCTCTTTCATATTCCCCTTTGTCACAGAAGGCTAGGTCCAGGGGTCCGGGTGAGATCTCGGCTCAGGCCCAAGGCTCTCAGACCTCAAAGTTCTGGTCCTGCAAGGGCCCCTGTCCTCTCTTGAGACCACTCCTGGCTCTCTCTGCCGAGAAGGAGCTGCTGGCAGTACGTCCTCTAAGAGTTGAGGTCCATCGT
Source organism: Mesoplodon mirus (assembly GCF_964341445.2). Classification (NCBI taxonomy): domain Eukaryota; kingdom Metazoa; phylum Chordata; class Mammalia; order Artiodactyla; family Ziphiidae; genus Mesoplodon; species Mesoplodon mirus. The sequence goes on from NW_028295795.1 coordinate 975,378, forward strand.
GCAGACCCTGAGAAAACTCCTAGGAAAAGGCTCCACCTTCTTGTTTACGTCAACAGAGGTCAATGCCTTTGTTAGTGCTGGGTGTGTCCCATTTGATGCAACTGCAGAGCCATTAGGTCAACCAGCACATGTGTGCGGCCCCTTCCCTTAGACTCCTCTGGGCCCTCGTGACATAGGCTCAGAAGACTGCCAGCCTCAAGCCTTACCTCTTCCAAGGGACGGCCACACCGTCTTCCAGGATCTTCTGTCCCATGAATCTCAGTTGCTGTTTGGAACTCAAAGGAGAGAAAAGACCCTGCCTGCGGGGTCTCTTTGGGCTGGGGCCTTCCCCCGTGGGCTGCTCTCCCTCATTCTCCTTTTCTTCTTGCTTCTCTACCTCCTTCTCCTCCTCCTCCTCCTCCTCCTCCTCCTCGTTCTCCTCCTCCTCCTCCTCGTCCTCTTCCTCAGGGGTGCTCTCGGATTCCACATTGCCCATCCGCTGGGCCATGGTGAGATGAAAGGCATGGCAGCTGAAGCCCTGCAGGACGCCGCCCTTCACGTGCTGCTGGAGGATCTCCAAGGTGGGGAAGACCCGGCAGCAGGCCATGCACCTGAAGCCGGTCTCCATGGTCAGCATCCAGTCCGCTGTCTTGGCGCTGGGTCTCTCCTCGACGGCAGGTGGCCCTGATGGGCTGCCTGGCTCTGCCCTTTCCTCATACTCTTTCTCCTCCCCAGTGGGCTCACTGTCAGACAGGAGGCTTTCGGTGCACACATCAGAAGAGGGGTCAGTGGCTACTGCGCACACATCCTCAGGAAGGGTCACTTCTTCTATCCTCAGCTGCTTTTCAGGCAACTCCAAGGGTTTCTTTGTCTTCCAGGAGACAGCGACACCCTTGTTCACTTGTACCTGCATGTAGTGTATTTTCATGCCCCTTTCCTCTTTGTCTGGGTGCAGATAGTTCTTACAGGGTGAAGAGGGTGAGGAGGAGACACAGTGTGATGGGGAAGCGGTCTCTCCTTCTTCCTGATCCTGGGCTAAGGGTGGTCTAGGCTGGGCAGTGTCTCGATGAAATCTCCGGATTCCTGAAAAAGGAAATTAAAATCATAATAACATGCATGGGCCATGCCGGAAGCTGAGGGAGCAGGTGTGGTAGACGAGAGAGGGACATTGGCACGACATAGCAATGTCGTGAGCTTGGTGTCCGTTGGCCGTAGGACGGAGTGGTGTATGTGGTGTCATCTGTGGGCTTTTCATGTGCGTGGGGGGGTATACTGGAGCGGTGTCTGTATACAGGGGTGTGGAGTATGGTGGTGAGGGCTGTAGTATGTGAGGGATGCGGCTGGATGCGTGTACGATGAGGAGTGTGAGTTTGGGAATATCGGTGGTGCATTCCTTGTGGAATGGGGCTGTGGTGCAGGAGAGTACTGTGGAGCACGTGCTTGGGGTTGATGTGCACTGAGAAGGGCTGTGCCTGGAGGGCGCGTGTATGTGTGAGCTGTGTGCACCTGAGCTGGATGGTCCTGCTCTCAGGCTGGAGGTGTATGATGCAGAACTCTGTCCTTCTCTGGAAGCAAAGGCAAAGACAAAGCCTACATTTTCCTCTGAAGATGCTTAATCTGGTCCCTCTTCCCTCCACCTCAAGCCCAGACCTTTCCGGCCCCTGCTCCTTGACTTCCCCACCATGGTAGTAGCAGTATTCACACACACACCCCCAGACTCAGCTGGCATCCACGCCCTCGGAACAGCTCAGCCATCCTGCCCAGGCTCCTCCACAGAGCCCTCATCACCTCTGATGACCCTGGATTTCCTCTCAGCCTCCCTGGGATCTGTGTGCCTCCTGCTTCACAGCCAAGCACCCCGTCACCTGAGGAGCCCCACGCCCTTACCAGCGTAGCTGAGCTTGCGCAGAGTAGAAGTACAGAAGAAGTATTTAGAGGCAGAGGAGACCTCCACTGCCCCTGGGCTGCAGCCTTGGGCCACCACAGTGGATCCAAGCCGAGGGGGATCCTCTTGTGACTTCGAGATTCCTGAGGGAGGAATGAAAGGCTCAGGGTGGGTTCATCAGTCCTCTGTCCACAAATATTTACTGAGTGTGTGACACGTGTCAGGTGCAGTGAATACACACAGCTGAGAGTGTGGTTCCCAGTGGATCCTCCAGGATTTAATTCCAATCAATACTTATTCTCTCACTGTCTAGTTGGTAATGTAGGCCTCGGTGGTGACTGTGAGTGTGTGGGAAGAGTGAGTGATGTGTATCAGTTAAGTCTGTGGTAAGTGTGGGGTTGGCATGGGGAGCACAGTGCAGACGTGTCTATCTGTGTCTGTGGCCTTTGTGTGCATGGTTTCTGTTCACAAGTCAGGAATTCTGGGACATGTAACGTTTCCTCATTACATGGTGTGGCTTGTATTTATGGTGTGTGTTCATTCATTCATTCACCAAGATTCAGTAAGCAGCTACTCCTGTGTATCCGGCACTCTTCCATTGTTGTAGTCTTTGGTAACGCTGCACATTCTAGTAGGGGAAGACACACACTAAACAAAACTACAATAAATATATAATACATCAGCTGGTGGTAAGTATATAAGGGTTGCCAGACTTAGCGAACAAGAATACAAGGCACCCAGTTAAATTTCAGTTTCAGATAAACCCAGAATAATCTTTTAGTGTAAGTATTCCCATGCAGTATTTGGCCTGACTTAGTTTTAGTGTAAGTATAGCCCATACAATATGTGGGACATACGGATACTGAAAAATTACTTGTTCTTTATCTAGAATTCAAATTGAACTGGATAGCCCATATTTTCTCTGGCAATCCTGACATGGGTTACTGAGACTGTGGTTTACTGTGGTTTGTACAAAGCGGGTCTGGCATTACTCAAGAATGTGTTATAAGTGTGGTGTGTATGACACGTGACTGGTTCTTATAGAGGTATTTAGAGATGGCTGAAGTTAGTTGTGTTTGTGCAAGAGTTGAGGAGATACATGTATATAGTGTGTGTGTGTGTGTGTGTGTGTGTCCTATATATATAGTGTGTGTGTCTATATACATATCTCATCTCCAGCGTTTGGTGTTGGAGGAGAGGATTGTGATACAGGTGGGTTGTATGAGAACGTAGTATAGGAGGGATGCGTGTATATACCTCCATGTGCTGTGTGTGGTTTACTAAGGAAGTTATATGTGGGGTGTGTGATATTTTTGCTGCATCAGAGTGTACATGGGTGTATGAGTTACTGTCTCATAAAACACCCCTAACAAGAATTCTGTATACACTCTTACGTACACCGAGTGTCAGCCAGGTCCAGGCAGGGTGACAAGAACTTTACCACGCAGACTTTATATCTGGTAAGCACTCTACCCCCATTCATCTCGCTCTTCTCTGCACTACCACACACACACACACACACACACACACACACACACACACACTCACACACACACACACACAGGAACATAGGGCAAAATATTCTGAATGGTCAGGGGCAGTCATTGCCTTCCCCAGCCTGTCCCAGCCACTGCCTGGAAATCTGCCTGCTGTCTAGAGCTCCATTCCCAGGGCCCATCCTACAGTCTCCAGGGCCCTGGGCCTGGTAGGAGCTACTGGGCTCTAATCTGGGGCAGAGGCCTCTAGCTGGAGCTCTGGGGTGACCACCCCTCTCCCAGGGCAAGCTCCTCGCCTACATTTAATGCACGCAGGCACCACGTGGCCCGTGGCTCTCAGAGCTCCCCGCAGGACCCTGAGGCCATTTCTCACCCCCGCTCACGCGGTCTCAGTCTCTGGAAAACCCTTCCCTTCCCTTGATCTCCTTTGGGAAATTCTTCCTGTTGAAGGAATAAAACCTCCTTGCTTTCAATATGACACCATCCCTAGACAAACAATCTTCTTTCAAAGTGCATTCCACTTGTCAAGATATTTTTCAACAGGGCCTTCAACTCATGGGGCTTCTCTTTCCACTTTGGTAAAAGAGGCCAAGCAACTCATGGGTCTCTCTCAGCATCCTTGCATCCTTCACATCCCCCACCTCATGACCCCTAGGAAAGATCCAAGAGCATAAGAGAGAAATCGGGGACTGAGGAAAGCTGCACCTCTAGGTCTGTGCAAGCAGGATGCAGCCTGCTGTGAGTCCGACAAAGCTCCAGGCCCGGCTGCCCCAGGAGAGAGTCCTCAGACCAGCGGAGCTGACCTCCCATCTCCCAGGGGGCATCTGGCCGTTCTGTGCCGTCTCACACCACAGGGACCCTCCGGATAGATACGGCAGCATCAGTGAGACAAGGTCTCTCGCTCCCTGCTTCACAGGTGACACGTTCTCAGTCCCCCGCTTCCTAGAGAAGCTTCAGTTTGGCAGAAACCCATGTGCCCCAGACAAGTTGCCCCCCACATACCTCCTCCGTTCTCGGCAGTTTCCTGGGACTCTTCATTTTCCAGATGTTTCCTCTTTTGTCGCCGTTCCATCGTACCAACTAGAAGTCTCCCTTAGAAGATGCCTCAAGAGATGTCCAACTCCTCCTCTTCCCTACAGGTTGGCCCTTCTTGGCTCTTGGGCAATCCGTTGAAATGATTCAATACAAACAAAAATAGTCAAGTCTCCTAAATGGCTGAAAAACTTGTACCACTTGGTGAACCAGCAGTAGTGCCTAGTGCTCACCAGGGCTGTTATGTTTGCAAGGTTGCCAGGCTCACAGTGGAATTCTGTGACCTCAGTGATGACATCAGAGCATTCGGTGGACCTAGGTTGAGCACAGTGTCTGCAATAGCACAGGCCCCATTTTCAAGAACAATTCCTTTTTCCCAGCCGAAGCTTTCCCGTGAAAGGGAAAGGTTCCTACCATATCTATTATAAATTGTATCATACCATGTCTATTATAAAATTCACATTTTGATTGGAGATCTTTTAATGTCTTTTCTAGAGAGATTTAATATGAATGTTTTAAATGGTCTCCAGTTTCCCTGTGGATTATTGACATTTTAAACTCTGCACTTCAATTTTCCCTCAATACGTGTAATTTTGTCACGGCTATTTCTGTACTTAAAGATGAGGAACTATATAATTGATTTCTTCATTTTTTCCCCATCTCTTTCCAAGGTACTGCATTTGATTGTGTCTTGCGACTGAGTGAAAAATGCTAGTCCTTGAGTCAGGACATTGGGCCCTTTAGCAAGTAACTCAACCTATCTGGGCTTCAGCTTCTGTATGTGCGATCAAGAGGCTTGGACTAGCTGACTTTTCAAATGCTGTGTTTCTTTGATTCACTCTCACTTACTGATCTGCTCCTTAAGAAGAGGGTCTGTTCTCATAAAGTAACAACAGTCTCTTCCTAACCTTGGGTTGGGCGGAGTTTAACTGTTCGTACTCAGTTCGTTAGTTATATTGCCTTCTACGTATGCTTAGCTCTAAATAATTTATACGGCTCTTGTGACAATTTTTAGATCTTCTTTTTTTCTTATTTTCTTTTATAGTTTCTAATTTGTTATCGCCAGTGTAGAGGAGCCTGATTGACTTTTAAAATTTATTGATCTTGTATGTGTGTGCCTTGTTGAACCGTCTTATTAGTTCCTGCTAGTTTATCTGTGGGTTCTTTTGGGTCTCCTAGATAAATGAGCATATTAAATGTAAATAATGTGTTCTTTGGATAAAGTTTATTTTCTTGCATCTCTATATATAGAAGCAATATGTTGAATTGATTTAAATATTTAAACACTTACATACCTGTTATCACAATCTAACATTGTTTATCTTATTTTCTTTCAATCAATATTATGTTTTCAAGATTTATCCACGTGAATCCATAGAGATCTAGGTCTTTGATTTTTGACTGTTTGATATTATGTGATCACATGCATATAGCATCATTTATTTTCCATTCAAGCATTATTGGACAATTGGATTGTTTCCCTCCCTTCTCTAGAACAAACAACATTTCCCAGAATATCCCTGAAGATGACTGACAGTCGAGAAGGGCCAGGCTGCCCGAAGGATTGCTACTTGCTTTTAGCCACCTTCCAACAGGCCGTCTCCAGCCAGCAATTTGAAGCACAGCTGAAATGAGAACTGCCCCAAATGTGAAAATCTTAGGAGCTTCCTAGAAGGTGGGAGGTTAATGATAGGCATCCTGCTGGGATCCCAGGGGAGTCTGAGCTGGCCTGAAGCTCATCTTCCTCCTCCACCTCTCAAGAGAAATGTGGAGGAAAGAAGACTTCAAAAACTGTGAGCAGGCAGAGGGAGAGATATTGGGGGCCGAAGCTGTAACTGAGGTCTTGGAGTGGGCTGTGAGCACGCAGAGCCTCTCGAGAGCCAGGCTCTGCCTTCTGAGCACTTCTCCCCTAAGGCTGCTCATAATTCACGTGATACCAGCCATATAGAGCCGACTTGGCCCACACTGTCACAGAAAGCCTTATCAGAATCTCTTCTTCTTCATACACTCTTGTGTCTGTTACTTGGTTATTGCCTTTGGTACTCCACTGATGTGAACCACAGTCGCCAGGGGATGGAGGACACTAGTGACCCATCTTGCTCTGTGGCCTCAGTCCACAGCTGGAGGGTAAGGGAAGAGGCCAAATGAAGGTCAAGAAGGAAAGATGGAGTTTGAAGAGAAGACCTGAGTTAAGGGTGTCTTCTCAAGTCTTGATGACTGAAATGTAGCTCCAGTACCTGAAGTCCTGCTTGTTCTCAAGGCTGACCGCGGGGCTGGGTGCACTCAGTGAAGGAACCGTATACACTTAGTATTTCCTTGCTTGCTCACACTTGCCCTCCTCTGATACACCCTCTGCAAGACTGATCTTCCCCTGAAACAACTTTCCACCTGCTACTGTCATCTCAGGAACATTTGCTTCCCCTTCCTAGTGTCCCCCTAGAATGCCATTGCAGCCAATTCATAATTTGATAATCATGCTGCTTACCATATTCTCAGCAACTTCTGAGAAATTTTATTCACTTTATTCCATAGTCTTCACCCATCAATAATCTTCCTTAACTTCCTAGCTGCAGGTTAACCCATTCGGAATCATTTCTTTTGCTTTCTCTTCTTTGGCAAATCCTTTCTATCTTTTAAGGTCTTTTTCTTGTCTCTCTACCATCTTGCCTTCCTGAACTTCTTTTTTTTTCGTTTAAGTAACCTTTCAATCTCCTTCCCCAATTTCCTCATAAACATTGAGAGTTTATTCCTCACACGTTAGACAGCGGTTTATGAATGGCCAGGCATAATGGACTCAGAATGAGTTGGCACCCCCGAGGTACCTGTCTTGCTGGGGAGCCACAGGTGAAGGGCTGTCTGCTGGACACATGTTTGCATGGAGTCAGGCTGAGTGGCCTCAGGGTGTTTGCTCTGCACTTGTGTGTGTTTCTCCCTAGTTGGTTTCCTTGTCCAGCCACCTGTGACCTCCCTCCATCCAGCCCAGGGAATCCTTCTCATCACAGGGGTAGGATGTTTGTCTCATTTTCCATCACATCCTTTCCCCAAAGTTTGGTTGTGAGTTGTTCCCATTCCAAAGACCTTTCCTCTTTGAAGAGAAAAGAGAAAATCTTGTCTCTCCTTTTCTCTCACTTCACTTCTGCTCTATTATCTCCTCCGTCCAGAATGGCCCACTGACTCACATGGGTGTAGATCCAAAGATGGCAAGAAATGCCAGCAATTCTGAGATAATAATACGGATGGATCAGGAAAACTTGAAAACCTTTATCCCGCCACATTAAAAAAAATTGCACTTCCAGTGTATTCAGAGTCTCAGTGTAGAAACACAAATGATAGAGAAATTGAATTACACTCAAGTTTTTCTTTCCTCCTTTCCTGATTTATTCTAATCCTCCAAGTTAACATGATGAACTCTTTGTTGTGTAAAGTTTCAGACATTTTCTACCCATGCACACTTTTCTTCTTTTCACATTAGAGTGTGAACTAGGTCACTTTCAACATGCTGTGATTCTGTGATTCACTGTCTCCCACCGAGTCATCCACGGATAATGTCATCTGTTTCACGGAGAAATATTTCCAATAGCTAATAGCCAATGTCTGTGGAGTGCTTACTCTGTGTCGGTTTCTTGTAACTACTTTACAGATCATTTGTACAGCGTACCCATGGACCAGGTACAATTATGACCCCCAAGTGACAGATAAGTGCAGATAAGTACAAATAAATACAGAGGCCAAGTGACTTGCCCAAGACACTGGAGCAAATCAAAATCCATGCCTCTGTAATCATTTTGCTCTATTGCCTCTGTCTGGGAGGCTTGATGATTTGGCAACTAAAACCTTAAATATCATGTTCCATTTTTATATCTGTGACACAAGCGTGGGGCTGTGATACAGGGTAAGTAACCTGACTACTTTTGAAAACCCTTATGCACCTGGATGAAAGTAAGCCAGGGACTGCAAGCCATAGATTTAAGGTTTCCTACCAACTTTTAAAAATAGCTTCTTGAATGCAATTTATGTAGTGTCAAGTCTAGGATGTAGTCCAAATAGTAACAGAAAAATGGAGATATGTAGGAAAATACTTAAAGTTGACAAGTATTGGGAGTGTAGTATTTTTGGGGCCAGCGTGTAGACCACAGGAAAACTTGCTGTTTCCATCCCAAAGGGAAGAGCCCTACGTTGCAACTGCCAAGGTCCCTGGGACAGCAAGTGTGCTCACTGCTTAGTAAAGAAGCATCCTCAGTTTGATAGAATCATATGGGAGCCTTACATTTGGTTAGCAGTTCTACATTCTTGATGTAATAATATTTTCAGGGTGTGGGAGGGTATCAAGCTCTGAAAATACCCTTGGAGAGATCTGCTTATTAAGTTTGGCTTTTTCAGTCTCCCTACTACTTCTTTACTAAACACCAGGCGGTTTCCTTCACTTTTCAGAACCATATTGTTTTTCCCTTCTCTAATGAACTTTGAAATACTTTTGGATGAGCTATTGAGATTGGGAAAAAATAAACATCTCTTTAAAATAAGGAAGATAATAACAATGACAAGTAGAAAAAGCTCTAAAACAGAGAATATCCTCCATTCTAGACACTGACTGGGAGTGGAAGGTTCGTGCTCGCTGTCCAGGACGTAGAAATAAAAGCTGAGGAGGCGCTGAGGCGTCTCCTGGATCTCTATGAGCCTCCATCATTTCTGCTGAGTAGGGTTGACAGATAAAATATAGACTGTTTAGTTAAATATGAATGTTTGAAAAACAACGAGTACATTTTGAAGATAAGTATGCCCCAAATAGTTCATAGGATCTACTTATACTAAAAATAATGACTTATTATTCATGTGAAGTTCAAGTTTAACTGGGTATCCTGTATTTTTATGTCCTAAATCTGACAGCCCTACTGATGATCCACAATGGAGGCAGTTGAGGAGTGGTACATGTTGGCTCTCGGACAGTCAGAAATGGCTTCAGCAGATCCAGGTACAGTATGAAATTCTTTTTGGATATAGCTCAGAAGCCATGGCCAGCCCTTGACTGCAAGTACTGCCTCGGGTTTCCCTGAGGTGGGGTAAACCTTCCTCTTAATGGCCTTTTGGTAAGTCTGGAAGACCATATCCAAGGGGAGCCCCAAAGTCAGTTTCATCCTCACAACCATGTTTCCAATTCCTGGAATTGGCTGCATGTGACTCACCAGAGCTGAGGAGGTTTGTGGAAGTTGGGAGTGTCATAGCTTGAACCCTTTGTAGGTAAAGTTTTGCTGTTGTGAGAGTTTTAACAGGAGCAATGTGAAAGACTCCAAGTCCCCAAGTAGATAGAAATAATCCTGTTCTACCTGTGTGTATGTGACAAGTCTCTAATAGTTCAGAGAGCAAGTATCTGGTCTTAGAAAGACTGATCCAAGCTTGGATGTTTCTGGTGACAAGGCAAGGTCCTGAGTTTCAAGTTCACCTTTTATGGTTGAGGAGACAATAAGGTGGTCAGAAGGGAAATCATGGAGGAGACCTTGGCTTCATCCATCGTGCAGGCTTGTATATGTGGTTCTATGTAGATTGTGTTTCAAAGGTGGAGCTTGTTTACAACTATGAACATTCTCCGATGTGCTTTTTGGACCTTCATTCCCAGAGCGAGAGCAGTGCCGAGGCTCTAGAAATGCCATGGATATTCTGAGCTGTCAGTGGCATTTCCCCGGTACTGTTCCCTTGGTGCCGCTCCTTGAAATGTCCAAAGGGATTATCATGTGTCTTGTGGCGGGTCCTAGCATTGTGAAAGGAAGCTGCTGCACCTGGCTCAGAGGATTTCGGATGTGGTGGGAGGAGGAGTAGTACTACGACTCTAAATTGTATCACAGCATATCGATTCCATCTTGAGAGTGGGGTTGGGGGGTTATGAAGGGGGGCTTTTATTGTACTTTTATACATTGTACCCTTGAAACTAATTCAATTTTTAAAAATTAATTAATTTATTTGGGGCTGCATTGGGTCTTTGTCGCTGCTAGCGGGTGTTCTCTAGTTGCAGTGAGCGGGGGCTCCTCTTGGCTGTGGTGCACGGGCTTCTCATTGCAGTGGCTTCTCTTGTTGCGGAGCATGGTCTCTAGGCACGCAGGCTTCCGTAGTTGTGGCACGTGGGCTCGGTTGATGTGGCACACGGGCTCTAGAGCGCAGGCTCAGTAGTTGTGGCACGCGGGCTTAGTTACTCCGTGGCACGTGGGATCTTCCCAGACCAGGGCTCGAACCCATGACCCCTGCATTTGCAGGCATATTCTTAACCACTGCTCCACCAGGGAAGCCCGATAATTCAGTTTTTTATAAAGAGAAGATTCCTAATATTATTCCAAAATTTAAAAAATATATAGTTGGATAACACTATGAAAAATTAACTGATATATTCTTTTATTATTTCTCTTTGCTCCCTGGATTTTTTTCCCCATCCAGTCAGCTAGGCACTGTGAGTTCACTGCATTAGGAAGGTAAAGACTCAGCAGAAATGAGGGAGAAAAACAGAAAAGTCTCAGCTTTGGAATGTTCACAACGGAGGCCACAGTAGAACAGGTGAGAATTCTGTGAACCAAAAATAAATGTCGTCTCAAATGCAAAAAAGTATTCTCTGCACTGGGAGGCAGGAGAGGGAGGGAGGGAAGGACTGAAGGAGAGAGATCAGTGTGGCCAGGGACATGGAGACTGTGCTTAAGGACGATATGCCCAGGAAGAGAATCAGAATCTGGAGAAGATTCAGCCTGCACGTGATCATTGCCTCCAGTCAGCACCCTCATCTCAGACGTTGGGAAATTCAGAGAGAGAGTGGGAGTACGTCAGGAGGGCCACGCGCATAGTCTGTGTGGCAGGGGTTGTGGCCGTTCCCTATTTGTGAGGAGTCCCCAGCAATTTGCAGGCCTCTTCTGGAAAATGCTGGCGGACGTCTCTAGTGCTTATGTGAAAGCTTGTTCACAAACCTTGAAAGATACAGATGTAGATGACAGATAGATGCATAGATAGAAAAATGTCATTAAATAAAAGCTCCAGGAAAGGTTTGGAAAATGCCCTTTATTGCATAGGACGCTTCTATTGTCATATGATGTTAGACTGAGTGCCGGTCCCTTCATCCTCCTTCAGACCACGGCATTCTGTCTGCTACTCTCCCGAGGGTCCTTTCTTCTCCCTGGAAGGGATAAAACAAATGAGGTAGAACAGGAAGAGACAAGAAGCACTCCAAGCTCTGCTGGTCAGGGTTACCCTCCAGCATTGCCTTAATGCTCAGAGCCACACACACCACAGTGAGCTTGGCTCCAGATCAACTACCACGCAACGAAGGTTCTGGAACACTTCCATATCTCGGGGAACCTCATTTCCACGTGACTCTCTTTCATATTCCCCTTTGTCACAGAAGGCTAGGTCCAGTGGTCCGGGTGAGATCTCGGCTCAGGCCCAAGGCTCTCAGACCTCAAAGTTCTGGTCCTGCAAGGGCCCCTGTCCTCTCTTGAGACCACTCCTGGCTCTCTCTGCCGAGAAGGAGCTGCTGGCAGTACGTCCTCTAAGAGTTGAGGTCCATCGTGCAGACCCTGAGAAAACTCCTAGGAAAAGGCTCCACCTTCTTGTTTACGTCAACAGAGGTCAATGCCTTTGTTAGTGCTGGGTGTGTCCCATTTGATGCAACTGCAGAGCCATTAGGTCAACCAGCACATGTGTGCAGCCCCTTCCCTTAGACTCCTCTGGGCCCTCGTGACATAGGCTCAGAAGACTGCCAGCCTCAAGCCTTACCTCTTCCAAGGGACGGCCACACCGTCTTCCAGGATCTTCTGTCCCATGAATCTCAGTTGCTGTTTGGAACTCAAAGGAGAGAAAAGACCCTGCCTGCGGGGTCTCTTTGGGCTGGGGCCTTCCCCCGTGGGCTGCTCTCCCTCATTCTCCTTTTCTTCTTGCTTCTCTACCTCCTTCTCCTCCTCCTCCTCCTCCTCCTCCTCCTCCTCCTCCTTCTTCTCCTCCTCCTCCTCCTCGTCCTCTTCCTCAGGGGTGCTCTCGGATTCCACATTGCCCATCCGCTGGGCCATGGTGAGATGAAAGGCATGGCAGCTGAAGCCCTGCAGGACGCCGCCCTTCACGTGCTGCTGGAGGATCTCCAAGGTGGGGAAGACCCGGCAGCAGGCCATGCACCTGAAGCCGGTCTCCATGGTCAGCATCCAGTCCGCTGTCTTGGCGCTGGGTCTCTCCTCGACGGCAGGTGGCCCTGATGGGCTGCCTGGCTCTGCCCTTTCCTCATACTCTTTCTCCTCCCCAGTGGGCTCACTGTCAGACAGGAGGCTTTCGGTGCACACATCAGAAGAGGGGTCAGTGGCTACTGCGCACACATCCTCAGGAAGGGTCACTTCTTCTATCCTCAGCTGCTTTTCAGGCAACTCCAAGGGTTTCTTTGTCTTCCAGGAGACAGCGACACCCTTGTTCACTTGTACCTGCATGTAGTGTATTTTCATGCCCCTTTCCTCTTTGTCTGGGTGCAGATAGTTCTTACAGGGTGAAGAGGGTGAGGAGGAGACACAGTGTGATGGGGAAGCGGTCTCTCCTTCTTCCTGATCCTGGGCTAAGGGTGGTCTAGGCTGGGCAGTGTCTCGATGAAATCTCCGGATTCCTGAAAAAGGAAATTAAAATCATAATAACATGCATGGGCCATGCCGGAAGCTGAGGGAGCAGGTGTGGTAGACGAGAGAGGGACATTGGCACGACATAGCAATGTCGTGAGCTTGGTGTCCGTTGGCCGTAGGACGGAGTGGTGTATGTGGTGTCATCTGTGGGCTTTTCATGTGCGTGGGGGGGTATACTGGAGCGGTGTCTGTATACAGGGGTGTGGAGTATGGTGGTGAGGGCTGTAGTATGTGAGGGATGCGGCTGGATGCGTGTACGATGAGGAGTGTGAGTTTGGGAATATCGGTGGTGCATTCCTTGTGGAATGGGGCTGTGGTGCAGGAGAGTACTGTGGAGCACGTGCTTGGGGTTGATGTGCACTGAGAAGGGCTGTGCCTGGAGGGCGCGTGTATGTGTGAGCTGTGTGCACCTGAGCTGGATGGTCCTGCTCTCAGGCTGGAGGTGTATGATGCAGAACTCTGTCCTTCTCTGGAAGCAAAGGCAAAGACAAAGCCTACATTTTCCTCTGAAGATGCTTAATCTGGTCCCTCTTCCCTCCACCTCAAGCCCAGACCTTTCCGGCCCCTGCTCCTTGACTTCCCCACCATGGTAGTAGCAGTATTCACACACACACCCCCAGACTCAGCTGGCATCCACGCCCTCGGAACAGCTCAGCCATCCTGCCCAGGCTCCTCCACAGAGCCCTCATCACCTCTGATGACCCTGGATTTCCTCTCAGCCTCCCTGGGATCTGTGTGCCTCCTGCTTCACAGCCAAGCACCCCGTCACCTGAGGAGCCCCACGCCCTTACCAGCGTAGCTGAGCTTGCGCAGAGTAGAAGTACAGAAGAAGTATTTAGAGGCAGAGGAGACCTCCACTGCCCCTGGGCTGCAGCCTTGGGCCACCACAGTGGATCCAAGCCGAGGGGGATCCTCTTGTGACTTCGAGATTCCTGAGGGAGGAATGAAAGGCTCAGGGTGGGTTCATCAGTCCTCTGTCCACAAATATTTACTGAGTGTGTGACACGTGTCAGGTGCAGTGAATACACACAGCTGAGAGTGTGGTTCCCAGTGGATCCTCCAGGATTTAATTCCAATCAATACTTATTCTCTCACTGTCTAGTTGGTAATGTAGGCCTCGGTGGTGACTGTGAGTGTGTGGGAAGAGTGAGTGATGTGTATCAGTTAAGTCTGTGGTAAGTGTGGGGTTGGCATGGGGAGCACAGTGCAGACGTGTCTATCTGTGTCTGTGGCCTTTGTGTGCATGGTTTCTGTTCACAAGTCAGGAATTCTGGGACATGTAACGTTTCCTCATTACATGGTGTGGCTTGTATTTATGGTGTGTGTTCATTCATTCATTCACCAAGATTCAGTAAGCAGCTACTCCTGTGTATCCGGCACTCTTCCATTGTTGTAGTCTTTGGTAACGCTGCACATTCTAGTAGGGGAAGACACACACTAAACAAAACTACAATAAATATATAATACATCAGCTGGTGGTAAGTATATAAGGGTTGCCAGACTTAGCGAACAAGAATACAAGGCACCCAGTTAAATTTCAGTTTCAGATAAACCCAGAATAATCTTTTAGTGTAAGTATTCCCATGCAGTATTTGGCCTGACTTAGTTTTAGTGTAAGTATAGCCCATACAATATGTGGGACATACGGATACTGAAAAATTACTTGTTCTTTATCTAGAATTCAAATTGAACTGGATAGCCCATATTTTCTCTGGCAATCCTGACATGGGTTACTGAGACTGTGGTTTACTGTGGTTTGTACAAAGCGGGTCTGGCATTACTCAAGAATGTGTTATAAGTGTGGTGTGTATGACACGTGACTGGTTCTTATAGAGGTATTTAGAGATGGCTGAAGTTAGTTGTGTTTGTGCAAGAGTTGAGGAGATACATGTATATAGTGTGTGTGTGTGTGTGTGTGTGTGTGTCCTATATATATAGTGTGTGTGTCTATATACATATCTCATCTCCAGCGTTTGGTGTTGGAGGAGAGGATTGTGATACAGGTGGGTTGTATGAGAACGTAGTATAGGAGGGATGCGTGTATATACCTCCATGTGCTGTGTGTGGTTTACTAAGGAAGTTATATGTGGGGTGTGTGATATTTTTGCTGCATCAGAGTGTACATGGGTGTATGAGTTACTGTCTCATAAAACACCCCTAACAAGAATTCTGTATACACTCTTACGTACACCGAGTGTCAGCCAGGTCCAGGCAGGGTGACAAGAACTTTACCACGCAGACTTTATATCTGGTAAGCACTCTACCCCCATTCATCTCGCTCTTCTCTGCACTACCACACACACACACACACACACACACACACACACACTCACACACACACACACAGGAACATAGGGCAAAATATTCTGAATGGTCAGGGGCAGTCATTGCCTTCCCCAGCCTGTCCCAGCCACTGCCTGGAAATCTGCCTGCTGTCTAGAGCTCCATTCCCAGGGCCCATCCTACAGTCTCCAGGGCCCTGGGCCTGGTAGGAGCTACTGGGCTCTAATCTGGGGCAGAGGCCTCTAGCTGGAGCTCTGGGGTGACCACCCCTCTCCCAGGGCAAGCTCCTCGCCTACATTTAATGCACGCAGGCACCACGTGGCCCGTGGCTCTCAGAGCTCCCCGCAGGACCCTGAGGCCATTTCTCACCCCCGCTCACGCGGTCTCAGTCTCTGGAAAACCCTTCCCTTCCCTTGATCTCCTTTGGGAAATTCTTCCTGTTGAAGGAATAAAACCTCCTTGCTTTCAATATGACACCATCCCTAGACAAACAATCTTCTTTCAAAGTGCATTCCACTTGTCAAGATATTTTTCAACAGGGCCTTCAACTCATGGGGCTTCTCTTTCCACTTTGGTAAAAGAGGCCAAGCAACTCATGGGTCTCTCTCAGCATCCTTGCATCCTTCACATCCCCCACCTCATGACCCCTAGGAAAGATCCAAGAGCATAAGAGAGAAATCGGGGACTGAGGAAAGCTGCACCTCTAGGTCTGTGCAAGCAGGATGCAGCCTGCTGTGAGTCCGACAAAGCTCCAGGCCCGGCTGCCCCAGGAGAGAGTCCTCAGACCAGCGGAGCTGACCTCCCATCTCCCAGGGGGCATCTGGCCGTTCTGTGCCGTCTCACACCACAGGGACCCTCCGGATAGATACGGCAGCATCAGTGAGACAAGGTCTCTCGCTCCCTGCTTCACAGGTGACACGTTCTCAGTCCCCCGCTTCCTAGAGAAGCTTCAGTTTGGCAGAAACCCATGTGCCCCAGACAAGTTGCCCCCCACATACCTCCTCCGTTCTCGGCAGTTTCCTGGGACTCTTCATTTTCCAGATGTTTCCTCTTTTGTCGCCGTTCCATCGTACCAACTAGAAGTCTCCCTTAGAAGATGCCTCAAGAGATGTCCAACTCCTCCTCTTCCCTACAGGTTGGCCCTTCTTGGCTCTTGGGCAATCCGTTGAAATGATTCAATACAAACAAAAATAGTCAAGTCTCCTAAATGGCTGAAAAACTTGTACCACTTGGTGAACCAGCAGTAGTGCCTAGTGCTCACCAGGGCTGTTATGTTTGCAAGGTTGCCAGGCTCACAGTGGAATTCTGTGACCTCAGTGATGACATCAGAGCATTCGGTGGACCTAGGTTGAGCACAGTGTCTGCAATAGCACAGGCCCCATTTTCAAGAACAATTCCTTTTTCCCAGCCGAAGCTTTCCCGTGAAAGGGAAAGGTTCCTACCATATCTATTATAAATTGTATCATACCATGTCTATTATACAATTCACATTTTGATTGGAGATCTTTTCATGTCTTTTCTAGAGAGATTTAATATGAATGTTTTAAATGGTCTCCAGTTTCCCTGTGGATTATTGACATTTTAAACTCTGCACTTCAATTTTCCCTCAATACGTGTAATTTTGTCACGGCTATTTCTGTACTTAAAGATGAGGAACTATATAATTGATTTCTTCATTTTTTCCCCATCTCTTTCCAAGGTACTGCATTTGATTGTGTCTTGCGACTGAGTGAAAAATGCTAGTCCTTGAGTCAGGACATTGGGCCCTTTAGCAAGTAACTCAACCTATCTGGGCTTCAGCTTCTGTATGTGCGATCAAGAGGCTTGGACTAGCTGACTTTTCAAATGCTGTGTTTCTTTGATTCACTCTCACTTACTGATCTGCTCCTTAAGAAGAGGGTCTGTTCTCATAAAGTAACAACAGTCTCTTCCTAACCTTGGGTTGGGCGGAGTTTAACTGTTCGTACTCAGTTTGTTAGTTATATTGCCTTCTACGTATGCTTAGCTCTAAATAATTTATACGGCTCTTGTGACAATTTTTAGATCTTCTTTTTTTCTTATTTTCTTTTATAGTTTCTAATTTGTTATCGCCAGTGTAGAGGAGCCTGATTGACTTTTAAAATTTATTGATCTTGTATGTGTGTGCCTTGTTGAACCGTCTTATTAGTTCCTGCTAGTTTATCTGTGGGTTCTTTTGGGTCTCCTAGATAAATGAGCATATTAAATGTAAATAATGTGTTCTTTGGATAAAGTTTATTTTCTTGCATCTCTATATATAGAAGCAATATGTTGAATTGATTTAAATATTTAAACACTTACATACCTGTTATCACAATCTAACATTGTTTATCTTATTTTCTTTCAATCAATATTATGTTTTCAAGATTTATCCACGTGAATCCATAGAGATCTAGGTCTTTGATTTTTGACTGTTTGATATTATGTGATCACATGCATATAGCATCATTTATTTTCCATTCAAGCATTATTGGACAATTGGATTGTTTCCCTCCCTTCTCTAGAACAAACAACATTTCCCAGAATATCCCTGAAGATGACTGACAGTCGAGAAGGGCCAGGCTGCCCGAAGGATTGCTACTTGCTTTTAGCCACCTTCCAACAGGCCGTCTCCAGCCAGCAATTTGAAGCACAGCTGAAATGAGAACTGCCCCAAATGTGAAAATCTTAGGAGCTTCCTAGAAGGTGGGAGGTTAATGATAGGCATCCTGCTGGGATCCCAGGGGAGTCTGAGCTGGCCTGAAGCTCATCTTCCTCCTCCACCTCTCAAGAGAAATGTGGAGGAAAGAAGACTTCAAAAACTGTGAGCAGGCAGAGGGAGAGATATTGGGGGCCGAAGCTGTAACTGAGGTCTTGGAGTGGGCTGTGAGCACGCAGAGCCTCTCGAGAGCCAGGCTCTGCCTTCTGAGCACTTCTCCCCTAAGGCTGCTCATAATTCACGTGATACCAGCCATATAGAGCCGACTTGGCCCACACTGTCACAGAAAGCCTTATCAGAATCTCTTCTTCTTCATACACTCTTGTGTCTGTTACTTGGTTATTGCCTTTGGTACTCCACTGATGTGAACCACAGTCGCCAGGGGATGGAGGACACTAGTGACCCATCTTGCTCTGTGGCCTCAGTCCACAGCTGGAGGGTAAGGGAAGAGGCCAAATGAAGGTCAAGAAGGAAAGATGGAGTTTGAAGAGAAGACCTGAGTTAAGGGTGTCTTCTCAAGTCTTGATGACTGAAATGTAGCTCCAGTACCTGAAGTCCTGCTTGTTCTCAAGGCTGACCGCGGGGCTGGGTGCACTCAGTGAAGGAACCGTATACACTTAGTATTTCCTTGCTTGCTCACACTTGCCCTCCTCTGATACACCCTCTGCAAGACTGATCTTCCCCTGAAACAACTTTCCACCTGCTACTGTCATCTCAGGAACATTTGCTTCCCCTTCCTAGTGTCCCCCTAGAATGCCATTGCAGCCAATTCATAATTTGATAATCATGCTGCTTACCATATTCTCAGCAACTTCTGAGAAATTTTATTCACTTTATTCCATAGTCTTCACCCATCAATAATCTTCCTTAACTTCCTAGCTGCAGGTTAACCCATTCGGAATCATTTCTTTTGCTTTCTCTTCTTTGGCAAATCCTTTCTATCTTTTAAGGTCTTTTTCTTGTCTCTCTACCATCTTGCCTTCCTGAACTTCTTTTTTTTTCGTTTAAGTAACCTTTCAATCTCCTTCCCCAATTTCCTCATAAACATTGAGAGTTTATTCCTCACACGTTAGACAGCGGTTTATGAATGGCCAGGCATAATGGACTCAGAATGAGTTGGCACCCCCGAGGTACCTGTCTTGCTGGGGAGCCACAGGTGAAGGGCTGTCTGCTGGACACATGTTTGCATGGAGTCAGGCTGAGTGGCCTCAGGGTGTTTGCTCTGCACTTGTGTGTGTTTCTCCCTAGTTGGTTTCCTTGTCCAGCCACCTGTGACCTCCCTCCATCCAGCCCAGGGAATCCTTCTCATCACAGGGGTAGGATGTTTGTCTCATTTTCCATCACATCCTTTCCCCAAAGTTTGGTTGTGAGTTGTTCCCATTCCAAAGACCTTTCCTCTTTGAAGAGAAAAGAGAAAATCTTGTCTCTCCTTTTCTCTCACTTCACTTCTGCTCTATTATCTCCTCCGTCCAGAATGGCCCACTGACTCACATGGGTGTAGATCCAAAGATGGCAAGAAATGCCAGCAATTCTGAGATAATAATACGGATGGATCAGGAAAACTTGAAAACCTTTATCCCGCCACATTAAAAAAAATTGCACTTCCAGTGTATTCAGAGTCTCAGTGTAGAAACACAAATGATAGAGAAATTGAATTACACTCAAGTTTTTCTTTCCTCCTTTCCTGATTTATTCTAATCCTCCAAGTTAACATGATGAACTCTTTGTTGTGTAAAGTTTCAGACATTTTCTACCCATGCACACTTTTCTTCTTTTCACATTAGAGTGTGAACTAGGTCACTTTCAACATGCTGTGATTCTGTGATTCACTGTCTCCCACCGAGTCATCCACGGATAATGTCATCTGTTTCACGGAGAAATATTTCCAATAGCTAATAGCCAATGTCTGTGGAGTGCTTACTCTGTGTCGGTTTCTTGTAACTACTTTACAGATCATTTGTACAGCGTACCCATGGACCAGGTACAATTATGACCCCCAAGTGACAGATAAGTGCAGATAAGTACAAATAAATACAGAGGCCAAGTGACTTGCCCAAGACACTGGAGCAAATCAAAATCCATGCCTCTGTAATCATTTTGCTCTATTGCCTCTGTCTGGGAGGCTTGATGATTTGGCAACTAAAACCTTAAATATCATGTTCCATTTTTATATCTGTGACACAAGCGTGGGGCTGTGATACAGGGTAAGTAACCTGACTACTTTTGAAAACCCTTATGCACCTGGATGAAAGTAAGCCAGGGACTGCAAGCCATAGATTTAAGGTTTCCTACCAACTTTTAAAAATAGCTTCTTGAATGCAATTTATGTAGTGTCAAGTCTAGGATGTAGTCCAAATAGTAACAGAAAAATGGAGATATGTAGGAAAATACTTAAAGTTGACAAGTATTGGGAGTGTAGTATTTTTGGGGCCAGCGTGTAGACCACAGGAAAACTTGCTGTTTCCATCCCAAAGGGAAGAGCCCTACGTTGCAACTGCCAAGGTCCCTGGGACAGCAAGTGTGCTCACTGCTTAGTAAAGAAGCATCCTCAGTTTGATAGAATCATATGGGAGCCTTACATTTGGTTAGCAGTTCTACATTCTTGATGTAATAATATTTTCAGGGTGTGGGAGGGTATCAAGCTCTGAAAATACCCTTGGAGAGATCTGCTTATTAAGTTTGGCTTTTTCAGTCTCCCTACTACTTCTTTACTAAACACCAGGCGGTTTCCTTCACTTTTCAGAACCATATTGTTTTTCCCTTCTCTAATGAACTTTGAAATACTTTTGGATGAGCTATTGAGATTGGGAAAAAATAAACATCTCTTTAAAATAAGGAAGATAATAACAATGACAAGTAGAAAAAGCTCTAAAACAGAGAATATCCTCCATTCTAGACACTGACTGGGAGTGGAAGGTTCGTGCTCGCTGTCCAGGACGTAGAAATAAAAGCTGAGGAGGCGCTGAGGCGTCTCCTGGATCTCTATGAGCCTCCATCATTTCTGCTGAGTAGGGTTGACAGATAAAATATAGACTGTTTAGTTAAATATGAATGTTTGAAAAACAACGAGTACATTTTGAAGATAAGTATGCCCCAAATAGTTCATAGGATCTACTTATACTAAAAATAATGACTTATTATTCATGTGAAGTTCAAGTTTAACTGGGTATCCTGTATTTTTATGTCCTAAATCTGACAGCCCTACTGATGATCCACAATGGAGGCAGTTGAGGAGTGGTACATGTTGGCTCTCGGACAGTCAGAAATGGCTTCAGCAGATCCAGGTACAGTATGAAATTCTTTTTGGATATAGCTCAGAAGCCATGGCCAGCCCTTGACTGCAAGTACTGCCTCGGGTTTCCCTGAGGTGGGGTAAACCTTCCTCTTAATGGCCTTTTGGTAAGTCTGGAAGACCATATCCAAGGGGAGCCCCAAAGTCAGTTTCATCCTCACAACCATGTTTCCAATTCCTGGAATTGGCTGCATGTGACTCACCAGAGCTGAGGAGGTTTGTGGAAGTTGGGAGTGTCATAGCTTGAACCCTTTGTAGGTAAAGTTTTGCTGTTGTGAGAGTTTTAACAGGAGCAATGTGAAAGACTCCAAGTCCCCAAGTAGATAGAAATAATCCTGTTCTACCTGTGTGTATGTGACAAGTCTCTAATAGTTCAGAGAGCAAGTATCTGGTCTTAGAAAGACTGATCCAAGCTTGGATGTTTCTGGTGACAAGGCAAGGTCCTGAGTTTCAAGTTCACCTTTTATGGTTGAGGAGACAATAAGGTGGTCAGAAGGGAAATCATGGAGGAGACCTTGGCTTCATCCATCGTGCAGGCTTGTATATGTGGTTCTATGTAGATTGTGTTTCAAAGGTGGAGCTTGTTTACAACTATGAACATTCTCCGATGTGCTTTTTGGACCTTCATTCCCAGAGCGAGAGCAGTGCCGAGGCTCTAGAAATGCCATGGATATTCTGAGCTGTCAGTGGCATTTCCCCGGTACTGTTCCCTTGGTGCCGCTCCTTGAAATGTCCAAAGGGATTATCATGTGTCTTGTGGCGGGTCCTAGCATTGTGAAAGGAAGCTGCTGCACCTGGCTCAGAGGATTTCGGATGTGGTGGGAGGAGGAGTAGTACTACGACTCTAAATTGTATCACAGCATATCGATTCCATCTTGAGAGTGGGGTTGGGGGGTTATGAAGGGGGGCTTTTATTGTACTTTTATACATTGTACCCTTGAAACTAATTCAATTTTTAAAAATTAATTAATTTATTTGGGGCTGCATTGGGTCTTTGTCGCTGCTAGCGGGTGTTCTCTAGTTGCAGTGAGCGGGGGCTCCTCTTGGCTGTGGTGCACGGGCTTCTCATTGCAGTGGCTTCTCTTGTTGCGGAGCATGGTCTCTAGGCACGCAGGCTTCCGTAGTTGTGGCACGTGGGCTCGGTTGATGTGGCACACGGGCTCTAGAGCGCAGGCTCAGTAGTTGTGGCACGCGGGCTTAGTTACTCCGTGGCACGTGGGATCTTCCCAGACCAGGGCTCGAACCCATGACCCCTGCATTTGCAGGCATATTCTTAACCACTGCTCCACCAGGGAAGCCCGATAATTCAGTTTTTTATAAAGAGAAGATTCCTAATATTATTCCAAAATTTAAAAAATATATAGTTGGATAACACTATGAAAAATTAACTGATATATTCTTTTATTATTTCTCTTTGCTCCCTGGATTTTTTTCCCCATCCAGTCAGCTAGGCACTGTGAGTTCACTGCATTAGGAAGGTAAAGACTCAGCAGAAATGAGGGAGAAAAACAGAAAAGTCTCAGCTTTGGAATGTTCACAACGGAGGCCACAGTAGAACAGGTGAGAATTCTGTGAACCAAAAATAAATGTCGTCTCAAATGCAAAAAAGTATTCTCTGCACTGGGAGGCAGGAGAGGGAGGGAGGGAAGGACTGAAGGAGAGAGATCAGTGTGGCCAGGGACATGGAGACTGTGCTTAAGGACGATATGCCCAGGAAGAGAATCAGAATCTGGAGAAGATTCAGCCTGCACGTGATCATTGCCTCCAGTCAGCACCCTCATCTCAGACGTTGGGAAATTCAGAGAGAGAGTGGGAGTACGTCAGGAGGGCCACGCGCATAGTCTGTGTGGCAGGGGTTGTGGCCGTTCCCTATTTGTGAGGAGTCCCCAGCAATTTGCAGGCCTCTTCTGGAAAATGCTGGCGGACGTCTCTAGTGCTTATGTGAAAGCTTGTTCACAAACCTTGAAAGATACAGATGTAGATGACAGATAGATGCATAGATAGAAAAATGTCATTAAATAAAAGCTCCAGGAAAGGTTTGGAAAATGCCCTTTATTGCATAGGACGCTTCTATTGTCATATGATGTTAGACTGAGTGCCGGTCCCTTCATCCTCCTTCAGACCACGGCATTCTGTCTGCTACTCTCCCGAGGGTCCTTTCTTCTCCCTGGAAGGGATAAAACAAATGAGGTAGAACAGGAAGAGACAAGAAGCACTCCAAGCTCTGCTGGTCAGGGTTACCCTCCAGCATTGCCTTAATGCTCAGAGCCACACACACCACAGTGAGCTTGGCTCCAGATCAACTACCACGCAACGAAGGTTCTGGAACACTTCCATATCTCGGGGAACCTCATTTCCACGTGACTCTCTTTCATATTCCCCTTTGTCACAGAAGGCTAGGTCCAGTGGTCCGGGTGAGATCTCGGCTCAGGCCCAAGGCTCTCAGACCTCAAAGTTCTGGTCCTGCAAGGGCCCCTGTCCTCTCTTGAGACCACTCCTGGCTCTCTCTGCCGAGAAGGAGCTGCTGGCAGTACGTCCTCTAAGAGTTGAGGTCCATCGTGCAGACCCTGAGAAAACTCCTAGGAAAAGGCTCCACCTTCTTGTTTACGTCAACAGAGGTCAATGCCTTTGTTAGTGCTGGGTGTGTCCCATTTGATGCAACTGCAGAGCCATTAGGTCAACCAGCACATGTGTGCAGCCCCTTCCCTTAGACTCCTCTGGGCCCTCGTGACATAGGCTCAGAAGACTGCCAGCCTCAAGCCTTACCTCTTCCAAGGGACGGCCACACCGTCTTCCAGGATCTTCTGTCCCATGAATCTCAGTTGCTGTTTGGAACTCAAAGGAGAGAAAAGACCCTGCCTGCGGGGTCTCTTTGGGCTGGGGCCTTCCCCCGTGGGCTGCTCTCCCTCATTCTCCTTTTCTTCTTGCTTCTCTACCTCCTTCTCCTCCTCCTCCTCCTCCTCCTCCTCCTCCTCCTCCTTCTTCTCCTCCTCCTCCTCCTCGTCCTCTTCCTCAGGGGTGCTCTCGGATTCCACATTGCCCATCCGCTGGGCCATGGTGAGATGAAAGGCATGGCAGCTGAAGCCCTGCAGGACGCCGCCCTTCACGTGCTGCTGGAGGATCTCCAAGGTGGGGAAGACCCGGCAGCAGGCCATGCACCTGAAGCCGGTCTCCATGGTCAGCATCCAGTCCGCTGTCTTGGCGCTGGGTCTCTCCTCGACGGCAGGTGGCCCTGATGGGCTGCCTGGCTCTGCCCTTTCCTCATACTCTTTCTCCTCCCCAGTGGGCTCACTGTCAGACAGGAGGCTTTCGGTGCACACATCAGAAGAGGGGTCAGTGGCTACTGCGCACACATCCTCAGGAAGGGTCACTTCTTCTATCCTCAGCTGCTTTTCAGGCAACTCCAAGGGTTTCTTTGTCTTCCAGGAGACAGCGACACCCTTGTTCACTTGTACCTGCATGTAGTGTATTTTCATGCCCCTTTCCTCTTTGTCTGGGTGCAGATAGTTCTTACAGGGTGAAGAGGGTGAGGAGGAGACACAGTGTGATGGGGAAGCGGTCTCTCCTTCTTCCTGATCCTGGGCTAAGGGTGGTCTAGGCTGGGCAGTGTCTCGATGAAATCTCCGGATTCCTGAAAAAGGAAATTAAAATCATAATAACATGCATGGGCCATGCCGGAAGCTGAGGGAGCAGGTGTGGTAGACGAGAGAGGGACATTGGCACGACATAGCAATGTCGTGAGCTTGGTGTCCGTTGGCCGTAGGACGGAGTGGTGTATGTGGTGTCATCTGTGGGCTTTTCATGTGCGTGGGGGGGTATACTGGAGCGGTGTCTGTATACAGGGGTGTGGAGTATGGTGGTGAGGGCTGTAGTATGTGAGGGATGCGGCTGGATGCGTGTACGATGAGGAGTGTGAGTTTGGGAATATCGGTGGTGCATTCCTTGTGGAATGGGGCTGTGGTGCAGGAGAGTACTGTGGAGCACGTGCTTGGGGTTGATGTGCACTGAGAAGGGCTGTGCCTGGAGGGCGCGTGTATGTGTGAGCTGTGTGCACCTGAGCTGGATGGTCCTGCTCTCAGGCTGGAGGTGTATGATGCAGAACTCTGTCCTTCTCTGGAAGCAAAGGCAAAGACAAAGCCTACATTTTCCTCTGAAGATGCTTAATCTGGTCCCTCTTCCCTCCACCTCAAGCCCAGACCTTTCCGGCCCCTGCTCCTTGACTTCCCCACCATGGTAGTAGCAGTATTCACACACACACCCCCAGACTCAGCTGGCATCCACGCCCTCGGAACAGCTCAGCCATCCTGCCCAGGCTCCTCCACAGAGCCCTCATCACCTCTGATGACCCTGGATTTCCTCTCAGCCTCCCTGGGATCTGTGTGCCTCCTGCTTCACAGCCAAGCACCCCGTCACCTGAGGAGCCCCACGCCCTTACCAGCGTAGCTGAGCTTGCGCAGAGTAGAAGTACAGAAGAAGTATTTAGAGGCAGAGGAGACCTCCACTGCCCCTGGGCTGCAGCCTTGGGCCACCACAGTGGATCCAAGCCGAGGGGGATCCTCTTGTGACTTCGAGATTCCTGAGGGAGGAATGAAAGGCTCAGGGTGGGTTCATCAGTCCTCTGTCCACAAATATTTACTGAGTGTGTGACACGTGTCAGGTGCAGTGAATACACACAGCTGAGAGTGTGGTTCCCAGTGGATCCTCCAGGATTTAATTCCAATCAATACTTATTCTCTCACTGTCTAGTTGGTAATGTAGGCCTCGGTGGTGACTGTGAGTGTGTGGGAAGAGTGAGTGATGTGTATCAGTTAAGTCTGTGGTAAGTGTGGGGTTGGCATGGGGAGCACAGTGCAGACGTGTCTATCTGTGTCTGTGGCCTTTGTGTGCATGGTTTCTGTTCACAAGTCAGGAATTCTGGGACATGTAACGTTTCCTCATTACATGGTGTGGCTTGTATTTATGGTGTGTGTTCATTCATTCATTCACCAAGATTCAGTAAGCAGCTACTCCTGTGTATCCGGCACTCTTCCATTGTTGTAGTCTTTGGTAACGCTGCACATTCTAGTAGGGGAAGACACACACTAAACAAAACTACAATAAATATATAATACATCAGCTGGTGGTAAGTATATAAGGGTTGCCAGACTTAGCGAACAAGAATACAAGGCACCCAGTTAAATTTCAGTTTCAGATAAACCCAGAATAATCTTTTAGTGTAAGTATTCCCATGCAGTATTTGGCCTGACTTAGTTTTAGTGTAAGTATAGCCCATACAATATGTGGGACATACGGATACTGAAAAATTACTTGTTCTTTATCTAGAATTCAAATTGAACTGGATAGCCCATATTTTCTCTGGCAATCCTGACATGGGTTACTGAGACTGTGGTTTACTGTGGTTTGTACAAAGCGGGTCTGGCATTACTCAAGAATGTGTTATAAGTGTGGTGTGTATGACACGTGACTGGTTCTTATAGAGGTATTTAGAGATGGCTGAAGTTAGTTGTGTTTGTGCAAGAGTTGAGGAGATACATGTATATAGTGTGTGTGTGTGTGTGTGTGTGTGTGTCCTATATATATAGTGTGTGTGTCTATATACATATCTCATCTCCAGCGTTTGGTGTTGGAGGAGAGGATTGTGATACAGGTGGGTTGTATGAGAACGTAGTATAGGAGGGATGCGTGTATATACCTCCATGTGCTGTGTGTGGTTTACTAAGGAAGTTATATGTGGGGTGTGTGATATTTTTGCTGCATCAGAGTGTACATGGGTGTATGAGTTACTGTCTCATAAAACACCCCTAACAAGAATTCTGTATACACTCTTACGTACACCGAGTGTCAGCCAGGTCCAGGCAGGGTGACAAGAACTTTACCACGCAGACTTTATATCTGGTAAGCACTCTACCCCCATTCATCTCGCTCTTCTCTGCACTACCACACACACACACACACACACACACACACACACACACACTCACACACACACACACAGGAACATAGGGCAAAATATTCTGAATGGTCAGGGGCAGTCATTGCCTTCCCCAGCCTGTCCCAGCCACTGCCTGGAAATCTGCCTGCTGTCTAGAGCTCCATTCCCAGGGCCCATCCTACAGTCTCCAGGGCCCTGGGCCTGGTAGGAGCTACTGGGCTCTAATCTGGGGCAGAGGCCTCTAGCTGGAGCTCTGGGGTGACCACCCCTCTCCCAGGGCAAGCTCCTCGCCTACATTTAATGCACGCAGGCACCACGTGGCCCGTGGCTCTCAGAGCTCCCCGCAGGACCCTGAGGCCATTTCTCACCCCCGCTCACGCGGTCTCAGTCTCTGGAAAACCCTTCCCTTCCCTTGATCTCCTTTGGGAAATTCTTCCTGTTGAAGGAATAAAACCTCCTTGCTTTCAATATGACACCATCCCTAGACAAACAATCTTCTTTCAAAGTGCATTCCACTTGTCAAGATATTTTTCAACAGGGCCTTCAACTCATGGGGCTTCTCTTTCCACTTTGGTAAAAGAGGCCAAGCAACTCATGGGTCTCTCTCAGCATCCTTGCATCCTTCACATCCCCCACCTCATGACCCCTAGGAAAGATCCAAGAGCATAAGAGAGAAATCGGGGACTGAGGAAAGCTGCACCTCTAGGTCTGTGCAAGCAGGATGCAGCCTGCTGTGAGTCCGACAAAGCTCCAGGCCCGGCTGCCCCAGGAGAGAGTCCTCAGACCAGCGGAGCTGACCTCCCATCTCCCAGGGGGCATCTGGCCGTTCTGTGCCGTCTCACACCACAGGGACCCTCCGGATAGATACGGCAGCATCAGTGAGACAAGGTCTCTCGCTCCCTGCTTCACAGGTGACACGTTCTCAGTCCCCCGCTTCCTAGAGAAGCTTCAGTTTGGCAGAAACCCATGTGCCCCAGACAAGTTGCCCCCCACATACCTCCTCCGTTCTCGGCAGTTTCCTGGGACTCTTCATTTTCCAGATGTTTCCTCTTTTGTCGCCGTTCCATCGTACCAACTAGAAGTCTCCCTTAGAAGATGCCTCAAGAGATGTCCAACTCCTCCTCTTCCCTACAGGTTGGCCCTTCTTGGCTCTTGGGCAATCCGTTGAAATGATTCAATACAAACAAAAATAGTCAAGTCTCCTAAATGGCTGAAAAACTTGTACCACTTGGTGAACCAGCAGTAGTGCCTAGTGCTCACCAGGGCTGTTATGTTTGCAAGGTTGCCAGGCTCACAGTGGAATTCTGTGACCTCAGTGATGACATCAGAGCATTCGGTGGACCTAGGTTGAGCACAGTGTCTGCAATAGCACAGGCCCCATTTTCAAGAACAATTCCTTTTTCCCAGCCGAAGCTTTCCCGTGAAAGGGAAAGGTTCCTACCATATCTATTATAAATTGTATCATACCATGTCTATTATACAATTCACATTTTGATTGGAGATCTTTTCATGTCTTTTCTAGAGAGATTTAATATGAATGTTTTAAATGGTCTCCAGTTTCCCTGTGGATTATTGACATTTTAAACTCTGCACTTCAATTTTCCCTCAATACGTGTAATTTTGTCACGGCTATTTCTGTACTTAAAGATGAGGAACTATATAATTGATTTCTTCATTTTTTCCCCATCTCTTTCCAAGGTACTGCATTTGATTGTGTCTTGCGACTGAGTGAAAAATGCTAGTCCTTGAGTCAGGACATTGGGCCCTTTAGCAAGTAACTCAACCTATCTGGGCTTCAGCTTCTGTATGTGCGATCAAGAGGCTTGGACTAGCTGACTTTTCAAATGCTGTGTTTCTTTGATTCACTCTCACTTACTGATCTGCTCCTTAAGAAGAGGGTCTGTTCTCATAAAGTAACAACAGTCTCTTCCTAACCTTGGGTTGGGCGGAGTTTAACTGTTCGTACTCAGTTTGTTAGTTATATTGCCTTCTACGTATGCTTAGCTCTAAATAATTTATACGGCTCTTGTGACAATTTTTAGATCTTCTTTTTTTCTTATTTTCTTTTATAGTTTCTAATTTGTTATCGCCAGTGTAGAGGAGCCTGATTGACTTTTAAAATTTATTGATCTTGTATGTGTGTGCCTTGTTGAACCGTCTTATTAGTTCCTGCTAGTTTATCTGTGGGTTCTTTTGGGTCTCCTAGATAAATGAGCATATTAAATGTAAATAATGTGTTCTTTGGATAAAGTTTATTTTCTTGCATCTCTATATATAGAAGCAATATGTTGAATTGATTTAAATATTTAAACACTTACATACCTGTTATCACAATCTAACATTGTTTATCTTATTTTCTTTCAATCAATATTATGTTTTCAATATTTATCCACGTGAATCCATAGAGATCTAGGTCTTTGATTTTTGACTGTTTGATATTATGTGATCACATGCATATAGCATCATTTATTTTCCATTCAAGCATTATTGGACAATTGGATTGTTTCCCTCCCTTCTCTAGAACAAACAACATTTCCCAGAATATCCCTGAAGATGACTGACAGTCGAGAAGGGCCAGGCTGCCCGAAGGATTGCTACTTGCTTTTAGCCACCTTCCAACAGGCCGTCTCCAGCCAGCAATTTGAAGCACAGCTGAAATGAGAACTGCCCCAAATGTGAAAATCTTAGGAGCTTCCTAGAAGGTGGGAGGTTAATGATAGGCATCCTGCTGGGATCCCAGGGGAGTCTGAGCTGGCCTGAAGCTCATCTTCCTCCTCCACCTCTCAAGAGAAATGTGGAGGAAAGAAGACTTCAAAAACTGTGAGCAGGCAGAGGGAGAGATATTGGGGGCCGAAGCTGTAACTGAGGTCTTGGAGTGGGCTGTGAGCACGCAGAGCCTCTCGAGAGCCAGGCTCTGCCTTCTGAGCACTTCTCCCCTAAGGCTGCTCATAATTCACGTGATACCAGC
The DNA here is from genome assembly GCF_964341445.2 of Mesoplodon mirus. Taxonomy (NCBI): domain Eukaryota; kingdom Metazoa; phylum Chordata; class Mammalia; order Artiodactyla; family Ziphiidae; genus Mesoplodon; species Mesoplodon mirus. The sequence goes on from NW_028295795.1 coordinate 1,005,585, forward strand.
CATATAGAGCCGACTTGGCCCACACTGTCACAGAAAGCCTTATCAGAATCTCTTCTTCTTCATACACTCTTGTGTCTGTTACTTGGTTATTGCCTTTGGTACTCCACTGATGTGAACCACAGTCGCCAGGGGATGGAGGACACTAGTGACCCATCTTGCTCTGTGGCCTCAGTCCACAGCTGGAGGGTAAGGGAAGAGGCCAAATGAAGGTCAAGAAGGAAAGATGGAGTTTGAAGAGAAGACCTGAGTTAAGGGTGTCTTCTCAAGTCTTGATGACTGAAATGTAGCTCCAGTACCTGAAGTCCTGCTTGTTCTCAAGGCTGACCGCGGGGCTGGGTGCACTCAGTGAAGGAACCGTATACACTTAGTATTTCCTTGCTTGCTCACACTTGCCCTCCTCTGATACACCCTCTGCAAGACTGATCTTCCCCTGAAACAACTTTCCACCTGCTACTGTCATCTCAGGAACATTTGCTTCCCCTTCCTAGTGTCCCCCTAGAATGCCATTGCAGCCAATTCATAATTTGATAATCATGCTGCTTACCATATTCTCAGCAACTTCTGAGAAATTTTATTCACTTTATTCCATAGTCTTCACCCATCAATAATCTTCCTTAACTTCCTAGCTGCAGGTTCACCCATTCGGAATCATTTCTTTTGCTTTCTCTTCTTTGGCAAATCCTTTCTATCTTTTAAGGTCTTTTTCTTGTCTCTCTACCATCTTGCCTTCCTGAACTTCTTTTTTTTTCGTTTAAGTAACCTTTCAATCTCCTTCCCCAATTTCCTCATAAACATTGAGAGTTTATTCCTCACACGTTAGACAGCGGTTTATGAATGGCCAGGCATAATGGACTCAGAATGAGTTGGCACCCCCGAGGTACCTGTCTTGCTGGGGAGCCACAGGTGAAGGGCTGTCTGCTGGACACATGTTTGCATGGAGTCAGGCTGAGTGGCCTCAGGGTGTTTGCTCTGCACTTGTGTGTGTTTCTCCCTAGTTGGTTTCCTTGTCCAGCCACCTGTGACCTCCCTCCATCCAGCCCAGGGAATCCTTCTCATCACAAGGGTAGGATGTTTGTCTCATTTTCCATCACATCCTTTCCCCAAAGTTTGGTTGTGAGTTGTTCCCATTCCAAAGACCTTTCCTCTTTGAAGAGAAAAGAGAAAATCTTGTCTCTCCTTTTCTCTCACTTCACTTCTGCTCTATTATCTCCTCCGTCCAGAATGGCCCACTGACTCACATGGGTGTAGATCCAAAGATGGCAAGAAATGCCAGCAATTCTGAGATAATAATACGGATGGATCAGGAAAACTTGAAAACCTTTATCCCGCCACATTAAAAAAAATTGCACTTCCAGTGTATTCAGAGTCTCAGTGTAGAAACACAAATGATAGAGAAATTGAATTACACTCAAGTTTTTCTTTCCTCCTTTCCTGATTTATTCTAATCCTCCAAGTTAACATGATGAACTCTTTGTTGTGTAAAGTTTCAGACATTTTCTACCCATGCACACTTTTCTTCTTTTCACATTAGAGTGTGAACTAGGTCACTTTCAACATGCTGTGATTCTGTGATTCACTGTCTCCCACCGAGTCATCCACGGATAATGTCATCTGTTTCACGGAGAAATATTTCCAATAGCTAATAGCCAATGTCTGTGGAGTGCTTACTCTGTGTCGGTTTCTTGTAACTACTTTACAGATCATTTGTACAGCGTACCCATGGACCAGGTACAATTATGACCCCCAAGTGACAGATAAGTGCAGATAAGTACAAATAAATACAGAGGCCAAGTGACTTGCCCAAGACACTGGAGCAAATCAAAATCCATGCCTCTGTAATCATTTTGCTCTATTGCCTCTGTCTGGGAGGCTTGATGATTTGGCAACTAAAACCTTAAATATCATGTTCCATTTTTATATCTGTGACACAAGCGTGGGGCTGTGATACAGGGTAAGTAACCTGACTACTTTTGAAAACCCTTATGCACCTGGATGAAAGTAAGCCAGGGACTGCAAGCCATAGATTTAAGGTTTCCTACCAACTTTTATAAATAGCTTCTTGAATGCAATTTATGTAGTGTCAAGTCTAGGATGTAGTCCAAATAGTAACAGAAAAATGGAGATATGTAGGAAAATACTTAAAGTTGACAAGTATTGGGAGTGTAGTATTTTGGGGGCCAGCGTGTAGACCACAGGAAAACTTGCTGTTTCCATCCCAAAGGGAAGAGCCCTACGTTGCAACTGCCAAGGTCCCTGGGACAGCAAGTGTGCTCACTGCTTAGTAAAGAAGCATCCTCAGTTTGATAGAATCATATGGGAGCCTTACATTTGGTTAGCAGTTCTACATTCTTGATGTAATAATATTTTCAGGGTGTGGGAGGGTATCAAGCTCTGAAAATACCCTTGGAGAGATCTGCTTATTAAGTTTGGCTTTTTCAGTCTCCCTACTACTTCTTTACTAAACACCAGGCGGTTTCCTTCACTTTTCAGAACCATATTGTTTTTCCCTTCTCTAATGAACTTTGAAATACTTTTGGATGAGCTATTGAGATTGGGAAAAAATAAACATCTCTTTAAAATAAGGAAGATAATAACAATGACAAGTAGAAAAAGCTCTAAAACAGAGAATATCCTCCATTCTAGACACTGACTGGGAGTGGAAGGTTCGTGCTCGCTGTCCAGGACGTAGAAATAAAAGCTGAGGAGGCGCTGAGGCGTCTCCTGGATCTCTATGAGCCTCCATCATTTCTGCTGAGTAGGGTTGACAGATAAAATATAGACTGTTTAGTTAAATATGAATGTTTGAAAAACAACGAGTACATTTTGAAGATAAGTATGCCCCAAATAGTTCATAGGATCTACTTATACTAAAAATAATGACTTATTATTCATGTGAAGTTCAAGTTTAACTGGGTATCCTGTATTTTTATGTCCTAAATCTGACAGCCCTACTGATGATCCACAATGGAGGCAGTTGAGGAGTGGTACATGTTGGCTCTCGGACAGTCAGAAATGGCTTCAGCAGATCCAGGTACAGTATGAAATTCTTTTTGGATATAGCTCAGAAGCCATGGCCAGCCCTTGACTGCAAGTACTGCCTCGGGTTTCCCTGAGGTGGGGTAAACCTTCCTCTTAATGGCCTTTTGGTAAGTCTGGAAGACCATATCCAAGGGGAGCCCCAAAGTCAGTTTCATCCTCACAACCATGTTTCCAATTCCTGGAATTGGCTGCATGTGACTCACAAGAGCTGAGGAGGTTTGTGGAAGTTGGGAGTGTCATAGCTTGAACCCTTTGTAGGTAAAGTTTTGCTGTTGTGAGAGTTTTAACAGGAGCAATGTGAAAGACTCCAAGTCCCCAAGTAGATAGAAATAATCCTGTTCTACCTGTGTGTATGTGACAAGTCTCTAATAGTTCAGAGAGCAAGTATCTGGTCTTAGAAAGACTGATCCAAGCTTGGATGTTTCTGGTGACAAGGCAAGGTCCTGAGTTTCAAGTTCACCTTTTATGGTTGAGGAGACAATAAGGTGGTCAGAAGGGAAATCATGGAGGAGACCTTGGCTTCATCCATCGTGCAGGCTTGTATATGTGGTTCTATGTAGATTGTGTTTCAAAGGTGGAGCTTGTTTACAACTATGAACATTCTCCGATGTGCTTTTTGGACCTTCATTCCCAGAGCGAGAGCAGTGCCGAGGCTCTAGAAATGCCATGGATATTCTGAGCTGTCAGTGGCATTTCCCCGGTACTGTTCCCTTGGTGCCGCTCCTTGAAATGTCCAAAGGGATTATCATGTGTCTTGTGGCGGGTCCTAGCATTGTGAAAGGAAGCTGCTGCACCTGGCTCAGAGGATTTCGGATGTGGTGGGAGGAGGAGTAGTACTACGACTCTAAATTGTATCACAGCATATCGATTCCATCTTGAGAGTGGGGTTGGGGGGTTATGAAGGGGGGCTTTTATTGTACTTTTATACATTGTACCCTTGAAACTAATTCAATTTTTAAAAATTAATTAATTTATTTGGGGCTGCATTGGGTCTTTGTTGCTGCTAGCGGGTGTTCTCTAGTTGCAGTGAGCGGGGGCTCCTCTTGGCTGTGGTGCACGGGCTTCTCATTGCAGTGGCTTCTCTTGTTGCGGAGCATGGTCTCTAGGCACGCAGGCTTCCGTAGTTGTGGCACGTGGGCTCGGTTGATGTGGCACACGGGCTCTAGAGCGCAGGCTCAGTAGTTGTGGCACGCGGGCTTAGTTACTCCGTGGCACGTGGGATCTTCCCAGACCAGGGCTCGAACCCATGACCCCTGCATTTGCAGGCATATTCTTAACCACTGCTCCACCAGGGAAGCCCGATAATTCAGTTTTTTATAAAGAGAAGATTCCTAATATTATTCCAAAATTTAAAAAATATATAGTTGGATAACACTATGAAAAATTAACTGATATATTCTTTTATTATTTCTCTTTGCTCCCTGGATTTTTTTCCCCATCCAGTCAGCTAGGCACTGTGAGTTCACTGCATTAGGAAGGTAAAGACTCAGCAGAAATGAGGGAGAAAAACAGAAAAGTCTCAGCTTTGGAATGTTCACAACGGAGGCCACAGTAGAACAGGTGAGAATTCTGTGAACCAAAAATAAATGTCGTCTCAAATGCAAAAAAGTATTCTCTGCACTGGGAGGCAGGAGAGGGAGGGAGGGAAGGACTGAAGGAGAGAGATCAGTGTGGCCAGGGACATGGAGACTGTGCTTAAGGACGATATGCCCAGGAAGAGAATCAGAATCTGGAGAAGATTCAGCCTGCACGTGATCATTGCCTCCAGTCAGCACCCTCATCTCAGACGTTGGGAAATTCAGAGAGAGAGTGGGAGTACGTCAGGAGGGCCACGCGCATAGTCTGTGTGGCAGGGGTTGTGGCCGTTCCCTATTTGTGAGGAGTCCCCAGCAATTTGCAGGCCTCTTCTGGAAAATGCTGGCGGACGTCTCTAGTGCTTATGTGAAAGCTTGTTCACAAACCTTGAAAGATACAGATGTAGATGACAGATAGATGCATAGATAGAAAAATGTCATTAAATAAAAGCTCCAGGAAAGGTTTGGAAAATGCCCTTTATTGCATAGGACGCTTCTATTGTCATATGATGTTAGACTGAGTGCCGGTCCCTTCATCCTCCTTCAGACCACGGCATTCTGTCTGCTACTCTCCCGAGGGTCCTTTCTTCTCCCTGGAAGGGATAAAACAAATGAGGTAGAACAGGAAGAGACAAGAAGCACTCCAAGCTCTGCTGGTCAGGGTTACCCTCCAGCATTGCCTTAATGCTCAGAGCCACACACACCACAGTGAGCTTGGCTCCAGATCAACTACCACGCAACGAAGGTTCTGGAACACTTCCATATCTCGGGGAACCTCATTTCCACGTGACTCTCTTTCATATTCCCCTTTGTCACAGAAGGCTAGGTCCAGTGGTCCGGGTGAGATCTCGGCTCAGGCCCAAGGCTCTCAGACCTCAAAGTTCTGGTCCTGCAAGGGCCCCTGTCCTCTCTTGAGACCACTCCTGGCTCTCTCTGCCGAGAAGGAGCTGCTGGCAGTACGTCCTCTAAGAGTTGAGGTCCATCGTGCAGACCCTGAGAAAACTCCTAGGAAAAGGCTCCACCTTCTTGTTTACGTCAACAGAGGTCAATGCCTTTGTTAGTGCTGGGTGTGTCCCATTTGATGCAACTGCAGAGCCATTAGGTCAACCAGCACATGTGTGCAGCCCCTTCCCTTAGACTCCTCTGGGCCCTCGTGACATAGGCTCAGAAGACTGCCAGCCTCAAGCCTTACCTCTTCCAAGGGACGGCCACACCGTCTTCCAGGATCTTCTGTCCCATGAATCTCAGTTGCTGTTTGGAACTCAAAGGAGAGAAAAGACCCTGCCTGCGGGGTCTCTTTGGGCTGGGGCCTTCCCCCGTGGGCTGCTCTCCCTCATTCTCCTTTTCTTCTTGCTTCTCTACCTCCTTCTCCTCCTCCTCCTCCTCCTCCTCCTCCTCCTCCTCCTCGTTCTCCTCCTCCTCCTCCTCGTCCTCTTCCTCAGGGGTGCTCTCGGATTCCACATTGCCCATCCGCTGGGCCATGGTGAGATGAAAGGCATGGCAGCTGAAGCCCTGCAGGACGCCGCCCTTCACGTGCTGCTGGAGGATCTCCAAGGTGGGGAAGACCCGGCAGCAGGCCATGCACCTGAAGCCGGTCTCCATGGTCAGCATCCAGTCCGCTGTCTTGGCGCTGGGTCTCTCCTCGACGGCAGGTGGCCCTGATGGGCTGCCTGGCTCTGCCCTTTCCTCATACTCTTTCTCCTCCCCAGTGGGCTCACTGTCAGACAGGAGGCTTTCGGTGCACACATCAGAAGAGGGGTCAGTGGCTACTGCGCACACATCCTCAGGAAGGGTCACTTCTTCTATCCTCAGCTGCTTTTCAGGCAACTCCAAGGGTTTCTTTGTCTTCCAGGAGACAGCGACACCCTTGTTCACTTGTACCTGCATGTAGTGTATTTTCATGCCCCTTTCCTCTTTGTCTGGGTGCAGATAGTTCTTACAGGGTGAAGAGGGTGAGGAGGAGACACAGTGTGATGGGGAAGCGGTCTCTCCTTCTTCCTGATCCTGGGCTAAGGGTGGTCTAGGCTGGGCAGTGTCTCGATGAAATCTCCGGATTCCTGAAAAAGGAAATTAAAATCATAATAACATGCATGGGCCATGCCGGAAGCTGAGGGAGCAGGTGTGGTAGACGAGAGAGGGACATTGGCACGACATAGCAATGTCGTGAGCTTGGTGTCCGTTGGCCGTAGGACGGAGTGGTGTATGTGGTGTCATCTGTGGGCTTTTCATGTGCGTGGGGGGGTATACTGGAGCGGTGTCTGTATACAGGGGTGTGGAGTATGGTGGTGAGGGCTGTAGTATGTGAGGGATGCGGCTGGATGCGTGTACGATGAGGAGTGTGAGTTTGGGAATATCGGTGGTGCATTCCTTGTGGAATGGGGCTGTGGTGCAGGAGAGTACTGTGGAGCACGTGCTTGGGGTTGATGTGCACTGAGAAGGGCTGTGCCTGGAGGGCGCGTGTATGTGTGAGCTGTGTGCACCTGAGCTGGATGGTCCTGCTCTCAGGCTGGAGGTGTATGATGCAGAACTCTGTCCTTCTCTGGAAGCAAAGGCAAAGACAAAGCCTACATTTTCCTCTGAAGATGCTTAATCTGGTCCCTCTTCCCTCCACCTCAAGCCCAGACCTTTCCGGCCCCTGCTCCTTGACTTCCCCACCATGGTAGTAGCAGTATTCACACACACACACCCAGACTCAGCTGGCATCCACGACCTAGGAACAGCTCAGCCATCCTGCCCAGGCTCCTCCACAGAGCCCTCATCACCTCTGATGACCCTGGATTTCCTCTCAGCCTCCCTGGGATCTGTGTGCCTCCTGCTTCACAGCCAAGCACCCCGTCACCTGAGGAGCCCCACGCCCTTACCAGCGTAGCTGAGCTTGCGCAGAGTAGAAGTACAGAAGAAGTATTTAGAGGCAGAGGAGACCTCCACTGCCCCTGGGCTGCAGCCTTGGGCCACCACAGTGGATCCAAGCCGAGGGGGATCCTCTTGTGACTTCGAGATTCCTGAGGGAGGAATGAAAGGCTCAGGGTGGGTTCATCAGTCCTCTGTCCACAAATATTTACTGAGTGTGTGACACGTGTCAGGTGCAGTGAATACACACAGCTGAGAGTGTGGTTCCCAGTGGATCCTCCAGGATTTAATTCCAATCAATACTTATTCTCTCACTGTCTAGTTGGTAATGTAGGCCTCGGTGGTGACTGTGAGTGTGTGGGAAGAGTGAGTGATGTGTATCAGCTAAGTCTGTGGTAAGTGTGGGGTTGGCATGGGGAGCACAGTGCAGACGTGTCTATCTGTGTCTGTGGCCTTTGTGTGCATGGTTTCTGTTCACAAGTCAGGAATTCTGGGACATGTAACGTTTCCTCATTACATGGTGTGGCTTGTATTTATGGTGTGTGTTCATTCATTCATTCACCAAGATTCAGTAAGCAGCTACTCCTGTGTATCCGGCACTCTTCCATTGTTGTAGTCTTTGGTAACGCTGCACATTCTAGTAGGGGAAGACACACACTAAACAAAACTACAATAAATATATAATACATCAGCTGGTGGTAAGTATATAAGGGTTGCCAGACTTAGCGAACAAGAATACAAGGCACCCAGTTAAATTTCAGTTTCAGATAAACCCAGAATAATCTTTTAGTGTAAGTATTCCCATGCAGTATTTGGCCTGACTTAGTTTTAGTGTAAGTATAGCCCATACAATATGTGGGACATACGGATACTGAAAAATTACTTGTTCTTTATCTAGAATTCAAATTGAACTGGATAGCCCATATTTTCTCTGGCAATCCTGACATGGGTTACTGAGACTGTGGTTTACTGTGGTTTGTACAAAGCGGGTCTGGCATTACTCAAGAATGTGTTATAAGTGTGGTGTGTATGACACGTGACTGGTTCTTATAGAGGTATTTAGAGATGGCTGAAGTTAGTTGTGTTTGTGCAAGAGTTGAGGAGATACATGTATATAGTGTGTGTGTGTGTGTGTGTGTGTGTCCTATATATATAGTGTGTGTGTCTATATACATATCTCATCTCCAGCGTTTGGTGTTGGAGGAGAGGATTGTGATACAGGTGGGTTGTATGAGAACGTAGTATAGGAGGGATGCGTGTATATACCTCCATGTGCTGTGTGTGGTTTACTAAGGAAGTTATATGTGGGGTGTGTGATATTTTTGCTGCATCAGAGTGTACATGGTTGTATGAGTTACTGTCTCATAAAACACCCCTAACAAGAATTCTGTATACACTCTTACGTACACCGAGTGTCAGCCAGGTCCAGGCAGGGTGACAAGAACTTTACCACGCAGACTTTATATCTGGTAAGCACTCTACCCCCATTCATCTCGCTCTTCTCTGCACTACCACACACACACACACACACACACACACTCACACACACACACACAGGAACATAGGGCAAAATATTCTGAATGGTCAGGGGCAGTCATTGCCTTCCCCAGCCTGTCCCAGCCACTGCCTGGAAATCTGCCTGCTGTCTAGAGCTCCATTCCCAGGGCCCATCCTACAGTCTCCAGGGCCCTGGGCCTGGTAGGAGCTACTGGGCTCTAATCTGGGGCAGAGGCCTCTAGCTGGAGCTCTGGGGTGACCACCCCTCTCCCAGGGCAAGCTACTCGCCTACATTTAATGCACGCAGGCACCACGTGGCCCGTGGCTCTCAGAGCTCCCCGCAGGACCCTGAGGCCATTTCTCACCCCCGCTCACGCGGTCTCAGTCTCTGGAAAACCCTTCCCTTCCCTTGATCTCCTTTGGGAAATTCTTCCTGTTGAAGGAATAAAACCTCCTTGCTTTCAATATGACACCATCCCTAGACAAACAATCTTCTTTCAAAGTGCATTCCACTTGACAAGATATTTTTCAACAGGGCCTTCAACTCATGGGGCTTCTCTTTCCACTTTGGTAAAAGAGGCCAAGCAACTCATGGGTCTCTCTCAGCATCCTTGCATCCTTCACATCCCCCACCTCATGACCCCTAGGAAAGATCCAAGAGCATAAGAGAGAAATCTGGGACTGAGAAAAGCTGCACCTCTAGGTCTGTGCAAGCAGGATGCAGCCTGCTGTGAGTCCGACAAAGCTCCAGGCCCGGCTGCCCCAGGAGAGAGTCCTCAGACCAGCGGAGCTGACCTCCCATCTCCCAGGGGGCATCTGGCCGTTCTGTGCCGTCTCACACCACAGGGACCCTCCGGATAGATACGGCAGCATCAGTGAGACAAGGTCTCTCGCTCCCTGCTTCACAGGTGACACGTTCTCAGTCCCCCGCTTCCTAGAGAAGCTTCAGTTTGGCAGAAACCCATGTGCCCCAGACAAGTTGCCCCCCACATACCTCCTCCGTTCTCGGCAGTTTCCTGGGACTCTTCATTTTCCAGATGTTTCCTCTTTTGTCGCCATTCCATCGTACCAACTAGAAGTCTCCCTTAGAAGATGCCTCAAGAGATGTCCAACTCCTCCTCTTCCCTACAGGTTGGCCCTTCTTGGCTCTTGGGCAATCCGTTGAAATGATTCAATACAAACAAAAATAGTCAAGTCTCCTAAATGGCTGAAAAACTTGTACCACTTGGTGAACCAGCAGTAGTGCCTAGTGCTCACCAGGGCTGTTATGTTTGCAAGGTTGCCAGGCTCACAGTGGAATTCTGTGACCTCAGTGATGACATCAGAGCATTCGGTGGACCTAGGTTGAGCACAGTGTCTGCAATAGCACAGGCCCCATTTTCAAGAACAATTCCTTTTTCCCAGCCGAAGCTTTCCCGTGAAAGGGAAAGGTTCCTACCATATCTATTATAAATTGTATCATACCATGTCTATTATAAAATTCACATTTTGATTGGAGATCTTTTAATGTCTTTTCTAGAGAGATTTAATATGAATGTTTTAAATGGTCTCCAGTTTCCCTGTGGATTATTGACATTTTAAACTCTGCACTTCAATTTTCCCTCAATACGTGTAATTTTGTCACGGCTATTTCTGTACTTAAAGATGAGGAACTATATAATTGATTTCTTCATTTTTTCCCCATCTCTTTCCAAGGTACTGCATTTGATTGTGTCTTGCGACTGAGTGAAAAATGCTAGTCCTTGAGTCAGGACATTGGGCCCTTTAGCAAGTAACTCAACCTATCTGGGCTTCAGCTTCTGTATGTGCGATCAAGAGGCTTGGACTAGCTGACTTTTCAAATGCTGTGTTTCTTTGATTCACTCTCACTTACTGATCTGCTCCTTAAGAAGAGGGTCTGTTCTCATAAAGTAACAACAGTCTCTTCCTAACCTTGGGTTGGGCGGAGTTTAACTGTTCGTACTCAGTTCGTTAGTTATATTGCCTTCTACGTATGCTTAGCTCTAAATAATTTATACGGCTCTTGTGACAATTTTTAGATCTTCTTTTTTTCTTATTTTCTTTTATAGTTTCTAATTTGTTATCGCCAGTGTAGAGGAGCCTGATTGACTTTTAAAATTTATTGATCTTGTATGTGTGTGCCTTGTTGAACCGTCTTATTAGTTCCTGCTAGTTTATCTGTGGGTTCTTTTGGGTCTCCTAGATAAATGAGCATATTAAATGTAAATAATGTGTTCTTTGGATAAAGTTTATTTTCTTGCATCTCTATATATAGAAGCAATATGTTGAATTGATTTAAATATTTAAACACTTACATACCTGTTATCACAATCTAACATTGTTTATCTTATTTTCTTTCAATCAATATTATGTTTTCAAGATTTATCCACGTGAATCCATAGAGATCTAGGTCTTTGATTTTTGACTGTTTGATATTATGTGATCACATGCATATAGCATCATTTATTTTCCATTCAAGCATTATTGGACAATTGGATTGTTTCCCTCCCTTCTCTAGAACAAACAACATTTCCCAGAATATCCCTGAAGATGACTGACAGTCGAGAAGGGCCAGGCTGCCCGAAGGATTGCTACTTGCTTTTAGCCACCTTCCAACAGGCCGTCTCCAGCCAGCAATTTGAAGCACAGCTGAAATGAGAACTGCCCCAAATGTGAAAATCTTAGGAGCTTCCTAGAAGGTGGGAGGTTAATGATAGGCATCCTGCTGGGATCCCAGGGGAGTCTGAGCTGGCCTGAAGCTCATCTTCCTCCTCCACCTCTCAAGAGAAATGTGGAGGAAAGAAGACTTCAAAAACTGTGAGCAGGCAGAGGGAGAGATATTGGGGGCCGAAGCTGTAACTGAGGTCTTGGAGTGGGCTGTGAGCACGCAGAGCCTCTCGAGAGCCAGGCTCTGCCTTCTGAGGACTTCTCCCCTAAGGCTGCTCATAATTCACGTGATACCAGCCATATAGAGCCGACTTGGCCCACACTGTCACAGAAAGCCTTATCAGAATCTCTTCTTCTTCATACACTCTTGTGTCTGTTACTTGGTTATTGCCTTTGGTACTCCACTGATGTGAACCACAGTCGCCAGGGGATGGAGGACACTAGTGACCCATCTTGCTCTGTGGCCTCAGTCCACAGCTGGAGGGTAAGGGAAGAGGCCAAATGAAGGTCAAGAAGGAAAGATGGAGTTTGAAGAGAAGACCTGAGTTAAGGGTGTCTTCTCAAGTCTTGATGACTGAAATGTAGCTCCAGTACCTGAAGTCCTGCTTGTTCTCAAGGCTGACCGCGGGGCTGGGTGCACTCAGTGAAGGAACCGTATACACTTAGTATTTCCTTGCTTGCTCACACTTGCCCTCCTCTGATACACCCTCTGCAAGACTGATCTTCCCCTGAAACAACTTTCCACCTGCTACTGTCATCTCAGGAACATTTGCTTCCCCTTCCTAGTGTCCCCCTAGAATGCCATTGCAGCCAATTCATAATTTGATAATCATGCTGCTTACCATATTCTCAGCAACTTCTGAGAAATTTTATTCACTTTATTCCATAGTCTTCACCCATCAATAATCTTCCTTAACTTCCTAGCTGCAGGTTAACCCATTCGGAATCATTTCTTTTGCTTTCTCTTCTTTGGCAAATCCTTTCTATCTTTTAAGGTCTTTTTCTTGTCTCTCTACCATCTTGCCTTCCTGAACTTCTTTTTTTTTCGTTTAAGTAACCTTTCAATCTCCTTCCCCAATTTCCTCATAAACATTGAGAGTTTATTCCTCACACGTTAGACAGCGGTTTATGAATGGCCAGGCATAATGGACTCAGAATGAGTTGGCACCCCCGAGGTACCTGTCTTGCTGGGGAGCCACAGGTGAAGGGCTCTCTGCTGGACACATGTTTGCATGGAGTCAGGCTGAGTGGCCTCAGGGTGTTTGCTCTGCACTTGTGTGTGTTTCTCCCTAGTTGGTTTCCTTGTCCAGCCACCTGTGACCTCCCTCCATCCAGCCCAGGGAATCCTTCTCATCACAGGGGTAGGATGTTTGTCTCATTTTCCATCACATCCTTTCCCCAAAGTTTGGTTGTGAGTTGTTCCCATTCCAAAGACCTTTCCTCTTTGAAGAGAAAAGAGAAAATCTTGTCTCTCCTTTTCTCTCACTTCACTTCTGCTCTATTATCTCCTCCGTCCAGAATGGCCCACTGACTCACATGGGTGTAGATCCAAAGATGGCAAGAAATGCCAGCAATTCTGAGATAATAATACGGATGGATCAGGAAAACTTGAAAACCTTTATCCCGCCACATTAAAAAAATTTGCACTTCCAGTGTATTCAGAGTCTCAGTGTAGAAACACAAATGATAGAGAAATTGAATTACACTCAAGTTTTTCTTTCCTCCTTTCCTGATTTATTCTAATCCTCCAAGTTAACATGATGAACTCTTTGTTGTGTAAAGTTTCAGACATTTTCTACCCATGCACACTTTTCTTCTTTTCACATTAGAGTGTGAACTAGGTCACTTTCAACATGCTGTGATTCTGTGATTCACTGTCTCCCACCGAGTCATCCACGGATAATGTCATCTGTTTCACGGAGAAATATTTCCAATAGCTAATAGCCAATGTCTGTGGAGTGCGTACTCTGTGTCGGTTTCTTGTAACTACTTTACAGATCATTTGTACAGCGTACCCATGGACCAGGTACAATTATGACCCCCAAGTGACAGATAAGTGCAGATAAGTACAAATAAATACAGAGGCCAAGTGACTTGCCCAAGACACTGGAGCAAATCAAAATCCATGCCTCTGTAATCATTTTGCTCTATTGCCTCTGTCTGGGAGGCTTGATGATTTGGCAACTAAAACCTTAAATATCATGTTCCATTTTTATATCTGTGACACAAGCGTGGGGCTGTGATACAGGGTAACTAACCTGAGTACTTTTGAAAACCCTTATGCACCTGGATGAAAGTAAGCCAGGGACTGCAAGCCATAGATTTAAGGTTTCCTACCAACTTTTAAAAATAGCTTCTTGAATGCAATTTATGTAGTGTCAAGTCTAGGATGTAGTCCAAATAGTAACAGAAAAATGGAGATATGTAGGAAAATACTTAAAGTTGACAAGTATTGGGAGTGTAGTATTTTTGGGGCCAGCGTGTAGACCACAGGAAAACTTGCTGTTTCCATCCCAAAGGGAAGAGCCCTACGTTGCAACTGCCAAGGTCCCTGGGACAGCAAGTGTGCTCACTGCTTAGTAAAGAAGCATCCTCAGTTTGATAGAATCATATGGGAGCCTTACATTTGGTTAGCAGTTCTACATTCTTGATGTAATAATATTTTCAGGGTGTGGGAGGGTATCAAGCTCTGAAAATACCCTTGGAGAGATCTGCTTATTAAGTTTGGCTTTTTCAGTCTCCCTACTACTTCTTTACTAAACACCAGGCGGTTTCCTTCACTTTTCAGAACCATATTGTTTTTCCCTTCTCTAATGAACTTTGAAATACTTTTGGATGAGCTATTAAGATTGGGAAAAAATAAACATCTCTTTAAAATAAGGAAGATAATAACAATGACAAGTAGAAAAAGCTCTAAAACAGAGAATATCCTCCATTCTAGCCACTGACTGGGAGTGGAAGGTTCGTGCTCGCTGTCCAGGACGTAGAAATAAAAGCTGAGGAGGCGCTGAGGCGTCTCCTGGATCTCTATGAGCCTCCATCATTTCTGCTGAGTAGGGTTGACAGATAAAATATAGACTGTTTAGTTAAATATGAATGTTTGAAAAACAACGAGTACATTTTGAAGATAAGTATGCCCCAAATAGTTCATAGGATCTACTTATACTAAAAATAATGACTTATTATTCATGTGAAGTTCAAGTTTAACTGGGTATCCTGTATTTTTATGTCCTAAATCTGACAGCCCTACTGATGATCCACAATGGAGGCAGTTGAGGAGTGGTACATGCTGGCTCTCGGACAGTCAGAAATGGCTTCAGCAGATCCAGGTACAGTATGAAATTCTTTTTGGATGTAGCTCAGAAGCCATGGCCAGCCCTTGACTGCAAGTACTGCCTCGGGTTTCCCTGAGGTGGGGTAAACCTTCCTCTTAATGGCCTTTTGGTAAGTCTGGAAGACCATATCCAAGGGGAGCCCCAAAGTCAGTTTCATCCTCACAACCATGTTTCCAATTCCTGGAATTGGCTGCATGTGACTCACAAGAGCTGAGGAGGTTTGTGGAAGTTGGGAGTGGCATAGCTTGAACCCTTTGTAGGTAAAGTTTTGCTGTTGTGAGAGTTTTAACAGGAGCAAAGTGAAAGACTCCAAGTCCCCAGGTAGATAGAAATAATCCTGTTCTACCTGTGTGTATGTGACAAGTCTCTAATAGTTCAGAGAGCAAGTATCTGGTCTTAGAAAGACTGATCCAAGCTTGGATGTTTCTGGTGACAAGGCAAGGTCCTGTGTTTCAAGTTCACCTTTTATGGTTGAGGAGACAATAAGGTGGTCAGAAGGGAAATCATGGAGGAGACCTTGGCTTCATCCATCGTGCAGGCTTGTATATGTGGTTCTATGTAGATTGTGTTTCAAAGGTGGAGCTTGTTTACAACTATGAACATTCTCCGATGTGCTTTTTGGACCTTCATTCCCAGAGCGAGAGCAGTGCCGAGGCTCTAGAAATGCCATGGATATTCTGAGCTGTCAGT
Organism: Mesoplodon mirus; assembly: GCF_964341445.2. Classification (NCBI taxonomy): domain Eukaryota; kingdom Metazoa; phylum Chordata; class Mammalia; order Artiodactyla; family Ziphiidae; genus Mesoplodon; species Mesoplodon mirus. The sequence goes on from NW_028295795.1 coordinate 1,021,237, forward strand.
GGCATTTCCCCGGTACTGTTCCCTTGGTGCCGCTCCTTGAAATGTCCAAAGGGATTATCATGTGTCTTGTGGCGGGTCCTAGCATTGTGAAAGGAAGCTGCTGCACCTGGCTCAGAGGATTTCGGATGTGGTGGGAGGAGGAGTAGTACTACGACTCTAAATTGTATCACAGCATATCGAGTCCATCTTGAGAGTGGGGTTGGGGGGTTATGAAGGGGGGCTTTTATTGTACTTTTATACATTGTACCCTTGAAACTAATTCAATTTTTAAAAATTAATTAATTTATTTGGGGCTGCATTGGGTCTTTGTTGCTGCTAGTGGGCGTTCTCTAGTTGCAGTGAGTGGGGGCTCCTCTTGGCTGTGGTGCACGGGCTTCTCATTGCAGTGGCTTCTCTTGTTGCGGAGCATGGTCTCTAGGCACGCAGGCTTCCGTAGTTGTGGCACGTGGGCTCGGTTGATGTGGCACACGGGCTCTAGAGCGCAGGCTCAGTAGTTGTGGCACGCGGGCTTAGTTACTCCGTGGCACGTGGGATCTTCCCAGACCAGGGCTCGAACCCATGACCCCTGCATTCGCAGGCATATTCTTAACCACTGCTCCACCAGGGAAGCCCGATAATTCAGTTTTTTATAAAGAGAAGATTCCTAATATTATTCCAAAATTTTAAAAATATGTAGTTGGATAACACTATGAAAAATTAACTGATATATTCTTTTATTATTTCTCTTTGCTCCCTGGATCTTTTTCCCCATCCAGTCAGCTAGGCACTGTGAGTTCACTGCATTAGGAAGGTAAAGACTCAGCAGAAATGAGGGAGAAAAACAGAAAAGTCTCAGCTTTGGAATGTTCACAACGGAGGCCACAGTAGAACAGGTGAGAATTCTGTGAACCAAAAATAAATGTCGTCTCAAATGCAAAAAAGTATTCTCTGCACTGGGAGGCAGGAGAGGGAGGGAGGGAAGGACTGAAGGAGAGAGATCAGTGTGGCCAGGGACATGGAGACTGTGTTTGAGGACGATATGCCCAGGAAGAGAATCAGAATCTGGAGAAGATTCAGCCTGCACGTGATCATTGCCTCCAGTCAGCACCCTCATCTCAGACGTTGGGAAATTCAGAGAGAGAGTGGGAGTACGTCAGGAGGGCCACGCGCATAGTCTGTGTGGCAGGGGTTGTGGCCGTTCCCTATTTGTGAGGAGTCCCCAGCAATTTGCAGGCCTCTTCTGGAAAATGCTGGCGGACGTCTCTAGTGCTTATGTGAAAGCTTGTTCACAAACCTTGAAAGATACAGATGTAGATGACAGATAGATGCATAGATAGAAAAATGTCATTAAATAAAAGCTCCAGGAAAGGTATGGAAAATGCCCTTTATTGCATAGGACGCTTCTATTGTCATATGATGTTAGACTGAGTGCCGGTCCCTTCATCCTCCTTCAGACCACGGCATTCTGTCTGCTACTCTCCCGAGGGTCCTTTCTTCTCCCTGGAAGGGATAAAACACATGAGGTAGGACAGGAAGAGACAAGAAGCACTCCAAGCTCTGCTGGTCAGGGTTACCCTCCAGCATTGCCTTAATGCTCAGAGCCACACACACCACAGTGAGCTTGGCTCCAGATCAACTACCACGCAACGAAGGTTCTGGAACATTTCCATATCTCGGGGGACCTCATTTCCACGTGACTCTCTTTCATATTCCCCTTTGTCACAGAAGGCTAGGTCCAGTGGTCCGGGTGAGATCTCGGCTCAGGCCCAAGGCTCTCAGACCTCAAAGTTCTGGTCCTGCAAGGGCCCCTGTCCTCTCTTGAGACCACTCCTGGCTCTCTCTGCCGAGAAGGAGCTGCTGGCAATACGTCCTCTAAGAGTTGAGGTCCATCGTGCAGACCCTGAGAAAACTCCTAGGAAAAGGCTCCACCTTCTTGTTTATGTCAACAGAGGTCAATGCCTTTGTTAGTGCTGGGTGTGTCCCATTTGATGCAACTGCAGAGCCATTAGGTAAACCAGCACATGTGTGCGGCCCCTTCCCTTAGACTCCTCTGGGCCCTCGTGACATAGGCTCAGAAGACTGCCAGCCTCAAGCCTTACCTCTTCCAAGGGACGGCCACACCGTCTTCCAGGATCTTCTGTCCCATGAATCTCAGTTGCTGTTTGGAGCTCAAAGGAGAGAAAAGACCCTGCCTGCGGGGTCTCTTTGGGCTGGGGCCTTCCCCCGTGGGCTGCTCTCCCTCATTCTCCTTTTCTTCTTGCTTCTCTTCCTCCTCCTCCTCCTCGTCCTCCTCCTCAGGGGTGCTCTCGGATTCCACATTGCCCATCCACTTGGCCATGTTGAGATGAATGACACGGCAGCTGAAGCCCTGCAGGACGCCGCCCTTCACGTGCTGCTGGAGGATCTCCAAGGTGGGGAAGACCCGGCAGCAGGCCATGCACTTGAAGCCGGTCTCCATGGTCACAATCCTGTCCGGTGTCTTGGCCCTGGGTCTCTCCTCGACGGCAGGTGACCCTGATGGGCTGCCTGGCTCTGCCATTTCCTCATACTCTTTCTCCTCCCCAGTGGGCTCACAGTCAGACAGGAGGCTTTCGGTGAACACATCAGAGGGGCAAGTGCCTACTGTGCACGCATCCTCAGGAAAGGTCACTTCTTCTATCGTCAGCTGCTTTTCAGGCAACTCCAAGGGTTTCTTTGTCTTCCAGGAGACAGCGACACCCTTGTTCACTTGTACCTGCATGTAGTATATTTTCATGCCCCTTTCCTCTTTGTCTGGGTGCAGATAGTCCTTACAGGGTGAAGAGAGTGAGGAGGAGACTCAGTGTGATGGGGGAGCGGTCTCCCCTTCTTCCTGAACCTGGGCTAGGGGTGCTGTAGGCCAGGCAGTGTCTCGAAATCCCCGCATTGCTGAAAAAGGAAATTAAAACCATAATAACATGCATGGGCCGTGCCGGAAGCTGAGGGAGCAGGTGTGGTAGACGAGAGAGGGACATTTGCATGACGTAGCTATGTCGTGAGCTTGGTGTCTGTTGGCCGTAGGATGGCGCGGTGTATCTGGTGTCATCTGTGGGCTTTTCATGTGCGTGGGGGGGATACTCGAGCGGTGTCTGTATACAGGGGTGTGGAGTATGGTGGTGAGGGCTGTGGTATGTGAGGGATGCGGCTGGATGCGTGTATGACAAGGAGTGTGATTTTGGTAATATCGGTGGTGCATTACTTGTGGAATGGGGCTGTGGTGCTTGGAGTTTATGTGTGCTGTGAGAAGGGCTGTGCCTGGAGGGCAGATGTATGTGTGAGCTGTGTGGACCTGAGCTGGATGGTCCTGCTCTCAGGCTGGAGGTGTATGATGCAGAACTCTGTCCTTCTCTGGAAGCAAAGGCAAAGACAAAGTCTACATTTTCCTCTGAAGATGCTTAATCTGGTCCCTCTTCCCTCCACCTCAAGCTCAGACCTTTCCGGCCCGTGCTCCTTGACTTCACCACCATGGTACTACCAGTATTCTCACCGCACCCCCAGTCTCAGCTGGCATCCACGCCCTCGGAACAGCTCAGCCATCCTGCCCAGGCTCCTCCCCAGAGCCCTCATCACCTCTGATGACCCTGGATTTCCTCTCAGCCTCCCTGGGATCTGTGTGCCTCCTGCCTCACAGCCAAGCACCCCCTCACTTGAGGAGCCCCGCGCCCTTACCAGCGTAGCTGAGCTTGCGCAGAGTAGAAGTACAGAAGAAGTATTTAGGGGCAGAGGAGACCTCCACTGCCCCTGGGCTGCAGCCTTGGGCCACCACAGTGGATCCAAGCCGAGGGGGATCCTCTTGTGACTTCGAGATTCCTGAGGGAGGAATGAAAGTCTCAGGGTGGGTTCATCAGTCCTCTGTCCACAAATATTTACTGAGTGTGTGACACGTGTCAGGTGCAGTGAATACACACATTTGAGAGTGTGGTTCCCAGTGGATCCTCCAGGATTTAATTCCAATCAATACTTATTCTCTCACTGTCTAGTTGGTAATGTAGGCCTCGGTGGTGACTGTGAGTGTGTGGGAAGAGTGAGTGATGTGTATCAGTTAAGTCTGTGGTAAGTGTGGGGTTGGCATGGGGAGCACAGTGCAGACGTGTCTATCTGTGTCTGTGGCCTTTGTGTGCATGGTTTCTGTTCACAAGTCAGGAATTCTGGGACATGTAACGTTTCCTCATTACATGGTGTGGCTTGTATTTATGGTGTGTGTTCATTCATTCATTCACCAAGATTCAGTAAGCAGCTACTCCTGTGTATCCGGCACTCTTCCATTGTTGTAGTCTTTGGTAACGCTGCACATTCTAGTAGGGGAAGACACACACTAAACAAAACTACAATAAATATATAATACATCAGCTGGTGGTAAGTATATAAGGGTTGCCAGACTTAGCGAACAAGAATACAAGGCACCCAGTTAAATTTCAGTTTCAGATAAACCCAGAATAATCTTTTAGTGTAAGTATTCCCATGCAGTATTTGGCCTGACTTAGTTTTAGTGTAAGTATAGCCCATACAATATGTGGGACATACGGATACTGAAAAATTACTTGTTCTTTATCTAGAATTCAAATTGAACTGGATAGCCCATATTTTCTCTGGCAATCCTGACATGGGTTACTGAGACTGTGGTTTACTGTGGTTTGTACAAAGCGGGTCTGGCATTACTCAAGAATGTGTTATAAGTGTGGTGTGTATGACACGTGACTGGTTCTTATAGAGGTATTTAGAGATGGCTGAAGTTAGCTGTGTTTGTGCAAGAGTTGAGGAGATACATGTATATAGTGTGTGTGTGTGTGTGTGTGTGTGTCCTATATATATAGTGTGTGTGTCTATATACATATCTCATCTCCAGCGTTTGGTGTTGGAGGAGAGGATTGTGATACAAGTGGGTTGTATGAGCACGTAGTATAGGAGGGATGTGTGTATATACCTCCATGTGCTGTGTGTGGTTTACTAAGGAAGTTATATGTGGGGTGTGTGATATTTTTGCTGCATCAGAGTGTACATGGGTGTATGAGTTACTGTCTCATAAAACACCCCTAACAAGAATTCTGTATACACTCTTACGTACACCGAGTGTCAGCCAGGTCCAGGCAGGGTGACAAGAACTTTACCACGCAGACTTTATATCTGGTAAGCACTCTAACCCCATTCATCTCGCTCTTCTCTGCACTACCACACACACACACACACACACACACACACACTCACAAACACACACACAGGAACATAGGGCAAAATATTCTGAACGGTCAGGGGCAGTCATTGCCTTCCCCAGCCTGTCCCAGCCACTGCCTGGAAATCTGCCTGCTGTCTAGAGCTCCATTCCCAGGGCCCATCCTACAGTCTCCAGGGCCCTGGGCCTGGTAGGAGCTACTGGGCTCTAATCTGGGGCAGAGGCCTCTAGCTGGAGCTCTGGGGTGACCACCCCTCTCCCAGGGCAAGCTACTCGCCTACATTTAATGCACGCAGGCACCACGTGGCCCGTGGCTCTCAGAGCTCCCCGCAGGACCCTGAGGCCATTTCTCACCCCCGCTCACGTGGTCTCAGTCTCTGGAAAACCCTTCCCTTCCCTTGATCTCCTTTGGGAAATTCTTCCTGTTGAAGGACTAAAACCTCCTTGCTTTCAATATGACACCATCCCTAGACAAACAATCTTCTTTCAAAGTGCATTCCACTTGTCAAGATATTTTTCAACAGGGCCTTCAACTCATGGGGCTTCTCTTTCCACTTTGGTAAAAGAGGCCAAGCAACTCATGGGTCTCTCTCAGCATCCCTGCATCCTTCACATCCCCCACCTCATGACCCCAGGGAAAGATCCAAGAGCATAAGAGAGATCGGGGACTGAGAAAAGCTGCACCTCTAGGTCTGTGCAAGCAGGATGCAGCCTGCTATGAGTCCGACAAAGCTCCAGGCTCGGCTGCCCCAGGAGAGAGTCCTCAGACCAGCGGAGCTGACCTCCCATCTCCCAGGGGGCATCTGGCCGTTCTGTGCCGTCTCACACCACAGGGACGCTCCGGATGGATACGGCAGCATCAGTGAGACAAGGTCTCTCGCTCCCTGCTTCACAGGTGACACGTTCTCAGTCCCCCGCTTCCTAGAGAAGCTTCAGTTTGGCAGAAACCCATGTGCCCCAGACAAGTTGCCCCCCACATACCTCCTCCGTTCTCGGCAGTTTCCTGGGACTCTTCATTTTCCAGATGTTTCCTCTTTTGTCGCCGTTCCATCGTACCAACTAGAAGTCTCCCTTAGAAGATGCTTCAAGAGATGTCCAACTCCTCCTCTTCTCTACAGGTTGGCCCTTCTTGGCTCTTGGGCAATCCGTTGAAATGATTCAATACAAACAAAAATAGTTAAGTCTCCTAAATGGCTGAAAAACTTGTACCACTTAGTGAACCAGCAGTACTGTCTAGTGCTCAGCAGGGCTGTTATGTTTGCAAGGTTGCCAGGCGCACAGTGGAATTCTGTGACCTCAGTGCTGACATCAGAGCATTCGGTGGACCTAGGTTGAGCACAGTGTCTGCAGTAGCACAGGCCCCATTTTCAAGAACAATTCCTTTTTCCCAGCTGAAGCTTTCCCGTGAAAGGGAAAGGTTCCTACCATATCTATTATAAATTGTATCATACCATGTCTATTATAAAATTCACATTTTGATTGGAGATCTTTTCATGTCTTTTCTAGAGAGATTTAATATGAATGTTTTAAATGGACTCCAGTTTCCCTGTGGATTATTGACATTTTAAACTCTGCACTTCATTTTTCCCTCAATACGTGGAATTTTGTCACGGCTATTTCTGTACTTAAAGATGAGGATCTATAAAATTGATTTCTTCATTTTTTCCCCATCTCTTTCCAAGGTACTGCATTTGATTGTGTCTTGCGACTGAGTGAAAAATGCTAGTCCTTGAGTCAGGACATTGGGCCCTTTTGCAAGTAATTCAACCTATCTGGGCTTCAGCTTCTGTATGTGCGATCAAGAGGCTTGGACTAGCTGACTTTTCAAATGCTGTGTTTCTTTGATTCACTCTCACTTACTGATCTGCTCCTTAAGAAGAGGGTCTGTTCTCATAAAGTAACAGCAGTCTTTTCCTAACCTTGAGTTGGGCGGAGTTTAACTGTTTGTACTCAGTTTGTTAGCTATATTGCCTTCTACGTATGCTTAGCTCTAAATAATTTATATGGCTCTTGTGACTCTTTTTAGATCTTCTTTTTTTCTTATTTTCTTTTACAGTTTCTAATTTGTTATCGCCAGTGTAGAGGAGCCTGATTGATATTTAAAATTTATTGATCTTGTATGTGTGTGCCTTGTTGAACCGTCTTATTAGTTCCTGCTAGTTTATCTGTGGGTTCTTTTGGGTCTCCTAGATAAATGAGCATATTAAATGTAAATACTGTGTTCTTTGGATAAAGTTTATTTTCTTGCATCTCTATATATAGAAGCAATATGTTGAATTGATTTAAATATTTAAATACTTACATACCTGTTATCACAATCTAACATTCTTTATCTTATTTTCTTTCAATCAATATTATATTTTCAAGATTTATCCACGTGAATCCATATAGATCTAGGTCTTTGATTTTTCACTGTTTGATATTATTTCATCACACGTGTATAGCATCATTTATTTTCCTTTCAAGCATTATTGGACAATTGGATTGTTTCCCTCCCTTCTCTAGAACAAACAACGTTTCCTAGAATATCCCTGAAGATGTCTGACAGTCGAGACGGGCCAGGCTGCCCGAAGGATTGCTACTTGCTTTTAGCCACCTTCCAACATGCCGTCTCCAGCCAGCAATTTGAAGCACAGCTGAAATGAGATCTCCCCCAAATATGAAGATCTTAGGAGCTTCCTAGAAGGTGGGAGGTTAATGATAGGCATCCTGCTGGGATCCCAGGGGAGTCTGAGCTGGTCTGAAGCTCATCTTCCTCCTCCACCTCTCAAGGGAAATGTGGAGGAAAGAAGACTTCAAAAACTCTGAGTAGGCAGAGGGTGGGATATTGGGGGCCGAAGCTTTAACTGAGGTCTTGGAGTGGGCTGTGAGGACACAGAGCCTCTAGAGAGCCAGGCTCTGCCTTCTGAGAACTTCTCCCCTAAGGCTGCTCATAATTCAGGTGATACCAGCCATATAGAGCCTACTTGGCCCACACTGTCACAGAAAGCCTTATCAGAATCTCTTCTTCTTCATACACTCTTGTGTCTGTTACTTGGTTATTGCCTTTGGTGCTCCACTGATGTGAACCACAGTCGCCAGGGGATGGAGGACACTAGTGACCCATCTTGCTCTGTGGCCTCAGTCCACAGCTTGAGGGTAAGGGAAGAGGCCAAATGTAGGTCAAGAAGGAAAGATGGAGTTTGAAGAGAAGACCTGAGTTAAGGGTGTCTTCTCAAGTCTTGATGACTGAAATGTAGCTCCAGTACCTGAAGTCCTGCTTGTTCTCAAGGCTGAACGCAGGGCTGGGTGCACTCAGTGAAGGAACCATATACACTTAGTATTTCCTTGATGCTCACACTTGCCCTCCTCTGATACACCCTCTGCAAGACTGATCTTCCCCTGAAACAACTTTCCCCCTGCTACTGTCATCTCAGGAACATTTGCTTCCCCTTCCTAGTGCCCCCCCTAGAATGCCATTGCAGCCAATTCATAATTTGATAATCATGCTGCTTACAATAGTCTCAGCTATTTCGGATAAATTTTATTCGCTTTATTCCATAGTGTTCACCCATCAATAATCTTCCTTAAATTCCTAGATGCAGGTTAACCCATTCGGAATCATTTCTTTTTCTTTCTCTTCTTTGGCAAATCCTTTCTATCTTTTAAGGTCTTTTTCTTGTCTCTCTACCATCCTGCCTTCCTGAACTTCTTTTTTTTTCCGTTTAAGTAACCTTTCAATCTCCTTCCCCAATTTCCTCATACACATTGAGAGTTTATTCCTCACACGTTAGACAGCGGTTTATGAATGGCCAGGCATAATGGACTCAGAATGAGTTGGCACCCCCGAGGTACCTGTCTTGCTGGGGAGCCACAGGTGAAGGGCTGGCTGCTGGACACATGTTTGCATGGAGTCAGACTGAGTGGACTCAGGGTGTTTGCCCTGCACTTGTGTGTGTTTCTCCCTTGTTGGTTTCCTTGTCCAGCCACCTGTGACCTCACTCCATCCAGCCCAGGGAATCCTCCTCATCACAGGGTTAGGATGTTTGTCTCGTTTTCCATCACATCCTTTCCCCAAAGTTTGGTTGTGAGTTGTTCCCATTCCAAAGACCTTTCCTCTTTGAAGAGAAAAGAGAAAATCTTTTCTCTCCTTTCCTCTCACTTCACTTCTGCTCTATTATCTCCTCCGTCCAGAATGGCCCACTGACTCACATGGGTGTAGATCCGAAGATGGCAAGAAATGCCAGCAATTCTGAAATAATAATACGGATGTATCAGGAGAACTTGAAAACCTTTATCCCTCCACATTAAAAAAAATTGCACTTCCAGTGTATTCAGAGTCTCAGTGTAGAAACACAAATGATAGAGAAATTGAATTACACTCAAGTTTTTCTTTCCTCCTTTCCTGATTTATTCTAATCCTCAAAGTTAACATGATGAACTATTTGTTATGTAAACTGTCAGACATTTTGTACACATGCACACTTTTCTTTTTTTCACATAAGTGTGTGAACTAGGTCACTTTCAACATGCTGTGATTCTGTGATTCACTGTCTCCCACCGAGTCATCCACTGATAAAGTCATCTGTTTCATGGAGAAAGATTTCCAATAGCTAATAGCCAATGTCTGTGGAGTGCTTACTCTGTGTCAGTTTCTTGTAACTACTTTACAGATCTTTTGTACAACGTACCTATGGACCAGGTACCATTATAACCCCCAAGTGACAGATAAGTGTAGATAAGTACAAATAAATACAGTGGCCAAGTGACTTTCCCAAGACACTGGGAAGGGCTTCATGTGGAGCCTGAACCTCGACATGCATCGGAAGGTCCCCACAGGAGAGAAACCATATAAGTGTGGGGAGCGTGGTAAGCACTTCAGTCAGGCCTCATGTCTTCAGCTTCATCAGAGCATCCACACTGGAGAGAAGCCGTACAGAGGTGATGTGTGTGGTAAAGTCTTTAGTCGGTCTTCACAGCTTCAGTATCACAGGCGAGTTCATACAGGGGAGAAACCTTACCAGTGTGAGACGTGTGGTAAAAGCTTCAGTTGGCGCTCCCATCTTATAAGTCATCACAAAATGCATACTGGGGACACATTTTATGAAAGCAGCGAGAGTGGTAAGAACATCAAGGAACTGTCAGAGGATAGAAGTTCTACAAAATGTTGTTTTCAAAAAACTCACGTGCAACGTGAATTCTTGCAAGCGTCAGGTCTCATAGGAGAGAAAGTATTTTAACTTAGTTGGTGTTGAAGCAGTAGCTAAACAGATCCTAGTGTTCAGCAGAGCACACAGCAGAGATCCCTTCTGAGTGGTGCAGTAAGGGCTGCATTCAGAACTTTGACATTTATCAGATGTCACTTAGGAGATAGCACTTAGAAAGGAAAAGAGTTTGGTCTGGGCTTTAACAAAAGTGTAAGGATGAGCTAGTCAAAATTGATGTCCGTGAGAATGTGCGCTCCATGAGGGCAGGGACTTGGCTGCTGAATGTACACAACCTTATCATTGACTAGTGCTTTTAGGTGTGCTCAGTACTTGTGTTTTAAATAAACCAAAAGGGGGAAATGTATAATATATGAAAGTTGTATCCAGATGGGGAAACCTGCAAAATAAAATTAATTCAGGACATGAACTTTTGTTGAAATACTGAAAACCACTGCAGAAAACCAATCTGCAATATATATATTTTTAATTTATTTTTGGCTGCCTTGGGTCTTTATTGCTGCACGCAGGCTTTCTCTAGTTGCAGTGAGTGGGGGCTACTTTTCATTGCAGTGTGTGGGCTTCTCATTGCAGTGGCTTCTCTTTGTGGAGCATGGGCTCTAGGTGTGCAGGCTTCAGTAGTTGTGGCACGCGGCTGAGCTGCTGTGCAGCATGTGGGATCTTCCTGGACCAGGGCTCAAACCCGTGTCCCCTGCATTGGCAGGCAGATTCTTAACCACTACGCCACCAGGGAAGGGAAGCCCCCCAATCTTCAATATTAATATGCTATTAGCCTATCGCAACTGGCTCCTTGCCTCCCGCAGCCTCTGTTCTCAAGTTGGGTGGTTATTTGAGACGCCGTCTAGTTTTCCAAGGACTGTGTTCAGTAGAAATTGAACTACCTTGTGATTTTTTTTTTCTGATGGTACAGAGTGAAAAAACATGATTAACTTTGCAACAACAGTAACTGCATAGTATACAATTGATTTTTTGTCTGTCAATATTAAGGCAGGGTTTACTGTAACACTTTGAAAGTGTCACAAAAATTGTTTGTCCCTAGAAAAAAAAAATTTTAGTTGACCTTGAACTTACTGATTTCTAATTCTCTGCATTTTCATCCAGACTTTGGAATGTTTGCCTTCTAATTATTGTAGCATTTCTTCTAAAGTTCTCAGGTAGGGGCTATGCCATATTCTTCCCCCACATCCATGAGGCAAATACCCAGAAAACTTGTAGGAATCTGATAAAATTATCCAGTGTATTATTGAGACAAGACTGACATTTATGTGCTTTTCCCTATTGGTTGCAGTAAAGCATGGTTTCAGGAAAGGAGTATATATATCAGAATATATTAGATCTCTTTGATTTAGAAATCATATAATTGGAAGTTATTGATTGTGAGATTAAAATACCAAAAAGATGAACACCACATCAATGATGTCACTAAATTTTTTAATGGAAATTAGTGTACAGCTGTAAGAATTTGAGTTTTGATAGATTCCTATATTAATCTGAAGCCGGTGAAATGATGACAGGGACTTCCCTGGTGGTACAGTGGCTAAGAATTCGCCTGCCAATGCAGGGGACACGGGTTCGAGCCCTGGTCCAGGAAGATCCCACATGCTGTGGAGCAACTAAGCCCGTGTGCCACAACTACTGAGGCTGTGTGCCACAACAACTGAAGCCTACGTGCTTAGAGCCTGTGCTCCGCAACAAGAGAAGCCACTGCAATGAGAAGCCCGCGCACCGCAACGAAGAGTAGCCCACACTCACTGCAACTAGAGAAAGCCCGCACGCAGCAACGAAGACCCAATGCAGCCCAAAATAAATAAATTAAATAAAAAGTTTATTTTAAAAATTTATGACATATCATAATCGCAGGAGATACACAATATGGGCTTTGAGAGGTCACAGATTGTAGCCTTCATAGTATAATCAACCATAAATCTTTGTTAGTGTTTGTGTATGTGTGCATGTGCACACATGTATGTGTACATGCATAAGATCATGTGTAAAGGGATACTCTTCCAGAGTGGTTTTCCTAGGCAAGGAGCATTTTGTGATATTTTTCCATTTTATAACTTCATGTTATATTTTTTTCATTGAATAGTGGGTATTGCCAAAGCAGGAAATTATTTTAATAGAATTTGAAAAAGTATTAAATAATTATCCCTTGCAGTTAAGACCTCATATGATTGTTCTATATTGTCATAAGGCATATAAGATCAAAATTATGGTATGAACTCTGGAAGCCAATTTCAAAAACAAAACAGTTCTCAGATTATTTTGCATACACAGAAAAATTCATGAGTTTCAACAGTTGAAGCTTTATTATTTATGCTGTGCTTTAACTACAGATCCATAATAGGGAGAGGGAAAATCCTGGAGCTAGAAACAAAAGTGGATATACCTACATTGTGGAGGTTTAAAAAAAAAAAGTTTCTCTTGTTGAAAAGATGCACATGAGGAGAGAACTGAGCATAATAGCAGAGGACCCTCTGGATGTGGAACCAGTAAGGACAAAGCAGGTTTGGATGGCATTCCATACGCAGACCAATGGTGGTATTTTTAATATAGTTGGTTAAAGGGCTTTATTTAGCAAGTTACAGTTGACCCTTGAACAATATGGGTTTGAACTGGGCAGGTCCACTTATATGCAGGGTTTTTTTTTTAATAGTAATTACTACAGTACTACATGATCTGTGGTTGGTTGAACCCATGGTTGCAGAATTGCAGATACAGAGGAACCACGGATATGGAAGTCTGACCATAAGTTATTTATATAGATCTGTCTACCCATCCATCCATCCGTCCACCCATCTGTAGAGAGAGAGAGGGAGTGAGTGCACGTGCTAGGTATTTACAGAAGTAGATATGGAAGTGCGAGGATATACAAACACACACATGTATATGTGATGTATATAAGCATGTATATCCACGTTTCTATTTCAGGGCTGGAGCAAGAAAAGTGTAGAATGATCCTGGAGAAAATTTACTGTGCCAGAAAGTAGGAAAGAGTGGTGGGACGTGTAAGAAGATCCAGCTTGAAGAGACTCACACTGGGTAAATCTGAGCAATTTGACCCTAAAATAAATAATTATCATACAGAATATGAATAAAAAAAGAGGAAGGGAGGGAAGGAAGGGCTCTCATAATAGAATGCCAAACCATAAACATATAGAAGGAATGACGTAATGTAAAAATCATTATTTACAACCATCATAGTAATGATAGGTTCTGGCAAGAGTAATCAATGAATTATAAAACTACTGGTTGAAAGTTTACAAGGAGCAGGATGCTACAAAACCCCAAATATCTCTCCACGAAGTATTGATCACAACAAGAAATACAGTAGGTATAAATTTGGTGAACACTACCTTAGCCAAGAGGTGAACATTATCAATAACAGAACAAACGAACGTTTTAGATCTCTGGGGTATGATATACTGAGAAGGACGCAACGTTGCTTCAGGATTATTTCTGACAGAAATAAACAACCAGATCTTATCACAAGGAAGCATCCACGTTGAGAGTCTCCTGTTTCACAGTTATGACCACAGGGAGCATAACTGGCCAAAGGTCCCAGCTGCTGCTCTTAAATCCATCACCACGTTTGCCTGGAGGCCGGCCTTGCCCCTGATTGCTCCTGGTCAGCACAGCAGGGATCCTAAGGCAGGCCATTTCTTGGAGACCAGGATTCCTCTGTCCAGTGACCTTTTTTCAAGGACTCTGACAGCCTTGAAGGATTTTACGTAGATGACAAGGCAGTCTCGGATGATTTACCAAATCTTTCTTTCAAATCTTCACTCAGGGTCAGACTTGCACTATGCGCTGATAGTTCTGCCAGCCTTCCAGAGCTCCCTGCCATTTTCTCTCCGATGTTTCCCCCAATGAAATATTTGTTCATTAAAGTCTTTCTCAGCACTTTGCCGTCTAGTTCTTGGAGGACCAGGACAAACCCCAAACCCTAGAAGCATCCCTTTTTGGCTCTTTCTAGTAACCTTCCTTTCCATATGGTAGCCACTAATTTGTAATGGTGTAGATTCACTTAGCCTATTTTGTACTTGATATAAATGGAGTCATGTAATAGGTGCTATTTTGTGTTGGCTTCATTTGCTCCACAGTATATCCATGACATTTATCCATATTGATGGGAGTGGATACCGTTGATTCATTTTCATTGGTGGATATTATTGCAGTGTGTAAACATATCAAAATCTATTTATTAATCCCATTATTGGTGGGTATTGGGTACTTCCCCATTCTTGGCTATCACAGTTAGTGGTGATGTGAGCAATCTAGAATGTGCCTTGTGCACTTGTTTGAGGGATATTTCTATGGGTGGAACCAAAGGGTTATAGGGTATATGTTCAACTTTGGTAGATACAGTTGACCCTTGAAGAATGCATGGGCATGAGGGATGCATCTGAGTCTTTTATTCCATAGATGTTTTTAAAATCTCTCCCACTTTTGGCCCAAGAGTGCTGCGTTTGGGTTTACAGTGTTTCTTAACTTTGAAATAGTCCAATTTTTCAATTTTTTCTTTCACAGTTGGTGATTTTTTTGGTCTTAAGAAATTCTTCCTACTCCAAGGCAAAAAGGCTGTTATCTTACGTTTCTTTCCTAAAGCATCATTGTTTACTTTTCAAATTTACGTCTGCAGATCTTCTGGAATTTATATTTTTATATCCTATGCAGTAATGATTAATATTTTTCCCATATGGATATCCAGCTGACTGAGAACCAATAGTTGACCCTTGGACAACATGGGTTTAAACTACACAAGTGCACTTATACGAGGATTTTTTTGAATAGTAAATACTGCACTACTACACGATCCAAGGTTGGTTCAATCCTCAGATGCAGAATTGCCGATTATGGAGAAACCGTGTACATACAGAGGGCTGGCTATAAGTTATACTTGGATTTTCAACTTAGCAGAGGGTTGGCACCCCTAACCCCCTTGAACCCTAGTTCAAGGATCAACTGTATTAACAAGAGTTCTTTCCCCTCTCTGCTGCAGTGTTTTCTTTTCTTTCTTTTTTCTTTTGGCCGTGCTGCGTGGCTTGCAGGATCTCAGTTCCCTGACCAGGGATTGAACCAGGGTCACCACAGTGAAAGCGCCAAATCCTTACCACTAGACCACCAGGGAGCTCCCTGCAGTGTTTTCTTTTTACACGTTGTTATAATGTCTGTTTCAACATGGATTTTGATGTCTATTATCTTGTCTATCCTTGAGCAAACACCAGACTATCTTATATTGTAGATTTATAGTAAGGTTTAATGTGACTAATATCTTTCTTTTCATTCTTCTTTCAGATTGTCCCAGCTCTTCTTTTATTTTTTATTTTTATGTTTTTTTAGATGTTGGGGGTAGGAGTTTATTTACTTATTTTTGCTGTGTTGGGTCTTCGTTTCTGTGCGAGGGCTTTCTTTAGTTGTGGCAAGCGGGGGCCACTCCTCATCGTGGTGCATGGGCCTCACTATCACGGCCTCTTGTTGGGGAGCACAGGCTCCAGACGCGCAGGCTCAGTACGTGGCTCACGGGCCTAGTTGCTCCGTGGCATGTGGGATCTTCCCAGACCAGGGCTCAAACCCGTGTCCCCTGCATTAGCAGGCAGATTCTCAACCACTGCGCCACCAGGGAAGCCCCCAGCTCTTCTTGTAGCTCTTTGCTTTCCCACATAATATTTGTAAACATCTCATCAATTTCCAAGGGAAAAAATGCTGATGTTTTTATTGGGGTTTGATTGAGCCTATAGATCATTTTGAGGATTACTGATATCTTTGTAATATTGAATCTTCAAGCCATGAATATCACTATTTTTAAGAATTTCTCTTGGAGAAAAATAAAAGTGGATCCCATGTAATAAAATGTACATAAATAGACTCCAAAATATTTAAAGGACCTACATGTGAAAGATAAGTCTAGAAAGTTAATTTTTAAAAGGTAGAAATATATTTTTTCACCTGAGGAGTTTCAGAAGCACAGATGTTAAGAAATTATTGGTTTATTATCTTATAATTAAAGATTTCTATTCCATGAAGAACACAATAGAAAAATTTTAGAAACACGTGCCCAATTAGGAAAGGATACTTGTAATTGGTAAAACTGAAAAGGTATTAATAATCAGAATATGTAATAGAAATGAGGAAGAAAAAGATAGCATCCACATTAGAAAATGGGGCAAAAGTTTTAAGTAGACACTTATAGATGAAGCTACCAAGCATTTGAAAAAAAGATCAAACTTATTAGAAATCAGAGAAATTTAACTAAAACAAGATACTACTATACATTTAATACACTAGCAAAACGGTGATGAGTCGTCCAAATGAAGGTAAGTGGTTGCACAAAAACCTGACGTGCAACTCTTTGGTAATCTGGACTGGTGTAGCCGTTCAGGAAGTCAATCTGGCTATATTATTAAAGTATACATATTTGCTATGAAATAATTTCACTCGGGTATGTGTTCCAAAGAAATTCTCAGATACGTCTATAAACAAATGTAAGAAGATGTTTATTTTATTATCATTGGCATGGCAGTTGGAAGAGTACAGGTAAAATGTGGGTGCAGAAAATGGAACTCTATGAAACAAATTAGATAGAGGGGTGAATGTTTTTTTTGTTTGTTTGTTTTTCTGCGGTACGTGGGCCTCTCGCTGTTGTGGCCTCTCCTGCTGCGGAGCACAGGCTCCGGACGTGCAGGCTCAGCAGCCATGGCTCACGGGCCCAGCCGCTCCGTGGTATGTGGGATCTTCCCGGACCAGGGCACGAACCCATGTCCCCTGCATCGGCAGGCGGACTCTCAACCACTGCGCCACCAGGGAAGCCCCCCTTTCTACTTTAATATAAGCTTTTAAGGCTCAACATTTCCCTCTATGTATGTGTTCCAATCTCCAGATCCAATTATGAATTTGAATGTTTCTCTTCATGGTTCTGTCAACGTTTGCTTTATAAAGTATCAGCTGAAGTTATTAGTTTCTGAGAATTTGAAACTTTTATATAAGACTGTGAAGTGTCCCTCCGTATGTCAAGTAATGCTTTTTCCTTCCCCTTAAAGTTCACTTGGTCAAATAGCAATGTCACAGATTTTATAATTACAGAAATAACTTGAGACCTAGGATGTTGATGTCTGTCTCTAGAAAGGATTTTCCCTTGCTTCTGCACGGGTTGTAAGATGCTAACAAAACACGTTCACCTTTACACAATTTCAGGGAATGAGGTGTTTTGGCGTTTGGCTTCAGTCCCTGCCAAAGAAAGCCCAGTTTCCTTCTCCCCTTATTCCAATGGTGAAACTCTTTGGGGTTTACCAGGAAGCCTTCGTGGCTGTTAATGCTTTTATGTCGCTTAGCCTCTTGAAGACGTCCAAAATTCGACTGAGTTTGTACGCCTTTCAATGAACAGAATCTACACTCTTCTGAGGCCTACACAGTAGAACGGCAAGACGGCCTGAGACCTTCTCAGGGATTCCGGAAAGTGAAAACCAGAGTGAAAACATGTAGTCCAGAGCTCGTGCCGGTAGACACCCCCGCACCCACCCTTGCATTCTGGGACATGTAGTCCAGAGCTCGTAAACTCGTGTAGTCCCATATACTGCAGCTACAGTAACGCCTCGCTGTAAAGGTTTACCCGCGGAATTCTGGGAAATATGGTCCAGGAGTTCCGGGTTAGTCGCAGGCACTTCCGCCCCAGGAGGACACGTAGCAGCCATGTTCTGCCTGGTGACGGTGTTTCAGGTCCGCTCTTCACGACCCATTCAAGCTTCCCCTTTGCAGACCTTTCATTTGGGGAGAAAGAGGAGGAGCGGCTAAAAGCGGAGGTTTGAGGGCCTGGAGTGGTGATGTACGTCCCGCGGGCGGAGCTTCTTTGCGTTTGGTAACGTAGCCGGGATGGGGTGGGCTCAGGTCGTGCCTCCTGGGGTTTGAGGGTCTCCCCGGTTTTCTTCACCCCTAACCTGACCCCGTCCCCCACCTATGAGCTAGCCCTACCGCTTCATACGGCGTCACACTGGGTGGGTTGCTTAACTCCTCTGTGCCTCCGTTGCTGTTCGGTAAAAGGGGGGAAAAAGGAATGCCTTGTTAATATAGTGTTGTGAGGAGAAACGAGATAGCACAAGTAAAAGGTCTACAACTGCCTGATACATTGTTGGTATTAATACTACGCTAATTCGGGAGGCACCCATTTCGCAGCGGGATTCTGTGAGCCCAGGAAGCTGAATTGTCCTGGACTCCTGGCCTGTTTTGGAAGGAGAGGACTTCTAGCTGGTACGGGGGCGGAAGGGGGTGCGGTATGAATTAGTGGGGATGGAAACACAGCCCTGGTATTTCACAGTCTCCTTTCCTTCCCCAGCCCTGGCTTCTCAAAAAGCACTGCACGGAGGAAGAGGCAGCAGAGCCCCACGTGAGTAGGACTTGGCATTCTTCTACTTAAGATATTCCTATAAATTGTAGAACGTATGAGACATGGGTAAGGATGATAACTGAGCCTTGGTCACTAATTTCCATTCTAAAAGCTTTATGCAAATGAACACATTTCCATCAGGCGGTGGCTCTGTGAATTGGTACTGCTGTTTTCTCTACTTTAAGGCAGGGAACACAACCCTGTTGGCCCATCCTCACCCAGATGGTAGGAGGCAGAGCTGGGGTTGGGACCCAGGCAGTTTGAGTCCAGCAGCTGAGTTTGCTAATCCCTTTGGTATATTCTCTTTGAGCATAGGGTACTGGCTAGAATCATATCATGAAAGGAGGTTGGGACTTAATTGTGGGGACCTTGAGAGCAAGGTTTAGGCTATTTTATGAGTGTTTAAGATAGTTTTCTCAACTGGGTCATTTATTTTATTTCAAATAATATGTATATCATAGAAGTAGCATAATCATTATGGAAAAATGCAGATATATACATAAAGAAAAATTTTAATTATCTGTAACTTTAGGATGTAAAGACAACAGTTGTTAATGTTTTAGTGCCTTTTTGTCTGGTTACTCTTTGTGTATGTTTCTGTGTAGTGGAGGCTGTTTTTTGTGGGACTGATGTTACACTGCAGTGCTACTCAAATTGTGTTCCACAAACCAGCGGCATTGGCATCACTTGGATAGAAATGCCCAGCCTTGAGCCCCATTCGAGACGTTCTGATTTATAATTTCTGCGTAGGGGGTCCAGGAGGCTGCATTCCAACAAGATCCCGCAGTAATTCACATGCACGTGAAAATTCGAGAAGCTCAAGAGAGGGTCTTTTCTGGAAACTGAGGCCGAGGAAATTGACCCTGCTGGATGTCACAGATAAAACTGAGCTGGATTCACCAAAGGCCTACTTAGTCCAATGATTTTATTCCCCCACTAATTATTGTCAACTGTCAGGGCCCCTTTCAGAATCCTGAATTGAGCAGAAGACAGCTAGCAAGTGTAGAGTCAAAATGGAGGTCGTTAGAAGTTGTGAAGATATCTCTCTCCCAAGCTTTGGGGAGTGGAATCATTGCCATCTTTTGTACTAGATCGAACCCGGGCCCCCTGCATTGGGAATGTGGCGTCTTATCCACTGCACCACCAGGGAAGTCTCCCATTTATTTCTTAAACTTTCCTATATTTATAATGATATAATTACAATTCAGATTCCTGTCTTTTTTATCATTTGAATTAGGTATGGACTGTCAAACTATTTTTTATTGTTGTTGCAGAATCCTGGCTTTTATTAGTTCTCTTTACCTCTGTGCATAATTGTCAAAAGGGTACTTCCTGTTTAAAAAGAAACTTAACGTATTTTTATACCTTTTGTAAAAAGTTGTCCATGTCAATTTAAATATTATTGTTGCAGTCACAAAATCTTTAGGAAGACAAGCAGAGATTTTCAGAAGTCTATAAAGACTCTCACATAACAGGGCAACAACGTACGACCTCCACATGTCTGACAGTCTTCTGTTGGTAGAAATCACATCTCTAAGGATAATTTCTAACTAAAATATCATCTGCTTTACCGCAGTTGCTAAGAAATAAGAAACCCTGACAGTGGTGTTCTCAGAGCTTCCTACCTTATGACGATCTCACGAGGTGGATGCCCGTGTTCTCCCCTACTGGCAGAAGACAGAACTGAGGCGAAGAGATGTGAATAATTTGCCCAGGGTGACACTGCTAGTGAATGGCGTAGCCTGATCAGAGCCCATGCATATTGACTCCAAAACCTACTCTGACTTACATGGTCTCTGTTTACCCCATACCCAGAATAAGAATGACCCCTGTGGAAGCCGCAGGCACACTGTGAGGGGGCCACTGTGTATGGCTGGGCAGGTCATTCCTCACACAGCCACTGAGGGGGTTCACGGGGGCATCTGGTATCTGCGTGGGGCTCTGCTCATCAAGCATAATCAGCTGTAGCCACCCCGAGGACTGGGAGCATTGGTAATTCACAATGAGCACCACGTGGGTTAGTGACTTCTTTTTCTTTAAACCAGTTTCCAGTTTGACTTCTTCTTTCCCTGTCTGTCTTGCTAGGACTCTGCACTGCCCCAGAAGGAGAGAGAAAATGAGCACATTCCAGGTGAGTAGAGCTTGCCTTTCTTGCTGTTAAAAACGCCATTTTTGTACTCAGGTTGGACACAGGTTTTCCTCTTTTTTTTCTTTTTCTTTTTTTTTTTTTTTGATTGGAGTATAGTTGATTTACAATGTATTAATTTCAGGTGTACAGCAAAGTGATTCAGTTATACATATATATACATATATTTTCAGATTCTTTTCCCTTATAGGTTATTACGAAATATTGGGTATAGTTCCATATGGGTTTTCTCTTTCAAGGAGAGTCTAAGCATATGAGGACCTGAGTGTGCCATGTGTGCTTTTTTTAAAATTCCTGTTAAATTTAATTGGTTTTGGTTTTAATTTTTGTTTTATTTCATCATTTTTTTTTATTTTACAAGTAAAAGAAAAATTAAGGGAAATGAAGGACATCTTCCAGTCTACTGCTTACCTGCTTACAAATTAGCTGCTTTTATATTTCTGTAATCTCTTCATCATATGTATTCATGGATGTGTATTTGTATTTATAACATAGATACAGTTTTAAATTGTTTTTTTCATTTAATACTAGCTAACATTCACTTTTAATTGCTTTATCATGTTCCTGCAAACTTATGCACCTATTTTTTTTTTTTTTCTGGTATGCGGGCCTCTCACTGTTGTGGCCTCTCCCGTTGCGGGGCACAGGCTCCGGACGCGCAGGCTCAGCGGCCATGGCTCACGGGCCCAGCTGCTCCGCGGCATGTGGGATCTTCCCGGACCGGGGCACGAACCCGTGTCCCCTGCATCGGCAGGCGGACTCTCAACCACTGCGCCACCAGGGGAGCCCTGCACCTATTCTTTAAACTATTCTTTATGCACAGACATTTAGTTTAAAGACTTCTCCTGTTTTAGGAGCACTACAGTGACAGTGTTCCTGATATAACCTTTTTCTCAAAATATCTGTTCTGAAGAATATTGCCCCTTTTTGCCCTTAACATAGTAGGTTTAGGTATTCAGAATTTAAGAGGTATGTTTTACATGTGGTGCCTTGGATGTTTTTTGGTAGAATATCCAAATACGGCAGAGCACAGCAGGATCAAACTGCTGCTTCACGCAGAAAAAATCATGTATTGTTGGAAGTTTTCTCACGACCAGAGTTAGATTCAGTCTTCCCCATGCTTGAGTCAGACCCTTTGTGTATTTTATTTACTGGTTTGTTTCTTTTTCCATCTTAGATTTTTTTCTAATCAGAGTAATGCATGACCTTAGTTTAAAAAGTCCAGTGGTACTTAAAGCACTTGTCACTGCATAGACAGCTCAGAACAATTGTATAAAGAGGTGCTTGGTTTCATCTTTGTTTTAAATATAAAGAATCGGGGTTGTGAAAAAAGGAGGAACCAACTCAGACTCACCCAGAAAACCAAGGGTCTGGAGTCAGAGTATTGCATTCAAGCGAAAGACAGAAACGGGGAAAGAGAGAGTTTTCATTCAGAGACCTGGCATGGCCTTTTGGTTAGTTTCCACATATAACACTCCTTCTCAGCTGGTTCCCACCTCAGTGAGAAAGCAGGTGCCATCAAATACTGCCAGGACTAAATTGGTAACTGTTTCTGGGGCACTTGGCAATAATAATTAAACAGTGAAAGCTTTTTAGTTCAGGATCCAGTGGTTAGAATTCTAGGGAGTTTACTTATGAGTTGTCTGAGAGCCCCAGGTAAACACACAAAGCTTTCTCTTTCATAGCTGCACGTCCAGTGAGGCTGAGGAAAGTCAGTGTGTGGCATTGGCAGGATGGAAGGAGGGGGTGCTGGGAAGTCTGCACACCTCACAGGAGCTGGAGCAACTTCCCATCCTCCTCGTCTCCTCGGGGCTGCCCCTCTTCCACTGGCCACTGGGTATAAGATTGAGGTGGTGTTGTTTGTCGTAGGAGGCGGTGACCTTCAAGGACGTGGCCGTGGCCTTCACAGAGGAGGAGCTGGGGCTGCTGGACTCGGCCCAGAGGAAGCTGTACCAGGATGTGATGGTGGAACACTTCGGGAACCTGGTCTCAGTGGGTGAGGACAGCCTTTCTCTGCGAGTGTCTTTGTGACCTTGGTGTTTCAAGGCTTTGGGCCTCTTGAGGTGGTTCCCTGAGTTTGGGGACCAGACTTTTGCAATTCCTGTGGGACACGAGAGGATGTCTCTGGTCTTTCCAAACAGTGTGTTTCAGGTCCTTTTCAATTATTTTGTAAAAGAACTGTAAATCGGCAGTATCTTGCTGTACCTTGTGTATTCTTCTTCAGATTTCCCTCCCTGCCATTAGTGGATCATAAAGCCAATTTATTGAGCCCTACGTGTGACTTTTTAATGAAATAAAATAGTATAGAAAATATCAGAGTTTCTTAGGAAGAGTACAACACATTGCAGCAGAAACTGGGCGATGGCATGAGTGGTGTGAGAGCCAGTGGGAACAGATTTCATGAAAAGAGACATTGGTTAGATATAGGTCATTCAAGCTTCGTTTTAGTAATGTATACTTTTCTACCTGTGTATCTAGGTTGTGAAATAAATGCTGTTTCTTCAGTGGGTCGTGATACAAAGTTTGAAAAACACAGCTTTCAATACCTTGAATATGCAGTTGGAACTCAAATTTCTAGTAAACTTTCGCTCTAGCCCGTTCATGTTAACTTGTGACTTTGCATGTTCTCATTCTTCAAACGAGATACAAAACATATAGAAAGAGAAGAGAGGCTTTGGTTGATGAATTCAGCAACCCAGATAGAAATTTAGGTGAGAACCAAGCAGCCGTGAGTTCCTGTGGTTAGCTCTCTATCTGTTTTGCTTCTCACCAGCCCTGTGCTGTCCATCACCTGGTCCCAGTTGGAAATCTCTTTCCAGGATTATTGCATAGTCTTTGTACTGGTCACCTGTTGCCACCCTTCTCCTCCCACAGTTTGTTCTTTAGGTGGCAAAGTGATCTTTTGTAACTTTAAGTCAGGTTATGTTCTTGTTTCAGAATTCTCTTGTGGCTTCTTTTACTTAGAATAAAAACCACTTAAAGTGGCTTCTAGAGCCTTCTGTGGGCTGCTGTTCGTTCTCCACCACCTCCCTGAATACACCACCTCTCCTCCCTCTTACCCTATCTTTTCCAGACCTGCAAAGGATGCTTCTGCCACAGAGCCTTTTCCTGGTCCTTCTCTCTGCCTGGAATACTCTTTCACCTGTAATCTTTTAGGCCTCTACTTCTTTCAGTCAGTCGCCTTAAAGATGAGGAGGTGGCTGTCCTCTGACCACCCTATGGAAAATACAGTCCTCTCTTTCTTACTCTCTCTGCCCTGCCTTGTTTTGTCTCTAAGCGTTTCACTCATGTACATTTTGTTCACCTGTTTCTCACCTCTCTTTCTTCCACTGGAGGGTAATCCAGGAGTGCAGGAGGAATTCGGTCTGTTATATGTTTATTGCTCACTAGCCTCAGTGCTTAGCATAGTCTTGGTACATGACAGGAACTCTTAAATATTTCTTGAATAAACGAATGAGTTAATGGATAGGGAAATTAGCCTTCCATGAAAATAGCTAGTAGGCGGTGAACAAATCCGAGTGAATAAGGGATATTGCTAAATGTTTTTTTGTCTTCAAATGAATTCCTAGCCTAATTCTAACTTCTCAGGTGCCCATGATGTGTGTATGTGTGTGTTTGCCTTTCTGTACAAGTTGGCCCTCATCAACTTGCACAAAAAATATGTACAGAACCTGTAATTATAACCAAACTGAGTAAAATGCTTTCCCTGTGACTTTCCTTGAGCTCTCAGTAGCAGAGCAAATTCATTTGGGGAGGAAATACTGTTTTGAATGAGGATTCTTATGTCTACTTCTTAGGTAACCCTCCCATAGAAGGAAAGAAATTTCTATTTCCTTATCCCTTATACCAGGGGAGAACAGGTCTCAAAAAACAGCCAGCTGGTGAGTTAGCCTTTCCCTTAAAAGATTTGCCCCGCTGCGTCCCATTTGCCTCCTCCAAAGCCCACCTCACTAATAAGAAATCGATCTTTGTTAGCTGTACAAACATTTTGTGTGTGTGTGTGTGTGCATTTGTATGTATCTTGTAGAAGGCATTTCAGATAATGTCACCTTGAGTGCTTTGATCATTCTTTAATAGTTTCTAGTCTGTTTCTTCTCAATACTTATCACAGGCTATGGAATTTATTCCCAGCTCACTCATAAAGCCCATTCTTCACTTTGGAACTCATTCTTGTTAAAGACCAATGTATCTGTGTCCAAAAATTTTCCATGCTGTTTTTAAAGAGACAGCATTCTTCCCTAGCCTCTACATTTTGACTCCTGCTTGGCAGGGGGAGTGGAGGAACATATTAGGCAGCACAAATGCCTGAGAAGGATCCAGTGCATAGGTCTTCATGCTTTTTTTTAACCCCACTGATTTTTAGACCCTTTTTTTTTTTTTTCCGTACGCGGGCCTCTCACTGTTGTGGCCTCTCCCGTTGCGGAGCACAGGCTCCGGACGCGCAGGCTCAGCGGCCATGGCTCACGGGCCCAGCCGCTCCGCGGCATATGGGATCCTCCCAGACCGGGGCACGAACCCGCATCCCCTGCATCGGCAGGCGGACTCTCAACCACTGCGCCACCAGGGAGGCCGACCCTTTTTTAAAATTAATTAATTGTTGGTTGCATTGGGTCTTGGTTGCTGCATATGGGCTTTTCTCTCGTTGTGGTGAGTGGGAGCAGCTCTTCGTTGTGGTGCGCAGGCTTCTCATTGCAGTGGCTTCTCTTGTTTCAGAGCACGGTCTCTAGGAACGCGGGCTTCAGTAGTTGTGGCACGTGGGCTCAGTAGTTGTGGCTCACGGGCTTAGTTGCTCTGCGGCATGTGGGATCTTCCCGGACCAGGGCTCGAACCTGTGTCCCCTGCACTGGCAGGCAGATTATTAACCACTGTGCCACCGGGGCAGTCCCGGTTTTTAGCCCCTTTCATATCCTCCTCAGCACTAACCCCCTTGGTGTGCTGCCGCCTCGGGTGCAGCCTTTCAACTTAAGCCAAACTGTACTTTCCAGTCCTTTTCCTGTATCTGATACCTGACTTGTAAAAGCTGTTTCGCTTCTCTGACTTGGTTCAAACTTAACCTGGGATTCAGAATTGTAGAGAATCCTAGAAATCAAACTGAGTTCACCTGTGCATGCATTTCTTGAGCCCTGACTAACTGCTAGGCACTGTTAAAGCTGTGAGCACAGCAAAATGCTTGTCTTTATTGATACTGTGTTATGGTAGGAATGACATGTAATTTTTGAAAGATGATTGAAATAGTATGTCCGAGTAGTCATTTGGTTTTAAATGGGTTTCATTAATGCTAAGTATTTGGGAGTTTAACAGACCATCTCTTGGTTTCTGTTAGTATATAAACCAGAGAACTTCATTTGTCGTGCGAAAGATAAGCTGAACCATCCTGAGGTTCATTAAAGTCCCATACTGTGTCTTAAGTGTAAAATCTTGAATCTTTGAACAAAGCTTTCACGTGTCCACATCTCTGAATTCTCTGTCCCTCTAGAAGAAAACAATCAAAGTGAGTTGAGGGCCGTTCAAGACAGAGGATCACGTGAAGAGCTTTCCTGCTGGCAAATCTGGCAACAAATTGCAAATGACTTAACCAGATGCCAAGACTCCATGATAAATAGTTGTCAGTTCCACAAACAAGGTGATTCCCCCTGCCAGATTGGGGCAGGACTCTATTCAAATTTCTGAAGATGAGAACCGTATATTAAATGATAAAGCAGGTGATCCCAGTAGTCCTGGAAATCCAAGGTTTGCAACTTTGAGAGCCCAGGATTCTTGGAGGAAAACTTCATTGGCTGAGTCACAGAATTATCAGAATAGACACCAGCAAATTTCCATGAAAAATAAACTGTGTCAGTGTAAAGAGGATGTTGACACCATCAGTTGGATTTCACATCACCTTGATGCTCATGGAGTACACAAGGGTCAAAAACCTTACGGCTACAGTGATTATAGAAAAGATAGCACGAGGGTTTCAACACTGGATCAGAATACTATGATTCACACGGGACAAAAACCTTACCAGTGTAATGAATGTAAAGAAACCTTCACCGATCTCTCCACCTTTGATCTTCACCAGCAATTACACTCAAAAGAGAAGTCTCATACGTGCAGTGAGTGTGGAAAAGGCTTCCGTTACAGCTCGGTTCTTCATATTCATCAGAGAGTTCACGTGGGAGGAGAACACAGTGAGTGTGATGAGTGTGGCAAGGAGTTCAGTCAGAGCTCCCAGCTGCAGACTCCTCAGAAAGTCCACACTGTAGAGAAACCATTCAAATGTGGGGAATGTGGGAAAGGCTTCAGTCGTAGGTCAGCACTTAACTATTCATTGTAAAGTCCACACGGGAGAGAAACCTTATAATTGTGAGGAGTGTGGGAGGGCCTTCAGTCAGGCCTCTCACCTTCAGGACCATCAGAGAGTCCACACTGGGGAGAAGGCATTCAAATGTGACACATGTGATAAGAGCTTCAGTCGGAATTCACACCTTCAGTCCCATCAGAGAGTCCATACGGGAGAGAAACCGTACAAATGTGAGGAGTGTGGGAAGGGCTTCATTTGTAGCTCAAATCTATACATTCATCAGAGGATCCACACAGGAGAAAAACCCTACAAATGTGAGGAATGTGGGAAAGGCTTTAGTCGGCCTTCAAGTCTTCAGGCCCATCAGGGAGTCCACACTGGAGAGAAATCATACATACGTAATGTGTGTGGTAAAGGCTTTACTCTGAGTTCAAACCTTCAGGCACATCAAAGAGTCCATACAGGAGAGAAACCATACAACTGTAAGGAGTGTGGGAAGAGCTTCAGGAGGAACTCCCATTATCAAGTTCATCTGGTTGTCCACACAGGGGAGAAGCCCTATAAATGTGAGGTATGTGGGAAGGGCTTCCGTCAGAGTTCATATCTTCAAATCCATCAGAAGGCCCACAGTGTAGAGAAACCTTACAAGTGTGAGGAGTGTGGGCAGGGCTTCAATCAGAGTTCACGACTTCAGATCCACCAGCTGATCCATACCGGTGAGAAACCATACAAATGTGAAGAGTGTGGGAAGGGATTCAGTCGTAGAGCAGATCTTAAAGTTCATTGCAGAATCCACACCGGAGAGAAACCGTATAATTGTGAGGAGTGTGGGAAAGTCTTCAGGCAGGCCTCAAATCTTCTGGCCCATGAGAGAGTCCACAGCAGAGAAAAACCATTGAAATGTGAAGAGTGTGGGAAGAGCTTTGGTCGGAGTTCACACCTTCAAGCCCATCAAAAAGTCCACACTGGAGAAAAGCCATACAAATGTGAGGAGTGTGGGAAGGGCTTCAAGTGGAGCCTGAACCTCGACATGCATCAGAGGGTCCACACAGGAGAGAAACCATATAAGTGTGGGGAGTGTGGGAAGCACTTCATTCAGGCCTCAAGTCTTCAGCTTCATCAAAGCGTCCACACTGGAGAGAAGCCGTACAGATGTGACAGATGCAGTAAGGTCTTCAGTCGGCCTTCACAGCTACAGTCTCATCAAAGAGTGCACACAGGGGAGAAGCCTTACAAGTGTGAGACCTGTGGTAAGAGCTTCAGTTGGCGCTCCCATCTTATAAGTCATCACAAAATGCATACTGGGGACACATTTTATGAAAGCAGCGAGAGTGGTAAGAACATCAAGGAACTGTCAGAGGATAGAAGTTCTACAAAATGTTGTTTTCAAAAAACTCACGTGCAACGTGAATTCTTGCAAGCGTCAGGTCTCATAGGAGAGAAAGTATTTTAACTTAGTTGGTGTTGAAGCAGTAGCTAAACAGATCCTAGTGTTCAGCAGAGCACACAGCAGAGATCCCTTCTGAGTGGTGCAGTAAGGGCTGCATTCAGAACTTTGACATTTATCAGATGTCACTTAGGAGATAGCACTTAGAAAGGAAAAGAGTTTGGTCTGGGCTTTAACAAAAGTGTAAGGATGAGCTAGTCAAAATTGATGTCCGTGAGAATGTGCGCTCCATGAGGGCAGGGACTTGGCTGCTGAATGTACACAACCTTATCATTGACTAGTGCTTTTAGGTGTGCTCAGTACTTGTGTTTTAAATAAACCAAAAGGGGGAAATGTATAATATATGAAAGTTGTATCCAGATGGGGAAACCTGCAAAATAAAATTAATTCAGGACATGAACTTTTGTTGAAATACTGAAAACCACTGCAGAAAACCAATCTGCAATATATATTTTTTTAATTTATTTTTGGCTGCCTTGGGTCTTTATTGCTGCACGCAGGCTTTCTCTAGTTGCAGTGAGTGGGGGCTACTTTTCATTGCAGTGTGTGGGCTTCTCATTGCAGTGGCTTCTCTTTGTGGAGCACGGGCTCTAGGTGTGCAGGCTTCAGTAGTTGTGGCACGCGGCTGAGCTGCTGTGCAGCATGTGGGATCTTCCTGGACCAGGGCTCAAACCCGTGTCCCCTGCATTGGCAGGCAGATTCGTAACCACTACGCCACCAGGGAAGTGAAGCCCCCCAATCTTCAATATTAATATGCTATTAGCCTATCGCAACTGGCTCCTTGCCTCCCGCAGCCTCTGTTCTCAAGTTGGGTGGTTATTTGAGACGCCGTCTAGTTTTCCAAGGACTGTGTTCAGTAGAAATTGAACTACCTTGTGATTTTTTTTTCTGATGGTACAGAGTGAAAAAACATGATTAACTTTGCAACAACAGTAACTGCATAGTATACAATTGATTTTTTGTCTGTCAATATTAAGGCAGGGTTTACTGTAACACTTTGAAAGTGTCACAAAAATTGTTTGTCCCTAGAAAAAAAAAATTTAGTTGACCTTGAACTTACTGATTTCTAATTCTCTGCATTTTCATCCAGACTTTGGAATGTTTGCCTTCTAATTATTGTAGCATTTCTTCTAAAGTTCTCAGGTAGGGGCTATGCCATATTCTTCCCCCACATCCATGAGGCAAATACCCAGAAAACTTGTAGGAATCTGATAAAATTATCCAGTGTATTATTGAGACAAGACTGACATTTATGTGCTTTTCCCTATTGGTTGCAGTAAAGCATGGTTTCAGGAAAGGAGTATATATATCAGAATATATTAGATCTCTTTGATTTAGAAATCATATAATTGGAAGTTATTGATTGTGAGATTAAAATACCAAAAAGATGAACACCACATCAATGATGTCACTAAATTTTTTAATGGAAATTAGTGTACAGCTGTAAGAATTTGAGTTTTGATAGATTCCTATATTAATCTGAAGCCGGTGAAATGATGACAGGGACTTCCCTGGTGGTACAGTGGCTAAGAATTCGCCTGCCAATGCAGGGGACACGGGTTCGAGCCCTGGTCCAGGAAGATCCCACATGCTGTGGAGCAACTAAGCCCGTGTGCCACAACTACTGAGGCTGTGTGCCACAACAACTGAAGCCTACGTGCTTAGAGCCTGTGCTCCGCAACAAGAGAAGCCACTGCAATGAGAAGCCCGCGCACCGCAACGAAGAGTAGCCCACACTCACTGCAACTAGAGAAAGCCCGCACGCAGCAACGAAGACCCAATGCAGCCCAAAATAAATAAATTAAATAAAAAGTTTATTTTAAAAATTTATGACATATCATAATCGCAGGAGATACACAATATGGGCTTTGAGAGGTCACAGATTGTAGCCTTCATAGTATAATCAACCATAAATCTTTGTTAGTGTTTGTGTATGTGTGCATGTGCACACATGTATGTGTACATGCATAAGATCATGTGTAAAGGGATACTCTTCCAGAGTGGTTTTCCTAGGCAAGGAGCATTTTGTGATATTTTTCCATTTTATAACTTCATGTTATATTTTTTTCATTGAATAGTGGGTATTGCCAAAGCAGGAAATTATTTTAATAGAATTTGAAAAAGTATTAAATAATTATCCCTTGCAGTTAAGACCTCATATGATTGTTCTATATTGTCATAAGGCATATAAGATCAAAATTATGGTATGAACTCTGGAAGCCAATTTCAAAAACAAAACAGTTCTCAGATTATTTTGCATACACAGAAAAATTCATGAGTTTCAACAGTTGAAGCTTTATTATTTATGCTGTGCTTTAACTACAGATCCATAATAGGGAGAGGGAAAATCCTGGAGCTAGAAACAAAAGTGGATATACCTACATTGTGGAGGTTTAAAAAAAAAAAGTTTCTCTTGTTGAAAAGATGCACATGAGGAGAGAACTGAGCATAATAGCAGAGGACCCTCTGGATGTGGAACCAGTAAGGACAAAGCAGGTTTGGATGGCATTCCATACGCAGACCAATGGTGGTATTTTTAATATAGTTGGTTAAAGGGCTTTATTTAGCAAGTTACAGTTGACCCTTGAACAATATGGGTTTGAACTGGGCAGGTCCACTTATATGCAGGGTTTTTTTTTTAATAGTAATTACTACAGTACTACATGATCTGTGGTTGGTTGAACCCATGGTTGCAGAATTGCAGATACAGAGGAACCACGGATATGGAAGTCTGACCATAAGTTATTTATATAGATCTGTCTACCCATCCATCCATCCGTCCACCCATCTGTAGAGAGAGAGAGGGAGTGAGTGCACGTGCTAGGTATTTACAGAAGTAGATATGGAAGTGCGAGGATATACAAACACACACATGTATATGTGATGTATATAAGCATGTATATCCACGTTTCTATTTCAGGGCTGGAGCAAGAAAAGTGTAGAATGATCCTGGAGAAAATTTACTGTGCCAGAAAGTAGGAAAGAGTGGTGGGACGTGTAAGAAGATCCAGCTTGAAGAGACTCACACTGGGTAAATCTGAGCAATTTGACCCTAAAATAAATAATTATCATACAGAATATGAATAAAAAAAGAGGAAGGGAGGGAAGGAAGGGCTCTCATAATAGAATGCCAAACCATAAACATATAGAAGGAATGACGTAATGTAAAAATCATTATTTACAACCATCATAGTAATGATAGGTTCTGGCAAGAGTAATCAATGAATTATAAAACTACTGGTTGAAAGTTTACAAGGAGCAGGATGCTACAAAACCCCAAATATCTCTCCACGAAGTATTGATCACAACAAGAAATACAGTAGGTATAAATTTGGTGAACACTACCTTAGCCAAGAGGTGAACATTATCAATAACAGAACAAACGAACGTTTTAGATCTCTGGGGTATGATATACTGAGAAGGACGCAACGTTGCTTCAGGATTATTTCTGACAGAAATAAACAACCAGATCTTATCACAAGGAAGCATCCACGTTGAGAGTCTCCTGTTTCACAGTTATGACCACAGGGAGCATAACTGGCCAAAGGTCCCAGCTGCTGCTCTTAAATCCATCACCACGTTTGCCTGGAGGCCGGCCTTGCCCCTGATTGCTCCTAGTCAGCACAGCAGGGATCCTAAGGCAGGCCATTTCTTGGAGACCAGGATTCCTCTGTCCAGTGACCTTTTTTCAAGGACTCTGACAGCCTTGAAGGATTTTACGTAGATGACAAGGCAGTCTCGGATGATTTACCAAATCTTTCTTCCAAATCTTCACTCAGGGTCAGACTTGCACTATGCGCTGATAGTTCTGCCAGCCTTCCAGAGCTCCCTGCCATTTTCTCTCCGATGTTTCCCCCAATGAAATATTTGTTCATTAAAGTCTTTCTCAGCACTTTGCCGTCTAGTTCTTGGAGGACCAGGACAAACCCCAAACCCTAGAAGCATCCCTTTTTGGCTCTTTCTAGTAACCTTCCTTTCCATATGGTAGCCACTAATTTGTAATGGTGTAGATTCACTTAGCCTATTTTGTACTTGATATAAATGGAGTCATGTAATAGGTGCTATTTTGTGTTGGCTTCATTTGCTCCACAGTATATCCATGACATTTATCCATATTGATGGGAGTGGATACCGTTGATTCATTTTCATTGGTGGATATTATTGCAGTGTGTAAACATATCAAAATCTATTTATTAATCCCATTATTGGTGGGTATTGGGTACTTCCCCATTCTTGGCTATCACAGTTAGTGGTGATGTGAGCAATCTAGAATGTGCCTTGTGCACTTGTTTGAGGGATATTTCTATGGGTGGAACCAAAGGGTTATAGGGTATATGTTCAACTTTGGTAGATACAGTTGACCCTTGAAGAATGCATGGGCATGAGGGATGCATCTGAGTCTTTTATTCCATAGATGTTTTTAAAATCTCTCTCACTTTTGGCCCAAGAGTGCTGCGTTTGGGTTTACGGTGTTTCTTAACTTTGAAATAGTCCAATTTTTCAATTTTTTCTTTCACAGTTGGTGATTTTTTTGGTCTTAAGAAATTCTTCCTACTCCAAGGCAAAAAGGCTGTTATCTTACGTTTCTTTCCTAAAGCATCATTGTTTACTTTTCAAATTTAAGTCTGCAGATCTTCTGGAATTTATATTTTTATATCCTATGCAGTAATGATTAATATTTTTCCCATATGGATATCCAGCTGACTGAGAACCAATAGTTGACCCTTGGACAACATGGGTTTAAACTACACAAGTGCACTTATACGAGGATTTTTTTGAATAGTAAATACTGCACTACTACACGATCCAAGGTTGGTTCAATCCTCAGATGCAGAATTGCCGATTATGGAGAAACCATGTACGTACAGAGGACTGGCTATAAGTTATACTTGGATTTTCAACTTAGCAGAGGGTTGGCACCCCTAACCCCCTTGAACCCTAGTTCAAGGATCAACTGTATTAACAAGAGTTCTTTCCCCTCTCTGCTGCAGTGTTTTCTTTTCTTTCTTTTTTCTTTTGGCCGTGCTGCGTGGCTTGCAGGATCTCAGTTCCCTGACCAGGGATTGAACCAGGGTCACCACAGTTCAAGCGCCAAATCCTTACCACTAGACCACCAGGGAACTCCCTGCAGTGTTTTCTTTTTACACGTTGTTATAATGTCTGTTTCAACATGGATTTTGATGTCTATTATCTTGTCTATCCTTGAGCAAACACCAGACTATCTTATATTGTAGATTTATAGTAAGGTTTAATGTGACTAATATCTTTCTTTTTATTCTTCTTTCAGATTGTCCCAGCTCTTCTTTTTTTTTTTTTAATTTATTTACTTTATTTATGGCTGCGTTGGGTCTTCGTTGCTGCGCGCGGGCTTTCTCTAGTTGTGGTGAGTGGGGGCTACTCTTCACTGAGAAGCACAGGCTCTAGGTGCACAGGCTTCAGTAGTTGTGGCTCGCGGGTTCTAGAGCGCAGGCTCAGTAGTTGTGGCGTACGGGCTTAGTTGCTGCGTGGCATGTGGGATCTTCCCGGACCAGGGCTCGAACCTATGTCCACTGCATGGGCAGGCGGATTCTTAACCACTGCGCCACCAGGGAAGCCCCCCAGCTCTTCTTTTATTTTTTATTTTTATGTTTTTTTAGATGTTGGGGGTAGGAGTTTATTTACTTATTTTTGCTGTGTTGGGTCTTCGTTTCTGTGCGAGGGCTTTCTTTAGTTGTGGCAAGCGGGGGCCACTCCTCATCGTGGTGCGTGGGCCTCACTATCACGGCCTCTTGTTGGGGAGCACAGGCTCCAGACGCGCAGGCTCAGTACGTGGCTCACGGGCCTAGTTGCTCCGTGGCATGTGGGATCTTCCCAGACCAGGGCTCAAACCCGTGTCCCCTGCATTAGCAGGCAGATTCTCAACCACTGCGCCACCAGGGAAGCCCCCAGCTCTTCTTGTAGCTCTTTGCTTTCCCACATAATATTTGTAAACATCTCATCAATTTCCAAGGGAAAAAATGCTGATGTTTTTATTGGGGTTTGATTGAGCCTATAGATCATTTTGAGGATTACTGATATCTTTGTAATATTGAATCTTCAAGCCATGAATATCACTATTTTTAAGAATTTCTCTTGGAGAAAAATAAAAGTGGATCCCATGTAATAAAATGTACATAAATAGACTCCAAAATATTTAAAGGACCTACATGTGAAAGATAAGTCTAGAAAGTTAATTTTTAAAAGGTAGAAATATATTTTTTCACCTGAGGAGTTTCAGAAGCACAGATGTTAAGAAATTATTGGTTTATTATCTTATAATTAAAGATTTCTATTCCATGAAGAACACAATAGAAAAATTTTAGAAACACGTGCCCAATTAGGAAAGGATACTTGTAATTGGTAAAACTGAAAAGGTATTAATAATCAGAATATGTAATAGAAATGAGGAAGAAAAAGATAGCATCCACATTAGAAAATGGGGCAAAAGTTTTAAGTAGACACTTATAGATGAAGCTACCAAGCATTTGAAAAAAAGATCAAACTTATTAGAAATCAGAGAAATTTAACTAAAACAAGATACTACTATACATTTAATACACTAGCAAAACGGTGATGAGTCGTCCAAATGAAGGTAAGTGGTTGCACAAAAACCTGACGTGCAACTCTTTGGTAATCTGGACTGGTGTAGCCGTTCAGGAAGTCAATCTGGCTATATTATTAAAGTATACATATTTGCTATGAAATAATTTCACTCGGGTATGTGTTCCAAAGAAATTCTCAGATACGTCTATAAACAAATGTAAGAAGATGTTTATTTTATTATCATTGGCATGGCAGTTGGAAGAGTACAGGTAAAATGTGGGTGCAGAAAATGGAACTCTATGAAACAAATTAGATAGAGGGGTGAATGTTTTTTTTGTTTGTTTGTTTTTCTGCGGTACGTGGGCCTCTCGCTGTTGTGGCCTCTCCCCCTGCGGAGCACAGGCTCCGGACGTGCAGGCTCAGCAGCCATGGCTCACGGGCCCAGCCGCTCCACGGCATGTGGGATTTTCCCAGACTGGGGCATGAACCCGCGTCCCCTGCATCGGCAGGCAGACTCTCAACCACTGTGCCACCAGGGAAGCCTGGATGGGTGAATCTTAAAAATATACTCCTGAATGAAGGAAATAAACACCAGAATGAATTTTATGACACAATATTATTTATATGAATTGAAAATATACACAAGTGCACATTTTGCACAAGAACACACCCAAAAGAAAACACATCAAACAAATTAGAATGGTAGCTTACGGGGTAGAGAAGGGAGTGGAGGGTGCCATAGGGAACAGGAGGTGAATAAATAAAACTTAATCATGTTACCGTATTTCATCATGCTATATCCAAGATTTCACTTTCCTTGTAGTGGAAAGAAATCCTGTGTGCTATGTTGGCTTAAGTCAGGAATAGTTCTTGGAGGATATTTTCCTGAAAGAATTTGGAACACATTTTTGAAAAAATCTTTGTTTATACTATGGATGATCTTTTTTTGTTTGTTTTGTTTTTTTCTTTAATTTCTGTTTTGTGGGTGTGTGTGGGATCTACTTTATTTTTGTATTTCATTCATCTGATCTTATATTTTTCCATCTGCCTTCTTCAGTTTTATTATTCATTTATTAATTTCCTGAAATGGATGTTTTCTGAATCAATTTTCAACTTCCTTTCTACTTTATTTGTTTTGTTTTGTTTTGTTTTTGTTGTCCTTGCTGTACGCGGGCCTCTCACTGTTGTGGCCTCTCCCTTTGCGGAGCACAGTCTCCGGACGCCCAGGCTCAGCGGCCATGGCTCACGGGCCCAGCCGCTCCGTGGTATGTGGGATCTTCCCGGACCAGGGCACGAACCCATGTCCCCTGCATCGGCAGGCGGACTCTCAACCACTGCGCCACCAGGGAAGCCCCCCTTTCTACTTTAATATATGCTTTTAAGGCTCAACATTTCCCTCTATGTATGTGTTCCAATCTCCAGATCCAATTATGAATTTGAATGTTTCTCTTCATGGTTCTGTCAACGTTTGCTTTATAAAGTATCAGCTGAAGTTATTAGTTTCTGAGAATTTGAAACTTTTATGACTGTGAAGTGTCCCTCCGTATGTCAAGTAATGCTTTTTCCTTCCCCTTAAAGTTCACTTGGTCAAATAGCAATGTCACAGATTTTATAATTACAGAAATAACTTGAGACCTAGGATGTTGATGTCTGTCTCTAGAAAGGATTTTCCCTTGCTTCTGCACGGGTTGTAAGATGCTAACAAAACACGTTCACCTTTACACAATTTCAGGGAATGAGGTGTTTTGGCGTTTGGCTTCAGTCCCTGCCAAAGAAAGCCCAGTTTCCTTCACCCCTTATTCCAATGGTGAAACTCTTTGGGGTTTACCAGGAAGCCTTCGTGGCTGTTAATGCTTTTATGTCGCTTAGCCTCTTGAAGACGTCCAAAATTCGACTGAGTTTGTACGCCTTTCAATGAACAGAATCTACACTCTTCTGAGGCCTACACAGTAGAACGGCAAGACGGCCTGAGACCTTCTCAGGGATTCCGGAGAGTGAAAACCAGAGTGAAAACATGTAGTCCAGAGCTCGTGCCGGTAGACACCCCCGCACCCACCCTTGCATTCTGGGACATGTAGTCCAGAGCTCGTAAACTCGTGTAGTCCCATATACTGCAGCTACAGTAACGCCTCGCTGTAAAGGTTTACCCGCGGAATTCTGGGAAATATGGTCCAGGAGTTCCGGGTTAGTCGCAGGCACTTCCGCCCCAGGAGGACACGTAGCAGCCATGTTCTGCCTGGTGACGGTGTTTCAGGTCCGCTCTTCACGACCCATTCAAGCTTCCCCTTTGCAGACCTTTCATTTGGGGAGAAAGAGGAGGAGCGGCTAAAAGCGGAGGTTTGAGGGCCTGGAGTGGTGATGTACGTCCCGCGGGCGGAGCTTCTTTGCGTTTGGTAACGTAGCCGGGATGGGGTGGGCTCAGGTCGTGCCTCCTGGGGTTTGAGGGTCTCCCCGGTTTTCTTCACCCCTAACCTGACCCCGTCCCCCACCTATGAGCTAGCCCTACCGCTTCATACGGCGTCACACTGGGTGGGTTGCTTAACTCCTCTGTGCCTCCGTTGCTGTTCGGTAAAAGGGGGGAAAAAGGAATGCCTTGTTAATATAGTGTTGTGAGGAGAAACGAGATAGCACAAGTAAAAGGTCTACAACTGCCTGATACATTGTTGGTATTAATACTACGCTAATTCAGGAGGCACCCATTTCGCAGCGGGATTCTGTGAGCCCAGGAAGCTGAATTGTCCTGGACTCCTGGCCTGTTTTGGAAGGAGAGGACTTCTAGCTGGTACGGGGGCGGAAGGGGGTGCGGTATGAATTAGTGGGGATGGAAACACAGCCCTGGTATTTCACAGTCTCCTTTCCTTCCCCAGCCCTGGCTTCTCAAAAAGCACTGCACGGAGGAAGAGGCAGCAGAGCCCCACGTGAGTAGGACTTGGCATTCTTCTACTTAAGATATTCCTATAAATTGTAGAACGTATGAGACATGGGTAAGGATGATAACTGAGCCTTGGTCACTAATTTCCATTCTAAAAGCTTTATGCAAATGAACACATTTCCATCAGGCGGTGGCTCTGTGAATTGGTACTGCTGTTTTCTCTACTTTAAGGCAGGGAACACAACCCTGTTGGCCCATCCTCACCCAGATGGTAGGAGGCAGAGCTGGGGTTGGGACCCAGGCAGTTTGAGTCCAGCAGCTGAGTTTGCTAATCCCTTTGGTATATTCTCTTTGAGCATAGGGTACTGGCTAGAATCATATCATGAAAGGAGGTTGGGACTTAATTGTGGGGACCTTGAGAGCAAGGTTTAGGCTATTTTATGAGTGTTTAAGATAGTTTTCTCAACTGGGTCATTTATTTTATTTCAAATAATATGTATATCATAGAAGTAGCATAATCATTATGGAAAAATGCAGATATATACATAAAGAACAATTTTAATTATCTGTAACTTTAGGATGTAAAGATAACAGTTGTTAATGTTTTAGTGCCTTTTTGTCTGGTTACTCTTTGTGTATGTTTCTGTGTAGTGGAGGCTGTTTTTTTTGTGGGACTGATGTTACACTGCAGTGCTACTCAAATTGTGTTCCACAAACCAGCGGCATTGGCATCACTTGGATAGAAATGCCCAGCCTTGAGCCCCATTCGAGACCTTCTGATTTATAATTTCTGCGTAGGGGGTCCAGGAGGCTGCATTCCAACAAGATCCCGCAGTAATTCACATGCACGTGAAAATTCGAGAAGCTCAAGAGAGGGTCTTTTCTGGAAACTGAGGCCGAGGAAATTGA
The DNA here is from genome assembly GCF_964341445.2 of Mesoplodon mirus. Classification (NCBI taxonomy): domain Eukaryota; kingdom Metazoa; phylum Chordata; class Mammalia; order Artiodactyla; family Ziphiidae; genus Mesoplodon; species Mesoplodon mirus. The sequence continues at coordinate 1,060,206 of NW_028295795.1, forward strand.
CCCTGCTGGATGTCACAGATAAAACTGAGCTGGATTCACCAAAGGCCTACTTAGTCCAATGATTTTATTCCCCCACTAATTATTGTCAACTGTCAGGGCCCCTTTCAGAATCCTGAATTGAGCAGAAGACAGCTAGCAAGTGTAGAGTCAAAATGGAGGTCGTTAGAAGTTGTGAAGATATCTCTCTCCCAAGCTTTGGGGAGTGGAATCATTGCCATCTTTTGTACTAGATCGAACCCGGGCCCCCTGCATTGGGAATGTGGCGTCTTATCCACTGCACCACCAGGGAAGTCTCCCATTTATTTCTTAAACGTTCCTATATTTATAATGATATAATTACAATTCAGATTCCTGTCTTTTTTTCATTTGAATTAGGTATGGACTGTCAAAGTATTTTTTATTGTTGTTGCAGAATCCTGGCTTTTATTAGTTCTCTTTACCTCTGTGCATAATTGTCAAAAGGGTACTTCCTGTTTAAAAAGAAACTTAACGTATTTTTATACCTTTTGTAAAAAGTTGTCCATGTCAATTTAAATATTATTGTTGCAGTCACAAAATCTTTAGGAAGACAAGCAGAGATTTTCAGAAGTCTATAAAGACTCTCACATAACAGGGCAACAACGTACGACCTCCACATGTCTGACAGTCTTCTGTTGGTAGAAATCACATCTCTAAGGATAATTTCTAACTAAAATATCATCTGCTTTACCGCAGTTGCTAAGAAATAAGAAACCCTGACAGTGGTGTTCTCAGAGCTTCCTACCTTATGACGATCTCACGAGGTGGATGCCCGTGTTCTCCCCTACTGGCAGAAGACAGAACTGAGGCGAAGAGATGTGAATAATTTGCCCAGGGTGACACTGCTAGTGAATGGCGTAGCCTGATCAGAGCCCATGCATATTGACTCCAAAACCTACTCTGACTTACATGGTCTCTGTTTACCCCATACCCAGAATAAGAATGACCCCTGTGGAAGCTGCAGGCACACTGTGAGGGGGCCACTGTGTATGGCTGGGCAGGTCATTCCTCACACAGCCACTGAGGGGGTTCACGGGGGCATCTGGTATCTGCGTGGGGCTCTGCTCATCAAGCATAATCAGCTGTAGCCACCCCGAGGACTGGGAGCCTTGGTAATTCACAATGAGCACCACGTGGGTTAGTGACTTCTTTTTCTTTAAACCAGTTTCCAGTTTGACTTCTTCTTTCCCTGTCTGTCTTGCTAGGACTCTGCACTGCCCCAGAAGGAGAGAGAACATGAGCACATTCCAGGTGAGTAGAGCTTGCCTTTCTTGCTGTTAAAAACGCCATTTTTGTACTCAGGTTGGACACAGGTTTTCCTCTTTTTTTTCTTTTTCTTTTTTTTTTTTTGATTGGAGTATAGTTGATTTACAATGTATTAATTTCAGGTGTACAGCAAAGTGATTCAGTTATACATATATATATACATATATTTTCAGATTCTTTTCCCTTATAGGTTATTACGAAATATTGGGTATAGTTCCATATGGGTTTTCTCTTTCAAGGAGAGTCTAAGCATATGAGGACCTGAGTGTGCCATGTGTGCTTTTTTTAAAATTCCTGTTAAATTTAATTGGTTTCGGTTTTAATTTTTGTTTTATTTCATCATTTTTTTTTATTTTACAAGTAAAAGAAAAATTAAGGGAAATGAAGGACATCTTCCAGTCTACTGCTTACCTGCTTACAAATTAGCTGCTTTTATATTTCTGTAATCTCTTCATCATATGTATTCATGGATGTGTATTTGTATTTATAACATAGATACAGTTTTAAATTGTTTTTTTCATTTAATACTAGCTAACATTCACTTTTAATTGCTTTATCATGTTCCTGCAAACTTATGCACCTATTTTTTTTTTTTTTCTGGTATGCGGGCCTCTCACTGTTGTGGCCTCTCCCGTTGCGGGGCACAGGCTCCGGACGCGCAGGCTCAGCGGCCATGGCTCACGGGCCCAGCTGCTCCGCGGCATGTGGGATCTTCCCGGACCGGGGCACGAACCCGTGTCCCCTGCATCGGCAGGCGGACTCTCAACCACTGCGCCACCAGGGGAGCCCTGCACCTATTCTTTAAACTATTCTTTATGCACAGACATTTAGTTTAAAGACTTCTCCTGTTTTAGGAGCACTACAGTGACAGTGTTCCTGATTTAACCTTTTTCTCAAAATATCTGTTCTGAAGAATATTGCCCCTTTTTGCCCTTAACATAGTAGGTTTAGGTATTCAGAATTTAAGAGGTATGTTTTACATGTGGTGCCTTGGATGTTTTTTGGTAGAATATCCAAATACGGCAGAGCACAGCAGGATCAAACTGCTGCTTCACGCAGAAAAAATCATGTATTGTTGGAAGTTTTCTCACGACCAGAGTTAGATTCAGTCTTCCCCATGCTTGAGTCAGACCCTTTGTGTATTTTATTTACCGATTTGTTTCTTTTTCCATCTTATATTTTTTTCTAATCAGAGTAATGCATGACCTTAGTTTAAAAAGTCCAGTGGTACTTAAAGCACTTGTCACTGCATAGACAGCTCAGAACAATTGTATAAAGAGGTGCTTGGTTTCATCTTTGTTTTAAATATAAAGAATCGGGGTTGTGAAAAAAGGAGGAACCAACTCAGACTCACCCAGAAAACCAAGGGTCTGGAGTCAGAGTATTGCATTCAAGCGAAAGACAGAAACGGGGAAAGAGAGAGTTTTCATTCAGAGACCTGGCATGGCCTTTTGGTTAGTTTCCACATATAACACTCCTTCTCAGCTGGTTCCCACCTCAGTGAGAAAGCAGGTGCCATCAAATACTGCCAGGACTAAATTGGTAACTGTTTCTGGGGCACTTGGCAATAATAATTAAACAGTGAAAGCTTTTTAGTTCAGGATCCAGTGGTTAGAATTCTAGGGAGTTTACTTATGAGTTGTCTGAGAGCCCCAGGTAAACACACAAAGCTTTCTCTTTCATAGCTGCACGTCCAGTGAGGCTGAGGAAAGTCAGTGTGTGGCATTGGCAGGATGGAAGGAGGGGGTGCTGGGAAGTCTGCACACCTCACAGGAGCCGGAACAACTTCCCATCCTCCTCGTCTCCTCGGGGCTGCCCCTCTTCCACTGGCCACTGGGTATAAGATTGAGGTGGTGTTGTTTGCCGTAGGAGGCGGTGACCTTCAAGGACGTGGCCGTGGCCTTCACAGAGGAGGAGCTGGGGCTGCTGGACTCGGCCCAGAGGAAGCTGTACCAGGATGTGATGGTGGAACACTTCGGGAACCTGGTCTCAGTGGGTGAGGACAGCCTTTCTCTGCGAGTGTCTTTGTGACCTTGGTGTTTCAAGGCTTTGGGCCTCTTGAGGTGGTTCCCTGAGTTTGGGGACCAGACTTTTGCAATTCCTGTGGGACACGAGAGGATGTCTCTGGTCTTTCCAAACAGTGTGTTTCAGGTCCTTTTCAATTATTTTGTAAAAGAACTGTAAATCGGCAGTATCTTGCTGTACCTTGTGTATTCTTCTTCAGATTTCCCTCCCTGCCATTAGTGGATCATAAAGCCAATTTATTGAGCCCTACGTGTGACTTTTTAATGAAATAAAATAGTATAGAAAATATCAGAGTTTCTTAGGAAGAGTACAACACATTGCAGCAGAAACTCTGGGCGATGGCATGAGTGGTGTGAGAGCCAGTGGGAACAGATTTCATGAAAAGAGACATTGGTTAGATATAGGTCATTCAAGCTTCATTTTAGTAATGTATACTTTTCTACCTGTGTATCTAGGTTGTGAAATAAATGCTGTTTCTTCAGTGGGTCGTGATACAAAGTTTGAAAAACACAGCTTTCAATACCTTGAATATGCAGTTGGAACTCAAATTTCTAGTAAACTTTCGCTCTAGCCCGTTCATGTTAACTTGTGACTTTGCATGTTCTCATTCTTCAAACGAGATACAAAACATATAGAAAGAGAAGAGTGGCTTTGGTTGATGAATTCAGCAACCCAGATAGAAATTTAGGTGAGAACCAAGCAGCCGTGAGTTCCTGTGGTTAGCTCTCTATCTGTTTTGCTTCTCACCAGCCCTGTGCTGTCCATCACCTGGTCCCAGTTGGAAATCTCTTTCCAGGATTATTGCATAGTCTTTGTACTGGTCACCTGTTGCCACCCTTCTCCTCCCACAGTTTGTTCTTTAGGTGGCAAAGTGATCTTTTGTAACTTTAAGTCAGGTTATGTTCTTGTTTCAGAATTCTCTTGTGGCTTCTTTTACTTAGAATAAAAACCACTTAAAGTGGCTTCTAGAGCCTTCTGTGGGCTGCTGTTCGTTCTCCACCACCTCCCTGAATACACCACCTCTCCTCCCTCTTACCCTATCTTTTCCAGACCTGCAAAGGATGCTTCTGCCACAGAGCCTTTTCCTGGTCCTTCTCTCTGCCTGGAATACTCTTTCACCTGTAATCTTTTAGGCCTCTACTTCTTTCAGTCAGTCGCCTTAAAGATGAGGAGGTGGCTGTCCTCTGACCACCCTATGGAAAATACAGTCCTCTCTTTCTTACTCTCTCTGCCCTGCCTTGTTTTGTCTCTAAGCGTTTCACTCATGTACATTTTGTTCACCTGTTTCTCACCTCTCTTTCTTCCACTGGAGGGTAATCCAGGAGTGCAGGAGGAATTCGGTCTGTTATATGTTTATTGCTCACTAGCCTCAGTGCTTAGCATAGTCTTGGTACATGACAGGAACTCTTAAATATTTCTTGAATAAACGAATGAGTTAATGGATAGGGAAATTAGCCTTCCATGAAAATAGCTAGTAGGCGGTGAACAAATCCGAGTGAATAAGGGATATTGCTAAATGTTTTTTTGTCTTCAAATGAATTCCTAGCCTAATTCTAACTTCTCAGGTGCCCATGATGTGTGTATGTGTGTGTTTGCCTTTCTGTACAAGTTGGCCCTCATCAACTTGCACAAAAAATATGTACAGAACCTGTAATTATAACCAAACTGAGTAAAATGCTTTCCCTGTGACTTTCCTTGAGCTCTCAGTAGCAGAGCAAATTCATTTGGGGAGGAAATACTGTTTTGAATGAGGATTCTTATGTCTACTTCTTAGGTAACCCTCCCATAGAAGGAAAGAAATTTCTATTTCCTTATCCCTTATACCAGGGGAGAACAGGTCTCAGAAAACAGCCAGCTGGTGAGTTAGCCTTTCCCTTAAAAGATTTGCCCCGCTGCGTCCCATTTGCCTCCTCCAAAGCCCACCTCACTAATAAGAAATCGATCTTTGTTAGCTGTACAAACATTTTGTGTGTGTGTGTGTGTGCATTTGTATGTATCTTGTAGAAGGCATTTCAGATAATGTCACCTTGAGTGCTTTGATCATTCTTTAATAGTTTCTAGTCTGTTTCTTCTCAATACTTATCACAGGCTATGGAATTTATTCCCAGCTCACTCATAAAGCCCATTCTTCACTTTGGAACTCATTCTTGTTAAAGACCAATGTATCTGTGTCCAAAAATTTTCCATGCTGTTTTTAAAGAGACAGCATTCTTCCCTAGCCTCTACATTTTGACTCCTGCTTGGCAGGGGGAGTGGAGGAACATATTAGGCAGCACAAATGCCTGAGAAGGATCCAGTGCATAGGTCTTCATGCTTTTTTTTAACCCCACTGATTCTTAGACCCTTTTTTTTTTTTTTTCCCCGTACGCGGGCCTCTCACTGTTGTGGCCTCTCCCGTTGCGGAGCACAGGCTCCGGACGCGCAGGCTCAGCGGCCATGGCTCACGGGCCCAGCCGCTCCGCGGCATATGGGATCCTCCCAGACCGGGGCACGAACCCGCATCCCCTGCATCGGCAGGCGGACTCTCAACCACTGCGCCACCAGGGAGGCCGACCCTTTTTTAAAATTAATTAATTGTTGGTTGCATTGGGTCTTGGTTGCTGCATATGGGCTTTTCTCTCGTTGTGGTGAGTGGGAGCAGCTCTTCGTTGTGGTGCGCAGGCTTCTCAGTGCAGTGGCTTCTCTTGTTTCAGAGCACGGTCTCTAGGAACGCGGGCTTCAGTAGTTGTGGCACGTGGGCTCAGTAGTTGTGGCTCACGGGCTTAGTTGCTCTGCGGCATGTGGGATCTTCCCGGACCAGGGCTCGAACCTGTGTCCCCTGCACTGGCAGGCAGATTATTAACCACTGTGCCACCGGGGCAGTCCCGGTTTTTAGCCCCTTTCATATCCTCCTCAGCACTAACCCCCTTGGTGTGCTGCCGCCTCGGGTGCAGCCTTTCAACTTAAGCCAAACTGTACTTTCCAGTCCTTTTCCTGTATCTGATACCTGACTTGTAAAAGCTGTTTCGCTTCTCTGACTTGGTTCAAACTTAACCTGGGATTCAGAATTGTAGAGAATCCTAGAAATCAAACTGAGTTCACCTGTGCATGCATTTCTTGAGCCCTGACTAACTGCTAGGCACTGTTAAAGCTGTGAGCACAGCAAAATGCTTGTCTTTATTGATACTGTGTTATGGTAGGAATGACATGTAATTTTTGAAAGATGATTGAAATAGTATGTCCGAGTAGTCATTTGGTTTTAAATGGGTTTCATTAATGCTAAGTATTTGGGAGTTTAACAGACCATCTCTTGGTTTCTGTTAGTATATAAACCAGAGAACTTCATTTGTCGTGCGAAAGATAAGCTGAACCATCCTGAGGTTCATTAAAGTCCCATACTGTGTCTTAAGTGTAAAATCTTGAATCTTTGAACAAAGCTTTCATGTGTCCACATCTCTGAATTCTCTGTCCCTCTAGAAGAAAACAATCAAAGTGAGTTGAGGGCCGTTCAAGACAGAGGATCACGTGAAGAGCTTTCCTGCTGGCAAATCTGGCAACAAATTGCAAATGACTTAACCAGATGCCAAGACTCCATGATAAATAGTTGTCAGTTCCACAAACAAGGTGATTCCCCCTGCCAGATTGGGGCAGGACTCTATTCAAATTTCTGAAGATGAGAACCGTATATTAAATGATAAAGCAGGTGATCCCAGTAGTCCTGGAAATCCAAGGTTTGCAACTTTGAGAGCCCAGGATTCTTGGAGGAAAACTTCATTGGCTGAGTCACAGAATTATCAGAATAGACACCAGCAAATTTCCATGAAAAATAAACTGTGTCAGTGTAAAGAGGATGTTGACACCATCAGTTGGATTTCACATCACCTTGATGCTCATGGAGTACACAAGGGTCAAAAACCTTACGGCTACAGTGATTATAGAAAAGATAGCACGAGGGTTTCAACACTGGATCAGAATACTATGATTCACACGGGACAAAAACCTTACCAGTGTAATGAATGTAAAGAAACCTTCACCGATCTCTCCACCTTTGATCTTCACCAGCAATTACACTCAAAAGAGAAGTCTCATACGTGCAGTGAGTGTGGAAAAGGCTTCCGTTACAGCTCGGTTCTTCATATTCATCAGAGAGTTCACGTGGGAGGAGAACACAGTGAGTGTGATGAGTGTGGCAAGGAGTTCAGTCAGAGCTCCCAGCTGCAGACTCCTCAGAAAGTCCACACTGTAGAGAAACCATTCAAATGTGGGGAATGTGGGAAAGGCTTCAGTCGTAGGTCAGCACTTAACTATTCATTGTAAAGTCCACACGGGAGAGAAACCTTATAATTGTGAGGAGTGTGGGAGGGCCTTCAGTCAGGCCTCTCACCTTCAGGACCATCAGAGAGTCCACACTGGGGAGAAAGCATTCAAATGTGACACATGTGATAAGAGCTTCAGTCGGAATTCACACCTTCAGTCCCATCAGAGAGTCCATACGGGAGAGAAACCGTACAAATGTGAGGAGTGTGGGAAGGGCTTCATTTGTAGCTCAAATCTATACATTCATCAGAGGGTCCACACAGGAGAAAAACCCTACAAATGTGAGGAATGTGGGAAAGGCTTTAGTCGGCCTTCAAGTCTTCAGGCCCATCAGGGAGTCCACACTGGAGAGAAATCATACATACGTAATGTGTGTGGTAAAGGCTTTACTCTGAGTTCAAACCTTCAGGCACATCAAAGAGTCCATACAGGAGAGAAACCATACAACTGTAAGGAGTGTGGGAAGAGCTTCAGGAGGAACTCCCATTATCAAGTTCATCTGGTTGTCCACACAGGGGAGAAGCCCTATAAATGTGAGGTATGTGGGAAGGGCTTCCGTCAGAGTTCATATCTTCAAATCCATCAGAAGGCCCACAGTGTAGAGAAACCTTACAAGTGTGAGGAGTGTGGGCAGGGCTTCAATCAGAGTTCACGACTTCAGATCCACCAGCTGATCCATACCGGTGAGAAACCATACAAATGTGAAGAGTGTGGGAAGGGATTCAGTCGTAGAGCAGATCTTAAAATTCATTGCAGAATCCACACCGGAGAGAAACCGTATAATTGTGAGGAGTGTGGGAAAGTCTTCAGGCAGGCCTCAAATCTTCTGGCCCATGAGAGAGTCCACAGCAGAGAAAAACCATTCAAATGTGAAGAGTGTGGGAAGAGCTTTGGTCGGAGTTCACACCTTCAAGCCCATCAAAAAGTCCACACTGGAGAAAAGCCATACAAATGTGAGGAGTGTGGGAAGGGCTTCAAGTGGAGCCTGAACCTCGACATGCATCAGAGGGTCCACACAGGAGAGAAACCATATAAGTGTGGGGAGTGTGGGAAGCACTTCATTCAGGCCTCAAGTCTTCAGCTTCATCAAAGCGTCCACACTGGAGAGAAGCCGTACAGATGTGACAGATGCAGTAAGGTCTTCAGTCGGCCTTCACAGCTACAGTCTCATCAAAGAGTGCACACCGGGGAGAAGCCTTACAAGTGTGAGACCTGTGGTAAGAGCTTCAGTTGGCGCTCCAGTCTAACAGTTCATCACAGAATCCATGCTGCTGATAAATCCTATAAAAGTGATAGGAGTGGTAAGACCATCAGAGAGCCCACACACGAAGAAAGTTCCATAAAATGATTAAAACAAAACCAAAAACAACTCAGGTGTCACGTGAATTCTTCCAGTCATCAAGTTCAAAAGAAAAAAAAATCATTTGTTTCATTAAATTCGGTGTTTCAGCCATAGCTCAACATGTCCCAGTAGTCAGGAGGCCACACGGCAGAGAACTCTGGTAAATGGTGTAGTAAGTTTGAACCTTGACCTCTATTAAATATTAGGGGAGAAGCCTTAGTGTGAGTTTCAGCAGGCCTTGTACAAAAGTATGATGAACATGCCAAAATGTATGCCCATTACAACGTAAATTCCACGAACGCAGCGACGTTTGTTCTGAATCTACAGTCTGAACATTGTCAGCTACTTTGTAGGTGCTCGATATTTGTTCAGTTAATGAATGAGGAAAAACTTTTTGAAAATTATGTTGCAATCCCCTCCAAAATTTCATAAAAATTTGTATTCAGAGCAGTTAACCTAAATCTGGCCTTAAAAGTAATTCAGGGAGACAAAAATTTGAAGTGTTAGAAAACCACTCAGTATTGCAATTTGTAATATTAATGTGGCATCGTCCTGTTACGCTGAGCTCCTTTTGTCTCCCCCCAGCCTCGCTTCAAGTTGGATCTTATCTTGGACTTTGTCTATCTAATATTCTGTGAATCTTATACAGTACAAATGTAGTTATCTTTTGTGACAGTATAGACTTACTGAAAATGGATTGTTCATCTTGCAATACAGAAAACATACTGTTGACCCTTTTTTCAAGAATGTCAAGGCAGAGGTTTAAGTGTCAGAAAGAGTTACTAATGACAGTGACAGAGGACAAACATTTCTTAGTAAATGAACTGATCGTTGGTTTCTTATTCACCACATTTCCATCTAGGTTTTGATGTGATTGTCTCCCAAGGGTTTTAGCATTACTTTCATCAAGACTTCTTAAGTAGAGAAAAGAGGCTGTTTGAAGTAGATTACTTTTGTCAAGTTCTCTATCTCCTTACTCCTCTCTGGCCTGAGATAAAAAGAAAAAAATTATTTGTTGAAATTTGGTAATTTCATCAAACATATTTATTCAACGACTGACTTGCACACTTTTTCCTAGCGGTGGATTGAAAAATTGATTTTCAAAGTGAAGTTGCTGAGTACATATCAAAACATAGAACGTGCGTCCCTTTGATATAGAAATCACAGAATAGGACCTTATAATTAGGAAATTCAAATAGAAAAGGTGAGTAGCATGTCAATGTTACTAAATTTTGTAAAAGTGAAATATTCAATAGGAATGTCTTTATATTTTAAGATAGTTACGTAATAACAGGTCCGTTAAAATGATGGCTTAAACTTAATGACAGAAGCATGTAACAGTTTAATGTATTTTAGGTAGGTACATCACATACCTTAATCAAACATGTATGTGTGTGTGTTAATGCATCCTGTCATCTGTAAAGGGATATTCACCCTTATGTAAACAGTGGCAAGATTTTCAGGGATTTTTTCCACATGTAACTTCCATATTTTAAATTTTTCATTGAGCATCAATTTTCCAGTAAAATACTGTTATTTTTATAGTAACATAGGTAGTAAAATAATGTAAAATATAATATTAAAAATTACTAAGAACATATTAATCCCTCACAGTAAGAAATCCTATCATCATGAGGTATACATATATATGGCCAAAATTAAGGAATAGACCTCTAGAAATCAGTTATAAAAAGAAAAAATGTATATGGTTATTCAAAGATACAGAATAGTAGTGTAACGGTATATTTATAATTAATGCATTTGAAGTTTAGGATAAATCCATGCAGCCCAGAATATTCTGTTTTAATTCCAACAGTAGAAATTTACACATCCTAGTTCTCCTCATCAGGCTTCCTTACTGGGTGAATGGATGGATAGCTCGGGGTACCGGCTTGTCCTTTCAAGTGCTTGGTCTGACTGGAGAAGTAGCTGGGTCGTTCCAGACACTATGACACAGAGAACCATTAGCTGTGGGAAAAAAGGAATTTACCCCCCAAAAAACTTTTTTAAATTGTTTACAAAGTAACAGTGATTGGGCAAATCCTGAAGATAGAGAGTGGAAATAGGTAAGTTTTAGAGGTAAAATTTATCAACGATTCCCTAAGGAAAAATGTGCATAGGGAAGAAACCTCGACTGATGGGAACAAGTTGTTAAGGAGGAGGTTTGCATACCATTTCCTACTTCTTAGTCATTTCACTGATGTTTAACACTTACTTGGTTAAAGGGCTTTACTCAGCAAAAGATGTATTTAATGTGAGAGGCAGGTTTCCAAGATCGGTTTCCTAGACCACACCTTCACATGTGTATGTGAAGTCCATGCTACCTCAAATTGCATTGCATTAGATGTCAGAAATCCTAGGGCTTTCTTGTTTGGTTTGGTTTGGTAGCTATCAAACCACCAACTCTCAAGGTAATTTGTAGTTTAGTGAGTTAAGTCAAGGGCTGGAAAACTACCTCCTGTGAGCCCAACCTGGCTCATTGCCTTTAAAGCTTTATTGGAACATAAAAGCTCTTTATTGGCCCATCCATTTATTTACCATCTTTGAGTGTTTCCCATTGTGCTGACAGTGTTCAGTGGTTGTGACGAGCACTGATGGCCCACAAAACCTAAAATATTTACTTTCTGGCCCTTGAGAGAAAAAGTCTGTTGATCCCTGTTGTAAGCCCAAAAGGTTTGTCTCTGTAAGTGAAAGACCACAAGTAGAGCAGAACTTAGACTTGGTTCAGTGAGGATTCCAGAGAGGTTTCCTTTTTGATTCTCATATCTGCCCTTCTGGTTGACCTTGTTCTTTAGTTTGGTTCAAAGACAGTGGTAGCAACTAGGGACTACCTGTTTCTTTCTTCACATTCAATGAAAGAGCTGCTCTTCCATTCTTAGTGTTGAGTAGTTCACAACTCACTCCCAGTGCATGGCTTCCTCTAACCTTGACTCCCACCTATGCTAAAGACTAAATCTTTAGCTTTGTATCCGGTTCCATTGGCCTTTGTAGGGCCTTCAGTTTCAACTCCCAGTTGATAGCTTGAGCTCGAAATCTATTTTTAGCGTTGGGGATTTTCTGTCTTAGCTTTGAGCTTGGCTACATAGCAACACTTTGGGGGACTTGTTATAATCAGCATTTCTATCTTTCTTTCCTTCCTTTTTATTTATTTATTTTTTTAAGGGGATCCAAAGTCAAATTCAGTCAGTGGCTGAATGACAACACATTGATTCACAACCTTGTAGATTCTCTTATGTCCTAGGGCATCAGTGGGAAGGAGTAGAATCCTGGAAATTTGAGGTGGAAATATATGGGCAGATTCCAACAAAGCTGAGGCCTGTGACCTCTGACCTGTGACCTCTTAGTTGAGCCTGCTGTGCTATTAGAAGGAAGTCTGCCTCTACTCTGAGATAGTTTCCTTGCAGGGGTCTGTGGATCCTCAAGACTTGCCTCCACTACCTCTCGTTTTTCCAGACCTAGTAATCAGACTAGAGTCCTTGAAATGGGGACGGGAGCAGGGAAGGGGTGGGTACCCACCGGGTATAAAGGATGACCATGAGGAGACACTATCTTCTAAAATATGGAATTTTATAATTTATATCAATAGAAACCTGAGAAATAATGTGTGTGGATTTTGTAGGTATTGAAGCAGGTGGGAGTAATGTAATATTGGGTTAGGCTGGATTTGTTGATACGAGTGCATTCAACACCCATTCCAGACTCAGCGTGTTAGCTTGGCTACCTGGGAATGCCTTCAACAGTTTGCTCAAATGACTGAAACCTGTACCCAAAGTGAGCGTATGCTAAAGTCAAAATGCCAGGACTTTCTAAGTATGTTGTAGCAAAATTTCTTGGCGTTGGCATGACTGACATTTTGAACTGGATAGCTCTTTGTTGTTGGGAGCTGTCCTGTGCACTGTAAGATGGGCCAGTGGCACATACTCTTCCCTGCCACCCTAGTTGTAACAATCAAAAGTGCCTTGAGGGCTTCCTTGGTGGCGCAGTGGTTGAGAGTCCGCCTGCCGATGCAGGGGACACGGGTTTGTGCCCCAGTCCGGGAAGATCCCACATGCCGCGGGGCAGCTGGGCCCGTGAGCCATGGCCGCTGAGCCTGCGCGTCTGGAGCCTGTGCTCCGCAACGGGAGAGACCACAACAGTGAGAGGCCCGCGTAGCAAAAAAAAAAAAAAAAAAGTGCCTTGATACATCCGTGTGCACCAGCCACGTGGGGCTCATTCATAACACAGCTCCTTAAAGAAAAAAGTCTCAAGGGGCATCCCTGGTGGCACAGTGGTTGAGAGTCCGCCTGCCGATGCAGGGGACATGGGTCCGTGCCAGGGCCCGGGAAGATCCCACATGCCGTGGAGCAGCTAGGCCCGTGAGCCATGGCCACTGAGCCTGTGCGGAGCCAGTGTGGAGCTTGTGCTCCACAACGGGAGAGGCCACAACAGTGAGAGCCCCGCGTACCACACACACAAAAAAAAAAAGTCTCAAGACACTGCCACATATTTCCTGGGAGGGGGGACCAAAAGTGTCCCCAGCTGAGAACCACCACTGTAGAAGGTTTACAAAGGCATAGGAATGCCAGACCACTGGAGTGGATTTATCACATAAGATCTGCTCACCCAAACCCCCTATGTGCCCTGGGAGGGCTCAGAGGACACTTGCTTTGCCAGAGGTTTAAGAAACGTATTGGTGAGGGGAGCGTTAGCAGTCTTGGAATGCTCTATAGCTGCTCTTCTCTGCAGGCCAGGAATGAGAGGGAAATTATGTCATCATAATGGGCTCCCTAAATTCAGTGAGGCTAATGGGATCGTGGGGCATCATGGGTCAAGTGGAAACACTTCATTGGCAGAGATAAAGTGAGCGTGTTTTTCACAATGAACAGCAAAATGAAAGGGCTCATTAGAATGCTTTGATACACAGAGAGTTTTTATATTTGCTCATGTGCTATCTCTAGGGCTGAAATAAATGGGAAGTCTACTAATACCCTACTTGATTTGAATCAGGAGAAAAGCTCTAGGTCTGATGAATATGTCTGACCGGAATCAACATGGGAATTGTGCTCCCTCAGCCAATTCGATAACATGAGTCAGTTCCCATTTCCAGAGCATCTTGAATGAAGGGCAGGCCGGGTCCCCTTGAGGGAGGATATACCCTGGTTTACTACCAACTATCCCGAGGGTGCTTTCTTCTCCCTGGAAGGGATAAAACAACTGAGGTAGAACAGGAAGAGACAAGAAGCACTCCAAGCTCTGCTGGTCAGGGTTACCCTCCAGCATTGCCTTAATGCTCAGAGCCACACACACCACAGTGAGCTTGGCTCCAGATCAACTACCACGCAACGAAGGTTCTGGAACATTTCCATATCTCGGGGGACCTCATTTCCACGTGACTCTCTTTCATATTCCCCTTTGTCACAGAAGGCTAGGTCCAGTGGTCCGGGTGAGATCTCGGCTCAGGCCCAAGGCTCTCAGACCTCAAAGTTCTGGTCCTGCAAGGGCCCCTGTCCTCTCTTGAGACCACTCCTGGCTCTCTCTGCCGAGAAGGAGCTGCTGGCAGTACGTCCTCTAAGAGTTGAGGTCCATCGTGCAGACCCTGAGAAAACTCCTAGGAAAAGGCTCCACATTCTTGTTGAAGTCAACAGAGCTCAATTCCTTTGGAAGTGCTGGGTGTGTCCCAAGTTGATGCAACTTCAGAGCCATTAGGTCAACCAGCACATGTGTGCGGCTCCTTCCCTTAGACACCTCTGGGCCCTCGTGACATAGGCTCAGAAGACTGCCAGCCTCAAGCCTTACCTCTTCCAAGACCACACCGTCTCCAGGATCTTCTGTCCCATGAATCTCAGTTGCTGTGTGGAAATCAAAAGAGAGGAAAGAGCTTGCCTACGGGTTCTCCTTGGGCTGGGGCCTTCTTGCTTCTCTTCCTCCTCCTCCTCGTCCTCCTCGTCCTCCTTGTCCTCCTCCTCGGGGTGATTTCGGATTCCACATTGCCCATCCACTGGGCCATGTTGAGATGAAAGATACGGCAGCTGAAGCCCTCCAGGACGCCGCCCTTCACGTGCTGCTGGAGGACCTCCAAGGTGGGGAAGACCCGGCAGCAGGCCATGCACCTGAAGCCAGTCTCCATGGTCACCATCCAGTCCGGTGTCTTGGCCCTGGGTGTCTCCTCGACGGCAGGTGACCCTGATGGGCTGCCTGGCTCTGCCCTTTCCTCATACTCTTTCTCCTCCCCAGTGGGCTCACTGTCAGACAGGAGGTTTTCGGTGGACACATCAGAGGGGTAAGTGTCTACTGTGCACGCATCCTCAGGAAGGGTCACTTCTATCCTCAGCTGCTTTTCAGGCAACTCCAAGGGTTTGTTTGTCTTCCAGGAGACAGCGACACCCTTGTTCACTTGTACCTGCATGTAGTATATTTTCATGCCCCTTTCCTCTTTGTCTGTGTGCAGATCGTTCTTACAGGGTGAAGAGGGTGAGGAGGAGACACAGTGTGATGGGGGAGTGGTCTCCCCTTTTTCCTGAACCTGGGCTAGGGGTGCGGTAGGCTGGGCAGTGTCTCGATGTGATCTCCGGATTCCTGAAAAAGGAAATTAAAAACATAATAACATGCATGGGCCATGCCAGAAGCTGAGGGAGCTGGTGTGGTAGACGAGAGAGGGACATTTGCATGATGTAGCTATGTCGTGAGCTTGGTGTCTGTTGGCCGTAGGAGGCAGTGGTGTATCTGGTGTCATCTGTGGGCTTTTTTCTGCGTGTTGGGGGATACTGGAGCGGTGTCTGTATACACGGGTGTGGAGTACAGTGGTGAGGACTGTGGTATGTGAGGGATGCGGATGGATGCGTGTATGACGAGGAGTGTGAGTTTGGGAATACCGGTGGTGCATACCTTGTGGAATGGGGCGGTGGTGCAGGAGGAGAGTACTGTGGATCACGTGCTTGGGGTTCATGTGTGCACTGAGAAGGGCTGTGCCTGGAGGGCGCATGAGTGTGTGAGCTGTGTGGACCTGAGCTGGATGGTGCTGCTCTCAGGCTGGAGGTCTGTGATGCAGAACTCTGTCCTTCTCTGGAAGCAAAGGCAAAGAGAAACCCTACATTTTGCTCTGAAGATGCTTAATCTGGTCCCTCTTCCCTCCACCTCAAGTCCAGACCTTTCCGGCCCCTGCTCCTTGACTTCCCCACCATGGTAGTACCAGGATTCACACCCGCCACCCACCCCTGACTCAGCTGGGATCCACGCCCTCGTAACACCTCAGCCATCCTGCCCAGGCTCCTCCACAGAGCCCTCATCACCTCTGATGACCCTGGGTTTCCTCTCAGCCTCCCTGGGATCTGTGTGCCTCCTGCCTCACAGCCAAGCACCCCCTCACCTGAGGAGCCCCGCGCCCTTACCGGCGTAGATGAGCTTGCGCGGAGAAGAAGCACAGGAGAAGTGTTTAGGGGCAGAGGAGACCTCCCCTACCCCTGGGCTGCAGCCTTGGGCCACCACAGTGGATCCAAGCCGAGGGGGATCCTCTTGTGACTTCGAGATTCCTGAGGGAGGAATGAAAGGCTCAGGGTGGGTTCATCAGTCCTCTGTCCACAAATATTTACTGAGTGTGTGACACGTGTCAGGTGCAGTGAATACACACAGTTGAGAGTGTGGTTCCCAGTGTATACTCCAGTATTTAATTCCAATCAGTACTTACTCTGTCACTGTCTTGTTGGTAATGTAGGCCTCGGTGGTGACTGTGAGTATGTGGGAAGAGTGAGTGATGTGTATCAGTTAAGTCTGTGGCAAGTGTGGGGTTAGCATGGGGAGCACGGTGCAGCTGTGTCTTATCTGTGTCTGTGGCCTTCGTGTGCATGGTTTCTGTTCACAAGTCTGGAATTCTGGGACATGTAACTTTTCCTCATTACATGGTGTGGCTTGTATTTATGGTGTGTGTTCATTCATTCATTCACCAAGATTCAGTAAGCAGCTACTCCTGTGTATCTGGCACTCTTGCATTGTTGTAGTCTCTGGTAATCCTGCACATTCTAGTAGTGGAAGACACACACTAAACAAAACTACAATAAATATATAATACCTGAGCTGGTGGTAAGTATATAAGGGTTGCCAAACTAAACGAAGAAAAATACAGGGCACCCAGTTAAATTTCAGTTTCAGATAAAGCCAGAATAATTTTTTAGTGTAAGTATTCCCATGCAGTATTTGGTCTTACTTACTTTTAGTGTAAGTATGGCCCGTACAATATTTGGGACATACGGATACTGAAAAATTACTTGTTGCTTATCTGGAATTCAAATTGAACTGGATAGCCCATATTTTCTCTGGAAACCCTGACATGGGTTACTGAGACTGTGGTTTACTGTGGTTTGTACAAAGCGGGTCTGGCATTACTCAAGAATGTGTTATAAGTGTTGTGTGTATGACACGTGACTGGTTCTTATAGAGGTATTTAGCGATAGCTGAAGTTAGCTGTGTTTGTGTGAGAGTTTATCAGATACATATATATATATATAGTGTGTGTGTGTGTGTGTCCTATATATATAGTGTGTGTGTCTATATACATATCTCATCTCCAGCGTTTGGTGTTGGAGGACAGGATTGTGGTACAGATGGGTTGTATGAGAACGTAGTACAGGAGGGATGCGTGTATATACCTCCATGTGCTGTGTGTGGTTTACTAAGGAAGTTATATGTGGGGTGTGTGATATTTTTGCTGTATCAGAGTGTACATGGGTGTATGAGTTACTGTCTCATAAAACACCCCTAACAAGAGTTCTGTATACACTCTTACATACAGCGAGTGTCAGCCAGGTCCAGGCAGGGTGACAGGAACTTTACCACGAAGACTTTATATCTGATAAGCACTCTACCCCCATTCATCCTGCTCATCTCTGCACTACGACACACACACACACACACACACACACACACACTCACACACACACACAGACACACAGGAACATAGAGAAAAATATTCTGAATGGTTAGGGGCAGTCATTGCCTTCCCCAGCCTGTCCCAGCCACTGCCTGAAAATCTACCTTCTCTCTAGACCTCCATTGCCACGGCCCACCCTACAGTCTCCAGTGTCCTGGGCTTGGTAGGAGCTACTGGGCTCTAATCTGGGGCAGAGACGTCTAGCTGGAACTATGGGGTGACCACCCCCGCCCAGGGCAAGCTACTCGCCTACATTTAATGCATGCAGGCACCCCGTGGCCCGTGGCTCTCAGAGCTCCCTGCAGGACCCTAAGGACATATCTCACCCCCGCCCACGTGGTATCAGTCTCTGGAAAACCCTTCCCTTCCCTTGATCTCCTTTGGGCAATTCTTCCTGTTGAAGGAATAATACCTCCTTGCTTTAAATATGACACCATCCCTAGACAAACAATCTTCTTTTGAACTGCATTCCACTTGTCAAGATACTTTTCAACAGGGCCTTCAACTCATGGGGCTTCTCTTTCCACTTTGGTAAAAGAGGCCAAGCAACTCATGGGTCTCTCTCAGCATCCTTGCATCCTTCACATCCCCCACCTCATGACCCCAGGGAAAGATCCAAGAGCATAAGAGAGAAATCGGGGACTGAGAAAAGCTGCACCTCTAGGTCTGTGCAAGCAGGATGCAGCCTGCTGTGAGTCCGACAAAGCTCCAGGCCCGGCAGCCCCAGGAGAGAGTCCCCAGACCAGCGGAGCTGACCTCCCATCTCCCAGGGGGCATCTGGCCGTTCTGTGCCATCTCACACCACAGGGACCCTCCGGATGGTTACGGCAGCATCAGTGAGACGAGGTGTCTCGCTCCCTGCTTCACAGGTGACACGTTCTCAGTCCCCTCCATCCTAGAGAAGGTTTAGTTTGGCAGAAACCCATGTCCCCCAGCAAGTTGCCCCCCACATACCTCCTCCGTTCTCGGCAGTTTCCTGGGACTCTACATTTTCCAGATGTTTCCTCTTCTGTCGCCGTTTCATGGTACCAACTAGAAGTCTCCCTTAGAAGATGCCTCAAGAGATGTCCAACTCCTCCTCTTCCCTACAGGTTGGCCCTTGTTGCCTCTTGGGCAATCTGTTGAAATGATTCAATACAAACAAAAATAGTCAAGTCTCCTAAATGGCTGAAAAACTTGTATCACTTAGTGAACCAGCAGTACTGCCTAGTGCTCACCAGGGCTGTTCAGTTTACAAGGTTGCCAGGCGCACAGCAGGATTCTGTGACCTCAATGATGACATCAGAGCATTCTGTGGACCTAAGTTCAGCACTGTGTCTGCAATAGCACAGGCCCCATTTTCAAGAACAATTCCTGTTTCCCAGCCGAAGCTTTCCCGTGAAAGGGAAAGGTTCATACCATATCTATTATAAGTTGTATCATACCATATCTATTATAAAATGAACATTTTGATTGGAGATCTTTTAATGCCTTTTCTAGAGAGATTTAATATGAATATTTTAAATGGTCTCCAGTTTCCCTGTGGATTATTGACATTTTAAACTCTGCACTTCAATTTTCCCTCAATACATGTAATTTTGTCACGGCTATTTCTGTACTTAAAGATGAGGAACTATATAATTGATTTCTTCATTTATTTCCCATCTCTTTCCAAGGTACTGAATTTGATTGTGTCTTACGAATGAGTGAAAAATGCGAGTCCTTGAGTCAGGACATTGGGCCCTTTAGCAAGTAACTCAACCTATCTGGGCTTCAGCTTCTGTCTGTGCGATCGAGAGGCTTGGCCTAGTTGACTTTTCAAATGCTGTGTTTCTTTGATTCACTCTCACGTACTGATCTGCTACTGAGGAAGAGGGCGTGTTCTCCTAAAGTAAGAACAGTCGTTTTCTAATCCTTGGGTTGGGCGGAGTTTAAGTGGTCGTACTCAGTTTGTCAGTTTTATTTACTTTTATGTATGCTTAGTTCTAAGTAATTTATATGGCTCTTGTGACAATTTTTAGATCTTCTTTTTTTCTTATTTTCTTTTACAGTTTCTAATTTGCTATCACCAGTATAGAGGATCGTGATTGACTTTTAAAATTTATTGATCTTGTATGTGTGTGCCTTGTTGAACCGTCTTATTAGTTCCTGCTAGTTTATCTGTGGGTTATTTTGGGTCTCCTAGATAAATGAGCATATTAAATGTAAATAATGTGTTCTTTGGATAAAGTTTATTTTCTTGCATCTATATATATAGAAGCAATATGTTGAATTGATTTAAATATTTAAATACTTACATACCTGTTATCATAATCTAAGATTCTTTATCTCATTTTCTTTCAAACAATATTATGTTTTCAAGATTTAGTGACATCAGTCCATATAGATCTAGGTCTTTGATTTTTGACTGTTTGGTATTATTTCGTCACATTCGTATAGCATCATTTATTTTCCATTCAAGCATTATTGGACAATTGGATTGTTTCCCTCCCTTCTCTAAAACAAGCAATGTTTCCTAGAATATCCCTGAAGATGTCTGACAGTCGAGAAGGGCCAGGCTGCCCAAAGGTTCCTACTTGCTTTTAGCCACCTTTCAACAGGCCATCTCCAGCCAGCAATTTGAAGCACTGATGAAATGAAAACTCCCCCAAGTGTGGAGATCTTAGGAGCTTCCTAGAATGTGGGAGGTTAATGAGAGGCATCCTGCTGGGATCCCAGGGGAGTCTGAGCTGGCCTGAAGCTCATCTTCCTCCTCCACCTCTCAAGAGAAATGTGGAGGAAAGAAGACTTCAAAAACTGTGAGTAGGCAGAGGGAGAGAGATTGGGGGCTGAAGCTGCAACTGAGGTCTTGGAGTGGGTTGTGAGGACGCAGAGCCTATAGAGAGCCAGGCTCTGCCTTCTGAGCACTTCTCCCCTAAGTTTGCTCATCATTCAGGTGATAGCAGGCATATACAGCCAACTCGGCCCACACTGTCACAGAAAGCCTTATCAGAATCTCTTCTTCTTCATACACTCTTGTGTCTGTTACTTGGTTATTGCCTTTGGTACTCCACTGATGTGAACCACAGTCACCAGGGGATGGAGGACACTAGTGACCCATCTTGCTCTGTGGCCTCAGTCCACAGCTTGAGGGTAAGGGAAGAGGCCAAATGAAGGTCAAGTAGGAAAGATGGAGTTTGAAGAGAAGACCTGAGTTAAGGGTGTCTTCTCAAGTCTTGATGACTGAAATGTAGCTCCAGTACCTGAAGTCCTGCTTGTTCTCAAGGCTGACCACGGGGCTGGGTGCACTCAGTGAAGGAATCGTATACACTTAGTATTTCCTTGCTTGCTCACACTTGCCCTCCTCTGATACACACTCTGCACGACTGATCTTCCCCTGAAACAACTTTCCACCTGCTACTGTCATCTCAGGAACATTTGCTTCACCTTCCTAGTGTCCCCCTAGAATCCCATTGCAGCCAATTCATAATTTGATAATCATGCTGCTTACCATATTCTCAGCAACTTCTGAGAAATTTTATTCGCTTTATTCCGTAGTCTTCACCCATCAATAATCTTCCTTAACTTCCTAGCTGCAGGTTAACCCATTCGGAATCATTTCTTTTGCTTTCTCTTCTTTGGCAAATCCTTTCTATCTTTTAAGGTCTTTTTCTTGTCTCTCTACCATCCTGCCTTCCTGAACTTCTTTTTTTTTCGTTTAAGTAACCTTTCAATCTCCTTCCCCAATTTCCTCATAAACATTGAGAGTTTATTCCTCACACGTTAGACAGCGGTTTATGAATGGCCAGGCATAATGGACTCAGAATGAGTTGGCACCCCCGAGGTACCTGTCTTGCTGGGGAGCCACAGGTGAAGGGCTCTCTGCTGGACACATGTTTGCATGGAGTCAGGCTGAGTGGCCTCAGGGTGTTTGCTCTGCACTTGTGTGTGTTTCTCCCTAGTTGGTTTCCTTGTCCAGCCACCTGTGACCTCCCTCCATCCAGCCCAGGGAATCCTTCTCATCACAGGGGTAGGATGTTTGTCTCATTTTCCATCACATCCTTTCCCCAAAGTTTGGTTGTGAGTTGTTCCCATTCCAAAGACCTTTCCTCTTTGAAGAGAAAAGAGAAAATCTTGTCTCTCCTTTTCTCTCACTTCACTTCTGCTCTATTATCTCCTCCATCCAGAAGGGCCCACTGACTCAAATGGGTGTAGATCTGAAGATGGCAAGAAATGCCAGCAATTCTGAAATAATAATACGGATGGATCAGGAAAACTTGAAAACCTTTATCCCGCCACATTAAAAAAAATTGCACTTCCAGTGTATTCAGAGTCTCTGTGTAGAAACACAAATGATGTAGAAATTGAATTACACTCAAGTTTTGCTTTCCTCCTTTCCTGATTTATTCTAATCCTCAAAGTTAACATGATGTACTATTTGTTATGTAAAGTTTCAGAGATTTTCTACCCATGCACACTTTTCTTTTTTTCACATAAGAGTGTGAACTAGGTCACTTTCAACATGCTGTGATTCTGTGATTCACTGTCTCCCACCGGGTCATCCACTGATAAAGTCATGTGTTTCATGGAGAAATATTTCCAATAGCTAATAGCCAATGTCTGTGGAGTGCTTACTCTGTGTCGGTTTCTTCTAACTACATTACAGTTAATTTGTACAACATACCCATGGACTAGGTACAATGGTAACCCCCAAGTGACAGATAAGTGCAGATAAGTACAAATAAATACAGAGGCCAAGTGACTTTCCCAAGACACTGGAGCAAATCAAAATCCATACCTCTGTAATCATTTTGATCTATTGCCTCTGCCTGGGAAGCTTGATGATTTGGCAACTAAAACCTTAAATATCATGTTCCATTTTCATATCTGTGACAGAAGCGTGGGACTGTGATACGGGGTAACTAACCTGAGTACTTTTGAAAACCCTTATGCACCTGGATGAAAGTAAGCCAGGGACTGCAAGCCATAGATTTAAGGTTTCCTACCAACTTTTAAAAATAGCTTCTTGAATGCAATTTATGTAATGTCAAGGCTAAGATGTAGTCCAAATAGTAACAGAAAAATGAAGATATGCAGAAAAATACTTAAAGTTGACAAGTATTGGGAGTGTAGTAGTTTTGGGGCCAGTGTGAAGACCACAGGAAAACTTGCTGTTTCCATCCCAAAGGGAAGAGCTCTGTGTTGCAACTGCCAAGGTACCTGGGGCAGCACGTGTGCACACTGCTTAGTAAAGAAGCATCCTCAGTTTGATAGAATCATATGGGAGTCTTACATTTGGTTAGCAGGTTCTACCTTCTTGATGTAATAATATTTTCAGGGTGTGGGAGGGTATCAAGCTCTGAAAATACCCTTGGAGAGATTTGCTTATTAAGTTTGGCTTTTTCAATCTCCCTAATACTTCTTTACTAAGCACCAGGCGGCTTCCTTCGCTTGTCAGAATCATGTTGTTTTTCCCTTGTCGAATGAACTTCCAAATACTTTTGGATGAGCTATTAAGTTTGGAAAAAAATATACATCTCTTTAAAATAAGGAAGATAATTACAATTACAAGTAGAAAAGACTCTAAAATGGAGAATATATGCCATTACAGGCAATTAATGGGAGTGGGAAGCTCGTGCTCACTGTCCAGGACATAGAAGTAAAAGCTGAGGATGCTCTGAGGCATCTCTTGGATCTCTATAAGCCTCCATCATTTCTGATGAGTAGGGTTGACAGGTAAAATATAAGCTGTTCAGTTAAATATGAATGTCTGAAAAACAACGAGTACATTTTTAAGATAAGTATGCCCCAAATACTACATAGGATCTACTTATACTAAAAGTGATGACTTACTATTCATGTGAAGTTCAAGTTTAACTGGGTATCCTGTATTTTTATTTAGTAAATCTGACAGCCCTACTGATGATCCACAATGGAGGCAGTTCAGGAACGGTACATGCTGGCTCTCGGACAGTCAGAAATGGCTCCAGCATATCCAGGTACAGTATGAATTTCTTTTTGGATGTAGCTCAGAAGCCATGGCCAGCCCTTGACTGCAAGTACTGCCTCGGGTTTCCCTGAGGTGGGGTAAACCTTCCTCTTAATGGCCTTTTGGTAAGTCTGGAAGACCATATCCAAGGGGAGCCCCAAAGTCAGTTTCATCCTCACAACCATGTTTTCAATTCCTGGAATTGGCTGCATGTGACTCACAAGAGCTGAGGAGGTTTGTGAAAATTGGGAGTGTCATAGCTTGAACCCTTTGTAGGTAAAGTTTTGGTGTTCTGAGAGTTTTAACAGGAGCAATGTGAAAGAATCCAGGTCCCCAGGTAGATAGAAATAATCCTCTTATACTTCTGTGTATGTGACAAGTCTCTAGTAGCTCACAGAACAAATATCTGGTCTTGGAAAGACTGATCCAAGCTTGGATGTTTCTGGTGACAAGGCAAGGTCGTGAGTTTGAAGTTCACCTTTTATGGTTGAGGAGACTATAAGGTTGTCAGAAGGGCAATCATGGAGGAGTCGTTGGCTTCATCCATTGTGCAGGCTTGTATATTTGGTTCTATCTAGATTGTGTTTCAAAGGTGGAGCTTGTTTACAATTATGAACATTCTCTGAGATCCTTTTTGGACCTTCATTCCTAGAGCGAGAGCAGTGCCGAGGTTCTAGAAATGCCCTGGATATTCTGAGCTGTCAATGGCCTTTCCCAGGTACTGTTCCCTTGGTGCTGCTCCTTGAAATGTGCAAAGGGATTATCATCTGTTTTGTGGTGGGTCCTAGCATTGTGAAAGGAAGCTGCTGCACCTGGCTCAGAGGATTTGGGATGTGGTTGGAGTAGATGGGCCAAATTTGGTAACTGGTGTTACTATAGATAAGGACAACAAATTATTGGAAGTGGCGTTGTCTGGGATGGGAATGATGTTGCAAGTTCACAAATGTTCCAGGACCAAGGAAGACAACCAGAAGTACTGGGATTGTTTTAGGTTGCAGGTAAGAGACAGAGGCATGGACTAGAGATTGAGCTCATACAGCTGGTTAGTGTGTTGTTCATTCGTTCATTCATTCATTTATTCATCCAACACGTATTTACTGAGTTCCTATCATGTGTCAGTTAGTCTGTTAGGTTTTGTGATACGATAGTGAAGGAAACAACTTCTCGGTCTTTAAGGAGTGTATAGTTCAGTCAGAGAGACTGATAAAGAAATAGGTAATTACAACATCGGAAATAAGTCATTTGATAGAGGAAGTAGGTGTTTGTGGGTGTAAACAGGAGGGTAAATTTAACTAAGTCCAGTTGTGGTGGTCGGGAATGGGAGACCCAGAGGGACTTCTTGAACGAAGTGATAGTGGAGATGAGCAGGGTGAGTAGCAATTTTCCAGGACCTTCCCAGGCAAAGATGGAAGGAAGGAAGGAAGTTTCAGGCAGAGGGACCACTCTGTACAAAATCCTTAAGATAAAGAGAATATTGTATGTTCTTCAGCATGGCTGGGGCATGAACTCTGAGAAAGGGGGTTGATAGGAGATATGGCTGGAACGAGAGCCATGGCTCTGTCATTTAGACTTTGTTCTGTAAGCAATGGGGATTCATTGAAGGTGAAGGCAGAGGAGTGCCTCCATCAGACTGTGTCCTAGAAAAGCCACTTAGGTGACTGTGTATAGGGTGGGTTTAACTGAGCACCAGCGTGGACAGTAAGCTCAAATTTTTCTGTGTGGGACCAGTGTCACACATGGGACTATGTAGGGCACCAGATTCAATGGGGCAATGAATGTTTTTTGGTTTTTTCCTCCTTTTTTATATGAGGCTAGGCAGATGATGCCATGCCTTCGTTCCATTAAGAGCAATGTGAAATCAGTGAAATCTCCTAAGATTCTGCAAGGCAGATTTTTCTTTGTATGATTTTAAATTCCCTCAAGACCTGAAAGGGCCATTGCTGTAGAAAAGGGGTCTGGTACATGTAACACCTGGATGGAAATAACAGCTTATGGGAAAACATGGAATTTGAGGAATTCTGGGGCAGGATGCTGGAAGTAGATGACTGCAAAAGGCCTTTCCAAGTCACAGCCTTATAGCTCCTGGTCCTCTTTACCTTCTCCTCTTCCTGACCCCAACCTCATGAGGATGAAAGTGTACTCTAGAGACCTTTGATCAAATCCTGCCCACAACAGTCTGTGGTTTGAAAGTTACAAAATTCCCTGAGAATTGGTAAGCTCTCTATCTTCCTCATTAGTCATTTAGTACCATTTATAATTTCCAAAGAGCTACTGTTTATAGAGCCCTTGCTTTCCATGTCTGAGTGTGTTTTATCATTATTCTTTTTGATCTTGGAAATGTAATCTTTAACAAACCACCAATTAACCATGAAATGTCACTGCAGCAAAACATCAGTATTCTCCATGGGGTTTGTTGTACTTGGATTTGACCTTCATTGTTCATTCTTGGACTGTCTTCCTAGTTTGTGGCTTATTTGGATTCGCATTTCTTCTTTTTGTTGATTACTTGAAAGCTTTTGTGTAGAAATTAAGCTGGTAAAATAACATAGAAGGCTTTTCCCCTATGATAGTCCCTTTCTTTTGATACCAGTAATTAAAAGTGTGCTGTGATAGCATTAGAGGACTTAAAGTTTGAAGGTTTTAAGAATGACTTGGAGACTCAGGAGTGAAAAGGGACTAATACAAGTGAGCATGAATTATTATTTTGCTCAAAATACTATTTAAAAGAGATTACAATTTAGGTTTATTGAAGAAAATGGTTATATTTGAGCTATTTGAAGTTCTAACAGTCAGATATTCTTTGAAAATCTATTTTAAAGTTCTAACTGGTGATCGTAGAATAAAATTGCCACTTGATGGAATGTGGAATGTGAAGAGGTGAAAGAAAAGTCAGACTGGAATGATGCTACAAAAAAAGAAACTTCCCATCATGACCAGGCAGAGCAAATGGAAATCAGGTGGGAAAGGACATAGAAGCAGAGATGGTTTTGTGATTCCTGGAGCCTGCAGCTCTTTGAAAGTGCTAACCACCATGGGGCAGGTGCAGAGCACCAAATGAGAGCCTCTCGTAAAAGTCCACGTGGCAGAGATGACAGGGGCACCAGGTGGGAAGTCTCTCCATGTTTGGTACACAGGCTGGAATTTCCAAGATATGAAGACACAGGTCTTTCTCTGAAAGGGGCGGACTGTGACGTTTTTTAGATAGAATTTCCAGAGCTAATGACATACTCAAGCTAAAGAAAATATATCTGTCCATCTAGGGACGCTGAAAACAGTGGGAGGCAGAAAGAGAAAATATTTTGGCAACTGAGAGACCTGGGCTGGTGTCTGTTACTTCAGTAAATTACTTAATGCCTTTGAGTCCAGCTTCCTCCTCTATAAACTGGTGATGTACTAATAAGATTGTTGTGGGCATTAAATGAGATCATGGACGTTGGGCCATTGGTACAGTACCTGGCACATAAGAACTGTTTAATAAATGGAAACCAGCACTCATTATTCAAATGATAAGAATAGTGCATCTCAGGCTCTTGTTGAGAGAGGTTTCTTATTATCTATTCTAATTGCTAAGATGACTTGTGAAGCCCTCTGAATTTGCATTTGCCGGTTGCCTGCTATTGGCAATTTGTTCAATGTCCCTCCTATATTTCTTAGACCCTACCATTTTGTGCATGTGGCAAACTTTCAATTGCCATTATTTGGCATTTTCCAGCCCAGGAACTTCTGAAGCTGTTGAAGTCTGCTCTGTCTGTGTAGATGGCAGGAAGGAAGTGAGGGGAATTAATAGCTTCCCAGCAGCAGTCCTCAACCAAGGACTGATGGGAGTGGGTATCTAAATGCCCCAGCTCCCTGGCCCTTCAAGTTGGAAGCTTGTGTTTCCCAGAGTTTCTCTGTGGATTACCTCCACTTTTCCACACTCTTACCTGGCTATAACACAGTATTTAATGCTTGCCTTCTCTTCCCTATCTCACTTTCCTATTGGCGTTTCTTCCATTTCTCATATTAACTATTTGAACTGGAATGTTTATGACTGGGTTTGATTCTGGGAGAACCCCTAGGAAGTCATTTTCTTGAGAGAAAACAGTTGTCAAGTTGCCTTCTATGAAAAGATATAAAATAATAGAAAAACTTAAGCTTTCTTTATGGTCGATTGATTTTTCCCTATGCACATTAATTGGCTACAGCATTGTTTAAATAATGATATAATATAGAAGTGATACAAAAAGCAAAAGGACACTGCTGATTTTAGAATATTTGTTTTCATGTTAAGCATCTAAGACACATCAGTTATGTGAAATGAAAACATGATGACCCAAAACCTATGGGATGCAGCAACTGCAGTTCTAAGAGGGAAGTTTATAGCAATACAATCCTACCTCAAGAAACAGGAAAAATCTCAAATAAACAACCTAACCTCACACCTAAAGCAATTAGAGAAAGAAAAACAAAAAAAGACCCAAAGTTAGCAAAAGGAAAGAAATCATTAAGATCACATCAGAAATAAACAAAAAAGAAATGAAGGAAACAGTAGCAAAGATCAATAAAACTAAAAGCCGGTTCTTTGAGAAGAGAAGCCAAATTGATAAACCATTAGTCAGACTCATCAGGAAAAAAAGGGAGAAGATGCAAATCAACAGTTAGAAATGAAGAAGAAGTAACAACTGACACTGCAGAAATACAAAGGATCGTGAGAGATGACTACAAGCAACTCTATGCCAATAAAATGGACAACCTGGAAGAAATGGACAAATTATTAGAAAAGCATAACCTTCCGAGACCGAACCAGGAAGGAATAGAAAATATAAACAGACCAATCACAAGTGCTGAAATTGAGACTGTGATTAAAAATCTTCCAAGAAACAAAAGCCCAGGACCAGATGGCTTCACAGGCAAATTCTATCAAACATTTAGAGAAGAGCTAACACGTCTCCTTGTCAAGCTCTCCCAAAATGTAGCAGATGGAGCAACACTTCCAAACTCATTCTACAAGGCCACCATCACCCTGATACCAAAACCAGACAAATATGTCACATTGATAGAAAACTACAGGCCAATATCATTGATGAACAGAGATGAAAAAATCCTCAACAAAATACTAGCAAACAGAATCCAGCAGCACATTAAAAGGATCATACACCACGATCAAGTGGGGTTTATCCCAGGATGCAAGGATTCTTTAATATACGCAAATCAATCATTGTGATAAACCATATTAACAAATTGAAGGAGTAAAACAATATGATCATCTCAAGAGATGCAGAAAAAGCTTTTGACAAAATTCAACACCCATTTATGATAAAAAGCATCCAGAAACTAGGCATAGAGGGAACTTACCTCAGTATAATAAAGGCCATGTATGACAAACCCATAGCTAACATCGTTCTCAATGGTGAGAAACTGAAACCCTTTCCTCTAAGATCAGGAACAAGACAAGGTTGTCCACTCTCACCACTATTATTCAACATAGTTTTGGAAGTTTTAGCCACAGCAATCAGAGGAGAAAAAGAAATAAAAGGAATCCAAATTGGAAAAGAAGTAAAGCTGTCACTGTTTGCAGATGACATGCTACTTTACATAGAGAATCCTAAAGATGCTACCAGAAAACTACTAGAGCTAATCAATGAATTTGGTAAAGTAGCAGGATACAAAATGGGCAGAAACCTCTTGCATTCCTGTACACTAATGATGAAAAATCTGAAAGAGAAATGAAGGAAACACTCCCATTTACCATGGCAACAAAAAGAATAAAATACCTAGGAATAAACCTACCTAAGGAGACAAAAGACCTGTATGCAGAAAAGTGTAAGACACTGATGAAAGAAATGAAAGATGATTCAAATAGATGGAGAGGAATACCATGTTCTTGGATTGGAAGAATCAACATTGTGAAAATGACTATACGACCCAAAGCAATCTACAGATTCAGTGCAATTCCCATCAAACTAGCAATGGCATTTTTCACAGAACTAGAACAAAAATTTTCACAATTTGTATGGAAACACAAAAGACCCTGAATAGCCAAAGCAATGTTGAGAAAGAAAAACGAGCTGGAGGAATCAGGCTCCCAGACTTCATACTATACTACAAAGCTACAGTAATCAAGACAGTATGGTACTGGCACAAAAACAGAAATATAGATCAGTGGAACAGGACAGAAAGCCCGGAGATAAAGCCACGCACATTTGGTCACCTTATTTTTGAGAAAGGAGGCAAGAATACACAATGGAAAAAAGAGAGCCTCTTCTATAAGTGGTGCTGAGGAAACTGGACAGCTACATGTTAAAGAATGAAATTAGAACACTCCCTAACACCATACGAAAAAGAAAGTCAAAATGGATTAATGACCTAAATATACAGCCAGACACTATAAAACTCTTCAAGGAAAACATAGGCAGAACAGTCTATGACATAAATCACAGCAAGATCCTTTTTGACCCACCTCCTAGAGAAATGGAAATAAAAATAAACAAATGGGACCTAATGAAACGTAAAAGCTTTTGCACATCAAAAGAAACCCTAAACAAGATGAAAAGACCACCCTCAGAATGGGAGGAAATATTTGCAAACGAAGCAACTGACAAAGGATCAATCTCCAAAATTCACAAACATCTCATGCAACTCAATATCAAAAAAACAAAGAACCCAATCCAAAAATGGGCAGAAGGCCTAAATAGACATTTCTCCAAAGAAGATATAGAGATTGCCCACAAACACATGAAAGAATGCTCAACATCACTAATCATTAGAGAAATGCAAATCAAAGCTACAATGAGGTATCACCTCACACCAGTCAGAATGGCCATCATCAAAAAATCTACAAACCGTAAATGCTGCAGAGGCTGTGGAGAAAAGGGAAGCCTCTTGCACTGTTGTTGGGAATGTAACTTGATACAGCCACTATGGAGGTCAGTATGGAGGTTCCTTAAAAAACTAAAAATAGAGCTACCATACGACTCAGCAATCCCACTACTGGGCATATACCCTGAGAAAACCATAATTCAAAAAGAGTCATGTGCCACAATGTTCATTGCAGCTCTATTTACAACAGCCAGGGTATGGAAGCAACCTATGTGTCCATCGATAGATGAATGGATAAAGAAGATGTGGCACATATATACAATGGAATACTACTCAGCCATAAAAAGAAACAAAATTGAGTTATTTGTAGTGAGGTGAATGGAGCTAGAGACTGCTATACAGAGTGAAGTAAGTCTGAAAGAGAAAAATAAATACCCTATGCTAACACGTATATATGGTATCTAAAAAAAAACAAAGGTTCTGAAGAACCTAGGGGCAGGATAGGAATAAAGACACAGGTGTAGAGAATGGACTTGAGGACACGGGGAGTGGGAAGGGTAAGCTGGGATGAAGTGAGAGAGTGGCATGGACATATATACACTACCAAATGTGAAATAGATAGCTAGTGGGAAGCGGCCGCATAGCACAGGGAGATCAGCTCGGTGCTTTGTTACCACCTAGAGGGGTGGGATAGGGAGAGTGGGAGGGAGACACAAGAGGGAGGAGATATGGTGATATATGTATATATATAGCTGATTCACTTTTTAATAAAGCATGAACTAACACTCCATTTTAAAGTAAGTATAACCCAATAAAGATGTTAAAAAAGAAAAGAAAAGAAAAGATTGAATCGGACCAGAACCCATGTGTAATCACAGCTCGGCATTTAACAACTGGTTTAATTCCTTATCATAAATATACAACCAGGCCAGAGGCATCCAATATTTATAATAAATATCAGTGACATGATAGTATCATCATGAGACCTCTGTGTATTCTTTCTGATTCAGATGAAACCCAAATTTTCTGTCTCCCCACAAAACTTACTTTTTCTATTTTCATGCATTGACTGCATAATTGATTTTGGAGAGCTGTTCCATCTGTGTTTTGAGTTGGGCTGAAGTAAGCAGTCTCCCTCTCAGGGGGTATGCCTACTCATAACTCAGACAAAATACAGCATGGAATACACGTTGGATGTTTTGGTTTTATCTATCAGGTTGATTTACAAATGACGCCAGCGGTTGTGTCGTCAAAATATCAGCTTTCAAACTTTTTTCCCCCCAGTGATTGATTCCTTTTACAAATATAATTTTCTCTAGAACTCCAAAGTATAAACTATATTATGAAAATACTGATTTGACAGGCAGGTAGCTGAAAATGGTAATGGACTGCTGTGTGCTCTCAGGACACTCTGCAGTTATTATTTACCCAGAAACCCATGGGAGGTATAGTAAGAAATCCCATTTCAAAATTGCATCACCAACAATGCCTAACTACTGCTTGTATTTTTTTTTTTTTTTAATTTTTATATTTTGCGGTACACGGGCCTCTCACTGCTGTGGCCTCTCCCTTTGCGGAGCACAGGCTCTGGACGCGCAGGCTCAGCGGCCATGGCTCACGGGCCTAGCCGCTCTGCGGCATGTGGGATCTTCCCAGACCGGGGCACAAATGCGCATCCCCTGCATCGGCAGGTGGACTCTCAACCACTGCGCCACCAGGGAAGCCCTCGTATTTCTTATCATAAGCATCAAAGTCAGGGAAGAAGCACACAAAACTTCTAATAAGTACTAAAAGATTTATAACTAAG
This sequence comes from Mesoplodon mirus, assembly GCF_964341445.2. NCBI lineage: Eukaryota > Metazoa > Chordata > Mammalia > Artiodactyla > Ziphiidae > Mesoplodon > Mesoplodon mirus. Next base: position 1,092,607 of record NW_028295795.1, read on the forward strand.
TAATATTAAAACATTATCTGTTAGAAATTAGTTATTGAGTAATTGACTATTATGTGATAAGACTGGGTTCCAGGTAGATGAGTCTGAATTTTACATGGTATAGAAATTGGAGGGGCATGTTATTGTAGAAGTGGGTTACTGATAGGGGAAAACGGAATTCTCTTATTATATAAATCTTAGAGAAGGGACAGTTTACCGTGATAAACTTAGATGATATGTACTTAGCCAATTGTACCAATAGGCCAGTCTGTGCGATGTTCAAGGAACATGGATTTTCCATTCTCTGAGGTCCTATCCAGTTGCATGAAACCCAGAATGGTGTCTCATCTAACCCTTTGGGATCCTGAAAACTGTTTGTCACCCTGAAAATCCAGCATGATTCCCCAACATGATTGCAAAATCTGCCATTAATCAAGCAGCCCTTGTAACCTGGCTCTAGCAGTTTCTCACTATACCACTAGCACCATCTTGCCTCATTGCCCAAAGGTTGCATGCTAAGACTAGGTACTGCACATGCCCAATATGGACTGGTTTAGCATGTAGGCTTTGACAAAGGCTTTCACAGACATGAGGACTTGATTACACATGTTTAGAAATGAGAGCAAAGCAGGTACTGCTGTTTTAAAAAAATGACCAGGGCCAATCTACACACTTACTAATAACTAACATATTTAAAGTAAGGTCATTTATATACACAAATTTGGTAGGAGTCTTACACTGAGATTTGCAGACAAGAATGAGTTAACCAGACATGCCTTGCAAGGGGGTTCACCAAAATGTGTTAAAACCTAATATATATCACTTGTGAGTCAGTGACTCCTAGAATATTCCCACAGTGTTAAAATATACATTAAAAATAAAAAATTTGGACTAAATTATTTGTATGTAACACCTGAAACAACTATGCAGAATTTTAGGGCTTCTAGAAACATAGCTTAAAAATAAATCCTAAAATGAGGTCCCTGGCTTGGAGAATTTGGATTATTGCCATTTTACCAATGGAGAAAAAGCAAACAAATCAAAAAATGACTTAGGCATGATTACATAGTAACTCAATGGCAGGCCTGAAGAGTGGAACTCAGGGTTTCTGTGCTGAAATCCAGGAATCCAATGAGCTAAACTTCCAGGAAGTAGAGTATAGCACTGAAGTTCCAGACGACAGCTATATCATTGAGTTTGGTGTAAAATAAAATTCATTTCATTCAAGTGAGAACTGTTAGTTGCTCAAAAATAATATTGGGATATAACCTCCTATTACTTTGACTTTGCTCCTAATCCATGTCTGATGGCTTGGTAATGATAAAAAATCAAAGTGTAAAGTTATGTGCAGGAATACTCATTAGACTTGGAGGACAGAACCAGTAATGGGAAGGAATTGTAGGCTACTGTCTTAGGCTGTGAAGTCATTCATAATAAGCTTCTTATTAGCTTTTGGGCCACCATGTTGTACTGAATATCAAGCGTTAATCACCTCAGCTTGTAGACTGTAAAGTGTCTATAGGAGACAGAGTGTCATTTGATTTTCCCTAAAGTGATGCTGAAGCACATTGGCAATAGATTAACATTTTAAAGGACCATCATTTAAAGAAATGCTTTTCCTCAAAGAGTGAAATTCAGAACAACCTATTGTAGCCTTAAAGTTCGGATGGCTCTTTGTTTGCATCCAACTTGATTCTGATGGGAAATTTTGGACAGTCCCCTTCCCTCATTGTGGAGAGTCAGGGGGAGCTCAGATAAGGTGCTTGCCTTGAAAATGCATGATGAAGTTTGTGTAGTGAAGGAAGATGTAGGGGTGAGTATTCACTAAAGGCATTTAGTTTTCTCATTCAGAAGATAAGTTCAGATTTTCCCAAAAGGTAGGAAAAGATCTAGAAATGGAAGACAAAGCTGAGAGTAGAAGTAGGACAATGTGAGATCAGGTGGGCATGGAGCATGGAAGGATCTCTTTTTCTCTTTGTTGATTTTCAACTGGTTTATTGGCTTTATTGGTGTATTAGTTTTGGAGAGAAGGTGTGAACGTAGGCTTTGTGTATGTACAATCTTCTCGTTTCCTTTTACTGAGAATCTCTGGTACAGGGTGGGATTAGGATCAGTGATAGCGGGTATGAGTCAGCAGAGGAACAGATCTCAAGAAATAGTTCAATTGAAGAATTTTAATAACGAACTAATAATTTCATAAGAAGATAGGGCATGTTTCAGCCCACAAAGGGAATATTTTATTGAAAAATACACTCTCTCCATAGTATGTGCTTGTACCCACTGGGGTAATTCTGGGAGTTAGATAATGCTTTGAAGTTAGTTGGGTGGTTTGAAGGTTTCTACCACTCTGTTCCTGAAAAGGTGTTTTTCATCTTTCTTTTTGATAATAATGCTTACAGGCTTTGTAGAGTAGATACAATGATGCAGAATAAACTCAATAGATAGAACAAATAGGTAGCTAAAATACCTCTCAATGGAAGGGGACCAAATGCATTGTGAATAACCAAGTGTTCATTTTATTCCAAGGAGGGGGGTGGGTAAATGACCCTGGTTCTGTGCCAGATGTTGTTTCAAAACTGGAGCTAGTGGCGATGGAGTCTTGCTGTGTCATTTCAGAAAGGACGTGTTGACTACCATTGTCAGTCTATCTGGTGGCAGTCTTTGTCGTCATTCGCCACAGCCGAGAAGGCAGGCGTCTCACACAAAGTTGTTGAGTTGACAGATGTTTCTTGCGTGGAAGCTCCGAGTTAGCTACCTTTGTAGAGTTTCCTATCCAGCTCAAGCTGGGACTAGAGGAACCATTCAGCAAATGAACACTGACTCTACCAGCTGTTCCATCTACAGCACACGGAGGCTTTTCAGCTTGTCTGAAGCCTGGTACAATTTGTCTGCACAGGTGCTGCAGGTGGAAAGGTATATTAGACTCTCATTAACGCTGGCATTTCACTAGAGGCATTCAAGCCTCCCAGAGCTGGAAAGGGTTGCACTCTTAAATGTTAGGATTCAAAGGACATTCAGATCTTAAGGAGAGAAGCAGGGACATGTAGGCAATGGCCCTCTTTGTTTATAATGTCTCCTTGGTTTCTGAACTCATTCAGTGTTTTGTCCTCCCCTGCCGCTCTGGATGCTGCTGTGCCAGATTCATTAACTGATTAACCCCCCTTTTCATTTTCATGTGAAATGATTCTAACGTTTAAGTAATGAACCCTGGTCTCACTGGTGTGCTGCTGACCTTGGGCTTGTTTTGAATTTGCTAGCTGGCTGCAGTTTACTCTTCAAGCCTTGCCTAAAGTTATCATTCTGTGATGAGATATGAAGAAAATCGGTTAGAAATGGTCCAAAAGACTGAACCAATACAGGAATGGATGATTTTTTTCACCCAAACAGAGACGGAAGAGAGGGAAGTAGGATAACTGCATCTTGGTGGGACATGGCATGTCTGAAGTGAGTGGGAAAGGGAGACGAATATGGAAATTCTTTAGCCCTTGCAGTAGAGACTGGGGGTAGAGGGATAGCTTTAAGTTCCCTTTAGTTTATTTAAGAAATGATTTTATCCTCACATCTGAATGGTCTGAGTACAAATCCAAGTTAATTACAGTGGAACCCGTTGGACTCCTGATGTTATGGTGGGAGTCCTATACCTGCTTTATGAGTTGGCTGCATAAGATGGGTCTTCGATTCTATTCTGTGTTTCTGTTAGAAAGGATGTTAGGATAGTGACGTATCTTAGGGGTATCAGTGCATTGTGCTGTGATACTCCTTCTTTTCTTTCCTTCTCTCCCCACCTTCTTCCTTCTCCTCAGCACATATAGAAGCCAGAAATGTCCTAACCTCTTTTTACCTTCAATTTTTAAAACATTGACCATGCCCCTGGCTCTGTGCCAGGTAATGTTGATTCATTACCCCATTTAATATCCTCAGCAAGCAGCAGAAGTAAGCATTATCAGCACCATGTTACAGACAGAAAATTGAGGCTCAGAGAGGTAACGACACGAATGTCAGGTCATGTAACTAATAAGTGATAAGGCTGAGATTCAGATCCATATCTCACTACAAAAGCCGCCTTTCCCCCACATGACTGATGTGCATTGACTTTCAATCCGTGTTTTCTTTAAAAAACTTTGGAGAGAGACCAAGTCCTTGACTTGGGTTAGAAAGGAGTTTCATAGACCTGAATCTCAAAATGCTTAAATTACTGAAATAACAAACAGTAAGAAGTCCAGACCTTCTCCACATTTGGAATCGTTGTTCTTCCCATAGTCTTGTGTCTGTTTCATCAAATATGAGTTGATTATGTTTCAATAAAAAAGGCCACTGAAACATAAAGCTGGGTGATTTAAAGTCATCTTTCGAGGCTTGACAGTCAGTGAATGTTTTATTCTCCTCTGTTGCTATGTCACAAGGACAAACGTAGATCTGATTATAAAATGCAATTGTGTTCCTCTCCGTATTCTACACAGAAAGTGTTATTAAGCCGTGGTGACCTTTACTCACAAGAAACGTGGTTGGCGAGTCACAGAAAGTGTGAGCAATTGCTCCCCCATGAAGCCCTGCTCCTGTGAATGGAGAGACGTCTTTTGGTAAAATGTAGCCATCTGGGAGGATTTAGGAAGGTTGAATACTGAGAAGTAAAGTGATGTGGGTCTTATGGATGGTTGTTGTGAAGTAGATCATTTGTCTAAATCCCAAACCCTGAAATGGCTATCTCTATGAAATGGAACATAGCTTTTATGATATGAATATTCAGTGACCTGACATCAATAAAAAGAGGAATAAAAAGAAGAAAAGCACATAGGTCAATTACATTTTTCCCACCTGGAGAGGTCTTTGCCGCTGAAGCTTGGCATGTCTCTGGACGCAGAGCATCCTTCTGGTGTGTGCTTCAGGCATTGTGCGCAGGTGTCTGGTTCCCATTGTGCTGCCAGTGGGCTGGGGGGCCACTTGCTGATGGAGCTCATTGGCAGCTCTTTGTGTATCTTCCTGCTCCCACGAAGCATCATGTCTTTATCTTCTTCCTTCACTGCCTACCTCAGGCACAGCAGGGGGATTGGATCCTCTAACACCACCATGAACTTGAGAGCTTTGCCTCTGCTCTTAAATCTTGCCCAAAGCTTAATTGACACGTTTTCTTGAAAATTCTTTTTTACGTTATAACTCAATCTTTTGGAGCTTTTTCCAGGTTCCTTTGTTGGAGTTTTCTCTTACTTGCTGTGAATTTGCTCTTAGTTCTCAATTCGTGGAAGTATCAAATTTGGTCTGTCTTTTACTCATGGTTAATTTTACGTTATTCATTATCCGTTGATATTGTAACTCCTTGAAGCATATTTAATGGTGGTACACGTCATGCCAAACACGTCTGAGTTTCTCAGATCCATCTGAAGCAGAGAGGATGAAAAAAAAAATCAGCATCTTCACTTTTCCAGAGGAAGGGGGGCCAGACCTTCTAATATTGTAAAATGTGTGAAATCATTGCTGTCTCCAACCGCAAGATTGTTTCAGCATCCATGAGGCAAGTTTATGTGTTTTTGGAATGAGATCCTTTAGTTTCTCTCTGTATTACATTTAGTGTCTGATAAACAATCCCTACTGTCTACACTTTTGTCCTGTTAGTAGTCTAAAGACTTCATTCTCACAAACTGTACCAGTTGACTTTTATCTCCCCTGTTATAATAAGTAGTTTGATGTCTGTTATAAGTAGCCTTGCCAGTAATGTTCGAGAATCATCAGGTTCACTAAAATCCCTTTGGGCTGAAATGTTTTCAGTATTCCTGCTCACCTCATTGTGTTCAACCAGCCCTTCTAAGCTTTCTTTAATGTTTCCATTGATTTCCTTCCTAAGTCACAGTCCCTATGACCAGTCCTGCCATTGCAGGTGCACTCAGAGTTCACCCTGATGGATCACAGCTTCTCATGTCTATCAAGTGAAGTGGGATGATATTGTAAAGAAGAAATACGTTAAGTCCGTGTGGCTGGCATCTCATGAAACTCACTTGGCATGTGGGCTAACATGCTTTCATGATTTTATAGTCTTTGTTTTTAAAAAATGTTTGAAAACATTGTGGTAAAATATACATAACATGTAATTTACCATTTTAACCATTTTATAAAAAGGTATACACTTCAGTGGCATTCACACTGTTGTGCAACCATCACTACTGTCCACTTCGAGGACTTTTTTCATCTCGTAAGATGGGAACCCGGTACTCATTAAATAATAACTCCTCTTTCCTCCCTTCCCCCAGCCCCTGGCAACTATCATTCTACTTTCTGTCTCTATGAATTTGACTATTCTAGGTATCGTATATAGGTGAGGTAATATACAGTATTTGTCCTTTTGTGACTGGCTTATTTCACTTCACATACTATCTTCAAGGTTCATCCACGTTGTAGCATGTGTCAGAATTTCTTTCCTTTTTAAGGTTGCATAATACTTCACGCTAGGTGTACACCACATTTTCTTTATCCATGCGTGCGTTGATGCACAATTGGGTTGTTTCCTCCTTTGGGCTATTGTGAATACTACTGCTATGAATGTGGTTGGGCAAATATCTTTTCACATCCTTGCTTTCAATTCTTTTGGGTATATATCCAAAAGTGGAATTGTTGGATCAGATAGTAATCCTATTTTTAATTTTTTGAGGAACTGCCATACTACTTTCCACAGTGTTGCACTGTTTTATATTCCCACCAGCAGCGCACAAGAGTTCCGATTTCTCCGCATCTTCACCAATAGTTATTTTCTGTTTTTTGGATAATAACCATTCTGACGAATGGGAAGTGGTGTCTCACTGTGGTTTTGATTTGTATTTCCCTAATATTAGAGATGTAAAGCCATCTCTTCATGCGCTTATTAGATATTTGTATATTTTCTTTGAAGAAATTCCTATTCAAGTCCTTTGCCCATTTTTAAATTGAGTTGTTTGTTTGTTTTGTTGTTGAGTTGTAGGAGTTCTGTTTATATTCTTGATATTAACCCTTTGTCAGACATATAATTTGCAAATATTTTGTTTCATTCCAAGAGCTGCCTTTTCACTTTGTTGATAGTACAAAAGTTGGATGCATAAAAGTTTTAAATTTTGATATAGTCCAATTTACCTATTTTTTTCTTTGGCTGCTTCTGCAGCCTTTGTCTTTTTAGATTCAATCTTTTACAGTGTTTTTATCTTGAAAGAATAATCTTGGTTATTTTACTCTTTCCTCAAGATTCATGTTATAGACCTTTACTTAACCTCACTGCTAAGCATGCTTTTCACTCTCACAGACACTAAAATCTAGCCTGGAGTGTTGCTCCACGCGGAAGGTGAGTGGGCAGGCTGCAAGGGACCTTACATCCCCATGCTTTTACTTAGGCTTTCTCTAGGTTGAAGTTGTGTTATAAACAATAACGTATGATTTGGTTTGTTGGATAGCCTCAGAATTCCACTTTCTTTTCCATCCATGTATTCACTGTTCATTGGTGCTTGTATTTTCTATTTGTGCAGTTACTTTTCTATTAGTGTTATCTGAAAAATTAATGAGTATTCTAGATAGCCTCATCTAGGTCAGGGTTTTTTTAACTTCTTTCTTTAAAGCACTTGAACCCCTTTTCTAACAAAAGCTTAAGTAGAAGCTCAGTACAGTGGGTAAGAGCAGTGGTTACTCAGGAGCAGGGAATGAAGATGTTCAGCTCACTGCTTTCCCTCCTCCAGCCCTTGAACCTTTCCCTTTGAACCTGGATGGAGGCTCTGTGGAGCCGAGTTTGCTCAGGACAGAAAAGCCTGTTGGGCCTCCCTGGTGGCGCAGTGGTTGAGAGTCCGCCTGCCGATGCAGGGGATACGGGTTCGTGCCCCGGTCTGGGAGGATCCCATATGCCGCGGAGCGGCTGGGCCCGTGAGCCATGGCCGCTGGGCCTGCGCGTCCGGAGCCTGTGCTCCGCAACGGGAGAGGCCACAACAGTGAGAGGCCCGCGTACCGCAAAAAGAAAAAAAAAAGAAAAGCCTGTTTATAAGGCAGGAGATGAATTACAGTCATTCACTTCCCACTTCTCCAGTCCTACTTACATGAAAGCAATTCAACTTTTGTATGGTAAGTGTATTTAGGAATCCATGTACTATTCAGCTTAAACTACAGGGTTCTCTCAAACTGGAAATCAAATAAACAAACATCCCCCACCCCCTCAAAAGAACCAGGTTTCTCTGCCTGAAATTGTTGTTCAGAAACCTCCAATCGACTTTACTGACCAAAACGATAACCCACACATGCCAAGGACTTGTAACCATGATACATGATACACTTCTTGGGACACCCCATTATGCATAGTGACCCATTTTATTGATGAGTATTTCACATAGGAAGATTCAAAAGCCAGAGGAGAGTCCCCTGGTAAGGAGGCCACCTACTGAGACACAGGAAACTTAATTTTGATCCACAGACATTGTAAGCTAGAAAGGAACTTGGAGATCGGTAGCCCAAGAGGCAGCAAGAGTGGTGTGTTTGGTTTGCACAGAATTTAAAAAATTAGTTGCCAGCATTAAAAAAAAAAAACAGCAGTGTTTATATAAACATTACAAATAAAGATAAAAATCTTGATTTTAGCCTGTCTTGGAAAAATCATAACATGTGACACTAGGCCCATGGTCCTGTATGGCACTGATGAATTACAGGAGGCCTTTAAAAACTCCCAGTGTCGGGCTTCCTTGGTGGCGCAGTGGTTGAGAGTCCGCCTGCTGATGCAGGGGACACGGGTTCGTGCCCCGGTCCGGGAAGATCCCACATGCCATGGAGCGGCTGGGCCCGTGAGCCATGGCCGCTGAGCCTGTGCCTCTGGAGCCTGTGCTCCGCAACGGGAGAGGCCACAACAGCGAGAGGCCCGCGTACCGCAAAAAAAAATTAAAAAAAATAAAATAAAATCCCAGTGTCCAGTCTGCATCCCAGACAAATTAAATGATATTCTCTGTGGTTAGCACTCAGACGTCAGTATATATTTAAAAAATTGTACTAAAAACACATGACAGTGATTATCATCTAAGTCATTTTAAGCATACAGTTTAGTGTTTTAAGTGTATTCACATTGTTGTGCAACAGACTTCTAGAACTTTTTCATCTTGCAGAACTGAAACTCGATACCCATTAAACACTAATTCCCCCACCCTCCTTCTTCCAGCCCTTCCTTGGCAACCACTTTTCTACTTTCTGTTTCTATGATTTTGAGTACTCTACATACTTCATATGAGAGGAATCATACAGTATTTGTCCTTTTGTGACTGGCTTATTTTGCTTAGCATCATGTCCTCAGGATTCATCCATGTTGTAGCATTTGACAGGATTCCCTTCTTTTTTTTTAAGGCTGTATAATATTTCATTGTTTGTATGTCCATTCATCTGTGAAGGAATATTTTGTTTGCTTCCACCTCCTGACTATTGTGAATAATGTTGCAGAGTGTGCAGATTTATTTCTGAGATCCTGCTTTGAATTATTTTGCATATAAACCCAGAAGTGGGATTGCTGGATCATATGGTAATTTTATTTTTAATTTTTTGAGGAACTTCTGTACTATTTTCTCTAGTGGCTGCACCATTTCTCATTCCCAGCAAGAGGGCACAGGGTTCTAACCTCTCCGTGTCCTCTCCAACACTTGTTATTTCTGTTCTTTTGACAGTGGCCATCCCAATGGGTGTGAGATAATGTCTCATTGTGGCCTTGATTTGCATTTCTCTTAAGTTTAGTGATGTTGAGCATCTTTTCATGTGCTTGTTGGCCATTTGTATATCTTCACTGGAGACTTGTCTGTTCAAGTTCTTTGCACTTAAAAAATCAGTTATTTGTGGGTTTTTTTGTTGAGTTGTGGAAGTTCCTCAGATATTTTGGATATTAATCCCACATTAGACATAAGATTTTCAAATATTTTTCCCATTCCAATAGGTTGCCTTGTCATTCTGTTGATTGTTTCCTTACCTGCATGGAAGTTTTAAAATTTGATGTAGTCCTATTTGTCTACTTTTGCATTGTTGTATGTGCTTTTAGTATCGTATCCCAGAAATTATTGCCAAATGTAATGTCCTAAAATTTTTACCCTATGCTTGCTTCTAGGAGTTTTATAGTTTTGGTCCTGTACTTCTTTCTTTCTTTTTTTTTTTTTTTTTTTTTTTTGCGGTACGCGGGCCTCTCATTGTTGTGGCCTGTCCTGTTGTGGAGCACAGGCTCCGCACGCGCAGGCTCAGCGGCCATGGCTCACGGGCCTAGCCGCTCCGTGGCATGTGGGATCGTCCCGGACCAGGGGAACGAACCCATGTCCCCTGCATCGGCAGGTGGACTCTCAACCACTGCGCCACAGGGAACCCCTGTACTTCGTTCTTTAATTTATTCTTTTGCAAGTAGATATCCAGTTTTCCAATATCATTTGTTTAAGAGATTGTGTTTTCCCCATTGTGTATTTTTGGCACCTTTGTCAAATATCGTTTGGCCATATAAGCAAGGGTTAATTTCTAGGCTCTCTACTCTGTTAAACTGGTCTAAATGTTTTTCTACAAGTACCATACCACTTTGATTGCTGTTGCTTTGTACTGTGTTGTGAAATCAGGAAGTGTGAGGCTTCTAACTTTGTTCTTTTACAAGATTGTTATGGCTACTTGAGGCTCCATAAGAATCATAAGATATTTTTCTGCTACTGGGATTTTGATCGGAATTGCATTCAATTTGTAGATTTCTTTGGGTAGCGTGGCCATTTTAACGATATTCCAATCCTTGAGCATGGGATGTCTTTCCATTTATATACAAATACAATCTTCCTTGATATCTTTAAGCAGTGTGTTGTAGTTTTCAATGTACAAGTTCTTCACCTTCTTGGCTAATTTTATACCTAAGCATTTTCTCCTTCTTGATGCTGCTGTAAGTGAGATTATTTTCTTAATTCTCTTTCAGATGGATCATTGTTAATGTATAAAAATGCAACTGCATTGTGTTTGTTAATTTTGTATTCTGCAACTTTGCTAAAATTATTTCTTGGGTTCAGCAGGTTTGTTTGTGTGTGTGTGTGTGTGTGTGTGTGTGTGTAATCTTTAGGAATTTTTGTGCCTAATATGTCATCTGTAAACAGAGATCATTTTACTTCTTCCTTTCAAATTTGGATGCCTTTTATTTTATTTTTTTGTGTGTCTGATTTCTCTGGCTAGGACATTTAGTACTATGTTGAATAGTAGTGATGAGAGTGGGTATCTTTTCCGTCTTCCTGGTCTTAGAGGAAAAGCTTTAAGTCTTTCACTGCCGAGTATGATGTTAGCTGTTGGTTTTTCATATATGGCTTTTATTATGTTGAAGTACTTTCCTTCTATTAATAGTTCACTGTGTTTTTATCAGGAAAGGGTATTAGACTTTTGTCAAATGTTTTTTCTACATCAGTTGATATAATCACGTGGTTTTGTCTTTCCTTCTGTTAATTTTGCTGTATTACAATGATTGATTTTCATATGTTTCATCATCACTTCATTTCATTTGGGCATGGTGTATAGTATTTTTTTTTTTTTTTTTTTTTTTTTGCGGTATGTGGGCCTCTCACTGTTGTGGCCTCTCCCTTTGCGGAGCACAGGCTCCGGACGTGCAGGCCCAGCGGCCATGGCTCACGGGCCCAGCGGCTCCGCGGCATGCGGGATGCTCCCGGACCGGGGCACGAACCCGTGTCCCCTGCATCGGCAGGCGGACTCCCAACCACTGCGCCACCAGGGAAGCCCGAGGGCTGTCACTTCTGTTCAGTTACATGAACATGGTGACAGGCAAGCATAAATGCAGAGATGGCATTCCTGTGCTGGTATGGGGGAAAGGAAGAGAGGCCACTGGTCAGGACATTGTTTTGCCTAGGGAGGAAGAAGATCCAGTACTTTGGTAATTTATTTAAGCTTTTGTTTTTTTTTTTTGCGGGATAGAGGAACAAGTAGGGGAGCTCATACTTGAAGCCGAATCCGGCCTCCGTACCCTGACACTGAATTAAATCTCAAGACAGAGTTGTGGGTGAAGTAGAAAAGAATAGCTTTATTGCTTTGCCAGGCAAAGGGGGCTAGAGCAGGCGATTGCCCTCAAAACTCTGTGTCCCTGACCTGGAGAGGGTAGTGAGGAGTTTTATAGTAATCGTTCAAAGAGGAGAGCATGATCAGCTCATGGACATTTCTCTGATTGGTTGGTGGTGAGGTAAGTGGGTGTCAGCATCATCAACCTTACGGTTCCAACTGGTTCTGGGGTCTGTGTGTTTGTGGGTAGCACACCATTAACTTCTCCCACCTAGTGGGGGTTTCAGTATCTGCAAAACAGCTCAAAGATATTGTTATGTGTATCCCTTAAGGGGGAGCCAAGACCCTGCCCGAAGGCTGCACTAGTGTTTCTTTTGACTATTCCTCCCTTGCCTCGCATCCCCTCCCTTCTCTAATTAGCAACTGTTTGAACCTGCTCCTTGGAACTCAGGGAAGGTCATGGAGGCTGAATGAAGCCATTTCCTGTAATCAAGAAATGGGGGACACCGATACAGGCTTTGTGCCCAGGAGCCCACAGGGTCCTGCTAGGGATCATACTCAGTGCAAGGAGATGTGGAAAATCCAGAGATAAGGAATCATGGCCTCTTACTTGCCAAGGGCTCCTACTCTATGTTGTGGGGGAAATCAGACGCATTCATTAAGAGTCTGCCCGATTGAAGGATGTGAAAAGAGTTATCACAGAGGTACAACTAACATGCTGGGAAAATGTGTGGTCCATTCTCACTGGGATATCTGGAAGGGCTTCCTGTAGAAAGTGGGATTTTAATTGAACTTAAAAACAATTTGTACTTTGAAAAATTATACTCTTGAAAGAAATGAGTTGAGCAAGCGCCTGTCCTCTGATGGAGGGAGGGAAGTCTGGCCTAGTTGAGTGGAGGCGGGAAGGTGAGTGTTACGCTTAGTCTGGAAAACTCGGCAGGGTCTTCAACCCTACGGGGCTTTGAACGTTCGGTTGACTCTTTTCGGTTTTATTCTTCTCGCATTGGGAAGCCATTTAAGATTTAAGCAGGGGAATAATATTCTTAAAGAAAATAACTATGACCAGGATGAATTGAAGGGAGGGAGAAACGACATACTCATTTATCTACAATTTGGGGAAGAGAGGAAGATTACCTCTAATTCATTAGATGTGCATTGTATCAGCAGGAGGGAAATAAGCAGCATATCTTGATACATAAATCCTCCTCCCATATATGCATTCTTTTTCACCAGGGAGCAAGTATTTGGCAGCCAAGTTATCTTTAAAGTAATAATAAGAAAGCTATTTGGAATAAATGTTTCAGAACCATTTGTTACTTTGCACAGACCTATGAGCAAGTAGGATTGAGCTAAAGCATTTACAGTGGTATGTGGTTCTGCAGGGGCCGCCACCCTATTATATATACTTATATCTTGGCTAAACTCCAGCTGTTGCCACTGCTATTAGTCAAAGAACTGAAGTGTCAACGAGCTAATCAAAATAGCAAAGTGGGAGTCAAGAGTTTTTCCGCCTGTTTCCTAAAGTCTTAGGAAGATTGTTTCCTTTTTATTCCTTATATTCAGAACATAAAAGCCTCGCAGACATCTAATCTTTACTAGGTCAAACATTTCAAAAGGCAGTGGGATTATTTTCCAGTTGCTTTTCAGGTTAAGGCAAGTGTTTTAGGGGCTTCCAAAGCCTCCCTCCTGAATCCATTTATGAAAAAAAAAACAAAAACAAAAAATGAAAGGCATTATTAACCCAACTACATTGTCTTGGTGTAAAAATCCTAACATATAGCATAGTGGGAAAAGGTTCTGAATCATGACCTAAGAGATGTGAGTTCTAGACCCAGTTTTGTGAATGCATAGCTTGGTGGTTTTGTCAAGTCTCCTATTTAACAGGGAGGGATTAGAATTTTTCTGTATGGTTTCTGTACTATTCAGTAGTATTGTTCACAATTACTTTCGCCTAAGGAGTTTAGAAAATGGAGAGACACATGATAATGTTGCAGGAAGAGGGACCTCTTCCAGGGCCCAAGAGTGGGCTCTTGCCTACCACTCAGAAAAGAATTTTCTGAGGAGACACACGTGCTGACAAATCAACAGACTTTATTGGGAAGGGGTGTCCGGGTGCAGAGCAGGAGGGGAAGGGAACCCAGGAGAACTGCTCTGCCATGTGGCTCGCAGTCTCAGGTTTTATGGTGATGGGGTTAGTTTCTGGGTTGTCTCCGGCCAGTCATTCTGACTCAGGATCCTTTCTGGTGGTGCACACATTGCTCAGCTAAGATAGGTTCCAGAGAGAAGGATTCTGGGAGGTTGGTAGGACATATGGACAGGAGTCTCCTCTCTCCTTTTGACCTTTCCCTAATTCTTCCGGTTGGTGGTAGTTGGTTAGTTCCGCGTTCCTTACCAGGACCTCCTGTTTTAAGATAACTCGTGAAAGTGGTTACTGTCGGGCCTGGTCAGGGCAGGCAGTTTTGGGCAGTGGTTTCCCTAAAAATAAGATTGTGGTCAACAATTTTGGGTGGAAGTAATGTGTGTTACTTTTGGGCGAGAACTCACACTGCCAGTGTGAGGCTCCAGAATTCTTTCTCTCTACAAAGATGACTGAGAGAGGTGGCTTTGTCAAGCAGGGGGCAGGAATAAGGAAAACGAAGAGCAGAACTCCTAGGCAGCCCATGATGGGCATGTACAACGAGTGGGAAATGAACCTTTGTTGTTTTAAACCACTGAGATTTGGAGGAATTATTCAAGCTTATTCCTTTTTGTTTGTTTGTTTGTTTGTTTGTTTTGCAATATGCGGGCCTCTCACTGCTGTGAGAGGAAGATAATAACAATGACAAGTAGCAAACCCTCTAAAATGGAGACTATACTCCATTATAGCCAATTAATGGGAGTGGGAAGCTCGGGCTCACTGTCCAGGACATAGAAATAAAAGCTGAGGATGCTCTGAGGCATCTCTTGGATATCTATAAGCCTCCATCATTTCTGCTGAGTAGGGTTGACAGATAAAATATAGGCTCTTCAGTTAAATATGAATGTCAGAAAAACAACGAGTACATTTTTAACGTAAGTATGCCCCAAATAGTACATAGGATCTACTTATACTAAAGGTGATGACTTATTATTCATGTGAAATTCAAGTTTAACTGGGTATCCTGTATTTTAATTTAGTAAAGGTGACAGCCCTACTGATGATCCACAATGAAGGCAGTTCAGGAACGGTACATGCTGGCTCTCGGACAGTCAGAAATGGCATCAGCAGATCCAGGTACAGTATGAAATTCTTTTTGGATGTAGCTCAGAAGCCATGGCCAGCCCTTGACTGCAAGTACTGCCTCGGGTTTCCCTGAGGTGGGGTAAACCGTCCTCTTAATGGCCTTTTGGTAAGTCTGGAAGACCATATCCAAGGGGAGCCCCAAAGTCAGTTTCATCCTCACAACCATGTTTCCAATTCCTGGAATTGGCTGCAGGTGACTCACAAGAGATGAGGAGGTTTGTGAAAATTGGGAGTGTCATAGCTTGAACCCTTTGTAGGTAAAGTTTTGGTGCTCTGAGAGTTTTAACAGGAGCAATGTGAAAGACTCCAGGTCCCCAGGTAGATAGAAACAATCCTGTTTTACTTCTGTGTATGTGACAAGTCTCTAATAGTTCAGAGAGCAAATATCTGCTCTTACAAAGACTGATCCAAGCTTGGATGTTTCTGGTGACAAGGCAAGGTCGTGAGTCTGAAGTTGACCTTTTATGGTTGAGGAGACAATAAGGTGGTCAGAAGGTCAATCATGGAGGAGACGTTGGCTTCATCCAATGTGCAGGCTTGTATATGTGGTTCTATGCAGATTGTGTTTCAAAGGTGGAGCTTGTTTACAAGTATGAACACTCTCTGACGTGCTTTTTGGACCTTGATTACCAGAGTGAGAGCAGTGCCGAGGCTCTAGAAATGCCATGGATATTCTGAGCTGTCAGTGGCATTTCCCCGGTACTGTTCCCTTGGTGCCGCTCCTTGAAATGTCCAAAGGGATTATCATGTGTCTTGTGGCGGGTCCTAGCATTGTGAAAGGAAGCTGCTGCACCTGGCTCAGAGGATTTCGGATGTGGTGGGAGGAGGAGTAGTACTACGACTATAACTTGTATCACAGCATATCGATTCCATCTTGAGAGTGGGGTTGGGGGGTTATGAAGGGGGGCTTTTATTGTACTTTTATACATTGTACCCTTGAAACTAATTCAATTTTTAAAAATTAGTTTATTTGGGGCTGCATTGGGTCTCTGTTGCTGCTAGCGGGCGTTCTCTAGTTGCAGTGAGCGGGGGCTCCTCTTGGCTGTGGTGCACGGGCTTCTCATTGCAGTGGCTTCTCTTGTTGCGGAGCATGGGCTCTAGGCACGCAGGCTTCCGTAGTTGTGGCACGTGGGCTCGGTTGATGTGGCACACGGGCTCTAGAGCGCAGGCTCAGTAGTTGTGGCACGCGGGCTTAGTTACTCCGTGGCACGTGGGATGTTCCCAGACCAGGGCTCGAACCCATGACCCCTGCATTCGCAGGCATATTCTTAACCACTGCTCCACCAGGGAAGCCCGATAATTCAGTTTTTTATAAAGAGAAGATTCCTAATATTATTCCAAAATTTTAAAAATATGTAGTTGGATAACACTATGAAAAATTAACTGATATATTCTTTTATTATTTCTCTTTGCTCCCTGGATCTTTTTCCCCATCCAGTCAGCTAGGCACTGTGAGTTCACTGCATTAGGAAGGTAAAGACTCAGCAGAAATGAGGGAGAAAAACAGAAAAGTCTCAGCTTTGGAATGTTCACAACGGAGGCCACAGTAGAACAGGTGAGAATTCTGTGAACCAAAAATAAATGTCGTCTCAAATGCAAAAAAGTATTCTCTGCACTGGGAGGCAGGAGAGGGAGGGAGGGAAGGACTGAAGGAGAGAGATCAGTGTGGCCAGGGACATGGAGACTGTGCTTGAGGACGATATGCCCAGGAAGAGAATCAGAATCTGGAGAAGATTCAGCCTGCACGTGATCATTGCCTCCAGCCAGCACCCTCATCTCAGACGTTGGGAAATTCAGAGAGAGAGTGGGAGTACGTCAGGAGGGCCACGCGCATAGTCTGTGTGGCAGGGGTTGTGGCCGTTCCCTATTTGTGAGGAGTCCCCAGCAATTTGCAGGCCTCTTCTGGAAAATGCTGGCGGACGTATCTAGTGCTTATGTGAAAGCTTGTTCACAAACCTTGAAAGATACAGATGTAGATGACAGATAGATGCATAGATAGAAAAATGTCCTTAAATAAAAGCTCCAGGAAAGGTTTGGAAAATGCCCTTTATTGCATAGGACGCTTCTATTGTCATATGATGTTAGACTGAGTGCCGGTCCCTTCATCCTCCTTCAGACCACGGCATTCTGTCTGCTACTCTCCCGAGGGTCCTTTCTTCTCCCTGGAAGGGATAAAACAAATGAGGTAGAACAGGAAGAGACAAGAAGCACTCCAAGCTCTGCTGGTCAGGGTTACACTCCAGCATTGCCTTAATGCTCAGAGCCACACACACCACAGTGAGCTTGGCTCCAGATCTACTACCACGCAACGAAGGTTCTGGAAGACTTCCATATCTCGGGGAACCTCATTTCCACGTGACTCTCTTTCATATTCCCCTTTGTCACAGAAGGCTAGGTCCAGTGGTCCGGGTGAGATCTCGGCTCAGGCCCAAGGCTCTCAGACCTCAAAGTTCTGGTCCTGCAAGGGCCCCTGTCCTCTCTTGAGACCACTCCTGGCTCTCTCTGCCGAGAAGGAGCTGCTGGCAGTACGTCCTCTAAGAGTTGAGGTCCATCGTGCAGACCCTGAGAAAACTCCTAGGAAAAGGCTCCACCTTCTTGTTTACGTCAACAGAGGTCAATGCCTTTGTTAGTGCTGGGTGTGTCCCATTTGATGCAACTGCAGAGCCATTAGGTAAACCAGCACATGTGTGCGGCCCCTTCCCTTAGACTCCTCTGGGCCCTCGTGACATAGGCTCAGAAGACTGCCAGCCTCAAGCCTTACCTCTTCCAAGGGACGGCCACACCGTCTTCCAGGATCTTCTGTCCCATGAATCTCAGTTGCTGTTTGGAACTCAAAGGAGAGAAAAGACCCTGCCTGCGGGGTCTCTTTGGGCTGGGGCCTTCCCCCGTGGGCTGCTCTCCCTCATTCTCCTTTTCTTCTTGCTTCTCTACCTCCTTCTCCTCCTCCTCCTCCTCCTCCTCCTCCTCCTCCTCGTTCTCCTCCTCCTCCTCCTCGTCCTCTTCCTCAGGGGTGCTCTCGGATTCCACATTGCCCATCCGCTGGGCCATGGTGAGATGAAAGGCACGGCAGCTGAAGCCCTGCAGGACGCCGCCCTTCACGTGCTGCTGGAGGATCCCCAAGGTGGGGAAGACCCGGCAGCAGGCCATGCACCTGAAGCCGGTCTCCATGGTCAGCATCCAGTCCGCTGTCTTGGCGCTGGGTCTCTCCTCGACGGCAGGTGGCCCTGATGGGCTGCCTGGCTCTGCCCTTTCCTCATACTCTTTCTCCTCCCCAGTGGGCTCACTGTCAGACAGGAGGCTTTCGGTGGACACATCAGAAGAAGTGTCCGTGGCTACTGTGCACACATCCTCAGGAAGGGTCAATTCTTCTATCCTCAGCTGCTTTTCAGGCAACTCCAAGGGTTTCTTTGTCTTCCAGGAGACAGCGACACCCTTGTTCACTTGTACCTGCATGTAGTATATTTTCATGCCCCTTTCCTCTTTGTCTGTGTGCAGATTGTTCTTACAGGGTGAAGAGGGTGAGGAGGAGACACAGTGTGATGGGGGAGCGGTCTCTCCTTCCTGATCCTGGGCTAGGGGTGGTCTAGGCTGGGCAGTGTCTCGATGAAATCTCCGGATTCCTGAAAAAGGAAATTAAAATCATAATAACATGCATGGGCCATGCCGGAAGCTGAGGGAGCAGGTGTGGTAGACGAGAGAGGGACATTGGCACGACATAGCAATGTCGTGTGCTTGGTGTCCGTTGGCCGTAGGACGGAGTGGTGTATTTGGTGTCATCTGTGGGCTTTTCATGTGCGTGGGGGGGTATACTGGAGCGGTGTCTGTATACAGGGGTGTGGAGTATGGTGGTGAGGGCTGTAGTATGTGAGGGATGCGGCTGGATGCGTGTACGATGAGGAGTGTGAGTTTGGGAATATCGGTGGTGCATTCCTTGTGGAATGGGGCTGTGGTGCAGGAGAGTACTGTGGAGCACGTGCTTGGGGTTGATGTGCACTGAGAAGGGCTGTGCCTGGAGGGCGCGTGTATGTGTGAGCTGTGTGCACCTGAGCTGGATGGTCCTGCTCTCAGGCTGGAGGTGTATGATGCAGAACTCTGTCCTTCTCTGGAAGCAAAGGCAAAGACAAAGCCTACATTTTCCTCTGAAGATGCTTAATCTGGTCCCTCTTCCCTCCACCTCAAGCCCAGACCTTTCCGGCCCCTGCTCCTTGACTTCCCCACCATGGTAGTAGCAGTATTCACACACACACCCCCAGACTCAGCTGGCATCCACGCCCTCGGAACAGCTCAGCCATCCTGCCCAGGCTCCTCCACAGAGCCCTCATCACCTCTGATGACCCTGGATTTCCTCTCAGCCTCCCTGGGATCTGTGTGCCTCCTGCTTCACAGCCAAGCACCCCGTCACCTGAGGAGCCCCACGCCCTTACCAGCGTAGCTGAGCTTGCGCAGAGTAGAAGTACAGAAGAAGTATTTAGAGGCAGAGGAGACCTCCACTGCCCCTGGGCTGCAGCCTTGGGCCACCACAGTGGATCCAAGCCGAGGGGGATCCTCTTGTGACTTCGAGATTCCTGAGGGAGGAATGAAAGGCTCAGGGTGGGTTCATCATTCCTCTGTCCACAAATATTTACTGAGTGTGTGACACGTGTCAGGTGCAGTGAATACACACAGTTGAGAGTGTGGTTCCCAGTGGATCCTCCAGGATTTAATTCCAATCAATACTTATTCTCTCACTGTCTAGTTGGTAATGTAGGCCTCGGTGGTGACTGTGAGTGTGTGGGAAGAGTGAGTGATGTGTATCAGTTAAGTCTGTGGTAAGTGTGGGGTTGGCATGGGAAGCACAGTGCAGACGTGTCTATCTGTGTCTGTGGCCTTTGTGTGCATGGTTTCTGTTCACAAGTCAGGAATTCTGGGACATGTAACGTTTCCTCATTACATGGTGTGGCTTGTATTTATGGTGTGTGTTCATTCATTCATTCACCAAGATTCAGTAAGCAGCTACTCCTGTGTATCCGGCACTCTTCCATTGTTGTAGTCTTTGGTAATGCTGCACATTCTAGTAGGGGAAGACACACACTAAACAAAACTACAATAAATATATAATACATCAGCTGGTGGTAAGTATATAAGGGTTGCCAGACTTAGCGAACAAGAATACAAGGCACCCAGTTAAATTTCAGTTTCAGATAAACCCAGAATAATCTTTTAGTGTAAGTATTCCCATGCAGTATGTGGCCTGACTTAGTTTTAGTGTAAGTATAGCCCATACAATATGTGGGACATACGGATACTGAAAAATTACTTGTTGTTTATCTGGAATTCAAATTGAACTGGATAGCCCATATTTTCTCTGGCAATCCTGACATGGGTTACTGAGACTGTGGTTTACTGTGGTTTGTACAAAGCGGGTCTGGCATTACTCAAGAATGTGTTATAAGTGTGGTGTGTATGACACGTGACTGGTTCTTATAGAGGTATTTAGAGATGGCTGAAGTTAGTTGTGTTTGTGCAAGAGTTGAGGAGATACATGTATATACTGTGTGTGTGTGCGTGTGTGTGTGTGTCCTATATATATAGTGTGTGTGTCTATATACATATCTCATCTCCAGCGTTTGGTGTTGGAGGAGAGGATTGTGATACAGGTGGGTTGTATGAGAACGTAGTATAGGAGGGATGCGTGTATATACCTCCATGTGCTGTGTGTGGTTTACTAAGGAAGTTATATGTGGGGTGTGTGATATTTTTGCTGCATCAGAGTGTACATGGGTGTATGAGTTACTGTCTCATAAAACACCCCTAACAAGAATTCTGTATACACTCTTACGTACACCGAGTGTCAGCCAGGTCCAGGCAGGGTGACAAGAACTTTACCACGCAGACTTTATATCTGGTAAGCTCTCTACCCCCATTCATCTCGCTCTTCTCTGCACTACCACACACACACACACACACACACACACACACACACACACACACACACACACAGGAACATAGGGCAAAATATTCTGAATGGTCAGGGGCAGTCATTGCCTTCCCCAGCCTGTCCCAGCCACTGCCTGGAAATCTGCCTGCTGTCTAGAGCTCCATTCCCAGGGCCCATCCTACAGTCTCCAGGGCCCTGGGCCTGGTAGGAGCTACTGGGCTCTAATCTGGGGCAGAGGCCTCTAGCTGGAGCTCTGGGGTGACCACCCCTCTCCCAGGGCAAGCTACTCGCCTCCATTTAATGCATGCAGGCACCACGTGGCCCGTGGCTCTCAGAGCTCCCCGCAGGACCCTGAAGCCATTTCTCACCCCCGCTCACGCGGTCTCAGTTTCTGGAAAACCCTTCCCTTCCCTTGATCTCCTTTGGGAAATTCTTCCTGTTGAAGGAATAAAACCTCCTTGCTTTCAATATGACACCATCCCTAGACAAACAATCTTCTTTCAAAGTGCATTCCACTTGTCAAGATATTTTTCAACAGGGCCTTCAACTCATGGGGCTTCTCTTTCCACTTTGGTAAAAGAGGCCAAGCAACTCATGGGTCTCTCTCAGCATCCTTGCATCCTTCACATCCCCCACCTCATGACCCCTAGGAAAGATCCAAGAGCATAAGAGAGAAATCGGGGACTGAGAAAAGCTGCACCTCTAGGTCTGTGCAAGCAGGATGCAGCCTGCTGTGAGTCCGACAAAGCTCCAGGCCCGGCTGCCCCAGGAGAGAGTCCTCAGACCAGCGGAGCTGACCTCCCATCTCCCAGGGGGCATCTGGCCGTTCTGTGCCGTCTCACACCACAGGGACCCTCCGGATAGATACGGCAGCATCAGTGAGACAAGGTCTCTCGCTCCCTGCTTCACAGGTGACACGTTCTCAGTCCCCCGCTTCCTAGAGAAGCTTCAGTTTGGCAGAAACCCATGTGCCCCAGACAAGTTGCCCCCCACATACCTCCTCCGTTCTCGGCAGTTTCCTGGGACTCTTCATTTTCCAGATGTTTCCTCTTTTGTCGCCGTTCCATCGTACCAACTAGAAGTCTCCCTTAGAAGATGCCTCAAGAGATGTCCAACTCCTCCTCTTCCCTACAGGTTGGCCCTTCTTGGCTCTTGGGCAATCCGTTGAAATGATTCAATACAAACAAAAATAGTCAAGTCTCCTAAATGGCTGAAAAACTTGTACCACTTGGTGAACCAGCAGTAGTGCCTAGTGCTCACCAGGGCTGTTATGTTTGCAAGGTTGCCAGGCTCACAGTGGAATTCTGTGACCTCAGTGATGACATCAGAGCATTCGGTGGACCTAGGTTGAGCACAGTGTCTGCAATAGCACAGGCCCCATTTTCAAGAACAATTCCTTTTTCCCAGCCGAAGCTTTCCCGTGAAAGGGAAAGGTTCCTACCATATCTATTATAAATTGTATCATACCATGTCTATTATAAAATTCACATTTTGATTGGAGATCTTTTAATGTCTTTTCTAGAGAGATTTAATATGAATGTTTTAAATGGTCTCCAGTTTCCCTGTGGATTATTGACATTTTAAACTCTGCACTTCAATTTTCCCTCAATACGTGTAATTTTGTCATGGCTATTTCTGTACTTAAAGATGAGGAACTATATAATTGATTTCTTCATTTTTTCCCCATCTCTTTCCAAGGTACTGCATTTGATTGTGTCTTGTGACTGAGTGAAAAATGCTAGTCCTTGAGTCAGGACATTGGGCCCTTTAGCAAGTAACTCAACCTATCTGGGCTTCAGCTTCTGTATGTGCGATCAAGAGGCTTGGACTAGCTGACTTTTCAAATGCTGTGTTTCTTTGATTCACTCTCACTTACTGATCTGCTCCTTAAGAAGAGGGTCTGTTCTCATAAAGTAAAAACAGTCTTTTCCTAACCTTGGGTTGGGCAGAGTTTAACTGTTCGTACTCAGTTTGTTAGTTATATTGCCTTCTATGTATGCTTAGCTCTAAATAATTTATACGGCTCTTGTGACAATTTTTAGATCTTCTTTTTTTCTTATTTTCTTTTATAGTTTCTAATTTGTTATCGCCAGTATAGAGGAGCCTGATTGGCTTTTAAAATTTATTGATCTTGTATGTGTGTGCCTTGTTGAACCGTCTTATTAGTTCCTGCTAGTTTATCTGTGGGTTCTTTTGGGTCTCCTAGATAAATGAGCATATTAAATGTAAATAATGTGTTCTTTGGATAAAGTTTATTTTCTTGCATCTCTATATATAGAAGCAATATGTTGAATTGATTTAAATATTTTAACACTTACATACCTGTTATCACAATCTAACATTCTTTATCTTATTTTCTTTCAATCAATATTATGTTTTCAAGATTAATCCACGTGAATCCATATAGATCTAGGTCTTTGATTTTTGACTGTTTGATATTATGTGATCACATGCATATAGCATCATTTATATTCCATTCAAGCATTATTGGACAATTGGATTGTTTCCCTCCCTTCTCTAGAACAAACAACATTTCCCAGAATATCCCTGAAGATGTCTGACAGTCGAGAAGGGCCAGGCTGCCCGAAGGATTGCTACTTGCTTTTAGCCACCTTCCAACAGGCCGTCTCCAGCCAGCAATTTGAAGCACAGCTGAAATGAGAACTGCCCCAAATGTGAAGATCTTAGGAGCTTCCTAGAAGGTGGGAGGTTAATGATAGGCATCCTGCTGGGATCCCAGGGGAGTCTGAGCTGGCCTGAAGCTCATCTTCCTCCTCCACCTCCCAAGAGAAATGTGGAGGAAAGAAGACTTCAAAAACTGTGAGCAGGCAGAGGGAGAGATATTGGGGGCCGAAGCTGTAACTGAGGTCTTGGAGTGGGCTGTGAGCACGCAGAGCCTCTCGAGAGCCAGGCTCTGCCTTCTGAGGACTTCTCCCCTAAGGCTGCTCATAATTCACGTGATACCAGCCATATAGAGCCGACTTGGCCCACACTGTCACAGAAAGCCTTATCAGAATCTCTTCTTCTTCATACACTCTTGTGTCTGTTACTTGGTTATTGCCTTTGGTACTCCACTGATGTGAACCACAGTCGCCAGGGGATGGAGGACACTAGTGACCCATCTTGCTCTGTGGCCTCAGTCCACAGCTGGAGGGTAAGGGAAGAGGCCAAATGAAGGTCAAGAAGGAAAGATGGAGTTTGAAGAGAAGACCTGAGTTAAGGGTGTCTTCTCAAGTCTTGATGACTGAAATGTAGCTCCAGTACCTGAAGTCCTGCTTGTTCTCAAGGCTGACCACGGGGCTGGGTGCACTCAGTGAAGGAACCGTATACACTTAGTATTTCCTTGCTTGCTCACACTTGCCCTCCTCTGATACACCCTCTGCAAGACTGATCTTCCCCTGAAACAACTTTCCACCTGCTACTGTCATCTCAGGAACATTTGCTTCACCTTCCTAGTGTCCCCCTAGAATGCCATTGCAGCCAATTCATAATTTGATAATCATGCTGCTTACCATATTCTCAGCAACTTCTGAGAAATTTTATTCACTTTATTCCATAGTCTTCACCCATCAATAATCTTCCTTAACTTCCTAGCTGCAGGTTAACCCATTCGGAATCATTTCTTTTTCCTTCTCTTCTTTGGCAAATCCTTTCTATCTTTTAAGGTCTTTTTCTTGTCTCTCTACCATCTTGCCTTCCTGAACTTCTTTTTTTTTTCGTTTAAGTAACCTTTCAATCTCCTTCCGCAATTTCCTCATAAACATTGAGAGTTTATTCCTCACACGTTAGACAGCGGTTTATGAATGGCCAGGCATAATGGACTCAGAATGAGTTGGCACCCCCGAGGTACCTGTCTTGCTGGGGAGCCACAGGTGAAGGGCTGTCTGCTGGACACATGTTTGCATGGAGTCAGGCTGAGTGGCCTCAGGGTGTTTGCTCTGCACTTGTGTGTGTTTCTCCCTAGTTGGTTTCCTTGTCCAGCCACCTGTGACCTCCCTCCATCCAGCCCAGGGAATCCTTCTCATCACAGGGGTAGGATGTTTGTCTCATTTTCCATCACATCCTTTCCCCAAAGTTTGGTTGTGAGTTGTTCCCATTCCAAAGACCTTTCCTCTTTGAAGAGAAAAGAGAAAATCTTGTCTCTCCTTTCCTCTCACTTCACTTCTGCTCTATTATCTCCTCCGTCCAGAATGGCCCACTGACTCACATGGGTGTAGATCCGAAGATGGCAAGAACTGCCAGCAATTCTGAGATAATAATATGGATGGATCAGGAAAACTTGAAAACCTTTATCCCGCCACATTAAAAAAATTTGCACTTCCAGTGTATTCAGAGTCTCAGTGTAGAAACACAAATGATAGAGAAATTGAATTACACTCAAGTTTTTCTTTCCTCCTTTCCTGATTTATTCTAATCCTCCAAGTTAACATGATGAGCTCTTTGTTGTGTAAAGTTTCAGACATTTTCTACCCATGCACACTTTTCTTCTTTTCACATAAGAGTGTGAACTAGGTCACTTTCAACATGCTGTGATTCTGTGATTCACTGTCTCCCACCGAGTCATCCACTGATAAAGTCATCTGTTTCACGGAGAACTATTTCCAATAGCTAATAGCCAATGTCTGTGGAGTGCTTACTCTGTGTCGGTTTCTTGTAACTACTTTACAGATCATTTGTACAGCGTACCCATGGACCAGGTACAATTATGACCCCCAAGTGACAGATAAGTGCAGATAAGTACAAATAAATACAGAGGCCAAGTGACTTGCCCAAGATGCTGGAGCAAATCAAAATCCATGCCTCTGTAATCATTTTGCTCTATTGCCTCTGTCTGGGAGGCTTGATGATTTGGCAACTAAAATCTTAAATATCATGTTCCATTTTTATATCTGTGACACAAGCGTGGGGCTGTGATACGGGGTAAGTAACCTGACTACTTTTGAAAACCCTTATGCACCTGGATGAAAGTAAGCCAGGGACTGCAAGCCATAGATTTAAGGTTTCCTACCAACTTTTAAAAATAGCTTCTTGAATGCAATTTATGTAGTGTCAAGTCTAGGATGTAGCCCAAATAGTAACAGAAAAATGGAGATATGTAGGAAAATACTTAAAGTTGACAAGTATTGGGAGTGTAGTATTTTTGGGGCCAGCGTGTAGACCACAGGAAAACTTGCTGTTTCCATCCCAAAGGGAAGAGCCCTACGTTGCAACTGCCAAGGTCCCTGGGGCAGCAAGTGTGCTCACTGCTTAGTAAAGAAGCATCCTCAGTTTGATAGAATCATATGGGAGCCTTACATTTGGTTAGCAGTTCTACATTCTTGATGTAATAATATTTTCAGGGTGTGGGAGGGTATCAAGCTCTGAAAATACCCTTGGAGAGATCTGCTTATTAAGTTTGGCTATTTCAATCTCCCTACTACTTCTTTAATAAACACCAGGCGGTTTCCTTCACTTTTCAGAACCATGTTGTTTTTCCCTTGTCTAATGAACTTTGAAATACTTTTGGATGAGCTATTAAGTTTGGGGAAAAATAAACATCTCTTTAAAATAAGGAAGATAATAACAATGAGAAGTAGAAAAATCTCTAAAACAGAGAATATCCTCCATTCTAGCCAATGACGGAGTGGAAGGTTCGTGCTCGCTGTCCAGGACGTAGAAATAAAAGCTGAGGAGGCTCTGAGGCGTCTCCTGGATCTCTATGAGCCTCCATCATTTCTGCTGAGTAGGGTGGACAGATAAAATATAGGCTGTTTAGTTAAATATGAATGTTTGAAAAACAACGAGTACATTTTGAAGATAAGTATGCCCCAAATAGTTCATAGGATCTACTTATACTAAAAATAATGACTTATTATTCATGTGAAGTTCAAGGTTAACTGGGTATCCTGTATTTTTATGTACTAAATCTGACAGCCCTACTGATGATCCACAATGAAGGCTGTTGAGGAG
This sequence comes from Mesoplodon mirus, assembly GCF_964341445.2. Lineage (NCBI taxonomy): Eukaryota > Metazoa > Chordata > Mammalia > Artiodactyla > Ziphiidae > Mesoplodon > Mesoplodon mirus. The sequence goes on from NW_028295795.1 coordinate 1,119,693, forward strand.
CGGTACATGCTGGCTCTCGGACAGTCAGAAATGGCTTCAGCAGATCCAGGTACAGTATGAAATTCTTTTTGGATGTAGCTCAGAAGCCATGGCCAGCCCTTGACTGCAAGTACTGCCTCGGGTTTCCCTGAGGTGGGGTAAACCTTCCTCTTAATGGCCTTTTGGTAAGTCTGGAAGACCATATCCAAGGGGAGCCCCAAAGTCAGTTTCATCCTCACAACCATGTTTCCAATTCCTGGCATTGGCTGCATGTGACTCACAAGAGCTGAGGAGGTTTGTGGAAATTGGGAGTGTCATAGCTTGAACCCTTTGTAGGTAAAGTTTTGCTGTTGTGAGAGTTTTATCAGGAGCAATGTGAAAGACTCCATGTCCCCAGGTAGATAGAAATAATCCTGTTCTACCTGTGTGTATGTGACAAGTCTCTAATAGTTCAGAGAGCAAGTATCTGGTCTTAGAAAGACTGATACAAGCTTGGATGTTTCTGGTGACAAGGCAAGGTCCTGAGTTTCAAGTTCACCTTTTATGGTTGAGGAGACAATAAGGTGGTCAGAAGGGAAATCATGGAGGAGACCTTGGCTTCATCCATCGTGCAGGCTTGTATATGTGGTTCTATGTAGATCGTGTTTCAAAGGTGGAGCTTGTTTACATCTATGAACATTCTCCGATGTGCTTTTTGGACCTTCATTCCCAGAGCGAGAGCAGTGCCGAGGCTCTAGAAATGCCATGGATATTCTGAGCTGTCAGTGGCATTTCCCCGGTACAGTTCCCTTGGTGCCGCTCCTTGAAATGTCCAAAGGGATTATCATGTGTCTTGTGGCGGGTCCTAGCATTGTGAAAGGAAGCTGCTGCACCTGGCTCAGAGGATTTCGGATGTGGTGGGAGGAGGAGTAGTACTACGACTATAAATTGTATCACAGCATATCGATTCCATCTTGAGAGTGGGGTTGGGGGTTTATGAAGGGGGGCTTTTATTGTACTTTTATACATTGTACCCTTGAAACTAATTCAATTTTTTAAAATTAATTTATTTATTTGGGGCTGCATTGGGTCTTTGTTGCTGCTAGCGGGCGTTCTCTAGTTGCAGTGAGCGGGGGCTCCTCTTGGCTGTGGTGCACGGGCTACTCATTGCAGTGGCTTCTCTTGTTGCGGAGCATGGGCTCTAGGCACGCAGGCTTCCGTAGTTGTGGCACGTAGGCTCGGTAGATGTGGCACGGGCTCTAGAGCGCAGGCTCAGTAGTTGTGGCGCGCGGGCTTAGTTACTCCGTGGCACGTGGGATCTTCCCAGACCAGGGCTCGAACCCATGTCCCCTGCATTCGCAGGCATATTCTTAACCACTGCTCCACCAGGGAAGCCCGATAATTCAGTTTTTTATAAAGAGAAGATTCCTAATATTATTCCAAAATTTTAAAAATATGTAGTTGGATAACACTATGAAAAATTAACTGATATATTCTTTTATTATTTCTCTTTGCTCCCTGGATCTTTTTCCCCATCCAGTCAGCTAGGCACTCTGAGTTCACTACATTAGGAAGGTAAAGACTCAGCAGAAATGAGGGAGAAAAAAAGAAAATTCTCAGCTTTGGAATGTTCACAACGGAGGCCACAGTAGAACAGGTGAGAATTCTGTGAACCAAAAATAAATGTCGTCTCAAATGCAAAAAAGTATTCTCTGCACTGGGAGGCAGGAGAGGGAGGGAGGGAAGGACTGAAGGAGAGAGATCAGTGTGGCCAGGGACATGGAGACTGTGCTTGAGGACGATATGCCCAGGAAGAGAATCAGAATCTGGAGAAGATTCAGCCTGCACGTGATCATTGCCTCCAGCCAGCACCCTCATCTCAGACGTTGGGAAATTCAGAGAGAGAGTGGGAGTACGTCAGGAGGGCCACGCGCATAGTCTGTGTGGCAGGGGTTGTGGCCGTTCCCTATTTGTGAGGAGTCCCCAGCAATTTGCAGGCCTCTTCTGGAAAATGCTGGCGGACGTCTCTAGTGCTTATGTGAAAGCTTGTTCACAAACCTTGAAAGATACAGATGTAGATGACAGATAGATGCATAGATAGAAAAATGTCATTAAATAAAAGCTCCAGGAAAGGTTTGGAAAATGCCCTTTATTGCATAGGACGCTTCTATTGTCATATGATGTTAGACTGAGTGCCGGTCCCTTCATCCTCCTTCAGACCACGGCATTCTGTCTGCTACTCTCCCGAGGGTCCTTTCTTCTCCCTGGAAGGGATAAAACAAATGAGGTAGGACAGGAAGAGACAAGAAGCACTCCAAGCTCTGCTGGTCAGGGTTACCCTCCAGCATTGCCTTAATGCTCAGAGCCACACACACCACAGTGAGCTTGGCTCCAGATCAACTACCACGCAACGAAGGTTCTGGAACATTTCCATATCTCGGGGGACCTCATTTCCACGTGACTCTCTTTCATATTCCCCTTTGTCACAGAAGGCTCGGTCCAGTGGTCAGGGTGAGATCTCGGCTCAGGCCCAAGGCTCTCAGACCTCAAAGTTCTGGTCCTGCAAGGGCCCCTGTCCTCTCTTGAGACCACTCCTGGCTCTCTCTGCCGAGAAGGAGCTGCTGGCAGTACGTCCTCTAAGAGTTGAGGTCCATCGTGCAGACCCTGAGAAAACTCCTAGGAAAAGGCTCCACCTTCTTGTTTACGTCAACAGAGGTCAATGCCTTTGTTAGTGCTGGGTGTGTCCCATTTGATGCAACTGCAGAGCCATTAGGTCAACCAGCACATGTGTGCGGCCCCTTCCCTTAGACTCCTCTGGGCCCTCGTGACATAGGCTCAGAAGACTGCCAGCCTCAAGCCTTACCTCTTCCAAGGGACGGCCACACCGTCTTCCAGGATCTTCTGTCCCATGAATCTCAGTTGCTGTTTGGAACTCAAAGGAGAGAAAAGACCCTGCCTGCGGGGTCTCTTTGGGCTGGGGCCTTCCCCCGTGGGCTGCTCTCCCTCATTCTCCTTTTCTTCTTGCTTCTCTTCCTCCTCCTCCTCCTCCTCCTCGTCCTCTTCCTCAGGTGTGCTCTCGGATTCCACATTGCCCATCCACTGGGCCATGTTGAGATGAAAGACACGGCAGCTGAAGCCCTGCAGGATGCCGCCCTTCACGTGCTGCTGGAGGATCTCCAAGGTGGGGAAGACCCGGCAGCAGGCCATGCACCTGAAGCCGGTCTCCATGGTCACCATCCAGTCCGGTGTCTTGGCCCTGGGTCTCTCCTCGACGGCAGGTGACCCTGAAGGGCTGCCTGGCTCTGCCCTTTCCTCATACTCTTTCTCCTCCCCAGTGGGCTCACTGTCAGACAGGAGGCTTTCGGTGGACACATCAGAAGAAGTGTCCGTGGCTACTGTGCACACATCCTCAGGAAGGGTCACTTCTTCTATCGTCAGCTGCTTTTCAGGCAACTCCAAGGGTTTCTTTGTCTTCCAGGAGACAGCGACACCCTTGTTCACTTGTACCTGCATGTAGTATATTTTCATGCCCCTTTCCTCTTTGTCTGGGTGCAGATAGTCCTTACAGGGTGAAGAGAGTGAGGAGGAGACACAGTGTGATGGGGGAGCGGTCTCCCCTTCTTCCTGAACCTGGGCTAGGGGTGCTGTAGGCCAGGCAGTGTCTCGAAATCTCCGCATTGCTGAAAAAGGAAATTAAAACCATAATAACATGCATGGGCCGTGCCGGAAGCTGAGGGAGCAGGTGTGGTAGACGAGAGAGGGACATTTGCATGACGTAGCTATGTCGTGAGCTTGGTGTCTGTTGGCCGTAGGATGGAGCGGTGTATCTGGTGTCATCTGTGGGCTTTTCATGTGTGTGGGGGGGATACTGGAGCGGTGTCTGTATACAGGGGTGTGGAGTATGGTGGTGAGGGCTGTGGTATGTGAGGGATGCGGCTGGATGCGTGTATGACAAGGAGTGTGATTTTGGTAATATCGGTGGTGCATTACATGTGGAATGGGGCTGTGGTGCTTGGGGTTTATGTGTGCTCTGAGAAGGGCTGTGCCTGGAGGGCAGATGTATGTGTGAGCTGTGTGGACCTGAGCTGGATGGTCCTGCTCTCAGTCTGGAGGTGTATGATGCAGAACTCTGTCCTTCTCTGGAAGCAAAGGCAAAGACAAAGCCTACATTTTCCTCTGAAGATGCTTAATCTGGTCCCTCTTCCCTCCACCTCAAGCCCAGACATTTCCGGACCCTGCACCTTGACTTCCCCACCATGGTAGTAGCAGTATTCACACCGCCCCCCCAGACTCAGCTGGCATCCACGCCCTCGGAACAGCTCAGCCATCCTGCCCAGGCTCCTCCACAGAGCCCTCATCACCTCTGATGACCCTGGATTTCCTCTCAGCCTCCCTGGGATCTGTGTGCCTCCTGCCTCACAGCCAAGCACCCCCTCACCTGAGGAGCCCCGCGCCCTTACCAGCGTAGCTGAGCTTGCGTGGAGTAGAAGTACAGAAGAAGTACTTAGGGGCAGAGGAGACCTCCACTGCCCCTGGGCTGCAGCCTTGGGCCACCACAGTGGATCCAAGCCGAGGGGGATCCTCTTGTGACTTCGAGATTCCTGAGGGAGGAATGAAAGGCTCAGGGTGGGTTCATCAGTTCTCTGTCCACAAATATTTACTGAGTGTGTGACACGTGTCAGGTGCAGTGAATACACACAGTTGAGAGTGTGATTCCCAGTGTATACTCCAGGATTTAATTCCAATCAGTACTTACTCTGTCACTGTTTTGTTGGTAATGTAGGCCTCGGTGGTGACTGTGAGTATGTGGGAAGAGTGAGTGATGTGTATCTGTTAAGTCTGTGGTAAGTGTGGGGTTAGCATGGGGAGCACGGTGCAGCTGTGTCTTATCTGTGTCTTTTGCCTTTGTGTGCATGGTTTCTGTTCACAAGTCAGGAATTCTGGGACATGTAACTTTTCCTCATTACATGGTGTGGCTTGTATTTATGGTGTTTGTTCATTCATTCATTCACCAAGATTCAGTAAGCAGCTACTCCTGTGTATCTGGCACTCTTGCATTGTTGTAGTCTCTGGTAATGCTGCACATTCTAGTAGTGGAAGACACAGACTAAACAAAACTACAATAAATATATAATACCTGAGCTGGTGGTAAGTATATAAGGGTTTCCAGACTAAGCGAAGAAAAATACAGGGCACCCAGTTAAATTTCAGTTTCAGATAAAGCCAGAATAATTTTTTAGTGTAAGTATTCCCATGCAGTATTTGGTCTTACTTACTTTTAGTGTAAGTATGGCCCATACAATATGTGGGACATACGGATACTGAAAAATTACTTGTTGCTAATCTGGAATTCAAAATGAACTGGATAGCCCATATTTTCTCTGGCAACCCTGACATGGGTTACTGAGACTGTGGCTTACTCTGGTTTGTACAAAGCGGGTCTGGCATTACTCAAGAATGTGTTATAAGTGTTGTGTGTATGACACGTGACTGGTTCTTATAGAGGTATTTAGCGATGGCTGAAGTTAGCTGTGTTTGTGCGAGAGTTGATCAGATACATATATATATAGTGTGTGTGTGTGTGTGTCCTATATATATAGTGTGTGTGTCTATATACATATTCATCTCCAGCGTTTGGTGTTGGAGGACAGGATTGTGGTACAGATGGGTTGTATGATAACGTAGTACAGGAGGGATGCGTGTATATACCTCCATGTGCTGTGTGTGGTTTACTAAGGAAGTTATATGTGGGGTGTGTGATATTTTTGCTGTATCAGAGTGCACATGGGTGTATGAGTTACTGTCTCATAAAACACCCCTAACAAGAGTTCTGTATACACTCTTACATACAGCGAGTGTCAGCCAGGTCCAGGCAGGGTGACAGGAACTTTACCACGCAGACTTTATATCTGATAAGCACTCTATCCCCATTCATCCTGCTCATCTCTGCACTACAACACACACACACACACAGACACAGTCACACACACACACACACAGGAACATAGAGAAAAATATTCTGAATGGTCAGGGGCAGTCATTGCCTTCCCCAGCCTGTCCCAGCCACTGCCTGAAAATTTACCTGCTGTCTAGACCTCCATTGCCAGGGCCCACCCTACAGTCTCCAGTGTCCTGGGCCTGGTAGGAGCTACTGGGCTCTAATCTGGGGCAGAGACGTCTAGGTGGAACTCTGGTGTGTCCACCCCCGCCCAGGGCAAGCTACTCGCCTACATTTAATGCACGCAGGCACCCCGTGGCCCGTGGCTCTCAGAGCTCCCTGCAGGACCCTGAGGACATTTCTCACCCCCGCCCACGTGGTCTCAGTCTCTGGAAAACCCTTCCCTTCCCTTGATCTCCTTTGGGCAATTCATCCTGTTGAAGGAATAAAACCTCCTTGCTTTCAATATGACACCATCCCTAGACAAACAATCTTCTTTCGAAATGCATTCCACTTGTCAAGATACTTTTCAACAGGGCCTTCAACTCATGGGGCTTCTCTTTCCACTTTGGTAAAAGAGGCCAAGCAACTCATGGGTCTCTCTCAGCATCCTTGCATCCTTCACATCCCCCACCTCATGACCCCAGGGAAAGATCCAAGAGCATAAGAGAGAAATCGGGGACTGAGAAAAGCTGCACCTCTAGGTCTGTGCAAGCAGGATGCAGCCTGCTGTGAGTCCGACAAAGCTCCAGGCCCGGCAGCCCCAGGAGAGAGTCCCCAGACCAGCGGAGCTGACCTCCCATCTCCCAGGGGGCATCTGGCCGTTCTGTGCCATCTCACACCACAGGGACCCTCCGGATGGATACGGCAGCATCAGTGAGACGAGGTCTCTCGCTCCCTGCTTCACAGGTGACACGTTCTCAGTCCCCCACATCCTAGAGAAGGTTTAGTTTGGCAGAAACCCATGTGCCCCAGCAAGTTGCCCCCGACATACCTCCTCCATTCTCGGCAGTTTCCTGGGACTCTTCATTTTCCAGATGTTTCCTCTTTTGTCGCCGTTTCATGGTACCTACTAGAAGTCTCCCTTAGAAGATGCCTCAAGAGATGTCCAACTCCTCCTCTTCCCTACAGGTTGGCCCTTGTTGCCTCTTGGGCAATCTGTTCAAATGATTCAATACAAACAAAAATAGTCAAGTCTCCTAAATGGCTGAAAAACTTGTACCACTTAGTGAACCAGCAGTACTGCCTAGTGCTCACCAGGGCTGTTAAGTTTACAAGGTTGCCAGGCGCACAGCAGGATTCTGTGACCTCAATGATGACATCGGAGCATTCTGTGGACCTAAGTTCAGCACAGTGTCTGCAATAGCACAGGCCCCATTTTCAAGAACAATTCCTGTTTCCCAGCCGAAGCTTTCCCGTGAAAGGGAAAGGTTCATACCATATCTATTATAAGTTGTATGATACCATATCTATTATAAAATGAACCTTTTGATTGGAGATCTTTTAATGCCTTTTCTAGAGAGATTTAATATGAATATTTTAAATGGTCTCCAGTTTCCCTGTGGATTATTGACATTTTAATCTCTGCACTTCAATTTTCCCTCAATACGTGTAATTTTGTCACGGCTATTTCTGTACTTAAAGATGAGTAACTATATAATTGATTTCTTCATTTTTTTCCCATCTCTTTCCAAGGTACTGAATTTGATTGTGTCTTACAAATGAGTGAAAAATGCGAGTCCTTGAGTCAGGACATTGGGCCCTTTACCAAGTAACTCAACCTGTCTGGGCTTCAGCTTCTGTCTGTGCGATCGAGAGGCTTGGCCTAGTTGACTTTTCAAATGCTGTGTTTCTTTGATTCACTCTCACGTACTGATCTGCTACTTAGGAAGAGGGCGTGTTCTCATAAAGTAAGAACAGTCGTTTTCTAATCCTTGGGTTGGGCGCAGTTTAAGTGGTCGTACTCAGTTTGTCAGTTTTATTTACTTTTATGTATGCTTAGTTCTAAGTAATTTATATGGCTCTTGTGACAATTTTTAGATCTTCTTTTTTTCTTATTTTCTTTTACAGTTTCTAATTTGCTATCACCAGTATAGAGGAGCGTGAGTGACTTTTAAAATTTATTGATCTTGTATGTGTGTGCTTTGTTGAACCGTCTTATTAGTTCCTGCTAGTTTATCTGTGGGTTATTTTGAGTTTCCTAGATAAATGAACATATTAAATGTAAATAATGTGTTCATTGGATAAAATTTATTTTCTTGCATCTATATATATAGAAGCAACATGTTGAATTGATTTAAATATTTAAATACTTACATACCTGTTATCATAATCTAAGATTCTTTATCTTATTTTCTTTCAAACAATATTATGTTTTCAAGATTTAGTGACATCCGTCCATATAGATCTAGGTCTTTGATTTTTGACTGTTTGGTATTATTTCGTCACATTCGTATAGCATCATTTATTTTCCATTCAAGCATTATTGGACAATTGGATTGTTTCCCTCCCTTCTCTAAAACAAGCAATGTTTCCCAGAATATCCCTGAAGATGTCTGACAGTCGAGAAGGGCCAGGCTGCCCAAAGGTTCCTACTTGCTTTTGGCCACCTTTCAACAGGCCATCTCCAGCCAGCAATTTGAAGCACTGATGAAATGAAAACTCCCCCAAGTGTGGAGACCTTAGGAGCTTCCTAGAATGTGGGAGGTTAATGATAGGCATCCTGCTGGGATCCCAGGGGAGTCTGAGCTGGCCTGAAGCTCATCTTCCTCCTCCACCTCTCAAGAGAAAAGTGGAGGAAAGAAGACTTCAAAAACTGTGAGTAGGCAGAAGGAGAGAGATTGGGGTCCGAAGCTGCAACTGAGGTCTTGGAGTGGGCTGTGAGGACGCAGAGCCTCTCGAGAGCCAGGCTCTGCCTTCTGAGCACTTCTCCCCTAAGGTTGCTCATCATTCAGGTGATAGCAGGCATATACAGCCAACTCGGCCCACACTGTCACAGAAAGCCTTATCAGAATCTCTTCTTCTTCATACACTCTTGTGTCTGTTACGTGGTTATTGCCTTTGGTACTCCACTGATGTGAAGCACAGTCACCAGGGGATGGAGGACACTAGTGACCCATCTTGCTCTGTGGCCTCAGTACACAGCTTGAGGGTAAGGGAAGAGGCCAATTGAAGGTCAAGAAGGAAAGATGGAGTTTGAAGAGAAGACCTGAGTTAAGGGTGTCTTCTCAAGTCTTGATGACTGAAATGTAGCTCCAGTACCTGAAGTCCTGCTTGTTCTCAAGGCTGACCACGGGGCTGGGTGCACTCAGTGAAGGATTCGTATACACTTAGTATTTCCTTGCTTGCTCACACTTGCCCTCCTCTGATACACACTCTGCACGTCTGATCTTCCCCTGAAACAACTTTCCACCTGCCACTGTCATCTCATGAACATTTGCTTCCCCTTCCTAGTGTCCCCCTAGAATGCTACTGCAGACAATTCATAATTTGATAATCATGCGTCTTACCATAGTCTCAGAAACTTCTGAGAAATTTTATTCACTTTATTCCATAGTCTTCACCCATCAATAATCTTCCTTAACTTCCTAGCTGCAGGTTAACCCATTCGGAATCATTTCTTTTGCTTTCTCTTCTTTGGCAAATCCTTTCTATCTTTTAAGGTCTTTTTCTTGTCTCTCTACCATCCTGCCTTCCTGAACTTCTTTTTTTTCGTTTAAGTAACCTTTCAATCTCCTTCCCCAACTTCCTCATAAACATTTAGAATTTATTCCTCACACGTTAGACAGCGGTTTATGAATGGCCAGGCATAATGGACTCAGAATGAGTTGGCACCCCCGAGGTACCTGTCTTGCTGGGGAGCCACAGGTGAAGGGCTGTCTGCTGGACACATGTTTGTATGGAGTCAGGCTGAGTGGCCTCGGGGTGTTTGCTCTGCACTTGTGTGTGTTTCTCCCTAGTTGGTTTCCTTGTCCATCCACCTGTGACCTCCCTCCATCCAGCCCAGGGAATCCTTCTCATCACAGGGGTAGGATGTTTGTCTCATTTTCCATCACATCCTTTCCCCAAAGTTTGGTTGTGAGTTGTTCCCATTCCAAAGACCTTTCCTCTTTGAAGAGAAAAGAGAAAACCTTGTCTGTCCTTTTCTCTCACTTCACTTCTGCTCTATTATCTCCTCCATCCAGAAGGGCCCACTGACTCAAATGGGTGTAGATCTGAAAATGGCAAGAAATGCCAGCAATTCTGAAATAATAATACGGATGGATCAGGAAAACTTGAAAACCTTTATCCCGCCACATTAAAAAAAATTGCACTTCCAGTGTATTCAGAGTCTCTGTGTAGAAACACAAATGATGTAGAAATTGAATTACACTCAAGTTTTGCTTTCCTCCTTTCCTCATTTATTCTAATCCTCAAAGTTAACATGATGTACTATTTGTTATGTAAAGTTTCAGACATTTTCTACCCATGCACACTTTTCTTTTTTTCACATAAGAGTGTGAACTAGGTCACCTTCAACATGCTGTGATTCTGTGATTCACTGTCTCCCACCGGGTCATCCACTGATAAAGTCATCTGTTTCATGGAGAAATATTTCCAATAGCTAATAGCCAATGTCTGTGGAGTGCTTACTCTGTGTCGGTTTCTTCTAACTACGTTACAGTTAATTTGTACAACATACCAATGGACTAGGTACAATGATAACCCCTAAGTGACAGATAAGTGCAGATAAGTACAAATAAATACAGAGGCCAAGTGACTTTCCCAATACACTGGAGCAAATCAAAATCCATGCCTCTGTACTCATTTTGCTCTATTGCCTCTGTCTGGGAAGCTTGATGATTTGGCAACTAAAACCTTAAATATCATGTTCCATTTTCATATCTGTGACACAAGCGTGGGACTGTGATACGGGGTAACTAACCTGAGTACTTTTGAAAACCCTTATGCACCTGGATGAAAGTAAGCCAGGGACTGCAAGCCATAGATTTAAGATTTCCTACCAACTTTTAAAAATAGCTTCTTGAATGCAATGTATGTAATGTCAAGTCTAGGATGTAGTCCAAATAGTAACAGAAAAATGAAGATATGCAGAAAAATACTTAAAGTTGACAAGAATTGGGAGTGTAGTATTTTTGGGGCCAGTGTGAAGACCACAGGAAAACTTGCTGTTTCCATCCCAAAGGGAAGAGCTCTGTGTTGCAACTGCCAAGGTACCTGGGGCAGCACGTGTGCTCACTGCTTAGTAAAGAAGCATCCTCAGTTTGATAGAATCATATGGGAGCCTTACATTTGGTTAGCAGGTTCTACATTCTTGATGTAATAATATTTTCAGGGTGTGGGAGGGTATCAAGCTCTGAAAATACCCTTGGAGAGATTTGCTTATTAAGTTTGGCTTTTTCAATCTCCCTAATACTTCTTTATTAAGCACCAGGCGGCTTCCTTCGCTTGTCAGAATCATGTTGTTTTTCCCTTGTCGAATGAACTTCCAAATACTTTTGGATGAGCTATTAAGTTTGGAAAAAAACATACATCTCTTTAAAATAAGGAAGATAATTACAATGACAAGTAGAAAAGACTCTAAAATGGAGAATATATGCCATTACAGGCAATTAATGGGAGTGGGAAGCTCGTCCTCACTGTCCAGGACATAGAAATAAAAGCTGAGGATGCTCTGAGGCATCTCTTGGATCTCTATAAGCCTCCATCATTTCTGATGAGTAGGGTTGACAGGTAAAATATAAGCTGTTCAGTTAAATATGAATGTCAGAAAAACAACGAGTACATTTTTAAGATAAGTATGCCCCAAATACTACATAGGATCTACTTATACTAAAAGTGATGACTTACTATTCATGTGAAGTTCAAGTTTAACTGGGTATCCTGTATTTTTATTTAGTAAATCTGACAGCCCTACTGATGATCCACAATGGAGGCAGTTCAGGAATGGTACATGCTGGCTCTCGGACAGTCAGAAATGGCTCCAGCATATCCAGGTACAGTATGAAATTCTTTTTGGATGTAGCTCAGAAGCCATGGCCAGCCCTTGACTGCAAGTACTGCCTCGGGTTTCCCTGAGGTGGGGTAAACCTTCCTCTTAATGGCCTTTTGGTAAGTCTGGAAGACCATATCCAAGGGGAGCCCCAAAGTCAGTTTCATCCTCACAACCATGTTTCCAATTCCTGGAATTGGCTGCATGTGACTCACAAGAGCTGAGGAGGTTTGTGGAAATTGGGAGTGTCATAGCTTGAACCCTTTGTAGGTAAAGTTTTGCTGTTGTGAGAGTTTTAACAGGAGCAATGTGAAAGACTCCAGGTCCTCAGGTAGATAGAAATAATCCTCTTATACTTCTGTGTATGTGACAAGTCTCTAGTAGCTCACAGAACAAATATCTGGTCTTGGAAAGACTGATCCAAGCTTAGATGTTTCTGGTGACAAGGCAAGGTCGTGAGTTTGAAGTTCACCTTTTATGGTTGAGGAGACTATAAGGTTGTCAGAAGGGCAATCATGGAGGAGACGTTGGCTTCATCCATTGTGCAGGCTTGTATATTTGGTTCTATCTAGATTGTGTTTCAAAGGTGGAGCTTGTTTACAATTATGAACATTCTCTGAGATGCTTTTTGGACCTTCATTCCTAGAGCGAGAGCAGTGCCGAGGTTCTAGAAATGCCCTGGATATTCTGAGCTGTCAATGGCCTTTCCCAGGTACTGTTCCCTTGGTGCTGCTCCTTGACATGTGCAAAGGGATTATCATCTGTTTTGTGGTGGGTCCTAGCATTGTGAAAGGAAGCTGCTGCACCTGGCTCAGAGGATTTGGGATGTGGTTGGAGTAGATGGGCCAAATTTGGTAACTGGTGTTACTATAGATAAGGACAACAAATTATTGGAAGTGGCGTTGTCTGGGATGGGAATGATGTTGCAAGTTCACAAATGTTCCAGGACCAAGGAAGACAACCAGAAGTACTGGGATTGTTTTAGGTTGCAGGTAAGAGACAGAGGCATGGACTAGAGATTGAGCTCATACAGCTGGTTAGTGTGTTGTTCATTCGTTCATTCATTCATTTATTCATCCAACACGTATTTACTGAGTTCCTATCATGTGTCAGTTAGTCTGTTAGGTTTTGTGATACGATAGTGAAGGAAACAACTTCTCGGTCTTTAAGGAGTGTATAGTTCAGTCAGAGAGACTGATAAAGAAATAGGTAATTACAACATCGGAAATAAGTCATTTGATAGAGGAAGTAGGTGTTTGTGGGTGTAAACAGGAGGGTAAATTTAACTAAGTCCAGTTGTGGTGGTCGGGAATGGGAGACCCAGAGGGACTTCTTGAACGAAGTGATAGTGGAGATGAGCAGGGTGAGTAGCAATTTTCCAGGACCTTCCCAGGCAAAGATGGAAGGAAGGAAGGAAGTTTCAGGCAGAGGGACCACTCTGTACAAAATCCTTAAGATAAAGAGAATATTGTATGTTCTTCAGCATGGCTGGGGCATGAACTCTGAGAAAGGGGGTTGATAGGAGATATGGCTGGAACGAGAGCCATGGCTCTGTCATTTAGACTTTGTTCTGTAAGCAATGGGGATTCATTGAAGGTGAAGGCAGAGGAGTGCCTCCATCAGACTGTGTCCTAGAAAAGCCACTTAGGTGACTGTGTATAGGGTGGGTTTAACTGAGCACCAGCGTGGACAGTAAGCTCAAATTTTTCTGTGTGGGACCAGTGTCACACATGGGACTATGTAGGGCACCAGATTCAATGGGGCAATGAATGTTTTTTGGTTTTTTCCTCCTTTTTTATATGAGGCTAGGCAGATGATGCCATGCCTTCGTTCCATTAAGAGCAATGTGAAATCAGTGAAATCTCCTAAGATTCTGCAAGGCAGATTTTTCTTTGTATGATTTTAAATTCCCTCAAGACCTGAAAGGGCCATTGCTGTAGAAAAGGGGTCTGGTACATGTAACACCTGGATGGAAATAACAGCTTATGGGAAAACATGGAATTTGAGGAATTCTGGGGCAGGATGCTGGAAGTAGATGACTGCAAAAGGCCTTTCCAAGTCACAGCCTTATAGCTCCTGGTCCTCTTTACCTTCTCCTCTTCCTGACCCCAACCTCATGAGGATGAAAGTGTACTCTAGAGACCTTTGATCAAATCCTGCCCACAACAGTCTGTGGTTTGAAAGTTACAAAATTCCCTGAGAATTGGTAAGCTCTCTATCTTCCTCATTAGTCATTTAGTACCATTTATAATTTCCAAAGAGCTACTGTTTATAGAGCCCTTGCTTTCCATGTCTGAGTGTGTTTTATCATTATTCTTTTTGATCTTGGAAATGTAATCTTTAACAAACCACCAATTAACCATGAAATGTCACTGCAGCAAAACATCAGTATTCTCCATGGGGTTTGTTGTACTTGGATTTGACCTTCATTGTTCATTCTTGGACTGTCTTCCTAGTTTGTGGCTTATTTGGATTCGCATTTCTTCTTTTTGTTGATTACTTGAAAGCTTTTGTGTAGAAATTAAGCTGGTAAAATAACATAGAAGGCTTTTCCCCTATGATAGTCCCTTTCTTTTGATACCAGTAATTAAAAGTGTGCTGTGATAGCATTAGAGGACTTAAAGTTTGAAGGTTTTAAGAATGACTTGGAGACTCAGGAGTGAAAAGGGACTAATACAAGTGAGCATGAATTATTATTTTGCTCAAAATACTATTTAAAAGAGATTAGAATTTAGGTTTATTGAAGAAAATGGTTATATTTGAGCTATTTGAAGTTCTAACAGTCAGATATTCTTTGAAAATCTATTTTAAAGTTCTAACTGGTGATCGTAGAATAAAATTGCCACTTGATGGAATGTGGAATGTGAAGAGGTGAAAGAAAAGTCAGACTGGAATGATGCTACACAAAAAGAAACTTCCCATCATGACCAGGCAGAGCAAATGGAAATCAGGTGGGAAAGGACATAGAAGCAGAGATGGTTTTGTGATTCCTGGAGCCTGCAGCTCTTTGAAAGTGCTAACCACCATGGGGCAGGTGCAGAGCACCAAATGAGAGCCTCTCGTAAAAGTCCACGCGGCAGAGATGACAGGGGCACCAGGTGGGAAGTCTCTCCATGTTTGGTACACAGGCTGGAATTTCCAAGATATGAAGACACAGGTCTTTCTCTGAAAGGGGCGGACTGTGACGTTTTTTAGATAGAATTTCCAGAGCTAATGACATACTCAAGCTAAAGAAAATATATCTGTCCATCTAGGGACGCTGAAAACAGTGGGAGGCAGAAAGAGAAAATATTTTGGCAACTGAGAGACCTGGGCTGGTGTCTGTTACTTCAGTAAATTACTTAATGCCTCTGAGTCCAGCTTCCTCCTCTATAAACTGGTGATGTACTAATAAGATTGTTGTGGGCATTAAATGAGATCATGGACGTTGGGCCATTGGTACAGTACCTGGCACATAAGAACTGTTTAATAAATGGAAACCAGCACTCATTATTCAAATGATAAGAATAGTGCATCTCAGGCTCCTGTTGAGAGAGGTTTCTTATTATCTATTCTAATTGCTAAGATGACTTGTGAAGCCCTCTGAATTTGCATTTGCCGGTTGCCTGCTATTGGCAATTTGTTCAATGTCCCTCCTATATTTCTTAGACCCTACCATTTTGTGCATGTGGCAAACTTTCAATTGCCATTATTTGGCATTTTCCAGCCCAGGAACTTCTGAAGCTGTTGAAGTCTGCTCTGTCTGTATAGATGGCAGGAAGGAAGTGAGGGGAATTAATAGCTTCCCAGCAGCAGTCCTCAACCAAGGACTGATGGGAGTGGGTATCTAAATGCCCCAGCTCCCTGGCCCTTCAAGTTGGAAGCTTGTGTTTCCCAGAGTTTCTCTGTGGATTACCTCCACTTTTCCACACTCTTACCTGGCTATAACACAGTATTTAATGCTTGCCTTCTCTTCCCTATCTCACTTTCCTATTGGCGTTTCTTCCATTTCTCATATTAACTATTTGAACTGGAATGTTTATGACTGGGTTTGATTCTGGGAGAACCCCTAGGAAGTCATTTTCTTGAGAGAAAACAGTTGTCAAGTTGCCTTCTATGAAAAGATATTAAATAATAGAAAAACTTAAGCTTTCTTTATGGTCGATTGATTTTTCCCTATGCACATTAATTGGCTACAGTATTGTTTAAATAATGATATAATATAGAAGTGATACAAAAAGCAAAAGGACACTGCTGATTTTAGAATATTTGTTTTCATGTTAAGCATCTAAGACACATCAGTTATGTGAAATGAAAACATGATGACCCAAAACCTATGGGATGCAGCAACTGCAGTTCTAAGAGGGAAGTTTATAGCAATACAATCCTACCTCAAGAAACAGGAAAAATCTCAAATAAACAACCTAACCTCACACCTAAAGCAATTAGAGAAAGAAAAACAAAAAAGACCCAAAGTTAGCAAAAGGAAAGAAATCATTAAGATCACATCAGAAATAAACAAAAAAGAAATGAAGGAAACAGTAGCAAAGATCAATAAAACTAAAAGCCGGTTCTTTGAGAAGAGAAGCCAAATTGATAAACCATTAGTCAGACTCATCAGGAAAAAAAGGGAGAAGATGCAAATCAACAGTTAGAAATGAAGAAGAAGTAACAACTGACACTGCAGAAATACAAAGGATCGTGAGAGATGACTACAAGCAACTCTATGCCAATAAAATGGACAACCTGGAAGAAATGGACAAATTATTAGAAAAGCATAACCTTCCGAGACCGAACCAGGAAGGAATAGAAAATATAAACAGACCAATCACAAGTGCTGAAATTGAGACTGTGATTAAAAATCTTCCAAGAAACAAAAGCCCAGGACCAGATGGCTTCACAGGCAAATTCTATCAAACATTTAGAGAAGAGCTAACACGTCTCCTTGTCAAGCTCTCCCAAAATGTAGCAGATGGAGCAACACTTCCAAACTCATTCTACAAGGCCACCATCACCCTGATACCAAAACCAGACAAATATGTCACATTGATAGAAAACTACAGGCCAATATCATTGATGAACAGAGATGAAAAAATCCTCAACAAAATACTAGCAAACAGAATCCAGCAGCACATTAAAAGGATCATACACCACGATCAAGTGGGGTTTATCCCAGGATGCAAGGATTCTTTAATATACGCAAATCAATCATTGTGATAAACCATATTAACAAATTGAAGGAGTAAAACAATATGATCATCTCAAGAGATGCAGAAAAAGCTTTTGACAAAATTCAACACCCATTTATGATAAAAAGCATCCAGAAACTAGGCATAGAGGGAACTTACCTCAGTATAATAAAGGCCATGTATGACAAACCCATAGCTAACATCGTTCTCAATGGTGAGAAACTGAAACCCTTTCCTCTAAGATCAGGAACAAGACAAGGTTGTCCACTCTCACCACTATTATTCAACATAGTTTTGGAAGTTTTAGCCGCAGCAATCAGAGGAGAAAAAGAAATAAAAGGAATCCAAATTGGAAAAGAAGTAAAGCTGTCACTGTTTGCAGATGACATGCTACTTTACATAGAGAATCCTAAAGATGCTACCAGAAAACTACTAGAGCTAATCAATGAATTTGGTAAAGTAGCAGGATACAAAATGGGCAGAAACCTCTTGCATTCCTGTACACTAATGATGAAAAATCTGAAAGAGAAATGAAGGAAACACTCCCATTTACCATGGCAACAAAAAGAATAAAATACCTAGGAATAAACCTACCTAAGGAGACAAAAGACCTGTATGCAGAAAAGTGTAAGACACTGATGAAAGAAATGAAAGATGATTCAAATAGATGGAGAGGAATACCATGTTCTTGGATTGGAAGAATCAACATTGTGAAAATGACTATACGACCCAAAGCAATCTACAGATTCAGTGCAATTCCCATCAAACTAACAATGGCATTTTTCACAGAACTAGAACAAAAATTTTCACAATTTGCATGGAAACACAAAAGACCCTGAATAGCCAAAGCAATGTTGAGAAAGAAAAACGAGCTGGAGGAATCAGGCTCCCAGACTTCATACTATACTACAAAGCTACAGTAATCAAGACAGTATGGTACTGGCACAAAAACAGAAATATAGATCAGTGGAACAGGACAGAAAGCCCGGAGATAAAGCCACGCACATTTGGTCACCTTATTTTTGAGAAAGGAGGCAAGAATACACAATGGAAAGAAGAGAGCCTCTTCTATAAGTGGTGCTGAGAAAACTGGACAGCTACATGTTAAAGAATGAAATTAGAACACTCCCTACACCATACGAAAAAGAAAGTTAAAATGGATTAATGACCTAAATATACAGCCAGACACTATAAAACTCTTCAAGGAAAACATAGGCAGAACAGTCTATGACATAAATCACAGCAAGATCCTTTTTGACCCACCTCCTAGAGAAATGGAAATAAAAATAAACAAATGGGACCTAATGAAACGTAAAAGCTTTTGCACATCAAAAGAAACCCTAAACAAGATGAAAAGACCACCCTCAGAATGGGAGGAAATATTTTCAAACGAAGCAACTGACAAAGGATCAATCTCCAAAATTCACAAACATCTCATGCAACTCAATATCAAAAAAACAAAGAACCCAATCCAAAAATGGGCAGAAGGCCTAAATAGACATTTCTCCAAAGAAGATATAGAGATTGCCCACAAACACATGAAAGAATGCTCAACATCACTAATCATTAGAGAAATGCAAATCAAAGCTACAATGAGGTATCACCTCACACCAGTCAGAATGGCCATCATCAAAAAATCTACAAACCGTAAATGCTGCAGAGGCTGTGGAGAAAAGGGAAGCCTCTTGCACTGTTGTTGGGAATGTAACTTGATACAGCCACTATGGAGGTCAGTATGGAGGTTCCTTAAAAAACTAAAAATAGAGCTACCATACGACTCAGCAATCCCACTACTGGGCATATACCCTGAGAAAACCATAATTCAAAAAGAGTCATGTGCCACAATGTTCATTGCAGCTCTATTTACAACAGCCAGGGTATGGAAGCAACCTATGTGTCCATCGATAGATGAATGGATAAAGAAGATGTGGCACATATATACAATGGAATACTACTCAGCCATAAAAAGAAACAAAATTGAGTTATTTGTAGTGAGGTGAATGGAGCTAGAGACTGCTATACAGAGTGAAGTAAGTCTGAAAGAGAAAAATAAATACCCTATGCTAACACGTATATATGGTATCTAAAAAAAAACAAAGGTTCTGAAGAACCTAGGGGCAGGATAGGAATAAAGACACAGGTGTAGAGAATGGACTTGAGGACACGGGGAGTGGGAAGGGTAAGCTGGGATGAAGTGAGAGAGTGGCATGGACATATATACACTACCAAATGTGAAATAGATAGCTAGTGGGAAGCGGCCGCATAGCACAGGGAGATCAGCTCGGTGCTTTGTTACCACCTAGAGGGGTGGGATAGGGAGAGTGGGAGGGAGACACAAGAGGGAGGAGATATGGTGATATATGTATATATATATAGCTGATTCACTTCTTAATAAAGCATGAACTAACACACCATTTTAAAGTAAGTATAACCCAATAAAGATGTTAAAAAAGAAAAGAAAAGAAAAGATTGAATCTGACCAGAACCCATGTGTAATCACAGCTCGGCATTTAACAACTGGTTTAATTCCTTATCATAAATATACAACCAGGCCAGAGGCATCCAATATTTATAATAAATATCAGTGACATGATAGTATCATCATGAGACCTCTGTGTATTCTTTCTGATTCAGATGAAACCCAAATTTTCTGTCTCCCCACAAAACTTACTTTTTCTATTTTCATGCATTGACTGCATAATTGATTTTGGAGAGCTGTTCCATCTGTGTTTTGAGTTGGGCTGAAGTAAGCAGTCTCCCTCTCAGGGGGTATGCCTACTCATAACTCAGACAAAATACAGCATGGAATACACGTTGGATGTTTTGGTTTTATCTATCAGGTTGATTTACAAATGACGCCAGCGGTTGTGTCGTCAAAATATCAGCTTTCAAACTTTTTTCCCCCCAGTGATTGATTCCTTTTACAAATATAATTTTCTCTAGAACTCCAAAGTATAAACTATATTATGAAAATACTGATTTGACAGGCAGGTAGCTGAAAATGGTAATGGACTGCTGTGTGCTCTCAGGACACTCTGCAGTTATTATTTACCCAGAAACCCATGGGAGGTATAGTAAGAAATCCCATTTCAAAATTGCATCACCAACAATGCCTAACTACTGCTTGTATTTTTTTTTTTTTAATTTTTATATTTTGCGGTACACGGGCCTCTCACTGCTGTGGCCTCTCCCTTTGCGGAGCACAGGCTCTGGACGCGCAGGCTCAGCGGCCATGGCTCACGGGCCTAGCCGCTCTGCGGCATGTGGGATCTTCCCAGACCGGGGCACAAATGCGCATCCCCTGCATCGGCAGGTGGACTCTCAACCACTGCGCCACCAGGGAAGCCCTCGTATTTCTTATCATAAGCATCAAAGTCAGGGAAGAAGCACACAAAACTTCTAATAAGTACTAAAAGATTTATAACTAAGTAATATTAAAACATTATCTGTTAGAAATTAGTTATTGAGTAATTGACTATTATGTGATAAGACTGGGTTCCAGGTAGATGAGTCTGAATTTTACATGGTATAGAAATTGGAGGGGCATGTTATTGTAGAAGTGGGTTACTGATAGGGGAAAACGGAATTCTCTTATTATATAAATCTTAGAGAAGGGACAGTTTACCGTGATAAACTTAGATGATATGTACTTAGCCAATTGTACCAATAGGCCAGTCTGTGCGATGTTCAAGGAACATGGATTTTCCATTCTCTGAGGTCCTATCCAGTTGCATGAAACCCAGAATGGTGTCTCATCTAACCCTTTGGGATCCTGAAAACTGTTTGTCACCCTGAAAATCCAGCATGATTCCCCAACATGATTGCAAAATCTGCCATTAATCAAGCAGCCCTTGTAACCTGGCTCTAGCAGTTTCTCACTATACCACTAGCACCATCTTGCCTCATTGCCCAAAGGTTGCATGCTAAGACTAGGTACTGCACATGCCCAATATGGACTGGTTTAGCATGTAGGCTTTGACAAAGGCTTTCACAGACATGAGGACTTGATTACACATGTTTAGAAATGAGAGCAAAGCAGGTACTGCTGTTTTAAAAAAATGACCAGGGCCAATCTACACACTTACTAATAACTAACATATTTAAAGTAAGGTCATTTATATACACAAATTTGGTAGGAGTCTTACACTGAGATTTGCAGACAAGAATGAGTTAACCAGACATGCCTTGCAAGGGGGTTCACCAAAATGTGTTAAAACCTAATATATATCACTTGTGAGTCAGTGACTCCTAGAATATTCCCACAGTGTTAAAATATACATTAAAAATAAAAAATTTGGACTAAATTATTTGTATGTAACACCTGAAACAACTATGCAGAATTTTAGGGCTTCTAGAAACATAGCTTAAAAATAAATCCTAAAATGAGGTCCCTGGCTTGGAGAATTTGGATTATTGCCATTTTACCAATGGAGAAAAAGCAAACAAATCAAAAAATGACTTAGGCATGATTACATAGTAACTCAATGGCAGGCCTGAAGAGTGGAACTCAGGGTTTCTGTGCTGAAATCCAGGAATCCAATGAGCTAAACTTCCAGGAAGTAGAGTATAGCACTGAAGTTCCAGACGACAGCTATATCATTGAGTTTGGTGTAAAATAAAATTCATTTCATTCAAGTGAGAACTGTTAGTTGCTCAAAAATAATATTGGGATATAACCTCCTATTACTTTGACTTTGCTCCTAATCCATGTCTGATGGCTTGGTAATGATAAAAAATCAAAGTGTAAAGTTATGTGCAGGAATACTCATTAGACTTGGAGGACAGAACCAGTAATGGGAAGGAATTGTAGGCTACTGTCTTAGGCTGTGAAGTCATTCATAATAAGCTTCTTATTAGCTTTTGGGCCACCATGTTGTACTGAATATCAAGCGTTAATCACCTCAGCTTGTAGACTGTAAAGTGTCTATAGGAAACAGAGTGTCATTTGATTTTCCCTAAAGTGATGCTGAAGCATATTGGCAATAGATTAACATTTTAAAGGACCATCATTTAAAGAAATGCTTTTCCTCAAAGAGTGAAATTCAGAACAACCTATTGTAGCCTTAAAGTTCGGATGGCTCTTTGTTTGCATCCAACTTCATTCTGATGGGAAATTTTGGACAGTCCCCTTCCCTCATTGTGGAGAGTCAGGGGGAGCTCAGATAAGGTGCTTGCCTTGAAAATGCATGATGAAGTTTGTGTAGTGAAGGAAGATGTAGGGGTGAGTATTCACTAAAGGCATTTAGTTTTCTCATTCAGAAGATAAGTTCAGATTTTCCCAAAAGGTAGGAAAAGATCTAGAAATGGAAGACAAAGCTGAGAGTAGAAGTAGGACAATGTGAGATCAGGTGGGCATGGAGCATGGAAGGATCTCTTTTTCTCTTTGTTGATTTTCAACTGGTTTATTGGCTTTATTGGTGTATTAGTTTTGGAGAGAAGGTGTGAACGTAGGCTTTGTGTATGTACAATCTTCTCGTTTCCTTTTACTGAGAATCTCTGGTACAGGGTGGGATTAGGATCAGTGATAGCGGGTATGAGTCAGCAGAGGAACAGATCTCAAGAAATAGTTCAATTGAAGAATTTTAATAACGAACTAATAATTTCATAAGAAGATAGGGCATGTTTCAGCCCACAAAGGGAATATTTTATTGAAAAATACACTCTCTCCATAGTATGTGCTTGTACCCACTGGGGTAATTCTGGGAGTTAGATAATGCTTTGAAGTTAGTTGGGTGGTTTGAAGGTTTCTACCACTCTGTTCCTGAAAAGGTGTTTTTCATCTTTCTTTTTGATAATAATGCTTACAGGCTTTGTAGAGTAGATACAATGATGCAGAATAAACTCAATAGATAGAACAAATAGGTAGCTAAAATACCTCTCAATGGAAGGGGACCAAATGCATTGTGAATAACCAAGTGTTCATTTTATTCCAAGGAGGGGGGTGGGTAAATGACCCTGGTTCTGTGCCAGATGTTGTTTCAAAACTGGAGCTAGTGGCGATGGAGTCTTGCTGTGTCATTTCAGAAAGGACGTGTTGACTACCATTGTCAGTCTATCTGGTGGCAGTCTTTGTCGTCATTCGCCACAGCCGAGAAGGCAGGCGTCTCACACAAAGTTGTTGAGTTGACAGATGTTTCTTGCGTGGAAGCTCCGAGTTAGCTACCTTTGTAGAGTTTCCTATCCAGCTCAAGCTGGGACTAGAGGAACCATTCAGCAAATGAACACTGACTCTACCAGCTGTTCCATCTACAGCACACGGAGGCTTTTCAGCTTGTCTGAAGCCTGGTACAATTTGTCTGCACAGGTGCTGCAGGTGGAAAGGTATATTAGACTCTCATTAACGCTGGCATTTCACTAGAGGCATTCAAGCCTCCCAGAGCTGGAAAGGGTTGCACTCTTAAATGTTAGGATTCAAAGGACATTCAGATCTTAAGGAGAGAAGCAGGGACATGTAGGCAATGGCCCTCTTTGTTTATAATGTCTCCTTGGTTTCTGAACTCATTCAGTGTTTTGTCCTCCCCTGCTGCTCTGGATGCTGCTGTGCCAGATTCATTAACTGATTAACCCCCCTTTTCATTTTCATGTGAAATGATTCTAACGTTTAAGTAATGAACCCTGGTCTCACTGGTGTGCTGCTGACCTTGGGCTTGTTTTGAATTTGCTAGCTGGCTGCAGTTTACTCTTCAAGCCTTGCCTAAAGTTATCATTCTGTGATGAGATATGAAGAAAATCGGTTAGAAATGGTCCAAAAGACTGAACCAATACAGGAATGGATGATTTTTTTCACCCAAACAGAGATGGAAGAGAGGGAAGTAGGATAACTGCATCTTGGTGGGACATGGCATGTCTGAAGTGAGTGGGAAAGGGAGACGAATATGGAAATTCTTTAGCCCTTGCAGTAGAGACTGGGGGTAGAGGGATAGCTTTAAGTTCCCTTTAGTTTATTTAAGAAATGATTTTATCCTCACATCTGAATGGTCTGAGTACAAATCCAAGTTAATTACAGTGGAACCCGTTGGACTCCTGATGTTATGGTGGGAGTCCTATACCTGCTTTATGAGTTGGCTGCATAAGATGGGTCTTCGATTCTATTCTGTGTTTCTGTTAGAAAGGATGTTAGGATAGTGACGTATCTTAGGGGTATCAGTGCATTGTGCTGTGATACTCCTTCTTTTCTTTCCTTCTCTCCCCACCTTCTTCCTTCTCCTCAGCACATATAGAAGCCAGAAATGTCCTAACCTCTTTTTACCTTCAATTTTTAAAACATTGACCATGCCCCTGGCTCTGTGCCAGGTAATGTTGATTCATTACCCCATTTAATATCCTCAGCAAGCAGCAGAAGTAAGCATTATCAGCACCATGTTACAGACAGAAAATTGAGGCTCAGAGAGGTAACGACACGAATGTCAGGTCATGTAACTAATAAGTGATAAGGCTGAGATTCAGATCCATATCTCACTACAAAAGCCGCCTTTCCCCCACATGACTGATGTGCATTGACTTTCAATCCGTGTTTTCTTTAAAAAAACTTTGGAGAGAGACCAAGTCCTTGACTTGGGTTAGAAAGGAGTTTCATAGACCTGAATCTCAAAATGCTTAAATTACTGAAATAACAAACAGTAAGAAGTCCAGACCTTCTCCACATTTGGAATCGTTGTTCTTCCCATAGTCTTGTGTCTGTTTCATCAAATATGAGTTGATTATGTTTCAATAAAAAAGGCCACTGAAACATAAAGCTGGGTGATTTAAAGTCATCTTTCGAGGCTTGACAGTCAGTGAATGTTTTATTCTCCTCTGTTGCTATGTCACAAGGACAAACGTAGATCTGATTATAAAATGCAATTGTGTTCCTCTCCGTATTCTACACAGAAAGTGTTATTAAGCCGTGGTGACCTTTACTCACAAGAAACGTGGTTGGCGAGTCACAGAAAGTGTGAGCAATTGCTCCCCCATGAAGCCCTGCTCCTGTGAATGGAGAGACGTCTTTTGGTAAAATGTAGCCATCTGGGAGGATTTAGGAAGGTTGAATACTGAGAAGTAAAGTGATGTGGGTCTTATGGATGGTTGTTGTGAAGTAGATCATTTGTCTAAATCCCAAACCCTGAAATGGCTATCTCTATGAAATGGAACATAGCTTTTATGATATGAATATTCAGTGACCTGACATCAATAAAAAGAGGAATAAAAAGAAGAAAAGCACATAGGTCAATTACATTTTTCCCACCTGGAGAGGTCTTTGCCGCTGAAGCTTGGCATGTCTCTGGACGCAGAGCATCCTTCTGGTGTGTGCTTCAGGCATTGTGCGCAGGTGTCTGGTTCCCATTGTGCTGCCAGTGGGCTGGGGGGCCACTTGCTGATGGAGCTCATTGGCAGCTCTTTGTGTATCTTCCTGCTCCCACGAAGCATCATGTCTTTATCTTCTTCCTTCACTGCCTACCTCAGGCACAGCAGGGGGATTGGATCCTCTAACACCACCATGAACTTGAGAGCTTTGCCTCTGCTCTTAAATCTTGCCAAAAGCTTAATTGACACGTTTTCTTGAAAATTCTTTTTTACGTTATAACTCAATCTTTTGGAGCTTTTTCCAGGTTCCTTTGTTGGAGTTTTCTCTTACTTGCTGTGAATTTGCTCTTAGTTCTCAATTCGTGGAAGTATCAAATTTGGTCTGTCTTTTACTCATGGTTAATTTTACGTTATTCATTATCCGTTGATATTGTAACTCCTTGAAGCATATTTAATGGTGGTACACGTCATGCCAAACACGTCTGAGTTTCTCAGATCCATCTGAAGCAGAGAGGATGAAAAAAAAAATCAGCATCTTCACTTTTCCAGAGGAAGGGGGGCCAGACCTTCTAATATTGTAAAATGTGTGAAATCATTGCTGTCTCCAACCGCAAGATTGTTTCAGCATCCATGAGGCAAGTTTATGTGTTTTTGGAATGAGATCCTTTAGTTTCTCTCTGTATTACATTTAGTGTCTGATAAACAATCCCTACTGTCTACACTTTTGTCCTGTTAGTAGTCTAAAGACTTCATTCTCACAAACTGTACCAGTTGACTTTTATCTCCCCTGTTATAATAAGTAGTTTGATGTCTGTTATAAGTAGCCTTGCCAGTAATGTTCGAGAATCATCAGGTTCACTAAAATCCCTTTGGGCTGAAATGTTTTCAGTATTCCTGCTCACCTCATTGTGTTCAACCAGCCCTTCTAAGCTTTCTTTAATGTTTCCATTGATTTCCTTCCTAAGTCACAGTCCCTATGACCAGTCCTGCCATTGCAGGTGCACTCAGAGTTCACCCTGATGGATCACAGCTTCTCATGTCTATCAAATGAAGTGGGATGATATTGTAAAGAAGAAATACGTTAAGTCCGTGTGGCTGGCATCTCATGAAACTCACTTGGCATGTGGGCTAACATGCTTTCATGATTTTATAGTCTTTGTTTTTAAAAAATGTTTGAAAACATTGTGGTAAAATATACATAACATGTAATTTACCATTTTAACCATTTTATAAAAAGGTATACACTTCAGTGGCATTCACACTGTTGTGCAACCATCACTACTGTCCACTTCGAGGACTTTTTTCATCTCGTAAGATGGGAACCCGGTACTCATTAAATAATAACTCCTCTTTCCTCCCTTCCCCCAGCCCCTGGCAACTATCATTCTACTTTCTGTCTCTATGAATTTGACTATTCTAGGTATCGTATATAGGTGAGGTAATATACAGTATTTGTCCTTTTGTGACTGGCTTATTTCACTTCACATACTATCTTCAAGGTTCATCCACGTTGTAGCATGTGTCAGAATTTCTTTCCTTTTTAAGGTTGCATAATACTTCACGCTAGGTGTACACCACATTTTCTTTATCCATGCGTGCGTTGATGCACAATTGGGTTGTTTCCTCCTTTGGGCTATTGTGAATACTACTGCTATGAATGTGGTTGGGCAAATATCTTTTCACATCCTTGCTTTCAATTCTTTTGGGTATATATCCAAAAGTGGAATTGTTGGATCAGATAGTAATCCTATTTTTAATTTTTTGAGGAACTGCCATACTACTTTCCACAGTGTTGCACTGTTTTATATTCCCACCAGCAGCGCACAAGAGTTCCGATTTCTCCGCATCTTCACCAATAGTTATTTTCTGTTTTTTGGATAATAACCATTCTGACGAATGGGAAGTGGTGTCTCACTGTGGTTTTGATTTGTATTTCCCTAATATTAGAGATGTAAAGCCATCTCTTCATGCGCTTATTAGATATTTGTATATTTTCTTTGAAGAAATTCCTATTCAAGTCCTTTGCCCATTTTTAAATTGAGTTGTTTGTTTGTTTTGTTGTTGAGTTGTAGGAGTTCTGTTTATATTCTTGATATTAACCCTTTGTCAGACATATAATTTGCAAATATTTTGTTTCATTCCAAGAGCTGCCTTTTCACTTTGTTGATAGTACAAAAGTTGGATGCATAAAAGTTTTAAATTTTGATATAGTCCAATTTACCTATTTTTTTCTTTGGCTGCTTCTGCAGCCTTTGTCTTTTTAGATTCAATCTTTTACAGTGTTTTTATCTTGAAAGAATAATCTTGGTTATTTTACTCTTTCCTCAAGATTCATGTTATAGACCTTTACTTAACCTCACTGCTAAGCATGCTTTTCACTCTCACAGACACTAAAATCTAGCCTGGAGTGTTGCTCCACGCGGAAGGTGAGTGGGCAGGCTGCAAGGGACCTTACATCCCCATGCTTTTACTTAGGCTTTCTCTAGGTTGAAGTTGTGTTATAAACAATAACGTATGATTTGGTTTGTTGGATAGCCTCAGAATTCCACTTTCTTTTCCATCCATGTATTCACTGTTCATTGGTGCTTGTATTTTCTATTTGTGCAGTTACTTTTCTATTAGTGTTATCTGAAAAATTAATGAGTATTCTAGATAGCCTCATCTAGGTCAGGGTTTTTTTAACTTCTTTCTTTAAAGCACTTGAACCCCTTTTCTAACAAAAGCTTAAGTAGAAGCTCAGTACAGTGGGTAAGAGCAGTGGTTACTCAGGAGCAGGGAATGAAGATGTTCAGCTCACTGCTTTCCCTCCTCCAGCCCTTGAACCTTTCCCTTTGAACCTGGATGGAGGCTCTGTGGAGCCGAGTTTGCTCAGGACAGAAAAGCCTGTTGGGCCTCCCTGGTGGCGCAGTGGTTGAGAGTCCGCCTGCCGATGCAGGGGATACGGGTTCGTGCCCCGGTCTGGGAGGATCCCATATGCCACGGAGCGGCTGGGCCCGTGAGCCATGGCCGCTGGGCCTGCGCGTCCGGAGCCTGTGCTCCGCAACGGGAGAGGCCACAACAGTGAGAGGCCCGCGTACCGCAAAAAGAAAAAAAAAAAAAAAAGAAAAGCCTGTTTATAAGGCAGGAGATGAATTACAGTCATTCACTTCCCACTTCTCCAGTCCTACTTACATGAAAGCAATTCAACTTTTGTATGGTAAGTGTATTTAGGAATCCATGTACTATTCAGCTTAAACTACAGGGTTCTCTCAAACTGGAAATCAAATAAACAAACATCCCCCACCCCCTCAAAAGAACCAGGTTTCTCTGCCTGAAATTGTTGTTCAGAAACCTCCAATCGACTTTACTGACCAAAACGATAACCCACACATGCCAAGGACTTTTAACCATGATACATGATACACTTCTTGGGACACCCCATTATGCATAGTGACCCATTTTATTGATGAGTCTTTCACATAGGAAGATTCAAAAGCCAGAGGAGAGTCCCCTGGTAAGGAGGCCACCTACTGAGACACAGGAAACTTAATTTTGATCCACAGACATTGTAAGCTAGAAAGGAACTTGGAGATCGGTAGCCCAAGAGGCAGCAAGAGTGGTGTGTTTGGTTTGCACAGAATTTAAAAAATTAGTTGCCAGCATTAAAAAAAAAAAAAAACATCAGTGTTTATATAAACATTACAAATAAAGATAAAAATCTTGATTTTAGCCTGTCTTGGAAAAATCATAACATGTGACACTAGGCCCATGGTCCTGTATGGCACTGATGAATTACAGGAGGCCTTTAAAAACTCCCAGTGTCGGGCTTCCTTGGTGGCGCAGTGGTTGAGAGTCCACCTGCCGATGCAGGGGACACGGGTTCGTGCCCCGGTCCGGGAAGATCCCACATGCCATGGAGCGGCTGGGCCCGTGAGCCATGGCCGCTGAGCCTGTGCCTCTGGAGCCTGTGCTCCGCAACGGGAGAGGCCACAACAGCGAGAGGCCCGCGTACCGCAAAAAAAAATTAAAAAAAATAAAATAAAATCCCAGTGTCCAGTCTGCATCCCAGACAAATTAAATGATATTCTCTGTGGTTAGCACTCAGACGTCAGTATATATTTAAAAAATTGTACTAAAAACACATGACAGTGATTATCATCTAAGTCATTTTAAGCATACAGTTTAGTGTTTTAAGTGTATTCACATTGTTGTGCAACAGACTTCTAGAACTTTTTCATCTTGCAGAACTGAAACTCGATACCCATTAAACACTAATTCCCCCACCCTCCTTCTTCCAGCCCTTCCTTGGCAACCACTTTTCTACTTTCTGTTTCTATGATTTTGAGTACTCTACATACTTCATATGAGAGGAATCATACAGTATTTGTCCTTTTGTGACTGGCTTATTTTGCTTAGCATCATGTCCTCAGGATTCATCCATGTTGTAGCATTTGACAGGATTCCCTTCTTTTTTTTAAGGCTGTATAATATTTCATTGTTTGTATGTCCATTCATCTGTGAAGGAATATTTTGTTTGCTTCCACCTCCTGACTATTGTGAATAATGTTGCAGAGTGTGCAGATTTATTTCTGAGATCCTGCTTTGAATTATTTTGCATATAAACCCAGAAGTGGGATTGCTGGATCATATGGTAATTTTATTTTTAATTTTTTGAGGAACTTCTGTACTATTTTCTCTAGTGGCTGCACCATTTCTCATTCCCAGCAAGAGGGCACAGGGTTCTTACCTCTCCGTGTCCTCTCCAACACTTGTTATTTCTGTTCTTTTGACAGTGGCCATCCCAATGGGTGTGAGATAATGTCTCATTGTGGCCTTGATTTGCATTTCTCTTAAGTTTAGTGATGTTGAGCATCTTTTCATGTGCTTGTTGGCCATTTGTATATCTTCACTGGAGACTTGTCTGTTCAAGTTCTTTGCACTTAAAAAATCAGTTATTTGTGGGTTTTTTTGTTGAGTTGTGGAAGTTCCTCAGATATTTTGGATATTAATCCCACATTAGACATAAGATTTTCAAATATTTTTCCCATTCCAATAGGTTGCCTTGTCATTCTGTTGATTGTTTCCTTACCTGCATGGAAGTTTTAAAATTTGATGTAGTCCTATTTGTCTACTTTTGCATTGTTGTATGTGCTTTTAGTATCGTATCCCAGAAATTATTGCCAAATGTAATGTCCTAAAATTTTTACCCTATGCTTGCTTCTAGGAGTTTTATAGTTTTGGTCCTGTACTTCTTTCTTTCTTTTTTTTTTTTTTTTTTTTGCGGTACACGGGCCTCTCATTGTTGTGGCCTGTCCTGTTGTGGAGCACAGGCTCCGCACGCGCAGGCTCAGCGGCCATGGCTCACGGGCCTAGCCGCTCCGTGGCATGTGGGATCGTCCCGGACCAGGGGAACGAACCCATGTCCCCTGCATCGGCAGGTGGACTCTCAACCACTGCACCACAGGGAACCCCTGTACTTCGTTCTTTAATTTATTCTTTTGCAAGTAGATATCCAGTTTTCCAATATCATTTGTTTAAGAGATTGTGTTTTCCCCATTGTGTATTTTTGGCACCTTTGTCAAATATCGTTTGGCCATATAAGCAAGGGTTAATTTCTAGGCTCTCTACTCTGTTAAACTGGTCTAAATGTTTTTCTACAAGTACCATACCACTTTGATTGCTGTTGCTTTGTACTGTGTTGTGAAATCAGGAAGTGTGAGGCTTCTAACTTTGTTCTTTTACAAGATTGTTATGGCTACTTGAGGCTCCATAAGAATCATAAGATATTTTTCTGCTACTGGGATTTTGATCGGAATTGCATTCAATTTGTAGATTTCTTTGGGTAGCGTGGCCATTTTAACGATATTCCAATCCTTGAGCATGGGATGTCTTTCCATTTATATACAAATACAATCTTCCTTGATATCTTTAAGCAGTGTGTTGTAGTTTTCAATGTACAAGTTCTTCACCTTCTTGGCTAATTTTATACCTAAGCATTTTCTCCTTCTTGATGCTGCTGTAAGTGAGATTATTTTCTTAATTCTCTTTCAGATTGATCATTGTTAATGTATAAAAATGCAACTGCATTGTGTTTGTTAATTTTGTATTCTGCAACCTAGCTAAAATTATTTCTTGGGTTCAGCAGGTTTGTTTGTGTGTGTGTGTGTGTGTGTGTGTGTAATCTTTAGGAATTTTTGTGCCTAATATGTCATCTGTAAACAGAGATCATTTTACTTCTTCCTTTCAAATTTGGATGCCTTTTATTTTATTTTTATGTGTGTCTGATTTCTCTGGCTAGGACATTTAGTACTATGTTGAATAGTAGTGATGAGAGTGGATAGTGTCATAGCTTGAACCCTTTGTAGGTAAAGTTTTGCTGTTGTGAGAGTTTTAACAGGAGCAATGTGAAAGACTCCAAGTCCCCAGGTAGATAGAAATAATCCTGTTCTACCTGTGTGTATGTGACAAGTCTCTAATAGTTCAGAGAGCAAGTATCTGGTCTTAGAAAGACTGATCCAAGCTTGGATGTTTCTGGTGACAAGGCAAGGTCCTGAGTTTCAAGTTCACCTTTTATGGTTGAGGAGACAATAAGGTGGTCAGAAGGGAAATCATGGAGGAGACCTTGGCTTCATCCATCGTGCAGGCTTGTATATGTGGTTCTATGTAGATTGTGTTTCAAAGGTGGAGCTTGTTTACAACTATGAACATTCTCCGATGTGCTTTTTGGACCTTCATTCCCAGAGCGAGAGCAGTGCCGAGGCTCTAGAAATGCCATGGATATTCTGAGCTGTCAGTGGCATTTCCCCGGTACTGTTCCCTTGGTGCCGCTCCTTGAAATGTCCAAAGGGATTATCATGTGTCTTGTGGCGGGTCCTAGCATTGTGAAAGGAAGCTGCTGCACCTGGCTCAGAGGATTTCGGATGTGGTGGGAGGAGGAGTAGTACTACGACTATAAATTGTATCACAGCATATCGATTCCATCTTGAGAGTGGGGTTGGGGGGTTATGAAGGGGGGCTTTTATTGTACTTTTATACATTGTACCCTTGAAACTAATTCAATTTTTTAAAATTAATTAATTTATTTGGGGCTGCATTGGGTCTTTGTTGCTGCTAGCGGGCGTTCTCTAGTTGCAGTGAGCGGGGGCTCCTCTTGGCTGTGGTGCACGGGCTTCTCATTGCAGTGGCTTCTCTTGTTGCGGAGCATGGTCTCTAGGCACGCAGGCTTCCGTAGTTGTGGCACGTGGGCTCGGTTGATGTGGCACACGGGCTCTAGAGCGCAGGCTCAGTAGTTGTGGCGCGCGGGCTTAGTTACTCCGTGGCACGTGGGATCTTCCCAGACCAGGGCTCGAACCCATGACCCCTGCATTCGCAGGCATATTCTTAACCACTGCTCCACCAGGGAAGCCCGATAATTCAGTTTTTTATAAAGAGAAGATTCCTAATATTATTCCAAAATTTTAAAAATATGTAGTTGGATAACACTATGAAAAATTAACTGATATATTCTTTTATTATTTCTCTTTGCTCCCTGGATCTTTTTCCCCGTCCAGTCAGCTAGGCACTGTGAGTTCACTGCATTAGGAAGGTAAAGACTCAGCAGAAATGAGGGAGAAAAACAGAAAAGTCTCAGCTTTGGAATGTTCACAACGGAGGCCACAGTAGAACAGGTGAGAATTCTGTGAACCAAAAATAAATGTCGTTTCAAATGCAAAAAAGTATTCTCTGCACTGGGAGGCAGGAGAGGGAGGGAGGGAAGGACTGAAGGAGAGAGATCAGTGTGGCCAGGGACATGGAGACTGTGCTTAAGGACGATATGCCCAGGAAGAGAATCAGAATCTGGAGAAGATTCAGCCTGCACGTGATCATTGCCTCCAGCCAGCACCCTCATCTCAGACGTTGGGAAATTCAGAGAGAGAGTGGGAGTACGTCAGGAGGGCCACGCGCATAGTCTGTGTGGCAGGGGTTGTGGCCGTTCCCTATTTGTGAGGAGTCCCCAGCAATTTGCAGGCCTCTTCTGGAAAATGCTGGCGGACGTCTCTAGTGCTTATGTGAAAGCTTGTTCACAAACCTTGAAAGATACAGATGTAGATGACAGATAGATGCATAGATAGAAAAATGTCATTAAATAAAAGCTCCAGGAAAGGTTTGGAAAATGCCCTTTATTGCATAGGACGCTTCTATTGTCATATGTTATTAGACTGAGTGCCGGTCCCTTCATCCTCCTTCAGACCACGGCATTCTGTCTGCTACTCTCCCGAGGGTCCTTTCTTCTCCCTGGAAGGGATAAAACAAATGAGGTAGAACAGGAAGAGACAAGAAACACTCCAAGCTCTGCTGGTCAGGGTTACCCTCCAGCATTGCCTTAATGCTCAGAGCCACACACACCACAGTGAGCTTGGCTCCAGATCAACTACCACGCAACGAAGGTTCTGGAACATTTCCATATCTCGGGGGACCTCATTTCCACGTGACTCTCTTTCATATTCCCCTTTGTCACAGAAGGCTAGGTCCAGTGGTCCGGGTGAGATCTCGGCTCAGGCCCAAGGCTCTCAGACCTCAAAGTTCTGGTCCTGCAAGGGCCCCTGTCCTCTCTTGAGACCACTCCTGGCTCTCTCTGCCGAGAAGGAGCTGCTGGCAGTACGTCCTCTAAGAGTTGAGGTCCATCGTGCAGACCCTGAGAAAACTCCTAGGAAAAGGCTCCACCTTCTTGTTTACGTCAACAGAGGTCAATGCCTTTGTTAGTGCTGGGTGTGTCCCATTTGATGCAACTGAAGAGCCATTAGGTCAACCAGCACATGTGTGCAGCCCCTTCCCTTAGACTCCTCTGGGCCCTCGTGACATAGGCTCAGAAGACTGCCAGCCTCAAGCCTTACCTCTTCCAAGGGACGGCCACACCGTCTTCCAGGATCTTCTGTCCCATGAATCTCAGTTGCTGTTTGGAACTCAAAGGAGAGAAAAGACCCTGCCTGCGGGGTCTCTTTGGGCTGGGGCCTTC
Organism: Mesoplodon mirus; assembly: GCF_964341445.2. Lineage (NCBI taxonomy): Eukaryota > Metazoa > Chordata > Mammalia > Artiodactyla > Ziphiidae > Mesoplodon > Mesoplodon mirus. The sequence continues at coordinate 1,154,006 of NW_028295795.1, forward strand.
CCCCGTGGGCTGCTCTCCCTCATTCTCCTTTTCTTCTTGCTTCTCTACCTCCTTCTCCTCCTCCTCCTCCTCCTCCTCCTCCTCCTCCTCCTCGTTCTCCTCCTCCTCCTCCTCGTCCTCTTCCTCAGGGGTGCTCTCGGATTCCACATTGCCCATCCGCTGGGCCATGGTGAGATGAAAGGCACGGCAGCTGAAGCCCTGCAGGACGCCGCCCTTCACGTGCTGCTGGAGGATCCCCAAGGTGGGGAAGACACGGCAGCAGGCCATGCACCTGAAGCCGGTCTCCATGGTCAGCATCCAGTCCGCTGTCTTGGCGCTGGGTCTCTCCTCGACGGCAGGTGGCCCTGATGGGCTGCCTGGCTCTGCCCTTTCCTCATACTCTTTCTCCTCCCCAGTGGGCTCACTGTCAGGCAGGAGGCTTTCGGTGGACACATCAGAAGAGGGGTCAGTGGCTACTGCGCACACATCCTCAGGAAGGGTCACTTCTTCTATCCTCAGCTGCTTTTCAGGCAACTCCAAGGGTTTCTTTGTCTTCCAGGAGACAGCGACACCCTTGTTCACTTGTACCTGCATGTAGTATATTTTCATGCCCCTTTCCTCTTTGTCTGGGTGCAGATAGTTCTTACAGGGTGAAGAGGGTGAGGAGGAGACACAGTGTGATGGGGAAGCGGTCTCTCCTTCTTCCTGATCCTGGGCTAGGGGTGGTCTAGGCTGGGCAGTGTCTCGATGAAATCTCCGGATTCCTGAAAAAGGAAGTTAAAATCATAATAACATGCATGGGCCATGCCGGAAGCTGAGGGAGCAGGTGTGGTAGACGAGAGAGGGACATTGGCACGACATAGCAATGTCGTGAGCTTGGTGTCCGTTGGCCGTAGGACGGAGTGGTGTATGTGGTGTCATCTGTGGGCTTTTCATGTGCGTGGGGGGGTATACTGGAGCGGTGTCTGTATACAGGGGTGTGGAGTATGGTGGTGAGGGCTGTAGTATGTGAGGGATGCGGCTGGATGCGTGTACGATGAGGAGTGTGAGTTTGGGAATATCGGTGGTGCATTCCTTGTGGAATGGGGCTGTGGTGCAGGAGAGTACTGTGGAGCACGTGCTTGGGGTTGATGTGCACTGAGAAGGGCTGTGCCTGGAGGGCGCGTGTATGTGTGAGCTGTGTGCACCTGAGCTGGATGGTCCTGCTCTCAGGCTGGAGGTGTATGATGCAGAACTCTGTCCTTCTCTGGAAGCAAAGGCAAAGACAAAGCCTACATTTTCCTCTGAAGATGCTTAATCTGGTCCCTCTTCCCTCCACCTCAAGCCCAGACCTTTCCGGCCCCTGCTCCTTGACTTCCCCACCATGGTAGTAGCAGTATTCACACACACACCCCCAGACTCAGCTGGCATCCACGCCCTCGGAACAGCTCAGCCATCCTGCCCAGGCTCCTCCACAGAGCCCTCATCACCTCTGATGACCCTGGATTTCCTCTCAGCCTCCCTGGGATCTGTGTGCCTCCTGCTTCACAGCCAAGCACCCCGTCACCTGAGGAGCCCCACGCCCTTACCAGCGTAGCTGAGCTTGCGCAGAGTAGAAGTACAGAAGAAGTATTTAGAGGCAGAGGAGACCTCCACTGCCCCTGGGCTGCAGCCTTGGGCCACCACAGTGGATCCAAGCCGAGGGGGATCCTCTTGTGACTTCGAGATTCCTGAGGGAGGAATGAAAGGCTCAGGGTGGGTTCATCAGTCCTCTGTCCACAAATATTTACTGAGTGTGTGACACGTGTCAGGTGCAGTGAATACACACAGCTGAGAGTGTGGTTCCCAGTGGATCCTCCAGGATTTAATTCCAATCAATACTTATTCTCTCACTGTCTAGTTGGTAATGTAGGCCTCGGTGGTGACTGTGAGTGTGTGGGAAGAGTGAGTGATGTGTATCAGTTAAGTCTGTGGTAAGTGTGGGGTTGGCATGGGGAGCACAGTGCAGACGTGTCTATCTGTGTCTGTGGCCTTTGTGTGCATGGTTTCTGTTCACAAGTCAGGAATTCTGGGACATGTAACGTTTCCTCATTACATGGTGTGGCTTGTATTTATGGTGTGTGTTCATTCATTCATTCACCAAGATTCAGTAAGCAGCTACTCCTGTGTATCCGGCACTCTTCCATTGTTGTAGTCTTTGGTAATGCTGCACATTCTAGTAGGGGAAGACACACACTAAACAAAACTACAATAAATATATAATACATCAGCTGGTGGTAAGTATACAAGGGTTGCCAGACTTAGCGAACAAGAATACAAGGCACCCAGTTAAATTTCAGTTTCAGATAAACCCAGAATAATCTTTTAGTGTAAGTATTCCCATGCAGTATTTGGCCTGACTTAGTTTTAGTGTAAGTATAGCCCATACAATATGTGGGACATACGGATACTGAAAAATTACTTGTTCTTTATCTAGAATTCAAATTGAACTGGATAGCCCATATTTTCTCTGGCAATCCTGACATGGGTTACTGAGACTGTGGTTTACTGTGGTTTGTACAAAGCGGGTCTGGCATTACTCAAGAATGTGTTATAAGTGTGGTGTGTATGACACGTGACTGGTTCTTATAGAGGTATTTAGAGATGGCTGAAGTTAGTTGTGTTTGTGCAAGAGTTGAGGAGATACATGTATATAGTGTGTGTGTGTGTGTGTGTGTGTGTCCTATATATATAGTGTGTGTGTCTATATACATATCTCATCTCCAGCGTTTGGTGTTGGAGGAGAGGATTGTGATACAGGTGGGTTGTATGAGAACGTAGTATAGGAGGGATGCGTGTATATACCTCCATGTGCTGTGTGTGGTTTACTAAGGAAGTTATATGTGGGGTGTGTGATATTTTTGCTGCATCAGAGTGTACATGGGTGTATGAGTTACTGTCTCATAAAACAACCCTAACAAGAATTCTGTATACACTCTTACGTACACCGAGTGTCAGCCAGGTCCAGGCAGGGTGACAAGAACTTTACCACGCAGACTTTATATCTGGTAAGCACACTACCCCCATTCATCTCGCTCTTCTCTGCACTACCACACACACACACACACACACACACACACACACTCACTCACACACACACACACAGGAACATAGGGCAAAATATTCTGAATGGTCAGGGGCAGTCATTGCCTTCCCCAGCCTGTCCCAGCCACTGCCTGGAAATCTGCCTGCTGTCTAGAGCTCCATTCCCAGGGCCCATCCTACAGTCTCCAGGGCCCTGGGCCTGGTAGGAGCTACTGGGCTCTAATCTGGGGCAGAGGCCTCTAGCTGGAGCTCTGGGGTGACCACCCCTCTCCCAGGGCAAGCTACTCGCCTCCATTTAATGCACGCAGGCACCACGTGGCCCGTGGCTCTCAGAGCTCCCCGCAGGACCCTGAAGCCATTTCTCACCCCCGCTCACGCGGTCTCAGTTTCTGGAAAACCCTTCCCTTCCCTTGATCTCCTTTGGGAAATTCTTCCTGTTGAAGGAATAAAACCTCCTTGCTTTCAATATGACACCATCCCTAGACAAACAATCTTCTTTCAAAGTGCATTCCACTTGTCAAGATATTTTTCAACAGGGCCTTCAACTCATGGGGCTTCTCTTTCCACTTTGGTAAAAGAGGCCAAGCAACTCATGGGTCTCTCTCAGCATCCTTGCATCCTTCACATCCCCCACCTCATGACCCCTAGGAAAGATCCAAGAGCATAAGAGAGAAATCGGGGACTGAGAAAAGCTGCACCTCTAGGTCTGTGCAAGCAGGATGCAGCCTGCTGTGAGTCCGACAAAGCTCCAGGCCCGGCTGCCCCAGGAGAGAGTCCTCAGACCAGCGGAGCTGACCTCCCATCTCCCAGGGGGCATCTGGCCGTTCTGTGCCGTCTCACACCACAGGGACCCTCCGGATAGATACGGCAGCATCAGTGAGACAAGGTCTCTCGCTCCCTGCTTCACAGGTGACACGTTCTCAGTCCCCCGCTTCCTAGAGAAGCTTCAGTTTGGCAGAAACCCATGTGCCCCAGACAAGTTGCCCCCCACATACCTCCTCCGTTCTCGGCAGTTTCCTGGGACTCTTCATTTTCCAGATGTTTCCTCTTTTGTCGCCGTTCCATCGTACCAACTAGAAGTCTCCCTTAGAAGATGCCTCAAGAGATGTCCAACTCCTCCTCTTCCCTACAGGTTGGCCCTTCTTGGCTCTTGGGCAATTCGTTGAAATGATTCAATACAAACAAAAATAGTCAAGTCTCCTAAATGGCTGAAAACCTTGTACCACTTGGTGAACCAGCAGTAGTGCCTAGTGCTCACCAGGGCTGTTATGTTTGCAAGGTTGCCAGGCTCACAGTGGAATTCTGTGACCTCAGTGATGACATCAGAGCATTCGGTGGACCTAGGTTGAGCACAGTGTCTGCAATAGCACAGGCCCCATTTTCAAGAACAATTCCTTTTTCCCAGCCGAAGCTTTCCCGTGAAAGGGAAAGGTTCCTACCATATCTATTATAAATTGTATCATACCATGTCTATTATACAATTCACATTTTGATTGGAGATCTTTTAATGTCTTTTCTAGAGAGATTTAATATGAATGTTTTAAATGGTCTCCAGTTTCCCTGTGGAGTATTGACATTTTAAACTCTGCACTTCAATTTTCCCTCAATACGTGTAATTTTGTCACGGCTATTTCTGTACTTAAAGATGAGGAACTATATAATTGATTTCTTCATTTTTTCCCCATCTCTTTCCAAGGTACTGCATTTGATTGTGTCTTGCGACTGAGTGAAAAATGCTAGTCCTTGAGTCAGGACATTGGGCCCTTTAGCAAGTAACTCAACCTATCTGGGCTTCAGCTTCTGTATGTGCGATCAAGAGGCTTGGACTAGCTGACTTTTCAAATGCTGTGTTTCTTTGCTTCACTCTCACTTACTGATCTGCTCCTTAAGAAGAGGGTCTGTTCTCATAAAGTAACAACAGTCTCTTCCTAACCTTGGGTTGGGCGGAGTTTAACTGTTCGTACTCAGTTCGTTAGTTATATTGCCTTCTACGTATGCTTAGCTCTAAATAATTTATACGGCTCTTGTGACAATTTTTAGATCTTCTTTTTTTCTTATTTTCTTTTATAGTTTCTAATTTGTTATCGCCAGTGTAGAGGAGCCTGATTGACTTTTAAAATTTATTGATCTTGTATGTGTGTGCCTTGTTGAACCGTCTTATTAGTTCCTGCTAGTTTATCTGTGGGTTCTTTTGGGTCTCCTAGATAAATGAGCATATTAAATGTAAATAATGTGTTCTTTGGATAAAGTTTATTTTCTTGCATCTCTATATATAGAAGCAATATGTTGAATTGATTTAAATATTTAAACACTTACATACCTGTTATCACAATCTAACATTGTTTATCTTATTTTCTTTCAATCAATATTATGTTTTCAATATTTATCCACGTGAATCCATAGAGATCTAGGTCTTTGATTTTTGACTGTTTGATATTATGTGATCACATGCATATAGCATCATTTATTTTCCATTCAAGCATTATTGGACAATTGGATTGTTTCCCTCCCTTCTCTAGAACAAACAACATTTCCCAGAATATCCCTGAAGATGACTGACAGTCGAGAAGGGCCAGGCTGCCCGAAGGATTGCTACTTGCTTTTAGCCACCTTCCAACAGGCCGTCTCCAGCCAGCAATTTGAAGCACAGCTGAAATGAGAACTGCCCCAAATGTGAAAATCTTAGGAGCTTCCTAGAAGGTGGGAGGTTAATGATAGGCATCCTGCTGGGATCCCAGGGGAGTCTGAGCTGGCCTGAAGCTCATCTTCCTCCTCCACCTCTCAAGAGAAATGTGGAGGAAAGAAGACTTCAAAAACTGTGAGCAGGCAGAGGGAGAGATATTGGGGGCCGAAGCTGTAACTGAGGTCTTGGAGTGGGCTGTGAGCACGCAGAGCCTCTCGAGAGCCAGGCTCTGCCTTCTGAGCACTTCTCCCCTAAGGCTGCTCATAATTCACGTGATACCAGCCATATAGAGCCGACTTGGCCCACACTGTCACAGAAAGCCTTATCAGAATCTCTTCTTCTTCATACACTCTTGTGTCTGTTACTTGGTTATTGCCTTTGGTACTCCACTGATGTGAACCACAGTCGCCAGGGGATGGAGGACACTAGTGACCCATCTTGCTCTGTGGCCTCAGTCCACAGCTGGAGGGTAAGGGAAGAGGCCAAATGAAGGTCAAGAAGGAAAGATGGAGTTTGAAGAGAAGACCTGAGTTAAGGGTGTCTTCTCAAGTCTTGATGACTGAAATGTAGCTCCAGTACCTGAAGTCCTGCTTGTTCTCAAGGCTGACCGCGGGGCTGGGTGCACTCAGTGAAGGAACCGTATACACTTAGTATTTCCTTGCTTGCTCACACTTGCCCTCCTCTGATACACCCTCTGCAAGACTGATCTTCCCCTGAAACAACTTTCCACCTGCTACTGTCATCTCAGGAACATTTGCTTCCCCTTCCTAGTGTCCCCCTAGAATGCCATTGCAGCCAATTCATAATTTGATAATCATGCTGCTTACCATATTCTCAGCAACTTCTGAGAAATTTTATTCGCTTTATTCCATAGTCTTCACCCATCAATAATCTTCCTTAACTTCCTAGCTGCAGGTTAACCCATTCGGAATCATTTCTTTTGCTTTCTCTTCTTTGGCAAATCCTTTCTATATTTTAAGGTCTTTTTCTTGTCTCTCTACCATCTTGCCTTCCTGAACTTCCTTTTTTTTCGTTTAAGTAACCTTTCAATCTCCTTCCCCAATTTCCTCATAAACATTGAGAGTTTATTCCTCACACGTTAGACAGCGGTTTATGAATGGCCAGGCATAATGGACTCAGAATGAGTTGGCACCCCCGAGGTACCTGTCTTGCTGGGGAGCCACAGGTGAAGGGCTCTCTGCTGGACACATGTTTGCATGGAGTCAGGCTGAGTGGCCTCAGGGTGTTTGCTCTGCACTTGTGTGTGTTTCTCCCTAGTTGGTTTCCTTGTCCAGCCACCTGTGACCTCCCTCCATCCAGCCCAGGGAATCCTTCTCATCACAGGGGTAGGATGTTTGTCTCATTTTCCATCACATCCTTTCCCCAAAGTTTGGTTGTGAGTTGTTCCCATTCCAAAGACCTTTCCTCTTTGAAGAGAAAAGAGAAAATCTTGTCTCTCCTTTTCTCTCACTTCACTTCTGCTCTATTATCTCCTCCGTCCAGAATGGCCCACTGACTCACATGGGTGTAGATCCAAAGATGGCAAGAAATGCCAGCAATTCTGAGATAATAATACGGATGGATCAGGAAAACTTGAAAACCTTTATCCCGCCACATTAAAAAAAATTGCACTTCCAGTGTATTCAGAGTCTCAGTGTAGAAACACAAATGATAGAGAAATTGAATTACACTCAAGTTTTTCTTTCCTCCTTTCCTGATTTATTCTAATCCTCCAAGTTAACATGATGAACTCTTTGTTGTGTAAAGTTTCAGACATTTTCTACCCATGCACACTTTTCTTCTTTTCACATTAGAGTGTGAACTAGGTCACTTTCAACATGCTGTGATTCTGTGATTCACTGTCTCCCACCGAGTCATCCACGGATAATGTCATCTGTTTCACGGAGAACTATTTCCAATAGCTAATAGCCAATGTCTGTGGAGTGCTTACTCTGTGTCGGTTTCTTGTAACTACTTTACAGATCATTTGTACAGCGTACCCATGGACCAGGTACAATTATGACCCCCAAGTGACAGATAAGTGCAGATAAGTACAAATAAATACAGAGGCCAAGTGACTTGCCCAAGACACTGGAGCAAATCAAAATCCATGCCTCTGTAATCATTTTGCTCTATTGCCTCTGTCTGGGAGGCTTGATGATTTGGCAACTAAAACCTTAAATATCATGTTCCATTTTTATATCTGTGACACAAGCGTGGGGCTGTGATACAGGGTAACTAACCTGACTACTTTTGAAAACCCTTATGCACCTGGATGAAAGTAAGCCAGGGACTGCAAGCCATAGATTTAAGGTTTCCTACCAACTTTTAAAAATAGCTTCTTGAATGCAATTTATGTAGTGTCAAGTCTAGGATGTAGTCCAAATAGTAACAGAAAAATGGAGATATGTAGAAAAATACTTAAAGTTGACAAGTATTGGGAGTGTAGTATTTTTGGGGCCAGCGTGTAGACCACAGGAAAACTTGCTGTTTCCATCCCAAAGGGAAGAGCCCTACGTTGCAACTGCCAAGGTCCCTGGGACAGCAAGTGTGCTCACTGCTTAGTAAAGAAGCATCCTCAGTTTGATAGAATCATATGGGAGCCTTACATTTGGTTAGCAGTTCTACATTCTTGATGTAATAATATTTTCAGGGTGTGGGAGGGTATCAAGCTCTGAAAATACCCTTGGAGAGATCTGCTTATTAAGTTTGGCTTTTTCAGTCTCCCTACTACTTCTTTACTAAACACCAGGCGGTTTCCTTCACTTTTCAGAACCATATTGTTTTTCCCTTCTCTAATGAACTTTGAAATACTTTTGGATGAGCTATTAAGATTGGGAAAAAATAAACATCTCTTTAAAATAAGGAAGATAATAACAATGACAAGTAGAAAAAGCTCTAAAACAGAGAATATCCTCCATTCTAGCCACTGACTGGGAATGGAAGGTTTGTGCTCGCTGTCCAGGACGTAGAAATAAAAGCTGAGGAGGCGCTGAGGCGTCTCCTGGATCTCTATGAGCCTCCATCATTTCTGCTGAGTAGGGTTGACAGATAAAATATAGACTGTTTAGTTATATATGAATGTTTGAAAAACAACGAGTACATTTTGAAGATAAGTATGCCCCAAATAGTTCATAGGATCTACTTATACTAAAAATAATGACTTATTATTCATGTGAAGTTCAAGTTTAACTGGGTATCCTGTATTTTTATGTCCTAAATCTGACAGCCCTACTGATGATCCACAATGGAGGCAGTTGAGGAACGGTACATGCTGGCTCTCGGACAGTCAGAAATGGCTTCAGCAGATCCAGGTACAGTATGAAATTCTTTTTGGATGTAGCTCAGAAGCCATGGCCAGCCCTTGACTGCAAGTACTGCCTCGGGTTTCCCTGAGGTGGGGTAAACCTTCCTCTTAATGGCCTTTTGGTAAGTCTGGAAGACCATATCCAAGGGGAGCCCCAAAGTCAGTTTCATCCTCACAACCATGTTTCCAATTCCTGGAATTGGCTGCATGTGACTCACCAGAGCTGAGGAGGTTTGTGGAAGTTGGGAGTGTCATAGCTTGAACCCTTTGTAGGTAAAGTTTTGCTGTTGTGAGAGTTTTAACAGGAGCAATGTGAAAGACTCCAAGTCCCCAGGTAGATAGAAATAATCCTGTTCTACCTGTGTGTATGTGACAAGTCTCTAATAGTTCAGAGAGCAAGTATCTGGTCTTAGAAAGACTGATCCAAGCTTGGATGTTTCTGGTGACAAGGCAAGGTCCTGAGTTTCAAGTTCACCTTTTATGGTTGAGGAGACAATAAGGTGGTCAGAAGGGAAATCATGGAGGAGACCTTGGCTTCATCCATCGTGCAGGCTTGTATATGTGGTTCTATGTAGATTGTGTTTCAAAGGTGGAGCTTGTTTACAACTATGAACATTCTCCGATGTGCTTTTTGGACCTTCATTCCCAGAGCGAGAGCAGTGCCGAGGCTCTAGAAATGCCATGGATATTCTGAGCTGTCAGTGGCATTTCCCCGGTACTGTTCCCTTGGTGCCGCTCCTTGAAATGTCCAAAGGGATTATCATGTGTCTTGTGGCGGGTCCTAGCATTGTGAAAGGAAGCTGCTGCACCTGGCTCAGAGGATTTCGGATGTGGTGGGAGGAGGAGTAGTACTACGACTATAAATTGTATCACAGCATATCGATTCCATCTTGAGAGTGGGGTTGGGGGGTTATGAAGGGGGGCTTTTATTGTACTTTTATACATTGTACCCTTGAAACTAATTCAATTTTTAAAAATTAATTAATTTATTTGGGGCTGCATTGGGTCTTTGTTGCTGCTAGCGGGTGTTCTCTAGTTGCAGTGAGCGGGGGCTCCTCTTGGCTGTGGTGCACGGGCTTCTCATTGCAGTGGCTTCTCTTGTTGCGGAGCATGGGCTCTAGGCACGCAGGCTTCCATAGTTGTGGCACGTGGGCTCGGTTGATGTGGCACACGGGCTCTAGAGCGCAGGCTCAGTACTTGTGGCACGCGGGCTTAGTTACTCCGTGGCACGTGGGATCTTCCCAGACCAGGGCTCGAACCCATGACCCCTGCATTCGCAGGCATATTCTTAACCACTGCTCCACCAGGGAAGCCCGATAATTCAGTTTTTTATAAAGAGAAGATTCCTAATATTATTCCAAAATTTTAAAAATATGTAGTTGGATAACACTATGAAAAATTAACTGATATATTCTTTTATTATTTCTCTTTGCTCCCTGGATTTTTTTCCCCATCCAGTCAGCTAGGCACTGTGAGTTCACTGCATTAGGAAGGTAAAGACTCAGCAGAAATGAGGGAGAAAAACAGAAAAGTCTCAGCTTTGGAATGTTCACAACGGAGGCCACAGTAGAACAGGTGAGAATTCTGTGAACCAAAAATAAATGTCGTCTCAAATGCAAAAAAGTATTCTCTGCACTGGGAGGCAGGAGAGGGAGGGAGGGAAGGACTGAAGGAGAGAGATCAGTGTGGCCAGGGACATGGAGACTGTGCTTAAGGACGATATGCCCAGGAAGAGAATCAGAATCTGGAGAAGATTCAGCCTGCACGTGATCATTGCCTCCAGTCAGCACCCTCATCTCAGACGTTGGGAAATTCAGAGAGAGAGTGGGAGTACGTCAGGAGGGCCACGCACATAGTCTGTGTGGCAGGGGTTGTGGCCGTTCCCTATTTGTGAGGAGTCCCCAGCAATTTGCAGGCCTCTTCTGGAAAATGCTGGCGGACGTCTCTAGTGCTTATGTGAAAGCTTGTTCACAAACCTTGAAAGATACAGATGTAGATGACAGATAGATGCATAGATAGAAAAATGTCATTAAATAAAAGCTCCAGGAAAGGTTTGGAAAATGCCCTTTATTGCATAGGACGCTTCTATTGTCATATGATGTTAGACTGAGTGCCGGTCCCTTCATCCTCCTTCAGACCACGGCATTCTGTCTGCTACTCTCCCGAGGGTCCTTTCTTCTCCCTGGAAGGGATAAAACAAATGAGGTAGAACAGGAAGAGACAAGAAGCACTCCAAGCTCTGCTGGTCAGGGTTACCCTCCAGCATTGCCTTAATGCTCAGAGCCACACACACCACAGTGAGCTTGGCTCCAGATCAACTACCACGCAACGAAGGTTCTGGAACATTTCCAGATCTCGGGGGACCTCATTTCCACGTGACTCTCTTTCATATTCCCCTTTGTCACAGAAGGCTAGGTCCAGTGGTCCGGGTGAGATCTCGGCTCAGGCCCAAGGCTCTCAGACCTCAAAGTTCTGGTCCTGCAAGGGCCCCTGTCCTCTCTTGAGACCACTCCTGGCTCTCTCTGCCGAGAAGGAGCTGCTGGCAGTACGTCCTCTAAGAGTTGAGGTCCATCGTGCAGACCCTGAGAAAACTCCTAGGAAAAGGCTCCACCTTCTTGTTTACGTCAACAGAGGTCAATGCCTTTGTTAGTGCTGGGTGTGTCCCATTTGATGCAACTGCAGAGCCATTAGGTAAACCAGCACATGTGTGCGGCCCCTTCCCTTAGACTCCTCTGGGCCCTCGTGACATAGGCTCAGAAGACTGCCAGCCTCAAGCCTTACCTCTTCCAAGGGACGGCCACACCGTCTTCCAGGATCTTCTGTCCCATGAATCTCAGTTGCTGTTTGGAACTCAAAGGAGAGAAAAGACCCTGCCTGCGGGGTCTCTTTGGGCTGGGGCCTTCCCCCGTGGGCTGCTCTCCCTCATTCTCCTTTTCTTCTTGCTTCTCTACCTCCTTCTCCTCCTCCTCCTCCTCCTCCTCCTCCTCCTCCTCGTTCTCCTCCTCCTCCTCCTCGTCCTCTTCCTCAGGGGTGCTCTCGGATTCCACATTGCCCATCCGCTGGGCCATGGTGAGATGAAAGGCACGGCAGCTGAAGCCCTGCAGGACGCTGCCCTTCACGTGCTGCTGGAGGATCTCCAAGGTGGGGAAGACCCGGCAGCAGGCCATGCACCTGAAGCCGGTCTCCATGGTCAGCATCCAGTCCGCTGTCTTGGCGCTGGGTCTCTCCTCGACGGCAGGTGGCCCTGATGGGCTGCCTGGCTCTGCCCTTTCCTCATACTCTTTCTCCTCCCCAGTGGGCTCACTGTCAGACAGGAGGCTTTCGGTGGACACATCAGAAGAGGGGTCAGTGGCTACTGCGCACACATCCTCAGGAAGGGTCACTTCTTCTATCCTCAGCTGCTTTTCAGGCAACTCCAAGGGTTTCTTTGTCTTCCAGGAGACAGCGACACCCTTGTTCACTTGTACCTGCATGTAGTATATTTTCATGCCCCTTTCCTCTTTGTCTGGGTGCAGATAGTTCTTACAGGGTGAAGAGGGTGAGGAGGAGACACAGTGTGATGGGGAAGCGGTCTCTCCTTCTTCCTGATCCTGGGCTAGGGGTGGTCTAGGCTGGGCAGTGTCTCGATGAAATCTCCGGATTCCTGAAAAAGGAAGTTAAAATCATAATAACATGCATGGGCCATGCCGGAAACTGAGGGAGCAGGTGTGTTAGACGAGAGAGGGGCATTGGCACGACATAGCAATGTCGTGAGCTTGGTGTCCGTTGGCCGTAGGACGGAGTGGTGTATCTGGTGTCATCTGTGGGCTTTTCATGTGCGTGGGGGGGTATACTGGAGCGGTGTCTGTATACAGGGGTGTGGAGTATGGTGGTGAGGGCTGTAGTATGTGAGGGATGCGGCTGGATGCGTGTACGATGAGGAGTGTGAGTTTGGGAATATCGGTGGTGCATTCCTTGTGGAATGGGGCTGTGGTGCAGGAGAGTACTGTGGAGCACGTGCTTGGGGTTGATGTGCACTGAGAAGGGCTGTGCCTGGAGGGCGCGTGTATGTGTGAGCTGTGTGCACCTGAGCTGGATGGTCCTGCTCTCAGGCTGGAGGTGTATGATGCAGAACTCTGTCCTTCTCTGGAAGCAAAGGCAAAGACAAAGCCTACATTTTCCTCTGAAGATGCTTAATCTGGTCCCTCTTCCCTCCACCTCAAGCCCAGACCTTTCCGGCCCCTGCTCCTTGACTTCCCCACCACGGTAGTAGCAGTATTCACACACACACCCCCAGACTCAGCTGGCATCCACGCCCTCGGAACAGCTCAGCCATCCTGCCCAGGCTCCTCCACAGAGCCCTCATCACCTCTGATGACCCTGGATTTCCTCTCAGCCTCCCTGGGATCTGTGTGCCTCCTGCTTCACAGCCAAGCACCCCGTCACCTGAGGAGCCCCACGCCCTTACCAGCGTAGCTGAGCTTGCGCAGAGTAGAAGTACAGAAGAAGTATTTAGAGGCAGAGGAGACCTCCACTGCCCCTGGGCTGCAGCCTTGGGCCACCACAGTGGATCCAAGCCGAGGGGGATCCTCTTGTGACTTCGAGATTCCTGAGGGAGGAATGAAAGGCTCAGGGTGGGTTCATCAGTCCTCTGTCCACAAATATTTACTGAGTGTGTGACACGTGTCAGGTGCAGTGAATACACACAGCTGAGAGTGTGGTTCCCAGTGGATCCTCCAGGATTTAATTCCAATCAATACTTATTCTCTCACTGTCTAGTTGGTAATGTAGGCCTCGGTGGTGACTGTGAGTGTGTGGGAAGAGTGAGTGATGTGTATCAGTTAAGTCTGTGGTAAGTGTGGGGTTGGCATGGGGAGCACAGTGCAGACGTGTCTATCTGTGTCTGTGGCCTTTGTGTGCATGGTTTCTGTTCACAAGTCAGGAATTCTGGGACATGTAACGTTTCCTCATTACATGGTGTGGCTTGTATTTATGGTGTGTGTTCACTCATTCATTCACCAAGATTCAGTAAGCAGCTACTCCTGTGTATCCGGCACTCTTCCATTGTTGTAGTCTTTGGTAACGCTGCACATTCTAGTAGGGGAAGACACACACTAAACAAAACTACAATAAATATATAATACATCAGCTGGTGGTAAGTATATAAGGGTTGCCAGACTTAGCGAACAAGAATACAAGGCACCCAGTTAAATTTCAGTTTCAGATAAACCCAGAATAATCTTTTAGTGTAAGTATTCCCATGCAGTATTTGGCCTGACTTAGTTTTAGTGTAAGTATAGCCCATACAATATGTGGGACATACGGATACTGAAAAATTACTTGTTCTTTATCTAGAATTCAAATTGAACTGGATAGCCCATATTTTCTCTGGCAATCCTGACATGGGTTACTGAGACTGTGGTTTACTGTGGTTTGTACAAAGCGGGTCTGGCATTACTCAAGAATGTGTTATAAGTGTGGTGTGTATGACACGTGACTGGTTCTTATAGAGGTATTTAGAGATGGCTGAAGTTAGTTGTGTTTGTGCAAGAGTTGAGGAGATACATGTATATAGTGTGTGTGTGTGTGTGTGTGTGTGTGTCCTATATATATAGTGTGTGTGTCTATATACATATCTCATCTCCAGCGTTTGGTGTTGGAGGAGAGGATTGTGATACAGGTGGGTTGTATGAGAACGTAGTATAGGAGGGATGCGTGTATATACCTCCATGTGCTGTGTGTGGTTTACTAAGGAAGTTATATGTGGGGTGTGTGATATTTTTGCTGCATCAGAGTGTACATGGGTGTATGAGTTACTGTCTCATAAAACAACCCTAACAAGAATTCTGTATACACTCTTACGTACACCGAGTGTCAGCCAGGTCCAGGCAGGGTGACAAGAACTTTACCACGCAGACTTATATCTGGTAAGCACTCTACCCCCATTCATCTCGCTCTTCTCTGCACTACCACACACACACACACACACACACACACACACACACACACTCACACACACACACACACAGGAACATAGGGCAAAATATTCTGAATGGTCAGGGGCAGTCATTGACTTCCCCAGCCTGTCCCAGCCACTGCCTGGGAATCTGCCTGCTGTCTAGAGCTCCATTCCCAGGGCCCATCCTACAGTCTCCAGGGCCCTGGGCCTGGTAGGAGCTACTGGGCTCTAATCTGGGGCAGAGGCCTCTAGCTGGAGCTCTGGGGTGACCACCCCTCTCCCAGGGCAAGCTACTCGCCTACATTTAATGCACGCAGGCACCACGTCGCCCGTGGCTCTCAGAGCTCCCCGCAGGACCCTGAGGCCATTTCTCACCCCCGCTCACGTGGTCTCAGTCTCTGGAAAACCCTTCCCTTCCCTTGATCTCCTTTGGGAAATTCTTCCTGTTGAAGGAATAAAACCTCCTTGCTTTCAATATGACACCATCCCTAGACAAACAATCTTCTTTCAAAGTGCATTCCACTTGTCAAGATATTTTTCAACAGGGCCTTCAACTCATGGGGCTTCTCTTTCCACTTTGGTAAAAGAGGCCAAGCAACTCATGGGTCTCTCTCAGCATCCTTGCATCCTTCACATCCCCCACCTCATGACCCCTAGGAAAGATCCAAGAGCATAAGAGAGAAATCGGGGACTGAGAAAAGCTGCACCTCTAGGTCTGTGCAAGCAGGATGCAGCCTGCTGTGAGTCCGACAAAGCTCCAGGCCCGGCTGCCCCAGGAGAGAGTCCTCAGACCAGCGGAGCTGACCTCCCATCTCCGAGGGGGCATCTGGCCGTTCTGTGCCGTCTCACACCACAGGGACGCTCCGGATGGATACGGCAGCATCAGTGAGACAAGGTCTCTCGCTCCCTGCTTCACAGGTGACACGTTCTCAGTCCCCCGCTTCCTAGAGAAGCTTCAGTTTGGCAGAAACCCATGTGCCCCAGACAAGTTGCCCCCCACATACCTCCTCCGTTCTCGGCAGTTTCCTGGGACTCTTCATTTTCCAGATGTTTCCTCTTTTGTCGCCGTTCCATCGTACCAACTAGAAGTCTCCCTTAGAAGATGCCTCAAGAGATGTCCAACTCCTCCTCTTCCCTACAGGTTGGCCCTTCTTGGCTCTTGGGCAATCCGTTGAAATGATTCAATACAAACAAAAATAGTCACGTCTCCTAAATGGCTGAAAAACTTGTACCACTTGGTGAACCAGCAGTAGTGCCTAGTGCTCACCAGGGCTGTTATGTTTGCAAGGTTGCCAGGCTCACAGTGGAATTCTGTGACCTCAGTGATGACATCAGAGCATTCGGTGGACCTAGGTTGAGCACAGTGTCTGCAATAGCACAGGCCCCATTTTCAAGAACAATTCCTTTTTCCCAGCCGAAGCTTTCCCGTGAAAGGGAAAGGTTCCTACCATATCTATTATAAATTGTATCATACCATGTCTATTATAAAATTCACATTTTGATTGGAGATCTTTTAATGTCTTTTCTAGAGAGATTTAATATGAATGTTTTAAATGGTCTCCAGTTTCCCTGTGGATTATTGACATTTTAAACTCTGCACTTCAATTTTCCCTCAATACGTGTAATTTTGTCACGGCTATTTCTGTACTTAAAGATGAGGAACTATATAATTGATTTCTTCATTTTTTCCCCATCTCTTTCCAAGGTACTGCATTTGATTGTGTCTTGCGACTGAGTGAAAAATGCTAGTCCTTGAGTCAGGACATTGGGCCCTTTAGCAAGTAACTCAACCTATCTGGGCTTCAGCTTCTGTATGTGCGATCAAGAGGCTTGGACAAGCTGACTTTTCAAATGCTGTGTTTCTTTGATTCACTCTCACTTACTGATCTGCTCCTTAAGAAGAGGGTCTGTTCTCATAAAGTAACAACAGTCTCTTCCTAACCTTGGGTTGGGCGGAGTTTAACTGTTCGTACTCAGTTCGTTAGTTATATTGCCTTCTACGTATGCTTAGCTCTAAATAATTTATACGGCTCTTGTGACAATTTTTAGATCTTCTTTTTTTCTTATTTTCTTTTATAGTTTCTAATTTGTTATCGCCAGTGTAGAGGAGCCTGATTGACTTTTAAAATTTATTGATCTTGTATGTGTGTGCCTTGTTGAACCGTCTTATTAGTTCCTGCTAGTTTATCTGTGGGTTCTTTTGGGTCTCCTAGATAAATGAGCATATTAAATGTAAATAATGTGTTCTTTGGATAAAGTTTATTTTCTTGCATCTCTATATATAGAAGCAATATGTTGAATTGATTTAAATATTTAAACACTTACATACCTGTTATCACAATCTAACATTGTTTATCTTATTTTCTTTCAATCAATATTATGTTTTCAAGATTTATCCACGTGAATCCATATAGATCTAAGTCATTGATTTTTGACTGTTTGATATTATGTGATCACATGCATATAGCATCATTTATTTTCCATTCAAGCATTATTGGACAATTGGATTGTTTCCCTCCCTTCTCTAGAACAAACAACATTTCCTAGAATATCCCTGAAGATGACTGACAGTCGAGAAGGGCCAGGCTGCCCGAAGGATTGCTACTTGCTTTTAGCCACCTTCCAACAGGCCGTCTCCAGCCAGCAATTTGAAGCACAGCTGAAATGAGAACTGCCTCAAATGTGAAGATCTTAGGAGCTTCCTAGAAGGTGGGAGGTTAATGATAGGCATCCTGCTGGGATCCCAGGGGAGTCTGAGCTGGCCTGAAGCTCATCTTCCTCCTCCACCTCTCAAGAGAAATGTGGAGGAAAGAAGACTTCAAAAACTGTGAGCAGGCAGAGGGAGAGATATTGGGGGCCGAAGCTGTAACTGAGGTCTTGGAGTGGGCTGTGAGCACGCAGAGCCTCTCGAGAGCCAGGCTCTGCCTTCTGAGGACTTCTCCCCTAAGGCTGCTCATAATTCACGTGATACCAGCCATATAGAGCCGACTTGGCCCACACTGTCACAGAAAGCCTTATCAGAATCTCTTCTTCTTCATACACTCTTGTGTCTGTTACTTGGTTATTGCCTTTGGTACTCCACTGATGTGAACCACAGTCGCCAGGGGATGGAGGACACTAGTGACCCATCTTGCTCTGTGGCCTCAGTCCACAGCTGGAGGGTAAGGGAAGAGGCCAAATGAAGGTCAAGAAGGAAAGATGGAGTTTGAAGAGAAGACCTGAGTTAAGGGTGTCTTCTCAAGTCTTGATGACTGAAATGTAGCTCCAGTACCTGAAGTCCTGCTTGTTCTCAAGGCTGACCGCGGGGCTGGGTGCACTCAGTGAAGGAACCGTATACACTTAGTATTTCCTTGCTTGCTCACACTTGCCCTCCTCTGATACACCCTCTGCAAGACTGATCTTCCCCTGAAACAACTTTCCACCTGCTACTGTCATCTCAGGAACATTTGCTTCACCTTCCTAGTGTCCCCCTAGAATCCCATTGCAGCCAATTCATAATTTGATAATCATGCTGCTTACCATATTCTCAGCAACTTCTGAGAAATTTTATTCGCTTTATTCCGTAGTCTTCACCCATCAATAATCTTCCTTAACTTCCTAGCTGCAGGTTAACCCATTCGGAATCATTTCTTTTGCTTTCTCTTCTTTGGCAAATCCTTTCTATCTTTTAAGGTCTTTTTCTTGTCTCTCTACCATCCTGCCTTCCTGAACTTCTTTTTTTTTCGTTTAAGTAACCTTTCAATCTCCTTCCCCAATTTCCTCATAAACATTGAGAGTTTATTCCTCACACGTTAGACAGCGGTTTATGAATGGCCAGGCATAATGGACTCAGAATGAGTTGGCACCCCCGAGGTACCTGTCTTGCTGGGGAGCCACAGGTGAAGGGCTCTCTGCTGGACACATGTTTGCATGGAGTCAGGCTGAGTGGCCTCAGGGTGTTTGCTCTGCACTTGTGTGTGTTTCTCCCTAGTTGGTTTCCTTGTCCAGCCACCTGTGACCTCCCTCCATCCAGCCCAGGGAATCCTTCTCATCACAGGGGTAGGATGTTTGTCTCATTTTCCATCACATCCTTTCCCCAAAGTTTGGTTGTGAGTTGTTCCCATTCCAAAGACCTTTCCTCTTTGAAGAGAAAAGAGAAAATCTTGTCTCTCCTTTTCTCTCACTTCACTTCTGCTCTATTATCTCCTCCGTCCAGAATGGCCCACTGACTCACATGGGTGTAGATCCAAAGATGGCAAGAAATGCCAGCAATTCTGAGATAATAATACGGATGGATCAGGAAAACTTGAAAACCTTTATCCCGCCACATTAAAAAAAATTGCACTTCCAGTGTATTCAGAGTCTCAGTGTAGAAACACAAATGATAGAGAAATTGAATTACACTCAAGTTTTTCTTTCCTCCTTTCCTGATTTATTCTAATCCTCCAAGTTAACATGATGAACTCTTTGTTGTGTAAAGTTTCAGACATTTTCTACCCATGCACACTTTTCTTCTTTTCACATTAGAGTGTGAACTAGGTCACTTTCAACATGCTGTGATTCTGTGATTCACTGTCTCCCACCGAGTCATCCACGGATAATGTCATCTGTTTCACGGAGAACTATTTCCAATAGCTAATAGCCAATGTCTGTGGAGTGCTTACTCTGTGTCGGTTTCTTGTAACTACTTTACAGATCATTTGTACAGCGTACCCATGGACCAGGTACAATTATGACCCCCAAGTGACAGATAAGTGCAGATAAGTACAAATAAATACAGAGGCCAAGTGACTTGCCCAAGACACTGGAGCAAATCAAAATCCATGCCTCTGTAATCATTTTGCTCTATTGCCTCTGTCTGGGAGGCTTGATGATTTGGCAACTAAAACCTTAAATATCATGTTCCATTTTTATATCTGTGACACAAGCGTGGGGCTGTGATACAGGGTAACTAACCTGACTACTTTTGAAAACCCTTATGCACCTGGATGAAAGTAAGCCAGGGACTGCAAGCCATAGATTTAAGGTTTCCTACCAACTTTTAAAAATAGCTTCTTGAATGCAATTTATGTAGTGTCAAGTCTAGGATGTAGTCCAAATAGTAACAGAAAAATGGAGATATGTAGGAAAATACTTAAAGTTGACAAGTATTGGGAGTGTAGTATTTTGGGGGCCAGCGTGTAGACCACAGGAAAACTTGCTGTTTCCATCCCAAAGGGAAGAGCCCTACGTTGCAACTGCCAAGGTCCCTGGGACAGCAAGTGTGCTCACTGCTTAGTAAAGAAGCATCCTCAGTTTGATAGAATCATATGGGAGCCTTACATTTGGTTAGCAGTTCTACATTCTTGATGTAATAATATTTTCAGGGTGTGGGAGGGTATCAAGCTCTGAAAATACCCTTGGAGAGATCTGCTTATTAAGTTTGGCTTTTTCAGTCTCCCTACTACTTCTTTACTAAACACCAGGCGGTTTCCTTCACTTTTCAGAACCATATTGTTTTTCCCTTCTCTAATGAACTTTGAAATACTTTTGGATGAGCTATTAAGATTGGGAAAAAATAAACATCTCTTTAAAATAAGGAAGATAATAACAATGACAAGTAGAAAAAGCTCTAAAACAGAGAATATCCTCCATTCTAGCCACTGACTGGGAGTGGAAGGTTCGTGCTCGCTGTCCAGGACGTAGAAATAAAAGCTGAGGAGGTGCTGAGGCGTCTCCTGGATTTCTATGAGCCTCCATCATTTCTGCTGAGTAGGGTTGACAGATAAAATATAGACTGTTTAGTTAAATATGAATGTTTGAAAAACAACGAGTACATTTTGAAGATAAGTATGCCCCAAATAGTTCATAGGATCTACTTATACTAAAAATAATGACATTATTCATGTGAAGTTCAAGTTTAACTGGGTATCCTGTATTTTTATGTCCTAAATCTGACAGCCCTACTGATGATCCACAATGGAGGCAGTTGAGGAGTGGTACATGCTGGCTCTCGGACAGTCAGAAATGGCTTCAGCAGATCCAGGTACAGTATGAAATTCTTTTTGGATGTAGCTCAGAAGCCATGGCCAGCCCTTGACTGCAAGTACTGCCTCGGGTTTCCCTGAGGTGGGGTAAACCTTCCTCTTAATGGCCTTTTGGTAAGTCTGGAAGACCATATCCAAGGGGAGCCCCAAAGTCAGTTTCATCCTCACAACCATGTTTCCAATTCCTGGAATTGGCTGCATGTGACTCACCAGAGCTGAGGAGGTTTGTGGAAGTTGGGAGTGTCATAGCTTGAACCCTTTGTAGGTAAAGTTTTGCTGTTGTGAGAGTTTTAACAGGAGCAATGTGAAAGACTCCAAGTCCCCAGGTAGATAGAAATAATCCTGTTCTACCTGTGTGTATGTGACAAGTCTCTAATAGTTCAGAGAGCAAGTATCTGGTCTTAGAAAGACTGATCCAAGCTTGGATGTTTCTGGTGACAAGGCAAGGTCCTGAGTTTCAAGTTCACCTTTTATGGTTGAGGAGACAATAAGGTGGTCAGAAGGGAAATCATGGAGGAGACCTTGGCTTCATCCATCGTGCAGGCTTGTATATGTGGTTCTATGTAGATTGTGTTTCAAAGGTGGAGCTTGTTTACAACTATGAACATTCTCCGATGTGCTTTTTGGACCTTCATTCCCAGAGCGAGAGCAGTGCCGAGGCTCTAGAAATGCCATGGATATTCTGAGCTGTCAGTGGCATTTCCCCGGTACTGTTCCCTTGGTGCCGCTCCTTGAAATGTCCAAAGGGATTATCATGTGTCTTGTGGCGGGTCCTAGCATTGTGAAAGGAAGCTGCTGCACCTGGCTCAGAGGATTTCGGATGTGGTGGGAGGAGGAGTAGTACTACGACTATAAATTGTATCACAGCATATCGATTCCATCTTGAGAGTGGGGTTGGGGGGTTATGAAGGGGGGCTTTTATTGTACTTTTATACATTGTACCCTTGAAACTAATTCAATTTTTTAAAATTTATTAATTTATTTGGGGCTGCATTGGGTCTTTGTTGCTGCTAGCGGGTGTTCTCTAGTTGCAGTGAGCGGGGGCTCCTCTTGGCTGTGGTGCACGGGCTTCTCATTGCAGTGGCTTCTCTTGTTGCGGAGCATGGTCTCTAGGCACGCAGGCTTCCGTAGTTGTGGCACGTGGGCTCGGTTGATGTGGCACACGGGCTCTAGAGCGCAGGCTCAGTAGTTGTGGCACGCGGGCTTAGTTACTCCGTGGCACGTGGGATCTTCCCAGACCAGGGCTCGAACCCATGACCCCTGCATTCGCAGGCATATTCTTAACCACTGCTCCACCAGGGAAGCCCGATAATTCAGTTTTTTATAAAGAGAAGATTCCTAATATTATTCCAAAATTTTAAAAATATGTAGTTGGATAACACTATGAAAAATTAACTGATATATTCTTTTATTATTTCTCTTTGCTCCCTGGATTTTTTTCCCCATCCAGTCAGCTAGGCACTGTGAGTTCACTGCATTAGGAAGGTAAAGACTCAGCAGAAATGAGGGAGAAAAACAGAAAAGTCTCAGCTTTGGAATGTTCACAACGGAGGCCACAGTAGAACAGGTGAGAATTCTGTGAACCAAAAATAAATGTCGTCTCAAATGCAAAAAAGTATTCTCTGCACTGGGAGGCAGGAGAGGGAGGGAGGGAAGGACTGAAGGAGAGAGATCAGTGTGGCCAGGGACATGGAGACTGTGCTTAAGGACGATATGCCCAGGAAGAGAATCAGAATCTGGAGAAGATTCAGCCTGCACGTGATCATTGCCTCCAGTCAGCACCCTCATCTCAGACGTTGGGAAATTCAGAGAGAGAGTGGGAGTACGTCAGGAGGGCCACGCACATAGTCTGTGTGGCAGGGGTTGTGGCCGTTCCCTATTTGTGAGGAGTCCCCAGCAATTTGCAGGCCTCTTCTGGAAAATGCTGGCGGACGTCTCTAGTGCTTATGTGAAAGCTTGTTCACAAACCTTGAAAGATACAGATGTAGATGACAGATAGATGCATAGATAGAAAAATGTCATTAAATAAAAGCTCCAGGAAAGGTTTGGAAAATGCCCTTTATTGCATAGGACGCTTCTATTGTCATATGATGTTAGACTGAGTGCCGGTCCCTTCATCCTCCTTCAGACCACGGCATTCTGTCTGCTACTCTCCCGAGGGTCCTTTCTTCTCCCTGGAAGGGATAAAACAAATGAGGTAGAACAGGAAGAGACAAGAAGCACTCCAAGCTCTGCTGGTCAGGGTTACCCTCCAGCATTGCCTTAATGCTCAGAGCCACACACACCACAGTGAGCTTGGCTCCAGATCAACTACCACGCAACGAAGGTTCTGGAACATTTCCAGATCTCGGGGGACCTCATTTCCACGTGACTCTCTTTCATATTCCCCTTTGTCACAGAAGGCTAGGTCCAGTGGTCCGGGTGAGATCTCGGCTCAGGCCCAAGGCTCTCAGACCTCAAAGTTCTGGTCCTGCAAGGGCCCCTGTCCTCTCTTGAGACCACTCCTGGCTCTCTCTGCCGAGAAGGAGCTGCTGGCAGTACGTCCTCTAAGAGTTGAGGTCCATCGTGCAGACCCTGAGAAAACTCCTAGGAAAAGGCTCCACCTTCTTGTTTACGTCAACAGAGGTCAATGCCTTTCTTAGTGCTGGGTGTGTCCCATTTGATGCAACTGCAGAGCCATTAGGTAAACCAGCACATGTGTGCGGCCCCTTCCCTTAGACTCCTCTGGGCCCTCGTGACATAGGCTCAGAAGACTGCCAGCCTCAAGCCTTACCTCTTCCAAGGGACGGCCACACCGTCTTCCAGGATCTTCTGTCCCATGAATCTCAGTTGCTGTTTGGAACTCAAAGGAGAGAAAAGACCCTGCCTGCGGGGTCTCTTTGGGCTGGGGCCTTCCCCCGTGGGCTGCTCTCCCTCATTCTCCTTTTCTTCTTGCTTCTCTACCTCCTTCTCCTCCTCCTCCTCCTCCTCCTCCTCCTCCTCCTCCTCGTTCTCCTCCTCCTCCTCCTCGTCCTCTTCCTCAGGGGTGCTCTCGGATTCCACATTGCCCATCCGCTGGGCCATGGTGAGATGAAAGGCACGGCAGCTGAAGCCCTGCAGGACGCCGCCCTTCACGTGCTGCTGGAGGATCTCCAAGGTGGGGAAGACCCGGCAGCAGGTCATGCACCTGAAGCCGGTCTCCATGGTCAGCATCCAGTCCGCTGTCTTGGCGCTGGGTCTCTCCTCGACGGCAGGTGGCCCTGATGGGCTGCCTGGCTCTGCCCTTTCCTCATACTCTTTCTCCTCCCCAGTGGGCTCACTGTCAGACAGGAGGCTTTCGGTGCACACATCAGAAGAGGGGTCAGTGGCTACTGCGCACACATCCTCAGGAAGGGTCACTTCTTCTATCGTCAGCTGCTTTTCAGGCAACTCCAAGGGTTTCTTTGTCTTCCAGGAGACAGCGACACCCTTGTTCACTTGTACCTGCATGTAGTGTATTTTCATGCCCCTTTCCTCTTTGTCTGGGTGCAGATAGTTCTTACAGGGTGAAGAGGGTGAGGAGGAGACACAGTGTGATGGGGAAGCGGTCTCTCCTTCTTCCTGATCCTGGGCTAGGGGTGGTCTAGGCTGGGCAGTGTCTCGATGAAATCTCCGGATTCCTGAAAAAGGAAATTAAAATCATAATAACATGCATGGGCCATGCCGGAAGCTGAGGGAGCAGGTGTGGTAGACGAGAGAGGGACATTGGCACGACATAGCAATGTCGTGAGCTTGGTGTCCGTTGGCCGTAGGATGGAGTGGTGTATGTGGTGTCATCTGTGGGCTTTTCATGTGCGTGGGGGGGTATACTGGAGCGGTGTCTGTATACAGGGGTGTGGAGTATGGTGGTGAGGGCTGTAGTATGTGAGGGATGCGGCTGGATGCGTGTACGATGAGGAGTGTGAGTTTGGGAATATCGGTGGTGCATTCCTTGTGGAATGGGGCTGTGGTGCAGGAGAGTACTGTGGAGCACGTGCTTGGGGTTGATGTGCACTGAGAAGGGCTGTGCCTGGAGGGCGCGTGTATGTGTGAGCTGTGTGCACCTGAGCTGGATGGTCCTGCTCTCAGGCTGGAGGTGTATGATGCAGAACTCTGTCCTTCTCTGGAAGCAAAGGCAAAGACAAAGCCTACATTTTCCTCTGAAGATGCTTAATCTGGTCCCTCTTCCCTCCACCTCAAGCCCAGACCTTTCCGGCCCCTGCTCCTTGACTTCCCCACCATGGTAGTAGCAGTATTCACACACACACCCCCAGACTCAGCTGGCATCCACGCCCTCGGAACAGCTCAGCCATCCTGCCCAGGCTCCTCCACAGAGCCCTCATCACCTCTGATGACCCTGGATTTCCTCTCAGCCTCCCTGGGATCTGTGTGCCTCCTGCTTCACAGCCAAGCACCCCGTCACCTGAGGAGCCCCACGCCCTTACCAGCGTAGCTGAGCTTGCGCAGAGTAGAAGTACAGAAGAAGTATTTAGAGGCAGAGGAGACCTCCACTGCCCCTGGGCTGCAGCCTTGGGCCACCACAGTGGATCCAAGCCGAGGGGGATCCTCTTGTGACTTCGAGATTCCTGAGGGAGGAATGAAAGGCTCAGGGTGGGTTCATCAGTCCTCTGTCCACAAATATTTACTGAGTGTGTGACACGTGTCAGGTGCAGTGAATACACACAGCTGAGAGTGTGGTTCCCAGTGGATCCTCCAGGATTTAATTCCAATCAATACTTATTCTCTCACTGTCTAGTTGGTAATGTAGGCCTCGGTGGTGACTGTGAGTGTGTGGGAAGAGTGAGTGATGTGTATCAGTTAAGTCTGTGGTAAGTGTGGGGTTGGCATGGGGAGCACAGTGCAGACGTGTCTATCTGTGTCTGTGGCCTTTGTGTGCATGGTTTCTGTTCACAAGTCAGGAATTCTGGGACATGTAACGTTTCCTCATTACATGGTGTGGCTTGTATTTATGGTGTGTGTTCATTCATTCATTCACCAAGATTCAGTAAGCAGCTACTCCTGTGTATCCGGCACTCTTCCATTGTTGTAGTCTTTGGTAACGCTGCACATTCTAGTAGGGGAAGACACACACTAAACAAAACTACAATAAATATATAATACATCAGCTGGTGGCAAGTATATAAGGGTTGCCAGACTTAGCGAACAAGAATACAAGGCACCCAGTTAAATTTCAGTTTCAGATAAACCCAGAATAATCTTTTAGTGTAAGTATTCCCATGCAGTATTTGGCCTGACTTAGTTTTAGTGTAAGTATAGCCCATACAATATGTGGGACATACGGATACTGAAAAATTACTTGTTCTTTATCTAGAATTCAAATTGAACTGGATAGCCCATATTTTCTCTGGCAATCCTGACATGGGTTACTGAGACTGTGGTTTACTGTGGTTTGTACAAAGCGGGTCTGGCATTACTCAAGAATGTGTTATAAGTGTGGTGTGTATGACACGTGACTGGTTCTTATAGAGGTATTTAGAGATGGCTGAAGTTAGTTGTGTTTGTGCAAGAGTTGAGGAGATACATGTATATAGTGTGTGTGTGTGTGTGTGTGTGTGTCCTATATATATAGTGTGTGTGTCTATATACATATCTCATCTCCAGCGTTTGGTGTTGGAGGAGAGGATTGTGATACAGGTGGGTTGTATGAGAACGTAGTATAGGAGGGATGCGTGTATATACCTCCATGTGCTGTGTGTGGTTTACTAAGGAAGTTATATGTGGGGTGTGTGATATTTTTGCTGCATCAGAGTGTACATGGGTGTATGAGTTACTGTCTCATAAAACACCCCTAACAAGAATTCTGTATACACTCTTACGTACACCGAGTGTCAGCCAGGTCCAGGCAGGGTGACAAGAACTTTACCACGCAGACTTTATATCTGGTAAGCACTCTACCCCCATTCATCTCGCTCTTCTCTGCACTACCACACACACACACACACACACACACACACACACACTCACACACACACACACAGGAACATAGGGCAAAATATTCTGAATGGTCAGGGGCAGTCATTGCCTTCACCAGCCTGTCCCAGCCACTGCCTGGAAATCTGCCTGCTGTCTAGAGCTCCATTCCCAGGGCCCATCCTACAGTCTCCAGGGCCCTGGGCCTGGTAGGAGCTACTGGGCTCTAATCTGGGGCAGAGGCCTCTAGCTGGAGCTCTGGGGTGACCACCCCTCTCCCAGGGCAAGCTACTCGCCTACATTTAATGCACGCAGGCACCACGTGGCCCGTGGCTCTCAGAGCTCCCCGCAGGACCCTGAGGCCATTTCTCACCCCCGCTCACGCGGTCTCAGTCTCTGGAAACCCCTTCCCTTCCCTTGATCTCCCTTGGGAAATTCTTCCTGTTGAAGGAATAAAACCTCCTTGCTTTCAATATGACACCATCCCTAGACAAACAATCTTCTTTCAAAGTGCATTCCACTTGTCAAGATATTTTTCAACAGGGCCTTCAACTCATGGGGCTTCTCTTTCCACTTTGGTAAAAGAGGCCAAGCAACTCATGGGTCTCTCTCAGCATCCTTGCATCCTTCACATCCCCCACCTCATGACCCCTAGGAAAGATCCAAGAGCATAAGGGAGAAATCGGGGACTGAGGAAAGCTGCACCTCTAGGTCTGTGCAAGCAGGATGCAGCCTGCTGTGAGTCCGACAAAGCTCCAGGCCCGGCTGCCCCAGGAGAGAGTCCTCAGACCAGCGGAGCTGACCTCCCATCTCCCAGGGGGCATCTGGCCGTTCTGTGCCGTCTCACACCACAGGGACCCTCCGGATAGATACGGCAGCATCAGTGAGACAAGGTCTCTCGCTCCCTGCTTCACAGGTGACACGTTCTCAGTTCCCCGCTTCCTAGAGAAGCTTCAGTTTGCCAGAAACCCATGTGCCCCAGACAAGTTGCCCCCCACATACCTCCTCCGTTCTCGGCAGTTTCCTGGGACTCTTCATTTTCCAGATGTTTCCTCTTTTGTCGCCGTTCCATCGTACCAACTAGAAGTCTCCCTTAGAAGATGCCTCAAGAGATGTCCAACTCCTCCTCTTCCCTACAGGTTGGCCCTTCTTGGCTCTTGGGCAATCCGTTGAAATGATTCAATACAAACAAAAATAGTCAAGTCTCCTAAATGGCTGAAAAACTTGTACCACTTGGTGAACCAGCAGTAGTGCCTAGTGCTCACCAGGGCTGTTATGTTTGCAAGGTTGCCAGGCTCACAGTGGAATTCTGTGACCTCAGTGATGACATCAGAGCATTCGGTGGACCTAGGTTGAGCACAGTGTCTGCAATAGCACAGGCCCCATTTTCAAGAACAATTCCTTTTTCCCAGCCGAAGCTTTCCCGTGAAAGGGAAAGGTTCCTACCATATCTATTATAAATTGTATCATACCATGTCTATTATACAATTCACATTTGATTGGAGATCTTTTAATGTCTTTTCTAGAGAGATTTAATATGAATGTTTTAAATGGTCTCCAGTTTCCCTGTGGATTATTGACATTTTAAACTCTGCACTTCAATTTTCCCTCAATACGTGTAATTTTGTCACGGCTATTTCTGTACTTAAAGATGAGGAACTATATAATTGATTTCTTCATTTTTTCCCCATCTCTTTCCAAGGTACTGCATTTGATTGTGTCTTGCGACTGAGTGAAAAATGCTAGTCCTTGAGTCAGGACATTGGGCCCTTTAGCAAGTAACTCAACCTATCTGGGCTTCAGCTTCTGTATGTGCGATCAAGAGGCTTGGACTAGCTGACTTTTCAAATGCTGTGTTTCTTTGATTCACTCTCACTTACTGATCTGCTCCTTAAGAAGAGGGTCTGTTCTCATAAAGTAACAACAGTCTCTTCCTAACCTTGGGTTGGGCGGAGTTTAACTGTTCGTATTCAGTTCGTTAGTTATATTGCCTTCTACGTATGCTTAGCTCTAAATAATTTATACGGCTCTTGTGACAATTTTTAGATCTTCTTTTTTTCTTATTTTCTTTTATAGTTTCTAATTTGTTATCGCCAGTGTAGAGGAGCCTGATTGACTTTTAAAATTTATTGATCTTGTATGTGTGTGCCTTGTTGAACCGTCTTATTAGTTCCTGCTAGTTTATCTGTGGGTTCTTTTGGGTCTCCTAGATAAATGAGCATATTAAATGTAAATAATGTGTTCTTTGGATAAAGTTTATTTTCTTGCATCTGTATATATAGAAGCAATATGTTGAATTGATTTAAATATTTAAACACTTACATACCTGTTATCACAATCTAACATTGTTTATCTTATTTTCTTTCAATCAATATTATGTTTTCAAGATTTATCCACGTGAATCCACATAGATCTAGGTCTTTGATTTTTGACTGTTTGATATTATTTGATCACATGCATATAGCATCATTTATTTTCCATTCAAGCATTATTGGACAATTGGATTGTTTCCCTCCCTTCTCTAGAACAAACAACATTTCCCAGAATATCCCTGAAGATGACTGACAGTCGAGAAGGGCCAGGCTGCCCGAAGGATTGCTACTTGCTTTTAGCCACCTTCCAACAGGCCGTCTCCAGCCAGCAATTTGAAGCACAGCTGAAATGAGAACTGCCCCAAATGTGAAGATCTTAGGAGCTTCCTAGAAGGTGGGAGGTTAATGATAGGCATCCTGCTGGGATCCCAGGGGAGTCTGAGCTGGCCTGAAGCTCATCTTCCTCCTCCACCTCTCAAGAGAAATGTGGAGGAAAGAAGACTTCAAAAACTGTGAGCAGGCAGAGGGAGAGATATTGGGGGCCGAAGCTGTAACTGAGGTCTTGGAGTGGGCTGTGAGCACGCAGAGCCTCTCGAGAGCCAGGCTCTGCCTTCTGAGGACTTCTCCCCTAAGGCTGCTCATAATTCACGTGATACCAGCCATATAGAGCCGACTTGGCCCACACTGTCACAGAAAGCCTTATCAGAATCTCTTCTTCTTCATACACTCTTGTGTCTGTTACTTGGTTATTGCCTTTGGTACTCCACTGATGTGAACCACAGTCGCCAGGGGATGGAGGACACTAGTGACCCATCTTGCTCTGTGGCCTCAGTCCACAGCTGGAGGGTAAGGGAAGAGGCCAAATGAAGGTCAAGAAGGAAAGATGGAGTTTGAAGAGAAGACCTGAGTTAAGGGTGTCTTCTCAAGTCTTGATGACTGAAATGTAGCTCCAGTACCTGAAGTCCTGCTTGTTCTCAAGGCTGACCGCGGGGCTGGGTGCACTCAGTGAAGGAACCGTATACACTTAGTATTTCCTTGCTTGCTCACACTTGCCCTCCTCTGATACACCCTCTGCAAGACTGATCTTCCCCTGAAACAACTTTCCACCTGCTACTGTCATCTCAGGAACATTTGCTTCACCTTCCTAGTGTCCCCCTAGAATCCCATTGCAGCCAATTCATAATTTGATAATCATGCTGCTTACCATATTCTCAGCAACTTCTGAGAAATTTTATTCGCTTTATTCCGTAGTCTTCACCCATCAATAATCTTCCTTAACTTCCTAGCTGCAGGTTAACCCATTCGGAATCATTTCTTTTGCTTTCTCTTCTTTGGCAAATCCTTTCTATCTTTTAAGGTCTTTTTCTTGTCTCTCTACCATCCTGCCTTCCTGAACTTCTTTTTTTTTCGTTTAAGTAACCTTTCAATCTCCTTCCCCAATTTCCTCATAAACATTGAGAGTTTATTCCTCACACGTTAGACAGCGGTTTATGAATGGCCAGGCATAATGGACTCAGAATGAGTTGGCACCCCCGAGGTACCTGTCTTGCTGGGGAGCCACAGGTGAAGGGCTCTCTGCTGGACACATGTTTGCATGGAGTCAGGCTGAGTGGCCTCAGGGTGTTTGCTCTGCACTTGTGTGTGTTTCTCCCTAGTTGGTTTCCTTGTCCAGCCACCTGTGACCTCCCTCCATCCAGCCCAGGGAATCCTTCTCATCACAGGGGTAGGATGTTTGTCTCATTTTCCATCACATCCTTTCCCCAAAGTTTGGTTGTGAGTTGTTCCCATTCCAAAGACCTTTCCTCTTTGAAGAGAAAAGAGAAAATCTTGTCTCTCCTTTTCTCTCACTTCACTTCTGCTCTATTATCTCCTCCATCCAGAAGGGCCCACTGACTCAAATGGGTGTAGATCTGAAGATGGCAAGAAATGCCAGCAATTCTGAAATAATAATACGGATGGATCAGGAAAACTTGAAAACCTTTATCCCGCCACATTAAAAAAAATTGCACTTCCAGTGTATTCAGAGTCTCAGTGTAGAAACACAAATGATAGAGAAATTGAATTACACTCAAGTTTTTCTTTCCTCCTTTCCTGATTTATTCTAATCCTCCAAGTTAACATGATGAACTCTTTGTTGTGTAAAGTTTCAGACATTTTCTACCCATGCACACTTTTCTTCTTTTCACATTAGAGTGTGAACTAGGTCACTTTCAACATGCTGTGATTCTGTGATTCACTGTCTCCCACCGAGTCATCCACGGATAATGCCATCTGTTTCACGGAGAACTATTTCCAATAGCTAATAGCCAATGTCTGTGGAGTGCTTACTCTGTGTCGGTTTCTTGTAACTACTTTACAGATCATTTGTACAGCGTACCCATGGACCAGGTACAATTATGACCCCCAAGTGACAGATAAGTGCAGATAAGTACAAATAAATACAGAGGCCAAGTGACTTGCCCAAGACACTGGAGCAAATCAAAATCCATGCCTCTGTAATCATTTTGCTCTATTGCCTCTGTCTGGGAGGCTTGATGATTTGGCAACTAAAACCTTAAATATCATGTTCCATTTTTATATCTGTGACACAAGCGTGGGGCTGTGATACAGGGTAACTAACCTGACTACTTTTGAAAACCCTTATGCACCTGGATGAAAGTAAGCCAGGGACTGCAAGCCATAGATTTAAGGTTTCCTACCAACTTTTAAAAATAGCTTCTTGAATGCAATTTATGTAGTGTCAAGTCTAGGATGTAGTCCAAATAGTAACAGAAAAATGGAGATATGTAGGAAAATACTTAAAGTTGACAAGTATTGGGAGTGTAGTATTTTTGGGGCCAGCGTGTAGACCACAGGAAAACTTGCTGTTTCCATCCCAAAGGGAAGAGCCCTACGTTGCAACTGCCAAGGTCCCTGGGACAGCAAGTGTGCTCACTGCTTAGTAAAGAAGCATCCTCAGTTTGATAGAATCATATGGGAGCCTTACATTTGGTTAGCAGTTCTACATTCTTGATGTAATAATATTTTCAGGGTGTGGGAGGGTATCAAGCTCTGAAAATACCCTTGGAGAGATCTGCTTATTAAGTTTGGCTTTTTCAGTCTCCCTACTACTTCTTTACTAAACACCAGGCGGTTTCCTTCACTTTTCAGAACCATATTGTTTTTCCCTTCTCTAATGAACTTTGAAATACTTTTGGATGAGCTATTAAGATTGGGAAAAAATAAACATCTCTTTAAAATAAGGAAGATAATAACAATGACAAGTAGAAAAAGCTCTAAAACAGAGAATATCCTCCATTCTAGCCACTGACTGGGAGTGGAAGGTTCGTGCTCGCTGTCCAGGACGTAGAAATAAAAGCTGAGGAGGTGCTGAGGCGTCTCCTGGATCTCTATGAGCCTCCATCATTTCTGCTGAGTAGGGTTGACAGATAAAATATAGACTGTTTAGTTAAATATGAATGTTTGAAAAACAACGAGTACATTTTGAAGATAAGTATGCCCCAAATAGTTCATAGGATCTACTTATACTAAAAATAATGACTTATTATTCATGTGAAGTTCAAGTTTAACTGGGTATCCTGTATTTTTATGTCCTAAATCTGACAGCCCTACTGATGATCCACAATGGAGGCAGTTGAGGAGTGGTACATGCTGGCTCTCGGACAGTCAGAAATGGCTTCAGCAGATCCAGGTACAGTATGAAATTCTTTTTGGATGTAGCTCAGAAGCCATGGCCAGCCCTTGACTGCAAGTACTGCCTCGGGTTTCCCTGAGGTGGGGTAAACCTTCCTCTTAATGGCCTTTTGGTAAGTCTGGAAGACCATATCCAAGGGGAGCCCCAAAGTCAGTTTCATCCTCACAACCATGTTTCCAATTCCTGGAATTGGCTGCATGTGACTCACCAGAGCTGAGGAGGTTTGTGGAAGTTGGGAGTGTCATAGCTTGAACCCTTTGTAGGTAAAGTTTTGCTGTTGTGAGAGTTTTAACAGGAGCAATGTGAAAGACTCCAAGTCCCCAGGTAGATAGAAATAATCCTGTTCTACCTGTGTGTATGTGACAAGTCTCTAATAGTTCAGAGAGCAAGTATCTGGTCTTAGAAAGACTGATCCAAGCTTGGATGTTTCTGGTGACAAGGCAAGGTCCTGAGTTTCAAGTTCACCTTTTATGGTTGAGGAGACAATAAGGTGGTCAGAAGGGAAATCATGGAGGAGACCTTGGCTTCATCCATCGTGCAGGCTTGTATATGTGGTTCTATGTAGATTGTGTTTCAAAGGTGGAGCTTGTTTACAACTATGAACATTCTCCGATGTGCTTTTTGGACCTTCATTCCCAGAGCGAGAGCAGTGCCGAGGCTCTAGAAATGCCATGGATATTCTGAGCTGTCAGTGGCATTTACCCGGTACTGTTCCCTTGGTGCCGCTCCTTGAAATGTCCAAAGGGATTATCATGTGTCTTGTGGCGGGTCCTAGCATTGTGAAAGGAAGCTGCTGCACCTGGCTCAGAGGATTTCGGATGTGGTGGGAGGAGGAGTAGTACTACGACTATAAATTGTATCACAGCATATCGATTCCATCTTGAGAGTGGGGTTGGGGGGTTATGAAGGGGGGCTTTTATTGTACTTTTATACATTGTACCCTTGAAACTAATTCAATTTTTAAAAATTAATTAATTTATTTGGGGCTGCATTGGGTCTTTGTTGCTGCTAGCGGGTGTTCTCTAGTTGCAGTGAGCGGGGGCTCCTCTTGGCTGTGGTGCACGGGCTTCTCATTGCAGTGGCTTCTCTTGTTGCGGAGCATGGTCTCTAGGCACGCAGGCTTCCGTAGTTGTGGCACGTGGGCTCGGTTGATGTGGCACACGGGCTCTAGAGCGCAGGCTCAGTAGTTGTGGCCCGCGGGCTTAGTTACTCCGTGGCACGTGGGATCTTCCCAGACCAGGGCTCGAACCCATGACCCCTGCATTCGCAGGCATATTCTTAACCACTGCTCCACCAGGGAAGCCCGATAATTCAGTTTTTTATAAAGAGAAGATTCCTAATATTATTCCAAAATTTTAAAAATATGTAGTTGGATAACACTATGAAAAATTAACTGATATATTCTTTTATTATTTCTCTTTGCTCCCTGGATTTTTTTCCCCATCCAGTCAGCTAGGCACTGTGAGTTCACTGCATTAGGAAGGTAAAGACTCAGCAGAAATGAGGGAGAAAAACAGAAAAGTCTCAGCTTTGGAATGTTCACAACGGAGGCCACAGTAGAACAGGTGAGAATTCTGTGAACCAAAAATAAATGTCGTCTCAAATGCAAAAAAGTATTCTCTGCACTGGGAGGCAGGAGAGGGAGGGAGGGAAGGACTGAAGGAGAGAGATCAGTGTGGCCAGGGACATGGAGACTGTGCTTAAGGACGATATGCCCAGGAAGAGAATCAGAATCTGGAGAAGATTCAGCCTGCACGTGATCATTGCCTCCAGTCAGCACCCTCATCTCAGACGTTGGGAAATTCAGAGAGAGAGTGGGAGTACGTCAGGAGGGCCACGCGCATAGTCTGTGTGGCAGGGGTTGTGGCCGTTCCCTATTTGTGAGGAGTCCCCAGCAATTTGCAGGCCTCTTCTGGAAAATGCTGGCGGACGTCTCTAGTGCTTATGTGAAAGCTTGTTCACAAACCTTGAAAGATACAGATGTAGATGACAGATAGATGCATAGATAGAAAAATGTCATTAAATAAAAGCTCCAGGAAAGGTTTGGAAAATGCCCTTTATTGCATAGGACGCTTCTATTGTCATATGATGTTAGACTGAGTGCCGGTCCCTTCATCCTCCTTCAGACCACGGCATTCTGTCTGCTACTCTCCCGAGGGTCCTTTCTTCTCCCTGGAAGGGATAAAACAAATGAGGTAGAACAGGAAGAGACAAGAAGCACTCCAAGCTCTGCTGGTCAGGGTTACCCTCCAGCATTGCCTTAATGCTCAGAGCCACACACACCACAGTGAGCTTGGCTCCAGATCAACTACCACGCAACGAAGGTTCTGGAACATTTCCAGATCTCGGGGGACCTCATTTCCACGTGACTCTCTTTCATATTCCCCTTTGTCACAGAAGGCTAGGTCCAGTGGTCCGGGTGAGATCTCGGCTCAGGCCCAAGGCTCTCAGACCTCAAAGTTCTGGTCCTGCAAGGGCCCCTGTCCTCTCTTGAGACCACTCCTGGCTCTCTCTGCCGAGAAGGAGCTGCTGGCAGTACGTCCTCTAAGAGTTGAGGTCCATCGTGCAGACCCTGAGAAAACTCCTAGGAAAAGGCTCCACCTTCTTGTTTACGTCAACAGAGGTCAATGCCTTTCTTAGTGCTGGGTGTGTCCCATTTGATGCAACTGCAGAGCCATTAGGTAAACCAGCACATGTGTGCGGCCCCTTCCCTTAGACTCCTCTGGGCCCTCGTGACATAGGCTCAGAAGACTGCCAGCCTCAAGCCTTACCTCTTCCAAGGGACGGCCACACCGTCTTCCAGGATCTTCTGTCCCATGAATCTCAGTTGCTGTTTGGAACTCAAAGGAGAGAAAAGACCCTGCCTGCGGGGTCTCTTTGGGCTGGGGCCTTCCCCCGTGGGCTGCTCTCCCTCATTCTCCTTTTCTTCTTGCTTCTCTACCTCCTTCTCCTCCTCCTCCTCCTCCTCCTCCTCCTCCTCCTCGTTCTCCTCCTCCTCCTCCTCGTCCTCTTCCTCAGGGGTGCTCTCGGATTCCACATTGCCCATCCGCTGGGCCATGGTGAGATGAAAGGCACGGCAGCTGAAGCCCTGCAGGACGCCGCCCTTCACGTGCTGCTGGAGGATCTCCAAGGTGGGGAAGACCCGGCAGCAGGTCATGCACCTGAAGCCGGTCTCCATGGTCAGCATCCAGTCCGCTGTCTTGGCGCTGGGTCTCTCCTCGACGGCAGGTGGCCCTGATGGGCTGCCTGGCTCTGCCCTTTCCTCATACTCTTTCTCCTCCCCAGTGGGCTCACTGTCAGACAGGAGGCTTTCGGTGCACACATCAGAAGAGGGGTCAGTGGCTACTGCGCACACATCCTCAGGAAGGGTCACTTCTTCTATCGTCAGCTGCTTTTCAGGCAACTCCAAGGGTTTCTTTGTCTTCCAGGAGACAGCGACACCCTTGTTCACTTGTACCTGCATGTAGTGTATTTTCATGCCCCTTTCCTCTTTGTCTGGGTGCAGATAGTTCTTACAGGGTGAAGAGGGTGAGGAGGAGACACAGTGTGATGGGGAAGTGGTCTCTCCTTCTTCCTGATCCTGGGCTAGGGGTGGTCTAGGCTGGGCAGTGTCTCGATGAAATCTCCGGATTCCTGAAAAAGGAAATTAAAATCATAATAACATGCATGGGCCATGCCGGAAGCTGAGGGAGCAGGTGTGGTAGACGAGAGAGGGACATTGGCACGACATAGCAATGTCGTGAGCTTGGTGTCCGTTGGCCGTAGGATGGAGTGGTGTATGTGGTGTCATCTGTGGGCTTTTCATGTGCGTGGGGGGGTATACTGGAGCGGTGTCTGTATACAGGGGTGTGGAGTATGGTGGTGAGGGCTGTAGTATGTGAGGGATGCGGCTGGATGCGTGTACGATGAAGAGTGTGAGTTTGGGAATATTGGTGGTGCATTCCTTGTGGAATGGGGCTGTGGTGCAGGAGAGTACTGTGGAGCACGTGCTTGGGGTTGATGTGCACTGAGAAGGGCTGTGCCTGGAGGGCGCGTGTATGTGTGAGCTGTGTGCACCTGAGCTGGATGGTCCTGCTCTCAGGCTGGAGGTGTATGATGCAGAACTCTGTCCTTCTCTGGAAGCAAAGGCAAAGACAAAGCCTACATTTTCCTCTGAAGATGCTTAATCTGGTCCCTCTTCCCTCCACCTCAAGCCCAGACCTTTCCGGCCCCTGCTCCTTGACTTCCCCACCATGGTAGTAGCAGTATTCACACACACACACCCAGACTCAGCTGGCATCCACGCCCTCGGAACAGCTCAGCCATCCTGCCCAGGCTCCTCCACAGAGCCCTCATCACCTCTGATGACCCTGGATTTCCTCTCAGCCTCCCTGGGATCTGTGTGCCTCCTGCTTCACAGCCAAGCACCCCGTCACCTGAGGAGCCCCACGCCCTTACCAGCGTAGCTGAGCTTGCACAGAGTAGAAGTACAGAAGAAGTATTTAGAGGCAGAGGAGACCTCCACTGCCCCTGGGCTGCAGCCTTGGGCCACCACAGTGGATCCAAGCCGAGGGGGATCCTCTTGTGACTTCGAGATTCCTGAGGGAGGAATGAAAGGCTCAGGGTGGGTTCATCAGTCCTCTGTCCACAAATATTTACTGAGTGTGTGACACGTGTCAGGTGCAGTGAATACACACAGCTGAGAGTGTGGTTCCCAGTGGATCCTCCAGGATTTAATTCCAATCAATACTTATTCTCTCACTGTCTAGTTGGTAATGTAGGCCTCGGTGGTGACTGTGAGTGTGTGGGAAGAGTGAGTGATGTGTATCAGTTAAGTCTGTGGTAAGTGTGGGGTTGGCATGGGGAGCACAGTGCAGACGTGTCTATCTGTGTCTGTGGCCTTTGTGTGCATGGTTTCTGTTCACAAGTCAGGAATTCTGGGACATGTAACGTTTCCTCATTACATGGTGTGGCTTGTATTTATGGTGTGTGTTCATTCATTCATTCACCAAGATTCAGTAAGCAGCTACTCCTGTGTATCCGGCACTCTTCCATTGTTGTAGTCTTTGGTAACGCTGCACATTCTAGTAGGGGAAGACACACACTAAACAAAACTACAATAAATATATAATACATCAGCTGGTGGTAAGTATATAAGGGTTGCCAGACTTAGCGAACAAGAATACAAGGCACCCAGTTAAATTTCAGTTTCAGATAAACCCAGAATAATCTTTTAGTGTAAGTATTCCCATGCAGTATTTGGCCTGACTTAGTTTTAGTGTAAGTATAGCCCATACAATATGTGGGACATACGGATACTGAAAAATTACTTGTTCTTTATCTAGAATTCAAATTGAACTGGATAGCCCATATTTTCTCTGGCAATCCTGACATGGGTTACTGAGACTGTGGTTTACTGTGGTTTGTACAAAGCGGGTCTGGCATTACTCAAGAATGTGTTATAAGTGTGGTGTGTATGACACGTGACTGGTTCTTATAGAGGTATTTAGAGATGGCTGAAGTTAGTTGTGTTTGTGCAAGAGTTGAGGAGATACATGTATATAGTGTGTGTGTGTGTGTGTGTCCTATATATATTGTGTGTGTGTCTATATACATATCTCATCTCCAGCGTTTGGTGTTGGAGGAGAGGATTGTGATACAGGTGGGTTGTATGAGAACGTAGTATAGGAGGGATGCGTGTATATACCTCCATGTGCTGTGTGTGGTTTACTAAGGAAGTTATATGTGGGGTGTGTGATATTTTTGCTGCATCAGAGTGTACATGGGTGTATGAGTTACTGTCTCATAAAACAACCCTAACAAGAATTCTGTATACACTCTTACGTACACCGAGTGTCAGCCAGGTCCAGGCAGGGTGACAAGAACTTTACCACGCAGACTTTATATCTGGTAAGCACACTACCCCCATTCATCTCGCTCTTCTCTGCACTACCACACACACACACACACACACACTCACACACACACACACAGGAACATAGGGCAAAATATTCTGAATGGTCAGGGGCAGTCATTGCCTTCCCCAGCCTGTCCCAGCCACTGCCTGGAAATCTGCCTGCTGTCTAGAGCTCCATTCCCAGGGCCCATCCTACAGTCTCCAGGGCCCTGGGCCTGGTAGGAGCTACTGGGCTCTAATCTGGGGCAGAGGCCTCTAGCTGGAGCTCTGGGGTGACCACCCCTCTCCCAGGGCAAGCTACTCGCCTCCATTTAATGCACGCAGGCACCACGTGGCCCGTGGCTCTCAGAGCTCCCCGCAGGACCCTGAAGCCATTTCTCACCCCCGCTCACGCGGTCTCAGTTTCTGGAAAACCCTTCCCTTCCCTTGATCTCCTTTGGGAAATTCTTCCTGTTGAAGGAATAAAACCTCCTTGCTTTCAATATGACACCATCCCTAGACAAACAATCTTCTTTCAAAGTGCATTCCACTTGTCAAGATATTTTTCAACAGGGCCTTCAACTCATGGGGCTTCTCTTTCCACTTTGGTAAAAGAGGCCAAGCAACTCATGGGTCTCTCTCAGCATCCTTGCATCCTTCACATCCCCCACCTCATGACCCCTAGGAAAGATCCAAGAGCATAAGAGAGAAATCGGGGACTGAGAAAAGCTGCACCTCTAGGTCTGTGCAAGCAGGATGCAGCCTGCTGTGAGTCCGACAAAGCTCCAGGCCCGGCTGCCCCAGGAGAGAGTCCTCAGACCAGCGGAGCTGACCTCCCATCTCCCAGGGGGCATCTGGCCGTTCTGTGCCGTCTCACACCACAGGGACCCTCCGGATAGATACGGCAGCATCAGTGAGACAAGGTCTCTCGCTCCCTGCTTCACAGGTGACACGTTCTCAGTCCCCCGCTTCCTAGAGAAGCTTCAGTTTGGCAGAAACCCATGTGCCCCAGACAAGTTGCCCCCCACATACCTCCTCCGTTCTCGGCAGTTTCCTGGGACTCTTCATTTTCCAGATGTTTCCTCTTTTGTCGCCGTTCCATCGTACCAACTAGAAGTCTCCCTTAGAAGATGCCTCAAGAGATGTCCAACTCCTCCTCTTCCCTACAGGTTGGCCCTTCTTGGCTCTTGGGCAATCCGTTGAAATGATTCAATACAAACAAAAATAGTCAAGTCGCCTAAATGGCTGAAAAACTTGTACCACTTGGTGAACCAGCAGTAGTGCCTAGTGCTCACCAGGGCTGTTATGTTTGCAAGGTTGCCAGGCTCACAGTGGAATTCTGTGACCTCAGTGATGACATCAGAGCATTCGGTGGACCTAGGTTGAGCACAGTGTCTGCAATAGCACAGGCCCCATTTTCAAGAACAATTCCTTTTTCCCAGCCGAAGCTTTCCCGTGAAAGGGAAAGGTTCCTACCATATCTATTATAAATTGTATCATACCATGTCTATTATAAAATTCACATTTTGATTGGAGATCTTTTAATGTCTTTTCTAGAGAGATTTAATATGAATGTTTTAAATGGTCTCCAGTTTCCCTGTGGATTATTGACATTTTAAACTCTGCACTTCAATTTTCCCTCAATACGTGTAATTTTGTCACGGCTATTTCTGTACTTAAAGATGAGGAACTATATAATTGATTTCTTCATTTTTTCCCCATCTCTTTCCAAGGTACTGCATTTGATTGTGTCTTGCGACTGAGTGAAAAATGCTAGTCCTTGAGTCAGGACATTGGGCCCTTTAGCAAGTAACTCAACCTATCTGGGCTTCAGCTTCTGTATGTGCGATCAAGAGGCTTGGACTAGCTGACTTTTCAAATGCTGTGTTTCTTTGATTCACTCTCACTTACTGATCTGCTCCTTAAGAAGAGGGTCTGTTCTCATAAAGTAACAACAGTCTCTTCCTAACCTTGGGTTGGGCGGAGTTTAACTGTTCGTACTCAGTTCGTTAGTTATATTGCCTTCTACGTATGCTTAGCTCTAAATAATTTATACGGCTCTTGTGACAATTTTTAGATCTTCTTTTTTTCTTATTTTCTTTTATAGTTTCTAATTTGTTATCGCCAGTGTAGAGGAGCCTGATTGACTTTTAAAATTTATTGATCTTGTATGTGTGTGCCTTGTTGAACCGTCTTATTAGTTCCTGCTAGTTTATCTGTGGGTTCTTTTGGGTCTCCTAGATAAATGAGCATATTAAATGTAAATAATGTGTTCTTTGGATAAAGTTTATTTTCTTGCATCTGTATATATAGAAGCAATATGTTGAATTGATTTAAATATTTAAACACTTACATACCTGTTATCACAATCTAACATTGTTTATCTTATTTTCTTTCAATCAATATTATGTTTTCAAGATTTATCCACGTGAATCCATATAGATCTAGGTCTTTGATTTTTGACTGTTTGATATTATGTGATCACATGCATATAGCATCTTTTATTTTCCATTCAAGCATTATTGGACAATTGGATTGTTTCCCTCCCTTCTCTAGAACAAACAACATTTCCCAGAATATCCCTGAAGATGACTGACAGTCGAGAAGGGCCAGGATGCCCGAAGGATTGCTACTTGCTTTTAGCCACCTTCCAACAGGCCGTCTCCAGCCAGCAATTTGAAGCACAGCTGAAATGAGAACTGCCCCAAATGTGAAGATCTTAGGAGCTTCCTAGAAGGTGGGAGGTTAATGATAGGCATCCTGCTGGGATCCCAGGGGAGTCTGAGCTGGCCTGAAGCTCATCTTCCTCCTCCACCTCTCAAGAGAAATGTGGAGGAAAGAAGACTTCAAAAACTGTGAGCAGGCAGAGGGAGAGATATTGGGGGCCGAAGCTGTAACTGAGGTCTTGGAGTGGGCTGTGAGCACGCAGAGCCTCTCGAGAGCCAGGCTCTGCCTTCTGAGGACTTCTCCCCTAAGGCTGCTCATAATTCACGTGATACCAGCCATATAGAGCCGACTTGGCCCACACTGTCACAGAAAGCCTTATCAGAATCTCTTCTTCTTCATACACTCTTGTGTCTGTTACTTGGTTATTGCCTTTGGTACTCCACTGATGTGAACCACAGTCGCCAGGGGATGGAGGACACTAGTGACCCATCTTGCTCTGTGGCCTCAGTCCACAGCTGGAGGGTAAGGGAAGAGGCCAAATGAAGGTCAAGAAGGAAAGATGGAGTTTGAAGAGAAGACCTGAGTTAAGGGTGTCTTCTCAAGTCTTGATGACTGAAATGTAGCTCCAGTACCTGAAGTCCTGCTTGTTCTCAAGGCTGACCGCGGGGCTGGGTGCACTCAGTGAAGGAACCGTATACACTTAGTATTTCCTTGCTTGCTCACACTTGCCCTCCTCTGATACACCCTCTGCAAGACTGATCTTCCCCTGAAACAACTTTCCACCTGCTACTGTCATCTCAGGAACATTTGCTTCACCTTCCTAGTGTCCCCCTAGAATGCCATTGCAGCCAATTCATAATTTGATAATCATGCTGCTTACCATATTCTCAGCAACTTCTGAGAAATTTTATTCGCTTTATTCCATAGTCTTCACCCATCAATAATCTTCCTTAACTTCCTAGCTGCAGGTTAACCCATTCGGAATCATTTCTTTTGCTTTCTCTTCTTTGGCAAATCCTTTCTATCTTTTAAGGTCTTTTTCTTGTCTCTCTACCATCTTGCCTTCCTGAACTTCTTTTTTTTTCGTTTAAGTAACCTTTCAATCTCCTTCCCCAATTTCCTCATAAACATTGAGAGTTTATTCCTCACACGTTAGACAGCGGTTTATGAATGGCCAGGCATAATGGACTCAGAATGAGTTGGCACCCCCGAGGTACCTGTCTTGCTGGGGAGCCACAGGTGAAGGGCTCTCTGCTGGACACATGTTTGCATGGAGTCAGGCTGAGTGGCCTCAGGGTGTTTGCTCTGCACTTGTGTGTGTTTCTCCCTAGTTGGTTTCCTTGTCCAGCCACCTGTGACCTCCCTCCATCCAGCCCAGGGAATCCTTCTCATCACAGGGGTAGGATGTTTGTCTCATTTTCCATCACATCCTTTCCCCAAAGTTTGGTTGTGAGTTGTTCCCATTCCAAAGACCTTTCCTCTTTGAAGAGAAAAGAGAAAATCTTGTCTCTCCTTTTCTCTCACTTCACTTCTGCTCTATTAT
This sequence comes from Mesoplodon mirus, assembly GCF_964341445.2. Taxonomy (NCBI): domain Eukaryota; kingdom Metazoa; phylum Chordata; class Mammalia; order Artiodactyla; family Ziphiidae; genus Mesoplodon; species Mesoplodon mirus. Next base: position 1,197,000 of record NW_028295795.1, read on the forward strand.
CTCCTCCGTCCAGAATGGCCCACTGACTCACATGGGTGTAGATCCAAAGATGGCAAGAAATGCCAGCAATTCTGAGATAATAATACGGATGGATCAGGAAAACTTGAAAACCTTTATCCCGCCACATTAAAAAAAATTGCACTTCCAGTGTATTCAGAGTCTCAGTGTAGAAACACAAATGATAGAGAAATTGAATTACACTCAAGTTTTTCTTTCCTCCTTTCCTGATTTATTCTAATCCTCCAAGTTAACATGATGAACTCTTTGTTGTGTAAAGTTTCAGACATTTTCTACCCATGCACACTTTTCTTCTTTTCACATTAGAGTGTGAACTAGGTCACTTTCAACATGCTGTGATTCTGTGATTCACTGTCTCCCACCGAGTCATCCACGGATAATGCCATCTGTTTCACGGAGAAATATTTCCAATAGCTAATAGCCAATGTCTGTGGAGTGCTTACTCTGTGTCGGTTTCTTGTAACTACTTTACAGATCATTTGTACAGCGTACCCATGGACCAGGTACAATTATGACCCCCAAGTGACAGATAAGTGCAGATAAGTACAAATAAATACAGAGGCCAAGTGACTTGCCCAAGACACTGGAGCAAATCAAAATCCATGCCTCTGTAATCATTTTGCTCTATTGCCTCTGTCTGGGAGGCTTGATGATTTGGCAACTAAAACCTTAAATATCATGTTCCATTTTTATATCTGTGACACAAGCGTGGGGCTGTGATACAGAGTAACTAACCTGACTACTTTTGAAAACCCTTATGCACCTGGATGAAAGTAAGCCAGGGACTGCAAGCCATAGATTTAAGGTTTCCTACCAACTTTTAAAAATAGCTTCTTGAATGCAATTTATGTAGTGTCAAGTCTAGGATGTAGTCCAAATAGTAACAGAAAAATGGAGATATGTAGGAAAATACTTAAAGTTGACAAGTATAGGGAGTGTAGTATTTTTGGGGCCAGCGTGCAGACCACAGGAAAACTTGCTGTTTCCATCCCAAAGGGAAGAGCCCTACGTTGCAACTGCCAAGGTCCCTGGGACAGCAAGTGTGCTCACTGCTTAGTAAAGAAGCATCCTCAGTTTGATAGAATCATATGGGAGCCTTACATTTGGTTAGCAGTTCTACATTCTTGATGTAATAATATTTTCAGGGTGTGGGAGGGTATCAAGCTCTGAAAATACCCTTGGAGAGATCTGCTTATTAAGTTTGGCTTTTTCAGTCTCCCTACTACTTCTTTACTAAACACCAGGCGGTTTCCTTCACTTTTCAGAACCATATTGTTTTTCCCTTCTCTAATGAACTTTGAAATACTTTTGGATGAGCTATTAAGATTGGGAAAAAATAAACATCTCTTTAAAATAAGGAAGATAATAACAATGACAAGTAGAAAAAGCTCTAAAACAGAGAATATCCTCCATTCTAGCCACTGACTGGGAGTGGAAGGTTCGTGCTCGCTGTCCAGGACGTAGAAATAAAAGCTGAGGAGGCGCTGAGGCGTCTCCTGGATCTCTATGAGCCTCCATCATTTCTGCTGAGTAGGGTTGACAGATAAAATATAGACTGTTTAGTTAAATATGAATGTTTGAAAAACAACGAGTACATTTTGAAGATAAGTATGCCCCAAATAGTTCATAGGATCTACTTATACTAAAAATAATGACTTATTATTCATGTGAAGTTCAAGTTTAACTGGGTATCCTGTATTTTTATGTCCTAAATCTGACAGCCCTACTGATGATCCACAATGGAGGCAGTTGAGGAACGGTACATGCTGGCTCTCGGACAGTCAGAAATGGCTTCAGCAGATCCAGGTACAGTATGAAATTCTTTTTGGATGTAGCTCAGAAGCCATGGCCAGCCCTTGACTGCAAGTACTGCCTCGGGTTTCCCTGAGGTGGGGTAAACCTTCCTCTTAATGGCCTTTTGGTAAGTCTGGAAGACCATATCCAAGGGGAGCCCCAAAGTCAGTTTCATCCTCACAACCATGTTTCCAATTCCTGGAATTGGCTGCATGTGACTCACCAGAGCTGAGGAGGTTTGTGGAAGTTGGGAGTGTCATAGCTTGAACCCTTTGTAGGTAAAGTTTTGCTGTTGTGAGAGTTTTAACAGGAGCAATGTGAAAGACTCCAAGTCCCCAGGTAGATAGAAATAATCCTGTTCTACCTGTGTGTATGTGACAAGTCTCTAATAGTTCAGGGAGCAAGTATCTGGTCTTAGAAAGACTGATCCAAGCTTGGATGTTTCTGGTGACAAGGCAAGGTCCTGAGTTTCAAGTTCACCTTTTATGGTTGAGGAGACAATAAGGTGGTCAGAAGGGAAATCATGGAGGAGACCTTGGCTTCATCCATCGTGCAGGCTTGTATATGTGGTTCTATGTAGATTGTGTTTCAAAGGTGGAGCTTGTTTACAACTATGAACATTCTCCGATGTGCTTTTTGGACCTTCATTCCCAGAGCGAGAGCAGTGCCGAGGCTCTAGAAATGCCATGGATATTCTGAGCTGTCAGTGGCATTTCCCCGGTACTGTTCCCTTGGTGCCGCTCCTTGAAATGTCCAAAGGGATTATCATGTGTCTTGTGGCGGGTCCTAGCATTGTGAAAGGAAGCTGCTGCACCTGGCTCAGAGGATTTCGGATGTGGTGGGAGGAGGAGTAGTACTACGACTATAAATTGTATCACAGCATATCGATTCCATCTTGAGAGTGGGGTTGGGGGGTTATGAAGGGGGGCTTTTATTGTACTTTTATACATTGTACCCTTGAAACTAATTCAATTTTTAAAAATTAATTAATTTATTTGGGGCTGCATTGGGTCTTTGTTGCTGCTAGCGGGTGTTCTCTAGTTGCAGTGAGCGGGGGCTCCTCTTGGCTGTGGTGCACGGGCTTCTCATTGCAGTGGCTTCTCTTGTTGCGGAGCATGGTCTCTAGGCACGCAGGCTTCCGTAGTTGTGGCACGTGGGCTCGGTTGATGTGGCACACGGGCTCTAGAGC